>NC_057350.1:108222279-109637279 GCF_016509475.1 Prionailurus bengalensis
ATGGCAATAGGCACATACCTATCAATAATGACTTTGAATGTAAATTGACTAACTGCCCCAATAAAAAGACATAGGGTGACAGAATGGATACAAAAAGTAAGACCTATCCATATGCTGCCTACAAGATACTAAGTTCAGACCTAAAGACACTTGCAGATTGAAAGTGAGGAGAAAAAAAGAACTATTAATCATGCAAATGGAAGTGAAAAGAAACCCAGAGTAGCAATACATATTATCATACAAAGTAGACTTTAAAACAAACACTGTAACAAGAGACAAAGAAGGCCACCACATAATCATATAGGGAACAATCTGGGTGCCTGGGTGACTCAGTTGGTTGAGTATCCAACTCTTGATTTCAGCTCAGGTCATGATCTCAAGATCATGGGATCAAGCCCCATGTCAGGCTCTGCACTGAGTGTGGAGCCTGCTTAAGTTTCTCTGCCTCTTCCTCTGCCCATCTCCCCTGCGGGCACTCTCTCTCTCTCTCTCTCTCTCTCTCTCTCTCTCTCTCTCAAATAAAAAAATAAAATCAGGGGCGCCTGGGTGGCGCAGTCGGTTAAGCGTCCGACTTCAGCCGGGTCACGATCTCGCGGTCCGTGAGTTCGAGCCCCGCGTCGGGCTCTGGGCTGATGGCTCAGAGCCTGGAGCCTGTTTCCGATTCTGTGTCTCCCTCTCTCTCTGCCCCTCCCCCGTTCATGCTCTGTCTCTCTCTGTCCCAAAAATAAATAAACGTTGAAAAAAAATAAAATAATTAAAAAAAAAAATAAAATCAAATAAAATCAAAAATAAAGGGAACAATCCAACAAGAAGATATAACAACTGTTAAAATTTATGCACTCAATATGGAAGCATTCAAATACACAAAGTGTTAATAACAAAGGTTAAAGATGTCATTAATAGTAATACAATAATAATAGGGGACTTTAGCCCCCCAAACATCAATGGACAGAACATCCAAACAGCAAATCAACAACAACAAAAAAAACCAAAACAGTGGTTTTGAAGGACACATTGGACCAGATGGATATAACAGATATATTCAGAACATTCCATCTTAAAACAGAGTACACATTCTTTTCAAGTGCACAGGGAACATTCTACAGAATAGACCATATATTAGGCCACAAAACAAGTCTCAACAAATTCACAAAGATTGAAGTCATACCATTCATCTTTTCTGACCACAACATTATAAAACACAAGAAAAAAATCAATAAAGGATACAAACATGTGGAGGTTAAATAACATGCTCCTAAACAATGAGTTGGTCAACCAAGAAATCAAAGAGGAAATTAAAAAAAAAAAAAAACATGGAGGCAAAAAACAAACAAAGACAAACAAACCAACTAAATACATGGAAACAAATAAAAAAATGAAAATATAACAGTCCAAGATCTTTGGGATATAGCAGAAGCCGTTCTAGGAGGGAAGTTTATAGCAATACAAGGCTACTTGAAGAAGCAAGAAAAAAAGATCTCAAATGAATAACCTAAGCTTACACCTAAGGACAACAAACAAAAGAACAACAAACAAAACCCAAAGCCGTTAGAAGGAAGGAAATAATGAAGATTAGAACAGAAGTAAATGAAACAGAAACTAAAAAAAAAAAAAAAAAAAAAAAAAAAAACAATAGAACAGATCAATGAAACCAGGAGCTGGTTTTTTTTAAAGATAAAAAAATTGGGGCACCTGGGTGGCTCAGTTGGTTAAGCGACTGACTTCAGCTCAGGTCACGATCTCACAGTTTGTGAGTTTGAGCCCCGCGTCAGGCTCTGTGCTGACAGCTCAGAGCCTGGAGCCTACTTCAGATTCTATGTCTCCCCCTCTCTCTACCCCTCCTCTGCTCATGCTCTATGTCTCTCTGTCTCTCAATAATAAATAAACATTAAAAAAATTTTTTAAATAAAAAATTGATAAACTTTTAGCTAGATTCATCAAAACAGAAAAGAGAAGTCTCAAATAAATAAAATCAGAAGTGAAAGAGGAGAAATAACTGACACCAAAGAAATAAAGAGGATTGTAAGAGAATGTTATGAAAAATTATATGCCAAAAAATGGGCATCCTAGAAGAAATGGATAAATTCCTAGAAGCATATAGCCTCCCAACACTGAATTGGAAGAATTAGAAAATGTGAACTGATTATCAGCAATGAAATTGAATCAGTAAGCAAAACAGTCCCAAAAAACAAGAGTCCATGATCAAATGACTCCAAAGATGAATGCCAGCAAACATTTAAAGAAGAGTTGATACGTATTCTTCTATTCCAAACTATTGCAAAACAAAAACAAAAACAAAAAAAAAACAAAAACGAACAAAAACAATAGAAGAGTAACAAAAGCTTCCAAATTCATTCTATGAGGCCAGCATTACCCTGATGCCAAAACCAGATAAAGACACTCAAAAAAAGAAAAAATAGGCCAATATCTCTGATGAATAAAGATGCAAAATTCCTCAACAACATAAGGCAAACTGAATCCAAAGATACATTTAAAAAATTATGTACCAACATCAAGTGGGATTTATTTCTGGGATGCAATGGCAGTTCAATGTACACAACTCAGTTAAAGTGATACATCATCAAGAGAAAGAATAAAAACTATATGACCATTTCAATGGATGTAGAAAAAACATTTGACAAAGGACAACAACCATTTATGATAAAAACTCTCAACAAAGTAGGTTTAATATTTTAATTTTTTATGTTTATTTTTGAGAGAGGAAGAGAGAGAGAGACAGAGCATGAGAGGGGGAGGGAGACACAGAATCTGAAGCAGGCTCCAGGCTCTGAGCTGTCAGCATAGAGCCTGACGTGGGTCTGAAACTCATGAACTGCAAGATCATGACCTGAGCCAAAGTGGGAAGCTTAACCGACTGAACCACCCAGGTGCCCCTCAACGAAATAGGTTTAGAGGGAGCATACCTCACTATAATAAAGACCATATATGAAAAACCCATAGCAAATGTCATACTCAATGGTAAAACACTGAGAGCTTTTCCCCTAAGATAAGGAACAAGACAGGGATGGTCCACTGTCACCATCTTTATTCAACAAAGTACTGGAAGTCCTAACCACAGCAATCGACAAGAAAAAGAAATCAAAGACATTCACTTTGCTAAAAAAAGAAGTAAACCTTTTTCTTTTGCACATTACATGATACTATGCACAAAGAAACTATAATGACTCCAGCAAAAAAACTACTAGAAACTGATAAGTGAATTCAATAAAGTCATAGGATATAAAATCAATGTGCATAAATCTGGTGCATTTCTATATATTAATAATGAAGCAGTAGAAAGAGAAACTATGAAAACAATCCCATTTACAGTTGCATGAAAAATAATAAAATACCTAGGAATAAGCTTAACCAAGGGGGTGAAAGACGTGTTCTCTGAAAAATATGAAACACTGATTAAAGAAAATGAAGACAAGACAAACAAATGGAAAGATGCTCCATACTAATGGATTGGAAGAGCAAATATTGTTAAAAAGACCATGCTACCCAAAGCAATCTACAGATTTAATGCCATCCCTATGAAAATACCAATAGCATTTTCCACAGAACTAGAACAAATAATCCTAAAATTGGTATGGAACCACAGGAGACCCCGAATAACCAAAGCAATCTTGAAAAAGAAGAACAAAACTGGAGGTATCACAATCCCAAATTTCTTTTTTGTTGTTGTTGTTGGTCTTTTCTGCTTTCAGCAATATTTTTTTAAGTTCATTTATTTATTTATTTATTTATTTATTTTTCTGAAATTTATTGACAAATTGGTTTCCATACAACACCCAGTGCTCGTCCCAAAAGGTGCCCTCCTCAATACCCATCACCCACCCTCTCCTCCCTCCCACCCCCCATCAACCCTCAGTTTGTTCTCAGTTTTTAACAGTCTCTTATGCTTTGGCTCTCTCCCATTCTAACCTCTTTTTTTTTTTCCTTCCCCTCCCCCATGGGTTCCTGTTAAGTTTCTCAGGATCCACATAAGAGTGAAACCATATGGTATCTGTCTTTCTCTGTATGGCTTATTTCACTTAGCATCACACTCTCCAGTTCCATCCACGTTGCTACAAAAGGCCATATTTCATTTTTTCTCATTGCCACGTAATATTCCATTGTGTATATAAACCACAATTTCTTTATCCATTCATCAGTTGATGGACATTTAGGCTCTTTCCATAATTTGGCTATTGTTGAGAGTGCTGCTATGAACATTGGTGTACAAGTGCCCCTATGCATCAGTGCTCCTGTATCCCTTGGATAAATTCCTAGCAGTGCTATTGCTGGGTCATAGGGTAGGTCTATTTTTAATTTTCTGAGGAACCTCCACACTGCTTTCCAGAGCGGCTGCACCAATTTGCATTCCCACCAACAGTGCAAGAGGGTTCCCGTTTCTCCACATCCTCTCCAGCATCTATAGTCTCCTGATTTGTTCATTTTGGCCACTCTGACTGGCGTGAGGTGATACCTGAGTGTGGTTTTGATTTGTATTTCCCTGATAAGGAGCGACGCTGAACATCTTTTCATGTGCCTGTTGGCCATCCGGATGTCTTCTTTAGAGAAGTGTCTATTCATGTTTTCTGCCCATTTCTTCACTGGGTTATTTGTTTTTTGGGTGTGGAGTTTGGTGAGCTCTTTATAGATTTTGGATACTAGCCCTTTGTCCGATATGTCATTTGCGAATATCTTTTCCCATTCCGTTGGTTGCCTTTTAGTTTTGTTGGTTGTTTCCTTTGCTGTGCAGAAGCTTTTTATCTTCATAAGGTCCCAGTAATTCACTTTTGCTTTTAATTCCCTTGCCTTTGGGGATGTGTCGAGTAAGAGATTGCTACGGCTGAGGTCAGAGAGGTCTTTTCCTGCTTTCTCCTCTAAGGTTTTGATGGTTTCCTGTCTCACATTTAGGTCCTTTATCCATTTTGAGTTTATTTTTGTGAATGGTGTGAGAAAGTGGTCTAGTTTCAACCTTCTGCATGTTGCTGTCCAGTTCTCCCAGCACCATTTGTTAAAGAGGCTGTCTTTTTTTCATTGGATGTTCTTTCCTGCTTTGTCAAAGATGAGTTGGCCATACGTTTGTGGGTCTAGTTCTGGGGTTTCTATTCTATTCCATTGGTCTATGTGTCTGTTTTGGTGCCAATACCATGCTGTCTTGATGATGACAGCTTTGTAGTAGAGGCTAAAGTCTGTACAATCCCAAATTTCAAGATATAGTACAAAGATGCTGTAATCAAAACAGTATGGTACTGGCACAAAAATGGATACAAAAACCAATAGAACAGAATACAGAACCCAGATAGAAACCTACATTTATATGGTCAGTTAATCTTTGGCAAAGGAGGCAAGAACAGTCGATGAGAAAGAGACGGTCCCTTCAACAAATGGTGTTGGGAAAACTGGACAGCTACATGCAAAAGAATGTAGCTGGACCACTTTCTCACATAATACAGAAAAATAAATTTAAAATGTATTAAGGACCTAAATGTGAGAACTGAAATCATAAAAACCTAGAAGAGATCACAGGCAGTAATTTCTTTGACATTGGCAGTAGCAATATTTTTCCACAGATGTCTCCTGAGGCAAGGGAAACAAAAGCAAACATAAACTATTGGGACAACATCAAAATAAAAAGCTTCTTTTCAGCAAAGGAAAACATGACCAAAACTAAAAGGTGGGGCACCTGGGTAGCTCAGTTAGGTGTCTGACTCTTGATTTTGGCTCAGGTCACGATCTCAACAGTTTGTGGAATCAAGCCCTGCATTGGGCTCTGCACTGACAGTGTGGAGACTGAAATTCTCTCTCTGCTCCTCCCCTACTCAGGTGCACATACACTCTCTGTCTGTCTGTCTGTCTGTCTCTCAAAAATAAATAAACAAACAAACAAACATTAAAAGAAAACTAAAAGGCAACCTATGAAATGGGAGAAGATATTTGCAAATGACATATTTGATAAAAGGCTATTATACAAAATATGTAAACAACTTATACAAGTCAACACCAAAAACATAAACAACCCAATTTTAAAATGCCAGAAAACATGGACAGACATTTCTCCAAAGAAAACAGCCTGATGACCAACAGACACATGAACTCATTATCAGGGAAATGCAAATCAAAACCACAGTGAGATATTACCTAACACATGTCAGAATGACTAAAATCAATAACCAAAGAAACAACAAGTGTTGGCAACGATACGGAGGAAAAAAATCCTTAAGTACTATGGGTGGAAATGCAAACTGGTGCTGCCACTGTGGAAAACAGTTTGGAGGTTCCTGAAAAAATTAAAAATAGACCTACCATATGATCCAGTAATTCTACTACTTGGTATTTACCCAAAGAATATGAAAACATAGATTCAAAAAGATATGTGCAGCCCTGTGCTTATTGCAGCGCTATTTACAATAGCCAAATTATGGAAGTGTCCATTCCTAGATGAGTGGATAGAGAAGATATATATATTGCTGTGACTATTACTCAGCCATAAAAACAAAGGAAATCTTGCTATCTAGAGAGTGTCATACTAAGTGAAATTAGAGAAAAAAAAATACCATATGATTTCACTTATATGGCAGATTTAAGAAACAAACCAATGAACAAAGGAAAAAGGAGACAAACCAAGAAAGAGACTCTTAACTAGAGAGAGCAAACTGATGGTTACCAGAGGGGAGGCAGGTGGGGGATGGGTGAAATAAGTGAAGTGAAGCTATCTTGATGAGCACTAATATATGGAATTGTTGAATCACTATATTGTACACCTGAAACTAATATAACACTGCACATTACTGGAATTAAGATTTAAAAATAAAATTAAAAATATAAAAACTTTTCTGTCTAAAAATAAATAAACAAACAATCCAATGAACCCTCTTAAGATGAGAAATTTGGGGCGAGAGTGTTTATTTTCTCTCCATGTTAGTTCATGTATACTCACTAAACTAAAGTATTTCTTGATTCCCTGTAACCTAATCACATTTCAAAAATTAAAGAGACCTTTACTTTTGCAATTTATTTCAGAAATTTCTATAGCTGGGATCATTGAATCTTAAAAATATGTAAAGCACAACATATACCCCAACATGCACTTATTAGATATTGAGCATTACAAATCTCAAAACATGTAACTGTTAGAGGAATAATTTCTCACAATTTCACTAGTTTTTTTTTTTCCTTTCTACATAAAGCTTTAGGTTATATCCGTATTTAAAGCAATAGCGTTTTCTTCTAAAAACTTTGAATTTCATGTGACTATACTATATCTCCCTAGATAGTTTTATTGGATCTGTTTCTGAACTTTTTTAATGTATAAATTTTTTTTACTTCCAGAGATCTTTATTTTATTTTTTTGTACTCTTTATATCCATCTCCCTATCTATAAAATGGGAGAAATAACTGTACTTAACTCACAGCGTTATTGTAAAGATGAAATGACAGAATCAGTGTGAAGCATTGCTGCTAACACATAACCACATTGGGGATTAAAAGGACACTCATCATGATGAGCACTGAGTAATATATAGAATTGTTGAATCACTATATTGCACACCTGAAACTAATCTAATACTCTCTGTTAATTACACTGAAATTAAAACAAAATTAAAAAGAGACCATCCACAAACATACACCCAGATCATTCGTATAAAGCCTTTAGCACAGTGTCTGGAGTAGAGTAAGTGCTTGATATGTTTCAACTAGCAGAAAGTTGTATCACCTCTCTGGACTCAGTTTCCTCATGTGTAAAATGGAAATAGCAATATTATTCACCACATTGGCTTGTCATGAGGATTTGATGAATTATAACATGTGGAACAGTGTCTGGCTAATGGTAAACAGTAAATAAGTACGAGCAATTTAATTAATTTATTACTTCCTCAGTGTTGCCCAAACCTTTCTCGTTGCACTTATTTGGATATAGACTGAAGCTTAAGCCTAACAGACTGAAATTAGGGAAGACAGCCACCAGGGAAGTGGCTTGCCTCTTCCCTGCTTCTCCAAAGAAAGGGGCTGACTGGATGGGTATGCATGGGACAAGTCAAAACAAGGACAGGTCAGAATGGAATGAGCTACCATAGATAAGGGCACGTGTCATTACAGATGCAAAGCAGAATTGACTATAGCTTTTCTTCTTTTTTAGAGAATAACTGGTATATGTTGATTTTTTTTTTCTGAGTGGAATGCATATCTGCTTTATATTTATTTTGCAGACAATTATTCCTGAGGGGAATAAGAGTAACAAAAACAATAATAAAACCACATTTTGTAAAAAAAACTTTATAACTTAAAATAGGCCTTCCTTGTATTCTTGGGGGCACTGGAAGTGCATGGCTTTCCATAAAGGGTGGGTTGTCCTCAGCTCCTCACCTATAAAAACAGCTAAAATAATTTTGCAGCATTTTTTTTTAAAAAGCTCTTATTAACTAAATATGAAGTGGTTTAAATTAAACCCAGGCCAGACTGACTTTTTTGTCTGTGGAGAACTGAAATAGAAGTTCAGTGCTAAAATATTTTATTTTTTCCATCATTTTCTTGACTCATTAGACTGTCAGCCATGCAGGTGGCCTCGGCCCACTGGGTTGGGTACTGCAGTTATTATAGCTCTTTCCTAACATGGTTCAACATGGAAAAGAGACTCCATTAGGAATGACTTAGATTTTTTTTTTTTTTGAGAAGCAAAATCGGATTCATGTGTTCTATTTACTTAAGGCTCAAGTAAACAAACTGAAACAAATTTAGTTGAATAGTTGAATCCTCATTGGGACCCAGTCTCATTTGAAGGCACACACTAGTACGGAGAAGCACACGCTCCATAGCTATGTTTTATTCCCAATGCCAGACCCATGAGGCAGCAGACCTGTGTAGTGGAAACAGAGACAGCATGCTCTAAAATGCTCTTTATAAGTGATTTGGCACACGGAAGGATGCTATGCCCGGTTGTTTTCCTTAGCTAGAGACCAACACTCTGCACCTGTGAAGAATCAAATGGCATGCCCTCCCAGTCCAGCCGCTGCCATGGTGGGTGTTAAATCCTGTGTCTTCTGCCTTGTTTTTCTAACTGGCTGGAATCCGCTGGCCAAGCACCTGGGTGTGTTTATTACATCCTCTCTGGGCTCAGAGTCACGGATACTTTTCAAGTAAAGAAGCGACACACATCTTGCCCAGGTCGCATTTCTGTGACATCCGGCCGGCCTTCTACAAAAACACTTTCAGGAGGAAAAGGAAAAGAATGACAAAGGCAACTGACAGCCACATTACTGTCCTCATCCTGACTGTGGAAAAACATCCTGGGAAAAAGGAGCTGGATGGATGATTTGCTCCTTTAACTTGCAAATCAAGACTGAAGGATCTGGGGCCATTCTGTGAGAGGAGGAAACTTCTACTTAAAACTACACTTTCCCCAAAGACAGAGAATTTAGTTAAAAATTTGGTAGGCTCAGCGACTTCGGGGACTCATTTTCTTAAGCCTTGGTTGGTGCCAGCCAGCTGCTGCTTAATCCCACAGAATTGTCATCAACTGGGGAAGCCCCACCCCATCCGTTAAAATGCAAATAGCTTTATTGTTTTTTATATTGTGAAAAGGTTACATGCTAATTGTAAATAATATCAATCATAAACCTCTACCAGAGTGTAAGGAAAACAAACAAACAAAAAACCTTTGAGTATATATAAAATAAACTTTCAAATAATATGATATTCTACACCCTCCCTCCCTTCATGATTTGGGTTGAGCTGCTGATTCTTTCTGGGTGCAAGCCCCAGTGCTGATGATGGTGACACAGAGAAAAGAAAAATGTGGTCCCTGCCCTACAGGAGCTCTCAGCGAACGTGGGCCAAGGGAGATGTACAGATTATTTGAATTTAACTTGGTGTGTGTTACTACTACTAACCCTCCCTGCACGAGCGAGTTTGGGAGAGTGTTATTATCGAAGCTTGGTTTGTCGAATGGTAGGGTCATATCATGGGAGGAAGAGGTAGCTGTCTATGGGAGGACATGACATGTGTAATAGCAAGCAGCTGGGAAAAGACCAGGAGTCTTTTGGAAACCTTGGAGAACTTCAAGTGCCTGGAGCATTGAATGAATAGTCGAAGAGAGGGGGAAGGATGAGACTGGTCCGTAGACTGGGGTTAGATTATGAAAACTCCTCATTGATTAGCAGATAGTTCCTGTCTTCTACCTTCTCTCTCCAAAGTTATTCATCACTGGTGCCCAGATGACCTTGGAACAGTATTTTGTTTCCCTTCCTATTGTGGACTAGTAAATGAATACCGTGTACCTCAGAGTTCCCAAGAAACTAAAGAGCCTGGTAAAAGGACAAACAGTCCCCACAAATAGTTGCAAACATAGAGTAGTAAATAATGGTTACAAAAGTTACATGTTGCAACAATTTTCAACAATGTCTTGTAATTATCAACTGTAATTTAGGCCAACTGACCAAATCCACAAAGATCCCTCAGTTCCTCTGTGAGCCAGGCAGCTTGACAAACCTTATGATGCGGTAGCGGCACCTAGAAGGTACCTCTGCCTGACCAGTCTCCCCTTAGGACTGAACCCCAAGAATGATCACCCTGGTGCCCACAGATCTGATCTCCTTTCTTCCGAGAGGGACCTTTTGACTTTTTTACAACGATATCTGTGAGGAAGTTGGTGAGCATATTTGCCCCAGGGAAGTGGAAAGCACCCACTCCATGACCGCCTCTTTAGTTCCTGAACTTAAGAAGTGATTGAATCCTGGATTCACCAGGACAACTGAGCCTTGGCAGCGGGGAGATTGAGAGGATGAAGCAGTGGCTAATTCTAGCTCAAATCCTGCTGCCTTTTTTTTTTTAATGAAATTTATTGTCAAATTGGTTTCCATACAACACCCAGTGCTCCTGCTGCTCTTTTAAGAAGGCGGCCAGTAGTCCTCACCCCTCCTGTATCCCCCACAGATTGAATCACTTCAGTTTAAACTGGCTACTTTAACTACCAGCATCTGCATTTCTTTGCCTATGGCTTTCCTCACCTTCACAAGCCACTGTGATAATATGTCTGACAGGATAGATGTGTGAAGAATCAACAGCCCTCAACCAATGGTAAGGGTTGAGGTATGTGCCTCAAATGAGATCTGCCTTCCCCAGAATTCCTAGGTACCCTTTCTGAACTACTTCTCTTCTACTCCCCTGCTGGTCTCCCGCAGTTTCCAAGTAGTTGATTGGCCCTTCAGTCATCTCAGGGATCCCAAGCCAAGGAGAAGGCCTTTACATACCTCCCCAGGCCATTGTGCTCTCCTCTGCTCTGAACACTTGAGAGTATATATCTGTGATGTCGAGCTTAACATCTGATTTTCTTCTGGTTGCATTTGCTTTTCATTCATTTAAACTGGAACTTGAGGAAGCATCAGTGTCTTGTACTAGTGAATGGCAGCTGATGACATGGCACGTTGTGTTTAAGGAGGGCCAGGAAATATATAGACATTAGGTTCCAGGCATGGCTGGTGGCTACTGTTTTTCAGAACCTGTCAGTCTGCTTCCTGTGTGGTGGCCAAAGTGTGGTCACCAGACTAGGAGCATTGAGTATCACCTGGGAATCAGAATCTACAGCTTAACAAGATCCCCAGGTATTCTGCATGTACCTGAAATGTAAGAGGCACTGGTCTCAAGGACCCAGGCCCTGCAGGATTTATCTCCCATAGAATCCCCTAGAGATTTACTTATCAAAAAAAATTTAAGCCTAATTTATTTTGTAGTAACTAGCGGTTAAGAACTTGGTACTGGTTCATATCATCTGAGTTAAAGCCTCTAAGAAAATTACATCTGACAGCTGACTGATCAGCTGTAGACTGTCACACTGAAATGTTCATGTTATAGTTCTTAGCGTTAACCAGAATGATCCTTCTTATCTACATAAATATGTGAAGATAACACATGAGAAATTACACTGAAAAGGGTGTCTTGACATCAGTTTATTTCTTGGTAAGTAATAAATAAATCTAAAGTAGATAAAGACATAGTTGTTGCTATTTAAGACTTATAAACTTGAGACGACTGGAAAATAAATTCTCCCAGAATACAAGTGAACGGAAATGGTCAACCTTCAATGCTGTGTAGGTCCCATAGAGTTTCAAATATCTGGAAGTTTACTCAGAAAAGTGAAAGACAAACTTTCCTAACTATCTCATGTCATTGAAATCCTTATTTACTAAGTATGGTTGATTTTAGAAAGGCCAGAATTATGCTAAGCTGATACTGGTTTCTCCATTTTCTCCTGCTATTTCTTATATTGACATCTGCTTTGGAGGGCAAACTTCCTTCAGAGGCGGATGGCATTCTTCGTGATGATGTGATGATTTTAGCTCATTCAAAAGCCCCCTTCTTCTTTCAAAACACTTCCCAGAGCCCACCTTCTCTATGACAGCTCCACATTCCTGAAGCACTGTTTGGTTACAAATTTGCTCTCTCCTTTCTGCCTGGTAGGTACAGATTCAACTAGCAGGAAAAGAGGGTGATGAAAGGAAATAGTACAAGTTACAAAGATTTTCCAAAGGAAATATTCTAGCTTCCTTCAGTTTAGAAAGTGAGAATGACCTTGAAGGCAAGATGCATGGATTTTAGTATCCCGTACAGTAGATAAAATAGACACAGCAGACATAGGTGACTCTTCTGTTCTTCTGTTAAGAAATGACAAAATTAACCCATGCTATGCTCTGAATGTGCCCACCTCACCCCTCACCAAGTCATATGTGGAAACCTAATCCCCAAGGTGATGGTGTTAGGAAGTGGAGCCTTTGGGAGGTGATTAGGCCATGAGGATGGAGACCTCATGAATGGAATTAGTTCCCCTACAAAAGAGGCCCAAGAAAGCTCCCTTGTCCCCTTCCTCCATGGAACCGAACACCACCTCTACCAGCACTATGATCTTGGATGTCCTAGCCTACAGAACTGTGAGAAATAAATGTTTGTGGTTTATAAGCCACCCAGTATGTAGTGTTTTGTTATAGCTGCCCGAATGGGTCAAGACAAACTATGAGCCCATTCAGGATCTCAACACAACCCCATCTAAAAACCCTAAAAGGCTGTTGTACTCTTTTGTCACTGTTACTAAAAGTCAACTCACAAATAAGTGGAAAACAATTTGAGAATTAATAGTTGTCTTCAGGCTAGTGCGTTTCAAATTTTTGAGCACACCATGGTCAGATATAACTTCAAAACCCCATCCCTTTCGTTGCAATGTGTTTGCATATTTTTATTTACTTGCTTGTTTATGCCAGTTAAGTTTCAATGAATTAAGTTAAATATGTTTATCTCAGCAAGCAGTTAAGGCAGTTCACAATGGAAATGTAGTTGCTATGAGACCAAACATCATTAACCCAAGGCAAAATCCAATAACTGAAAAGGGAAGCATTGCGAGAATGGGGAGCAGGGTACCAGAAAAACTACCTCAAACTCTCCTAGCTAATCTCAGGCAAAGTTTCCCCTGTGGCAAAATGAATTTTTCCATTTTATTCTCTGCTGTAAGTAATGAAATACTACCCAGATATTTTCTGTCTAACCTGTATCTCAAGAGTTAAATCTCAGCTACTATGAATAAAACTTACTGGCTATTTTTTATGAAAATAAGTAGGTGCAAAGAAAGATAGGCATCTTGTATGTAATTATATAATGAGTAAATTATGTAATGTAATGAGTAAATTACGGAAAGTTCAATTGTAGCTGATGTGTAGTTCAACTGAGTTAAATCTTACCATACTTTTCCTTTTCTAATGAGCAAAAAGCATTTTTTTTTCCTGGCAAAGTGCTCAACCACTATTTCTCTTTTCCTTGCCTTGCCTTGCCTTGCCTTGCCTTTTCTTTTTTCTTTCTGGGCCCATAATAAGCATCTTTCTTCAAAATGTTTCCATGATTGGGCCAGAAGGTCTGTGGTTACTTTTTCTATCATTTTGTGATTACCCTCCATTTGCTAAACAGATATTGTGTAATTAAAGATGGGCCACTTCTTGAGGTCTCTAGAAATGTTTCAATGCAAAAGGCCCCAGTGGTCTTTCAAAAATGTTTGCTTAATTGAAGCGAAAGAAATAGTGGAACCATTGTTCAGGCTAATCAATGAAAGGCCATTTGCATGAGGGGACCATGGTGTGGTGGAAGAAGAAATCCTGGCTTAGTATAATTCATTCTGGGTCCCTTGAGCCCACACAAAAGATTTACCTTTAAGAGGCTAAGTTCCCAAGCCCCCATGTTTTTAGAAAGTAAATCCAAACTATAGACCCTCTAAATCTTTTATCAACCCTCAAAATAATACTACGTTAGAAGCTCAAATTAGAAGGACTTCTGCAAGCTTTAACATCTGTATTTGGGGGTCAGTGCAAAGAAAAGATGCTGAGAAATAAACCCTCAGGACAAATGTAGAGCGATTTGAGTTTTCAAATATAAACGTGGGCACACTGAATTCTGTTTTAAGAAAAATAACTGCAAATTGGAAAAATTTATTTGATAGCAGATCATGTCCAGTTTTCTGCCCTTTAAAAAAATCAATCATACTAAAACCATTAATTTATTTGGCTGCATTATTATCTCAAAAAGCAAGACATAAAGGTAAGCTGTCTTTCACATTCTCTGATTTCTATTTTAAATGTCTTTTTGAGGAAGACATACTAAGTCCCATGTTTAAATAAAAGCTATAATTGGTTTATAAATATAAAAATTATACCTTTTTTTTTGTTTAACAAGGGTGGGGTTTACTTTAGCACTCTGTGCCAAATGCATGCAGTTGAACTGAGTCCAATGGTCCTTAATTTTTGCCATGTTACAGAATTTGAGGTTCATTCAAAACAAAGGATACATCTGTTTTCATCAGCTGTTTCTTGACTTTTATTACTGGGACTTATTTTTTAAAATTGTTTTGCCTACATGGTATTGTTTTACTAGGCATGATTTATTGCTCTCCCATGTGCCCACAGAAACTGTATGTTCAGAAATAACGCAAACTGAACCAAAATAAGAGGGGAAAGATGGGAACTATTTCATTTACATTGGATTAAATAATCATTTAGAATATGTGAATACATTTACATTGCAATAAGTTTTTATTTATTAATGGGAACAAAAATATGTTCAATTTCTCCAAGCTGATATACAGAAAAATTGAGGCATGTTCAGAGGACAAAGGGAAGAATTGAGGAATGTGAGTTTTGGAATGCTATTTAAAAAATCAGCTCAGGGGCGCCTGGGTGGCTCAGTCGGTTAAGCGGCCGACTTTGGCTCAGGTCATGATTTCGCGGTCCGTGAGTTCGAGCCCTGCGTCAGCCTCTGTGCTGACAGCTCAGAGTTTGGAGCCTGTTTCAGATTCTGTGTCTCCCTCTCTCTCTCTGACCCTCCCCCATTCATGCTCTGTCTCTCTCTGTCTCAAAAATAAATAAATGTTAAAAAAAAATAAAAATTAAAAAAATTAAAAATCAGCTCAAAATTGGAGGATTATCTGCTTAACAGAGTCATTAACAATGTTTTAGTTTATTTGTTCTCTACTTGATTCTACAAAAGAAGATTTCAAGCAGCTTGCCCTCTCAATGTTCTGTTAAAAAATTTATTGAATCTTAGCTTTTGATCCTTATAAACTAACAACACTTGATGCCTACTTACTCTGAAAGCATTTTGCTTATATTTTTATGCTAATTTTTAAGGCTAGAAGAGCATATCTTTGTCTGGGTAATATAACTTTTAAAGAATAAAATGTATTAGTTGTACAGTTATTTTGGTTGGCATTTATAGATTACTGGATAGCTTGACCATCACTGCCTTGGCTACTTCAAGAGCAGTAATATTTTGTGGATTTGGAAATGTTAAAATAGTAAAATATTTTTACTTCAGACACAGGAAAGTATTGAAAAATACTGGGGAATAATTGCAAAGAGAAAAAGATCTATATAACTATAGATAATGAGCTAAAACTTGGCTCAAGTCACTAAGAAAATCTTAAGTTGTGTAGTAGTTTTACTTAATCATGTAACATTTTTCAAAAGGGAAATGGGTACCTGGGTGGCTCAGTCAGTTGAGTGGCTGACTCTTGATTTCAGCTCAGGTCATGATTCCAGGGCATGGGATTGAGCCCCACATTGGGCTCCCCACAGAGCGTGGAGCCTGCTTAAGATTTGCTCTTTCTTCCTCTGCCCCTCTCCCCTACTCACTCGCTCTCTCTTTAAATAAATAAATAAATAAATAAATAAATAAATAAATAAATAAGGAAACAGACTTTCTCAGTAAAATGTAGAACATATTTCACTTCTAGGTAAACTTTTTTGGTATGTTACTAATACACTGGCCCATATACTGAGCTGATATTGGGGTTTTGGACCTTTCTAGAACTTCTAAACCTTCTTGATTCACAAAATATGTTAACTGGGGAAAATTAAGGGTATATAGCTTCTGAGACAGCTTGTTTTTGTTTTTGTGATAATTCAAATATGCCTGCATTTGCATTTATAAATTTTTAAGTTTATTTATTTATTTTGAAGTGGGGAGGGGTAGAGGGTGGGAGAGAGAGAATCACAAGCAGGCTCCACGCTGTAAGTGCAGAGCCTGATGTGGGGCTCTATCCCAGGAACTGTGAGATCGTGACCTGAGCGAAAATGGAAAGTTGGATATTTAACCAACTGAGCCACCCAGGTACCCCTGCATTTATAATTGTTGACACTCAAGTAATAATAGCTAACATTAATTTAGTATTCCATGTGCCAGACATTATTCTGAATGCTTTGTTTTTAACTGAATCTTCACAGCCATTCGATGGGGCAGGTGCTCTTATTAACCTGTTTTATAAACTAAGCCATGGAGAGTTAAGTAACCTGCCCAAGCTCCATGACTGGCCATCACAGTGCCATGACTCAGGAAGGAGCTTCTGAGCCCCCTTTTGTGACCACCACAGTACCATCCACTCCTGCTTGGACAAATGAGGAATAGCTGTGAGGGCTTTACATGGTACTGTCACCTTTCTGTTCTCTGAGGGTGAGATTTTCTCTGTGAATATTTATCCAAAGGAAATCTTTCATATTTATTGACAATTTGAACAGCCAATAATCTTCTTATTTGCCTTTCTAGTCTCTTATTGTCATTTCTATTTTACATGAAGGAAATAAAGCTTCTGGAAAGCCAAATACTTAACCAGTCCTTTTTTCAAGAGGAGATTTTAGGCAGTGGAACAATTTAGGTTGTTGCTAGTAGATATCTCAGAGGGAACTATAAGTCTCCAGGATGGGTCTGAGCAGCAGCTGGAATGAAGAAACTTAATACATTGCTCAGACCAGCTGAATCTAACAGAAAAGCAGTGCTAACAAGTCTCTTATAACTTGGACTCAGTCATTTTGGATTTTCTAAAAAGGGTGATTACAAACTCATCAGTCAATAGAATATTTGGAATTAAAAAAATGTTTAATGTTTATTTATTTTTGAGAGAAAGAGAGAGAGAGAGAGAGAAAGAGAGAGAGAGAGAGCATGAGCAAGGGAGGGATAGAGAGAGAGGGAGACACAGAATCCTAAGCAGGCTCCAGGCTCTGAGCTGTCAGCACATAGCCCAACGTGGGGGTTGAACTCATAAACTGTGAGATCATGACCTGAGCCGAAGTTGGAGGCTTAACTGACTGAGCCATCCAGGTGCCCCTAGAATATTTGGAATTTTATTTTAAGGGTTACTACTTCAAATTCTGAACAGAAAACAGAATAGAAGATATCAAAAATCTTCTGGCATAATAGGACAAAGAATCATATACCATCAGTAAGTGGAACTTTACCTGCTCCAAAGTGATTCCCATTGATTAAAAATTTTCCTCAAATATGAGTTACAATTCTCATGCAGAGAGGGCTCCATAATGCAGTATCCCAGACCAAAGGCATCCCCCTTTTTAAATGGCATTTTCTAACATGTTTTTTTCCTTTTATGTGGAGAACCAAGAAAGAAAGAAAAAAAGGATTTCAGAATATGTCAATGTTACCCATATTTTCATCTTCTTCTATACATAACTGAGTTGTAAGAAAAAAGCAAATGGCTGTCCCAAGTCTTCAGTCTGCACACCCAAGCTGGGTCACATATACAAAATAATCTGTAATGGGGAGAATTAATATTTGATGAAAAACAAGAGTTCAAATGGATTTGAATGTGTAGTAACTTGTTACTGAGAGAAAATTTCAATTACTTTAAAGTCCCATGATGGAACATAGAAGGAAAGACAAACTGGTAGATGTGCTTGAGACCAAACTCCATCTGACCTCAGTAGAGGTGAACTTGCATTTCTCTGGACATGATGTCAATGGCTTATGAAAAGTCATGTCTTAACAATTTAGAGTGTCTTTCAACTCTGACCAACCAAGGTAAAAGCAGATATTTCCTTTTGTAGGAGATCCAGAAAGATTTGAAATAGATCAATAGATCCTTCTACTGACCTACCAACTCATATTCCATCCTTCCTTGCTTCCTGTCTTCTTTCCTTCTTCCTTCTTTCCTTCCTTCCTTTCTTCCTTCCTTCCTCCCTCCCTCCCTCCCTTCCTTAATTCCTTTCTTCCATAAACTTCATTGATTTTGTATGTGTGAATTCACCCACCAATAACATGTGTTTGTAACCCCAGATCAATACTTTAGATGCTACTGAGATCATTCACAGACATGCACAGAGCAGCAAAAAATTTGGGTCACTTGACTCACAGGTTCCCAGTTGAGGTTGAACAAGGTACTGTTTTGTTTTCTTGTTTCAGCTCTCATACTATAAACAGGTGCCTTTTCTTTTCATAATCTATTTAGTGCTACATTTTACTCATTTTTGTGTGTTTTTTTTTGTTGGCAATTTGCTGTTTAAAGTGTCTCACAAGTATAGTGCTAAAGTGCTGTCTGGTGTTCCTATGTACAAGATAGCTTCGATGTGGTTTATGGAGAAAATGTATGTGTTACAGTAAGCTTTGTCCAGGCATGAGTTACAGTGCTGTTGGCTGTGAGTTCAATTTAAATGAATTAACAATATATATTAAGATGTCTTTAACATGCATAAAACAAGGCTATGTCCTCATCAGTTGTTGAAGATGTACGACCAGAGCTTGCAAGAGGCTAACCCTATATTTTCCCTAGAGACAGTGCTTCTGTGTTTGCTAATTCAGTGTTCCCAGTGACTTTATAGAATATAACTACCATGAATAATGATAATTGACTGCGTGTACACACACATACACACACACACACAGGTATGTACAATGATATATCATTATATCACCAACAATGTGAATAAGAGTAGAATCCTCTGAGATGAAATAATTTCCCACCTTCTCACAGGCTGCAGAATAAGGTGACCAACTGTCTCAATTCACCCATTTACCCTTGATTGAGGGGTTTCCCCAGATGAGGGACTTTCAAGTGCTACAACTGGGAAAATTCCAGGACCAACTGGAAAGAATTAGCCTCCTACTCTAGAATTTCTTGAAGCCAAAGAATTGGGGTGGGGGTAAGGTCCATACAAACCCTTCAACTCTTGCTCTGCAGCTAGAAACCCCACCATCATTAGGAAAGAGACTCCTAAAATAAATATACGCCAAGCTATTAAGCACCACTGGCCCCACTCATGCTTCTGAGGGTTCCTGAGAAAAACCTGAGGCCTCCCTGGCAAAGCTTCATTGAGAAAGCATTAACAATAAGTTCATTTGATTTACATTTCTATGGCCCTTGTATCTCTTTGGGTGTGTGGAGACTTCAGAGTTGAGATGTGAAGAAGTAGAATGATTTGACCCAATAAAAAAGCAGATGCCCAAGAAATAAAATATTTTCATTCAGGCAGCTGAATATATTCTTTTCCATTAGTCTTTTGTACATTGATAAAGGATAAAGGAGAGAAAGTGTGGATTTTAGGATTTAATACATATTTCCTAAACCAGCAAATGCTCAACTTTCCAGAAATTTGTGACTCTATACAGACTAGTGAATCTCAACCCTGGCTGCACTTTAGAATTATTTGGGAGGTTTAAAAAAGTCCTGTGCCTGGACTCCCCCCATTACAATGAAATTAAAGAAGAATGTGCATTAGAATTGTTTTAAAAGGATGATTCTAATGTGCAACCTGGGCTTCTCTGAGAAGCACTGTGAAGGAAGACAGTGTTGAGAATAGGTCTCAGGAAGCTTCCAGGTTCAGCAAAGAAAACACTATAATCAATTGGTAATGCCCGTAGTGGGTGGAAGAGAGGAAAGGTTACAGCATGCAGGGCTGTACTAAACCATCTTTTCTAGTCCAGGCAAAGCAGAAAGGTTCTAACTCTGGAATCAGGCAGATCTTGATTCTCTCTTGGCTCTGCCATTATGACTCTCCTACCTGTGTAAGCTGGGTCAAGTGATTAGCCCTCTTATCATCAGTATCCTTATCCTGATACCCATTTTGCAAGATTTGTTGTGAGGATTAAGTGAGGAAGCATATGCCGAATACCTGGCAGGCACATGCTTATTAATATAGGGAAAATATCATCATCATTACAGGCACACACACTTTCATTTTTGGCCACTTTCTGAGTTGCATTCTGTTATCCTGACAAAGAACAACAGCAGAGGGGCTTTATGAGGTAGGAGTAGTAGCAACTTTAAAAACAAAATGAATAACACTGATACAAATGAATGGTATGGCCAAGGCAATGTTGTCAGCACATGATCTAGTTCAGGGGTCAAGAAATTACTGCCTGTGGGCCAAATCCAACCATACCCCATTCATTCACTTCTTGTCTGTAGCTGTTTTCCCATGACAGAGATCGCATGACCCCTAAATCCAAAAATATTTACTATCAGATACTTTACAGAAAAAGTTTGCTGATCTTTGATTCTAGTACATCAATTCTCAGTGGGTTCATGGGTCCCCGAAACCCCCTTTCAGGAGATCTGTGAGGTCAAAGTTATTTTCACAGTAACACTCATACATCACTGACGTTTCTCACTGTGTGGACATTTGTGCTGGAAGGACAAAAGCAATGGTGGGTAAACTGCTAATGCTTTAGCACCAATTGAGACAGTGCACTTTATGTTCCTCACCACCATACACTTGCAGGGAAACAGAACAAACAAAAAGCCGGTTTCACTTAACTCTGGGTTTCTTAGGTTTGGCACTATTGACATGCTGAGCCAGATGATTCTTGGTTGTAGGGGGGTGTCCCGTGCATTGCAGGATGTTTGGCAGCATCTCTGGCCTCCACCCACGACATTCTACCAGCCTTTCTTCTCATTTCCTGGCTGTGACAACCAAAAGTGTCACCAGACATTTTTTTAATTCCTCAGTTTTAACTCAATATATATGGCAATAAATGGCAAATATGAATAGACATAACTCAGATAAACAAAAAGTCTTTAGGGTCTTCTATGATTTTTGAGAGTAAAGAAGTTCCAAGACCACAAAGTTTGAGACCTGCTGCTCTATTTTGTATTCACAGAGTACTTATAATGTTTATGTTGCTAAGTCAAAAATAATGAAATGAGGGGCACCTGGATGGCTCATTCGGTTGAGCTGCTCAGGTCGTATCTCACAGTTCAAGCCCCACATCAGGCTCGGTGCTGACAGCTCAGAGCCTGGAGACTGCTTCGTCTTCCTCTCTCTGTGCCTCCCCTGCTCAGGCTCTGTCTCTCTCTGTCTCTCAAAAATGAATAAATGTTTAAAAAAAAATTTTAAAGAAAATTAAAAAAAGTAATGAAGTGAAAAGGACCATGCAACTGATGATGAACAAGATACAGAAACAAAAATTGGAAAAATATATGTGTGGGTGGGTTTGAGTTTTTTGATGGGAGGGGTAGAGGGTATTGCCAGTGAGGACACAGCTTTAGAGACAGAGAAAGCATATGTGACCTTGAGCAAGTTAGTCTTGTATTTGTGCTTCAGTTTCCTCCTTATAAAATGGCAGTAATCACAGTACTGACTTCAGAATATTAATGGGAGGATTACATGAATAAACACATAAAAAGTGTGTAGAATAGGCTTTGCACTTAGATGAAGTATACTCTGTGGGTCAGCTATTAGTATTATTATAATAAATAATTTGTCAGAAAGGACGAGGTCAGGCCTTCAATTAAGGCATACAGGTGCTGCTGACCTTACCGCCAGCAGAAAGACAAAGCAGAAAAAATGAAGTCACTGGCTCCCTAGAGACAAGATGTCATGGAGCCCAGAAAGAAATCAGAATCTCCTCACCCCCTTCTTACCCTAACACCATACTTTCTAGTCCAAAATCACATCTGTTACCCCTGTAAGGTACATGAACATCCTCCAAGGTTTCAAAACAAACGATGTGAGGTTGGCTTGGTTTCATATGTTAGTTCCAGAGCAGTTATAATTTTTCTTGTTCCTGCATTGTGATTAATTTTCCCTTCAGCTCAATTTGGCTGCCAGAAGATCATCCAGAATTGTGTTGATTTCAGCAAATACCCACATAGTCACTTTCACCTTTGGGAAGACACATGCTTTAAAGCAAGTGCTTGCTAATTTTCATAGTGAGAAAAATCCTTAATAAAACTATAGGGACACTTGGATAAGCAAATGAAATTTGCAGCATGATTTAAAAAAAATGCTGAAGAAGAATCTGATTCTGAAAATGAGGAAGCCACCTGAAATGTGAAATTATGTTCTCAGTAGTAAAGTGACCCATCTCCTGTGTTCTCCTATCTTCCTACCTTCCTGTTTCATGCAGGACAAGTTTTATTGTCATTGTTTACTATGGCTATTGAGAATGTTGGGTTAGATTCTAAAACCTAGTTGAATCCAAATGTCACCTTTTCTGTGAGATCTGACGACCCTACACTATTTAACATTGACTTCCCTCCCTGCACCTCCCCGTCTTGCTTCATTTTTCTGTAAGGCATATTTCTTCATCCAATACATTACATATTTTACACACGTATTTTTTTATTGTCTGCTTGACTCGTTGATGGCAGAGGTTTTTATCCTTTTCCTTGAATAATGTGTTCCTAGCTTCTGAAAGAGAGCCTGGCACGTGGTAAGTACCCCCACATTAAACTTTTGCCTTTATTCATTCATTCATTCATTCATTCATTCATTTATTTTTATTTTGAGAGAAAGAGAGTGCACGCACGCCCCCATGTGAGCGTGTGGGGTTAGAGAGACGAGGCAGAGATAGAATCTGAAGCAGGTTCTGTGCTCTCAGTGTGGAGCCCAACACAGGGCTTGATCCCATGAACCATGAAATCATGACCTTAGCTGAAATCAAAAGTCAGATGCTTAACCAACTGAGCCACCCAGGCACCCCTCAGCTTTTGCCTCTAAACAGGAAATGGAAAATGTCCCTCTGATGTATTGCATACTGTGAATTCACATATGGAGACCTTGCATGAATGACAGCATCTATGTTTTGCAAAAAACCTATTTGACTCAAGAGCATTTAAGTGTCATTCTGCAACCTGGCAATTGTATGAGCCAAAGTATAAAATAGGCTTTTAGGAACTTGTTCCAATGGTCTCTATTTTTTAGTCATCTAATATTCTTATCCTTTAATGAATAAATGTCTCTTCAGTTAGCTGTCCAGGTCATGAAATATGAGCCTCTACCCCCACACCCAGACAGAGCACTGTGATTTAGTGGTTGTTAACAAATGATTATTAAGGGATTGATTGGCAGATGTACTCCACATCCCCAAGAGATGTGTTCCACTGCAGTTGTACATGCAGTCTTTGAAAATCAAGTTAAGTAGTAAGGACTAGGGAACTTCACTACTTAAATCTGTTCTATAATAAATATTTCTTGTAAAGCACAAAATTCCTTTGCAACTACATATTTTATTTGTAAAGTCATATTTTGGCATACAAGATTTGCTTAAATTAGTGAATCAAGACTTATACTCTGGGTGTAGACTCTACAGGCTCAGTTCTGTGCCAGGCTGATGATTGATGTTGAGAAATAGCCCCTTTAGGAGACCTGACTCGGGTATGTAACCATTAGTGAATTATAATTGGAAGGAGGGATTGCAAGTCTCTCAAAGGCAGAGTCTACCTCTTATTCACCTTTGTCATCTAGAATCTAGCGCAAGCATATTTTAGGCATGCAATACCTATCTGGTGATTGAATAAAAGCATGAATACACAATTGATCAAATGTAATCAGGTACTAACAAGATTTTTAAAAAGTCTATAATGCAGTGAAAATTCAGACAGAAGAGGTCACTAGGAATGGCTGCATGGAGGAGATAGGACAGAAGTTACATCTGGAAAGAAATTAAGGTTTCAAGTGCAAGAACAAAGGGTAAAAGGGAATGCCTAGCTAGAAAAGTAATTTAGACCTGTACACCTATCAGTCTAAAGGATATTGAACATCAACTTCCAGCATATATTTATTTATAATTACATGTATATTCTGCTATATTAACATAATGAATAGTTTTTAAATACATTTTAAAACTGGACTTTTAAAGAGAAATTAAAGATGAAATAAGTCATGTTTTAAATTATCTTTATTTATTGTATATCATTATTTATATTGGGTATAAATGTACAGTTCAAGCAACTCCCTTGATGATTTTGAATTTTTTTGGCTAACTTCCAGCTATGTTGGATTAAATCATGGTGTCTCACGGCTCATGTGAAGATATAGGAGACCTATCGGCGAAGATATTTACTTGTTACTCACCCATGCCTGAATTCATATGATCCTTCATCTTCCGTTTCCCTGAAGGAACCTAGTTCAGTTACTTGAGAGCATTAACTTGATTAAACGTAGATAATATAATCTGCTCACTAGACCAGTAACCTAGAATCCATACCATGTTGAAAGATGCTTAAAATGAACAAATGAGTGAGACTAACCTGTGGAGAGGATGGAAACCTTACACACTGGTGTGATACCTGGCATTGTCTGATAGAAGGATGGATCAGGGGTGCCATTGACCAGCCTCTTCCTTGCAGGCAGTTACTGAGTAACAGACATGGAGACTGGAGGACACAAAGTTGGGAAGAGTAGATGGATAGGGCTAGATTTTTATTGGTAGTTGAGAGGTTTTGACCTGATGAGATAGGCAAATGCGATTATTCATGTATTTTTAAGAAAAGAATAATGGGGAAAAAAGTTTTATTTTAAAAAAGTTTGTCCTGAAAATAAGGAAAAAATTAAAATCTCAAGCCAGTTCAGAGGCATTGTGAATGAGACATTATTTAGCTCTAGCTAGCTCTCTCAACTCCCCATAGAATTGTCATCTGCTGGTCATGGGACTGTAATTTTCCTTTAAAATATAGGTTTTTGTTTTTCACTGTTCTTCTGTTCCCCTTTAGCTTCACTTGATGTATACTTGACTAGTACAATTGTAAGATATTTAAAAGGTACAATGTGATTATTTGATATACATATTCATCATGAAGATGTTTCCCCCACATTGAGTTAACTGACGCATCCATCACCACACATATTTACCTTTTTTGGAGAAAGGGGTGAGAACATTTAAGTTCTATTTTCGGCAAATTTCAATTATACAATATAGTATTATCAATTACAGTCACCATGTTATATGTTAGATCCTCGGACCTTATTCAACTTATAGCTGAAAGTAAGTCTGTACCCTTTGAACAACCTCTCACTATTTCTCCCACCCACTCCAGTCCCTGTTTCTATGAGTTCAACTTTTTTCTTTTTTCTTTTTTTTTTTTTTTTTTTTTTAGTTCCCACATATAGGTGATACCACATGGGATTTGTCTTTCTCTGTCTGGCTTATTTCACTCAGCATTATGCCCTTCATGTTCATCCATGTTGTTGCAAATGGCAGAACTTCCTTGTTTTTTATGACATGATTATGGATGAATAGTATTCCATTGTGTATGTATACTTCATTTTCTTTATCCATTCATCCTTTTATGGACACATAGGTGGTTTCCATGTCTTGGCTATTATGAACAATGCTACTCTAAACATGGGAGTACAGAAATCTCTTTGGGATAATGATTTTGTTTCCTTTGGATAAATACCCAGAAGTGGGATTGCTGGCCATATGATAGTTATATTTTTCATTTCTTGAGGAACCTCCATACTGTTTTCCATTGTGGCTACACCAGTTTGCATACCCAACAGCGTACACTGGTCTTCATTGTTCTTGGCAGGAGAGAGCCAGGAGCTGCCTGCCATTCCTGGTGAGTCAGCTGGCCAACATGGAACATTCGTTTCATCATATTCTCCTGCTGGAGATTAAGAGCATCACTGATGCTTTCTCCTCCATCCTGGGCCCTCAGAGCAGAGATATCTTCCGCATGAGCAACAGCTTCACTGCCATTGCCAAGCTTCTTACCCAACAACTGGAAACTACCAAGGCCAGAAGCAGCAGGTGAGCAGGAGGTCCTTTGTACCTGAGGGATATGTCATAAACCCATGGAAGCATAGCACAGGCAGTAACAGTTTCTTTTATAGGCATTCAACTTCCCAAAGAAAACCAAACCCACTAACGATCTCAATGCAGAGTAACTTCTGAATAAATTATGGCACTTGCCAGAATTTTTTTTAATTTGTGAAAACCAGAATGTAACAAAGGATTTTCTAGAAATTGAACAAAATATGACAAAGGAATAAGAATGTAGTACAAATAATGATATTTATAACACTCACTTATGTAGTCAACAAGTGTTTAGCAATTGCTTACTCTGTACCAGGATCTCTGTTAGAAGCTAGACATATATAGAGAGATAAAATATATTCCTTGTACCCAGAGAAAGCTCACTTTCTTTTTTTAAAAAAGCTTTTTAATGTTTATTTATTTTTGAGAGAGAGAGGGCAGAGGAGGGGCAGAGAGAGAGGGAGACACAGAATCCAAAGCAGGCTCCAGGCTCTGAGCTGTCAGCACAGAGCCCAATGAGGTGTTCGAACTCATGAGCCATGAGATCATGACCTGAGCCGAAGTCAGACGCTTAACCAACTGAGCCACTGAGGCACCCCTAAAAACCTCACTTTCTAATAGGGGAGATAAATATTTAAGTGGCTAAGAGAATAGTGGGAAGGTTATGCTTAATCAAGATGCAGCCAAGGAGTCTGGGGACCATAGAGATAGGGATATCTACTTCTGTATGGAATGAAGAGGAATAGGAAACTGAGATCAGGGAAGGCTTCCCAGAAGAGATGATATTTTGAGCCAAGCCCTAAAAGATGACCAGATTGCACCAGGCAATCTTCTGGGCAGCATGTGAAAGAGCACACACTTTCTAGAAACATAAGCCATTTTGTATTGCTCGGGTATGTGTTAGAAGGTAATGTGAGTGAAGTGGTAAGCAGGGACCAGATGATGTTGGGTCTGACCCCTTCCTAAGGAGTTTGAATATTACTCAGTAGGCTAATGAAGAATCATTGTGGAGGTTTGTACATGGCAGGATATTATCAAAATCCATGTTTGAGGAAGCTTACTCTGATTCCAGTGAAGAGAATGTCTCAGAAGAGACAGACTGAAGTCAAGTCCAGTGAGGGAAGGACAGAAGAGTGTCTCTGGGTATTGGCCATAAGGAAATTATTGAAGATTCTGAAGAGTGAGCTGCCAGTGGTATGGCTGGGGTTGAAAGGAGAGAGTGAATACAATGCATCAAACTGGCCCTTTCAAGAGGTTTGTGGGGAAAAAAATAAAGATCATGCGAGACTGAGGAAGAGGTTTTATTTTATTATCTTGCTATACTTTGAACACAGATGTCTTAGATAGAAGTTAAAAAAATTTTCAAATATGTACTCTCATTTGATACTCATGACCACCCCCACAAGGCAGATATTATTCCTATTTTACAGAAGAAGAAACAGAGGGTTACAGGTGAGTTAAATGTCTTCCCAAGGTTACACAGTGAGTAGGTGATAGAGGATGGACTCAAACCTTAGCTTCACACTTCAGATCCTATACACTGGAAGGTATTCAGTTCTAGAGAAGGGACAGGGCTAATGTGAGACTAGTGTCAACTTTTGTGACTTTTTGGGGGTATCAAATAATGCATACCATTTCTAGTATGAAATAAGGATTCCCAAAACAAAAGAAGGCATCTTGACAAAATAGTGAGCATTTAATCATGAGGGTCCACTTTATGTCCAGCCTGGCATAAAGTCTGGAGGTTCCAAGAGATATAAGACACCATCCCTGCCCTCAGGAGGTCTGTAGACAGGTATGCAAAGAGGTTCTGGTAGAAGTGCATACAACAGACTGTGGAGCATGAGAGATATATTGTCTAACAGCCAGGAAATTACAGAATGTTTTACAGAGAAGGTCAAATTTAAGTTCATGCCATATTTATTGAGTAGCTTCATGGGCCAGGCATTTCTCTAGATACTAGATTAAGTCGCACAGGATGAATGAGAGTTTCTCAGACAAGGGTAGAAAGGTTACTCCAAATACAGAAAAGAGCATGTGCAAAGATACACGGGCTTAAGAGTGTGTGACCCAAAGTAAGGAAAAGTAATTGGTTCATTGTGGTTGAAGCAAGTACATCAGGGTAGGGTGGGAGAGTAAGCTGAAATGTTAGGTCAGAGGCAGATTATCAGAGGCTTTACACACTGTGTCGGGAAGTGAGGCGCTCATCCCTTAAGCAGTATGGAGGCTTGGAATGATTTTTATCCAGGGAGTGATCACAGCTCCTAACAGAGTAATTAGCAGATGGTAGGCCCTTTTAAATGTTTCTTCACTGAAGGACTTGGTAAATGAGGAAGTGGCTCAAGATGTGGAGCACTGAATGGGTTTGGCTGGAGCAGCAGGAGAGTGACCAGGATGCTATTGTTGGAGCCCGAACAACAGGCTCTTTCAACTAAAGAGCCTGGACTAAATCATTAATGGAGGACCTACGAAGTCAGGGCAAATCATTATAGTGAGGAGAGCACAGAATTATGAGGAATCGATTACCAGTAGGAAGGTAGGATGAGGAGAAGAGGGGGAGAGTAGATAAAACCCAGAGATACATAGTTTGAGTGACTGCATACATATGGAAGATGATGTTAATAACCATGAAAAGAGGAGCAGGAGGGGAGCCCAAATGGCAGGCTCTTTTAGCCCCCTAGAGCCCACGGAGATATTATGTGGCCAATAGGGCCATCAAAGTCAACAATAGCTATTCATCCAAAGAAGACTAATTGCAAGTGCCCTTTTCTCTCAACACCATAGTTTTGATCTGTTGTTGCCTGGCTCAATATATAAATGCTTGTAAACCAGGGTTTCTAATTTGGGTACTATTGAAATTTGAGCTAATTAATCCTTGGTTATGGGGCTGTCCTGTGCATTATAGGATAGTTGTCAGCACCCCTGGACTCTGTCCACTAGATGTTGGTAGCAGTCCTCTCCCTAAGTTGTGGCACCAAAAATGTATCCAGACATTGCTAAATGTCCCCTGAGAGGCAAAAATCGCTTCCAGTTGAGAACTACCACTATATACATATTCCATTCAAAACAATAGCATTTTAACAGACTAACGACCTGCCTAGCAACAGCCTAAACACAGCGGTATCCAAGAAATCCAAGGCCTGCATCACAAAGGGGTGATTTGTCATTTGTATGCAAGCACAAAGTCACTGTTGGCCAATTTTCATGATGTGGTTTTAGAAATTTGGTTGAGAGCCTCTACAGCAGGTGTTTGGAGGAGCCATTTTGTATTCTGTGCACAGTCTGCTTATTTCTTCTTCCAGTGATGAGTGACATGTGTATCAGATGTGAAAGCTTAGGCACACATTCTGGCCAGTGTTCTATGTGTTCTCTATTGCTTCTACAAATGCAAAACTGCACGAGGCCAGTTGCCATCCGTAAGAGTATATATTGAAAAATATTTACATAAAGGAAAAACACGTTACACAATAGTGTTACATTGGGCACTCTAACAAGAAAATTGACCCTTAATAAATAGGCCCAATCTCGGATGCCTAGGTGGCTCAGTGAGTTAAGCATCCAACTTTTGATTTAGGCTCAGGTCATGATCTCACAGTTCATGAGTTCAAGCCCCATGTCAGGCTCTGCTCTGTGTCAGTGTGGAAGCTGCTTGGAATTCTCTCTCCCTCTCTCTCTGCCCCTACCCCACTTGTTCGTTCTCTCTTTCTCTCTCTCTCTCAAAAATAAATAAAACTTAAAATAAATAAATAGGCCCAATCCAATTAGTGATAAACACATTCCCCATGAAAAGAAGAATTTAGGAGATATGTACAGAGGAGGAAAATTATAAGGTTTTACTATTAAAATATGAATCTGTATGTATGAGAATGCATTTCTATTTCTCCTCCTTTTGTTATTTTTCTGGAGAAAAAAACACAAAGAGAAAAATTAAATGTGACGAGATCAAAACATCACCACTCACCTCCATCCTCAGTACTTCAGCCTTTCTCAATTCAAAATATTCACTCTGCCCATGTTCAACACTCACTGTCAGTCTTCCACTCGACTGTAATTATTCAGTGGGAACCTCAAAACACTGGTGTGGACAGCCAGCCTTCTGTATCAGCTGCTCATCCTCTCTGGGATGGTTGCTAAGGCTTCTCTCTGAACATCTTTTCCCTGAATAGCCTTCATTGTGACCACTTAGCTTCAGTAATTTTAATCTGTGTCCCCCACAGAAGAAAGGTCTATACTTTTGTCTAAAGTACCCAACAAAGTCTGATCTTTACAATTAAAGGGGAAATGAATAAGTGAAGAGAGTTTGAAAGAAAATTAAAGATGATAAAATTCAAAACAGATGTCATCTAATTCACAAATCTGACACATCGCCCAGCAGGCCAGATTTTAGACTTCAGGCCAAAAATACAAGATTATCAAAAGAAAAACAATTAGCATCCTAGAGAGAATAAAAACCTGAAGTAGACAGGCACCTTCTTTGTGCCAAATCATTCTGAATTAATTGGGCGAGTTTTATTAGATGCACCAGGTAACATACTTGCACTTTTTTTGTTCCTATGTTTTAAAAAGAATGTCTAGGGGCGCCTGGGTGGCGCAGTCGGTTAAGCGTCCGACTTCAGCCAGGTCACGATCTCGCGGTCCGTGAGTTCGAGCCCCGCGTCGGGCTCTGGGCTGATGGCTCAGAGCCTGGAGCCTGTTTCCGATTCTGTGTCTCCCTCTCTCTCTGCCCCTCCCCCGTTCATGCTCTGTCTCTCTCTGTCCCAAAAATAAATAAACGTTGAAAAAAAAAATTAAAAAAAAAATAAAATAAAAAGAATGTCTATATCTAAACAATAAACCAATAGGAGCTAAATAACAGGACAGCCAAGCAAAACATTTAGAATTTGAATCTAATTCTGGAGGAGCAGAAAGAGGTAAGAGCAATTGTGGATTAAAAAGGAAGATGTCAAGATAAGGGAAAAGCTCTATACCTTTCGAAATTGTGGGAGCCCTAAATCGCCTTCTGGGAAGCCACTAACCATTGAACCATATGCCATCCAGGACCAGGGGAATCTAGGGAAGGAGAGGATGAGCTTCTGGCAACTGTGTGCTGGCTGAGCATTCAAGTGGTCCTTTGACTAGAAGACATCTTTGCCCCGTGCATGTGATTCCAGGGAGGCTGCTTTAATCAGGCACCATCAGATTTGGGGACAGTTTGTCCCAGGTGGTCTTAGTAGATATTTAGGCTCAGGCCCCAGTTGGTGATAGAAACTTTGAGGGGTGGAAATTGTGAAAAGAAATCAGGGATAGGGGGTCAAGTAGGAGAAATGAGAAAAGACAGGGAGAAATGAGAAAACACAGGGAGAAATGAGAAAAGACAGGGAGAAAGGGTAGCAACGAGAAAAGGCCCAGGGAAAAGCAGAGGACAAGGAGGGAGGGCATCTGAACACAGTCCAAGTCCCAGGGTTAGGTGGGGTGCATGTGTGTCAGGGGGTTTCCAATTCCCTCAGATCCAGCTTTCAAACCCTAGCCAAAGCCATCAAGTCATGGGGAGAAAAAGTTGCTTATAAGAAAAGTTTTAACACAAAGCATGTGGTTAAAGCTTTCCCAAACACCTCTGGCTTGGTTAAGTGGGTGGTAAGTTCTTTTGTTGTTTTGGTGATAATGGTGGTAGTTGTGGTAAAATTTTGTGTTTATTCTTTGTTTTTAAGAATCAAGCTTGGTGAGGTGGGGGAAAGGAGAATAAAAGGTAAATTATAGTCAAAACTAAATAGGTGGGTGTAAATCTGATTTGGGATAAATGGAAAGAGATGGCACAATGGAGGGAAGGTAATAACACAACAGTATGTTGGGGAGAATGAAGGGAAAACAGATTATGTTTATAAGAGAATGACTCCAGGAGATCTGTCCTCCTTGGAGTTGCCCCAGAGTTTTGGTTTATCCTAAATTTCATGCAATAAACATCAAAGAAATGGATTACAGGCGAGAACCAGGGATTTGAGTCAGGCTGTGGCCCTAATGTATAGCCTAGCAACATGGCCTGCAAAGACTGTTTCCAAACTGTGAGACCTTGTATAAGCAAGGTTGCAGAGTTCCCATCTTGATATCCTGGATGTCACATCAGAACCTACCCCTGATGTAATACACAGTCCCTGAAGGCATTGCCCAAGAAAGTGAGAATACGGCTTTTTACTGGGTCCACAGCAGAAATTGCAGAAAGCAGTGGTCCAAGTTCTTTACAACTCCGCAAAGCAGTTATCTGTAGGTCTGGTCACACCTTTAACTAGCTCCCACCACATGATAGATTTTGTGCTAAGGATTTTTAACTATGTTTTATTGTTTAATCCTCACAACAAAGTCTTCCAGTATGTATTAGAACGACAGACGCTTCATCTTAAAATATAATGGAGTAAACCTTGTGGGCAGGTGAGAATAAAGGAAAATTCTCTACCCAATACTTACTCCCCTCTAGGTCCATGGCAGTTCTTGGAGTGCAATAGTGCAAATGCCCAGATGTTGGCTCATAGAATTTCCTTTCATTTCTTCCTTTGGTCTAGTCCAGTAGATCTCAAATGTTAGTGTGGATGAGATTTACAGTGCTCACAGTGCTTCAGAGATAATTCGAAAGAATTTTAAAGGAATGTCAAAGGTGACTTTTGCTTACTCCTCCCCAAAGTGATACACCCCCCCACACACACACACCTTTTATCATTATCTTCTAGAACACCCTCCATCCCTCTTTTCCCTTTGAAGGCTTGCCTTCTCTAAGACTCTAATTCAGTATCACTTCCCCATGAGATGTTTCTCACCCACCTCTGCCCACTGTAACCTTCTCTGAACTGCTACAGTTCATCCTGCCTTTCCATTCTTCTGCACCCACAGTCCTGCCCTGAAGTGTTAGGTAGCTTTCTGTGTGCCTCTCTAGTTTTCCCCAAACTTGAGAGAGCTACTTTTCAGAGCCTATTGCTCTATGGAAGGAAAATAGAGTCTTAAAAATGCTTATAAGAGTTCCCACTTTTTTAGGCAAGACATGTTTATACAAAGAGAAATTGATTCTTTGAGAGCAACTCTTGGCTCAGGGAATATACATGAGGAGGTTCAGGACTATAATTAAAAACATGTGATGTTCTGGTCAACATTGCCCCCTGCTTAGGAAAAGCTGAATGTAATTTCGCCCCACCAAGGTAACCAGAGTTTTAAGAAAAAAACAAGTATATATCTTTTCAATCTAGAGAGTTCTATGCTGGTCTCTCATATGAAAAGTGAATTGTAACAGCTGTTTGTGGCAGTAGCTGTGGCTGTTGTTACTCCTCCATGTGCAGGGAAGGAAGGGCTTCAGTTTTTTGCCCCTCTTCTTACCGAGGAGATTAAGCCTGACATGTGGTACCATTTATGTTCCATGTGTTGTTCATTTACTCCGCCATTTGTCCTTCCTTAAAGCAGCATTTATGGTGATGTGAAGGTCTGTAAAGGTATTTCAGGAATTCGTTTATCAGCAAGAGATGTAGGTGGGAGACATCATTATCAGCTTTGGAGACAATGAAGCAAGCCCAGGGAGCTTGAGGCCCCAGAGGGGCTGGCTCCGTGAGTGTGGACAAAGAGGGGTGGAGAAGGGAGGCGGGGCGAGGCCCTGCCAAGGAGCATGAGCAACGCAATTGCCGCTTTGCGAGGGGATCCAGGCTTTTTGCCCATAACACAGAAGTGTTTAAAAACACAAGACACACCAAAAAGGAAGAGACGTTTTCATCAAGCTCCCATGGCTTGGCTTCCTCTTTCAAAAAAGACAGGAAACACCAAAGCTTTAGCATGGAGAAAAGGAAAAAATGCGCTTGTGGAAGAGAAGGTGAGAGGGACTTGACCCTCTATAGCCTCTTGCAGGAGGGGTAACCCTCCCTGGTTCTTTTTTGATATTAATCATAATTGAACTCTGAGGTTGCTATTTGCGTGACATGTCCTGAGTTTTGAACACCTTTTCAGTTTTGGTTAAAGGGGATGCCAAAAGTCATTTTTCAGATCACTATGAAGGGTTGCTCAGTGATTGTATGTCAACTCTTTTCTGGTGTCTTGTTTCCCACAGAATGTTACTCAAAGATATGAAGGTAAAATGATTCTTGCTAGTTACTGCATTATCACCAATGCCATTATATGTATTACTTATCCCTGGGGTAGATTCAGATGCAGCCTGAACCAAACACCTACAGAGAGGCAGGTGGGAAAGCTATGTGAAGTGGGTGCAGTCTGGAAGCAGATACTTTGTGCTGGGTTTACTAGTTGACCTTCAGTAAGTTACTGAACTTCTCTGTGCCTAAGCTTCTCCATCTGTAAATGGAGGAAGTAGCAGGATTTAACCCACTGGATTATGTAAGAAGTAATACATGTAGCAGACCTGAACAGTGAGTGGCTTATGCATAGAAAGCTCTCAGTAAATCTTAACTATTGGCATCAGTACTCTCTTCCAGGTGGGCACTATAGTAGGTGCTTTCGCTTAACATGTCCCTTATACCAGAGCTACTAAAAGTGTAGCTCATGAACCAACACCAGTCTGCAAACATTTTTACTAGCCTGTGATGAGGTTATTTGCAGAAACTGAAAATAAGAGTTTAGCAATTTGACATTGCTGCAATATCCAAACGGATGATCAGTGGGCTTATACTCAGTTCTTTGTCTTATTCGCTTTATTTCTCTGGTCATTTATTTTTATCATATTTCACAAAAATATTGCTCTGTGACATATGAAAATTAAGAAAGCAAAAAGCTGGTTCTGTTCCACAGGTCATTTGAAAAGCATTGCATTAGATCCTCGATGTAGCTAAACCCAGGCAGAGCTTAGAACTCTCTTCAGTGACTAATATTTTGCTCTCCAAACTTTCCTTTGGGACTTAAAGAAAGACATTTAATAAATGAGAGAGAATGAACACAACACTTCAGCGATGATTGAGATCGACGATTGTGGGATAGCTCAGCCTAAGAAAAATAATTCTTAATGATGTTCAGCTTTACCATCAGGCAAAAGGTGGACTTTTTATTAGGTTGAAGGCTGTTGGCTAGACTTTGATATAGGTTGGCAGGAATTGAATCACAGGATTTTGTTTTGTGTAGTGTTCTGTCCCCAACTCAGTCATTGGTGTGTTTTGACTGACTTTACCCCCCTCTCCCATTTCTAGGTAGCTATACATTTCTACCTATTAAAAATGGGGTAAGATATCATATTTGGGGTGGAAACTATGATAGGAGGTATCAAGAAGGAAAACAACCATTATTTTGTTCTTCCAGTGTCAAAAGCTGGCAAGTGACAATGTATCAACTTTTTTCTTCTCCTGTGATTTCATTTTCATGGTAGATAACCTCTCTTTAATCCTTTTACCTGCTCTCATCCCTAGACAGTAATGTTAGCCCAGAAAAAAAGGAGCATGTTGTTTTTACAGTTCTTACCCTTGATTCAAAGCATTCTAATGACATTACTACTCTACATTTTTATATTCCTTTATACTTAACAGAGTGCTTTTGTGACTTGGGCCACATTCAGATGCCAATTCGTTAAGATCCAGCCGTCTTCTGTTAAGGCTGCTATTCATCTGACCTGCCCATTCTAGTCTCAGGACTCCTGACTAAAGAGTTAAGGCACATCTGAACCACCAGTCAGTGGCAAAACTGACAAGGTACCTTTACCTCGGAATCACAGGGGCTTTGCATTTTTTGCTCATGCTCTTTCCATATCCCATTCTCTCTCATCCTGGCTGAAAGAAAAGTGAGCAAATAAATGCCTGAACATCTGCATTAGAGAAGCCACTTCCTCATATGAGGGCTTTTAACTTTTATTCTAACTATTGGGAACTTTCTGTCTACAAATGCTCAGAATTTATACTTACAGCACAGAGGGTTTTTTTGTTGTTGTTGTTTTGTTTTGTTTTGTTTTGTTTTGTTTTGTTTTTAAACTACTTCTGCATCTCAGTAGCAAGGGCAACTATCCTTTAGGATGCTACAGAAGTAAAAGCATTGTATAGTCCCCCTGGCTCTGAGCAGGAGACACTCATCTTCCAAGTTTGGCATCACCTACACAAGCTGCCTTCCTCTGGTGTTACATGTCCACACTGGGCAGCAGCCACCCAGGGTTTTACCATTTGATTTTTTCATGCCCATTCTGTATGGGCAACACTGTCAAATCCAATGTATAATGCTTTCAGCAATCTGATGATGCTCTGTCACTAATTCCATCTTTATATGACAAGAATGAGACTTAGACTTCTAAAAAGATTTGCCACATCACTAATAAACAGGAGATTGGAGTCGTGAACCTTCCCTGTAAGGCTATGTTCAGTTCATTTCCCCACAACCATCTCCTTTTGAGAACCCTTTAAAAAGTCTTGTGTGAATGAAATAAACCATGGAATCATTTCATTTTAGGCAAAGTTGTATCAGTGGCACGACTGGCTCCCATATAACCAGGCACCTAGTGGACTCTGCTCTTGCCCATTCAGTCAGAGGCCAAATTGAGTACCAAGACCTAGACTTATCACCGTCCTTTCCCTTAGTATTTGAGTATGACTGTTCCAGAACTGTTACCTATTATAGTCCCAAAACAGATGACAGCACTGTGGTGCTGGGGGATCCTCTGTCATTCTTATGATGACCGATGAGCCAAGAAATTGCTAAAGAGTAAAGAACATAACATCCTAAGAATTTAGGACTCCAATGTGGATTTGATCCATTATGTTCTTCTACTTCTCCTCTAACAGAATTAACTTTGCAGGAGTACATAATCTGGACATGGGATCACAAGCCAAGATTGTCAAACATTAATTAATACTATTTTCCTTTGACTTAAGGATCCAGGAAGTGCAGCTGCCAGTCTCTCCACCTCTGCCAGCTTCATAGTCCCATTTTGAGGTACAGTGAGAGCAGTGAGCTAGCTGCCCAAGGGCTAATTTGTTTCCAAGGGAAGTCCAGCTCACACAAGAGGGGGGTAATTAGGCCTCCCCCTGAGCATCCCTAGAGGTACTTTTAAAAACTTTACTTTGGCAACAAGACCAGAAACTGTTCAGACTGGAAATCATCTGAGCCTCTTGTAATATGGCATGTTGAGTTAAAGCCAAGTTAATATCTAGCGGATTATAGAACTCTGACAAAGATTTCTGTAAAGTTACCTCTGGAGTTAAAAGTGACAAATGGAAGAGAAATAACAACCCCCTACATGAGCCCAACCCACTGGCCCCCAGCAAGTAAACACACACAGGACAAATGGCTCCACCAGTGTTGTTTGTATTTGTGATGTATTTCCTTGCTCTTCGAGGAAAGCAGAGTTTATCTCCAGAAAGGCGTTTTGGTTTTGAACAAATTCTCTCCTGTCTTTTTATAGCAAATTAAAAACTAGAAGAAGTGAAGGAGCAGTGAATGTTTATTATAAATTCTAACTTCTACCTACCATTTCCTGACCTTCTAACCTATCGGAACGAACACTGATCCTAACTCCCTGACAGCAAAATCCTATGACAAAACCCAGGTGGATCGATGGCCAGTGACAAAAAGTTCTCTTTGGTCCATCTTGTGGCTTCGGCTGCTTTGGTGACTCTTCGTTACCATCCCTGTCCCCTAACTCCTGTGTTATGCAAATCTCCAAATCATAAAAACAAGGAAGATTGTGTATAAGAGAAACTCTTTGTGGTGAGAACTCCACTTATCAGAAATGCTCACCAGCTTCAAATGAAGATATCACTTCTCTGACCCAGACATTTTATTATTTCTTCACTCTTCTTATCTGGCCTTTTGCAAATACCTCATTTTACTCCTACTCTTGCTCCCTGCTTCTCTACATTTGATATTTAGCAAATGACATTGCCCCACCTCCAGCCCCCTATAGGCCAGGGGAAGTGGCCAGTGCCTCATGGACATCTGGTGGAATTCAGGAAGTTTTTGAGGTGCAGAGAGTAGGCTGGCTTTAGAAACCAAGGTGGTCTTAGTTCATTTATTCCACAAACATTTCAGGTACCTGTGTGTGTGTGTGTCAAGTACTATTTCAGATACAAGAGAACAAAGATGAACAGTACAGGTCCCTGCCCACCAAGCAGTAGGGATTTACCCCAGGATGCGGTTGCCAGATTGAACAAATAGGACACCCAGTTGAATTTCAGATAAAGAACAAATAATTTTTTAGTATAAGTATAATCATTTTAGTATAGTAGAATACACTTTTAGTATTCCCCACTAGAGGTATACCTATACTTAAAAAAATATTTGTTGCTGATCTGGAATTCAAATTTGGCTGGGTATCCTGTATTTCATTGGGCAACCCTACCCTAGAGGCACTGGACTTGCCCCTCTTAGGGCCAGTGGATGTCTAGGGATAGCCCATAACTTCTCTCATGCCCAAAGTCCCCTCTGAGGGATGTGACAAGGCAATCTGAAAATGAAAGAAGGCATGCTCCCAGCTATTAGAGGTCTGACTCACTCAGGCCATGGCTTCATAGCCAACACTTGGTAACTAGAGACAGGGGCAGGGAAAGGGAGCTGAGTGTCTTCTCCTAAAGTCTGAACAGTAGTTCCCTACAGAATATGGAATATTGGTCTGCCTGTGTCTAGACCACTGATACTTTCTCTATATATTAACACAAGAAAGACAGGGCAGATGAAGTTTCTAAAGGAATAGTAATAATAATTATTGTTATTAATAATAATAATAAACTAATAATGACAGTAATGCTAATAATAAAATCTAACATCTATTGAGCAGTGTATTCTCTGTCAGGAGCAGTGCTTCACACTGATTCTGTTGTTTCATCTTTGCAACAACACTTGAGTAAAGTACAGTTGTTTTTCCTATTGTATAGGGAAATTGATATAAAGAGTACAAAAAATAAAATAAAGATCTCTGCAAGTATTATTTTAAAAAGTCAGAAACTGATCTAGTAAAATTATCTAGGGAGATTTACTATAATCATATGAAGTTTGAAGTTTTTTTGGAAGAAAATGCTATTGCTTAACTCTTATTATAACCCAGAGCTTTATGTAGAAAGAAAACAAAAACCCTAGTGAATTTGTGGGAAACTCCCTTTAACAAGTCATATGTTTTAAGATTTAAAAATTTGCATAATGTTCAATATCTGATGTGTGCATATTGGGTATACTTCATGCCTTAAAGTTTTGTAAGTTTTAATAAGCCAAGCTATAGAAATTTCTGAAATAAAGTACAAATATAAAGGTATCTTTCACTTATGAAATGTGATTAGAATCCAAGGAATCAGAGAAATACTTTAGTTTGGTGCTATACATGGACTATCATGGATAGAAAATAAATACTTGCTCCTCAAATTTCTCATTTTGAGACGGTCATTGATTATTTTATTTATTTATTTAAATGTTTAATTCTATTCTAGTTAACATACAGTGTTATGTTAGTTTCAGATATACAATATATTGATTCAACAATTCTATACATGACCCCATTCTCATCATGACAAGTACACTCCTTAATCCCCATCACCTATTTCACCCATACCCTACCCACCTCCCCTCTGTTAACCTTCAGTTTGTTCTCTGTAATTAATTGATTCTCTATATATGATTGGTTCCTCTCTCCCTCTCTCATTTTTTCCCCTTTGCTTTTTTTGTTTATTTGTTTCTTACATTCCACATATGAGTGAAATCATATGGTATTTGTCTTACTCTGACTGTTATATTTCACTTTGCATTATACTCTCTAATCAATCCATGTTGCTAAAAATGGCAAGACTTCATTCTTTTATATGGCTGAATAATATTCCTGTGTGTGTGTGTGTGTGTGTGTGTGTGTGTACCACCTTTTTATCTACTCATCTATCAATGGACACTTGGGCTGCTTCCATATTTTGGCTATTATAAATAATGCTGCAATAAACATAGGGGTGCATATATCTTTTTGAGTTCATGTTTTTGTATTCTTTGGGTAAATATACAATAGTGGAATTACTGAATCATAAGGTAGTTCTATTTTTAATTATTTAAGGAACTTCCAAATTGTTTTCCACAGTGGCTGCATTCCCACCAACAGTGCAAGAGGGTTCCTTTTCCACCATATCTTCACCAACACTTGTTTCTTATCTTATTGATTTTAGCCATTCTGACAGGTGTGAGATGATATCTCATTGTGGTTTTGATTTGTATTTCCCTAATAATGAATGATGTTGAGTATCTTCATATGTCTGTTGACCATCTGGCTGTCTTCTTTGGAGAAATGTCTATTCATGTTCTGCCCATTTTTAATTGGATTATTTGGTGTTGAGTTCTATAAGTCCTTTATATATTTATCAGATATGTCATTTGCGAATATCTTCTCTCTCATTTGGTAGCTTGCCTTTTAGTTTTGTTGATTATTTCTTTGGCTATGCAGATGCTTTTTATTTTGATGTAGTTCTAATAGTTAATTTTCTTTTGATCCTCTTGCCTTAGGAGACATATTTAGAAAAATGTTGCTATAGCTAATGTCAGAGACATTATTGCCTGTGTTTTCTTCTAGGATTGTTATGGCTTTCAGGTCTCACATTTAAATCTTTAATCCATTTTGAGTTTATTTTTTTGTATGATGTGAGAAAATGGTCCACTTTCATTTTTTTGCATGTGGCTGTCCAGTTTGTTGAAGAGACTGTCGTTTTTCCCATTGGATATTCTTTCCTACTTTGTCAAATATTAATTGACCATATAATCATGAGTTTCATTCTGTGAAATCCTTCCTCTGTTCCACTGATCTATGTGTCTGTTTTGGGGCCAACACCATACTGTTCTGATTGCTACAGCTTTGTAGTATATCTTGAAACCTGGGATTGTGATACCTCCAGTTTTGTTCTTTTTCAAGATTGACTTGATTATTCAGGATTTTTGTGGTTCCATACCAATTTTAGGATTATTTGTTCTAGTTCTGTGAAAAATACTGTTGTATTTTGATAAGGATGGCGTTAAATCTGTAAATTGCTTTGGGTAGTATGGACATTTCAACAATATTTGTTCTTTCAATCCATGAGTATAGAATGTCTATCCATTTGTGTCATCTTTAATTTCTTTCATCAGTATTTCATTTTTTTCAGAGTATAGGTCTTTCACCTCCTTGGTTGGGTTTATTCCCACATATTTCATTGTTTTTGGCACAATTATATTAGGATTATTTTTTAAATTTCTCTTTCTTCTACTTCATTATTGCTGTATAGAAATGCAACTTATTTCTGTATATTGATTTTGTATCCTGTGACTTTATCAAAGTCATTTATCAGTTCTAGTAGACTTTTTTTTTTGGTGGTGTTGTTTGAATTTTTTATATATAGTATCATGTCATTTGTAAATAGTGAATGTCTTACTTCTTCCTTACCAATTTGTGTGCCTTTTATTTCTTTATCTTGTCTAATTGCTGTGGCTAAAATTTCCAGTATAGAAGTAAGGAGAGTGGACTATCCTTGTGTTATTCCTGATCTTAGGGGAGGAGCTCTCAGTGTTTCACCATTGGGTATGATGTTTGCTGTGGGGTTTTCATACATGGTCTTTAATATGTTGAGGTATATTCCCTCTAAACCTATTTTGTGGAAGGTTTTTATCATGAATAAATGTTGTAGGTTGTCAAATGTTTTTTTTTGTATCTATTGAAATGATCATATAGTTTTTATTCTTTCTCCTGATGATGTGATGTATCCCTTTGACTGATTTATGAATACTGAACCACCTTTGTGTCTCAGGAATAAATCCACTTGAAGGTAGTGCATGGTTTTTTTTAATGTATTGTTGGATTCAGTTTGCTAGTATTTTTTTGAGGATTTTTGCATCTATGTTCATGAGAGATATTTGCCTGAAGTTCTCTTTTTTTGTGTGATATCCTTATCTGGCTTTGGAATCAGGGTGATAATGGTCTCCTGGAATGAATTTGGAAATTTTCCTTCTTCTATTTTTTTGGAATAGTTTGAGAAGAATAGGTATTAACTCATCTTTAAATATTTGGTACAATTCACCTGTGAAGCCATCTGGTCCTGGACTTTTGTTTGTTGGGAGTTTATTGATTACTGATTCCATCTCATTATTAAAAATGGGTCTGTTTACATTTTCTATTTTTTCCTGTTCAGTTTTGAAGATTATATGTTTTTGGGAATTTATCCATTTCTTCTACATTGTCCAATTTGTTGGCCTAAATTTTTCATAATATTCTCTTACAATCCTTTTTATTTCTGTGGTGTCACTCATTATTTTTCCTCTTTCATTTCTCATTGTTTGAGTCACCTCACTCTCTGTCTTTCTCCCTCTCTCTCTTTATGAGTCTGCCTAAAAGTTTATCAATTTTGTTGCTCTTTTCAAAGAACCTGTTCTACTACTTTTTGTTTTGCTTTGTTTTAGTTTCTATTTCATTTGTTTCTCTTCTAATCTTTATTATTTCCTTCCTTCTACTGGTTTTGGGTTTTGTTTGTTAATCTTTATCTAGCTCCTTTAGTGGTATGAGTAGGTTGTTCATTTGAGTTTTTCTTGCTTCTTGAGGTAGGCCTGTATTGCCACAAACTTCCCTCTTAGAACAGCTTTTGCTTTTGCAAAGATTTTAGACCATTGTGTTTTTATTTTCATTTGCCTCCATATTTTTAAATTTTTCTTGTTGACTTCTTGGTTGATTCATTCATTGTTTAGGAGCACGTTATTTAACCTCCATGTATTTGTATTATTTCCAGATTTTTTTTTCTTGTTGATTTCTAGTTTCATACTGTTGTTTAAAAAAAAAAGGTATGCATGAGTTCAATCTATTTGAATTTGTTGAGGCTTCTTTTGTGGCCTAATATATGATCTTCTGGAGAATGTTCCCCATGCACTTGAAAAGAATGTGTGTTCTGCTGTTTTAGGATGGAATATTCTGAATATATCAGTTAGATCCATCCGGTCCAATGTGTCATTCAAAGCCACTGTGTTCTTGTTGGTTTTCTGTTTGCATGATCTGTCCATCGGTGTAAGTGGGATGTTAAAGTCCCCTACGATTATTGCATCACTATCAATGACTTTCTTTATGTTTGCTGTTAGCTGCTTTATGTATTCAGATTCCTCCATATTGGGTACATAGATATTTACAATTGTTATATCTTCTTGTTGGATTGTTCCTTTATTATTATATAGTGTCCTTCTTTGTCTCTTATTACAGTCTTTGTTTTAAAGTCTACTTTGTATGATATAAGTATTGCTACTCTGGCTTTCTTTCAACTTCAATTTGCATGATAAATGCTATTCAGTCCCTTCATGTTCAATCTGCATATGTCTTTAGGTCTTAAGTAAGTTTCCTGTAGGCAGCATATAGATGGGTCTTGTTTATTTATCCAATCTGTCACTCTATGTCTTTTGGTTGGGGCATTTAGTCCATTTATATTCAAAGTAATTATTGATATGAATGTACTTATTGCCATTTTGTTACTCGTGTTTTGGTTGTTTTTGTAGTTTTTCTCTGTCCTTTGTACTCTTCCTCTCCTCTCTTATGGTTTGCTGACTTTCTTTAGTGATACACTTTGATTCCTTGGTCCTTTTTTTGTATATTTATCACTGGTTTTTGATTTGTGGATACTAATAAGTTTGCCTATAACATCTTATACTCATAGCAGTCTATATTAAATTGATGGTCATGTAAGTTTGAAACCATTTGTACTCCTCTATCCCCATGTTTTAGGTATATGATATCAAACTTTATGACCTTTTATTTTGTGAGTTGCTTCACTGATTTTTATAGATATAATTAATTTTACTGGTTTTGTCCTTCCTACTCTTCTTACTCCTACTTATGTCTTTCCTTTCCACTCAAAGGGTCTGCTTTAACATTTCTTGTCAGGCTGGTTTAGTGGTCATGAATTCCTTTAACTTTTGTTTGTCTGGGAAACATTTATTTAGGTTTACTTCTTTATTTTGAGAGAGAAGGAGAGCACAAGTGGGGAAGGGAAGAGAGAGGGGGAGAGAGAATCCCAAGCAGACTCTGCACTGTCAGCATGGATCCTGATGTGGGGCTTGAACTCACAAACCATGAGATCATGACCTGAGCCAAAGTCAAGAGCTAGATGCTTAACCGACTGAGCCACCCAGGCACCCGTGTCTGGGAAACTCTTAATTTCTCTTTCTATTTTGAATGATATCTTTGCTGGATAGAGTATTCTCAATTGCAGATTTTTTTTTTCCTTTCAGCACTTTGAATGTATCATGTCATTTCCTTCCAGCCCTCAAAGTTTCTGCTGAAAAATTAACTGACAGCCTTATAGAGTTTACCTTGTAACTTTTCTTTCTTCTTGCTGCTTTTAAAATTCTCACTTTATCACAACTCTGCTATTTTATTTACTATAAGTCTTTGGTTGGATCTCCTTGGGTTGGTTTTGTTGGGAGTTCTCTGTGCCTCCTGGCTCTGGATTTCTGGGTTTTTCCCCCAGATTTGGGAAATTTTCAGCTATTATTTCTTCAAATAAATTTTCTGCCCCCTTTTTAATCTCTTCTTCTTCTGGAATCCCTATAATGCAAATGTTACCACATTTGATGGTGTTGTGGAGTTCTCTAAGTCTTTTTTTTTTATTTTTTATTTTTTTCTCTCTCTTCTCAGCTTGACTACTTTCTATTACTCTGTCCTCCTACTTGCTGATCTGTTCTTCTGATTACTATTTATTCTATCTAGTGTATTTTTATTTTCAATTATTGAGTTCTTCATCCTATTGGTTCTTTCTTATGTTTTCTATGTCTTTGTTAAAGGGTCCTCCACTCTTTTTCAAGTCCAATGAATATCTTTATGACCATTACTTCACATTCTCTGTGTGGCATATTACTTATCTCTCTTTCATTTAGCTCTCTTGCTGTGACTTTGTCTGTTTTTTCATTAAAGACATATTGCCTTGTCTTCTCATTTTGTCTAACTCCGTGTCTCTCTCTATGTGTTAGGAAAGTTAGCTTCATTTCCTGATCTTGAAAGTAGTAGCCTTTCAAGTCCACTTGACTTGAAGAAGAAGAAGTCCTGTAGTACCCTGCAGTACAATGTCCCCTGTTCACCAGAACCTGTTGTTTCAGGGGTGTCTCCTATGTGTATTGCATGCACCCTCCTGTTTTTGCTGAGCCCCTTTTGCCTTCAGCTCTGTCGTTTGCAGTGGCTTTCTTTGCCTGTTGTGGGCAGGGTTTGGTCCCTGTGTTGTTGTTTGGTCAGTTTGGGTCTGCCTTGATCTTGAGTTGAGTCAGACCAGGAATTTGCCAGAGATGCAGTAGCATTGATCGGTAACATGCTTTCCCTGTGTTGTCCCCTGAGAAGGTTTAGTTTGTGGCTGGGGCCTGTATTCAGACCTGATGGCTGCCCCTAGCCCACTGGGGGCATGTCTACAGGAGAATGTGTGGACAGAGCTTATGGTCTTAGCATGGTTTGTGCAGGTTTGTCATGGGAGGAGACCTTGATCTGCTTTAGGAAACTGGAGCAGAGCCAGAGGAGGCATGTCTTCAAGAGAAGGCAGGGGTGGGGCATGGTGTTAACATGTTAGGTGGAAAGTGTTCCATGATGTGCTGTTCCCCCAGATGTCCATGTGTGTAGACTGGGGGTCGGGGGAGGTGGGGGATGTTGCTTGCCATCTCCTCTTTTCCTGGAAAAGTCTCCTAAAGACATCTGACCCTCCAGCAAATGCTGAGATTAGGAAATAAACCTTCCTATATATCCCAACCATGCTATTTCTATGCTGTATCTCTGCAGAGCTGTTTGTTGTCCTATCTCTTTAAGGACAGTAATTCAGTTTCTTCTTGCCCTCTGGCTCTCCCAGAGTGGAGCCTACTGAATTTTAAAGTTCCAGATGTTAATCTCCTATTGTAAGAGCTCACAAAATTTGTCCCCTGTGGTTTCCAAAACAACATGTTATAGGAATTCATCTTACCTGTGTGGGTTCCCCATGCCTGAGGTGCTGGTGTGAGGGTTTGTTTCTCTCCTCTCTTCATACCTGTGGTGTCTCTTCCTCTGTGGACAGTCCTGTGGGTCCATTATCTTCCACTATGTCTCTACCCTTTCTACCCTCTTCAATGTGGCCTCTTCTTTTCATTTAGCTGTGGAGAGTCTGTTCTGCCAGTCTTCAGGTCATTTTCTGAGTTGTTTACACGGATGTGGGTGTTATTTAGTTGTATCCTTGTGATGAGGTGAGCTTAGGATCATCCTACCCCGCCATCTTCCCCAGAAGTCCCATTGGATCTTTGAAAATTAGCCTTGGTAATTATCATGGTTTGTAAGTTACCATCCAGTGATAGTACCATCTTTGTTTAATTTGTAATAGGAGTATAAAGTCCATCTTTTAGAATCATCTGGCTGGAACATGTCAAAACCTCCCATCTGTTATGGGTAGCCAGTATCATATGTATCATAAAGGGAAACATGTTCATGATTATTCCCTTTATTCCCATGTACTGATTCTTCAAATCTACTCATGTATATTTCAGTGAAGCATGATGTGGATAATAAATTTTGCATTCTGTATGCAAAACCAAGGAAGCCTATAAAAACTACACAAATATGTATTTAAGTTTTCTCAGCAATAGCTTATTAGACAATAAACAATATCTTGGTTACTTAAGGGATAATCTACTTGCTTTCCCAGTGGCACCATTTACATTTGTCCCTGAGCTGGATTAAAGGGTAATTATAAAAACTGTGGGCCCAAAACCATGAACCCTCCCTCAAAGCCAGTACTCCTCTATGGGCCAGCCAGAAAAGCTTCCAAACAATCTTCCTCAGTACCCACCACACATATGACCCCAGAATGGGTGGAATGTAATTGAAAAAAAAAATCTGTCACCATCCCTATCATGTTGGTTTTCCCTAAAAAGCAGTGCCGTTAAAAAACAAACAAAACAACAAAACAAAAACAAAAACAAAAAAAACAAATTGTATTTTCTCACCCTCACCTACATACTATGCCAGATTTACTTTGGCTTTTAGGGGGAAATAGCCATATGTTTGAAAAAGCTATGATTGTTTTGTATGCTTGAGGCCCTTTTCATTAACCTCCAGGAAAAATGGTAAAGAGGGCCAGGTAAATATACATAGACAAACCAACAGAATCATTAAGCCATCTTGATGAATGGATTTCTAGAGATTATTAACCTTTATGTTTATTAATAACCTCACATTATAGGATTGATAGTGATTGTTAAATAGAAAGTAAAGTAGCTTTAGGATGTCTAAGGCAGATCAAGGAAAATAAACACACACTACTTTTCTGTAATCATTCAGCACCTTGGTGAGCATCAGTGAGCTATTTCTGCAGCTTATCAGTAGGCTTCCACTCTGTTTAAGGCACATATTAGTCCTTAGAAGGGTTCCAAAGTTATTCCACAAATAACCCCTGCGTTAAAGGAGGTAATTTTAATGAGTCACAGAGTATTTTCACAAATGCTGCTATAAAAAAGATAGTTGGGGGGCGCCTGGGTGGCTCAGTCGGATGGGCGTCCAACTTAGGCTCAGGTCATGATCTCCCAGTACATGAGTTCTAGCCCCGCGTTGGGCTCTGTGCTGACAGCTTAGAGCCTGGAACCTGCTTCAGATTCTGTGTCTCCCCCTCTCTCTTTTCCCTTCCTCTGCCTGTGCACACTCTCGCTCTCTCTCTTAAAAATAAATAAACCTTAAAAAAAGATTAATTGGAACTATTAATATCATTCATGGAAAATGTCTTTCCTCCAACATATTAAAATTCAGAAAGAATTTTCTTATTTCATAACATAAAAGAGTCACAGTGATAGCCATAAAATTAACAAAACCATGACTTTACACAGTCCATTGAAATGTTCTTATTCTGGCAATTTCATTGCAAACAAATAAATGCATAAGAGTTTTCTAAAAAATGTCTGGCAAGAATTTCATATGAAAGCCATGCTTTTGTAGAGCTGGATAAGAATATGGTAGATAACCATAAAAACTGCTTTTTATTCTCTGATTTCTTCCAAAACTCTCCTTCTAATGTAAAATTGATATAAATACCAATATTTATAAACTTCTGGCAGAAGAAGTTATAGAAGCAATTTCAAAGATCCGTGTTCATTGTTCACCTGAAAGTAATGTAACATTGTGTGTCAACTATACTCAAATAAAAAACAAAAATTTAAACAAAGAGAAGGAAGTTTATTTTTTTTAATTTTAATGTTCTTATTTTAATTTTGAGAGACAGAGGGAGAGAGAGACAATGTGTGAACATGGGAGGGGCAGAGAGAGAGGGAGACACAGAATCTGAAGCAGGCTCTAGGCTCTGAGCTGTCAGCACAGAGCCAGTGCAGGGCTCAACTCATGAACTGTGAGATCATGACCTGAGCCGAAGTTGGACGCTTAACTGACTGAGCCACTCAGGTGCCCCAAGAGAAGGAAGTTTAACACACAGATCACTCCACTGTTGGCAACAACAAAGAGCCCTAGAGTGTAAATATCAGTGCAGGCAAAATTGAGCAAAGGGTTCAGATGACACATAGAGTGATCTGTGGTGTTAGGGCTACAGAAGGATAATTGGAAGCTGAAGAAGATCTGTATGGTTGCATGAAGAAAGCCTCCTACTCACACCACTCCCACCAGCAGGACACGTACTTGCCAGGACATGATGGTTGTATAGTTCAAGGGCTTGCAGATGGCCACATAACAGCCATAGGCCATCATACTAAGTAGGATGACCTCAGCAGCTCCAAAGACATGTTCTCCAAAGACTTAGGTCATGTACCCCTTGAATAGGATGGTCTTTTCATAGAGTGAATCTACAATCAGTTTAGGGGTGTTTATAGAGGAATAGCCAGCATCAATAGGCCAGGAAAAGGTACATAGGAGACCCCACTGATGGGCTGGCAGTGATGGTGACCATAATGAGCATATTTCCTACCACAGAAATGATGTAGGTGACAGTAACTAGAACAAATATAATTTTCTTTAAGAAAAAAAAGGTGGGGGGCACCTGGCTGGTTCAGTCAGTGGAGCATGCAACTCTTGATCTTGGGGTTGTAAATTCAAGCCCCACATTGGGTATAGAATTTACTTAAAAATAAAATCTTAAAAACAAACCCTATATCCATTGTAGTTACTCAATAAATATTTGTTAAATGACTAATGAAAAATGTATCAGGGACACCTGGTTACTTTGGGCAGTTAAGCATCCCACTCTTGGTTTCAGCTCAGGTCATAATCTCATGGTTTGTGAGTTCAAGCCCTGCATCAGGCTCAGTGCAGAGTCTGCTTGGGATCCCCTCTCTCTCTCTCTCTCTCTCTCTGCCCCTCCCCTGCTCTCTCTCTCTCTCTCTCTCTCTCTCAAATAAACTTAAAAGATGTATTAAATAATTTTTTCTATTTTGAACAAGAATCAGTTAAATAGAGAGTAACACTGTTCTGAGGGTATATGTGACCACATCTAATGCAATGATTTTTGGTTTTTTAGGAGAAAACCCAGCAATGAAATTGAATTCCCTGAGAAGCTGGAAGAAATCAAGTTCACTGTAGCTGAAGATGAAGACCATGAAAAGCTCCAAGTTAAAATACAGGCTTTTGAAGACAAAATAAATGCTGAGAGCAATACTCCTAGCTCTATAAGAAGATATAGTTTGGGCCAATTTTCTAAGGAAGAAAGAAAAGACATTAGATTTAACAGGTATAAATTTTGCTTGGCTGTTTTTTTTTTTAAAGTATGCACTTTGTGTTTGCTGTTAGTTTTGTTACCGCATTATCATGGGGTGTTTTTTTAAATATCTTTTACCTATAGCACCCAAAGTCCTATCTTTTCATGAATGAAATGGCATTCACAGTGCTTCTGTTATCCAAAGGAGCTTGCTATAAATACAGGGTCTCCTGGGTGGCTCAGTCAGTTGAGCAACCAACCCAATTTCAGCTCAGGTCATGATCCCAGGGTCCTGGGCTTGATCCAGCATCAGGCATCAGGCTCCATGCTGAGTGTAGAGTGGGCTTGGGATTCTCTCTCTCTCTCTCTCTCTCTCTCTCTCTCTCTCTGCCCCTCTACCCCACTCATGTGCTCTCTCAAAAAAAAAAAAAAAAGGAGAAAACAAATGGAAAACAAACCTGTGGCTTATTTTTTAAAAATACTTTTTAAACATAAATATGTTATATTGAGAATGACTATCAGAAGCTTCTCTTGTTTTCTGATGAAAAAGCAGACTCCGAAGTAGAAAAAAAGAATACAAGTGTATAAGTCCACCATTTTCCAGTTAGTTTTGCCATGAAATTGATTTTTTAATCTTTGTTTTTGGAGGTGGCCTAGATCTTCAAAGATTTGGCTTATTACATAACTTGTTGCTGGTCTATGTGTTTATCAAATCTGTTTGTAGCACCAATTTATGGTCTCCCATTCTAGAGGAAGTAACTCTTCCCCACTGTTATTATCCTTTCTTTTGCTTCTCAGTGGATGCTAGCTCAACTTCTTTGCCTGTCTTCGCTTTTTGTTTATATTGCAGGTCAAAGAGTTTGGCTTTGCACACTGTGCTAACAAAGAGCATGAGTTCAGAGGATGGGGAAATTGTAGAGAGTGGAGATATGCCAGCTAGGATCATTCTTTCAGAAACAGATCCACTTAGCCAAGGAAACGACAAGTTGCCCTTTAAGGCAAACTCTGACAGATCACAGCCGAGAAATTCTTCAGTTTCACACCCAAGTATTATACATACAGAATCAGAGAATTTGCCAGAAACAGTTAAAGAAAACTGCCAGGAGGAAACTCCAGAAACAACTGCAAGTCCTGTAGAATACCAAGATAAGCTCTACTTGCACTTAAAGGAAAATTTCAGTAAAGTAAAGGCATACGCTGTGGAAATCGGAAAGAAGATTCCAATCCCTGATCAGTGTACCATTGAAGGTAAGTTCTTTGAACACCCTAAACTTGAGAAATTTCAAATATCACTGGGGAAGAAACAAAAAGGCTCAAATCATAAAAATTGCCATACCCTGGATTTTTTGTAAAATAGATCGTTTGAAAACACCCTTAGGTTATTTTAATTGCTTCCCCCCCCCCCCCCAATAAGGTCAATCATCTTTTTGATTCCTATTTGAATCTACTTAGGTACACTTAAGCTCACCGACTCTGACTTTTTCAAACCTGAAATACATTGTTCCTGATTCCCTGTCCCTAGTGTTTAGGAAAATTCTGGAAGGGGTCTGCCCAAAGCAGGCTCTCGGGTAGAGGTGCAGCCAGAGACATTTTTTTCATCCACATAATAATGCAAGGAAGCCATGTACAGCATTGAGCCCCAGGACATTTTTCTCCCATTCATTCAATAGCACTTATGAAGCAATTACCATGTGCCAGGCACTGTACTAAAAATTCAGCTTTGTGTGAGATTCAGCTATGACCCAAACAGACACAGTCCCTGGCTTCTTGGAAATTATAGAAAGGAAAAAGTGAGATCATAGTCAGGAGATGATGTATGTCAGGAACCAGTAAGAGTGTGAGCTAGTCAGAAAACAGAGAACAAAGCAAAAGATGTCAGGAACTCCAAAAAAGCTCAGCAAAATTTTAAGTAAAGAAAGGATTAGTATGTCTTCCTAAGTCATATTGGAGCAGAGGCAAAAGGAATATGAAGTAATATTGATCATGTTTCCACTTACAATTTTGATATTTTGTTCATTATGAACTTTTTGTGTTAATTTTGATTTCTTAAAATATTACTTATTTTGACTACTAAATTTTCTGGTGCTTCTTAAATTTTGTGCCCTGGTACCGAAAAAGATGATAGGTTTGAGGCACAAGTGCTAAAATGGAAGAGTGCCCAGGGCAAGCTCATCCTTCTGGCAGTGGGTTGAACAGGTTTGGATATTTTGAAGGCACTATCAGGCTAATTAGATTTTTCCTGCGGTTCTTCTCACTTAACAGCCATGCTATTCCTTTCAGATTAAGATGAAGGTCCTGGACTACTTGTTGGGCATGACAGCTTTTCACAGGCGATGCCCACGTAGAAAAAGCTAGGCAGCACATCTTTCAGAAAGAAACACAGCTGAAGAATAATGAATCCAATTCATATTCACCCACCCACTGTCATCCCCCTCAGGGGATGATACTAGGAAGGTCCCATTTTCCATATTCTACTTTCTATCCCTTCTCCCACTCCAAATCAGAGGAAAGAATGTATTCTCATGCTAACAAAGGGAAAGGAATGTATTCCAATGCTCACAAGGACTTGGTAATGACAAATATTGTCTGTGTGTCTGTAGAATCTGACATTTTCAGAAGTGTTTACAATAATTTATTGATTAGGAGTCTTAAAACTTTTTTAAAGAGTGACAATAAAAGTGGTATTGCTCATATTCAATATAAGTTTTGGATAATTAAGTATAGCAGGACTTGAGAATAGATAAAGTCAATAAAACTCAATTAACACAAACTTTTTATGATTTTCCATTTCACTAATATTCTATGTATTTAATGCACAGGTTGGAGAACTTAATAGAAATGAGGTTACATGAATTTCCCAGCTTAAAAAAAGGAAACCTGTAGCAAATATAAAGTTAGACACATTTCCACCTGCCAGAATAGTTTTGTTTTTCAAGTTTAGGTTAAAGCATTGAAGCTGTGCTATATAGTGAGTTTTAATCTTGTGAAAATGTAAGGCAGTCTCGCAGTTACTTCAAGCATCCAGTTGTCAAAAACACATGTTATTTCTTATTGCCTTGAATTATTTGAGGACTTTGAGAGTTAACTAAGTGGCTTGGGGTTTTTTTTGCAAAATATTGAAGGAATCTATCATCTTTACTAAAAACAAACAAGAATCAAAAAGTACTTTCTTTTGATATTTCCTGCCAGGAATGACCTAGAACTGAGTATGTCTATTTTTTTTTAAGTTGACATTTTGGAATTTGTTCACATTTTTGTAACTTCCTGGAAGTTCCTGGAAAATTCCTTGCACAGAGATATGTGTGAGGGATTGAAGATTTATATGACTCACTGTAAATACATCCACTGAGAAAGGACTCGTACTGACTGCAGGGGACATGTTGTTACTATTCCAGGGATTGTGTAAACCATTCAGAAGAAAGCCAGCAGTCATCTGGCTGACACAGTTTTGCTTGCTGTCATGAGATCACTCAGCTCAGCAATATCACATTTCTTTTCTTAGAAATTTATTAAAGAAAGATTTAGGGCTAGAAACTGTGTTATGTTTAATGTGTTGTGGGTGTAAAAGAGGCATATTTGGTCTTTCTTGCTGAATAATGCAAGGCAATCAAGAAGCAAAGGGAAGAAGCATAAAAACCACTTCTACAACAGGGAGAGTTAAAAAGATAAATAACCAGCAGGAAACAAGAACAACAACAACAAAGTGTTAAGAATAATTTTAGACAGATGTCATAATGTCTATAGTATAAGAAAATTATAAAACAAACTTTAAAGAAGTTCTTTTGGTATTGTTTTGTATCATATGAAAAAAAAAAAAACAACTGATATCTGATTTCCTTACTCTGACCTGCAAAAACATCACTTTCATGTGGTTCAATCTAATACTTCAATAATAAACTGTGTTGAAAGAACAGGAACCTCACTAGTCACAGCACAACAGAATCCAGTATTAGGTGAGTCAAGGTCAGAGATACCATTCTTATCCATAGCCCACCATCTTATTATTGCATGATATTAATCACAGTGGGGACAGGCAATGAAGTATAAATAGAGCAGCACAAATCTATCATCATGTCTGGAAAAATTGTCAAACCCCAGGTCTTATTGAGGTTGGGTCAGCAGTGTCATTTTGGATATGAAAGAGCCTGTTATTCCCTAGTCAGTAATTCTCTCCTTGGTCTTATAGGCCTCTAGTGTGGGTGCAGGTTAGCCAACCATGGAAAGTTATATATTCATATCCAGAGTGATGGTCTGACATCACTGACTGATTGTATTTATATACAAGACTGAAGGAATTTAGTTCATTAGCCAAAGGGTATTTTAAATATCTGAATCACTGGAATTCCTTTATGTGAACAAAAATAATTAGAGGTTAAAAGAATCCAGAAATGCATGATATTGAAATAAATCCTTGAAAATCTGGCCCATCACTGGTGTTCTATAAAGGATGATATAAAAGCTTACAAGAACCCATCAACGCTGCTTTGGTTTGCTTTGAAGTATTTCCTGATGGGGTGAAAATACATCCCATCTGTAAAGCATATCAGCAAGCCTGACTTGCAGAAAGCTAATTTTAAAGCTAGTAATGTCTTCCTTTCTCTAATAGACCGACATGAGTTGATTTTTCAACTTGAACAGATATAAGAATACAAAAAAATAAAAGTTTATTATAAAATCAAGAAGCAGCTGTTATTTCATAATTAATTACAAATAAAGATTTCTTATTGAAAGTTTGCATATAGTCAACTCCAACCTCATGTTGGCATGACCAAGGAGGCAAAGCCAACCCAGCCCTTACCTCTTTGTCCTCGGTTGGTCTAACCTGAGGGACGATGATAAAACCCATTCATTTAGTGGTTCTGCAGGAGGTTTCCTTCTTTTTTAAAATACATTGGTAATTGTGGGATTAGGATCATTTATCCCTGAGGAGAGTTGTAAGATTTGGAGACAGAGGAAAATCCTAAAACTTTTCCACACAATTTCAGAGGGAGAAACAGCAAATAAGAAAATATTGCAAATTCCTTGGTGTCTTATTCATTGATATGGTCCACTTGGCCCCTGTTTGAAGGACAGTTTTCCCTAATAGTTTTCCTTGGTAGGGAAAACTTTTCTACAGAATTTTTCTTGGTGCTTTGGGCTTTATCTTAGATTACCTCTCTGCCAATTCCCATTTTTCCAGAGTGAACTTTAGTCAAAAGAAGATGGATATAATGGTGGCCAGATTCTCCTCTTAACATTCTCCTGTCACTCCTATCCTGGTTCCAGTCATCCTCAATGTCCCATGAGAAACATTTAAATAATATGGCTAGAGGAAGACCTTACAAATCCTTTTGAAAAGATCCCCTCCAAACTCTTCTTTTGAGTTAACATCAGATTACTGTCCTTGTTCATCCCCAGTAGAGTAGCTGCAACACCCTGGCAGGCAACCACATCACTGGTAAAGATGTTATGCACGTAAATATACAACTTACTTGTTTGCAAAGTTCCACTAGAGAACATCACATAACTTTATTTCTCGTTAGTTATATTTTCAAAAGCTACTTCTAAAAAGAAGGAGGAGGAGAAGAAGGACAACTTTTATTTTCTTTGAACATTCAAATAGATAAGGAAAAATGCCCTGGGGCACCTGGGTGGCTCAGTGGCTTAAGCTTCCAGACTTCAGCTCAGGTCATCATATCACAGTTGGTGAGTTCAAGCCCCGCCTCGAGCTCTGGAGCCTGCTTCAGATTCTGTGTCTCCGTCTCTCTCTCTGCACTTCCCCGCTCACGCTCGCTCGCTCTCTCTCTCTCTCTCTCTCTCAAAAAAAAATAAACATTAGAAAAAAGAAAGAAAAATGCCTTAAACATGCTTTTGAACAAAAGGGTGTGCTGCTTATGTGCATGTTGGTTTACCTGATATTTATCTATGAATGAGAAGTATCTTCATCCAACTAGGAAACAGTACAAAGGAAAATTGGTAAGTATATGTACACTCAGGCCATTTTGTATGGAAATCCAGGAGTGATTATCTGCCTGTATATCAAATGACTCGTCCAAACCCTTGAAATGGTCAGTTCCCCTAATATAGTGCCCACCTTGGATATGTCTCTAATAGGTTTCAAAAGACCTTGCTAATAAATAAACAGAAGTAAAAGTAAATACGTAATAGAGCAAAAATGCACAGAGTGCATTTTGATATATCTCACCCAAAGGCAGCCACATTAAAAGGAGGAAGGGAAGAAAGTGAAAGAGGAGGTGTCTTAGGTACAGAAGTAGTTGTTGTGAGAGATATAATATTCTCAGCTATATTCTTCTAAATGTATTATTTTTAAGAGAGAAAGATACGGCATTATACTCTTATATCTGTAGTTAGTATTTCTTAATCTTTTTTTAGGGAAGCTCATACTCGGAGATTATTAGTAGTAATCCCTTGTTGTCTGGGTGGTTGTCTTTACTCCAAAGCATACAGTGCTGTACAAAAAGGTCCTGAGCCACTGACTGTCAACAGCACAGGAGTACATTCCAATCCAGCGTGCCACAAACCAAATTTCAGGAAGTGAATGTTATCTTTCCGTTTGCTTCCATTATGAAACTGGCAGTATATGCCCTGTAGGGAAACAAAATGGTCCCTGGATATCATCAAATCTCACTTAAAAACTGAGCAAATCCATATTTCTGAGCTCTGTTGATGATGAAGAGCTGACAGCCAAGGAAACTGAAAAGAGTTTTGATATAATATAGGAAAAGGCAAAAAAAGATTAATTTCCTCTTGTTTTACCCACAACAACCATCAAACTTCAGATGATGGAGGATTTTAAAATGTTTTTCCAAAAACGCAGGCAATTACATAATTGGCAATCAGGAGTCCAGGTATTGATAATTTGGAAGGTATTTATTTGTGTCACAGTCTATATTCATAGAGTTGTGTGTTTACAAACAGCAGATAAGTCTCTAAAGCAGACAGAATCTCATGTCGTCTGTTGGCAGATCCATTTGGAGTAAGAGAAAAAGAACTATGTAAATGACACCAAATTCCTATGTTTCCTCTGCTCACATTTTGCCCTGTCCATATTAGAGATCAGTAAGAAATAATAAAATGAATTTTTTTCTTTTTTAAAAAAAGGTTCAATGGACTTTTAAAAATAAATTGCTTTATGGGAACATCATTTTTCATGTGAAATATTCACATCAATTACCCAATAGCCATTAAAATATTATGCCACCATTAAAATAAGCCACAAATGTGGGAAGCATACCATTTCAGAAACTCAGAGTATGATTCTGTTTCTCATACCAAACATCCTCATTTCTAATAGCCTTTTCATATCAGCTTCTGTCATTTAGTAATATGCATTTATGCTTCCTTTATATCTTTTTTGTGGTTTGGTAGCTCATTTTTTTGCATAAGTAGTATTCCAACGTTTGGTTGTATTTACCATTGTAGAATCATAGAGAATAGCTTCACTGCTCTAAAAATCCTCTCTGCTCTGTCTATTCATCCTGATTCTTCATTTTTCATTAATTCTACAAATATTTCTGAGTGCCTACTCACACCAGCATCCTTCTAGGAACTTTAGAAATGTCAGTGAACAAAAACAGGCAAATATCCTTGGCTTCAAAGTGATAAATAAATAAAGTAGGGTGTTGGAAAGTGTTAAGTGCTACAGTCAAAGAAAATATAGAGCTGGCTAAGGAGAACAAAGACAGAAAAGGATTTACATATATGTATATGGAGAGGGAGGCACTTCTAGAAAGACACACATAAAACTATCACCACTACTTCTTTCTGAAGAATCAAATTGGGGATAGAGGTAGAGAAGAAGTGGAGGGTAAAGGCGAAACTTGCACATTTTTAAAGTACACATTTCTGCAAGGTTTGGAATTTTGTAATTCCAAAAACCCTGTATATTACAGGGTCATGGATTTTTAACCTGTACTGGTTAAAACTGTCAGGGGCCCCTCGAAAGGGTCCCAACCCCCCTCTTTCCTTCTTTCTTTGCCCTGCAAACAGAGCAACTGTGATATAGCTGACGTTATACAGGGACCTTCCTGATTGATACTTAAACCAAGAATTCCACAGCTTAAGGAAACTTGAAAAGCACTCAGCTGGATCATTTTTAAGGTCCTTTAAAAGAATCTTGTGTGCTCTAAATTAATTAATTCTAAGTGTCTTATGTCAGAGCTAGAAAAATGTAAATGTTTGTTATTTGGCCAAGTTTTTCATCGGCCTCAAGTTTATTGCTAATTTTATATCTCCAGTGTAAACCTAAAAAAAACAAAAAACAAAAAACAAACACTTCTCTTTCATGTTAATTTCCTGTCCTTTTTTTCCAGACATCTGTATCCATCAACTTACAATAGTTTATTGGGAGAAAATAGACCAGATTGTTCAATACTTTTGAAGCTTGTCACACTGTCTACCTGGATTTATTGATATCTATCAAACAGCAAATGACCAGCCATGATAAGCAAATCAATGCATTGTGCCTGTATTGACTGGTCTATTTTTTTTTTTTTTACTTTTTTCTATTTTAATTCCAATATACTTAACATACAGTGTTATATTCATTTCAGATGTACAATATGCTGATTCAGCAGTTCCATACATCATCCAGTGCTCATCACAAATGCACTCCTTAATCCCCATCACCTATTTCACCCATCTCCCCACCCCCTCCCTTCATGTAACCATCAGTTTGTTCTCTATAGTTAAAGAATCTGTTTCTTAGTTTGTCTCTATTTTTTTCTCATTTGCTTTGTTTTTAAATTCCACATATGAGTGAAATAATATGGTATTTGTCTTTCTCTGACTGACTTAATTTGCTTAGCAATATACACATATGTGTGTATATGTATGTATGTATATATACAACTTGATCCATTCATCAATTGATGGACACTTGGGCTGCTTCCATAATTTAGCTATTGTAAATAATGCTGCTATAGTCATAGGGATGCATTTATCCCTTTGAATCAGGGCTTTCGTATTGTGGGTGTAAATACACAATAGGGCCATTGCTGAATCATAGGGTAGTTCTGTTTTTAACACTTTGAGGAAACTCCATCTGTTTTCCAGAGTGGTTGCACCACTTTGCATTCCCACCAACAGTGCACGAGTGTTCCTTTTTCTCCACATCCTTGCCAACACTTGTTGTTTCCCGTGTTTTTTATTTTAGCCATTCTGACAGTGTGAGGTGATATCTCCTTATAGTTTTGATTTGCATTTCCCTGGTGATGAGTGATGTTGAGCATCTTTTCATGTGTCTGTGTGACATCTGGATGTCTTTTTTGGATAAATGTCTATTCATGTCTTCTGTCCATTTTTTAATTGGATTATTTGTTTTTGGGGTGTTGACATGTAAGTTCTTTATATATATGTTCAATATGGAGCCTTTATAAGATAAGTCATTTGCAAATATCTTCTTTTATTCAGTAGTTGCCTTTTAGTTTTGTTGATTGTTTCCTTGGCTGTGCAAAGGCTTTTTATTTTGATGTAGTCCCAAAAGTTTATTTTTGCTTTTGTTTCCCTTGCCTTAGGAGACATATCTAGAAAAATGTTGCTACAGCCAATGTCAGAGACATTATTGCCTGTGTTCTCTTCTAGGATCTTTATGGCTTCAGATCTCACATTTAGGTCTTTAATACATTTTGAATTTATTTTTGTGTATGGTGTAAGAAAGCGGTTCAGTTTCATTCTTTTGTAGGTAGCTGACCAGTTTTCCCAACACCATTTGTTGAAGAGGCTGTCTTTTTCTCATTGGATATTCTTTTCTACTTAGTGAAAGATTAATTGATCATATAATTGTGGGGTTATTTCTGAGCTTTTATTTTGTCCTATTGATTTATGTATCTATTTTTGTGCCAGTACCATACTGTTTTGATTGCTACAGCTTTGTAATATAACTTGAAATCTGGAAATGTGAGGCTTCGAGTTTTGCTTTTCTTAAAATTGCTTTGGTTATTCACGGTCTTTTGTGGTTCCATGCCAATTTCAGGATTGTTTGTTCTGGTTCTGTGAAACATGCTCTTGGTATTTTGAAAGGAATTGCGTTAAATGTGTAGATTGTTTGGGGTAGTATAGACATTCTAATAATATTTGTTCTTCTAATTCATGAGTATGGAATGTCTTTCCATTTGTGTCATCTTCAATTACTTTCATCAAGTAATTTCAGAATACAGGTCTTTCACCTCTTTGGTTAGATTTATTCCTAGGTATCTTACTGTTTTTGGTGCAACTGTAAATGGAATTGTTTTCTTAATTTCTTTCTGTTGCTGCATTATTAGTGTATAGAAATGCAACAGATTTCTGCACATTGATTTTGTATCCTACAACTGCACTGAATTCATTTATCAGTTCTAGCAGTTTTTGGTGGAATATTTTGTGTTTTCTATATATAGTATCATGTCATCTGCAAATAGTGAATGTTTTACTTCTTTCTTACCAATGTGGATGACTTTTATTTCTTTTTGTTGTCTGATTGTCTAGGACTTCTAGTACTATGTTGAATAAAAATGGTGAGAGAGGACATCCTTATCTTATTCCTGGTCTTGGGAGAAAAGCTCTCAGTTTCCCCCCATTGAGTATGATGTTTGCTGTGGGTTTTTCACATGTGGCCTTTATTATGTTGAGGTATGTTCCCTCTAAACCTACTGTGTGGAGGAATTTTACCATGAATGGATGTTGTACTTAGTCAAATGCTTTTTTTTTCTGCATCTATTGAAATGATCATATGGTTTTTATTCATTCTCTTACTGATGTGACATATCGTGTTGACTGATTTGCAAATATTGAGCCACCCTTGCATACCAGGAATAAATCCCACATGATCATGTTGAGTGATTTTTTTTTAATTTACTTTAATGTTTATATATTTTTGAGAAAGTGTGAAAACAGGGGAGGGGCAGAGATAATGGGAGACACAGAATCCAAAGCAGGTCCAGGCTCTGAGCTGTCAGCACAGAGCCCAACACAGGTCTTAAACCCATGTGCCGTGAGATCATGACCTGAGCTGAAGTCCGGCACTTAACTGACTAAGCTACCCAGGTGCCCCTGGTGAATGATGTTTTTTAATGTAATGTTGGATTTGGTTTGCTAGTATTTTGCTGAGAATTTTTGCATCTCTGTTCATGAGAGATATTTGCCTGAAGTTCTCTTTCTTTTTTGTTGTGTCCTTATCTGGTTTTGGAATCAGGGTAATAATGACCTCCTGGAATGAATTTGGAAAATTTCCTTCTTCTATTTTTGGAATAGTTTGAAAAGAATAGGTACGAACTCATCTTTAAATGTTTGGTAGAATTCACCTGTGATGTCATTTGGTTCTGGACTTTTGTTTGTTAGGAGTTTGCTGATTACTGATACAGTCTCCTTGCTGGTAATCAGTCTGTTAAAATTTTCTATTTCTTCCTGCTTTAATTTTGGTAGGTTGTATGTTTCTAAGAATTTATCCATTTCTTCTAGGTTGTCTAATTTTGTAGGCATATAGTTTTTCATGATATTCTCTTCAGTTTGTATTTCTGAGGTGTTGGTTGTTATTTCTCCTTCATTTGTGATTTTTATTTGAGTCCTTTCTCTCCCTCTCTTTTTGATAAGTCTAGCTAAGTTTATGAATTCAGTTGATCTTTTCAAAGAACCAGCTCCTGGTTTCATTGATCTATTATTTTTTTTTTTAGTTTTTATAGCATTTATTTCTACTCTAATCTTTATTATTTCCTTCCTTATACTGGTTTGGGGGTTTGTTTGTTCTTCTTTATCTAGCTCCTTTAGGGGTTGAGTAGCTTGTTCATTTGAGTTTTTCTTGCTTCTTGAGGTAGGCCTGTATTGCCACAAACTTCCTTCTTAGAACAGCTTTTGCTTTTGCAAAGATTTTAGACCATTGTGTTTTTATTTTCATTTGTCTCCATATTTTTAAAATTTTCTTGTTGAATTCTTGGTTGATTCATTCATTGTTTAGGAGCATGTTATTTAACCTCCATGTATTTGTATTATTTCCAGATTTTTTTCTTGTTGATTTCTAGTTTCATACTGTTATTTTCAGAAAAGAGGTATGTATGATTACAATCTATTTGAATTTGTTGAGGCTTCTTTTGTGGCCTAATATGTGATATTCTGGAGAATGTCCCCTGTGCACTTGAAAAGAATGTGTGTTCTGCTACTTTAGGATGGAATATTCTGAATATATCAGTTAGATCCATCTGGTCCAATGTGTCATTCAAAGCCACTGTTTCCTTGTTGGTTTCCTGTTAGTTTGATCTGTCCATCAAAGTAAGTGGGGTGTTAAAGTCACCTACTATTATTGTATTACAATTGGTGATTTCCTTTATGTTTGTTATTAGCTGCTCTATGTATTTGGGTGCTTTAATGTTGGGGACATAAATATTTACAATTGTTATATCTTCTTGTTGGATTATTCCCTATGATTATATATAGTGTGCTTCTTTATCTCTTGTTACAGCCTTTGTTTTAAAGTCTAGTTTTGTCTGATATAAACATTGCTACTCCAGCTTTGTTTTCACTTCCATTTGCATGATGTATATTTCTTTATCCCCTCACTTTCAATCTGCAAGTATCTTTCGGTTTGAAATTAGTCTCTTGTAGGCAGCAGATAGATAGGTCTTGCTTTTTTATCCACTCTGTCACCCTATGTCTTTTAGTTGGACAAGTCCTCAAGTCCTGGCCCTTCCTACCCTCTTTGATGTGGCCTCTTCTCTGCATTTAGCTGTGGAGTTTGTTTGGGTCCTTTTCTGGGTTGTTTGCTCTGGTTCAAGTTTTATCTAGTTGAATCTGTGGGATGAGTGAGTTTAGGGTCCTTCTACTCTGCCATCTTTCCCCAGAAATCCCCTGGGTTGTCTATTTTTATTGAAATTCTTTGGTTTACCTTATTTAAAGGAAACCAATATTATTTCAAATCATATATGAAGGAACCTATGAAAATATAAACCTATGAAAAAAAGATCCCTATTTTTATTGAAATTCTTTGGTTTACCTTATTTAAAGGAAACCAATCTTATTTCAAATCGTATATGAAGGAACCTATGAAAATATAAATTAGAGGAGGTGATTCATTTAATGTTGGAGGAAAAAGAAATAAAATAAATCTAGTAGTTATTTCTTAAAAATGTATCCCTGTAAATTTTCACAATTCCTAAATGTGGTTTGCAAATTTACTTCTGAGCATGCTGGTGACCATAGTAAGAAAGGAAATAAAATCAGTGAAAAATCTAGAGTGCCCATAAATAAAGTATTATAATTTCTCAGAGGAAAAAAAAAGAAAGAAAGGTATTTATTTAGTTAATGATTCAGCATTCACTGAAGCTAGTTCATCAAAAAAGGTGTTTATATTATGCAATAAACATTTAACCACTAAACATGAAAATAGAGCACTGATTCTCAACTACAGGCAATTTTATCCCCAGCTTTGGGACTTTTGGTAATGTCTAGAGACATTTTTGGTTGTCATGACTGGGGAAGTGGAGGCAGGTGCTACTGTCATCTAGCAGGTGGGTAGGGACCAGGGATGCTGCTAAACATTCGAAAATGGACAAGACAGCCCCCTGCCAAAACAAAGAATTATCCTGCCAAAATATCAGTGGTGGTTAAGACACCCTGCAACAGACCTTGCTTCTCAAAGTGTGATCCATGGACCAGCAACATTGACATTACCTAGGTACTTTCTAGAAATTCGGATTCTCAGGCCCATCCTAGACCTACTGAGTCAGCATTTATAAGATCCCTCAAGTTATTGAGGGATCAATATCAGTAATTAATATCAGTATTAATAAGTATTAATATCAGTATTAATCAGTAATATCAGTATTAATAAGATCCCTCAAGTTATTCATATGCACATTAAAGTTTAAGAAGCACTGCTACTATAGGAATGAGAAATTCCAGTGAATCCCAGTAGTAGAGAAAGTGATTTTCTTCCTCACAGTGAATTTGTGATTTAGTTAACTGACTCTTCATTTAATAATCACCTCTTAATTGAGGAGATGACTATTCTTCTCAAGGACACTCAAGGTTACAAAGCTTTGTCATCTGGACTATTCATTAAATTTGTGGTTCCAGTCATCCTTTGATTCTTCTCACGGGTTATAGGGTTAAGAAAGAATGAATAGGGTTGCAAGCCAGGAAACTCTACTCCATGGTACATGTTTGAATTTGTAGTGTGTTTGGCTCTGACTCCTTATGAATGTGGAATTTAGTTCCTGATGGAGGTAGTTTTAATAGCTTCAAAATATCTTGGGTATCAAATATGCCTTCAATGATGATTAGTCAAGTTGTATAAATGAATTAGAAACATATGGATTATGTTCCCCTTAAAATATGCAGAGAATTAAAATTAAGCAAAAGTGTGCTAGAGGCAATGTATGCTTTCTTAAACCCAAAACATTGAAAAGTGGATTGAGAGAGTGTATGTGCACTCACCTATCATTGATATTTACAGATTAATCCCGCTGGCCTTCATTCTTTTTAAGTATGTAATTATACATTGGACCATCTCCTCTCTGCTGAATCTAACCTGATTTTTTTATAACTTCTTTTAAAAAGAACCATAAAAATATTGAAATAAAATCTATCTTTTCCAGTAAATGTAGATAGGACATTCCTATACCCCTAGCATGTCTTTCTACTGAATTTTTATTTTTCAGTCACACCAGTTACACACGGATGTTTTTTGTTTTGTTTATTTGATTTTTTTTAACAAATCCTTTGAACTCTTAGAAACAATTGAATCTACAGTAAAAAAAAAATCAGGGCAAATCTTTATATTCTTAAAACACTGAAATTGTACAATTTCTCCATAATTCCAATATCAAATGTGCATTGAACACTTAAGATGTTTGTTAATGTTTTCATAAATTTGATCATGTTTAACTTTGCATTTCCTGAACTATTGTGTGTTTTCAATTTATGTACAAAGCAAGAAGAGTTATTCTGTCTTCATAAAGCAATTCAATAACTTATCATTTAAAGGGTTTATTTGAATATTTAAAGCACTAGAATACAAAGAAATTTCCAAAGCAAAAGTTAAAACAATAGCATATTGCCCTTGGTTTGTTGAAGTGTTATCTGTGAATACCTTTAATACAAATTATAGTGCCCTAATGTGTAAGAGAACCCATCTAAGTTCACCTTAGAAACTGGGTTTTCAAACCCTTAAAGCTTAAGAAATTTCCAAATGCTTTTAGTCAAGCACTATTATTGTTAACTTTTGAACTCATGCACATTTTAGGGAAATGTAAGCCATGTGTTTCAAATTTATTTTCACTTTATCCATCAAGATATGGTTTAGTAGACTCTTTTGATCCTTATGAGGTGTTTTACTGATAAAAATATCATCAAGAAAGGATCTTTGCTGGTATTAAGAAGAAACTGTACCCAAATTGCTGTAATGATGACCCCAGTGACTTTTGGGGAAAAAAAAATTTTTTTTCTGGTTTTGGTCACACTCCTTACTGTTAAAGAAACAAACAAATCCACATATCTTAACATGGAATCATGGAATCAACTAGTTGTGGGCAGAGTCTGTACAGGGAGAATGTGGGTAGGCTACTTTGTTCATTCATGCTAGGCAGGGTTGGTCTTGGAACTACGCCTGTAATAAAGCAATGATGGGAGTTAAATCAATTAAAAGATCTGAGAAGAATTCCCCTTCTCTTTTTCAATCCGAAGTCTAAACTACAACCTTCTTGGATAGGAGACTCAAATAATTGCTATTAGCAATGCATTTCTTTGCATTCTCACCATTTGTCCCTTTCCTCTAAACAGAATTGGCTCACATTCTCCAGACAGATGAGGGTTTGGAGACACAAAGACTTAAAAGGGAGAGTGTGGGGGTGAGGTGTCCTGAGTGAATGGGCCAGTATCATGAGACCAGTTGGAGCCCTTAGCTACCTTTGCATCTGTCACTCAGTGCAGGGCCCAGTGCTTGACAATAGCAGCTCTGGAGGAAAAGCAGGGTGACATCTTCAGTGGGCAGCTGACCAGAACAGAGAAATCCATGCAGCAATGAGTCCCACCACAGGCAGCCTTTGCAGCCATTGTAGGCCTTCTCATGTCACAAATCACTGCCTTTATCAGACAAATGAGCTTCCTAAAATACTTGTTTGTGTCCTGGAGTCTTTCACTACCCCTGCATGAAGTTCCCAACTAAGCAAGCAGAAGCCCAGGGCACCAGACATAGTCTTCTCAGCCCCTGGGGGCCTCAGCCAGGCCCAACGTGAGACAGGAGTAGCACTTGGAACCCAAAGAGGTTCCCTGGGCCCTAGAGTAGGACTCAGGGTTCCTTGTTTTAAGGTTTCCAATAACTTGGTTTTTAGGTCTCTGGCTTTTAGATTACCCAGTTATCTAATGCCCTGTACACTTACATACCTTGTGAGATACCTGCTGAGGGTGTCAGGCAGGGTTTGACCTCTCAGACACAGAGAGAGAGAGTGGGACACTCTAACCACAGAAACTAAAATGAGAAGTGGTCGGAGGCGCCTGGGTGGCTCAGTCGGTTAAGCGTTCAACTTCAGCTCAGGTCATAATCTCACAGTTCATGAGTTCAAGCCCCGCATCTGGCTCTGTGCTGACAGCTCAGAGCCTGGACCCTGCTTCAGGTTATGTTACCTGTTTCTCTGTCCCTCCCCTGCTCATGCTCTGTCTCTCTGTCTCAAAAATAAATAAACAATAAATTTTTTTTTTAAATGAGAAGCAGTCAGCAGCATGAGTCTGAGTCTATATCCCTTTGACATCCTTGCAGACTCTGGACTTTCTCTATCCCCAGTGTCCAGCATAGTGCAGAACAAGTGTTCAACACACACATCTGAATGAAGGAATGAACAAATGAACCAACAAATGGAGAGCAAGATGCAGGCCTGACCTAGGAGACTGTGTATATCATTTATGTGCAACTGAATCCCAGTCTCTTTGTCAAGTGGACTTTAACATTGCATGCAACTTTTCATTTATGGTTAGGTTGATACCCTTTATTTAATTAGGAAAAGAAAAACTGTCTTGTGCAACACAAAAGGTTGAAAGCACACAGACTTTTACAAATAAAGAAATTATATCTCAAACTCAGCATTTAAAAAGAGGCAAAATGGTTAGTCATTTGCTGGGAATATGTGTGTGGTATTTTTTAAAACACTTGATATACTGACAAAAATACTGAATTAGTGGAAAGTGATGACTGTTGGTTCTTTTAATAAATGAGCTTCCTTATAGTCATTTATAAACTCAGAGGAGTGGAGCATCTGTATGGCTCAGTCAGGAAGTGTCCAACTCTTGATTTCAGTTCAGGTCATGATCTCACAATTGTGAGATGCAGCCCCATGTTGGGCTCTATGCTGGGTGTGGCACCTGCTTGAGATTCTCTCTCTCCCTCTCCCTCTGCACCTCCCTCACTTGTTTACATGGGCTCTCTCTCTCCCCTCCCTCCAAAAATAAAATAAAATAAAATAAAATAAAATAAAATAAAATAAAATAAAATAAAATAAAATAAAATAAAATAAAAATCAGAGGAGACATTCAAAAGTAAGGCAATTGGATGGGATGGTTGGGAGCATGGGCTTTGGCAGCTAGAGTAGAAACCAGAAGTCTCTCTTCTACAATAATGGCCAATATATTGCATATCTGAGAATTAAGTGAGATGAGTATCCAAAAATTATTATTCATAAAGCTTTTAGCACTTTTACCTGAAATTCAGTCAGTTTTCACATTGCAGTCTCCAGCTATCATGGATATTAATTACATACAGATTTTTTACTGTAGAAAAATGTGAGATGGGGAACAAGTGCATGGTGTAACTCTCTGAAATCCCCACTTCCCATATCCGGGAAAGGCATAGGCTAAGAAGGAAATGAGGCCAAGACTTTTATTCTCCAGAACAGTTCCACAGGCTGTGTCACCTGTGGGGAAGGTGGTCTTATTCTCCAAACTACAACTGGGACATGTGAGCTGGAGAAAACAAAACTGAACTAAACTGGCTGCCAATTATTTATAACAATGGTTTTCAGACACAATTCTTAGTCTCTGAGTATTTTGCACCACTGAGACTTGTCTTGCCTGAAATTGTTTCATCTACAAAACAAACTTAGCTTATCATTTGTCTCTCAGAGGGCTAGCCCCCTGTGATACTAACTTTGTGACTGCTGATAGATAAATTGAATTTATCAACTAATAGCACAACACAATTCTAACCCATTTCCTGGTAGAAAAAAAACTCCTTGTGAAGTTAATTTTTTAAATAAAAATAAAAGTGTAATGTCCACTATAAAAATTTTAAAAATAGAGAAAGAGATAAAGAAAATTACCCTTAATTTTACCATTTTACTACTGTTAGAAATTTTATGTATTTCCTTCCAAGTACTTTGATCTTTCAAGGAAGTGGTATCACTTTTTAAAAGTGAAGATGCTTCACTTTTTAATTAAAATGGTGAAAATTTGGATTTGAAAAACCTGGACTGGTTTATAAGTACAACTCAAAGATCTAGGCCAGCAATGTGCAATAATAGCTACAGTCTGCCACAAAATTTTAGCAGAATGAGCTTCTAAATGGAATATTTTTGTTGAAGCACTGGAAATAATAGGCCTGCTAGTCAACTAACATTTCTTTAATTTAATATATAAAGAGTTGCCAGGTTTCCCTCTATAAGTAACATCATCTTACATCTATATCAGATACAAGATATTGAACCTAGATCCATACTTTTCTTTAAAAAGATACTCTTACTATACCTTAATAAAAAAATATTTTCTTCCTGCCCATGGCATTCACTTTAACCGTAAAACTAAATGTAATAATTCCAAAAATTGTAACACTCTTCAAACAAATTTGAAATATAGAAAAATGTTTACTTCATCTTGCAATATTAAGCATTGTTACCAGCCTGCATTATAGACCAGAGTTTGGCAAACCTTTTCTGTAAAAGGCCAATTACTAATTTTTTTTTTTTTTTTGGTCAGAGACAAACCATTCTATCTCAACTACAACTATTCAACTCTGCCATTGTAGTGTAAAAGCATCCATAGGTAATACATAAATGGATAGGCATGACTGTGTTCCAATAAAACTTTATTTATACTACCAAGCAGAGTCAGACTTGGCCCACAGCCATAGTTTATCAAGTCTAGTTCTAGGCAGTCATTTTTACTAGCTGCTGCATTCACCTGGAGTTTTATGTTAGATGATGTTTAAGGGTTTCTGACCCACCCCCCACACCTACCCCCTACACACACACACACACACACACACACACAAACCTTCCAGTAAACATAGCTGATTGAACACATGTTCATCTTCACTATCACTAAAATTCCACTTAAATAATAATAAAAGGATTAAAAACTATAAGCTTAGGTAAATGGAGACTAAAACAGCAGACAAATGATGTCAACAAAATGTCTGACAGAGAAAAGGTGATGCAAAGTTGGCACTAAACAGGGGCTGGGTTGTGATCCAAGAGAGTTGCCACACAGGAGGGATTTTTGTACTGTTCTGCTGATATCTCCCAGTGACCTACTGTTGGAGGTCCAGCAAACTGTTTTTCAGGACAGTTGTTTCTAACCTGATGCAGTCCTTGTCGGAGCTGCCATACTTAGTATGCTTGTAAAACTCAAAGTAATTGATGGGGGGTGAGGGGAGAGGAGGTCTTGACTCCAACTGTGAACGTTTTGTTATTCAGTGGGCTTTTGGAATGAATAGTGCCAACAAGAACTAGCAGTTTGACTACTAGTGCTTTTACTGCTCTTAGGCTATTTTGAAACCCTTTCTCTCCAGCCTTCTTTGTACGGCCCAAGGGAACTATTTGCTCATATTTGCAAAGTCACTTCTAGTATTGACAAGATTCCATCATGTGAGGAAGTGTAGGAAAGAAAATTGGAAGGTAACTAGTGCAGAAAGAAGGCTTCTTATTTGGGATGCTGATTTGCATGTCTGGTTCTCTGTCTGCAGAAGGAAGCACAGAGAGAAGCAGGCTGATAGCTATGGTGCTGGTGGGCTATTTGGGTGTCTCACTAGATGGCCCTGCATGAATCCAGCAGACAAAGGCAGTGCATGAGGAAGCTGTGTGCTGTGTTGTGACAGATGCAAACTTCAAGGGTGACTGGGGTCAAATATAACAGGATTCATTAACTCTGAGCCAGTAATTCTCATCCTCTTTTCCCAGCAGAGTATTTAGAGAATTGATGAGAAAAAAAAAAAAACATGCAAAGTTAACTGAGGTGGATTTTATTTGTTCTTACTTTTTATTTTATTTTATTTTATTTTATTTTATTTTATTTTATTTTATTATTTTATTTTATGAGACAGACACTTTTTGTATTCTGTTCTCCCTTTTGTCCCAAAGCAGACACTAGTTATATTTAGGTCCTGTTTTCCCTATTCAGAGGGGGAAAAAATATTGGACTCTTGGGTTATTACTACCACCATCACATTATTGTCTTTCCTTTGATTTGAATTCCTTTCCTCATAATAAATCTTCCTGTCTTCTCCCTCTCTTTGATGTTCTCATCTCCATCTCATTTCATTGTATTTGCATTTCCTTATTCCATGCCCATTCCTTTCATTCTTTGGGTTGGTCTACTCTCTTTGAGAATGTCAAAGAAAAAGCATCCCTCAATACCCACACACACACAAACTTCTGGCCTTTCCAATGATAGCTTTTCAGAGAGCATTGCCCTGATCATAGAGCATCATAATATTGATGAAGGTGATTAGGGGGTGGGCTGGTTAGTGATTTTCAGTTTTGACAGAAAGCAAAATTAAAATCTAATAAAATTCAGCAGCACCACATCCCCATGTAGATTAAGAAAGGCATGAAATACAAGGAATCATGTATCTTTCGTGGTGGTGGAGCAGTATGTCTGTCATCACTTCCTGCCAGATTCTGTGTGCTCAACGTGGTATCTGGTTCTCCAGACAACTGAATTTTACATTCTAGCCAGGACCCTATGTAAGGACATCTGCAGATAACCTGTAGTTGTTGACCATTGGGTTTATGTTAAGTGGTAATTGTATTTGGGGGAAGGTCAAATCAGCACATTTAGAGGGAGGTAAATAGCAGGCATTTGCCATGTTGGATCTGCAGGAAGAGCTTTGGCCATTTCACTCTGTACGGGGTACGTAGTGGTTCAAGCCAGGAGAAGGCAATATGTAATTGGTAAGAGGCAATAAAATTAACCCTATCACCTGTTGTTACACTCTTTATTACCATTCTATTATCAGAGCACAATATAGTTACAGCATTCCCTCTAAATTCACTGAGTCTGATTTGAATTGCTTTTTGTGAATGCGATCTCTTGAAGCCACAGGGCCTTTTTAAAGTCATCCTTCTATGTATGCTTGGGGATTAGAGTACCTCTGTTGCCAGAATTAATATTTGAAGTTCTATTACAAGAATGGCCAATGGATTTCAATCACCATCAGGCTGAGTTGACTTTGAAGTCATCTGTTGTGGTCAAGGTTTATGAAAATTAAAAATATATATACATATAGGCTACCAGGTCTGGCATGGTCTTTGAGAACTGTGTACACCAGCCCCATTGCCCAGGTTCTTTCCCACCAAGGGCCACTGGACCACTTTGTCCTCTCCCTACGCTTTGTTCACTGCTGCCTGTCCTTGAGGCCTCAGCACAAACACTGCTTCCTCGGAACAGCCCTCTCTAGCCCCCATCCCAGTCTAAATGAGTTATTCCAATATTGTTCTTTGGGGAAATTTTCCTATTTTATTTTCCTTCAGAGCATTTATCACATTTGCTCTTTTATGCGTATTATTCTTTATTGTCTCCTCCACTAAACAAAATAAAAAGCACTTATTTTATTTACTGTAGCATATCCAGTGTCTATACTGTAGAAAGTCAGTAAATGCATGTTGAATAAATTATCTTTTTAAAATTCCTATAAGTCAATGTCTATACTATATTAAACCCCAACCCTCTTTAATACTTTTTTTTTTACTGCTTAGAAAAATGAAATTTTTATAAGGAGCTCTATTCATCTAGTGTAACCTTTGTATATCTGGATACTTTTGATTTTATTTTTACAGCTTTGACTATCTTCTTCCCAGATAACCCCTACCTTTGTAAAAACAGACAAGAAATAGGGAATTACCTGTAAATTATTGAATGAAGGAATATACATGTTATAAATAATAGAAATAGACCACGACTTGGTTTTTGCTATCAGTTTTTCTTTGTATCAGTGTTACTAGTTACTGTCATTTGTATTTAGATGCAGCTTATGCCTCTAGTTTTAGGCTTCAGTAATTTCCCACATGGACTTGCTCTTTCCAGATGAATAACTTATTATTTGTAAAAATAGCTAACTTTATTCAATAAATATTTTTACGGTGCATAATGAATATTTATTGAATAAAAATAACTGAATAAATTTATTTATTTAACCGTGATGAAAAGCCTGCAGCCGAGTTATGATTGTCCTCATTTAACAGATGAGAAAATAGACTCAAAGTCAAATAGGCTGTCCAAGGTACTATAGCCACTAGGAGGCAGAGTCAGGACTCAACCCTGGATTCATGGCCATGCCACTGCCAGGCTATCCCACACTGCCTTTTTGGATGTGCCATTTTTATCGACACCTCCATGCCTTTGTCCATGCTACTGCTCCATTAGGTGCCCTCTGCTCCATTTATCTAGGCTCATCATTCATCAAGTCTAGATCAAATCTTACTTCCTCCGTCCTCAGTGATTCCAGGTACTACCCATTTTACATTTTACCTTGGATTGCTATTTTTTAAAATATTCTTAATATCTCTTTTTAAATGAAAAGACTCTCAATGAGTCTTTTTATGGTTTTAGTACCTAGATCAATGCTGCATACTTGGTAAATTGCCAAAATATTTGTTAATAATGATGATGATGTTAGATGTTTCCCTTGTATGGGATAACAAATGAATTCAACCTTCTTCAAGCTTAATAGCTGTCTATGTTGTTACAGCAACTACATCAATAAAAAGTAATCTGTAACATGTTTCAGAACTTATGCTCTAAGAGTATAGTTCATATGAAAATGCCTTCCTCAGACACTTTCAGTCATATTTGTAGACTGCAGTATTGAGTTTCCCTTAAGACTAGAATTATGTTCTAAAAATAGCTTACAAATTTATGGCATATCCCCAGGACCGGTTGCCCAAAATTAGCTGCTTTCTCTTTAGTGAGACCTCATTTAGCAACAGTTAATGAAACAAAATTCTCCCTAATTTTCCCATGTCAGACACATGATTATGAAATCAACTTAGAGTAGATCCCCAGTGGACATCCTAGGAAAGCCAGGCTTGGCTAGGCGTTGCTAAAGGCCACTTCCTGCAAGAGCTTCAAAGAGCTTGCAATGGTTGATATATACTCTATGGAGGTACCATGCATCTTGCACCAACCTATCTGACATCATCAAACTTCTTAGAAAATACATATCCCTCTTTCAAGAATGCTCTCTTGAGGCTGTTGGGTGGTGGCTAGGCCAGAAGGTCTTAGTTCAGAACTGTCAGATGGAGAGCAGTGAGACAAATGACTCACACATAGACAACCTTGGGCTTGTCCTTTTTTCCTTGGGGAGAAAACAGGTAAACAGACTCATTTTAGTGGAGTTGAATAATAAAATATCCTAAAATTTTCTGTACCCTAAATCTGGTTGCTGTTATATATTTTGCAGAATTGTAAAGTAATTGGTCACACATGGACTGGTACCTGCAGGGGATCAAGTCTTGCCTGCCTTGTTTGCCTTTGCACGACTTTTGATAAATCTCTCCTTGGTGGAGCCAAATGTTTATTTATAACACATGGGCTTCCACTGACTCAGTGTGACCACAAAGTGACTCTGTATCATTGCCAGAAATCAACTACATTAGCATCATAAAAAAATAAATATATATATAGAGAGATGTATGTATGTATTTGATTTAAAATTCATATAAATTCCAAAATTACTTTCATGTCTGCAAATTGTGCTAGCTCCTATGAAAATATCCCAGATTTCTTTCTGATCGTATTGATGTTGACTACTTTGTATTCTTACTGTTGGGACATCTAAATTGTATTTGGCGACTGTCAAGAGTGCATGGTAGGAAACAGTTGAGCTCTTCCAAATGAATTTTCCCTTGAGGGTTTGTGATGTATAAGTGCTCCAGTTCCTCCTCCCAGAGCCAAGTCAAAGTCATCATTATTGTTGGAGGGTGCATTCTTTCTAGAAGTAACCAAAATTTCATTGGAGGAGTAATAAAACTATCGATATAATCATTTAAAGATATGCTCAATTATAAATTAGCTACATAATTTACATTTTCATTATTCCTGTTTTGGGAGAAGTATTGACTAAATTCCTGAAAATATTAGAAACAACATTGAAATTAAAACAAAAATATGAGTCATGTTACTACAGTAACTGTTTCTATAATGATAAGCGACCAGTCACCTGAGCAGCTCAATTTGAGGACTATTTGTAAGAGTTGCTGCTCATCGGTCTGTGCAATCAGGACAAGAAAGTGATGGCAGATGCCACTATCCAGTTACATCTCCTCTATAATTAATATGATGGTTTCATTCCTGAGTGAAGTATTGTCATTCCTTAATTACAAATTCAGAAACTGAAATATGTAAGAGAAAAAAAATTGCCCAGATCACACATAACTGGCAGGTGGGTGGTAGGCCTGAGGTTGATTCCAGGTTGTGTAACTGCAGAATCTGCACTGTTAGCTACTATGCTGTTAGGTTGAGCTGATCTTGTCCTGTGATAATAAAGCTAATTGTGCTTATGGCAGCATGTTCTCAGGTTCTCAGAACAACACTCATATAGTTTTAGTTCTTAGAGAATACTCTATTTTTATTCAAATCTGCAAAGTACAAAGATATTTCTATTGGCTTTATTATTTATGTGCCTAACTACCATTGAACATACACACCAAATGCCATGAAATAACTACAAGAACTACAGTTCCTTTACATGGCAAAGTCATTATGCTCTATAAGGCTATTTGCCATGGTCAGAGGTATCCTGTGGCCTTCTGTAATCTTCTGTTGGAACAAGAGATGTATACAATTTCTCAAATATATTTATCCTCCCTTGTCTTCATTCCTTAGTAAGCTAAATTAGGTTTGGTTGAGTCCTAAAGAAAGGACGTGGCAAATGTCCACCAACTAAAGAATGGATAAAGAAGATATGCCATATTTATATACAATGGAATATTACTCAGCCATCAAAAAGAATGAAATCTTGTCATTTGCAATGACGTGGATGGAGCTAGAGTGTATTATGCTAAGCAAAATAAGTCAGAGAAAGACAAGTACCACATTATTTCACTCATGTGGAATTTAAGAAACAAAACAGATGAACATATGGAGGGAGAGGAAGACAGAGGGAAACAAACCATGAGAGACTCTTAAAGATAGAGAACAAACTGAAGGTTGATCAAGAGAAGTGGGTGGGGGTAGGCTAGATGGGTGATGAGTAATTTTTTTAAGTTTATTTATTTATTTTGATAGAGAGAGGCAGAGTGCACAAGCAGGGGAGGGGTAGAGAGAGAGGGAGAAAAAGAACCCCAAGCAGGCTCCATGCTGTCAGCACAGAGCCCGACATGGGGCTCAAACTCATGGATCCTGTGATCCAGACCTGAGCCAAAATCAAGAGTTGGATGCTTAACTGATTGAGCCACCCAGGCACCCCTAGATGGGCAATGGCTATTAATGAAGGCACTTATGATGACCACTGGGTGTTGTGCATAATTGATGAATTACTGAATTCTACTCCTGAAACCAATATTGCACGGTATGTTAACTAATAAGAATTTAAATTAAAAAAAAAAAATGTTACAGCCATAAAACATGCGGGGGGCTAAGAGAAGTAAAGAATATCATAAGCACAAAGAATAGGGGTTAGAAATCATGAGTGAGAAAAAAACCTAAAATAGAATGTCAGCCTACACCAGTGATCTCCATCCAACCCCAAATCACATTGTCCAAAGAGTGTGACTCACTCCAAAAGTTCCTGTGCATTGGCCAACTTCAGAAAGGAACCATTTGCACTATGGCCTATGAGAATGACATCCCTGGACTCATGCAGTAGACAAAGCCTGTGTGGCTATGAACAGTAGCCCTGCAGATAAGGCCTAAAGTCATATCTAAAAGGATGAAGTGTGCAGGGCAACCAGAACTCTTGGATAGATGTAGTTCTCGGCAGCAAATGAATGCCAAGGGCATGTTTCCAGGATCATCCATTCAATGGACAGGGTAGATCCACAAACAGGGCCTATCTCCAGATGGGAGGGCACTAGCAGCAGCTAGGCAAGATTCAAAGCCAGCTCCCATTTCATTGAGGAGATGGGATGGGTTCCAACACTCGGAAGAAAGTGAAGACCCATGGCTTTACTGTTCATGTTTCTCCATTTTTGTTCATCCCAACCTAGTCTCTTTCCAACCCAGTAGCATTAGTGGTGACAGAGCTCCTGGTTAACCACGATGTCTGCCTCCCTTGGTTCTGGAAGTGGCTCAGGAAAAGCCTACCATCAAAGATTATTGCTTTTGATGGGTGGCCAGGGCTGGCATAGGCAAGGGCAAGTTCTGTGATATTTGTACCTGAAGCACTGTAGCCATTCCAGGCTCCTCATAAGTGCAATTGGAAACAGCACATTAGCTGTTTCTTGCCTTTTTGCCACCCAAATTTAAGAAAAACACTTTGTCATTTATCCTACCTGCTCTTTTGCTCCTGCTTCTCTCAATCCAGGAGACCAGCCCAGGACTCAACAATGATGAAATGTTTCCTTAAAGAGTCTCTCATACGGAACAATAGCAGATACTATGTGGTTGCTCAGGTTGTGCAATTCGTGAATGTGGAAAGTCTTCTCCTGAGGGCACCAACCCAATGGTTCTTTGCTAAGATTTCATTTGAGCAAGACGATATCATACTATATATAGGTTTTAAATATCTCAACCATTTTTCAGATACCTCCCATCTTGACTTTCTGATTCTCAGATTCCCCTTCACAACATAGGGCTCTCAGTGAAGCAGAAAAATTGACTATAGAGGTCTTGCCAAAGTAGAAACATTTAATTTCAAAATTAAGCCATTATATAAGATCTAAATATGCAGGAGAAATTAAATTGTGAGCTTTGCTATGCTTTCAAGTGTGTTTCAATCTCAAGATTTTAAAGAAAAGAATAGTTTTCTGAGCTTGTTCCATTGCAATTCTGTCTTATAAGAGAGAAGCTACAGTTCTGGGACTTTATCATGTTTCCCACACAAGGCAAATATTTGAGATGCCAGAGTTTCTGAGGGCAATAGGCCACTCCTGCAGCCTCTGTTGAATGCATGTTGATTGTCTTTTCACCTCAAAGTTTATGCTACCCCATTAACCATTGAGAGCTAGCCAATTGAGGCAGGGATGACTCAACTCTATTCCCTCTCACTTTAGTTTGTCAATAGATCTTTCTGTCTTCCTGTATGGAACAAAATATATAACCAGCTGGTCCAAATTTACAGTTAGAAGTTTGAGTTTCTGGAAGCTGTATAAGCAGCCATAAGAAAATTAAGATAGAAATAATTAACCAGAATTAAAATGTTAATAATGATGACTCTCATTAATGTTAAGTATGATGATTAAGGTCATCATCCATGGATTTTAGGTTACCTAAGAAGAAAAGAGTTGCACTTAAAATATAACTGGAAAGAAACAATGCAGGAAACTAAGGCTTTCAAAGATATGTTGACTTCTGTCATATGTAACACTGATTTATAGAAAAATAATTTTATGATTATGACTTTTGCTTCTACTGTAGACTTTCTACTTTCCAAAGCTAACTTGACAGAGGCAGTTTATCTCCTTGACTTATTTCCTTGATTGCTATGCTTCCAGTTCAGATGTTTCCTGTTGGGAAACAGTAATATCTTGAGCAGGGATTTCATAGGTCAATCACATGTGCATCCCTCAAAAGAGGTTTGAGCATGAATGCGAATGTACCACATAACTCATCCAATTGTATGATAAAGATCAAAACTGCAATCAAAACCAAAAATAAACTATCAATAAATCTCTAAATACAGCATAAATGAGAGTGATACACAATTTATAAGAGGATTTACATAATTAAAATGCCTGGGTATGAATGAAATCCCTCTTGGACTTCAAGTGTTACTAATTGCTGTTTAACCCAAGCATAGAAAATTACTTACTATCGTTGAGTTTCAGCTCCTTCTCTAAACTGGAAGTATCCATACCACAGGATTGTTGTGATCGTTAAGTGGCAATGCACACATAAAGCTCTTAGAACAGTGCCCAACATATAAAAACCAAACAAATAATGTGAGCTATTTTTTCCTTCTTCTGCTGCAAGAAAGTCTTCCTGTCACTTACGATGCTTTGAACACAGCAAATATCAAACCTTTTCTCAGAGCTTCCTGGTGGCATTCTTGCCCCATTTATGTGCTTCTGAGCCTCAAAACAGCATTAGCATCAAAAGCTTCACTTGTTCCTGCCTGGAGTACTAGCACTTTGGAGGACTTTGGAGAGACCAAGTGGATGACTTCAAGCACTGTTGCTAGATCTTCTTTCTTTCTGGATCTTCTTCTGTCATGTCTCCAGAGAAATTTATTTCAGTTATATAGAGTTTTATTTCAAACTGCACTTCAGTATTAGCTCCGTATTAAGTTCTTTTTAAATAAACAATTAGGCAAAATTTTCAGTACACTAAGCGACTTAGAGATTCCAAGGGTCGTTATGCAACCTCTTTAATCCAAATAGCATTATGGCAATGTTTAAATACTCCACCTGGCTGAGGAATCCTTTCTTTCTTTCTATTCAATAGTAGTAGTTGTAATAGTGATCATGATAATGGTAACAAACATTACTAAGCACTTGCTCTGTGCCAAGTACACTTCTGTCAGAGAACTTCATATGACTTAACTCATTTTATACTTGTATTAACCAGGGTGACCAATGCCTCTTGGTTTTTCCAGGACTTTCCCAGTTTTAGCGTGGAAAGTCTCAAATCCCAGCAGCGATCTCAGTCCCAGGCAAACCAGAATGGTTGTTCACCCTAAAGAGTCCTTAGCAATAAGTGTCCTGGGGCGTCTAGGTGGCTCAGTCAGTTAAGCATTGGACTTCAGCTCAATTCATGATCTCGCAATTCGTGGGTTCGAGCCCCGCATTGGGTTCTGTGCTGACAGGTCAGAACCTGAAGTTTGCTTTAGATTCTGTGTCTCCCTCTCTGTCTGCTCCTCCCCCACTTGTTCTCTCTCTCTCTCTCTCTCTCTCTGAAAAATAAATAAAAATTAAAAAAAGAAAAAGAAATAGGTGTTCTTGTTCCCATTTAAGTCACAGAGAGGTTATGTAACTTTCCCGAGGACATAAAGCTATTAAGTATGAAAGTCTTGACTCAGAATCTGTGTTCTTAACCACCACCTTGGAGAGGTACTGGACTTTGGATGAGAGGTCAGAGCAATTGGTCTCAGAATGGCTTCTGAGGAAAGAGCTTTTCCTTCCTGTGTCAGGACAGAAAGATTGGTTATAAGAGAGAGCATCCAAGATTCTCCATCACCTAAAAGTTAATGGGCAGGTCTAATTCTGTTCTTTAATAGTGACATGAAGTAGAAAGCTGAAATAATTTCTGAAAAGTTTTCACATAAGAAATTTGCAGGTGTGTATTCACCAAGAGACACTACAAGCCACTGTATGATTAGATTTCAGCCTCATGTGCCAAGTGTCCACTTTCCTTCCTTAAGCCGACTCCCCATCCTCTATCCTTTGCTGCATGACTCTTAGTAAGACTTCCTGACTTTCTTTTAGGACAAGATTCCTCTCTCCACCCAGTGTTCTTATTCAGTGTAGTTTTATTCTCTATCATTATTTTTCATTTATTGTAATATTACAAAATTTCACAGTACAACTCATACTTGTAGAGAACATATACTATCATTTTGTCCAGAACTCATAAGGAATAACTAACCACTGGCTGGTGAGGTGGAAAATAAACTGAGTCTTGTTTACATTTAATCCCATGGGATCATTTGAATAGTACAGTTAGGAAACGATTTCTTATTTGCTTCAAAATGTTCTTTTATTTTACCCCCTCCCATGCTTATCTCCCAAAGGTGGCTTCTGGAGGTGCTCTTTTTGTATGGTGGAGGGAAAGCACTGTGCCTGGGAGCGGAGGGTGAGGAAAGAGTGTCTTCTTGCCTAAAGGATAGTGTCTGTTGCTTGCCCGATCACCGTATCCCAACTTAAGTTTAGAGTGGTGTAATATCATACAGGAAATGTACATAAGGACAGGCCAATAGCTCTATCTGACCATTCTGACCCCACCTCAGTACCCACTGATGCTGTGGTGCCCTCCAAGGTCTGCCTTGGACAGTTATCCCTGCAGCCCATCATGCAGAGTTTTCCACACCACACCCCCACCCTCACACACGCACACTGTGGTGATTTCTCTGAAAAGCTGTCTAGCCACAGTTGCAGCTCCTTCCTCCTCCATCTACCTCATAAAAGAGACAAGGGTGGTCCATGAGAGCTGAACCTCAGACTCTCTCTGCTTAGTTCATGGAGCTGTGCTTGTAACTTAGTTGACTGCTCTGTATTGGTGCTGAGTGCCACCTGGGAATGGATCTCATTCTTTGTAAGGATCATCATTGCCCCCAGTATTACCGTAACTTATCTAATATACTCCCTCTTCCCCAGACTGAAGTCCAAAGATTGGGAAGTCAGGACTCACGTCTGATGGCTTCACACTTGTCTCTCTCCTTCTCTCCCCAATCTATTCTACCACAACTGAAAAGCTTTCTCTTTTACTTCTTCTATGTTATGTTCTCCCATAACAACTCAACCACAAAACTGACTTAGCTGCCATTTGCTCCATACCACCAATCTATACAAGTCCTCCAAGTACAGGAGTTGATAGACTAAAGAGAAACAAATAAATTAGAATATCCTTTACCAAGACAGAAGCTTTGCTAGCAAGGCTAGTCATCATACCATATAATCCAAATTTGGCAACTGAATTCTATTTCATCTTGGTCATTCTCTCTGTACTCGTATAATTATCCGATGTCTACTCCCACCACTCCCATGCCCATTTGACTGACAGGTAGGTGGAGGCTCACAAGGATTAGGGCAAAAGTTGTGAACTCAAGAAGGCAAAAGAGAAAAATGTTTTTAAAACTATAAATATTAGCTCCATTGCATGGTAATTTTAGTGAGATCTTATTTAAATTTCCTGCTTTAATCAATATCAACTTTTTCATTTTATATGAGTTTTTTCTTTTTAAATTATGTAGGTACACATGAATATAAACCCACAAGGAGACAATTACAATAATATAAATTCCATTTATATGGAATAAAAAGTATATGCTCCCACACCCAATCCCACTTTTCAACCCAGAAAAATCACTGTCAATGATTGATCTATAGCTTTACAGACCTTTCTCCCATGCATTTATATGAATATATATGTTCATATACTAATATATAATTTTGATTTGGGGTGCCTGGGTGGCTCAGTCGGTTAAGCGTCTGACTTTGACTCAGGTCATCATCGCACGGTCTGTGAGTTCGAGCCCCACATCGGGCTCTGTGCTGACAGCTCAGAGCCTGGAGCCTGCTTCCCATTCTGTGTCTCCCTCTCTCTCTCTGCCCCTCCCCCACTCACACTCTGTCTCTCAAAAAATGAATAAATGTTAAAAAAATTAAAATTATATATATGTCTGTGTGTGTATATATATGTGTGTATATATATATGTGTGTGTGTGTGTGTGTGTGTGTGTGTGTGTATATATATATATATAATTTTGACTCCATCAGGGTCTTGTACTGATTTTGTACACCAATGGTTTGTACATTTCTTAATATGCAATTACCAAATTTCCCTTTGCTTCTCTGAATTTTATTGATATTATTAAAGCAATCACTTGCAAAATAACTTTATTTCATTTTTTGGATAATTCCAAACAAAAGCATCTGTCATGCTTGTTTGGCAGCTAGCTGGAATTTTTGCCATGAGTAGGAAAATGAGCCTTGTACTTTGGCTCTGGGGGGATGTTGCACACATGTGCATGTGATATGGCCAGTAGCCAGTCAGCTGCTGAGAATAGACAATGTATTTCCCAACCAACACTGATGTAAGTCGAACTTCATGAAAACGAGGCAAAGTCTCCTTTCCCGTCAGTTTCCTGCCCTACATTCTTCATCAAATGAGAAATTCGGTGAAATGAGAAATTTCCTTAAGCACATATCAGTTCAAGAAATCACTGATTGCAGAACCTAGCCCTGTAAATACCATAATAATTAAAACAATGTCTACTCTTAAAGAATTATTTGATATCATTTCAAACAGTCATTTCAAAAATTCATCTTTGCTTTGAGAATCTATTTTTTTTATCTTGCAATGTCTTTCCTCTATTTCCTACATCAAAGTTATAAAATAATGGTTATTATTTTCAAAGCATCTAAATTTTAATTTGGGAATGACAGAGAGTACACTTTTCGTCTAAGATAAAAATATATATTCGCAAATCATTTGGAATTAAAGTTTAATAAGTGGTGCACACTGGCTTGTCATGCCTTCTTCCATTTTTTTTTTAGGCAAAAGCAAAAGTATTTTAAAGTAATAAAGCATGTTCTACATTTTTTCTCCAACATTGTAATTTATGGTTGACTTTAAAAACATGCTTTATTTTACATGATTTGGAAAAGCTCCCATCAGATAAATTACCAGTTTCATTTCCTCCTACTTTTTTTCTGTTTAATTTAGGATATTTATACAGTGAAATGACAATATTAGTTAGAAATTCTGATTTAGTATTTTGAATTTCATGTCTCTGAAATACATCAAAGAAGAATTACATGCGAGATGTAAGAAATGGCCTCAGTGGTTCTTGTCTGTCTAGTATCAAGTAGGAAGAGGAAATCTACTCTCACAGACCCTGTTGCCATCTGTCCTGTATTGAGTACTGAAAGCAAGTTGTGGTAGCCCTGGGCAAACATCCAACCCTAATTTGGGAAGTCATCAGAGGTACATTTCTTCATGGGCTTCTTAGCCCCTCACTGAATTATAGAATCTCAGAGCTAAAAAGTACATTCCGGTATGAAAGTTCCCCCAAAATTGAACATAGAATTGCCGTGTAATCTGACGATCCCACTTTTGGGTATGTATGTAAAAGAATTTAAATCAGGATCTAAAAGAGATATTTACACACCCGTGTTCATAACAACACAATTCACAATAGCCAAAAAGTGGAAATAATCCAATTGTTCATCAATGGATGAATGGGTAAGTAAAATGTGGTAGATACATATAATGAAAATTATTCAGCCTTGAAGAGGAATGAAATTCTGATATATCCTACAACATAAATGAACCTTGAAGATGTTATGCTAAATGAAATAAGCCGGGCACAAAAGGATAAATGTTGTATGATTCCGCTTACACGAAATACCTAGAGTGGTCAAATCCATAAGGACATAAAGTAGAATGGTGGTTGCCAGGGGCTGAGTGGGGAGAGGGAAATGGGGGTTATAATTTAATAGGTACAGAGTTTTAATAGGAGAAGGGGAAAAAGTTCTGGAGATGGATAATGGTGATGATTGTACAATGATATGAATATACTTACTGCCATTGAACTTTTTACCTAAGAATGGTTAAAATGGTCCATTTCATATTGTATATATTTTCCCACAATAAAAAAAAAATCCTTACCTCCATGGAGCTTACAATCTAGGAGAGAGAAAGATAATAAGCGGATAAAATTTTAAGATTTAAAAAGTACTTTCTGGATCAGCTTTTGACTGGCCCCATTTTATAGATAAGAAGCCCAAGGACAGACAGAAAAGATAATAGGAGGCTACTCACTAAGACCCTGGTTGTCTGACTTCTGGGCCAATGATATTTCCATTGAACAATACTTCCTTTTTTAGGTACTTGTATTACCACTATTTTATCTGAGCTATTCAGTAATACACTGGAAAGAGACGGGCTTTAGAACCTGGGTTCAAATGCTCACTCAGTTGCTTCCTGGAAGTTTGATCTTGAAATTTCCTTCTCTATAAAATGGGGATAACAAGACCTACTTCATAAAAGTTTGATTTGTTTGTTACACTTACACCTAAGTACAAAGTAAGAAGTCAATGAAAATTAGCTTTCTGGACGCTAAGTCTCTCAAAACGCCTTCTCTGAATTTGTTGTGTGTTTATGTTATGTTCAAAGTGTGAATACTTTCAGTCTAGCAATTTCAGCAAATACCTTCCTGTGTTTGAGTTTTTACAAATCATTCTAGAAATACAGTTTGGCTATGGAGACAAATGGCTCAGCTAAAAAACCTGGGAAACAAGCCAGATAACATTTATCTGATCCTTATTTAGCTGGAAGAGAACTTTCAAAGTGTAAGTTTCATAAAGAATACAAAACAAGAGTTAACATTCTTTTTTTCCAAAAACTAAAGCCAACTCTTTGATATTTCTGCTAGCTACATTAAAAAAAGTCAATGCTATATTTATTCTTAAAAGGTATTTATCTCTAAATAAAAAGCATATAATGCCATAGATTATATATAAGAACCACCCCGGGTGATGAGTTATAAGTGTCTAGTCTCCCAAGAAGAATGATGTGTTTCTCAGATCCAGGATAGATATTTAGACAAAGAGTCACACTTGTCAGCTGCTCTCAGAGCATCATGGGACATTAAAGTTACCACCACAGTCCTCCTTCACCTGATTCTACAGCTTTCTCCACCTCTAAGGAATTCTAAGCAAATTCATTTTGATTATTCTTTCAGGGTTTGTAACTCTCTCCTATTTCTGAGCACATATAAGGATAAAAGAGACCAATTATTCCCATTTTACACAGGCCTATAAAGAGCTTCTCTTTACAGATTTTCCACATCTCTGTAGATTTATGAAGATTTGTCCTACCCCCAAGTTAGAAAATTATGTTGGGGGTACCTGGGTGGCTCAGTCACTTAAGTGTCCGACTCTTGATTTTAGCTCAGGTCATGACCTCACAGTTGTAAAATTAAGCCCACGTCAGGTTCTGTCCTGGGCATAGAATCTGCTTAAGATTCTCTCTCTCTCTCTGTCTCTCTGTCTCTCTGTCTCTTCCTCTCCCTGTCTCGTTGCCCCTCCCCCTCTCACATGAGCGCATGTGTGTGCACACACTCTCGAAAGAAGGAAAGAAAGAAAGAAAGAAAGAAAGAAAGAAAGAAAGAAAGAAAGAAAGAAAGAAGGAAAAGTATGTTGACTCTATAGTAATTGCATAGAAATTAATGCCTCAGTTTATATTTCTAAAGCTGGACAACTTATGTGGTGTCGTTAAAGATATTGGCAAATTATTTTGGATTGTCGATTCTGTCCCTGCAGAAGATAACTCAGCTGGGGAGGCAGATTCAAGTCTATTAGACAATGTGACTTTGAAAGAGGTAGTATTGCTTTGTGAACAAAACATGGGTTTAGCATTTTAATAAACTTGGATCCAAATTGTAGTTCCACGTCTTACTTAAGTCACTTAACTCTCTGAGCCTTTAATCTTTTAAGTGAAAAGAGATAATAATAGATAAGTATGAGGATTGAATAATTGATTGAATTATATAAAACATTGAACAGAAATTGGTACAAGAGTAAATGCTAATATTAGTTATTCTACATATTGACTTGCTCTAATATTTCAAGTACATCACATACATTCACATATGAATTAAAGTCTAATTTTTATTTTTTATTTTGGTTTTGCTTGATTCAGAATTTCCACTAGACTTAAAATATTATTCTAAAATTATAACTCCTTTCTGAAATTTTAGGATGCCATTTAGGACCATTTCTTTTTTTCTTTCTTTCTTTCTTTTAGAAAGGGAGGGTGTACACATGTGTGAGAGGGAAGGGCAGAGAGAGAGGAAGACAGAAAATCCCAAGCAGGCTCTGCACTCAGTCCAGACCGTAATATGGGGCTCCATCCCACAATTATGAGATCATGACCTGAGCCAAAATCAAGAGTTGAACACTTAACCAACTGAGCCACCCAGATGCTGCAGAACCATTTCTAGTTTTATGTTTTCTAAAAGTTCATTTCCAAAAATGTATGCTTTTTAGATTATTTTTTAGCATTTTACAGCCATGAAACAAATAAAGAAGTATTTATTTACTAAGATCCTAACATAAGATTACTGGCATCTGGGATACAGCTAAAATACAAGTAGCTAAACTGAGGAAGAATGTTCACATTGACAAATAGTTGTATCTCTTATGTTAGATATGACATTGTGAAGCATTTAAAGTGAGATAAAATTTCAACATGAAAATTAATATTGTATTATTGTTATTATGATTTCTCATGTTCATGGGGTTGTTTTACTGGTTTTATCTTTATTGTTCCAGAAGAAACTAGAAAGAGTGTAATAAAATATCATTATGATGTTTTGAAGTGAGCCTCTCTATGCCAGGCACTATAGTAGATGTTAAATATACAAAGATTTTTAAGAAAGAAGGTGGCAGGGAAGGAAGGGAAAGAAAAGGAGAGGGAGAGAACTCTACCTTCTATAGTAGACAGATGATACTAACAGAGCAAGAGCCAGGTTCATGTAGAGACATGTATACATACCTGGGTTACTATACACACATAATTTCCTTGTTTTATCAGCTGAGAGGGCCAAGGAGCAATGGCACTCCAGTAGCAACAAACATACCTAGTACCCAGATCTTAGTTTCTAACACCATTTTCCAATAAAAGGAACCCAAAATCCTTGGAGAAACAGCTGATTCTATAACAGGGCAGGAAACAATCATGATGAGCCTGGAGTATCTTTTATTTAGTGCTATAAAGTAAGGAAGTGCTCAAAGACAAAACAAAACAAAACCACACACACAATGGTAGGAGCACTTCAAATGAACATAGAAGCCAACGAAAGAGCTCCTAATGGCCAAAGCTGAAACAATTAGAGCAATAAAATAAATAAAATAGTCCTGAATTATAAAATAAATATCCACAAGTACATACTGATAGAATAATTGACTAAATCGTTTGAATTAAATAACTGCAGGAGGAAGAGACAAATATGTACAGAATCCTACATAATTTATGTAGCTATTCTGACCACAAAGAGGTGGAGCAGACTTCCCACACCTTAAATGTGAGCTACACATAATGACTTCCTTTCAAAGAGTATAGTGTGCAAAGTGGGGGGAAAGGAGTACATTTATAGTAGACAAACCTGGTAAACACTACCTCAGCCAGGTGATCAAGGTCAACATCAATAGTTATGTCATGATCAGCAAATGTACTCTTGACATGATATGATGAAAATAACACTTTACCTCTGTGGTCTTCCTCTCCAAAACTCAGAATCTCAGTCTAATTGTGAGAGAGAAACAGACAAACTCAATCTGAGGGACATCCCACAAAATATATAACAAAAGTACTCTCAAAACTGTGAATGTCATCAAAAACAAGGAAAGTCTGAGAAATTGCCACAGCCAAGAGGAGCCTAGAGATACACAATAAATGTCACGTAGTATCTTGAATGGGTGGGATCCTGGAACAGAAAGAAGACACTAAGTATAAACAAAGGAACTCTGAATAAACTATCGACTTAAGTTTGTAACAGTGTATCCATATCAGTTCATTACTTGTAATAAATATACCATATTAACTTAAGATGTTAATAATAGAGAAAATGGTTGCTTAGTTTATGGGAACGATTAGTTATTCATAAATTTTCTGTAAATCTAAAAGTTTTCTAAAATAAGAGTTTGTTTGAAAATACTAACAAAATGTTAATATGGCACAATGCAGTGCAGGAATAAAGGTGTATGAACTGAGGGAGAAAAGAGATAAAAAGAAAATTCCAAATGATTCCTAAAGACTTTGAAAAAAAGACCGAATGTTTTGTTGTTGTTGTTGTTGTTGTTTTCATTGTTGTTTTTAATATAGCTGACACGGGTTCTGAGTTCAGTCTCATAATATAGCCAACACACAATGTTACATTCATTTCAGGTGTATAACTTAGTGATCTGACAAGTTTATACATTACACTATGTTCACGACAAATTTAGCTACCATTTGCCCCATGACATCGCTATTACAGTATCATTGGCTGTATTCCATCTTCTCTACATTGTATTCCTGTGACTTTCCTCATTCCATAACTGTAGGCCTATATCTCCCTCCCCCCCCTCACCTATTTTGCCCAAGCCCCCACACCCCTCTTGTCTGGAAACCATCAGTTTGTTCTCTGTATTTGTAGTTCTGATTCTGCTTTTTGTTGATTTATTCTTTTTTTTTTTTTAGATTCCATTTATGAGTGGAATCATACCTTATTTGTCTTTCTCAGTGTGGCTTATTTCACTTAGGATAATACTCTCTAGGCCTATCCATGTTGTCTCAAATGGCAAGATCTCATCTTTTCTTATGGCTGTGTAATATTCCATTGTGTATACATACCACATTTTCTGTATCCATTTGTCTGTTGATCGACACAGGTTGCTTCCATGTCTTGGCTACTGTAAATAATGCTGCAGTAAACATAGGGGTTTTCATTTCTACCAACACACACAAGGGTTTTTTTTTCCCTCCACATCCTTGCCAACACTTGTTATTTCTTATAATTTTGATTTTAGCCATTTTAACTGGTGTAAGGTGATATCTTATTGTGGTTGTGGTTTGAATTTCCCTGATGATTAGTGATGTTGAACCTCTGCTCACGTGTCTGCTAGCTGTTTGTATATCTTCTTTGGAAAAATGTCTATTCAAGTTCTCTGCTCATTTTAAAATCAGATTTTTTTTTAGTGTTGAGTTGTACAAATTCTTTATATATTTTGGATATTAACAGCTTATTGAATATATCATTTGCAAATATCTTCTCCCATTCAGTAGGTTATCTTTTTGTTGATGGTTTTGCTGTGCAAAAGTTTTCTTTTTATTTTGATATGCTCCCAATAATTTATTTTTGCTTTTGTTTCCCTTGCCTTAGGAGATATATCTAGAAAAATGTTGCTATGGCCAATGTCAGAGAAATTACTGCCTGTGTTCTCTTCTATTTTTTTTTTAATTTTATTGATTTATTTATTTTTAAATTTACATCCAAGTTAGTTAACATATAGTGCAATAATGATTTCAGGAGTGTATTCCAGTGATTCGTCCCCTATGCATAACAACAGTGCTGATGCCAACTAGTGTCTTCCTTAATGCCTCTTACCCATTTAGCCCATCCCCTCCACCCACAACCCCTCCAGCAACCCTCAGTTTGTTCTCCGTATTTAAGTCTTTTATGTTTTGTCTCTTCCTTGTTTTTATATTATTTTTGCTTCCCTTCCCTTATGTACATCTGTTTTGTATCTTAAATTCCACTTATGAGTGAAGTCATATGATATTTGTCTTTCTCTGATTCACTAATTTCACTTAGCATTATACACTCTAGTTCCATCCACGTAATTAGGGCAAGATTTCATTCTTTTGGATTCCGAATAATACTCCCTTGTGTATACATACCACATCTTCTTTATCCATTCATCTGTCATGGGACATTTGGGCTTTTTCCATACTTTGGCTGTTGTCAATAGTGCTTCTATAAACATTGGGGTGCATGTGTCCCTTCTAAACAACACACCTGTGTTTCCTTGGATAAATACCTAGTAGTGCAATTGCTGGGTCCATATTGAGGAACCTCCATACTGTTTTCCCGAGTGGCTGCACCAGTTTGCGTTCCCACAAGCAGTGCACAAGAGATCCTCTTTCTCCGTATCCTCGCTAACATCTGTCATTACCTGAGTTGTTAATTTTAGCCATTCTGACTGGAGTAAGGTGGTATCTCATTGTGGTTTTAGTTTGTATTTCCCTGATGATGAGTGATATTGAGCATTTTTTCATGTGTCATTTGGCCATCTGAATATCTTCTTTGGAGAAGTGTCTATTCATGTCTTTTGCCCATTTCTTCACTGGATTATTTGTTTTTTGGGTGTGGAATTTGGTGAGTTCTTTATAGATTTTGGATTCTAACCCTTTGTCTGATATATCATTTGCAAATATCTTCTCCCATTCCATTGGTTGCCAATCAGTTTTGCTGAATGTTTCTTCATCATGCAGAAGCTTTTTATCTTGATGAGGTCCCAATAGTTCATTTTTGCTTTTGTTTCCCTTGCCTCCAGAGACTTGTTGACTAAGAAGCTGCAGCCAAGGTCAAAGATGTTTTTGTCTGCTTTGTTCTCTAGGATTTTGATGGCTTCCTGTCTTACATTTAGGCCTTTCATCCATTTTGAGTTTATTTTTGTGTATGGTGTAAGAAAGTGGTCCAGGTTCATTCTTCTGCATGTTGCTGTCCAGTTTTCCCAGTGCCATTTGCTGAAGAGACACTCTTTATTCCATTGGATATTCTTTCCTGCTTTGTCAAGGATTAGTTGGCCATATATTTGTCGGTTCATTTCTGGGTTCTCTATTCTGTTCCATTGATCTGAGTGTCTGTTTTTGTGCCAGTGCCATACTGTCTTGATGATTACAGCTTTGTAACACATCTTGAGGGATTGTGATGCCCCCAGCTTTGGCTTTCTTTTTCAGGATTGCTTTGGCTATATGGGGTCTCTTCTGGTTCCATACAAACCTTAGGATTATTTGTTATAGCTCTGTGAAGAATGCTGGTGTTATTTTGATAGAGATTGCATTGGATATGTAGATTGCTTTGGGTAGTACTGATATTTTAAATATTTGTTCTTCCAATCCAGGAGCATGGAATATTTTTCCTTTGTGTGTGTGTCTTTTTCAATTCCTTTCAGAAGCTTTCTATAGTTTTCAGTGTATATATTTTTCACCTCTTTGGTTAGGTTTATTCCTAGGTATTTTATGTTTTTGGTGCAATTGTAAATGGGATCAATTCCTTGATTTCTCTTTCTGTTACTACATTATTGGTGTCTAGAAATGCAGCTGATTTCTGTGTATTGATTTTATATCTTACAATTTTGCTGAATTCATGGATCAGTTATAGCAGTGGTTTTGTGGAATCTTTGGGTTTTCCACATAGAGTATCAAGTCGTCTGTGAAGAGTGGAAGTTTGACTTCCTCCTGGTCGATTTGGATGCCTTTTATTCCTTTGTGTTGTCTGATTGCTAAGGCTAGGACTTCAAATACTATGTTGATTAACAGTGGTGAGGGTGGACATCCCTGTCTTGTTCCTGACCTTAGGGGAAAACTCGTTTTTCCCCATTGAGGATGATACTAGCTGTGGGTCTTTCATATATGACTTTTATGATCTTGACATATGATCCTTCTATCCCTACTTTCTTGAGGGGTTTTATCAAGAAAGAATGCTGATTTTGTCAAATACTTTCTCTGCCTCTATTAAGAGGATCATGTGGTTCTTTTCCTTTTTTTATTGATGTGATGCATCACATTGATTGTTTTGCAGAAATTCAACCAGCCCTGCATCCCAGGTATAAATCTCACTTGGTTGTGGTGAATAATTCTTTTAATGTAGTGTTGGATCTGGTTGGTTAGTACATTGTTGAGGATTTTTGCATACATCTTCTAAGATTTTTATGGTTTCAGGTCTCACATTTAAGTCTTTAATCCATTTTGATTTATTTTTGTGTATGGTGTAAGAAAGTGGTCAAGTTTCTTTTGCATGTAGCTGACCAGTTTCCCCAACACTAATTGTTGAAGAGATTATCTTTTTTTCCAATTGGATATTCTTTTCTGCTTTGTCATAGATTAATTGTCCATATAAATGTGAATTTAGTTCTAGGTTCTCTATTCTGTTCTATTGATCTATGTGTCTATTATTTGTGCCAGTACCATACTGTTTTGATTACTACATACTTACAGTGTATCTTGAAATCTGGAATTATGATACCTCTAGCTTTGTTCTTTCTCAGGATTGCTTTGACTATTCAGGGTCTTCTGTGGCCCCATACAAATCTGAGTATTATTTGTTCTAGTTTTGTGAAAAATGCTATTGGTATTTTGATAAGGGTTACACTGAATCTGTAGATGCTTAGGTAATATGGACACCTTGACAATACTAATTCTTCCAATCCATGAGCATGTAATATCTTTCCATATGTTTGTGTCATCTTCAGTTTCTTTCATCAGAAAGAATACCCCTAGGTATTTATTCTTTTGGTACAATTGTAAATGGTGTTGCTTTTTAAATTTCTCTTTCTGTGACTTCATTGTTAGTGTATAGAACACTACCAATTTCTGTGCATTAATTTTGTATCGTGCCACTTCACTGAATTTATGTACTATTTCTAATAGTTTTTTGGTGGAATCTTTAGGATTTTCTATCTGTAGTATCATGTCATCTGCAAATAGTGAAAGTTTTACTTCTTCTTTACCAATATGGATGCCTCTTATTTCTTTTTCTTGTCTGATTACTATGGCTAGGACTTCTAGTAATATGTTGAAGAAAAGTAGTAAGAATGAACACCCTTTTCTTATTCCTGACCCGAAAAAAAAAACCTCAGCTGTTTACCACTGAGGATTATGTTAGCTGGGGTTTACCATACATGCCTTTATTATGTTGAGGTATGTTTCCTCTAACCCCTTTTTTTTTTATTTTTTATCATGAATGGATGTTCAATGTTGTGAAATGCTTTTTCAGCATCTATTGAAATGATCAAATGATTTTTATCCTTTGTTTTGTTGATGTGTATGATATTGATTGATTTGTGACTATTGAACCATCTTGCATCCCAGGAATAAGTCCCACCTGATTGTGGTGAACAGTCTTTTTAATGTATTGTTATATATGATTTGCTAATATTTTGTAGAAGATTTTTGAATTTATGTTCATCAGGGGTATTGGCCTGAAGTTTTCTTTTTTGGTGGTATCTTTGTCTGTTTTGATATCAGGGTAATTAATGCTAGACTTACAGAATGTATTTGGAAGCTTTCTTTCCTCTTGTATTTTTTGGAATAATTTGAGGAGAATAACTATTAACTCTTGTTTAGATGTCCAGTAGAATTCAGCTGTGAATCCATATAGTCCTGGAATTTTATTTTTTGGTAGTTTTCTTTATTACCAGTTCAACTTAATTACTTATAATCAGTCTGTGATATTTTCTGTTTCTTCCTGCTTCAGTTTTGGAAGATTCTATGTTTCTAGAAATGTATCTACTTCTAGGTTGTCCAGTTTGTTGGCATACAATTTTTCATAATATTTTCTTGAAATCCTTTGTATTTCTGTGGTCTCAGTTGTTACTTCTCCTCTTTCATTTCTGATTTTATTTATTTGGGTCCTTTATCCATTGTTCTTGGTAAGTCTACTTAACGGTTTGTCAGTTTGGTTTATATTTTCAAATAACCAGCTCTTGGTTTCATTAATTTTTTCATACTCTTTTTTTTAACTCTCTACATCATTCATTTCCACTCTGATATTTATTATTTCCTTTTTTCTACTCACCTTGCACATTGTTCTTTTTCTAGTTCCCTTAGGCATAAGGTTAGATTGTTTATTGAGGTTTTTTTCTTATTTCTTGAGGTAGGTCTGAATTGCTATATACTTTTCTCTTAGGACTGCTTTTACTGTGTCTCTGAGATTTTGAAACTTTGTGTTTTCATTTGTCTCCATTTATTTTTTTTTTCTTCCTTGATTGTTTCATTGACCCATTGGTTTACTATCATGTTGTTTAGTCTCCATGTCTTTGTGTTTTTTCCAGTTTTGTTCCTGTGATGTATTTCTAGTTTCATACCATTGTGATTGGGAAAGATGCACAGTATGATTTCAATCCTCTTTGATTTATTGAGTCTTGTTTTATGGCCTAATATGTGATCTGTTCTGGAGAATGTCCGTGTGCACTTGAAAAGTGTATTCTGTTGTTTTTGGATGGGATGTTCTGTATATATCTGTTATGCCCATCTGGTCCAATGTGCCATTCAAAGACATTATTTCCTGGGGCACCTAGGTGGGTCAGTTGGTTGAGCGTCTGACTTCGTCTCAAGTCATGAACTCATGGTTCGTGAGTTTGAGCCCCACATCAGGCTCTCTGCTATTAGTGCAGAGCCCACAGAGGATCCCCTGTCTCCCTCACTCTCTGCCCCTCCCTTGCTCACTCGCTCTCTCAAAAATAAATAAACATTTTAAAAAAATGTTTCCTTATGGATTTTCTGTCTGGATTATCTATCCATTGATATAAGGGGAGTGTTAAAGATTTTCTTTCTCTTTTTCTTTCTCCTTTTCTTTCCCTTTTTATTCTCTTCTCCACTATATATACATATGTATGTATATATACATACATATGTATATATAGTCATATTTTACATCTTTTTATTCATACTTTTCCACTTCTCCACTATATATATGTATGTATACATATATATATAGTCATATTTTACATCTTTTTATTCATATTTTTCTTATGCCTAATTATGGCCATTTCTTTTCCACTTAAAGAAATCCCTTTAACATTTCTTATAAGGCTGGTTTCATGGTGATAAGTTCCTTTATCTTTTGTTTGTCTGGGAAACTCTTTACCTCAACTTCAAATCTGAATGATAACCTTACCAGTTAGAGTATTTCTGGTTGTAGGTTTTTTCTTTTCAGCACTTTGAACATATCATGCCACTTCCTTCTGGCTTGCAAAGTTTCTGCTAAAAATTATTTATAGTCTTAAAGCTTTTCCCTTGTAAGTGACTTTTTGTTTCTCTCTGACTGCTTTTATGATTCTCTGTTTATCTTTAATCTTTGACATTTTAATTATTATGTGCTATGGCGTAGACTTATTTGGGTTCATCTTGTTTGGAATCTCTGTTTCCTGGACTTCAATATCTATTTCTCTTCTTAGGTTAGGGAAGTTTTCAGTTATTATTTCTTGACATAAGTTTCTACACCTCTTTCTTTTTTTTTTTTTCTACAATGTGAATGTTTTTTGGCTTGATGTTGTCCGAGAGATCCCTTAATTATCCTCATTTTAAAAAATCCTTTTCTCTTTCTGCTATTCAGCTTGTGTGCTTTCTATTACCCTGTCTTCCAGATCAGTGATACGTCTTCTGCATTTTCTTGTCTATTGTTGATTCCCTCTAGTATGTTTTTTGTTTCAGTTATTGTATTCTTCAATTCTTATTGGTTCTTTTTAATATTTTCTGTCTTTATTGAAGGTCTCTGGATTCTTCCCTTCTTTTATCTAGTCCAGTGAGTATCTTTGTGATCATTACTTTAAATTCTTTATCAGGCATATTGCTTATCTCTATTTCATTTAGTTCTTTTTCTGAGTTTTTTTTTCTTGTTCTTTCTTTGGAGCATATTCCTCTGTCTCCCCAGTTTTCTTGCTTTTCTCTGTTTGTCTCTGTGGATAAGATGAAATGACTACTTCTAAAGTTGAAGAAGTGATCTTGTGTATGGTGTTCCTTAGGCAGACTGTGTGTGCTTAGTGACTTTTGTTGGCTGACTGGAGGTGTGGCTGTATATCTTTTAAACCATGGGATGTCTCCATCTGTCTTGCTGTTTTCTTGCCATTCTTTCTATTTTGGTTGCTCAGTAGCTGTTCAGTCGGCCCTCAGTTCTTCACAAAGAATTGTTCTATTAATAGGTGTAATGTGGTGGGTTCCAGGGTGAAAGTGAGTTCAGAGTTTTTTCTTATGTTGCCATCTTGAACTGAAACATGCTCTTGTATTTTGTATCATAGCTTTAAATCTCTCCATGTGTGTGATGTATATTTTGAACATTTCAGCTTATAATACGTTGTATTATACAATTATTGATGTTCATGTTAACTTCAGTATTTATAAAGACCACAGCAAATCCTTTATTTTTTACAAAGATAAGCTGTTATCTACAAAAAGAAAGAAATAATCAGATTTGGTGGAATATGCAACGCATTCTATATTAAGCAAAGCATGGCCTTCAACATTTACTCTATAAAAATAAATAACCCTTTTGACATCAAATGTAGAAGAAAAATTATCATAATGACCCAGATACACTATCTCACTACTTGGAATTACCTAAAACTTCATGCCTTATGTGATTTTTTCCCTGGATGTTCCCTTCATTTAAAATGCTGGTCTCCTCCCAACTTTTTCTAAGTTCAAAATATTGGTTATCTTTCAAAGTGACCCCAAATATTTCCTCTTCCATGAAGATTCCTCTTATTCCCCAATGAAAACAGCTGCTCATTTCTCTGAGCAATCAGAATTGTGTGTTCCTCCATTATCCCATGGACTTACAACAATTTATGTTTTACTTATAGATGTTTCTCCCATTTGGCTGTAAGCTTCTTAAGAGCAGGGTCAATATCCTGGTCCTTCTTGCTCTCCACATAGTGCCTGACATTCATTATTCATCCAGCAATCATTCACTGCATGCCTACCATTCAATACCACAGAGTGAACATAAGGGAGAAAATTGCAGCAAAAAATCAACAACTAAATGTCAGTGTTGTGGAGAAATTTTCCAAGTTAGGAAACTCTGAAAAAAATGAGGAAAAAAGTGTTGCCACAGATCAGGTTATGGAAAGAATTAACAGAAGATATCACAGAACTGGTTTATTTTTATAACCAGCATATCTGCTTCTAAGATACAAACCCCTCTCTTCTGCTTTGCCCATTTTTGTGATCTGAGACCCCTGTGGTTTGTGTATAGAAAGCTGGTAGACCCAGGGTGAGTAAAATAAATCTAATCAATGTTCATCTGCAAAAGAAAACATGAATTAGCAGTGAGAATCTAAGGGAAGGAAAAGACAAAACCTTTTTTTCTTGGCAGAGGCCTGAGGCCCAACTTGTGACTGTCAAGCTACTGCATAAGTTCTTAGAAAAGAACTTGTTCTCTTTTGAAACCTTCTGTCAAAGCAAAACATATTGCTGTCTCAGCATGTACATCAGAGCTAGATTTATTTCAAATACCATTTTTGTGTGTATACTCTTATAGAATACTTGGCTTCCTGCTTCTCTAGTATTTATTAAACTCAATTTTTCAGAACATCTGTACTAAAATATTTTTAGTTACCATTTTCAAATAATTTCTGGTAGGGCAATGTTAGGCCAATATTGTGCTTAATTCTATACTCTGAGGACTTTCTTTCTCAATGCAGGGCCTCCTGGTCTTTTCCACTGAACCTTCAGTCACTCTTTACATCTCATGATCCATTCATCCACAGAATGCAGAAATGCTTTCTGATTTTATACAAGGTTATTGGATACTGAACCCAATTTTTTTAAAATTCCCTAAAGCAATTAAACTCACAAAAGCATCCTCTTCCATACCAATGTCTTAGAATCACAGAAAGTTGTTAACTATTAAGATCTCTGTATATATTTCTAAATTGACCGGTGGCTCTGTTTTATTTCTAATGCCTTCTCTTCTAATGTGTCATTGGCTGTTCATCTTTAATTCTTCCAAACTCTTTCTGAAAAACCTGTTATTCCTTCACAACTGAGCCCTTATGGTGCACAGATAAGCCTCCCCAATTTTCTAGGGAACCCCAGGGTACTGTCTTAGGTGAGGACTGACTGTCATGTTATTAGGGTCGCCATCAACTTTTAATAAATTATAACCCATATTTCCATTTTTAAAGTAGTACATACTAAAATCCAATGATTTTCAAAATATTTCATTTAAAATAACAGCTTAACTCTGAAAGAATAAATACCCTATGCATTATCAAATGATAGATTTAAAAATTGCCAATATAGAAGAGCCTAAAGTATCCTAACATGGCATCAGCTCAGCTGAGTTCAAATCCTGGCTCTGCCCCAGATTGGGTAGACTTGAGGAGTTTTTCTGGATCCCTGAGCATCATTCATCTTTCTAGATGCCCTATCAAGCATCTATTGCATGCCATAAGCCAACATCATAGTGGTAAACAAGTCATTCACAGTGGTTCACTAAGCTGACATGCCAATGCACTAAATTTCCTCATTTTTAAAATAAAAATAGTAACACCCATCTTGTAGGGTGTAAAAATTAAATGGCTTCTTGCCACCTCTGCTCCATGGCACCACCACCATCCTCCCCCCGCTTTCTTATCCATAAAAGATGATCTCAGTAAGTTTCCCTGCTGAACCTCTTCAATATGAAATAAGCTTTTCTAACCAGACCAGGCCAACTCACAGGAAGCCACACCTCCAGCTGAGTTATTCTGGGGGCTGTCTTTGTGGCCCCTGCACAACTACGAGAACAGTGTCACTGGTTCATGTCATACTATCCACTGCCCAGAAATGCCTGGGTTTCCTCCATGCATTTTCTTATCCTTCCCACATTATCATTTCAAAGTGCCCATTCAGATGGAAACAACACTGTATCTCCCTTATTATTGGCACGAGGTTTTCTTTCTTCCAGGTGAGTTGCTTAGAGATTCCTCATGCATTATTAGTTGAAACAAGGGAAGGATGGATAGAAAGAATATACCTTGTTGAAAGCATCTTTTAGTTAAATCTACATTCCATGAAATGGATCCACACCCAAATACACAGTTGTTTGGAGTTATTGGTTCAAAGACTGAAAACTGAAGAATGTATTTTTAAAGGTGTTTGTATGTTGAAGTATAAAGTGTGACTCTGGAAGGAATCCATGTTTAATGCTATGTACATTTGTTTCTAGATTCTGTTAGAAGTTGTGTAGCAAAGTTGTTCTTTACCTGCTCCCTGAAGGGTCATTACTGCCTCTACAGTAAATCCAGTTTTATTCTCATCAGCCAAGAGCCTCAGCCATGGATCCAGATCATGTTCCTCTTTCAGCAGGTATGTATATCCATGCTTGTCATGGCTCCATAGTGAGTTGGTGGGGTATGAATTTATAATCATTTTTACTGAATTTTTCTTTGACTAGAGTTCGATGTAAATAATAGCAACACATACACATTTCATTAGTAATTTTTAACATGGGTTTTCTATATTTTAGGATAGTTTCTTTATAAAAGACCTTGGATTAGCATCAAGGAGGCCAAACCTATTAATATCATGAATATTCTTAGTTTAAAAAGGAAGAAGAAAAGAGAAAATACTTCTGTTACACAATAACAAAAACAGCTTATTTGGAGGAATAGCTTTCTTTATGTAGAGTTTGTCTTTATTTCTCCACAGCCTTCCAATCTCCAATTAATTTTAGTGTCAACATATCCTTTTTGACATTATTAAGATACGGGAATGCCACCTTTCCCCATAGATGTTATGTATATAGGTAAAATTACATAAAGAGGAAATTTCAACTTAATGAACAACTTAATGCAAACATTTTAGCATCAAAAGAGATTCTTGAATATTTGGAAATACTTATCTTGAATATATTAAACTTTCACATAAAATTTAAATATAGATTATAAAATGTAGATAATAGAAGGAATATCAGACATCATTTTTACAGATAAGAAAATTAAAGGCAGAACTCAGAACACCTGACACCTGACTCAGTGGTCTCTGTGGTCTTTTCCTAGTAGCACGTGTGTTAAAACATGAAATGTGGAGTCGCAGACAGGAGCAGGAAGGGGTGAAACAGAACATTAATGTTAAAAAATAGGTAAAAATTAGGCAAGGCATGCCTGGGTGGTTCAATCGGTTAAGCATCCAACTCTTGATTTTGGCTCAGGTCGTGATCTCAAAGTTCATGAGTTTGAGCCCCGCATCAGGCTCTGCACTGAGCATGGAACCCACTTGGGATTTTCTCTCTCCCTTTCTCTCTCTGCCCCTCCCCTGCACTCTCTCTCTCTCAAATAAATTTAAAAAAATAAAATAATAAAGAAATTGTGGTTTATATACACAATGGAATACTACTTGGCAATGAGAAAGAATGAAATATGGCCTTTTGTAGCAACGTGGCTGGAACTGGAGAGTGTTATGCTTAGTGAAATAAGTCATACAGAGAAAGACAGATACCATATGTTTTCACTCTTATGTGGATCCTGAGAAACTTAACAGAAGACCATGGGGGAGGGGAAGGAAAAGAAAAAGCTAGGGAGGGAAGGAGCCAAACCGTAAGAGACTCTTAAAAACTGAGAATAAACTGAGGGTTGATGGGGGTGGGAGGGAGGGGAAAGTGGGTGATGGGCATTGAGGAGGGCACCTGTTGGGATGAGCACTGGGTGTTGTATGGAAACCAATTTGACAATAAATTTCATATTAAAAAGATAAATAAAATAAAATAAAATAAAATAAAATATTCTATAAGAGCACCTATCAAAGTCACCAACCAGATAATTACATTTCTTTATAAAGAAAATGAAAGCTTACTAAGAAAAATGAATTTTAATGCTGAATAGATCGTAATCATAAAATGGAACTATAGTAATTAAGAGACAACTTAGACATGCCTTAGGAATACCATCTTTTCCTATATGAAGACTTTAAAAAAAAACAATAATATCTCATAGAGAACAACTCACAGTTTGATGTGAACCAAATTTATGTGAATATAAAAAGCAGCATTTTTTTTCCTTTTCTTGAACTGACCTTATTATTCTTCTACTTATATTTTTCAAATAGTTTTCATCAGTGATTTTGTATTTGGTTTCATTGTTGGCTTTGTTCTTCTTAGTTGTCAGTTTTCAGAAAATAAACCAAAAACTTGATTTTATTTTTGCCCCTTCAGTCTTGTTTTATTGATTTAGTCTGATTCTTATGTTTCTCTGTAACCAAAATCACGCAAAAGTATCTATAGTTTATGCTGCTTTTCTTCTTTGTTAATTTTACTATGTTTCCTTTCTTTTTCCACATGCTTGTTATTGGGTAGTCTGGGTGAATCCTGACTTGTGATTAAACAATAATCAAATCTTTGACTTGATCATTACAAACCCAGTACTAGCCTTATATGCTGGGTCAGACTCTTTCTTTTCTCTGTCAATTTAACACATTCATGGAATTCTCAACTTCACAGATTCCGATCTCAATGATCCTCTTTGGAATGGTGATTCTTTAAATCAGGTCCTATTTTTCTTCAAGTGAAAAATCATATGCTGCGTAAGTTTCTGATAATAATTAAGAAACTCCCAGATGTGTCCACATTATGGGTTGTATAATTAATCTGTTATGGGCTCTTAGACTTTTTTAATCTGTAAGCTACTTATTTGGGGTATGAGATCCTCCACCTTTCTTCACTCAGTATAAAAAACAGCTTATCTTGGTGATGATAATAATTAAATTTTTCTGGGAAAAAACTTACTGGTTTTCATTTAGTAAATTGAAACTTTGTACACACAGACCACCTAAATCCCCATAAGCTAATTCTTGGGCAATCACTGACACAGAAAATAAAATTTTATAAACCATTTCCATTATTTTACCAGACCTCACATATAGAGGATAATACACATGGTATTATAAGTATATAAATAATATTTTATGCCCTTTATTATGTTCTATGTTTTTATAAAATTGTTCCTTTGAATTAAAATACTTCTCACTTTATAGATAGCACAACACAATGTTTAAATGACTATTAAACACGATTGATTAGTAAATATATAAACAACTTAAATCTTCCTTTAAAACTTTGTTTTCATTGACTTAAATGAAATATAGGTAAATGTGATTTTTTTTAAATTTATATCCAAGTTACTTAGCATATAGTACAACAATGATTTCAGGACTAGATTCCTTAGTGCCCTTTACCCATTTAGCCCATCCCCCCTCCCACAACCCCTCCAGTAACCCTCTATTTGTTCTCCATATTTAAGTGTTTCTTATGTTTTGTCCCCCTCCCTGTTTTTATATTATTTTTGCTTCCCTTCCCTTGTGTTCATCTGTTCTGTATATTAAAGTCCTCATATGAGTGAGGTTATATGTGTTTGTCTTTCTCTGACTGACTAATTTCGCTTAACATAATACCCTCTAGTTCCATCCACGTAGTTGCAAATGGCAAGATTTTATTGTTTTTGCCTGCCAGGTAATACTCGTGTGTGTGTGTGTGGGTGTGTGTGTGTGTGTGTGTGTGTGTATACCACATCTTCTTTATCCATTCATCCATCAATGGACATTTGGGCTCTTTCCATACTTTGGCTATTGCTGATAGTGCTGCTATAAACATGGGGTGTGCATGTGCCCCTTCAAAACAGCATACCTGTATCCCTTGGATAAATACCTAGTAATGCAATTGCTGGGTCATATGATAGTTCTATTTTTAATTTTTTGAGGAACCTCCATACTGTTTTCCAGAGTGGCTGTACCAGTTTGAATTACCACCAGCAGTGCAAAAGAGATCCTCTTTCTCTGCATCCTCGCCAACATCTGTTGTTGCCTGCGTTGTTAATGTTAGCCATTCTGATAGGTGTAAGGGGGTATCTCATTGTGGTTTTGATTTGTATTTCCCTGATGATGAGTGATGTTGAGCATTTTTTCATGTGTTGGTTGGCCATCTGGATGTCTTCTTTGGAGAAGTGTCTATTCATGTCTTTTGCCCATTTCCTCACCGGATTATTTGTTTTTTTGAGTGTTGAGAAAGGTGATTTTCTCTACATAAATAATCTTGTTTTTCAGAACTTAGACTATTAGATCTAGGAATAGTCACCCCTAAACACCCAAAAAAACACCCAAAAAAGTGTTTTTGTTTCCCCCACCACCCACTCATACTGTTCATGTTTGAGCTGTTGCATAATGAACTTTTAGTCATTTTACTTCTAGCCTTCATGATCTACCCTGTATAAACTGATTTGATATTTGTACTTTAGTTTTAATTTTATGTCATAATTATCAGATCTTTGCACAAACAAATATGAATATTTATATTAACCATTTTCCAATTAAGTACCATGTTTGGGAAATGATCAAGGTAACACTATGTTACAAAGGTTGGACAAATTTAGAGATCAGTATCAACTGCCTTGGAGTCCTATTCAATAATTTTAATCTTCTATTAAAAAATGAAAAGCCCAAAATGCATCATGTGTTTGATCTTTGAGATAGATTTCTTTGTTGTTTTATTTAAATTTAAACCATGCTGAAGTTCAAACCAAGCCCAAATGGTACCTTGTCATCAATCAAACTTTATTGTTCAGGTAAGAGATAAGGTTATGGTTTTCTCATTAATGCCTTTCAGAGCCTGTTTCCTGAGCCACTGTCTATACAGAGTCATTCTGTACAATTCCTCAGAGATCTGTGGGAGAAGACCCAGGCAGATGGTGCTCACAGCTTTGAAACAGCCATGATGGAGTCCACATTTCCACAGCAGAAGGTAAATGTTTCTTCCCTTGGACATGTTATTTCATTATTTTTTAAAAAAATTTTAATAAACAAATTTGATTTATTTAAATTCACATTAGCTAACATATAGTGTAGTATTGGTTTTAGGAATAGAACCCAGTGATTCATCACTTACATATAACACCCAGTGCTCATCCCAACAAGTGCCCTCCGTAATGCCCATTACCCATTTAGTTCGTCCCCCAACCACCTCCCCTCCAGAAATCCTGTTTGTCCTCTGTATTTAAGTCTCTTATGGTTTGCCTCCCTCTCTGTTTTCATCTCATTTTTCCTTCCCTTCCCCTATGTTCATCTGTTTTGCTTCTTAAATTCCATATATGAGTGAAATCATATGATATTTGTGTTTCTCTGACTTATTTCACTTAGCATAATACACCTTGTTGCAAATGGAAAGATTTTATTCTTTTTGATTGCCAAAAGATATATATTCCATTGTGTGTATATATATATATATATATATATATATATATATATATATATATATCTCACATCTTCTTTATCCATTTGTTAGTCAATGGACATTTGAACTCTTTCCATACTTTGGCTGTTGTTGATAGTGCTGCTATAAACATTGGGGTGCATGTGCCTTTTCAAATCAACGTTTTTGTATTCTTTGGATAAATACCTAGCAGTGCAATTGCTGGGTCATGGGGTAGTTCTATTTTTAATTTTTTTGAGGAATCTCCATACTGTATTCCAGAGTGGCTGCACCCATTTACATTCCCACCAACAGTGCAAAAAACGGTACCCCTTTCTCTGCATTTTCACCAACATCTATTGTTTCCTGAATTGTTAATTTTAGACATTCTGACAGGTGTGAGATGATATTTCATTGTGGTTTTGATGTGTAGTTCCCTGATGATAAATGATATTGAGCCTCCTTTCATGTGTCTGTTAGCCATCTGGATGTCTTCTTTGGAAAGTGTCTATTTATGTCTTCGGCCCATTTCTTCACTGGATTATTTTTTGGGTGTAGAGTTTGATAAGTTCTAATAGATTTTGGATACTAACTTTTTTTAAAAAAAAAATTAATGTTTATTTATTTTTGAGAGACAGAGTGTGAGCAGGGGAAGGGCAGAGAGACAGAGAATACAAAGCAGGCTCCAGGCTCTGAACTGTCAGCACAGAGCTCAACATGGGACTTAAACTCAGAAACCGTAAGATCATAACCTGAGCAGAAGTAAGACGCTTAACTAATTGAGCCACACAGGAGCCCCATTTGATACTAACCCTTTATCCTATATGTCATTTGCAAATATCTTCTCCCATTTCATCGTTTGCCTTTTAGTTTAGTTGATTGTTTCCTTTGCTATAAGAAGGTTTTTATCTTGATGAAGTCCCAATAGTTCATTTTTGCTTTTATTTTTCTTGCCTCTGGAGACATGTCCAGTGAGAAGTTGCTGTGGCTGAGGTCAAAGAGGTTGCTCCGTCTTTTCCCCTCTAGGATTTTGATTGTTTCCTGTATCACATTTAGGTCTTTCATCCATTTTGAATTTATTTTGTGTATGGTGTAAGAAAGTGGTCCAGTTTCATTTTTCTGCATGTTGTTGTCCAGTTTTCCCAGCACCATTTGCTGGAGAGTCTGTCTTTTTCTCATTGGATAATTGTTCCTGTTTTGTTGAAGACTAGTTGGCCATTCATTTGTGGGTCCATTTCTGGGTTCTCTATTCTGTTTCATTGATCTATGTGTCTATTTTTGTGCCAGTAACATACTGTCTTGATGTTTACAGCTTTGTATTACAGCTTATAGTCTGAAACTGTGATTCTTCCAGCTTTGGCTTTCTTTTTCAATATTACTGTGGCTATTTGGTGTCTTTCATGGTTCCATACAAATTTTAGAATTACTTGTTCTAGCTCTGTGAAGAATGCTAATGTTATTTTGATAGGGATTGCATTGAATGTATATATTGCTTTGGGTAGTATAGGCATGGAATGATTTTCCTTTTCTTTGTGTATTCTTCAATTTCTATAGTTTTCAGCATACAGAATTTTTATCTCTTTGGTTAGGTTTATTCCTAGGTATCTTATGGTTTCTGGTGCAATTGTAATAGATGTATTATTTTATTTTTTTAATGTTTATTTATTTTTGAGAGAGACTGAGAGAGCACAAGTGGGGGACGGGCAGAGAAAGAGAGGGAGACACAGAATCTGAAGCAGGCTCCAGGCTCTGAGCTGTCAGCACAGAGCCTGACATGGGGTTCAAACTCATGAGCTGTGAGATTGTTACCTGAGCCAAAGTCAGACGCTTAACTGACTGAGCCACCAAGCACCCCTAGAACATATTATTTTAAGCCAACATTCAAGATTATCTTGAAACAGTTTGCCTTTTTCTAAATTTTCATTCTTTTCTTCCTTCCTTTAACTTCTTTCATCATTATCAAAAAACAATTATTAATTAATGATTTTTCATGTGGTAATCTTTGAAAGGACAAAGTGATATTGGTAGACAGGGTCATTGCCTGTTATGACTGTTAAATTACCATTTGTTAAATGTAGCACAAAGTGCCAGATGGTGAATCTCAGTTCAAAAACAGACCACAGGAGAAATTGAAATAGAGAAATTGATTACTCACAGGTTCTGAGGGAAGTACATGGCACACCTTGAGGGGCTACATGGGGAGGTCAAGACAAGGTGCAGGCAGAGAAAGAGGCAGGACCTGGGACACATGCCTTTATAGCAGCTACAGATAGAGAGCTTTCGGGTTCCCAGGATAAGGCCAGATTGGTCAATTCAACAAAAAGCAGGTTTCTGTAAGCCTCACCAGAGTCTATCTAGCAGGCATATCAGGAGAAGGCCCTAGGAACCAGGGGAAACTGTTGATCATGAGAGCCACTGGAGGCATCATATCAGGGGTATGTATTTGTTTGTGACTCTGCAGGCTGTTTTCTAGGGCATGATTATGCATGAGGGGATTAGTGTCAGTTTAAGGCCCCTACAGCCCACTTGGCCAAAGAAAATGGATGCCAAGGCAGCAATACTATGGAATAGCTTTGCCATATCCTCAATAGTGTTGTTTGAGGCTCACAGACTGACATAACACATTCCACTCAGAGGCACACAAAAACTGCAGAGTGGTATGGAATAGAAAACATTTTACAAAAGAAGACCATGGACTCTAGGATTAAAAGGAAAAGAGCATCAGGAAACTGGGCTCCAGTTCTTTAGTGCTTTTTATTTCTTCCCTCCATACTTCTCTTCCCCTTGTCCTCTGCAATTGCCACAAAGCAAGGAAATGGAAATAAGGTGAACAGAAGAGAGAGAGCATGGTCAGGGTGAGAAAGAGCTCTATTGAGACAAGAAAGTATGACTTGAGACACATTTTAGGAGTGTGGAAACAGGGGCAACAATCTCAGGACACAACTGACTGAGACCTCCTGGGCAGACACCCATAGTGGGAAAAGCCCAGAATGTGGAACTATAGCCATTCGCCAGATAGAGTGAAACAGGAATTGTACATATAGTGATGTGATCAGATTTGGATGAGAAAATTCACAGGCCTGGGTATGGAGAAAACAATCTGAAGAAACCTGGCTGGAAATTGGAAGACCACTTAGGAAGCTATTACTAGAATTAGGTAGGACATGAAGGTCAAAACTAAAATTGGAAGTTATAGGGAGAGGATGGATTCAAGAGCTATTAAAGAAGTAGAACCAACAGGACTTGGTTCTTAATAAGGAAAATGGAAGAACTAAGGATGACTCCAGGTGCTTCGTATGGCTGAATGGATGATCGCACCATCCTGAAAAAAGAGACCACAAGGGAAACGGAGGTGGAGGAAGAAGATAAAGCATTGTTATTCATGTTTTGAGTCTGAGTTATCTGTATATATAACCAGGTGGTGGTGGTGTCTGAAATGCCTGTGTGGGCCTCTGGAAGAAGGCCATTAAGAGAGGCATGGATTTAGAAATCATAAGGTAGCCCTTGAGGTCATGGCAGTAGACTGGTTCACTCAGGGAGAATATATATAATGAAAATAGAGAATGGTTATTGATCTCTCCTTCGTAAATATAACCAGCTTATCTAAGCTCTTCCCATACTCAAAGATTCTATTACTCTTATTTTGCCTTTAAGAAAGCCCAGAACAAGTACTGGAGGCTTACTGGGCAAACCAGAGGTTCTGAGAGGATACAATCATGGTCTCTGTCCTTGTTTTAGTATTAGGTGAGGAACAAGCATAACAATGTTAAATAAATTCAAAGTATGAACAAGTAGCAAGTTAATCAAAAACTGTTATATTGTGAAACTAAGTCAATATCTCTTAAGTGCTGAAGGATTATAAGAAGGATGACAGGGGCGACTGGGTGGCGCAGTCGGTTAAGCGTCCGACTTCAGCCAGGTCACGATCTTGCGGTCGGTGAGTTCGAGCCCCGCGTCAGGCTCTGGGCTGATGGCTCAGAGCCTGGAGCCTGTTTCCGATTCTGTGTTTCCCTCTCTCTCTGCCCCTCCCCCGTTCATGCTCTGTCTCTCTCTGTCCCAAAAATAAATAAAAATGTTGAAAAAAAAATTAAAAAAAAAAAAAAGGATGACAAATGAATGTGATTAATCAGAAATTTATTTACAATGGTCTGTAAGACACTGAAGATGTATCCAACTATTGCATCACTTTTTTGGCTTTGGTTTAAGAATTAGACTTGCAGTTTTAAGAATAAAGGAAATGCCATAATTGCATCAATGCAAAGTAGAATGGAATTTTTGTGTGTATTTCATTCAAATCTTAAACTGTTGCCTCATGATTAAAGACAATGGCTCAAATTCTTATAAATTTTTCATGAAAACTGTGTTTTCACTACAGGCAACTAGTAAATTAAAACTTGGCAGTCTGCTTCAAGTCCTAAGAGATTTTTTTTTAAATTGGCAAACCAGTTTTGTGCATATTCACAAATATACTTCTTCATATTTCTTACATTTTATACCAATAAATATTCCTCTAGGGAAAAATTAGCTGCAAATCAAAAAGGTTTTGAAATCTTTAGTTTTGTAATTTTCTTTATTCATAAGTAATAAAAACCACTTTGATATCTAGAATGTATATTATGTAGCGAAGTTATCTGCATAGGTATTTCTCAATCAAATTGATTTTCTTCTGTTTTTTTATGAAGTGTTCTGCTCACTAAATTCAAAATAGCTGGGAGAATAATCCAAAGTCTGCTTTATTTTCCCCACATGTGCCAGTATGTACATGCACTAGCAATTTGAAAGTTATGTGCATGTGCATCTGTTGCTGTAAATGAGTTAACGCTGCTGTCAGGTGGATTCACGTCCCCCAAAAAGGAAGAAACTCTTAGGAAAATGCCTGAGTCTCTAGAATGTAATGCTCTGGGGGTTTTGTTATTGTGGTTGCTTTTTAATTGAGTCTTGACATTTTAGAACTGAAGATCAACAGTTAGATAACGATTAAATTGCAAACTGTTTGAGGGCAGGAGTTGTACCCCATTTACTATTGCATTTGCAGGGTCACATAGTAGCTGGCATACACTGGGGTCTCAACAAATAATGGGTACCAACTGAATAAATAAGTGAGTGCTGCCGTCTTCCAAATATTAAAATTAGAAGCAAAGGAACCTGTTGAAAGTCACACAGCTAGTCAATGGCAGAGCTAAAACATGAGCACATGCCATGGTGACACCATAGCTGTCACCGATGTATCTGATTCTTCTCTACTCTGGGCACATAAGAAGATTACACTTCCCTGCCTCTTGAACTAAGGCTTGGCCATGTGACTTGCTTTAGCCAATGAAATGTGAGAAGGGATATGGGTCACTCCCTACAGAAGCTTTTAAAAACAACTACATGAGTCTCTGTGTTCCCTCTTTTCACTTACCATGGTGATTGTAGAAGCAGAGGTTGATATTAAGTTGCCAGCAGATGGGCACAGAATTCTGAGCCACCTCCAAGGAAGACGGCTCTCTGGAGAGCCATCCAGACCCACTACACTTCGCACGAGGAAGAGACAATCTTTTGTTCTGTTAAAAACTAAGGTTTTGGTATTACTGCAGCATAACCCACCTATCTTGACTCATACACCTAGCAAAGTAGGTAAACGTGGCTCTGAAGTCAGACTTCCTGTCTTTAAATCTGCCTCTGTCACTTGCCAGTTCTGAAGACTTTGGCTCTGAGATCCAGTTTCTTTATCTGTACCATGGCAATAATATTTGCTCCTACCTCATAGAGCTGTTTGAGGATTGAATAAATTAATACATAGAGAGTTCTCAGAACAGTGGTCACTGTTGTGGTTTCTCAATACAGGTTAGCTAATATTCTCTGGCCAACATTTCTCTCTCTCTTTCTCTCAAGAATAACAAAGACACTATATAGATAACTCCAGGTTGATTCAAAGCCTACATGCTATCAATGAAACCTTATAATTAGAAGAAAATATCAAAAGTTGTCTTTATGACCTCGGGATAAGAAAGAATGTCTTAAGATGTAAGTGAGCAGAAATCTTGAAAAATAAATAAATATTTGACTACATAAATGTTTAAATATGTGTATTACAAAAGACACTATAACAAAAAAGGCAAGCACAAGGTATGAGAAGTGTTTGAAATATGTGTCACTAACACAAAAATCTGCTACATCAACAAGGAAGAGACAAATAATTCAAGACAAAACTGGGCAAAGAATGTGAACAGAAAATTCACTGAACAGGAAACTCAAATGGCCAATAAACATAAGAAAAACTGTTTAGTCTCACTAAAAATCATTGAAAATATTGATTTAAATATTTTAAAATGATATGCCATTTTACAAAGAGCAGACTAACAAGAATGAAAAATTGTAGCAATACAAATCTTGGCAAAGATGTGGAAAAAACAAGAATGTACATACACTATAGATAAAAGTATAACAGATTAATCTACTTAAAAAATAAAAAAGTACTTAAGAAATATATAATCATTAATTAGATTCATAAATGACCATTAGTGACAGTCAAGGAGGGTGAGTAATTAGCTTTTCAGAATCGTAATACCACTGTGGGGCACCTGGGTGTCTCTGTTGGTTAAGTGTCTGACTTCATCTCAGGTCATGATCTCATAGTTCATGAGTCTGAGGCCCACATTGGGCCTCTGCACTGGTGGTACAGAGCCTGCTTGGGATTCTGTCTCTCTCTGCCCCTGCCCACTTGCACTTTTTCTCTCTTAAAATAAATAAATAAACGTTAAAAAAAAACAGAATCTTAATACTACTCAAAGCTTAACAGAAAAATGTTTGAGCATTTTATCAGAAATGCTTATTTTTCACCAGAAAACATAAAATACCTAGGAATAAATCTAACCAAAGAGGTGAAAAATCTATACACTGAAAACTATAGAAAGCTTGTAAAATTGAAAGAAGACACAAAAAAATGGAAATATATTCCATGCTCATGGATTGGAAGAACAAATATTGTTAAAATGTCAATACTACCCAAGACAATCTACATATTCAATGCAATCCCTATCAAAATAACACCAGCATTCTTCACAGAGCTAGAACAAATAATCCTAAAATTTTTATGGAATCAGAAAAAAACCCAAATAGCCAAAGCAATCTTGAAAAAGAAAACCAAAGCAGGAGGCATCATAATCACAGACTTCAAGCTATACTACAAAGCTGTAATCAACAAGACAGTATGGGACTGGCACAAGAACAGACACTCAGATCAATGGAACAGAATAGAGAAGCCAGAAATGGACCCACAAACGTATGGCCAACTAATCTTTGACAAAGCAGGAAAGAGTATCCAATGGAATAAAGACAGTCTCTTCAGCAAGTGGTGCTGGGAAAACTGGACAGAGACATGCAGAATAATGAACCTGGACCACTTTCTTACACCAGACACAAAAATAAATGGATGAAAGACCTAATGTAAGACAGGAAACCATCAAAATCCTCGAGGAGAAAGCAGGCAAAAACCTCTTTGATCTTGCCCGAAGCAACTTCTTACTTAACACATCTCCGGAGGCAAGGAAACAAAAGCAAAAATGAACTACTGGGACCTCATCAAAATAAAAAGCTTCTGCACAGTGAAGGAAGCAATCAACAAAACTAAAAGGCAACTGACAGAATGGGAGAAGATATTTGAAAATGACATATCAGATAAAGGGTTAGTATCCAAAATCTGTAAAGAACTTATCAAACTCCACACCAAAAAACAAATAATCCAGTGAAGAAATGGGCAAAAGACATGAATAAACATTTCTCCAAAGAAGACATCCAGCTGGCCAACCAACACATGAGAAAATGCTCATCACTCATCATCAGAGAAATACAAGTCAAAACCACAATGAGATACCACCTCACACCTGTCAGAGTGGCTAACATTAACAATTCAGACAACAACAGATGTTGGCGAAGATACGGAGAAAGAGGATCTCTTTTGCATTGTTGGTGGGAATCAAGCTGGTGTAGCCACTCTGGAAAACAGTATGGAGATTCCTCAAAAAACTAAAAATAGAACTATCATATGACCCAGCAATTGCACTACTGGGCATTTTATCCAAGGGATACAGGTGTGCCGTTTCGAAGGGATACATGCACCCCCATGTTTATAGCAGCACTATCCACAATAGCCAAAGTATGGAAAGAGCCCAAATGTCCATCGATAGATGAATGGATAAAGAAGATGTGGTATATATATACAACAGAGTATTACTTAGCAAGCGAAAAGAATGAAATCTTGCCATTTGCAACTACATGGATGGAACTGGAGGGTATTATGCTAAGTGAAATTAGTCGGTCAGAGAAGGACAAAAATCGTATGACTTCACTCATACGAGGACTTTAAGAGACAAAACAGATGAACATAAGGGAAGGGAAACAAAAATAATATAAAAACAGGGAGGGGGACAAAACAGAAGAGACTCATAAATATGGAGAACAAACTGAGGGTTACTGGAGGGGTTGTGGGAGGGGGGATGGGCTAAATGGGTAAGGGGCACAAGGAATGTAGTCCTGAAATTATTGTTGTACTATATACTAATTTGGATGTAAATTTAAAAAAATAAAAAATAAAATTAAAAAAAAAAGAAATGCTTATTTTTTTTTACCACAAAGAAGTTTTGTATTAAAACATACAAAAATGTTCTATCCTAGTCCAAGTTTAAGAAATTTTTCTTTCCATAATTTGGCTATTGTTGAGAGTGCTAAATGTCCATCAACTGATGAATGGATAAAGAAATTGTGGTTTATATACACAATGGAATATTACGTGGCAATGAGAAAAAATGAAATACGGCCTTTTGTAGCAACGTGGCTGGAACTGGAGAGTGTGATGCTAAGTGAAATAAGCCATACAGAGAAAGACAGATACCATATGGTTTCACTCTTATGTGGATCCTGAGAAACTTAACAGGAACCCATGGGGGAGGGGAAGAAAAAAAAAAAAAGAGGTTAGAATGGGAGAGAGCCAAAGCATAAGAGACTGTTAAAAACTGAGAACAAACTGAGGGTTGGTGGGGGGTGGGAGGGAGGAGAGTGTGGGTGATGGGTATTGAGGAGGGCACCTTTTGGGATGAGCACTGGGTGTTGTATGGAAACCGATTTGTCAATAAATTTCATAAAAATAAAAGAAAAAAAAAGAAATTTTTCTTTATAACCATTTAAAATGAACAATCTGGCAATAAACTCCTCTACCCTATTATCTTTCAATTCCATTTGTAGGTGAAACACCAGGAGACATGTACAGATGTCAACTGAACATTATTTGCACCAAAACATCAGGAGCAATGCAAATGTTCATCAGTATATAAATGAAGAAAATTTTGTGATATAATCATGCTATACAGGCAATGAAAGTGAATTAATTAGACCGATATGTAATAACATGGGATAAATTTTGAAAACAGGATATTAAGTTTTATCTTATTTATTTATTTTTAATATTTATTTATTTTTGAGAGAAAAAGCACGAACAGGGGAGGGACAGAGTGAGAGGAAGACAGAAGATCCAAAGCAGGGTTTGCACTGTCAGCGCAGAGCCCAATGCTGGTCTCCAACTCACAAACCATGAGATCATGACCTGAGCCGTAGTCGATCACTCAACCAACTGAGCCACCCTGGTGCTCAAAGGATATTAAGTTTTAATAAGCAAGTTGCAAACGTATGATAAATAGTATGATAGCTCACATAAATTTTTATAACACTCTAAGCAGTATTATGAATGCTTATTGGTATATATACCTGGGGTAAAAATATAATACCATATTTGGAATCACACCAAAATTCCTGACAGTAGGAGGTGGGTAAAAGAGAGAGGGAAATGTTACTAGAAAGGGAATTAAGGAAATCTCAGTTTCATCTGTAATTTTGTTTTTTTAAAAAATCAAGCAAAATATCAGTATTTATTAATATGGCAAGTACATGAGTATTTGTTACATTATCCTTTGTATTTGCTTTCCTGTCTTTTTAAAAAAATTAATTAACCTATAAGTAAAGTCTAAGAATAGAGTGTTGATAGATTTGACTACAAAAAAATATAAAGCTTATAAAAAAAACCTATCATGCACAATAACTTAAAATGAAAATATGTGTAATAATCATGAAAGACAAAGTTTAATATCCTGAAGATACCATAAGTTCATGCAAGTCAATAATCAATGGGCCAAAGGCACTGAGCAAACAACTCAAAGGAGACTCAGTTCAAAAAAAGTATTCTTCTTCATCAATAGTCAAAGATACGAAAATTGAAATTAAAATAACATTCACATTACCCCTTTTAATCCATTTTTAGAAGGATAATAATCAGTTCTAGCTACAGCAAGAGAGTTTGGACACTCTCACACATTTTTAGTTCAAGTGTAAATTATTTCAACACTTCTAAAAAACAGTTTAGCAATACAGGTCAAGAGTCTTAAAAATATTCATATCCCTTAACACAGTGACTCCATTTCTAGGAATCTATTCTAAAGAAATAATCTGAAATTTGTACAAAACCTAAAATATGCACATCAAATAAATATTGTGGAATTATTTATAAATAGCATAAATGTCTTAAGACATACACATATATGCCTCCATATGGAAGAATATTAAGAAAACAGGAAAAATCATATTTATGAGAAATGTTTAATGACATGAAACAATGCTATGTCAAATGCCACATTGCAAGATAAAAAATTATTTATATAAAAAGGATTATTTGGAGGATTGCCCATTAAAACAATGAAAAGGAAATATACTGAAATGTTAGCCATGGTTAACTCTGGTTGATGGGACTAGCATATTTGAAATTTTCTGTTAGAAGTTTGTGTTTCTTTTATAGCCAAAGAAAAAAATTATTGCAGAAGTATTACTTTTAGTTACATTGCTTTCTGTAGGTAAATGTAAATGAACAGTATATTTAAAGAAAAATCCATGTTAAGCTCCTCAATTTTCATTATAAAATAAAGATTTTAGAAAGAGGGCAGAAAATCCATTAGTCTACTTTAGAAATGAGGAGGATGGCCTCTGGGAGCAACTGGAGATACCATTAACAATTTCATGCTAGTGCATGTGCGGCCCAGCCCTTCAGAGGGAGCGGCGCTCTGATTATCAGAGACCCAGACGGTTGACAAAATTGATTGGGGATTGCTAAAAGATTGGAATTTGAGAGAGAAGTTTCCTTTATTGACACACATGTTCCAGTTCCCAAAGCATGGAAAAATTCCATATGCCACAGAAATGAGGTCTCAAAACTGCCCATTATGGAAACAACAACAACAAAAAATTAAATTTACTGCTGAAATAAAATATGCCCCATCTGGCTAACATTTGGAGATTTGTTTTCAGTCCACATTGCTACAAACATACTTGACAGGTCCCAGGGTAATTGACTGTAGTGTCAAAGCATAAATAAAACTGAAGCACCAATTCTGGGTATAACAAAAGGAGACATTCTGATGCTCCCCAAGACTTAGATTTAATGTGTTGAGTTGCAGTATTAATACAGTGCTCGAGGAAATAAGTGCATAAATAAGGAGTGCGTTTATTGTATATAGGATGTAACTATTCACATTCTTAAGGGAAATTTAAGTCTACGTGTGTGATGTAAGTGACAAGTGTTGTAGGTCAGCCTCGAGGGAGACCAGGGTGTATCATGGTGTTTGAGAGAGATTAGTTATGTTGAGCCCTCCCTTTCAGGGCAAGCTAATGAGGATGGGGTAAATGGGAATTGGGTTTGTGATTTGAAAAGCCTAGATTGGGGTGAGGACTTCTAGGCTGTAAGCTGAGAACAAGGAAAATATGATTGGCACTATCTAGGAAGCAAAGGCAAGGTAAAGAGAGAAGATTAAAAAGAAAAAGAAATGAAAATAAAAAAACAATGTATGAATAAAATCTAGTGATTAAGAGGTAAACTCCATGAGAATATAAATCATAATAGGAATATGAAGGCAAGGGGGTTGAGAGGGCAGATTGAGGGTGGAATGTAGACACGGATGCAAATGTCTGGGACACCCCTGGCCCAAACACAGAACTGGTTGGGAGAATGGTGGACATTAAAATAGAGTCTGGGCTGGGGCATCTGGGTGGCTCAGTTGGTTAAGCGTCTGACTCCTAATTTTGGCTCAGGTCATGATCTCATGGTTCATGAGTTTCAGCCACGCATGGGGCTCCATACTGACAGCATGGAGCCCGCTTGGGATCCGCTCTCTCCCATTCTCTCTCTGCCCTCCCCTGCTCATGCTCACATTCTCTCTCAAAATAAATAAATAAACTTTAAAAAATAGAGTCTAGGCTTTAAAAAAAAATTTTTTTTATGTTTATTTACTTTTGAGAGACAGAGAAAGCAAGAGCAGGAGAGGAGCAGAGAGACCAAACAACATGGTCTGGGGTAATTTACCTCTGCCTCGTAAGCCATGGCAAGGAGCTTAGATTTTATTGCAATGTATGGGAAGTCACTGAAGAGTTTTGAGCAGCAGACATTATTACCCAGCCTGATTTCAAATGATCAACCTGTCTGCCATGTGAAGGCTAGATGAGAAAGGGGCAAAAGTGGAATCAGGGAGATCATGAAGACTATTGCCCACCCAGATGAGAAAAGAGAGTAGGTTGAGCTGGGATGGTCCTGGCAGGGATAGAAATGAATGACACATTCAGTATAAATTTTGGAGGTAAAAAGGACATAGCAAGCTAATGGGTGAGTGTAAGGGTGAGGGAGACTTTAGAATATCTTAAATTTAAAATGTCTGTGAGATGTCCCAGTGTAATTGTCTAGTAGGAAAATCTGTGGTTTAGGGCACAGATGAGGGAATTGTTGGCACAGAGGTGGTGAACACCACAGGAAGATTAAGGCAATCTGACAAGGCAGTCTAGACAGCCAAAGGACCCAATGAAGGATTGAATCCAGAGAGCAGTCCAAAGACAAAAGAAACTCAGAAAGTTTAGAGGTCACATGTCTCAAGAGAATCCAAGAAAGAGAGAGAAAGAAAGTGAATGGGATTTGGCAGCCAGGTCAAGGCAGCAAAGTACAAAAAAGTGCCTATCCAACTGGGCAACTTGGAAAAGGCAGTTTTAATGGAGTTTTAAAGGCAAGGTTCAAAATGGAGTTGGTGAAGAAATGAAGAAGGAAGAATGAGGAAGGAGACAGCATCTGTAGAGAAATGTTTTAGAGGCTGGAGTTGAGTGGGTTCACAAATGGAGGAAATATGGAGATGGCTTGGAATGGAATTCTCCAGCACATGTTTGCAAATGTTGGGATGATACAACAGAGAGGGTGAGGGTGATGAACAGATGAAAGAAAGCGATTGCACACAGACACAGATTTGATGGGAGAAACATGAATGAGTTCTGTTTCATGACTTTTCATCTTTTTCAGTGACATAAGGGGTAAGGCCATCAGCTGAAAGTGTTGATGGGGGAGGGAGGATGGAATATAGGAAGTTTGAGGAAATAAAGTCTAAAACGAAATTCTCAGACAAAAGAACCACGAAGTTACTAGGGAACTATAGCAGGACTGTCAGACCATGAGAAACATCCATTTGGGATCTGCAGCAATGGATTTAAAGTAAAAATGGAGGGGCGCCTGGGTGGCTCAGTCGGTTAAGCGTCCAACTTCAGCTCGGGTCATGATCTCACGTTTCGTGAGTTTGAGCCCCACGTCAGACTCTGTGCTGATAGTTCAGAGCCTGGAGCCTGCTTTGGATTCTGTGTCTCCCTCTCCCTCTGCCGCTCTCCCACCCATGCTATCTCTCTCTCTCTCTCTCAAAAATAAACATTAAAAAAAGTGTTTTAATTTAAAGTAAAAAAAGGAAATATGATTTTCTCCAGTAGTGATCAGCTATTTAGGTGCTAAAACAGAGTTCATCCAAGCTTGAACTTCTGTCTTTTGGTTGAGTGGTAATTAAATGGTGAAAGATTTCAAGGTAGGGGAGATCTTTAAGAAGATAGAGGGCCATGATGCTGACCAAAAGAAAAGGTTTAAAAGACCAAAAAAAAAAAAGTAGGAAACCCAGTTTGAGCAACAAAAAGATGGTCTTTAGAGCCAAGGGGAAGAAAAAGTTATTTTCTTTTTTTTTTAAGTTTATTTCTTTATTTTGAGAGAGATAAGACAGCACAAGTATGAGAGGGACAGAGAGAGAGGGGACAGAGGATCCGAAGTGGACTCCATGCTGACAGCAGAGAGACCAATGTGGGGCCCGAACTCATGAACCATGAGGCTTGAGCCAAAGTCAGATGCTTAACTGACTCAACCACCCAGTCACCCCCTAAAAGTTATTTTCTGAATGAGGAAAAGGATGGATTTCTGTTGAGCTTCTCTTCACAAGAATCTCTGCTTCTCCTCTCAGCCCCAACCTGTGCTCTACTACTCCCCTTGGAAACAAGAGGGCAAGCTCATCCATAGCACTACTGGCCAAGGGAAAAGCAGACAGACAATGGCCACAGGCGAGATGAGGCCAGTGTGACCGTAGCTGTGCACCCTACTGCGTGTGTGAGACTTGCAATGCTAGGTGGCTCTGCGAGAGTATTAGCTTAACCCCAAGATGAACTTTTATCATAGTTTCTGCACTATCAGTAGACTTGCAACCCTCCGCCATAGCCACATAACAGTTCATCAGGGATTAACGTGATTAACATAAGAAGACAGGCTCCAAGGTGAAGAGAGTCCTTGAGAACAGCACATCCTCTGGAGACTTTTATAAGCATGCCTTTTATTGATGTCTTAGGACTACAGAGTTTGGAAGTCTAGCCAGATTCTAAACTTTACCTCCCTAAATGCTGTCTCTACCTTCGTTCATATTTTCTTCCCCTTAAGAGCTATACATTATAACAATCTATAGGACCCTCATTTAAACAGTTCTATACACGCAATTCATATTAAGTGATTGCACATGACTTTATAAATACATTGAACCTAAGTGACCATTAACTATTTAAAAATTAGAAAATTGTTACCCTTACACTTGGCTAATTAATACACACTATTACTATCTCCCTAACCACCACCCACACATATTATGCTCATGTTTTACATAAGCTTTTTTAAAGAAATTAAAATTGGCAGGATAAATATTTTCTCAGTATAGTTTAAAACCTGGTTTATCACATGTATTGTATTTCCTTCATTTTTCACAAGCCAGACTGTCCTATAATGAAGCTTATCAATTTTACTACTGTAGTGAACATTCCTTCACAGTCAGCCAGATGTTCTGCATCAGTCAAGGAAATTAAAAAAACACACACACTTTAGAGAATAGTTAACAAAATAACTCTATTCCTGGGGGAACAGAGGTATGTCACTCCTCCGAAAAGTCTATTTCAATCCAAATAGTCGTTTGGGTTCTTTTCTTAAACGATCAGTGCATGAGTAAAGTATTTTACTTTTTCCCTTGATGCTATCATGGATATTGTGTGAGTGCCTACAAATCCTGGCCACTAAACTATTGGAATAAACAGCACTTTATTTCAAGCAAAGAGGAAGCATGGTAGTTAGGAGCTCAGGATCTGGGTTTGAATCCTGTCTCCAGCGCTTACTGGTTCTTTAAGTCCTCTGTGCTTCATCTTCCTTAACAAGACACTAATACCCACTTCATAAGGATGTTATAAGATTTAGAAGACATAATACATGTAGAGCAACTGGGTGGCTCAGTTCGTTAAGCATCCAGCTTTGGCTCAGGTCATGATCTTGTGGTTCATGAGTGCAAGCCCCGTGTCAGGCTCTGTGCTGACAGCTCAGAGCCTGAAGCCCACTCCAGATTCTGTGTCTCCCTCTTTCTCTGCCCCTCCCCTGATCATACCTTGTTTCTCTCTCTCTCTCTCTCTCTCTCTCTCTCTCTCTCTCTCTCTCTCTCTTTCTCTCTCTCTCTCTCAAAAATAAACACTGAAAAATTTTTTTAATTTATAAAAAAAAGAAGACATAATACATGTAAAATTCTTCGAACAGTGACTAGCACACAGTAAGAGCTCAGTACATGGTAACTAGTATCATTTTATTGTACTTCCTCTGCAAGACCCCTTAAACAAAATGAATAACAAAGGTTTCATCCTTTGAGACAGATCTATTTTCACAATAGCCAAAAATTTATGTAGGCCCAGGTCTATTAGAAAAGGAGACTGTTCATACTGAATAATAGTTATTGTTTAGCAAAAGCTGGGTTTCACTAAAGTAATGAAACTTTTGTACATGGCTCATGAATATACCCTACAAAATAGTTTTGGAAGAGACTTCTAAAAATGTTTTGAGCAGAGGCTGTGTCACTAAAATATGAGTAGTCATTCAAATTTAACACTCATTTCAAAATATAAAATCCTGGTTTTTTTAATGTAAAAACTCAGCAATTTAAGTATCTCAGTAATTGACATATCAAGAAAGAGAACAGTCAGTGGCACTGTTTGCCTTTTTTTAAAAGATTCTGTACATTGCGTGTAGATTAGCAAACTCTTGGTTCTAGGGAGACATTACCACATTACCCTCTCTCCTTTAGGGATTACGAAGTAACCTTTATTTTTTTTTAATTCAGTATACAAATATTTCCTAAAGTCTAATTATTTTCAATATATTGTTACATTGTTATACTATCTTCACTACAATTTGGGGTTATTACTGAAGGCCATTCCTAGAGATAGGAGCCTTTTTTAAAAAGTTCTTTGCTAAATACAGTCAATAGAATCATTTGATGCCTCATTCCAGGGTCTGGCAATTCCTTCTACACAGTCCCCCTTGTAGCCATGACAAATTGCTCATGCTCAGTGTGAGCCCCTTTCTTCATGGTCTTTTCCCAGAGCTGATGGGAAACATTAGAACACCACCCCCACTCCAGTGCTGCTGAGTAGTTCTTAGACCTTAGTCCATGCACGAGTCCCTGGAGACCTTGTTTAAATGCAAGTTCCTGGGACCTCTGTGAATCCTGCAAGTGGTAATTTGGGGGGTGGGCCTGGGACTCTGCATTTCTGACACACATGATCCAGGTGATTCTGAGGTAGAAGGTCCCACCAACTATTCTTATGGAAATACTGGAAGAGAGGCAAAGGCAACTGGAATCCAATTGACTCGGCTTGAGTCACATCTCTCCCACCGACATGCACTGGGCATCTGGGCAAGTTGGTTAACCTCATCGAAGCTTAACTTCTTCATCTATAAACTAGGAACAAATTCATCTGCCCGATAGTGTTGCTAGGAAGGCATTATGAGATGATGCATCTAGTTAAACACCCGGCAGAGCACCTGGCACAGTGAGTGCCCCATAAACAGCATCTATAAAATCATTGCTTTATAACCTTTGAGGCTGTGGTTAAGTCACCTGTTTAGTTTTCTCTTTTTTGGATTTGTAACAACTTAGATATCTTTATGGCCCTGCTCTGACTTTGTAAGAACTGAACGTTGTAGTCTGTGTCTGATCAGGGCCCAGGTACCTCATTATAAACCTATATATGTGTCTAATGATTCCCCAAATGGGCACACCTCGTTGCACCCTTTAATTTCAGCATCTCATTAGTGTTCCATTTGCCCACTTTGTTATTTCCCATTCCCTCACTAGTGTCCCCTTCCTTTTTTTTTTTTTTTTTTTTGCCTTTCCTTTCAGTCCCCACATCTTCCTATGCCCATTTCTTTATTCACGGCATTAAATCCTTCCTTTTATGCTTGTCATGATTCCTTCCTTTCTGCACAGCTCATTACATCCCTCCATCTGTGAACCTCATTATGCCATCCCATTTTTATCTTGTTACATCCTCATCATGCACATATTATTAGCTCCTCCATTCATGCATAGCACTGCATTCTTTCTCTCTGCTTCTTATCATGACCTGCCCTTTCCACCCTTCCCATTTAATGCTTCCATTTATAAATCACATTACATCCCCCCCAAATGCCTTCATCATTACACCCATCCATTTATGCATCTCATTACTTTTGCCCATGCACATTTCTATGTGCATTTCTATTTGTACATCTCATTATGGCCCCATCAAACATGCACATGTCATTACTCCCCTTTCAAATGTTCGTGTTGCATTACATCCTTCTATGTTTGCATCTCATTACATCCAATATTCCTCGGTTTGACAACAAACTAACAAAGACAGATAAGTGTGTTACTTGCTTTTAGAAAACAAAATATGTTTCTCAGGCGCCTAACATCAGTGTTTCTTAAACAAGCCACTCATTTCAGAAAGATTTACATATTTATCTAGCTAAGAGATTAAAAAAAAAAACACCCTCTATTTTATATGCATAAAAAAGAGCTCCTTATCTTGTTTTGTTCAACTCATGGTCATTATCACTACTTTGTATTATTTCTCTACAGTTTACAAAGTGATGCAATTATCCATGAATTTATTTGTGGCAACAACTCTCTGAAAGAGACAGCTTAGGGATCCCAGTCATTTTACAGAATGAGAATTGCATTGAAAGCACCAGGAAATTAAGTTATTTCCCAAGAACTGCTAGTGAATGGCAGTGGCAGGGCTCAAAGTCAGATCTTCTGTCTCCAAAATCTACATTCTTTATGCCATACCACTCTGCAGAAAAAAAAAAATCCCTTATTTCTATGTATCATGTGTCATCGAATCCATTCCATAACACTTCCCTATGACAGACGCTGATGTTTGCACGCTTTAGGTGCAAACCTAAAGCTTTAGGTTTGCTTTATTTTCTTTTCTAAAACAAAATAACATAACATCAATGCTTTGAAATGAAACACTTAGCATTTTGTGTTCATCTCTTTGTCCCTGAGTTTGAAGAACTAGATTACAGGAAGCTTTAGTGCGGAGTCCCCCAACAAGAAGAAATGCACATAGACTTAGATGCAAAAGTCAAGAGAAAGAGATGGTCCTTTACTGATCTTCCCCACCAAGACCAGCCTCATACAGGCAAAATAAGGGACTTCCCTACAAGAGATTTGAGGGATACCAAGGAAGCCCCCCACCAGGTTCTGCACCTTTCTTCCTGACAGATCCTAAACCTGGCCAGTCTCTGCTTCATTGAACTGTGTTCTCTGCCTCACTTTTATTTTCTATTTTATTATGAAACAGCTCATAAATTCAGTAAAGTGCAGAAAGATGATACCCATTCCCATCACAAGATAGAAGAGATGTTTACATTTCTTCCATATTTACTTCAAATATTCCCCTTTGCCAGAAGAAAGGAATTGCAAATATTCTCTTGAGGTTGGTGTGTATTATTTCTATTTCCACAGATATTTTTGTACTGTTGTTTTAAAATTTTACATATGTGTTATAGTGCACATATCTTTTGCATATCCTTTCTGTGCTTAACATTATGTTTTAAAAATATATCTGTCTGTTCACACATGTGAAGCTAGCTCATTCATTTTAGTATCTATAAAGTTTTCCATTGTGTAAATAGACCAGAGTTTACTTTATCCATTTCTCTCTGAGGGGGTAGTGCAACATCACATCTGCCTTGTTCTCTTATTACTTCATCAGTGCTGAGTGCTGTGCTCTACCCGTTGAATGACTAAGTGGAGACATTTGAAATTCTCACATCATGGGAAGCAATGCCTTCTCCATAGATCCATAACAGAGTCCGTTTTTTCCCCATTGTAACTGCTCCAAGTAGTAAACACATCAACAAAATGATAGTTCTTAAGTAAAACTGGACTCTGGCCAAATGTTGGTATGTACTTGTGTATTAAAATAATTGTACCTAAAATGGGTGGTCTGATTCCCAGATCTTGGGATACTTCTTATGTTAGCAAAAGGCAATAAAGATGGAAAAAAATACAATATTTGCCACAGAAATGTGGTTGATTTGTCCTCTGGTTAAGAAGCAATGGTTTAAGGAGTCATTGGAGACTACTGGCAGCCTCTGATGCAAGCAGACCAATATGACTGTGGCCACCAAAAGTATGGCCTATTTCAGATATAAGAAAAGACTGTTAGATAGTAATCCTTCCAGAAACTTCAGAGCCTAGAAAAGCCTTCCATTGTGGTGCAGAAAAGGAATTCTTCATATTGTGCTGGTGGGAATGTAAATTGGATCATTCTGACAAGCAATTTAACAGAACTTATGAAGTTAAGGATATGCATGATGTTCAATTTTTAATGCCTCATGCAGACAAGATTTCTGGAGCAGAGCAGATTATTTACAGCTAATAACCTCACTGACTCCCCTTTCCTTCCATTATTAATCCTGGGCAACACAATGAGAACCTGGTGTCATCCTACACATACAAGGTCCATACCGTAGGAAAAGAAATACTGAGAATATGAATCTGGATATTTATATGGTGGGGTGGGGGTGGCCAGCACCCCCACTCATCTGAAAGAAGGAGGGAAAAATTTTTGCTCCTTGGGAAAGATTCTGGGTTTTTCTACCTTTTGGAATATAAATAAATCTCTCCAGGCGAGGATAAGACCAGTGTCTCCAGCTTGACAGTTTAGACATGTCTCTAAATCCTGGGTCTCATCCCCACCTTGAGATGTAAACACGTACTTCTGGGAAGATAAATCTCTCTAAATGGTCTCTCACTTTCTAATAAGTCATAAATTACTTCTCAAGCTTGTTCTTTTAGCCCGAGTCCCAAGTTTTAGTAAAATTTGCTCAGAAAGCCCGAACTATGCAGAAACATAAAAAAAACAACAACAAACAACCCAACATATTTTCTGTACATTCTTAAACATACCCTGTGATCTAATAATTCCACTTCTTTTTTTAAATTTTTTTTAATGTTTATTTTTGACAGAGAGAGAGAGACAGAGCATGAGTAGGGGAGGGGCAAAAAGAGAGAGAGAGAGAGAGAGAGAGAGAGAGAGAGAGAGAGAGACAGAATCCGAAGCAAGCTCCAGGCTCTGGGCTGTCAGCACAGAGCCTGACATGGGGCTCAAACTCATGGACCATGAGATCATGACTTGAGCCGAATTGAGATGCTTAACCCACTGAGCCACCCAGTCGCCCCAACAATTCCACTTCTGCATGATTATCCAGAAAAATACTTACTCACGTCCACAAGGGGATGTGTATGAGGATATTCATTGTTGCATGGTTCATGTAAGTGTAAACATGGGGCACAGTAGGCGCCTATCACTAGCGGAATGGTTACATTAAAATGAGACAGTGGCAGATGTGCACCACATCATTCTATGGCAGTGGCAACAAACTAAGTACACACACAATGCCATGTACTCTTGAGAGTAACAAGCAAGAAATAGAATGTGGTCCATGGCATAACATTTATGAAAATGAAAAACACAGTAAGCATATTTTTCAAGAACCCAGACATGTTTGAAGAAATATATCAAACCCAAAATCACTTATGTAAAGGTGACGTGGAGCATCTGGGAATGAGAATGGTATCAGGGATAATGAGGGGGAAATAAGAGAAAATAACCTACATGGCTGCAGAGTATGGTTATGTTGCTAACTGACTTCCAGAGGAGAAAAAGAAAGCCCCTTCACTGAGCTCATTCCATATCAGCACCCTCTGTGGTCTAGTACCACGTGGTAGTACAGTAATCCCCCTGCTGTATTCTTGGAGATACATTCCAAGACCCCCAGTGGATCCCTGAAACCATGGATAGTACTGAGCCAAATATATACTATGCTTTTTCCTCTACATACATACCTATGATAAAGGTTAATTTATAAATTAGGACACCTGTAAAACAAATAATCCAGTGAAGAAATGGGCAGGAAACATGAATAGACACTTCTCTAAAGAAGACATCCAGATGGCCAACAGGCACATGAAAAGATGCTCAACGTTGCTCCTCATCAAGGAGATACAAATCAAAACCACACTCATATATCACCTCACGCCAGTCAGAGTGGCCAAAATGAACAAATCAGGAGACTATAGATGCTGGAGAGGATGTGGAGAAACGGGAACCCTCTTGCACTGTTGGTGGGAATGCGAACTGGTGCAGCCACTCTGGAAAAGTGTGGAGGTTCCTCAAAAAATTAAAAATAGACCTACCCTATGACCCAGCAGTAGCACTGCTAGGAATTTACCCAAGGGATACAGGAGTACTGATGCATAGGGGCACTTGTACACCAATGTTTATAGCAGCACTCTCAACAATAGCCAAATTATGGAAAGACCCTAAATGTCCATCAACTGATGAATGGATAAAGAAATTGTGGTTTATATACACAATGGAGTACTATGTGGCAATGAGAAAGAATGAAATATGGCCCTTTATAGCAACATGTACAGAACTGGAGAGTGTGATGCTAAGTGAAATAAGCCATACAGAGAAAGACAGATACCATATGGTTTCACTCTTATGTGGATCCTGAGAAACTTAACAGGAACCCATGGGGGAAGGGAAGGAAAAAAAAAAGAGAGGTTAGAGTGGGAGAGAGCCAAAGCATAAGGGACTCTTAAAAAATGAGAACAAACTGAGAGCTGATGGGGGGTGGGAGGGAGGAGAGGGTGGGTGGTGGGTATTGAAGAGGGCATCTTTTGGGATGAGCACTGGGTGTTGTATGGAAACCAATTTGACAATAAATTTCATATATTTAAAAAAAATAAACAATACAAATGACAAAAAATATATAAATTAGGCACAGTAAGAGATCAACAACAAATAATAATGAAATAGAATAATATAGCAATATACTACAATAAAACTTATGTGAGTGTAGTCTCTCAGAATATCTTATTATACTGTACTCACTATTCTTCTTGTAGTGACAGGAGATGATAAAGTGCCTAGTGAGGAGATGAACTGTGGTGAATGATGCAGGGAGTATGACATAGTAGCTTTAGGCTACAACTGACCTACTGATGATACATCAGAAGAAGGATTATCTGCTTCCAGGCTGGGGTTGACAGTGGGTAACTGAAACTTTGGAGAGTGAAACCACAGATAAGGGGGGACTACTGGACACAGCAGTGCTAGATGCTCAATATACAGTTATTAAATGCAGGTGGCAACCACTGATGCTGGCTGTCATGCCAATGGTTCCAATGATTACATTTTACTGCTATCACCACTGTAAAAATGTCAAATTTTCTTGATATTTTGAACACTGGTAATCTTTTGCCCTGGCTTCCACTCTGATTAAAAAATACTTTGCTGCCTTTAATGGATTAAATTTTAAAAGAAATTAGGTTCATAAAGAAAGTAATTGTGGGTTTATCAAACATTTATGAAGCTTCACCCAATTTTCCACCTTTAGCTTCCACTCAATCCATATGCTTGCATTAGCTTTTGCATAAACTGCTTTATTTAAACTCTTATAATGTTTACTGCCAACATTTTATATTCACATTATTTTCTCATGATCCCTAGGCGAATGTGAAAACTTTACTTTTTGAGTCAAATCAAATAATCTATCATATTTGTTGGTTCTTACATGAAAGAGTTCTTCAAAACTTCTCTCGGAAGTGAATCAAACATGCTTTCTTCCAGCCACTTGGAGCCAGACCCATGGTTGGAATTGCCACAACTTGCCAACAAGCAGTGTCCCAACACACTGGTACTCAAAGGATAGGGAAAAAGTCAAGTCTATTCTGTGATCTATAGTAATAGTAAGGAGCTGGCCACATTAACCTTATATACTCATATGTACCTAGAGTTCCCTTATTAGTCTGGGATAGAGAAAGGAGAGACAATGGAACAGAGTGCGTGTGTGACATCTACATTGAATACAGAATTATGTTATGAGTGGTTCTGGCTCAGCACCCTTGCTGCCTCTGCTCAGAGCCTGTCTCCCACCTGTTGCCCACTCCTTCCTCACACATCCCAGCCTTCTGCCAACTTTCAGATAAGCCTAAACAGCTTCAATTTTCACGCCTCTTCTCTTCTTTCCAAGTTGTACAATTTGGAATAATAATGTCTCTGATCTTCAAGAATGGAATTTTTGCTCTTGCAACCAGATTGTATATGTTGTCATTTGAAGCCAAACTACTGTGGAAAAGTATAAACATATGCACAAGAGGATTGAAAAATTCCTCAAATACCGATTAATGGAAGCAAATCAGTCATCCTCATCTGTTCCCAAGGATGTAGGGTTAATCACCAGTCATTGCACATCAGAATAACCTAGGGGCTTGTTTAGAAATGCAGATTCCCAGGCACAAACACAGGCTAGTCACATTAGGTTTCTAGGAATGGAACCTATGTTTGATGTTTGTAACAAGTTTCCCTGGGATTCCAGATACCGACACCTCCTAAGAACCAGTGATTTGGAAAAGCTGAGAACGACAGTCAACATGCTATATTGATGGATTTAGACAAATATTCTTCAATTACTAAAATTTTATTCTAAAAACTTGTTTTATAAAATTAAATAAAATGAATTCCTGTAACACACATAGAGATGCAGGTATATTTTTAAAAAATATAACTGAAAGGGCTGAGTGGGCATAATTGAATAGACATGAAAGTTTAAAACCTAAATGCTACTGTTGATATAAATGGGAGATAAAATCTGTGTGTCTCAATTAGTAAACATTTACAAAGATTCATTGAACATCTATTATGAGCAAAGTGATATATTCAGTATTTTCAGAAGCTGTAAAATAATATGGAAATTAATCTTCTTGGGGTGCCTGGGTGGCTGAGTCGGTTAAGCATCCGACTTTGGCTCAGGTCATGATCTCACAGTTTGTGAGTTTGAGCCCCGCATCGGGCTCTATGCTGACAGCTCAGAGCCTGGAGCCTGCTTCGGATTCTGTGTTACCTCTCTCTCTGGCCCTCCCCCGCTCACTCTCTCTCTCAACAATAAAAGAAAAAAAAAAGAAAGAAATTAGTCTCCTTGCCAAGGGGGCTTTAATCCAGTTGAGAGCTGAAAGAGTCACACCAGAAGAAGATAAAATCATAACAATCACAAATAAAGATGTATTTCAGTTTTCCTCTGTGAGGAATACTATGCACCCAATGCATTATTGTATCACATCCTTGGAATATAGGACAATGTCTCCTTCATCTATTTATCCTTGGTTCCTGACACCAGGTGCTATAAATACTAATTGCTATAAATTGAATAGTAATATTTTTCAGAAGTTGATTTAAAAATTAAATTATAGCATAAATATTCTTTAGAGTTTCTTTTGCTAGTTTATTCATTCAGTGCACAGTATGTTTCTTACAAGACGCTATGTATGCTTGCACAATGTGGGACAATATGAATAACATAAAGATAAGGGATATAAGGATGACTCATTAATTTTTTTCCCTCAATAAATTTTTGCACACCCTGGACTCCATATAGTTAGAATTCATACACTAGAAATAGCTGTAAAGACATAAAGCCCTCCTATTTTGTGAAAATATTGGAGATCGTTAAAAAAGGAAAAAACCTCTTGTTTACATATCTTAAAGCATACTTGAAGTATGTGCCTAGAGTTGATCCCATTAACCATAGGCACACAGAACACATGAGGCAATCCTATGTTTTGTATCTGTGCAAAAAATAGCTTTAAACAGAATTTAAATGTACCAGAACCCAAAGTTCTTCCAGATGTATGCTTTCACTGATTTCTGGAAAATTGTTTCCCCATACCCTTTCACACTACATCGACCACTGTATAAGACCCAGAGGCCACTTTGCACTTTTACAGAATCCATAGCATTGACTCATGCTGTCGTTATCATCAACATAACGTTGTAAATATCCTCTCATCTTTCCAGGCTATTTGGCTATTTTTCCCCTAAGAGGCTTTGCAAGAGACTTTTTATATAGTTCTCCAAATTCCTACTCCTGTTAATGATTTTTTAAAAAAATAGAGAAACGTTCATTTAATCGGCTATTTAAAAACATCATTTTTCCCCCAGGGGCCTCTATCCCTTTTGAATTCGATGGTATTTATCAAGAAAACCTTTCTTACTGTATTCTTACTATGATTATGTATCTTTTTCTTTATATTCTTCTGGTTTTATTGAGACCTGAATTGGAGCGTTCTCAGAAGCATGTGACCTCTCTAAGTAAAATCATCATTTTAATTGAGAATTGGCCAACAGGGTGTCTGTCACCTTCCCTTCTTCATGGCACAATGTCGGTATTGAGTCTTTGTGCTACATAACAAATTACCCAAACCTAGAAACTTAAAAAAAACATATATTTGTTATCCCACAGTTTCCTTGGGTCAGGAGTCTGCTTGTGACTTAGCTGGGTCTTCTGCTCAGGGTCTCACAAGGCTGCAGTCAAGATATTGGCTGGGCTATGATCTCATTTAGAGGTTTGACTGGGAAGGGTCTGCTTCCAAACGTGGTTAGACTGTTGGCAGATATCATTATTTGGGATTGTAGGACTAAAGACCTGGAACTCTTACTGGCTATTGGCTGAAGGCTGCCTTGAGGTCCAAGAGGCCACCCACAGTTACCTGCCTTGTGGCTCTGTCCATAGGCACTTCATAGCATGGCAGCTTGCTTCTTCAGGCCAACAGGAGAGTCTCCCTTATGCATATGCTATCAAGATAGGTGTGTGTGTGTGTGTGTGTGTGTGTGTGTGTGTAGTGTGTATGTGGTATGTATGTGTTTGTGTACATAATAACATAATCATGGGATTGATATCTTATCATCTTTGTCATTTTCTCAGAAGCAAGTCACAGGTCTCTCCCACACCTGAGAAGGGTTTACATGAAGGAATGAGCACCAGAAGATGGGAATTATGGTGGGGGGCGGGTCACCCTAGGGTCTGTCTACCACAATGCCATTGAACTAAAGTACTTCAGGGAGGACCTATACTTAGATATGAATGATTTTTATTCTTCTGGGGTCTAGTTGTTTTAAAATAAGCTTAAAATTCTCTAAATAAGTCAATTTTAATTCTCTTGGTATTAAAAAAAAAAAAGCCATATAGTAATTCTCGGGCAAGGCCTCAGAAATTATAAGACCCAGGAGGGTAAAGAAGATAAGTAGGAGAGAGAAATAATGACCTCAAGCACAGTCAAAAAACCAAAATTCCAAAAATGTAGGTATCGCTAGTTGATGGTTTGTGGTTGCTTGTTTTGTGATTTATTTTGCTTTGATTTTGCAACAATATTTGGAGCTACATGTGTTGCATCTGTCTCTCTTCAAGGTTGGCTGTTATTGCTGATTTCAACAGTTCAGAGAATTACCCTCTATCTTCTTCAGTCAGTTCCCTTTGCATAACACCTAAATCCTCTAAAGAATTAGCCTGCTTTTGACTTCAGAACTTGAACGCTGGGATGTAGCTTGCCATCTGTCCTAAACTTTTTAAGTAACTTATTGCCAAGACAAATGTGGATTGTAGGCAACAAACTGGGACATTTCTGGTCTCAGAACAGGAAAAATAAAGAAACCCTTAAGTATTATTTTAAGTACTTTGTTTGTTAGCAGTGTTTGTGGTGAATGAAAAATTGATCCTTGGTTGTGTGTGAAATAGAGAAGTGATCTGCATGCCAATGGCCAATAGACTTCAGAGACTTCAGAGTTCTGAAACTGAGATTTATGAACATCTGCTTTTCCCCCATAAATTTAAATATAGATTTCATCCTTTGAAACCTGCAAAACTCCCAGGTGCTTCTTCAGTCTTTATCTTGGGAACATGCTTTAAAAAAAAATGGTATTAAACGTTAGCAACTCAAAATACTATATTCAGCATGTTGAGGCTCCAAGATGTCCAATGCCAGAACACAAGCCATAATAGTCTTAATAAAAAATGCTGAAAAGTATTTCTTTCTAGTCCCAGTTTATGCCTTTCATAATTCCACAAATATTTATTTCATGCTTGCTTATGGGGTAGGCATTTTTAGCGCTGAGATCATAGCAGCCAATATAACAGAGAAAATCCCTGCCTTCATTGTGTTTATGTTCCAGTGAGTGTAAATGTTCTCTTAAAAGAATTCCCTTTAAATGTTCATAATACTTTCATATGGTTCATTGGAAAACTTTGCACTGGGCTTGCAAACCAATGTTAATCCATTCCTGATGTTGGACTAGATTCTGGGGATACAACTGTGAACAAAGTAGATCTTTATTCTCGCAGGGTTCTTAGGGTTTGGCATATTTCTCACCTCTGTTAAGAAACATAGGCCTGGGAAACAGGAGCTTTGGGGCAGAAACTGAGGAGCCACTTGCCCATTCTTTATTTTTGAGCCATCGTAAGCAGCACAAACAGTGCCTCCATCCTTTGGCTCTTGGGCTTACTAAGAGCTGTTACTATGGGTAGAAGATAAGAATGTGTGGACCAGAGGAAGGGGAATAAAATCACAAGTCTGCAGAGGACAAACACATAAGTCAGCTAGGCACGTGGAAGGCTAGCAAAGACATTAAATCCGTCTGAGGAAAGCAAGCTTTTAAGAGCGCAGTTCTGACCACCCTGTAGCAGAGGACACAAGGCATTTACATAATAGGAAAGCCTCAGGAGGACAGTAGAGCTATTTAATTTGGTTAGGCTAATAGTATTCCATCCATTTACAGTGTAATAGAACCTTTCTCCTCTGCCTCTTAAACAGGAACACGTTGGCACGATGCCACAGGGCACATAAAACAGCGCCAGTCTTCTTGGTGTGTCCATTCAACTCAGCTATTGGGAGGGGGAAAATTAATTAATTTACTGATAAGTAATTTAAGACATTATTTTTCTATTAAAACCAATACAGCTGCACCATGGAATATAATTCAGGATTTGCATATACCGTTAAGATAAAATATAAAACTGAAACGGTGCCGGAGCAAAGGGCTGAGGGATTAAGCTCTCTCCCATAGTTCCCACCAGCCACCTACGAAGCCAACCTAACAAAAATAATGTTTTGATATGGATAATGGATCCTCAATTTTGTGCAAAGTGTAAATAACAGACAAACTCCCCTACAACTTTCCTATCAACCACGCTGTCCCTTGCGTACCCCTTCTTTTTAGAAATTCTGGAGTTGCCATTAGATGTAAGAAAATGTTGGACCGCTTCAGGCCCCACCCCCGAGCCCTGGGGCCTAGCTCTGGGGCCCACGATCACTGTCCTCTGCACTTAAGAGAAGTCCCTTGGAAGGGTTTGAGATAGTTGCTCTTTTGCAAGATGGGCTCAGAGAGGTTTTCTCAATGCTCCCTCCTTGTCCTTAGCACTGAGTCTGAGTACTGGCCATCCTGCTCCCATACCCCTTTTTTTCCAGTCTCCGAATGCTACGTAGCAGGCAGATCAGCTTATGTGCTTTGTGCTTTGTGTTCCTGGAACAGGATCTGGACCAGGTACAGCTCCATCTGGAAGAAGTGAGATTCTTTGATGTATTTGGCTTCAGCGAAGCAGCAGGAGCATGGCAATGCTTCATGTGCAACAACCCCGAGAAAGCGACCGGTGAGAGACCCCTCCCTTCCTCTTGCTGCTCAGAATCACTTGTGCCCCTGGGGTTTACAGGGACCTATGAGCCCTGCCATTCTAACTGGCCTTCTTCTTGCATGAACGTCCTAAGTTGTAATAATGCACAGAGGTATGCCTGGTGGCCTCTGCCTCATGCTGAGAGACATATTTCCCCAAAGTGGGAGTGAGAGAAAGGGAAGATGTTGAAAGGGAGAGAAACATAAACCAGAAACGAGCAAGAGAAACAACACCTTATGTGTAGTCATCAAGAAAGTAGTACTGGCTATTTTGTCCTGAAAGCATTCATTTCAGTCCAGATGACCCTGAGGGTTAGAGAAAAAGAGGTGTTCTGTCAAAAACCTCAAAGAAAGGAGATGCTGCTAAAGGAGTGAATGCATGCACAACCTTGTCATCTCGTGGTCACCCCTTACACTTTCAAAAAACATTTTTTTAATGTTTATTTATTTTCAAGAGAGAAAGAGACAGAGCATGAGTGGGGGAGGGGCAGAGAGAAGGAGACACAGAATCTGAAGCAGGATCCAGACTCTGAGCTGTCAGCACAGAGCCCGATGTGGGGCTTGAACCCACACACCCTGAGATCATGACCTGAGCCAAAGTCGTACCCTTAACTGATTGAGCCCCCCAGGCGCCCTACCCCTTACACTTTTGCTTGTGATTCTGCTGTGAAACACTTAAAGAGTGAGGAATTAATTGAGGAATGCCTTCCTAGCTGTTATTCACCCTTTCCTTCCCTGTCTGCTGCCCAAAGAATTTGGTCTACTGACTTTGCCTAAAAATAACAATTAGTGAATATAAACCAAGCCCTGCGCTAAACATGTCAGCTATAGCTCATTAACATTTACAATGATCTTATCAGGTTGGTACTGATATTATCTCCATTTTACTTATGGGGAAACTGAGGTACAGAGCAATTTGATTAACTGAGGTCAGACAGGTAATAAATTAATAGCAGCAGGTTTTGAACTCAGTCTGACTGCAGGGCCCATGCTCTTAACCACTCCATCGTTCTGCCTTCCTGGTTACACTTGCTCCAATCTGACCAGTGGAGTTAGGTTGATAATAAGTCTGTTTTCACAAATTATACTGTCCTTGCAAATGGAGTATTTCATCACTCATTTGCCTTCTGTGGACAAAGAGTTCTCACCACTGACAGTGCTGGAGAACTGCAGTTTCAACCAAGAGAACGATAAAACACTGCTGAGCCCAAAGCCACTTTGTAGATGAGCCACTCTCTAGAGAGCCACAGATTACACCACCTGTACCCATTCCTTTCATTTTAGGATGTTGAGCATCTTAAAGATTACCAATTATGGCAAGTCTGTTTTCTTGCTAACTGCCGAGAAGTTAAGACTGAATGGAAGAAAGCCTGTTTATTTGGCCAGATGGAGCTGTGAGGGGCTCATGGAGAGGCACCAGCTAAATTGTATTCGCCCACGGAAAAGTTGTGGATGGAAGAGGCTGGCAGTGCAGGATGGCAGGCTTTGTGAGGCGCACATTGTTGGCTGTTTACAGAGTCTGCGCTGAGCTGATGCCAGAGTGAATACCCCAATTTTTAAAAAGTTAATTTGAGCAAATAAGGAATTGGGGAATTGAATGTCTCCGTTATAAAACTTTCTCATTAGACCTTATTCCACCTATGGAAAACAGCGTAAAAGAAACTTTATCTGAGAGCATGGCGAAGTAGGGTGCTTATCTTAGATGGCTCTGAGAGACCCTTAAGAATTCTCATTCCAAGTAAGCTGAGTCCTTAGCTCAATAAGCATTTAATCATATCTGGCCAACGGAGGCCTCAGAAGAGGGGCTGAAAGTTAAAAACACAAAGTGTTCCTTTAATATATGTTTTCTCAAATTCTCTGCCATACACGTGAAAAGAACAGTTTGCACATTTACTCTTTCTTACTTGTGTTTCTCACAGTTAAATATAGACTGAGAACATATAGCAATAAAAATTCAAACAAGGCCAAATATTTTATAGCGGAACATATTGAATCAAAATGCTTGGCCCTAAAAACTTCAGTGTGCTTAGCTTTCTTTGTTCATTTCCTTTTGCTACATGAAAGGGGATGTGAGTCTGAGAGAAATCCTATGTTCAACTATTATTTTCACCAAACACTCTTGATTCCCTGAAAAATGTATGTAGGTTGTTGATCTCATCTTATTTTTATATAAGCATCTAGATTATACATTTCATAGAAATGAAAGGTCTAACATAATGCTGCCGACACATATTATTCATGGAGACAATATTTACATTCATGTTCTTAAATTTTGAAGATGATCGAGACATAGGAATAAATATTTTATTATTTGGTTATGCACAGCAAACGTAGTACCCGAATCCTACTTTTCATTTACGTAATGTATGTTTGTTGTATTGGTTGAATGTCTTCTGCAGGCCAAGGCTTGGGATAAAATATGAGTAAGGTGCAATATCTCTGCACTGAAGGGGTTCATAATCCAGTTAGGGCCAGGAGGCATATATGGAAAAGTCTAGCATACTTCCTTGTATGTTTATAGCAGAGAATGAATACTTGCTGAGTGAGTGAATGAATGAATAATATTTGGAAGTGACAAAATCAAATATGCCTCAAATATTAAAGTAAGATGTTTCAAGATTGTGATTATGTATTAATCAAATCAAATACATCGCTATACCATACCCAGTGCGTTGTAAATCTGGTAAAGGAAGATGGGGCTTCTTTCCTCCCTGAGATAAGTCAATATATAAAAAACAAATAGCCCCCAGCTTAGCCCCTGACAGACTGTACCTGGGTCTTGTTACTGCTCTGGATTTAATCAGTGCCCTCAGAGTCCAGATTCCCCTCACGGGGTTCAACCTCCGAGAGGATGGGTTTAAAGAAGTAGGATAGGGGAGCCTAAGACAAAAGAAATTTTTTAAAAAACTGTATTATTTTTTAAGTACTGACAAATGGTAAAATAATTGCTGTCAAGTATTCATTGTTCCAATATAAAACAAAAAGTGCTGTTTAGCATCTCCATAAATGAGAAATAAAACATGAGGCATTTATAAAATTTCAATTAGACATCAGGAAAGACATCCTACAATATAAATCCTCCTTAACAGTGTGTAGACCAAACTAGGGGACCCATTCAGAAATTGACAGCAAATCATCTGGCTTACATGGTCACCTAAGTACATTTCCTTTTTCAGATTAAAGTCTTATCACCCACCAGCACTCCTAGCAACATACAGACATTCACAGGCATTTAATATCTGATAGTCAGTAAAATATACTTTGAATCCATTAGATGCAGATAAACTTAGGAAAAACTGAATGCTACAGCAGTCTGAAGTCTAAAAATGAAATTATTATAATTGCTGTCATTTATCATACCATCAATGAGCTGAGTATTTTTCTTATTATTATCGACTCCATTTTACAGATGAGGAGGCTGAAACACAAAGAGGTCAAGTAATTTTCCCAAGGTCACATAGCCACCAAGTGGTAGAACCAAGATTCAGTGCAGCCTAATTCCTGAACCTGAGATTTCAACCTCTTAGGCAAATCCAAATTGAGGACATTGAGTATTGGAAATTCCAATTATATTCCAAGTATATTCCCATTCCAAGTACTGGAAATTCTACAGTGTTATAATATCTACCTCTCTGATGACTTATTCTACTTAAAGAAGAACAGGGGCTTTGTTATGATAATGTGTGGGAAATCATCACGTGCAGGAAATAGGTACGTAGAAGCTATTTCCAATCCTTCCAATTGCTGACGCAGTTTCTGATAATCACTTTATAAAAGTACAGAGTAGACGATTAGAAAATCACTGTACTAACTCAAGAGTCCTCTGAGATTTGCCTGGTGGTGTTTATTGCCAATCCTATTACTCCACATGAATGAGAGAATAGAGATTGAGCAAGTGGATAGAACAGAACAGAACTTACTTCTGGAAAACCAAGCAAATCCCCTTTATCAGTTGCCCTCATGTCTTGGAACTGCTAGTGCATGTTAGCAGTAACAGTTAGTCAGCATCATCCTGGAACACATCTGGCTTTAGTCACATTTGTTAAAAGGAGGAGGAAGGACTAGGTCGTGACTTTCACTCTTATTTCTCAAGACACGTGGGATGCCTATGTTCTTACACCCTAGAAAAAATAACTTAGAGACATCTCGGTTTTGGCATTCATGTCCTCCTCTATAAATCTGAGCACTCCCCAGTGTGATTACTCTCTTAGTCACTAGATATTTAGATGTTGAATGTGATCGTCTGTAAGAGGTCTCCTTAGGTTATAAAAGAAAATGAAAGCATTTTTTTTCACCCTTCTATCACGATTCCTCTTTAGAACGTGATTTCAAATATTTGTGCTATAGAAGCAGGCTCCATCATACGGGCAAATGGAGATGGTTGCAAAATGATATGAAGAAAAGAAAGAGCTCTCCCAGGAGTTTTTCTTCACACGCCGCAAACTGGTAATAGCCATTGTGTCTCTCCTTTGCCGGACACCTTCAGTGTGGGCTAGATAACTTTCCACTCCAAATACCAATGTGAAAATGGGCTCAATGGCCTCTGAGGACCCAATCTATGGGCCACAAATACCTCTGTGAGTCCATTAGTATGGAAACATTGAATATCATTATCAACTTTCACAGTAATTTGAAGGTAACAAAAAAGAAAACTCCATTTTGGATTTATGTAGTGGCTAGGTTTGCCCTGTGATGCCTTCCCTCCTACTATGTATGTTAGAATATTGTCTTATGTCCTACACATGGGTAGAGTCCCAAAAGTAGGACAGTGCTTATGTAGGATAACCTCACATTTTCACATTTACCTACTGTTAGAGACTACTGAATATGCATTCACTGCATAAAATTGAATGCCAGCTTGTTGTTCGAAGATATTTTCAATTACTTAATGACAAAATAAATACATACATAGTGACTCAGATTAATTATTATCCTGAAATCTTTTTTCTTTTCCCTCTCTTCGCATTTTCCTGTTCTATGCCTTTCTGACACGGGCATGCCTCTCTCTTTTAAACCTTCCCACACACTCACAGCTCACTTGCTCGCTCTCTCTCTCTCTCTCTCTCTCTCTCTCACACACACACACATACACACACACACACACACACACACGCATACATGGAAACACCACTACCCCCAGATAATAAATTCCTCTCCTCTGTTGTTTCTATTCTCCCACACTTCAGCACACACAGCATGTTGCTACTAATCTTCCCTGACTGGACAGTGAACAGGAGAAGAGGAAGTATGGGTTATTCATCTTTGTATGCCCTACACAGTACTCAGTACCCAGTACATAGTAGTGTTTAACAAGTATTTGATGTATGGATACCAAGTAATTCGTGGATTATGTAAATGATAGGGTGAGTATGGAAGATTCGTTTTGAAATGCAACTTTAAAATCCAATACCTTCTTAAAATTAAATAGACACTGAACTGAAACCTTAAAGTAGCAACTTTTGCAAAATAAATCTTTATAAGAAGGAAATGTTGCTGTGCACAGGATTTTAACATCCTATGGATACCCAATTTCAATATTTTACTAAGGGTTTCAATACACACATATACACAGAGTCCATAGTAAATGCACTAAGAACATGTCAGCCTCGATGCGAAATAAACTAAGCTCAGTAACCTAGCACCCTTCAGGGGCTAATTTCTATTCTTTATCTCCCATCCCTTTCCTGATCCTTCTGCCTTATCATATTGGGTTAACAATCTTATCCTGACATAGGGTAAAAGTGTCTGATGGCCTTATACTTGTAGCCAAGCATTAGTCAGCCCATGGTTCTCCACAAACAAATCATCACACATGGGAATGTGTCCTTTTCACTTGGAGAATAAGCTGAGTCAAGCCAGTCTATGGAGCAGAAGCATGGTTTCAAAAGGCAGACTAAAATGAGTAAACCAGTCTCTTATCACTACACCACCTTAAGATAACATTGATTTAAAGAACTTTTATGTAGTTCTAAAATAAAGCGCTTAAAATATTTCAGGAGAGCTGTGGCCATCACCTTGCAGAGTAACCCTAACGTTTTGCTCACCTATATAACTAACGTTAGGAAAGGAAAGAAATGTGTTTTTCAGCCACAAACTCATCTATGTAAATGACATATAGGTGCCTTTAGCAGCCACAGAGAATAAAGTCATCCAATATCTCAAGAGGATGGTAATATTTTGCATAGGTGGGATCTCATCCTTCCCACCTTCTATAGATTACCCTCTTCCCTATTCAGTTTCTTCCTCCCAATTGATTCCTCCCATTGGCTTTTAAACACACTCAAGTGACTTATCCTTTCCTTTTCCTCCACCTACTGCTCTACCTCTCATCCTCTATTTGTTTTTAGTAATAATAAGAATAGCATGGGGCACCTGGGTGGCTCAGTCGGTTGAGCGGCCGACTTCGGCTCAGGTCATGATCTCAGGGTTTGTGAGTTCAAGCCCCGCATCGGGCTCTGCTGACAGCTCAGTCTTCTGATTCTGTGTCTCCCTCTCTCTCTGCCCCTCCTCCACTCGTGCTCTGTCTTTGTCTTGTTATGCCCAGAATTCGTGATCCCCAAAGACCACCAGGGAGCCGAGTCCGATGCAAAAGCAAAGAGCCTTTATTCGAGCTAGCTCGAGCTCAATCCCCTACCTTCACCAACGCAGCGGTGAGATACTGGGGAGAGAGAGCAAGTTCCAAAAGCACAAAGGTTTTATTGGGGTCTAGGGGCAGTTGGTGAGGTAATGGCTGTGGCCTCAGCTGATTGGCTGGGGAAGGGTCAGAGTCCTGTTACGCAGGTCGCCGGGCATGTTTTGATTGGGAAGTTTGGACGGGTGAGTGGGAGGTTACTCAAGGGGAGGAGGCGTGGTCAAGGTGGAGGACACAGAACAAGATGGAGTCAGCCGGGGTAGGTCCGCCCTTTCATTCCCCCCTTGTCATGTAGCTTACAGACCCAATCATGGGACCGGCTGCATTTATGGTGACAAGGGGAACAGAGTTTGGAGGTTTACACAAAGTTCTGGGAACCAAGTGTCCCTGGGGTGGCTCTGGGAGGTCTGATTAAGTATTGTCCCTGAGCTGGTGTCTATGATCTTCCAGGTGATGTTTTGGGGGGCATGGGGACTCCCGGCAGCATGAGCAATGACAAGCAGAGTTAACAGAGTTACCAATATTAGGTGGGCCAAATGCGCTGTAGCTTGAGCTTGAGCGGGTTGTGTTGGTCCCAATTGACGGCCCATCTCGTGACGAAGTCCTTCCAGATCAAGGAGGGGTCCGCTGGCCAAACGTGGGTGTGATGGACCCCGGTCGCGATGCCGTCTACTTTGAGAGTGGTGGGGGTTGTCAGCACCACGATGTAGGGTACCTTCCAGCGCGGCTCGAGGGTCTCTCGGTGGTGCCTCTTGACGTAGACCCAGTCTCCCGGCCTGTACTGATGAGGTGTCAGAGTTGGGCCAGCCTCGTAGATGGCACGGAGGCGCAGCCAAATGTCCTCGTGCGCCCTCTGGAGCCCTCTCAAGGAAAGAAAAAGTTCTTGATCTTTAAACTCAGCAAGAAGTTCAGCTCAAAGGTTGGGAATAATAGGGGGTGGCCTGCCAAACATGATCTCATAGGGAGTAAAACCCAAGGTGTAAGGAGTGTTCCTAACCCGGTAAAGGGCATACGGTAGGAGAGCCACCCAGTCCCCGCCAGTCTCCATGGTTAATTTGGTAAGGGTCTCTTTTAGGGTTCTATTCATTCTTTCTACCTGTCCTGAGCTCTGGGGCCTATAAGCACAATGTAATTTCCAGTTTGCCCCCACCGCCTTGGCTACTGCCTATGTTACCTGTGAGATAAAAGCTGGTCCATTGTCTGATCCTACCATGGCAGGAAAACCATACCTGGGTAAGATGTCTTCTAGTAGCTTCTTAGCCACCGTCTGAGCCATTTCATGCTTGGTTGGGTATGCCTCCACCCAGCCAGAGAAGGTGTCTGTAAATACTAAAAGATATTTATAACCATACTTTCCTGGTTTGACTTCAGTGAAGTCGACTTCCCATTGGGCTCCCGGTCTGGTGCCTCTGAGCCTGGTTCATTTTTTTCATTTGAGGTGGCTCTCGCGTTGGTGAGTTGGCAGGTCTTGCAGGCAGATACAACTTGCTCTATTTTGGTGTCCTGTTGGTGAATCTTGATTCCGGCATGTCGGATTAAGTCTTTTAATTTTCGGGCCCCCATGTGAGTAGACCGATGCATGTGCTCTAATATTGAGACTCCGAGCCGGTCTGGCAGCACGAGCTCCTTGTTAGGTGTATACCACCATCCCTTTATCTCCTGGGCCATGGGGAGTTTCTTGATCCGCTGTAACTCCCCTGGGAGTATTTGGGCTAGTCTGGTAAAACTGGGTCTCCCGGGTCTGGTAGTTGTATGGTCATGGTGGGGACTGAAGTAAGGGCTACTGCCTTGGCTGCCTGCTCAGCCTTCTGATTACCTCTAGCTACTGGGTTATCAGCTTTTTGGTGCCCTTGGCAGTGGATAATGGCTACCTTGGCAGGAAGCCATAAGGCTGTTAGCAGGTTAAGTATCTCCTGCTTATTTTTTATAGTCCGTCCTTCTGCCGTCAGTAACCCCCTCTCCTGATAAATTGCCCCATGAATATGAGCTGTGGCAAACGCATAATGGCTGTCTGTGTAGATGTTAAGCCGTTTTCCAGCTCCCAGCGTCAGCGCCTTGGTGAGGGCTATGAGCTCCACTCGCTGGGCTGACGTTCCAGAGGGTAGAGCCTCCGCCCATACGGTATCCGTTTCGGTGACCACTGCTGCACCCACATACCTGTGTCCGTCTCACACAAAGCTGCTGCCATCAGTGAACCAAGTAGCCTCGGCATCGGGGAGGGGCCAGTCGGTCAGGTCCGTCCAGAATCTATGTACTTGTTCCAAGATTCCCACACGGTCATGTAGTGGAGCACCTAGGTCAGGGTCGGGCAGCAGGGTTGCAGGATTGAGGGCTGCACTGGGGTGGAACCGCACACGTGGAGGGTTGAGTAGGAGGCTCTGGTAATGAGTCATACATGTGTTGCTCATCCATCTATCAGGAGGCTGTTTCAGGACCCCTTCAATAGTGTGTGGGGTCGTGATCCAGATCTCCTGTCCTAGGGTCAGTTTGTCTGCGTCCTTGACTAGGAGTGCTGTCGCCGCAATAATTCTTAGGCATGGCGGCCAGCCGGCAGCCACTGGGTCTAGTTTCTTGGACAGGTAAGCCACCGGGCGGTTCCAAGGGCCTAAGGCTTGAGTTAGAACCCCTTTTGCTATTCCCTTATGTTCGTCTACAAAGAGGTGGAAGGGCTTCGTAATGTCTGGTAGGCCCAGGGCTGGGGCACTTAGGAGGGCCTTTTTTAACTGATTAAAGGAAGTTTCCTCTTTTTCAGCCCATTTAAATGTTTTCCCCTCTTTGGTAGCTTCATATAGGGGCCTGGCGATCTCAGCAAAACCTGGAACCCAGAGGCGGCAGTAGCCGGCTGATCCTAGGAATTCCCTTACTTCGGGAGGTGGGAGTAGGGATCTTTAGGACTGTTTCTTTTCTGGCATCTGATAACCACCGCTGTCTGCCCTCCAGTATATATCCCAGGTAACTTACCCTCTCCCTGCATATCTGAGCCTTCTTCGCAGATGCCCGGTACCCTAAGGCCCCCAGGGTAGCCAGCAGGTCCTGGGTCCCTCGCTCACAGTCTTTGGCCGTGTCGGCAGCAATCAGGATGTCATCTACATACTGTAGGACGGTGAGGCCAGGGTACTCCCTTCTGTACTCACCCAGGTCCTCGTGTAGTGCCTCGTCGAAGATGGTGGGCAAATTTTTGAATCCCTGAGGCAGCCGTGTCCAGGTGAGTTGCCCACTGTAGCCCTCCTCCGGATCATGCCACTCGAAGGCGAACAAGGGTTGGCTCTGGGGCACCAGCGGCAGACTGAAGAAGGCGTCCTTTAAATCTAGTATAGTATACCAGACCCTGGAGGGCGCCAAGGAGCTCAAGAGAGTATATGGGTTGGGAACAGTTGGATGTATGTCCATGACCCTCTTATTTACCTCTCGGAGGTCTTGTACGGGTCGGTAGTCATTTGTGTGAGGTTTTTTGACCGGCAGTAGGGGGGGTGTTCCAGGGAGACTGGCAAGGAACTAGTACCCCTAGTCATCGTAGTCTCCGGATGTGTGGCTGGATCCCCTTCCCGGCCTCCTGAGACATGGGGTATTGTTTGATCCTTACCGGACTCTCTCCTGGCTTGAGCTCTACCAGGACCAGAGTCCTGTAAGTGGCTAGTCCTACCCACCAACCCCCCCCCCCCCCCCCCCGTCGTCTCTGCCCAAACCAAGGGGAATTCTTGTAGCCATCTGTCTATATTATCTCTCTCAGGAGCACCTCCTGGTGGAGGCGGTATTCATCCTCCAGTTTCATGGTCAGGACCTGGATGGGGTGGCCCTTGCCATCGGTGACCTGAGGCCCCCCTTGTCTGAAAGTTATCTGAGCCCCAATCTTGGTCAGTAAGTCCCGTCCTAACAGCGGGTAGGGGCATTCTGGTATTACCATAAAGGAGTGGGATACCTGGCCCGTCCCCAAATCTACTGTTCTTTGGGTAGTCCATGAATACTGGCTCATACCAGTCGTCCCTTGTACCCAAGACTTCTTGCTGGCTAGTTTTCCTTGTGGGGTGCGGAGGACCGAATGTTGTGCTCCGGTGTCGACAAGGAAGTCAACAGGGGTCCCCTCCACTTTAAGAGTTACCCTGGGTTCGGGGAGAGGGTCCAAACCCCGACTCCCCTAATCGCTTAGTTCATCTAGCTCTAGGACTTTTACTCGATCAGTCTTGCTTCCCTTCCCACGAGCCCTTTTCGGACAATCTCGGGCCCAATGCCCTATCTCCTTGCAGTATGCGCACTGATCTTTCTGCAGCCTCTGCTTCCCCCCCACTTGGTGGTTCCTTTACCTTTTCTTGCGTCGTCTGCCAGCTGCCGGAGACGGCGGTCTTGTCCCTCGGGGAAGTCAGCAGTGGTAGCTAGTAGTATTCTGGCCAGGTCTCGAGTCTGCTTACTGCTGGCAGCCGCCATGGCGGGAGCCTGCTTGTCCTCAGGAGGCTCCCAGTTATTATATACCTTTTTGGCTACCACCAGTAAGTTCTGCAGACTTTTTTCTCCTAGTCTATCTATTTTCTGTAATCTTCTCCTAATGTCTATGGCCGATTGGTTTACAAAGGCCATGATAACAGCTGCCTTGCTTTCCAGAGCCTCTGGATCCATGGGGGTATAGGTACAGAATGCCTCCATGATCCGTTCTAAAAAGGCAGCTGGAGATTCATCTTTTCCCTGTTGTACATTTCCTACCTTGGCCAAATTGGTTGGCTTTCTAGCAGCCATTCGGAGACCCCCTCATTAGAGTCTGGCAGTAGACCCGGAGCCTCTCCTTACCTTCTGCCATGTTGAAATCCCACTGGGGCCAAGTTAAGGGGAAGGAGGCATCTATGTGAGTCTGGTTGGTGGTGGGATTCCCGTCTGTGCCCGGAACTAGTTTTTGGGCCCCATTGAGGATTCTTTCTCTTTCTTCAGTCGTGAACAGGACCTGCAAAAGCTGCTGGCAATCATCCCACGTGGGCTGATGGGTAAAAAGAACAGAGTCTAATAAATCAATAAGCCCTGCTGGTTTCTCGGAAAACTTAGGATTCTGAGCTTTCCAATTGTAGAGGTCACTAGTGGCGAAAGGCCAATAGTGATGGGGCTGATTCCCCTCCGCGTCTGGGGGTCCGGTGGCTCTCAGGGGCAGAATAGTGGAGTCGGCGGCAGAGGTGGATTGCTCCCTCCAAGTCCTTTGTCTGGTAAAGGGCGGGCTTCCCACTGGAGCGTTTCCGCCTCCCGCTCTCGGAACAGCATCTGCCTCCCCCGGAGGGGGAGGATGGTGTTCTTCCAGCATCCTAGAGGGGTTATACGGGGAAGGAAAAATTAATTCTTCTTCAGTCCCCCCCTGTAGGACAGGGTAGAGGGGTGTTGAAGCCTGGGTAAGACTTTTCTTGTTTTCCTTCTTCTTTGTCCCCTGCAAAGCAAGAATGGGTTTTGGCTCCAGAGGGAGTGGGGCTAGGAAGGGCTTAAGCCAAGAGGGTGGGTCTTCTATAAGGTCCTGCCAAGTGATAATGTAAGGGAGCTGATCAAGATGGCCCGTCTTAGGCCGAGAGATGATACTCCTGACTCAGTGGATGGTAGGGAGGTCAAAGGTCCCCTCTGGTGGCCATCCGACATTGAAAGTTGGCCACTCGCTAGAACAAAAAACCTGCCACCGGCCTTTTCAGACTTCCACACTGAGGTTGTTAGCTCTTCCCCTCACATCCTTAAAATGATCAATCATAATACTTAGAGGAGTAGTCTGAGTCTGTCCCATAACGTCCGTCCAGTAAGTCCACAGAACAAAACAGAGAAACACAAAAACAGACAAACAGAGGGCCCCTAGAAAGTCTTCCAACTCCATGGAAGCAAAACTGAAAGCTAGCTTAGACCTTTGAGGGGATTCCACATCCCTCCAAAAGGGAGGATCAGAACATCTTCCGAAACTCCCAGCCTGTGTCCTCCAGTGCGTCCACTTAGACTGCGTCGGGCACTACCAGAATTCCAGAAATGAGCTAACACAGAAAAGACAGAACAAACAGACACGAACCGTGGCCAGTGAGGTTCTCCGGGTCGGGGGTCCCTCGGGGATCTTGGGGATCCCTGGCCAAGCCCCCAAATGTTATGCCCAGAATTTGTGATCCCCAAAGACCACCAGGGAGCCGAGTCCGATGCAAAAGCAAAGAGCCTTTATTCAAGCTAGCTCGAGCTCAATCCCCTACCTGCACCAACGCAGCGGTGAGATACCGGGGAGAGAGAGCGACTTCCAAAAGCACGAAGGTTTTATTGGGGTCTGGGGCAGTTGGTGAGGTAATGGCCGTGGCCTCAGCTGATTGGCTGGGGAAGGGCCGGAGTCCTGTTACACAGGTCGCCGGGCATGTTTTTATTGGGAAGTTTGAACGGGTGAGTGGGAGGTTACTCAAGGGAAGGAGACATGGTCAAGGTGGAGGACACAGAACAGGATGGAGTCGGCCGGCGTAGGTCCGCCCTTTCAGTCTCAGAATAAATAAACATTAAAATAAATAAATAAATAAAAATAAACATTGAAAAAAATTTTTTTAAAAATATAAGAATAGCAGCCACCATTTATTGAATATTATTACGAACCAGCTCCATCTTAGGAAATTTACAGACAATACTTCATTTTTTGGGCTATTTATTTATAATTTAGATTCAAATTAATTATTAATTAAGCAATACAGTGTAGTCTTGGTTTCAGGAGTAGAAACTAGTGATTTCATCACTTACATATAGCACCCAGTTCTTGTCTCAACAAGTTCCCTCCTTGATGCCCATCACCCATTTAGCCCATCCCCCCCCATCTACCTCCCCTCTATCAAACTCCCTTTGTTCTCTGTATTTAAGAGTCTCTTATGGTTTGCCTCTCCTCCTCTTTAAACAAAGGGAGGTGTCAATGTTCATTCTGCCTCTCTTTGCATCCTTCTCCATCTGACCTGACTCTACTCTGGCTTCTAAACCCATTGTCTCTGTGGACATGGGAGTTAGGCAAGTCTCTCATGCACTGTGTATGCCACTGTCCTTGCCTTATTGCCTTCTCGCAGCACTCAATTCTGCTGACCAGTTGCTCCTTCTTCCAACATCTTCTCCCTGTAACCGTGTGATGCAGCACTCTGGTCTCCCTCCTACTCTCCAGATACCCCTTCCCAGCCCCCTTTCTGGGCCCACCTTCCTCCATCCAGCTATTCACTGCTGAGAGCCCTCTCCTCCTTGCTGTACACTCTCTCCCCAGCCAGTCTTCACAGGGCCTGCAGCTTCAGCAGCCACTTCTATGAGACAACTCCCAAAGGAGTATCTGCAGTGCAGGCCTCTCCTCCCAACTCTGGATTTACATTTCCCACCGCCTACTTGGCTGCTTCAAAGGCACCTCAGGCTCATTTCATTGGAATTAAATTCATGAGAAGTGTCTATTCATGTTTTCTGCCCATTTCTTCACTGGATTATTTGTTTTTTCTGAGAAACTTAACTGACGACCATGGGGGAGGGGAAGGGAAAAAAAAAAAAGGTTAGAGAGGGAGGGAGCCAAAACATAACAGACTCTTAAAAACTGAGAACAAACCTGAGGGTGGATGGGGGATGGGAGAGAGGAGAGGGTGGGTGATGGGTATTGAGGAGGGCCCCTGTTGGGATGAGCACTGGGTGTTGTATGGAAACCAATTTGACAATAAATTTCATATTTTAAAAAAAAGAAAAAGAAAAAGAATTAAACTCATGATTATCCCTCCCTTGCCCCTGAAAAAGTCTAGGTTTTCTTTTGGCATTTTCTATATGAGTAAACACAACATCAGTCATTCTGCCACACCCGTCAGAGACCCACTGCCCTCTTCCTACCTCCACCCAGTCCCTCACCCAGCATCATGGATTTGACCTTCTCAATGGCTCTCAACTCTGTCTACCTCTCTCCATCACATAGAGTAAGATACCATAACCTCTTACTTAAAATAATGGAAATAGCCTCCTAACTAAGCTACTCTGGACCCTGCCAATCAGCCTCCCACACTGCAGCCAGAATGACCTCTTCAAAACACAAATCTGACAGTGCCTCCCCCACTGCATGAAACCTTACAACAGCCCACAGCTCTTAGCTTAAAGACCAAACTCTATAACATGCCTCTCATAGCCTCACATGCAATGGTAGTGCATAGTACCCATCCATTTCAGTCCCTAGCACACAATGCTCAATAAATATTTACCAAATAAGTGAACATCCAAAGTTTGTATCTTCTCAGAAAATGTTTGGTAAAATTTTTCTCAGGCAAATGGTGACAGAAAACAAATTAATGAATTCACAGTGATTCATTTTCAGAGACAAAGGTATTCATATGATAACATTTCCAGTGTAATTTTCGTATTAGATGTTTTCATTGAATAAACAGTATCTTCTTAAATAAGGTCTTTTCGAAAGCAATATGGGCAATCTTTCTAATTAACAGAAAGTGATGTGTTGTGTGTGTGTTATATGTCTGGTCATGAGCATGAGCATGATGGTATACATGTTATAGATAAAGCTTCCAATGCCAACATTGTAAAACTTCTTTTTTGGGGGCGCCTGGGTGGCTCAGTTGGTTAAGCATCCGACTTCGGCTCAGGTCATGATCTCACGGTCTGTGAGTTCGAGCCCCGCGTCGGGCTCTGTGCTGACAGCTCAGAGCCTGGAGCCTGCTTTGGATTCTGTGTCTCCCTCTCTCTCTGACCCTCCCCCGTTCATGCTCTGTCTCTGTCTCAAAAATAAACATTAAAAAAATTTTTTTTAAATAAAACTTCTTTTTTTGTCAAAAGGTTTGAACCATAACAGATGGAACTTGTGTTAAATCATTCTACAAAAGCATTGTAGACAACACCTTAGGATGTTCTAATATACCAAGAATGTACAGGGAGGTAGGACAATGGCTAGGATGTGCTCAACTTGCACAACCCAAACCAGATGACAAGTATGTCATATCTCTTTTTCCCTGTGCAAGGAAAGCAGCTCTACAGTACACAGTGTGGGAAAGTACTCAACATTTACAACTGTCTAAAATCCTATGGCCAGATTTGCCAGGAAGACCTATCCATGAGATCATATTAATAGAATAGCACTGTGGGACCAACATAAGAAACATGTGTGGAACCCTTTCTTATTCAAAGATCAATCCTGAAATTAAGCAATTATCTTCATTCCTTTCCATCATCTCTGATCTTTTCCCATTGGTCTCTAGCAGTCATTACTAGGCAAGTCTGGGCCAGTCCTCACTGATAGCTTCCCATAAAGGCACAAAGGTGATCGTGGTTACTGCGCACAACTACTGAACAGATTACCTTTTTATCAAGTGGCTTTAGAATTTTTGTTTCACTGATGATACAATAAATAAGCCAAATTCCACAGACATTGATTCTGAGATTTTTTTTTTCTGTAACTCTATTGATTTAAGCCAAGGATATGCGTATTATCTTATACTGCTATCCTATTCTTTAATTTCATAAAAAGATCATAACAATTTTCTATTCATTATTGGTTTTGCAGTTTAACAATTCTGTGTGTTCTATGACCTATTACTGTCATCTGTCATGAGGCTGCTATCATTTCCTAGAAGTTCTTGAGCTACATGAGAATCACCTGGGGATCTTGTTAAAAATGTAAGGTCCCTCTCCCCACCCCAAAATTATGATTCAGTAGCTTTGGGTGGTACCTTGGGATGTGCATTTTAACAAGCCAGTGAATAATTCCAAGCCAGCAAATAATTCTGAAGGTGGTCTTCAGAATACAGTCTGGAAAATATTGTTCTACAAGCTTATAAAATAATAGTTCTGAGACTTCTTTAGATCAATATTTCAGTGACTGGTAGAGAAGCCTAGAGAGCATACTATGTTCTGATGGGTATAAAATTTTGGGGCACCTGGGTGGCTCAGTCGGTTGAGCGTCCAACTTCGGCTCAGGTCATGATCTCACAGTCTGTGAGTTCAAGCCCCGCGTCGGGCTCTGTGCTGACAGCTCGGAGCCTGGAACCTGCTTTGGATTCTGTGTCTCCCTCTCTCTCTGACCCTCCTCCGTTCATGCTCTGTCTCTCTCTGTCTCAAAAATAAATAATAAACATTAAAAAAAATTAAAAAAAAAAAAAAGAAAGCCAAATGGATAATAAGTCTGTGACGGTACTTGGTGGCTTAAAAAAAAAAAAAATTATTAAGGAAGGAAGCCATTCAGTTACATGTGACAATGTCATCAAAGAGCTGCTGTCAAATTGAGTTTTTTTGTCCTATTCTGGACTTCATAGCATCTTGTAGGATGTTTCAAAATCTATGCTGGATTATGCCTCCTCAATCATTCACTACTGGTAAGTAAATATGGCACTCTAAAACACTGGCAGGATATTCACTAGAAACATACCATTTGTTACAATCCTTAGTGATTTCAAAAACCACAGATGCTCAGTTTACTAAATGTGGCTCCTATGCCCTCCTCGTTTTAGTGCTTCTACCCCTCTTTAAGCATTTCCTCTATAATTAGAGTTGGCTTTATTAGAACTGACACACACACATACACACACACACACACACACACACACACACACACACAAATCAGTAAAACCACGGAAGGGAATTCAAGTAAATCTGAGACTCTCCGTGCATACAAAGAAATACCCCACAGACTGTGTAGGAGTTGTAATTCCCAGAAGCAGTAATTTCAAAGGCAAGTTTTTAAAAAGATACTTTTTCTTAGTTCTTATTTAAAAGCTAAGTATTTGAGATGTATATATTTTTTTCTTCCAGAAGATGCCTTCTTTGAAAGGTATTTAACAATTAGGAAAGAATGATTAAGAATTCAAATATCACAAATTAAATTCATGGCAATCTCAGTTATGGGTTATTCCTGCACATCCAATGTTTTCAAGCAAAAGTTACATAAGCCAAAAAGCATACAGTATAATGGATTTCTGAGTCTGAATGGCAGTCATTTTGCAATGTGAATAGTAGTTATATGGGGGTTACCAACTACTGTCCTAAGAACAAGCAGGAAGTCTGGAAGAAGAGGGAGCAACCACAGATGATGTAGAAAACACTCCCAATGCAGCCCAATCCCTACTGGATTGGCTTCAAAATGGCAGTCTTGGTGAATAAATGAACTAGTTATACAAAAACAGAAGAGTTTACCTCCCTTTTGGGACTCTTTGAATTGCCTGTCACATCTTAAGTTCAAAGCCTAAAGTCCTTGAACCTTAAAAGTGTTCCCTGTCTCACTCTGAATTCTCTTGTTATTCCTAATGCTTTCATGTGGATTTTACTTCATTCTTGATTTGAGGGAGGGAGGCAGATTTTATCCTGGAACCATTAGGATATGGTATTTATAAAAAACCATCTGTTCATCATCACAATAAAAGGATGGTGATGATCATTTTATATTGATGATGATATCGTGATCATGATGATAGTAGCTACTACTTATTTATCCCTTACCATGTACCAGACATTTGGTTAAGGTTAGCCTTAAAGACACTTTTGTGTCCCTTTATTTATGATGCATGAAATCCACTTGGGAATGGATGGTGAACAGCAAAATACAAGCTGAATTTCAGACCCTCCTCACCACCTTGGCTGAGTGCTCTTGTGCGGTGAACAACCTGCACAGCCATTTGTGGTGGCCCTGTGGCTAAGCATTACAACTCTAGAGGATAAAGCTGAAGTTCAGTGATTTAGCTTGCACAAGACCAGTCAGTTGTTAAGTAGCAGATTCTGAACTTCGGCTGAGGTCTGGCTCCAAAATCACTGTCCTTACCCCATAAACTATAGGCCTATATCAGAGAAACTTTTTGGTATAGCTCTGTATGATCTATTATAGTGGTGAGTAAACATGACATTCAACACGCTATGTTTAAATAAATTATAAATGGCTAACGACATATTCAGAATTGCAACAAACCTTAAAATAAGATGGAGACCTTGAAACACTGACCTCTAGTGCACTTGAGATAAAAGGGATTATATGACTACAGAAATTATTATTTTTCATTATGTTCTATCACAAAGCATCAGATTCCATTTTGCACAATGTCCAAAGATCTTTAGGCTTAATCTTTCCCTGACTCTCACACCTCATCTCCTGCCCTCAAAGTCCCACCAGGCTTCCATCACATAGAATGAATTAGTTGCTAGTATGCATTGCATGACTCCTATCTAAGCCTTGCCCTTTTGCATATAGCTTTGGCTTTTTGTTTTTTTCAGGATATCTTTTCTTCCTTTACCTTCCTTATTGTTATTTATTCTTCAGAATTCAGCTCAGACACATTTATTCCAGATGAAGCTTTCCTGCTTCTTCTGCCCCAGTTAGGAGGTACCCCTCCAGTGTGTTCCAGTCTCCACTACCTCCGACTTTCAGTTACACTTGACCACTAGGGACAAAGGCAGATGATCACAGGGAGGAAGCAGAGTGAGGTAGGGTTATTTGTTCCCACATTCCCCTCTGCTTGGTTGCTGCAGGCTGACCGTCCCGTGCCCAAGGCCACAGCTTATGACAAACAGTGTTCTCCATATAAGTTTCCCTCCAAGTCCTAACTATTACTCTCCCCTTTCCTCTTCATGCAGAGGGTGTTATGCCTCCCCATGGTTCCTGGCCCCAGAGTATTATGGTGCTTTTCCTGCACCTTGCCCACATCTGTGTAAATAGCCCCTTTATTAAGTCCTTCAATTACCCAGCTTGAGGTGTCCTCTATTTCCTGCTGAGACTCTTCTTGACATATAACTGATCCCATCTGGGGCCCAGGAGGCCTCATGCCTATGCTGGCTGGACCCACACGGACTCTAGGCCCCTGCTTAGTTCTTAAGAAAAGCAAAGTCCTTTCTAACAAATATTCAAAAGGACCTTCAATTAAAGTCCAATATGACCTCACCATGACAGTTTGATACCCAATCTCTTTCCTGGATCTTACACCTAGAAAATCTTGAATTGCCTTCACACCCTCAGCCTTCCACATATGGCTTTCTTCCAAAGCAACAGTTTTATAAATTTGCTCGTGTGCTCATGGATCTTTCCAGATTTTTAGGTTCTTTTCTTTTCATGTGCTTTCCCTTACACACCCTTCTTGTACCTCAGTCCTTTTCTGCCCTCTTCCTAGAATACCCTCTCTCCTTTCCTTAGCCAAGACCCAGCTGCCTGGTCACCTCCTCCCAGCCACAAGTAGAATTTCCTGACTTTGAGTATTGTAGTGCTTGATTTTTACCTCTCCAGTGGCACTGTATAATTTGTAAAATGCTTTACCTCCACCTACAAGATGATAAATTCAAGCTCTCTCTGAGCTGAGCTTTGTAACTCCATCAGATCCAAACACAGTACTTTACAACTTATCTGTGAACAAAAGTATGTATGCGATGGCTGGATAGCTGATAGATAAACAGAGAGGTATTCTTTATTGCATTACTCTTTCTGCTGTAGGGCTTCTCAGCTTTAAGGTATCTGTCTGGCATTACTTCACTCTTAATCATCCACTTCATGCTGAGTAAGATTAGCATCTTCAAAATTCATTTTTTATCAACATAAATATCTTCAACTCTTCGTGCACAAAAGAAATACAGTTAATGTATAAACATTTATATTGACCCTCAGAAAGACTTTTAAGTTGATAAACACAATAACAGTTTGGGTTCCAGTTGCACAAGAGAAATCAGTTTAATATTCCATAGCTATTCAGCCACTGACATTTAAAAAAAAGAACAAATCCGGGGTGCCTGGGTGGCTCAGTTTGTTAGGCGACTGACTTTGGCTCGGTTCATGATCTCACAGTTTGGGAGTTCACGCCCCGTGTCGGGCTCTGTGCTGACAGCTCAGAGGCTGGAACCTACTTCAGATTCTGTCTCCCCCTCTCTCTACCCCTCCCTTGCTCATGCTCTGTGTCTCTCTGTCTCTCAATAATAAATAAACGTTAAAAAAAATTTTTAAAAAAAGAAAAAATCCAGGTTGGTAGATAATGTCTTAGCCACATTGTGATGCTTTAAATGAAATAATGCATTAATTGGCAAGAAAGAAGATGATCCTGTGTGTGTTCCATGCAAACAAGAGAGTTTCGAATACATGATTGTTCTCTCATAGTCATATTCCACATGTTATTTTTCAAATCGAATATAAACACCCTTTGAAAGAGTTCATTCCCTGATTTGATCACGAAGAGACGGTGTTATCATGAGAATTATTGCTTACAAGGACATGATATGGGCAATAGACCTAGTAAAATGACACACGACCTCTGGTGCATATGCCAGACATACTTGCAAAAACAAAAATTAAGATGTGGGATAGTAGCTGCAAAAAACTTTAAGTCTTTTCTTTTTTTTTTTTTTTTTTTGCCTTTTGAAACTATTATTAACTTAATCCTACAGCTACAAATAGCCTGGATTTTATGAAATTATCTGAAGCTGACTTTGATGCATAAATTTGGGCCCTAACATGAAACTTGTTTAAAGTTCTGCTAACATTTCCTTCCTACAACCCTTTCCATGGACTTTTTCCCTGAGGTAGTTTTGGCTGGGCTACAATGAAAAGTCTCTGCTTAGTAGCACTTCTTGATAGTCCTCTATCCTTTTGTGCCCAAGTAAGCCTTTCATTTTGTCTTGAGTCTTTCATGATCGTTATTGTCATATGGTCATTATGTAGGTCTGTGGGTATGATATGCTACCCACTCCATGTCTCAAACAATTCCTTCAGCTGTTTGCCAAGTGCTTCTTGCAAACTTTTGTCACATACTCTTCAAGTGCAACATTTGGATCTGCCTTGAAGAGAAGTACTTGAAGTTAATCCCCTAGGTCAGATCCAGAAGGATTCATGTGCTTTAATATTACCTAAATCAACCATGATTTCAAATCAGGTCAGATATCATGATGATTTCAAATGCTTCTTTGAGTAAACATGGAAGACAGAGACTAGAAAAATGTACTCTTATGAAGGCATTACATTAAGTCATCTTGCCATTAAAACCATAGTAAGAAAGAAATGTGATTACAAACTATGAGGTAGTCTTCAATAAAAGCGGGAGATGGAGGAGAAAGTAGTGCTACTTACCTCATGTCCTCACATAAGTTTCTTAATTTTGAATTGTGATCTCAACATTTTTTTAAAGTAGGTGGGATCGAGCTGATCAGAAAACTGCATTTGAAAGGACTCCAATCTAACTCTTCTGAATTCTTATGCAAAAATCCTTGAACATTAATAATTAGGTTAGCAATTTTTCTCTACTGTGAAAGCATAGGAAATGGATGTTTTCGTTTAGGAAAGATTTTAATGTAAATTCTGGCCTGGGTTTTTCATTGTTTGTTAGAGTTTGTTTTCTTCTTCTTGGATCTCCCCTTGGACCTTCCGTTCCTTCTGTCAGACAGGCTGCTGCCCCCTTCATGACTCAGCAGCACGCTGTGAGTAAACACTGAATCTTTGGTCCAGGCCCACACTGGGAGGCTCTTCTGACTCTCTAGGACATACAGAACAGTGAAGACAGAGCATCTGCAGTAACTGCAGAGTGTGGAGGTTGCACAAAGGAAGCAAACACTGTTTATGGAGAATTTAAATATGCAAAGAGCATTATTGTCTTTAAGAATACTCTAAATCAAATGATCTCTAGCAAAGCAAAACAGAACACTGATATCATTTTCTTGTATCTATTGTCAATACTGCTTGAGTTCCTGCTTTCCCTATGCTCTGCTGTGCACATTACGAGCCACCATGAAGTTGCTCTAGAGATGGGAGACACCTCTCAACACTGACGTCTCAGAATAAAGGTCCCTTTGAATGTCCAAGCTCTTTCTTAACAACATATGTGCATGTGCACCAATCCTGCTTCATTTTCATCATAGCCCTGTCACTATCTAACAATATATTTGATAATGTTTTCAGTTTTTAATTTGGGGTTGACAATGGAACATCCAATTGAAGAGTCATCAGACAGGAAGGAAACATGGCCAAACTAGCCTTAGTAGAATTTTGTTTATGGAAACTATGTATTTCATATATTTCATCATTCTTATCCTGAAAATGCTGTCAAGGTGGACAAATCCTCCTTATCTAAGGTAGTTACTTGACTTTTACTAGAAAACAGAAATGGTAGGATAGGAAGGCTAGGTTTTATTTGCATGGTCAAACAGGCACTGTCTAAATTTCCAAATGAAGGAACACATTTCATTACTTTCAAAGTGCTATGAAAATTGAACATAATATATATATATAAGTAAGTATTGTCATAGTCCCCAGAAATCAGATGCTTTCGTATGAATTTGGAGAGTGAATCTTATGTAGTTGGCAAAAGAAATGGAATTCTTTAGTTGAACATTGTAACTTCTGATATTGTAACAAATCTAACTCTATGATGTGCAATCATATGCATTCTACTTCACTATAAAATAAACCTTTCCGTTCAACAAATATTAGTAAATTCCCTATATCTGCCAGGCACTGTATTAGATGCCTGGTGATACATGAGTGAACAAAGCAAAGATCTTACCCTCACAGAGCTTTCAGTTTAATGGGAAAGACAGACATGAATCAGATAAACACCATAACTATCTACCAGTAATGCTTGATGTGAAAGAAACATGCCAGATGCTACAGAACATATGGTAGATGAATGCACTCTGGTCTAAGTTTGGGGAAGGTCTCCCAAAAGAAGTGACATTTGAGCTGATACGTGAAATAATTAGTTGTTCAATTGGTACATGCAGAGTGGAAAAGGGAGTGTGTGTGTGCCAGAGAGTGGAAATACCATGTTCAAAAGAGTTGGGCTTGCCTTTGCAATGTTATGTCTTCACCTAACATCTTTGAGGGCACTGCTTTGACTTTTGCTGTTAAATAACTAAATATACTTGGTTTATAAAGTTGCATTTCTAAGCAGTTCATGTGAACAGAATATCATGAAACAAAAGAGTTAAGCACAGCGGGCTGGATGTCTGGATATCTGGATCCCCCCTAACCACTGCTAACCAGATGCTCTTTTAGTGAACTATATTCCTTTTGAAAATCTCAGTGAGGTCTTTCAACACTTTCTCATTATCATATCTAAATTGTGCATTCCTTTAGGGACAAAGGGGGAAAGGTTAACCAAATTCATAATTTATTAACACACTCTCCAAATATGCTTACTGGGTTCAGGTTCATTGTACAATTCTGACTTTTGATCACTTGCCAAATAAATAATGGAAAATAAAAGGCTTGATCATTTTCTTACCTTCAACAGTTGTAAACCAAGATGGCCAGCCTCTCATAGAAGGAAAACTTAAAGAGAAGCAAGTCAGATGGAAGTTCATCAAGAGGTGGAAAACTCGTTATTTTACGCTGGCTGGAAATCAACTTCTGTTTCAAAAAGGAAAGTCTGTAAGTTACCCTCTTGTCTTTTCCACTTGCATTTTTAAGGTCCTCTTCTCCACCGAGCAGCTAGGCATTTTGTCTTGAGTTAAAACACCAATAATTTTTCCTTTTCCATTTATAATTTTACAGCATCATTTTACTGCATATGCCCCTTGGACTGTCTATTCTGTTCAGCCCTACATTAGTTGGTTCACTGTCTCTCTTCAATTTATTATGGTAGATCTTTATTGTTGACTTAAGTTTTAGAAAGATGAGCTGCAGAAGAACTACACAGCAAGCTTGACTTGAACAGTGTGCCTTTTGTTTCCTCATAGATCAGCTACATAAATTAATGTCTTATGATATGGACCTTGATTTCATTTATACTAAAGGTTATATTTGGAGGCAGGGACCCAAGGAAGGGGGACAGTAGGCTGGGAGAAAGAAACAAAGGCTGAGTTATTTAAGTCCTTTTTGTAGTCAGCTAAGTTCATATTTTAGGTATTTAGTATTCAGTTAATGAATAGAATATGATTCTAAAAGAATTAATAAATATTCATGTAATACAACTTTCAATCTGAAACTAAGAGGCTCAGTAAATATCTGTATTCTGAATTTCTAGTGGGAAACTTCTGAAGTAGCATTCTATTCCAATAGACAATGCAAAGTTATCCCCTTCTTTTCAAATCAGTTTTATTTATCGTTAAATTCTACTCATTCAGGATCAGGAAGAAAGAAAGTACTTCTTGGATATTTTGAATATAGTTATAATAGCTTATCACATGCCATGCTGGATTGCCTTCAAGAATCCTCAGAACGGTCCTTTGAAGTCAGCACTATTGTTACTGCCATGTTATGGATGCTGCATCTGGGGTGCTTTGTCCTCCCTCCTTCCCTCCCTGCCAGAGGGTGGAAGAATGTTCCTTTGGTCTGGGCCATCCCAGCGGCTTCCACAACTGAGAACCCTTACTTGCCTGTGTCTTTCCTGGGAGGGGCAGGCACCAGGTTAATTTCAATGCCAAGATAGCCTTGTGGAATCTGACTTGAGCAGGCAGTGGAGGCACTTTCAGTCTTATCTAGCTACCAGGCAAGCCAGGAAGGGCAAGACGCTGGCCTTTGGATTCTTGTCCAGTCCCACTTTTACAGGTATTATTTGAGCCCCAGAATCAGAGTTATGGAGAGAACATGTTCATATGCCCACATGGCCATCCACTTCTGTGCAAAGATGCCCAGAGAACACACATACAACACCCTGCTCACACCTATGTACCCATTGTGCTCCACTCATGGCCTTTGGGACCCAGGATCTGTCAATTATTACCAGGAGTTGTCTTTGGTCCTGGTCAAAGACATCTGGGAAATACAAAGGAGCTAAAAGGCTCTGACAAGTCTTGCAGGAAAGGGCCCACTTAATTTTGTTTAGTGCATCTCAAACTTGTTCTACCATATGGTTCCTTAACATCGTGTAACATCAGACCCTGCCTCACTCCCTTCCCCTTGTGAGAGAGACAGAGATAGAAAGAGACAGAGAGACAGAGACTCTGACTGGCTTGACCAAGGATAGAGCCAGTAAGGCAGAAAGGGATAAAACTGGAGTCAGACACAGGCCGTGTGACATCAAAGCACGTTGTTAAATGAATGCACCGTCCTGCTTCCCATGAACACTTAAAATACAGAGCCAGTGGCAAACCAAACTGTTTCTGAATTAATTAATGAAAGATTTTAAATTATTTAAAATTATGAGTCAATGAGAACATAGGCACTGTGTCTTTAGAATGCTCATTATAAAATTTATTTGAACTTTTTACTCAATAGCTATATAGTATGGTATATCTGAATTACAACAAATTTTGATCAAATGCTTTTTTAATCAATAAAACTTGAAGTTAACTTTCTGAATGAAAAAAAATTGGTGATACCTACGCTAAGCTCGTGCTGCTTTCTTCATCTGTGTGTATTGCAAAATGTACAGATGGACCTTTCTGTGGCTGAAGATCTTTTTGAAAGGGAAGTAAATGGTGTGCTCAACTTAGACAGTTATTTATTGGCGGTTTAAAGAAATTTTTTGTTAGCACTGCTCCATATTGAAGTACTTGAAAGTGTTTAAAATGACCATCTGAATTTCCTGTTTTTATTAAAGTAATCAGAATTAGAAGTTAAGATGCAGTGATTTCTTAGATCCCTTGAGACGGAGCAGAGTTAGTGCATAAGAACGTCTTTCCTGAACTCAAATAACCACCTTTATAGTTCTTGATCCAGAGCTTTTTAATAAAGCTTAGCGAATAAACTATCTTATAATTGGCTAACTTGTTTGACATCTTTAGAGGGAAATAATGGCTTGACATTTTAGAAATCTGACAGAGGGGCGCCTGGGTGGCGCAGTCGGTTAAGCGTCCGACTTCAGCCAGGTCACGATCTCGCGGTCCGTGAGTTCGAGCCCCGCGTCAGGCTCTGGGCTGATGGCTCAGAGCCTGGAGCCTGTTTCCGATTCTGTGTCTCCCTCTCTCTCTGCCCCTCGCCCGTTCATGCTCTCTCTCTGTCCCCAAAATAAATAAACGTTGAAAAAAAAAATTTTAAAAAAAAATAAATTAAAAAAAAAAAGAAATCTGACAGAACGTGTGGCTCAAATATTGGGAAGTGATATAATGTACTCTAAAGACCACAGCAACTTCCCTCTCATCCCCAGGGACACTGGAACCTAGCAGTGGTCACCAGTCCAGACGAAGCTTCTGCCCCATCAAAAAGGACCTTTCTTGTAAATAAGAAAAATGTGCATTTTTAATAAGAATCGAAAGACTATGGTGTTATTTTTTTACTTTTGCATTCTTAAGGTCTTGATCTCTACCAACCAGCCAGGCAAGGTGCCCTTTGACTTCCCGCCCATTTCTCTTGGGTAATTTTCACTGTCCCTCTTTAGAGAACTGTGGTAACTTTTTGTCCTCTTGATCAATTCCTCCATGTATCAATTTCTATACTACAGACTAATTCAAAGAAATATAATCTTATTGCTGTCAGATATTTACTAGAAACCAAAGTAAACTAACAAAGTATTATGTAATACACGTATCTTCAAACTTTATTCTGTCTATTCCCTAAAAGAATTTTGAAAAATCTGTGTAATACCTTGTAGCATTTTTTTAGTCAATCATAAGTTTAAAAAGTCACACAAACTGTAATTTCTGTTGAATTATAAATATTATCATTTTCTTTTTTAGGCTTATTTACTTATTTTGAGACAGAGAGCGAGAGTGGGGGAGGGACAGAGAGAGAGGGAGAGAGAGAGAATCCCACTGACAGTGCAGAGCCTGATCCAGGTCTTGAACTCATGAACCATGAGATCATGACCTGAGCCATCACGAGTTCGACACTTAACCGACTGAGCCACCCAGGTGCCCCTAAACATTATCATTTTAAGATAAAAAGATCACACCTCTCCTTTCAATATGACCACTAGGCTAAGATACCATAGCAGTTTGATACCTAACACCGTCCATTAAAAAAATACATGAATTAGTTCATCTTGAATCAAAATGGTTACATGACATCGTTTTTCTTTGAAATAATATTTTTCTACTCCCACAGCATTTATCCTGATCACCCAATCATTTTTCACTACAATAAAACTACACGTATAAATTGAAATTTAATTATTTTAATTTTTTATTACTACCAGTCTCTCAATGCTAAGATTTTTAAAATATTTTTTAAATTATATCACTTATGCAAAGTCAAAAGTGTAATACAAAATGTAATAAATAGTTACTAAACATTAAAGAGTGAAATGCTATTGGAAATGCATCTCTTAATGAAATAGCTGGAGAGTGATTATGTTGCTTTGGTTGAAGGACACTTCCCTGAGATCAATATTTTGAGTTGCTTTTCTTATTTGTTTGATTCTTCTGAGATTTTCCAAGTTGGACAATACACCATGGTAAGTTTGGGATGAGTGAGAAGGGTGCCTTTCCATTGAAGAATGAAAAAAGGGTGACTGCCTAGGGGAGGTGGCAAAGGAGAATTGGCAAGATCCTCAAGAAGAGACGCATGCTCTAGGAGACAGATGAGTTCAGGGATGTTGAAGAAATTGCTGTAAAGAAGTATTTGATCTCTTGAAACCATTCATACTAGCCTGTTGTGATGACCCTCGTGTTGCAGTGATCTTTAAGCCCCTGCTTTGATTCAAGAAAAATGTCAATCATTAAGTATTCTTTCAGTTTAATGTTCATAGACAAATCATGCTTCCAGAGCTCCAGTGTGTTTCAAAAACAGTTTGATCTACATAAACATTAGAACTCTGTTTCTTCAATTAATACCGCTTTCTCAGAGATAACACGTAGGAAAATTCAATTTCATGCTTCCCCAAGTATCCCAAATGCTGACTTAATAGTACTCTATTGTACTGTTGCATTTTGCCCTATTGATACAGTGTTGGTATCAATAAAAATGACATAAAATCTAAGAAATATGAATTAAACATTTCCCAAAACTCACTGTATAATAATTTCTTACAAATTGGCCATCTTGTCCCAACTTAATATACTGTAACACAGGGTCAATTGCTCACTCCTTCCATTGGTCTAATGACTCTGTGAGGCCTTAGCATTCAAAGTAACAAAGCATATAACAACTATATGCAGTGAAAGGCTTCTAATCCTCTTGGAAAATTCTCCAGTTGCCAAAGATCTTTTCATACTGTGGGAACCAGCTCATGTTCTTTCCTTCCCATATGCATTTCAGAAAGATGATCCTGATGACTCCCCAATAGAACTCAGCAAAGTACAGAGTGTGAAAGTTGTGGCCAGGAAACGCAGGGACCGCTCCCTCCCTCGGGCTTTTGAAATCTTCACAGACAATAAAACCTATGTTTTCAAGGCCAAGGATGAGAAGAATGCAGAAGAGTGGCTCCAGTGCATCAATGTGGCTGTTGCCCAAGCAAAAGAAAGGGAAAGTAGAGAAGTAACCACATATCTGTAGGGATTTGCAAGCCGACCTCACACTGATTGTATACAATGGGCATTGCATTATCACTGCCAATGTCAAGAAAAAAGAGATAAATTACCCAAGTCACATTGTGTTTTTACTGAATGGAACAGTTTTCCCTAAGAAGCAGAACCCAAAAGTGGCAGGATTTTTATACATTTCGTATTCTAATGGCACCTGCATTAACTCCAGAACATCTGTATGATGCATTCAGGAAAAGGAGCTACAGATGATGCAGGGAAGAAAGGGGAGAGTCAGGGATCTAGGAACCCCTGTAGATATGCCATTGTAAGTTGTAAGAATACAACTTCACAAGGTACCTGAAATACTTATCCCAAGGAAAGATTAAGCACCTCTGATGAAAACTATAGTCTGTCAAAGTATTAGAAGAAAAGTAAAGCCCTATGAGGAAAAATCAAACATATAACTTAATATAGACATACAATTATGTTTATTCTTTCCTAATGCAAATGAGGCTAACACATGGTAAAATTGTTCTCAAGTGAAGACAGTTATGTAATTAAATGTCTGTCTTTCCGAACAACTTATCTGATTATTCTGTTTAGGTTCACATAACATGATCTAAAGTTTAGGTACTTAGATATATCTATTGCCCAAGGCAGTAAGTGTAAGCTACAACAAGCACAGAAAACCATTTTCACCATCTTCAAAGTATGTGCCATTTCCATCAAGTTTTGAGATGTTACAGTTCTATACTTTTCTTCCTTATATTCAGTCGTTTAATATCTCCAAATTACATTTTATGGTTTTTCCATCACTCATATTAAAAAAAAAATTAAGCTGTGGTGGGCAGAATTATAGGATGATTCCCAATGGTCTATACCCTGACCCTTCCCCTTGACTTATAACTTGCTTCCAACTAATAGAAGATGGCAAAAAGAATAGGATAGTCTCTCCCATGACTATGGTATATTACGTGGCAAAGGTGAAGAAGTTTCTTAATCAACTGACTTTGAGTCAGTCAAAAGGATATGCACAAAAGTGTGCATGATCTAATCACATGAACCCTTTAAAAAAGAGTGAACAAGTCAGAGACTCTCTCTTCCACTGGCTTTGAATAAGCCAACTGCAATGAATTCTACAACTTTAAGGGAATGGATTTTGCCAACAACCAATGAGCTTGGAAAAAGATCCCAGCCCCAGCCAACACCTTGACTGCAGCTTTGCAAAACCCTGAGCAGAGGACCTGGGTAAGCCATGCTTGGACATATGACCCAGGAGAACTTTGAGATAATAAATATATGCTGTTTTAAGTGACCAAGTGTGTGGAAATTTGTTCCATAACTATAGATAATTAATACAAAAGCTAACTTGGAATGCATATAAGAGGACTACAGAAACCTAGAAAAAATGTAAGTAGTCAATTCCCTTAATTCTACCTTGACTCTACTGATAACTCATGAGGACAGGAAATACATAAGAGGCCAAGTTTGAAAAAGGAAACAATTGAATTTTAACATGTAAAGTTTGAAGGTATTGGGAGTCACAGAAGTTATTACAAATTGAAAACAGTTCTGGGGGTCAAGATTTTGCCTCATGGGATATATATATATGGTCACCAAAGATGTGGAATTTGCTGAAATTACTCAGGAAGAATAAGACAAAAGAACTAATAAGGGCTTCTTTGAGATACCTACTTTTAAACAAAGGAACACTGGATTGGCTGGTTAGTGTTCAGAGATGTTACAGACCAGGGGAAACAACGTCACAAATGCCAAATAAATAAGGCTTTCAGGAAATGGGAAAGGTTAACAATGTAAAATCCTGAAGAGTAATCACTTAAGATAAAGAATGAGCTTTACAATTAGGAAGCAATTGGCATTATTGGTAGGAACAATGCCATTGGAGTAATGACATAAAACTCAAATTTCAGTGGGTTAAAGAATCAAAAGGAGATTAGGAGTTTAAAGCAATAATTGGACTCTATTTTCAACAAATTGGGGCTAAGATACAGAAAGTGTTTTGTTTGTTCTAAAGATGAATTAGACTTGGGGGAGGGCATGGTTGTTAACATGCAAAAAGAAAGAAGAAAAACAACTCTGCTTGAGCAAAGTTTCCAGAAGTGGTGGGAAAAGGATTAAAATTCATGCCATAGCAATTTATGGAACAGTTAGCAAGCAACAGGTACCATGCTTGGCCTGGAGATAGAAAAATAAAAGACCCAGCTCTTCCCCTCAAGGATTTTATAGCGTAGTAGAAGAGATAATCACATAGAACAAAAATTGAAATGCTCAAGTGCCTTGATAGAAGTTTGCACAGGGTCCTGTGGAAATACAGGAGAAGGCACCACTGTAATTGACTCTGTACTCAAAGCCAAAGCATGGGCTCCCTCACTGTTTCCCAGAGCTGTTAGAGAATGAACTTGTCCTAAAGAGCTAAGAGTGTCGTGGGCGGACAAGGAAACAATGGTCAGCAGAGGGAACCACACTGCAAAAGCACAGGAGGGAAAGGAAACATGGTCCATTTGCAAAACCACAAGTCCTTATTAGGATGGGAACATGGGTGGGGGGCAAGGGGGTTGCTGTTGTGCTGTTGAGGAATGGTACATAATGATGCTGGAGAGACCTATGAGGCCACAGCATAAAGAGCTCGGTTCCATACTAAGGATCTTGAACCTTTCTTAAAAAGGTTTTAAGATTTGCATTTAGAGAAATAATTTTGATAGTGGTATTACAGAATGGATTGTGGAGATATAAAAAGTTGTAGCAGGGAAATCATTTGGGACATTCTTAGAAGTGGTGAGGTGTAGTGGCAGAGGAGACAGAGGGGAATGGAAATGGAAGAAAAATAGTGAATTAGTAAAATGGATTGGATACTGGTGGTCTGGATGGAGCCGGGGTATAGGAATGGGAAGGAGTCTCTCATGACCCCTAGGTGCTTTCTTGAGAAACTTGATGCATGGTGGTAGCATTTACTGAGATAGAAAATTCAGAAGCAACAGTTTAAGAGGTGAGGCAAATGGTAAATTTAATTTTAATGTATATATTTAGAGTATAGATACATGATTGATCTTAGACTAGGGAGACATCTCCTATGAAGTCAGGCAGGAAAAGGTGAGCAGACATACAGTTGTAAATGAGTCTCTAAATATTATGTTGAAATCTACCAGCCATTCTTAAGAGTCAGTTGAGTAACCAAGCTGTTTAATTAATTAGAAAAAAGCTGGTAACAGACAAATGGAATATTAAGTGACACCACATTAGTTATTAATTTAAAGGCCAACAATGTGTTCAAACCTTTTGTAGCAGAGAGATTACGGTAAAACTCAACCTGTCTATATACTGATTCTGTTTTCACTGAATGCTTATCCTAAGAAAGAAGAGAATGGACCCACCAGCTCAAGTTGAGAGAAATGAATTATTTTTGTTACTTATTACAGTCCTTGTGATTTCATTAACTGGATGCCTCTAGTTTAGAATACAATTCTCAGAGCCTTTGGATCAAATCTAAAGAGAAATAAATGTATGAAGTATGAATAATGATCTTTCTGGTTTCATTCCATGGTGCTGTAGTAATTCCAAATGCAAACAAATTCTCCCAGGTTTAGAATCACACTGCAATTTCAGAATCATCAGCTTCCCACTGATATTTCTGGCACTTCCACTGCCATTGCCAGCTAGCTCACCACAGAGTGCCCTTTCCCAAGAGGGCTATAGCTCCTGATCCTGAGCTAAGAAGAAACCACTCTTCTAAACATATTTAAACCTTTAAAAATGTTGGGATGAATACAATTATAATCATGGTTAGAAATTCAAGTGGTTTTCATTTTCATTCTATTTCGATTCTTTTTCCCTCTCAGATAGCTGTGGAAACAAACGTTTATGTGTGAGACTCTCATCTGGTTATTTCTTGAGAACCTGGAGTTTGGCGAAAATAAATGTTCCATATTTTGCTAACGTGACTTTTCTGGAAGATCCTTTGTTGGTGAGGTTGAGAGACATTTATGATCTCCAATTCACCTACTTTCTGTAGGCACTTTTGGGCCTATTATTGTAACTTTATTCTCAGGCATAAATAAAAGATTACTGGGTTGAAAAATTACCCTTGGGGGGCGCCTGGGTGACTCAGTCGGTTAAGCGGCCGACTTCGGCTCAGGTCACGATCTTGCGGTCCGTGAGTTCGAGCCCCGTGTTGGGCTCTGTGCTGACAGCTCAGAGCCTGGAGCCTGTTTCAGATTCTGTGTCTCCCTCTCTCTGACCCTCCCCTGTTCATGCTCTGTCTCTCTCTGTCTCAAAAATAAATAAAAACATTAAAAAAAATTTAAAAAAAAAAGAAAAATTACCCTTGGGAAATTTATCTTTCAATTTAAAAGTAAATTTACATTTAAAAATTACTTTTAGGGGGGCGCCTGTGTGGCTCAGTCAGTTAAGCTTCTGACTTCGGCTCAGGTCATGATCTCACGGTCTGTGAGTTAGAGCCCTGCGTCCAGTTCTGTGCTGACAGCTCAGAGCCTGGGGCCTGCTTCAGATTCTGTGTCTCCCTCTCTCTCTGACCCTCCCCCATTCATGCTCTGTCTCTCTCTGTCTCAAAATAAATAAACATTAAAAAAATTTTTGTTTTAATTACTTTTAGGAAACAGTTGCAAGATGAGGTAAGGGAATATATAGGTGGAATTCATGGTGCATTGCAGAGAAGTGAATACCATAAATGCTCTAGCCAGGATTTCTAGTCCCCAAAATCTAAGTTTTGAGATGAAAAACTCAAAACGTCATCTTGTTCCAGAATAGCTCCAGTTTATAGGCCTACTGGAGCAACTCTTCCCCAAAGGTGCTTCTGAAGGACAGAGGGGTTGGAAAATCAGGGAGATTTCTACAAAGGCAGTGAAGTCTAGAGAAGGTGGCACAGGCTGTGAGCACAGACACATGAGGATTCAAGTCCTAGCTCTACCAAAACTAAATTACCAGCCTGAGCAAATTACTCATCTCTCATCTCTTGGTTGGGAACCATAATGTCTATGGAACAGAACTGCTATGAAGCTTAAATGTCAAGTAATAGCATCCAGCAGAAAACCATGGGTACTGGATGGCGCTCCATTTTTTACACACCACTAAGGGAGGAAAAAAATCCTACAAATGAAATTATGATGCTATGTCTTAATATAATCAGTGCTGTGTTACTTCCAAATGTCTTTTATCTATTCTGAGAGATTTAGCAGTTTCTTCTGACTTTAGGTACCTCGAGTGATGTGTGACAGGTAATCCTTTTGTATCTATTTCAGCAACAAAATGAAACCCAGCCTCATCTACATGTTGATCTCTTCCTTTATTGGATAAAACATTTAGTGGCTGCTTTGCAAGACTTGTGGACCTGTAGTCATTTCTCCAGCGATGGCTCTTCGGTTCCCTGATGCCATATTTCATCCCACCCTTCTATTTCTTTGCCTCTCTATGTACATGATAACTTTTTGTCTCAAAATCAAATGATCTTGTTATTTTCAAGACATGCTAAACAGCAATTAACATGTGTAGTGTCGACCATGCACATAACTCAATTGAAGTAAGAACACAGAGAACTGGGACCAAGTTTGAGTGACACCCAGTCGTAGTCATTCCTGGTGGATTACAACTGCAAAACACACTGATTATCAGGCACATCCCAATTTCAGAACTTAAAATATGGGAGAAAAAAATGTAAATAAATAAGCAAAAGTATTAATTTAAGAGTTCTACATGCATTTGTTTCACAGTTATCAAAACTGTATATAAAAGTTTTTTTGTGAACAGTAAAGCATATTACAAAGGTATTTTTTGTATTTAAAAATGGTTATAATTTGCCCAATACATCCATTCTCAAAGGTATGAGATCAGCCATTTCTGTGAATATTTACCTTCTGTATTACTGGAGCTCTCCAGAGAAAATAGAACAAATAGGATATATAGAGAATGATCTATAAGAGGGGATTTATTATGGGAATTGCCTCACATGGTTACAGAGGGCAAGAAGTCCACAATCTGCCATCTGCAAGCTGGAGACCCAGGAAAGACAGTGGTGTCATTCTGTCCAAGTCCAAAGTCCTGGGAACCAGGGAGCTACTGGTTTTGGTCCTGGAGTCTGGAGGCCCAAGAACCAGGAGTTATAATGTCCAAGAGCAGAGGAAGATATACATCCCAGCTCAAGAAGAGAGAAAGAATCCTCCCTTCCTTTGCCATCTTGTTCCATTCAGGCCCCCAGTGATGCCCACCCAAATCAGGTGAGGCTGGATCTCTTTACCCAGTCTATTGAATCAAATGCTAATCTCTTCCAGAAATACCCTCAGAGACACACCCAGAAATAATGTTTTTCCAGCTCTCTGGGCATCCCTTAGGCCAGTCAGGTCGACACATAAAGTTAACCATCACACTATCTCTTTTGATGGAAATAAAGATGGTTACACAAGCCATGTTCCTGGTGCCTACCCTCCTGTGTTCTCCTTTATCCATGTTCTTCTTATGGCAGGGAAGCTAATAGGGAATGGGCCAAGGTGGCAGGAGTGAGGGTAAGGGGCACTGATATTTCTTTTATTCACTGTCACAGATTGGAGAGCATGGAGGTGAAATTAGGATGGTGTGTAAGGAGGAATTCCAGACCAAGAGGAGGAGCATTTCCAGAAGAGGCCCTCAAGGTCAATGATACCAGAGACAAAAGGAGGGAGGAAAAGCATCTGATGAAGTTGTAAGATGGGGAACTAGAGAAGAGCAGAGGGAGGCACAAGGCAGAGCAGGTGGAACTGATGAGGGCTTTAGGACCTTTAAAGGAAGACACTAATTCCCAGGGCCGGCTTTTCTTAGGCACTTGCCCAGGTGAGGAGAGCTCTGGTCAATGTCCTATATACCAGATCATGTAAGGCCCTCTAGCTGTGGACTTGGCAAAACAGGCAACCAGCTCCCCCAAAGGCCTTACAGAGCCTGGTCCTGCCACAAGACCCCAGCCTTGCAGGGCACGTTCCATATTGACATTCTTCTCATTCCATACCCCCAACCCAGTACATATTGAACTTGTCTACTTCAAAGAAAAACTTTCTGATGGTATGGGGAGGGGGAGCTGGAAATTCTGAAACCTTATTATGCATTTTTCTGTAAGAATATAATCAGACACATTGTGTTTACACAGTTCCTTATGCCTTTATGGGCAAACCTTTTTAAATTTTGAATCCAATAGAAAGAAAATGCATTTCCTCTGTCTTGCAATCAATGAAATGATTAAGATTCACTTTGGTACTGAGAACTGAGAAGAGTTAAAAGAAGTCCAATAATGTAAAGATATAAAGTACTCAAGTGATAGACTCATTTGTTCATTGGAATAACAGTACTCCACTGGAAACTATGGGTGGGGGGCAGGAAGAGTGAATTCTAATTTTTCCCTTTTGAATTCTTTTTTTGCCTTATTTTATTTTTTGACTACCAGTCCACTCACATCAGTAATGCCCAAGGTACAACACACTTATACACAAAAACAAACACATATTCTTTTATATGGGCTTAATGACAACAAAACAATGGTTTTCACTAGGCATTGTAGAAGTCAATCTTATTACTTCATTATCTTAGGTTTCTCTCTCTGTGTTTGTCTATCTAGGCTGGGATTTCATGTAATCAGAAGAATATTACGTGTGTTTCACTGTTTTCTGCACAGAGATTCACTTCTACACACCAGATTTCCTCTGGGAGTATTCTGTTCCCTCTTAATTCTAAACTATTGTAATATGGAGGAAATGGTCTAAATGCCCTGTCTCTTAAAAGAGAAAAACAACAGTCCTGTTTGCCAAACTAGCCCGTAAACACAAAAATCAGAATGGATCTCATCTTTTTAATTTAACCAAAACCACAGTTTGGAAATGTCTATTTTTTTAAAAAAATTAACCATTAAATATAATACTTAGGGTATGTGTGATTTAAGTGCTGATTTGAGAACATTTTAATCAGGACTCACTCAAACAATTCAGACAGATATCTAATGCTATCCCACACAAACATATTCATGCTCTTGGCATCACTAAATCCTGCTGCATATCAATCTCAGTTGAACACAAATCAGATTCAACTGCAGCTAATCCTGTCACGGTAAGGTTCCGGTGTAAGTAAGCCACTGGAAGCATGTCAGGCAGCCAAGCACTCTAGACCAAGTTCTTCCGAGAAAGCGTACTCAGCATTTATCATTCAGTTAACAGTATGAAGGGCTATTGGAGTCGGAAGAATCTCAGAGCATGTGGACTCCATCCACTCCCTTCCCAATGGAAAAGTCCCTTCCTTGTCATCATTGGCAGGTATCATTTATTTCCAGCTGCTCAAACACTTCTAGGGACAGAGAGCCCATTACCTTGTTACCTGTCCATATCTTTTTTAAATAACTTTTTTTCTGATTTAATTGTTGGATTTATTTATTTATTGTATATGAAAATAACAGACTGTTGTAGAAATATTTAGAAAACACAAAACTACTAAAATATAATAAAAATTACCCATAATCCTGGAACCCAAAAACATTCCATAGAAGTGTTTGGATGTGATCCCTTTTAGGTTACTCATCATTTGTATTAATTTTTGAAAATTCTGCCTCTCCCTAATTTTTAACCTTAAATCCTGGTTCTTTCCCCAGCAGCCACACAAAATGTCTATTCCCTCTTCCCCCAGACAACCCTTCAAATAGTTAGATTTGGGCATTCATTTAGCAAATACTTAGAGCATCCAACATATGCCAGATACTATGGTAGGGCATGGGGGCTCAAAGAGGACATTGTCCACACCTTTAAGATACTCAGTAAATACTTACTTACATTGTATGTAAACATTTGTATGTTTACATACAATGTAAATACATACATTGATACAATACATTGTCCACACCTTTAAGAAACTCAGTAAATAAATAAATAAATATATATTTACCCAGTAAAGAAATCAAAACATAAAACACCTCCTATGTGTGGGCCCTGGGCTAGGGATTAGGAGTGCTGAGGTGATCAAAATGCCCCAAATTTTGGGGGTCCTGGATGGCTCAGTCGACTGGTAAAGCATCCAACTCTTGATTTGTGCTCAGGTCATGATCTCACAGTTCATGAGATTGAACCCCACATCTGGCTCTGTGCTGCCAGTGTGGAGCCTGCTTGGGATTCTCTCTCCCTGTCTCTCTCTGACCCTCCCCCCAGTCGTGCACATGCACATGTGTTCATGCTCTCTGTCTCAAAAATAAATAAACTTTATTTTTGTTAATGTTTATTTTTGAGAGAGAGATAGCACAAGCAGGGGAGAGAGACACAGAATCCGAAGCAGGCTCCAGGCTCCAAGCTGTCAGCACAGAGCCCGATGCAGAGCTCAAACTCCTGAACCACGAGATCATGACCTGAGCCTAAGTCAGACGCATAACCAACTGGGCCACCCAGGCACCCCAATAAACTTAAAAAGAAATGTCCCAACCTTTGTGGAATTTATATTCTAGTAGGAGAAAAACATGTTAAAGTGTTTTCTTAATTAACTATGAAATTGCCATGTGACCAGTACTACAAAGAAGCGCAACGGAGAGAGATTGTGAAATGTGACATCTGACCTAGTCAGGAAGTTAAGGATGGCTGACCTGAGGACTGAAAGATGAATAAAACTTCCTAATCTGTGGGAGAGATGGAGGAAAAGCAGACAAAAAAAGCACACAGTGAGAGAAGGTCCTGGAGAGAAAAGGTGCACAGCCCATTAGAAGAATCAAAACAGGCCAAAATGTGGCCAGAAAGCAGCAGTGGGGAAAGGAAAACTGATGAGGGTGTGAGGCTGAGGAGGTGGGCAAGTCACACGAGCCCAGAGCGAGAGCTACTGACAGGCTTAAAACAGTGTTCCACAACTAGATCAGCATTTGCTGTCGTCACTGTCGTTGTTGTTTTTGTTATTGTTGTTGTTGGAGTAAAATTGACATGCAATGTTATATTAGTTTTGGGTTTACAACTTAGTGATTTCAACAGATCTTTCCATTACCCCGTGTTTACCACAGTAAGTGTAGTCATACCGTCTGTTGCCATACAATGTTATTGCCATATTATTGACTGTATTCCCTATGCTGTAATTTTCATCTCTGTGAGTTGTTTATTTTATAACTGGGAGTTAATACCTCTTAATCCTCTTTATCTATTTCATTTTTATAAGAGCACTCTAGCTGCTGTGTCGAGAATGGAGTGTTGGGAAAGCAAGAGTAGAATCTGAGAAAAAGATAGGAGGCTATTCAGATAGTACAGGCAAGAGATATAATGAGAGTTTGAAAGAAGAGAGTGGCACCAGAAATGGAGAGAAATGGAGGGCCAAGGAGATAATTCAGAAAAAACACTGTAGGACATGGTGAGGTTTGGGAACTCCCCCTCAGGATTCTGGCACCAGTGGGTGGGTGGCAGTACTGTTTGTGATAAGGAGAACACCCAAAGGGATCAGATTTGAGGGGAAGCCCTGTCAGTAGAGAATGCATCACAACATTACGATGTGGGGGGCATGGCAGAGACAGAGCAGGAAGCGGGTGACCCTGCCTGCAGGCAGTCAGCAAACCCTCCACTGAAGAAGTGATACTATTCTGGGCCTTGAAGAAGGAATCCACTTTTCTTCTTTCACACTTTCATACTTTCTCAAAGGGAAAGGGCATTCTAGTCTAGGGAATAGCATACGCAAAGATTAGGATCAAAGTTAAGAGACAACATAAATGGGCCAGGAAGAGAACAACGGTCACTTATTTTTAGCTATTTATTTTATCTGTGCCCTTGTTCCAAAAATTACTTATTGTTCTCTTAAAATATGTACTTTAACAAATTACTATAACAAATTGCTCCAGAATGGGGGGCTTACAAAGAACAGAAATTTATTTCTCATAGTTCTGGAGGCTGGGAAATCCAAAATTAAGGTGCCAGCAAATTCAGTGTCTGGTGAGAGCCTGCTGCCTGTTTCATAGATGGCTGTCTTCTTGCTGTGTCCTTACATGATACACGGGATGAAGGAGGTCTCTGGGGTCTCTTTTGTAAAGATACTAATCCAATTCGTGAAGGCTCTGCCCTCATTACCTAATCACTTCCCAAAGGCCTCACCTCCACATACCATCACATTGGAGACTAGGTTTCAGCATGTGAATTTGGAGAGACACAAACATTCAGTCTATAGCACTGATGTATCACCAAGCCCCCCACCAATGAAGAATTTGTTGTTCCAGCTGCAAGGAGTGCTTTTGGTAAACACCCTTAAGCTGTCATTTCCTTCAAGGATTGCCTTAGCATGGCCAATGTCACAACTCTTCCTGGAGCATCTGACATCTAACAAATGGTTATTGGAGAAATATAAAGACCTGGCCATTCATGCCCAACTTAGGACAAACTTGAGGGGTCATTCTAGCTCCAGAGCTCCCTTTGAGGTCAGCTGAAGCTATCTTTGGGACTGCATCAAAGCTGGACTTCTTCCTTTCCTCAATCTTGATTCCTCTTCACACCCTTCCATAGGTGTTGATTGCAAGGGTACTCCTTAATAAACATTCTGCACCTTAAATTCTGTCTGGAGTCTGCTTCCCAGAAAGTCCAACCAGAATGAAAGTAAGTAAAGGCATAGGGCAAAAGGAATACAAGACAGGAAGAAGAGTCACCAGGATGAGGGAAATAGATGAAATCTAAGCCATGAGGTCCTACTCACTAGCAAAATGTAGGTAAGGTTCAGATCTGACTCTGTGCTTCCATGCAGACAAAATTAAGAGAGACATTCAGTCAGATTCCTAAGTCACAGTTTCCCAGACTAAATATAAACCAGTTGCCCAGAGGAAGAAAATATTCCCAATACTTATACCCAAGAATTTTTTCCCAATGGGCCTCACAAAGCAAACACTGTAATATATCAACAGTGGCCTCAACATCTCCCTGATAAGGACAATAGCATGCTTAGGATGTGTAGGATACAAACACCAACTTATGAATTTAAACATGTAAATAACATAACTCTCTTTGCTGCTTTGCATTTGAGCTTAATTTGTGAATTGAGCCCTGGATCCCATTTCACCTGGTGGCAAAAATGTAATCTTAGTCCATTCAGGGGAAATTTTGTCAACTCAAAGGATTCTCCGTTTATTCAGGTTTTTCCTAGTCCCCATTCTCTACAGTATTCCCTCATGTATTATTTATGCCACAAGGTTCATATTCTGGTCTTTCAGGTTCATGAATGTTTTTAACCTCAAAATATTGCCTTCTGAGACAAAATCCTATTTTCTCAAAGTATTATCTCAGCTGTGAATCTCAGAAATCTATTCTGAAATTCAAAAGCTAACAGTTCACTGTTACTTCTCTCTAACTTCTTTCCAACTTCCCTTTTTTGAGGCAACGGATGCCTCCTGTCTAGTGTGAATGAGGGGGTCTGGGTGACTGGAAGGGCAAAATGGTCTACAGGAGATAAAATGGATAACAAGGCATTTTTCTTTAAAGCATATCAGCTAATTGATTGTTGCAATTTAAAAAAATAACATTCTGCAGTGAAAATGAATAACACAGCACTAGTATATGGAACAAATAAAAATAATTTGGGTGTAGGCTCAAAACTGTGTAACTCAGACACACAGCATCTGTAAGCCATAATTAAGGCAGGAATACATTTTAGAAAAGAGGAACAGACAGACTGTACAACTTCCAAGCAAACTTCTACAAGGCCCATCCAAGTGGAGTGAGGATTCTCTATTATTTACTTATACAGTATTTCCATATGAAGGATATCTGCTTCAAATAAGCAAAGAGCTGCAAAGGTTTGTCTTTGTTGTTTTAAAAAGCAGCCCCTGAGAAAAACGTGACGTTGTCCCCCAAAATGAAAAAGTCGCTATGAAACTTTTGTTTGTTTTGTTCTCTGCCACCACTAACTAAGCTCAGCCGTTTGTTTCAAACAGCCAGAAAAGACAGGCTGTGGGGGGGAGGGGCATTGGTGGGTCAAAGTTCAGAGGCGCTGAAGTTTCTCTGATGATAACAGAACAAAGTTCAAGAGGCCAAGGGGGCCCCCTGATGATGGAATTCAAATAGCAGATGTACACAGAGCTCACCTGCGGAGAATGCTGCAAACATCAAGAGGCTAAATTGATGTTCTAGAACACAGTGAGTGCAGACACATTAGGCTTATACCTGTAACCAAAAGCAGAGGTTAAGAGATGCTTTCTGTGGAGGAGAATGGATGCCTTGAGGGTCATCTTAAACTATCTAAATAATGAGTTTGGCTAGTCATTATCTCTCAGGACAACAAGCAAACCGGAATATTTTGTGGGGAGGGTGTCATTACAGAGAATTACACCGTTACTGTGAAGTTTATCCCTGATATCGTATCTGCTTGTTAGAGTTTCGATAGTAGCTCACCTATAAGACTGCTTAACACCACAGCAAGTATTTGAAAGAACATAATGGTTATGATGGGTATTAAGAAGGGCACTTGTGATGAGCACTGGGTGTTATATGTAAGTGATGAATCCCTGAATTCTACTTCTGAAACCAATATTGCACTGTATATATTAACTAAAATATAGAAAAAAGAATATGATTGTAGATAGGCTACTATGTATTATGAAATTCTTCATAAAAAGAGCTATAAAAATAATACAATAAACTCTTCATACCCACCACTCAGCTTCAGGAAAACAAGCATTGAAAATGCATTCATTGGAAGCCCTCTGAGATTCCTCCCGAAATGCAGTTCCTACCCTACCTTACAGGTAATGACCGTCTTGAATTTGGTAATGATCATTCCAATGCATTTCTTTTTTTTTTTTAATGTTTATTTTATTATTTTTAAAAGAGAGAGACAGGGGCGCCTGGGTGGCTCAGTCGGTTAAGCGGCCGACTTCAGCTCAGGTCATGATCTCGAGGTCCGTGAGGGCTGTGAGTTCGAGCCCCGCGTCGGGCTCTGTGCTGACAGCTCAGAGCCTGGAGCCTGTTTCAGATTCTGTGTCTCCCTCTCTCTGACCCTCCCCTGTTCATGCTCTGTCTCTCTCTGTCTCAAAAATAAATAAATGTTAAAAAAAATTAAAAAAAAAAGAGATAGAGACAGAGCATGAGGGGGGAGAGGGACAGAGAGCAAGAGGGAGACACAGAATCTGAAACAGGCTCCAAGCTCTGAGCCGTTGGCACAGAGACGGATGCAGGGCTCGAACTCACAAATTGTGAGATCATGACCTGAGCCGAAGTCAGATGCTTAACTGACTGAGCCATCCAGGCGCCCTTCCAATGCATTTCTATACAAGTTTACTATATTATGTTTCATATATATATATATATACACACACACACACACATATATAATATATATATGTTATATATACATATAACATTTGTTTTATACATATATAAACATATATATGTTTATATATATAAATATATTTGTTACATATATTTATATATTATATATAGAACATTTCTAAAAAATACATAGCATTGTTTTATACATAGTTAGACTTTACATAAAGAGTTTCATATTTCATGAATCTTGCTCTATTTTTAAGTTTCATGTTTGTGAGACTTATCTATCTTGACTTATTTCTAGTTGATTTTCAGTGCTGTAGATGATTCCCCGTCATACCATTCCACTTCTCTATTCATTTTTCTGGGTGGTGGTTGTCTCTGGTCTTTGCAATAACAAAAAAATATATGAAAATATTGGTTCTTTGTGTGTAAAGTCAAATATTTCTTTGGCCAGTGACTGTCAAACTGTGATCCACAGACCCCTGGTGGGCCCAAACCCCTTCAGGCAATCCATGAGGTCAGTCATTTTCCTAATAATACAAAGACACATGTACCGTTTTCATCGTGTGGACATTTGCACCGATGATATAAAAGCTATGGTTGGCAAAGCCGCTACAAATCAAGACAATGTCACCAAGCTGTACCAGTAGTCATTGTATTCTTGCCCACTGCATGCTGGGGATTTTAATAAATCATTTAACAATAGTAATTTCATTAAAACTCAACTCTTGCATACTCATCTATTTAATATTCTGTATGTCAAAGTGGGGAGTAAGCACAAATCACTCCTGTTGTATTCCAGAGGACAACAGTGTCTCAAGAGATATCATGCAATTGTTTGAGTTACAAGATGAACTCCCACTTTTTTTCATGGAACATCATCTTTATTTTGAAAGAATGCCTGGCAGACAAACCATGATTATTTCAGTGTCTGGTATTTGGCAGATATTTTCTCAAAAAAAATAATGACATGAGCTTTCAAGCAAAAATTAGAGTTTTTGAAAACATGAATCCAAATGTGAGTTTGAGGGCTTCCCAGTATTTCAGAATTTCTCTGATGAGATGCGTGGTGATTTTCTGATATTGTATAATGTAATTAAATATATCAACATTTAGAAAATCTGTGTAATTCAGTAAAATATTTTGTCTCAGTTTCCACTGCCAAATGTTGCAAAATGATGCATGAGTAAAAAAAAAAAATCCATAGATCATATATTTTAATTCAACAGAGTATGAAAAGTTCATTGACATGATTTTTAAATTCCAGTTTTCAAGGAACCTTTAAGAAGCTACTATTTGTTGAGTTTTAGGTATAGTATCAAAGAAAGATAGAAAAGACTATTGAAATACTCCTCGCTTCTTTGATTCCATATCTGTGTGAGTCTATTTTCTTCACATACTTCAATCAAAGCAATACACCACAAAAGACTGAATGCAGAAATACACTCTAGCTGTCTTCTGTTAAGCTAGCCATAAAGGTATTTGCAGAAATATAAAATAATGCCAATTTTCTCACTAAAGGTTTTGTTTGGGAAAATATAATTATTTTTTTTAACTTTTTTTTTTTTTGAGACAGGGAGAGACAGAGCATGAACAGGGGAGGGTCAGAGAGAGAGGGAGACACAGAATCTGAAACAGGTTCCAGGCTCCGAGCTGTCAGCACAGAGCCCGACGCGGGGCTCGAACTCACAGACTGCGAGATTGTGACCTGAGCCGAAGTCGGCCGCTTAACCGACTGAGCCACCCAGGCGCCCCAAATATAATTATTTTATAAGAGTATGTTATTTGTGTTAACATGAAATAGGCTTATGTTGCTTTTTAAATGAATAATAAAAGTTTTAATTTCTCAAATTTATTTTCCAATATAGTAAATATCAATAGATAGAACTCACATAAACAAAAGCTCTTTGGTATCCTCAATAATTTTTAAAAGTTTATAGCAGACACATGAAAAGATGCTCAATATCACTCATCATCAGGGAAATACAAATCAAAACCACAATCAGATACCACCTCACACCTGTCAGAATGGCTAAAATTGACAACTCAGGAAACAACAGATATTGGTGAGGTTGCAAAGAAAGGGGAACACTTTTGCACTGCTGGTGGGAATGCAAACTAGGAAAGCCACTCTGGAAAATAGTGTGGAGTTTCCTCAAAACATTAAAAATAGAACTACCCTATGACCCAGCAATTGCACAACTAGGTATTTATCCAAAGGATACAAAAATACTGATTCTAAGGAGCACGTGCACCCCAGTGTTTATAGCAGCACTATCAACAATAACCAAATTATGGAAAGAGCCCCAATGTCCATCAACTGATGAATGGATAAAGAAGATGTGGTGTGTGTGTGTATACACACACACACACACACACACATACACATATATGTATACACACACACACACACACACACACACACACAATGGAATATTACTCGGCCATCAAAAAGAATGAAATCTTGCCATTTGCAACAATGTGAATGGAACTGGAATGTATCAGGCTAAGCGAAATAAGAGTCAGAGAAAGATAAATATCGTATCATTTCACTCATACGTGGAATTTAAGAAACAAAACAGATGAACATAGGGGAAGGAAAGAAAAAATAAGATAAAAACAGAAGGAGGCAAATCATAAGAGACTCTTAAGTACAGAGAACAAACTGAGGGTTGCTGGAGGGGTGAGGCGATGGACTAAATGGGTGATGTACATTAAGGAGGGCACTTGTTGGGATGAGCACTGGGTATTACATGTAAGTGATGAAGCACTAAATTCTACTCCTGAAGCCATTATTACACTATATGTTAACTAACTTGGATTTAAATTTAAAAAAATAATAACCAATTACAAAACAATGAAAGAAATAATTTTTAAAGGTATAAAGTGTCCTGGGACCAGAATGTTTAAGAACTGATAATGTAGGATACAGCCAAGAATTGAATTTCTGGGTTGTAATTTATCTTTGTTAAGTATTTCCTAATTGTCTTCAAAAAAATTGCATCTAGGGGTGCCTGGGTGGCTCAGTCAGTTGAGCGACCGACTTCAGCTCAGATCATGATTTCATGGTTTGTGAGTTCGAGCCCCGCATCCAGCTCTGTGCTGACAGCTCAGAGCCTGGAACCTGCTTCTGATTCTGTGTCTCCCTCTCACTCTGCCCCTCCCCCACTAATGCTCTGTCTCTCTCTGTCTCAGAAATACATAACATAAAAAAAATTTTTTTAATTGTATCTAAATTCTTACTTGCCCATTGTTTACATAGTTACCAGCATTTGGAACTGTTTCAAGGCTTAAATCTTTTTAAATCTAATAGGTGTCAAAGTGTTGTTTTAACTTGTATTTCTCCTACTATTGGTGAGATTATACATTTTCTGTGTATTGTCTCTACATATCTTCTCTTGTTTGAAAATCCTTTCTATATATTTTTTTGCACCTTCTTCTATTAAGTTGTCTTTTCACATTAATTTTTGAAAAACATTCACATTTTCCAGACATGTATCCTACCTGGTTTCTCTCCTTTTTTCACCTTTAAATTTGTAATTTTTTATTGAGATATAAATTACATGCAATAAAATGTACATATTGTAAATGTTGAGTTCATGAGCTTTGACAATTGTATAAGCCCATGTTATCAACACCCAATACAATATATAGAATATCACTCTCATTCCAGAAATTTCCTCATGCTTCTCTACAGAGGAAACACCTTGGATTAGATTAGTGTTTTCTATAACTTCAAACAAATAGGATCATATAGCATGTGGTCCTTTGTGCCTGGTTTCTTTCTGTCAACACTTTTTTGAGATTCATCCATGTGGTTATATGTGTCAGTAGTCCATTGCTTGTTATTGATGAATACAATTCTATTATATCAATATACCAAAATTTGTCTATCCGTTATCCAGCAGATATGCATTTGAGCTGTACCTGGGCTATTGTAAGTAAAATTGCCATGAACATTCTTGTACACATTTTTTTTTTGGTAACGTGTTTTTATGCCTTTTGGCTAAAACACCTAGGAATGGAACAGAATACCTTCTAAATGTATGTTTGACCTACAAATGTTAGGTTCCTTATGTTTTAATTTTTCTTTTCTTTTTTCCCCCATATCATTGTACTATATTATACATAAGTTATTTGGATATCTCCTGGTTCACTCATTCTTTCTCCAACTGTGTCTACCCTGTTGCTTATCACACATACCAAGCTTTCATTTCAATAATTATATTTTCATTTCCAGGATTTCTCTTTCATTTCTTTTTTGAGTCTTCTAGGTATTTTCAAATAGTATCTTCTTCCTTTCTCTTGTTGTTTACTCCATATTTTGCTGCTTTAATTATTTAAAATAAAATATCTTATACTCATTATTTTCACTTTCTGATTTTTTAGGGCCTCTAATCACATTGTTTTTTTGTTTCTATTAACTCTTAGTCTTAGTAAGTTATTTCCTTGTGGTTTGTAAATCCATGTTGTAAAGTTTATCTGTGAGATTCATGCTGTTATCTTGATTATATATATAGGTGTGTGTGTATATGTATACACACACACACACACACACACACATATATGTGTGTATATATAGAGAGACATATATATATATGTATATATATATATATATATATATATATTTATATATGTATTTAATTAACTGTCTTCCACCCCATCCTGGAACTGGAGATGAAGAGTGAAACTTGGAGCCTGCCACAGGAAGGACTCAATCTGAGCAACAGGCAGGAGTTCCTAAAGGTCCCTCCATCCTGGAAGACTTGTCCCTGGTAGGCAGGGAGAGGGGAACCAAACCATTACTTTGACAATGCTGGTGCCCAGCATAGTGACTGGCTACCACTCTGAGCACTGGGACTCTGATCTAACCTGGATTCCCTGGGGACCTGAAAGATTTCTTTGTTGAGAAAAGGGAAGCCTGGGATCTGGCCCTTTTTGAGGGTAAAGGTGCTTCTATACTTGAGCTTGGGATGAGAAGCCCATGTGCACTCCTCCCCTTCCTCTCTATCCACAACATGGGATCACCACGTTTCAGCCTTCATGGGGCTGCCTCAGGGTGAGAGGTGACCAGAATAACCTTATAGCGGAGTCTTGAGGGAGAGCAGGACAGGGGGCTCTTGGTGAGCATGTATGGCTGCCACAAGGGATTTTTTTTTCACTTTCAAATTCTACCAATTGGCAGAGATGCTAAGAACCTCTTCAAGTTAATATCTTAACTCAGGGTTTCTGACCACTCAGGGTGTATAAATTCAAACCTCAAAACCATGTCTATGCACATTTGAATTCTTTTTTTTCTACCCAGAGCCCAGATAAAGCAGATAATTTTTCTTATTTCATTTTGCCTGGACATCTTTTTTCTGGTGGTATAGGCCTTTGGGGGTCTAGCACTTATGCAGAGCCTCAATTCTACCTTCCTACCATGGCTCAAGGCCTTGCCTTTTGTCCTCATGTGTCAGAAATCCAAACCTCTTGATTACCAAGATTACCAAATGCCCCCAAAGCAAGGTTGGGGCTAAAATTAGCACCTCACCACTTTTTTTTTTAAGTGTCTGGAAGTTTCTCCTTTTTCTTGGGAGCTTGAAACTTTAAAAGCTCTCTGTTACATCTGATCCATCATTTCTAGGTGTTTTGTATTTAGAGGTTTTTCAAGGTACATAGTCTGTTATGATGACAGAACCAGGAGTCTACAAAGCTGTTGTTTTCTCCCACCAAAGTCATCAATGAGTAATGACCACAATTCTTTCTCCAAGTCAGAAATCAACTGCTTTGGGATTAGGAAAGGGACACTATCCAGATAACAAAGAGACATATATCTTCCTCATATCTGAGAAGCTCCTGCCTAATCCCTTTACTTTATCAGGCTCTAAGGGCTCCTGGATTACTGAAAAAGTTGATGAATGTGGAGAGCATCCTGTGGGAACATTCTGGGAAGTTTAATTGGGAACAGAAAAATAGGGAGCCATTTGAAGTGATCCCAGGTCTCAAGCAAGTTCCATGTTCTTTCAATGTAAAGATTCCACTCCATGTTGTTTTGTTTTGAGTCAAGGAAGTACCTGAGCTGAAAAGAAAAAGGAAAAAAATGTTTAAAACCTAGACTCACCAAAAAAGACAGAATTTTTCTAGTAGATCTCATGAGACAGGATTTGGGAAAGAGAATATTGTTAGTTTGGAGAAAATGTGCCCTGTTGAACTTGATCATTTAGCAATGTACATTGGTCTGGGGAAAAAGACTGGGCCATTTCCCTATAATCTCCAGCCCTCACATGAAGTGTTTTCTTCCCTAATTGTTATTTCAAAATCAAAAGTTCTGTGTTAAAGGCCTTTTACGAAATGGCAAACAAGAGGACAAGCATAAACAAGTGGTCAGAGAAGAATGGTTTTTAAAAGTCCCATTTACACAGTTTTAGAGAATAAGAGCAAGCCATTCATGGCAAAAAACAAAATCCCCAAAAACCTGTGACAGTGGCTACTTACTGGTATGAAGGAAGATCCCTATGAGGATTAAATACGCAGAGTCAGACCTGAAAAATATTCAGGAGTAGGAGATGAAATGGGAGGAAAGAAAGTAATGTCATAAAGAGAGTCACTGACTACAGAATACGTCAAAGCAATAGTCCATAAGGACTTTAAGCTACTCTGGATTCGACGGGGCAACATTATGATGCTTTGTTCTTGGTGATCTACCTCTGCCCATCAAAATGATGGCCCAGCCAAAGAGAATAGATTCTGAGACTCTGCTCCTTGGGAGGATTGGTGGTGAGGGAAGCCAGGCAGAATCCCAGTTCGGGAAACTGTAAGGACTAAGCAAGAGCAGAGAAAAGTAACTGAGAGGAGCAGAAAGGAGTCAATTGAAATAGATCCCTTAACCAGTGGAGTGTGATCATGAGGGTGGAGACAGAAGTCTAGATGCTGGATCAAGGATTCCATGTTGCAGGTAACTTTCTGGGATACCAACAATGGCTCCTCCCAAGCATCCTTTCCCAGGGTTTCTTCATGCCCATTATTCTTTATGATTCAGCAAGAACAAAGGATCAAATTCTTGTCCAAGAGTTCCAAAATAGGCTCTTAAAATTCATAATGGAAATGATCTTATTAAAATCCAAAATATTTTTAATTGTATGAATTAGGCTTTTCAGTGACAAAAGATTGTTTCGGTTCCAAAAGCTTGGCTTTGAATATCAGGGTCTAATGGTGTGAACAAAAAGTTTACGCTATAGTCAAAGTTTGTTCTATAAACAATGGAGTTGGAGAGATTGCAGGGTGATGAATAAGCCACCTTCCTCTTCCCACGGCAGCCACTGCCCCCACCCTCCAAAGACCAGTGGAAAATCTCACAGGTTGGAGGAAAGTAGATACTTGGGAAAAGAGAGCAAGAGAGTGAGTAATTGATATGAATTACTGAGAAAGGGGCCTCCATATCCTGCACATCCCAGGTTCCAATCCATGGAGCTGGAGCCAGGGCCTCTAAGAGAAATCCCAGATGGATTTTTAGGAGAACCTGAGAGAACAAGAAACTTCTGCCTCCCTTTTCGGGGAGTAGTCCTGAGACACAGAGCCAATGAAGACCCATTGATGGGGTCATAAACAGCTGCCAGTGCACAATGATAAGGACCAGGCAGATTGAGTTATAGCTTGCAGATACCAGCAGAAGATGGGCAAAGTAGAAGATGGCTATCAAATAGATTCACTCCCTTCAACAAAGCCAGGATGAAAGAGAAACTGTTGTCATCCTGACTCCCAGAGCTTAGATCACCTATGGGAGACAGAGATACCTTGAATTGACTGAATCCAGTGTTCTCCCTATGGAGTGGACAGGCGAGCTCAAGGACTAAACTAAGATTCAGTTGTAGAGAAATATTGTAGAGAAATAAAGGTACATCTTTGCACACCTGAGTTTTTTGACTGCGGTATTTACACCTATTGAAAGATCTGGATCCAGAGTAACACTGATCTAATGCCAGACCTCCCAAACTGGTGTTTAGGAAACCAAACATTGTCTCTAATTAAACTGTATAGAGTTCGGAAATACACCTAACCATACACCAGAATTTAATGTAAAAGCTCCACTTCAGGCCAGTGAGGAAAAGATTATTCAACTAACAGAATTGGTATAACTAGGAACCATTTGGAAAATAATTAAGGAAAATCTCCATCTTGCTCTTTAGATCAAAATAAATTTCATAAAGATCAAAGATTTAAACTCTGCAAAAGAAACTATAACACTTGAAGAAAATGGGGTATATTTCTTTTTTTTTTAATTTTTTTTTCAACGTTTATTTATTTTTGGGACAGAGAGAGACAGAGCATGAACGGGGGAGGGGCAGAGAGAGAGGGAGACACAGAATCGCAAACAGGCTCCAGGCTCTGAGCCATCAGCCCAGAGCCCGCCGCGGGGCTTGAACTCACGGACCGCAAGATCGTGACCTGGCTGAAGTCGGACGCTTAACCGACTGCGCCACCCAGGCGCCCCTATTTATTTCTAATAGTAGAATGGGGAAGACTTTTCTAAGAATGACACAAAACTTAGAAGTATAAAGAAGATTGATACATTTGACTACAACATTTTTTATTTCTGTACAATAAAAAATAATGAGCAATAACTGAAAGGAAATTGGTAAATTTGGAGTATCATCTATAACCTATATTGTAGGGCTAATTTTCTTAATTTATAAGGAACAGATATAATCAGTTAAGAAAAAGATGACCAACCCCAGAGAACATTAAACAAAAGACATGAACAAGGAAGGCAGAAAAAGAGATACAAATAGCTAATGCATATATGAAAAGATGTTCAACCTCATTAATAATTAAGGAAATGTAAGACAAAATAACATTTTTTGCAACAGTGATCATTTCATTACTTGTAGGCTCAAATGAGTATTCCATTTGTACATAACAACACTTAAGAGGAAATGGAAAAATCAAGGGATTTTATTACTAATTTTCATAACAGTAACACTTTAATATGTTTTTTAAGTTTTATTTGTTTATTCTGAGGTAGGGGGTTTGCGGGGAGAGACTCCCAAGCAGGCTCCATCAGTGTAAAGCCTGATGCAGGGCTCAAACTCACAAACCATGAAATCATGGCCTGAGCCAAATTCAGAAGTTAGACGCTTAGCTGACTGAGCCACCCAGGTGCCCCACATAACAGTAACACTGTAGCTAAGCAAGTTTACAAGCACAAATGGATGTAAAAAACTGAGTAAATATTTACAAATCTTTGAATTAAAGATAATTTCCCACATTTTTTGACAGAATGGGGTTGCGTTACATTTTCTAAAAGCATATTATAAGTAAATTCACATTTTAAAATAATCCACTTCCTATGAATTTCACAGTTATTAGAAGAAACCAATGCAATGCTCTTCTGTTTTAATGCTCTCAAACAGTACAACAGCAGTCTTTCAGGAATACCTCCTTCCTTTTTTGTGTGTATATGCAAAATTATCATAGTCTTGTCCCCGGGCCATTGATATTTCCTTCTGTAAGACACACAGAAAAATCCTTAATTCTAGCGAACCAAAATAACATTTTTTAAATCTATGAAATTGGCAAAAAATCTAAGCTTGATAATACCTTTGCTAGGGCCATGGAAACCAGACATCTTCATACACCTTTGGTATGAGAATAGTTGCCATAATTTGTCAACATGTATGAAACCATTTAATCGATGGTCCTTTCAGTGCTAGGAACTTACTACAAATACACCTGAAAAAGTTCATGAAATAGGTTCATTGCAGTATTGCTTTTAGTTTTGTTTTCTTTTGTTTTTTTAAAGGAAATTCTCTTTTGTTTTTTTAAAGGAAATTAAGTAGGGATCTAGGGAAGGGACTGCTCAAGGCAGGGCACAACATTGCAGGAGCCTGGGGGAAGGAGGAGGGTCATGGACAGTAAACCTGACTCACATGGAAGTTAAATTCAGTTCAATTTCTCAGCTAAGTGATCCCCCATCTTCTATCTGTGCCATGAGGTTTTGTACTTTCTTTTTCACTTAATTCAGCCCTAAAAATGTTAATTAGAGTCCTACTATGTTCTATATATCCTGTATCATGTCTCTAATGAAGCTGGAGTTTGAGGTATTGGTGTAATTTGAACAAGTAGAAAAGGTAGGAAGGTCATTAAAGGAGGAGAAACCAACGTGGGGCTGTGGGAGTGTATGATACGCTTGAAGAACAAAATACATCACATCTGAATTCTTTTTGGGGACAGGAGGAGTGTAGTTAAAGAGTAAGCCTATCGTCAGACTATGCTTCAGGAGCCATCTCTTTATCAACAAATGATCATTATTCTTACATTTGCGTTTTTTTTTTGCAAAACAACTCTGGCAGCCAAATACAGGGTGGAATGAAGAGGAAAGAAGGCAAGGAGGCTAATTAGCTGGTTGATGCGATGGGTAATGAGGTCAGAACAAGGTCAGTAGGAGGTAGAATGGAAAAGGTTGAGAGGGTTGGAGACAATTTAGAGATGGTAGAGACATAAGATGGCTACTTATCAGATGTGGGAAGTGGAGACGAAGTCATTTGAGATGGCATTTGCAAAACTCGTTGTTGATTGGAGGCGAAAAGGTGCAAAGGAGGTGAAAGCATTTCTAACTTTACAGATAAGGAAAAGTTGATGCTGTTAACCAACATAAGGAGTCTGGGAAGGAAAGCATGTGGTTGAGGGCTGAAAGACATGCTAAATTTTGGAGGTGTTGAGTTTGAGGTATCTAGGTAGCGTCCAGGAACAGATGTCTGATTGATATTTGGAAAATATGATTGGAACCTTCCAAGTGAAAAAGACTGCTCCATGGGTAATGCCAAGAAGAGAAGAGAGTGGAAGTAGAACTTTGGAAAATACCTGCATTTTAGGGCTAGGTCAAGGATGGGGTGTCAGCAAAGAGATTGGAGGAGGAAAGGTCAGGGCCCATAGAGAAATAGTGCTCTGGGAGCCACAGGTGGAGCCAGCCAGTAATGACAAACAGCAGGGCGAGCCCTACAGAGCCCCAAAGAAGTCCAGCTGGGCAAGCTGCCCCCAGCCCCACTCTGATGCTCTCCAGCTGCTCTCTAAAGTTTAAAGCACTGGCAGTCCCTGCTAACCCACGGTTTCACTTTCTGAGCTCTGGAAGCAGATAACCTTCCTTCTGACATGTCCTCCAATGCTACAGCACGCTGCCTACGTCATTCATCTCATTTCATATCACAGAGGCATTTTGTTATCTCACAGCATCACAAGAAGAGAGGTGAGTACAGAACAGTAAGATATTTTGAGAGAGAAAGACCACATTCACTTAACTTTTATTATAGTACATTGTCATAATTGTTCTATTTTTTTAAATGTTTATTTTTGAGAGAGAGAGAGACAGACAGAACGTGAGCAGGGGAGGGGCAGAAAGAGAGGGAAACACAGAATCCAAAGCAGGCTCCACTCTATGAGTTGTTGGCACAGAGCCCGACCTGGGGCTCAAACCCGTGAAATGCAAGATCATGACCTGAGCTGAAGTCAGACACTCAACCTACTGAGCCACCCAAACGCCCCTTAATTGTTCTATTTTATTACTAGCTATTGTTGTTAATCTCTTACTGTGCCTAGTTTATAAATCTATCATAGGTGTTTGTGCATACGAAAAAACATAGTATACATAAAGTTCAGGCATCCACTGGGGGTTTTGGAATGTTTCCCCTGCAGATAAGGGGGACTACTGTATCGTTCAGCTTTTTATATAAAAACTTTCAAACAGGTTCTAAGAAATAAGTGCTATAATCCCCTTTGTCCCAGGAAACACAAATATAAAAAGATGCAATTTCCTTATACCCTTTGGCAAGTCCAGGGCAATGGAGCTCCCAGTTCTTCAGGCCTTAGTCCAAGGTCCCTACCAGCCAAAACCTTCCAAGCAAATAAATAAACAAAAGCAGCAAAAATACACCAGAGTCCACAGAAAGTCATGCAAATGAAATTACATTTCTTTTTCCATATGAGAAAACTTGCTTCTGACAAGAATATTGAGTTCCTTTCCTACATTTTATAGCATAATGTTCCTGTTCTTTCTTAAATTTCGTAAGAATTTCTCAGCAATCTTTATGCTCCTTAAATCCTGACAAAGCCAAGGACATTCCTCAAGGCTGGCTTTTGTTAGAACACCTAGGGGACGATTTCTAGACATTTCACTTTGCTGACTTTTTGGGGAGTTACTAGATATTTAAGTGTGTAATTAATCCTAAAGCCCTTCTGATTATTTGCTTGGAAAAAAAAATTGATTTAGATGGCTATGACAGACTCCTAGACATGTCTTGCAACTTATATAAGAAACCAATGAATTATTACAAAAATAACTCAAATCTGTATATTATGACATAAAGCTGCCAAAACAAACTTAAGATGCAAAGATGTTTTTAATAAAGAATGTTTTTAAAAACAGCTGCATGTGATGTATCCAAAATAAGAGTACTTTATTAAATGGCATTTTTTGAAGTCAGAATGCAAACCAGGCACTGGGAGTGAAACCAGGCTCAGCAGGTAAAGAATAGTTGTTTCCTAAAATAAAGTACTAAGGACTCAGGAGCATAACTTGGAAAACTTATAGTAATTTTGTTTTAGAAATCCAATTTTATTTATAAGTGTAAGGAACAATCCTCACCTTCTCACAAACTGTCAGATATGTGGACAACTAGAAAATTTGAGTTAATCTAACTTAGAAATGGGCTTTATTTGGTATCGATGTAATAAAGGAAACTTCAGTAAATTCAAATAAACTGAAGGGTACCTAAATTCGGCTAATCTTTCTCTGCGGTCTGGAAGTAAGCAGTGGTCCTTCTCCACTGCTTTAGAGTTGGGCCTTCAGCTCCTAGACTTTAGATCCAGGCTCTCCATCCTCCTCCAAAAATTACCAACTCGATTGGTGCCTTCCTTGTGGCCTTTTCATCCCCTGGCTCTAGCGGATCCTTTAATTTTGTCTGTAAGTGGTCTCTCTGTCCTGGAAATAAATATACCTGTTAACATAGCCCTGTGATCCCTGTGGGATCTACTCCTTTCTCTTGTTCCCTTCACCAAACATTTCATGATTGGTTGTCCCACAAGTTACTGTCCTATCAGTGCCACCCACTCAGGCCTTTACCTCCTGTGCAAAGCTCCTGTCCACCATTCTGCTCAGAAATCTGTTCATCAAATCAGTGGACTTTTCTCGAACATCATTCCTCTTGAACTCTTTAGCATCTGGCCAGCCCTTCCTCAATAACAAGCTACCCTGCATCTATTGGTGTAAAACTTAGATCATCTGAGTCTTCACAATGGTGAAGAACATGATTTTGTTGTCAGGGAGATCTGACATCACCATTTTGTAGCTTTTTGTGGCTCTTTTCCCTTTGGGGGAAATTCTTGCATTTCTCTCAGCCTCTGTTTGCTCATCTGTAAAGTCCAATAACTCTTCCTCCTAGGTGAGGCTGTGAGGATTAAATAAGAAAATACATGTAAAGTTCTCAGTACATATTAAATGCTCAATAAAAATTACCTCTACTAATCCCATCTTTCTGATTACTCCCTCGTCTCCTTGCTGACTCCTCTTCATTCCCCTGGTTCTAAATGTGGATTTCTCCCAAAGCTTTGTGCCACCCTCTGTCTGCAAGTTCTCCTTTAGATGCCCCATCTAGTCATTATGAGCACTACACTAGAACCTTCTAGTTCAAAGTGACTTCTCTGCCAAGCTCCATCCAATCCTACTTCACAGACTGCCCTTACGGACATTCCTCCATGAATGAGCTATCACCCCTCAACCTCAACCCACAACAAAAGGATCTTCTCTTCTACTTCCTCTAACCTCTACCAGTGGCATCACAGACGTGGGACCTCAGAGTCCTTTTTAAATCATTCCTCTTCCACACCTTCCTGCCCTTGGCATACAAAATAGCCTGTTTTTATTTTCTAATCTCTCTTATTTCTTGCTATGCCTTTTTCCAATTCTCAGCATTTCAGCCTAGGCCAAACCCTAATCTTCTCATCCCTCGATTAATGAAACCGCCTCGCAACTGGTCTTCCTCTACCATCAACAGATTAATTTTCCTAAAATGACACTGTAATAATAATGCTCCCCTCCTCAAAATCTACCAACATTCTTCCCCCTATCAATGTCTACAAGATGAAATAAAATTCTTTGGTCCTTCACACCCAACAATAATCAGCCTTTCCAAGTTTGCCTTCCAACTGAAATCCTCCAAGTTAGCAGTGATGGGTGATCCACCTTTGCTATCCCCCATGTAAATCACAGGCCCAGTCAATAAATGTTGGCTGAACTGAGCTAATGTAACTGATGTCTTCCTACAATTATAGGCATTTGTTGATTGAATGTCAAATTCACTCTCCATTCATTCATTTAACTAGTACCTATTGTCTAAGTGCCTGAAACTATACAAGCACTGTAATTATATAATATTTATAATGAGTAAGCATAGTGATCAGGATAGGCCAATTTATGCTGTGTTAACAAATAATCCCCAAATCTCAGTGGCTTTACACACAGTATGTTTATCACTCACCTGGGGCAGGTGACCTTCAGTGAAGCTGCCTTTCATATGACGTTCTAGAAATCCTGCATATAGTCAAATGGATGTCCATATTAAAATATCCTTCCACAATCACCATGGCCAGAAAAGACCGCGTGGAAAATCATATGCTGGCTCTTAAATACTTAAACCTGGAAGGAACACACAGAATCTCTATTTACATTTTATGAAAGCAAATCATATGCCTAATGTCAAGGAAATGGAGAAGAGAGACCATCTCATTTGTCCAGGAAGTGATGGAGAGCCAGAGGACTGATGTATTAGGAATGAGCACAGTGAGACAGTCAATGAATCAGAGTTTAATATAGCTGTTCTCAAACTTTAGCATATGTCTGAATCAGTTTGTCAAAGCAGAGATCACTAGGCCCCATCCCCAGAGTCTCTGATTCAGTAGGTCTGAGCTGGGACTGAAAACTTGGATTTCTAGCTGGTTTCCAGGAAAGGTTGATGCTGTTAGCCTAGGGACTGCACTTTGAGAGCCACAGGTGCAAAATGTATCTAAGTGACCTTTTCTTATTTTAAATGTTCCTTGCTCTCAAAGAACCCATAATTTAAATTGGGTTAGAGTGAAAAGAAATTGTTGCTAGTGAACGGAGATAAATACTGGCTGGAAATGATCAGGATTGACCCAGAAAAGTCAAAAACAACAGCTAGAGCCATTGCATCCCACACCTCCTTCCCCTTGCTGAACTTGACCCCATCTTTTTCACTTCTTCCTTCCCCATTCTCTTCCTCGCCTTTTTCCCCTCTGACCAGGGATTTCTCCCTGCCCTGTTGCTCTACTCTCCCATGGATCTTCTCTACAGTCCTACCTTTTCCTTCCCACCTGGTCCCCTTTTTCTCTGTGACCCTGAACCCACATTTCTGGCATTTACTCCCATCAATGGCCATGCAGAAAATGTTTGCTGTTATCATTGAAAATCTGAAGGAGGATCATCAGCCACTCTGATCAGTGGAACAGTTTTCGCCCATTCAGCCTAAGGCCCAAATGGGTGCTTCTGCATATGTTTTAGGCAAATATTTATCTCTTTCTTTTCTTTTCTTTTTTTAAAAAAAATTTTTAATGTTTTATTCTTGAGAGAGAGAGAGAGAGAGAGAGAGAGAGCATGAGCAATGGAGGATCAGAGAGAAAGAGAGGGACACAGAATGTGAAGCAGACTCCAGGCTCTGAGCTGTCAACACAGAGCCTGATGTGGGGCTCGAACTCATGACCCATGAGATCATGACCTGAGCCAAGGTCAGATGCTCAACCTACTGAGCCACCCAGGTGCCCCAAATATTTATCTCTTCTAACCACTGTGGGTCTCTTTGAGAAAGGTGTGTATAAGATGGAGGAAATATGAGAGAGTAAAAAAAAAAAAAAATTTCAGGACCTGGAGGCAGGGCAGGTTGGAGCCAACTCAAGTGAATAGGCCATCCCTACTGTTCCCATGACACCATCCACAGCTGATCTTATGGACCACAAATTCTGTGGTCTTGTTGGAGACTTTCTCCAGTCCCCCTGGCAGGCTTGACTATCCAGTATCAGCCCAAGCTCTCCAGCTCTCTGGTCATCTGCAGTTGTCAGGACAGATGTAGTCCAGGTAACAAGGAACACTTTCCCCACACCATCAATGAGGCACCATCCATGTACCTCAAATCTGACCTCGAGGGGCTGCCTCTGGGATTGACCAAGCTGCACCAAATGGAAATGCCAAAATCTTATTTCCCTGTGCTATGTGACTATATTAGATTCAGTGGAGCCTGATTCAGCTCACCAGGGGTGAAAAGCAATTGGATCTAATTGGATGCTCCTGCATTTGAGTTCCTATGAACTCACTTTTCCAAAATATTTAATTGGCTGTATAATCAGGAGTCAAATTATCAAAATTCAATGAGATCTGTCAAATATTTGAAGTATAGTTTCAAATTAAATCTGCTACCAACATTAACCTGACCCATAGGGGACACCCGGTACCCTCTCTGCTGCTCACCACTCAAAATCTATCTGTAGAATTTCTGAAGAGTCAGAATTTCCAGATTTTAGTTTATAAATTCTAAGTTTCTATAGCACTTTATTATCAACTTGTGATTTTTTGTTAAATTATTGTAATAGCCTTTTATGTTCAGATGTTAACATTTACTTTCCTGCTTAGTTTTACAACCTTTTTGTTGTTTATTTGAGCTCTTGCCCATGAGTATGCTTTCTTCTGTTTTGTCATAAAAAGGTAATAAGGGGCTATTGATACATTTCGCTTTAGTTCTATAATGTCAAAAAAATTTTTCTTAATGTAAAAGATGGGCTAGAAAAGAAATTGAGGGTAAAGTGTATATAAATCAACATTTTTCTGTTCCTAAAAAAATTTATTCTCCAAGCCAACAAGTCAAGTTGTACAGTTGTGTTTTCAAAATGGTGACAAGTGAGGGGTAAAATCCACTCTCCTGGTGCCAGTGGGGCTGTGTTTACCTTATGGTATGCAGATAACTTTTCCTGATTTGCCCAAAAATACCATATAGGGCTCCAGTTGTCCTGCTTGCTTCTTCTACAGATTCAACCTACACAAATAGATACAAAGCAGAAAACCAAATCCCACCATCCATTCCCCAGGATGTAACCCCTATTAATATTCTGGTGTATATGCTTCCAGATCTTTCTTTTTTAAAAAAAAATTTAATGTTTTATTCATTTTTGAGAGCAAGAGTGTGAGCAGGGAAACGGCAGAGAAAGAGAGAGAGAGAGGATCCAAAACGAGCTCTGCGCTGACAGCAGTAAGCCCAATGTGGGGCTCAAACTCATGGACCACGAGATCATGACCTGAGCTGAAGCTTGACGCTCAACTGACTGAGCCACCTAGGTGCCCCCAGACCTTTTTTTTTTTACTACGAAATTATTATATTTGAATAGGTACATTAAAAAAAAAATAGAACCGTACCAAAATAGACTCATTCAACTTACATTAAAAAAATATATATATGTCAGGGGCGCCTGGGTGGCTTAGTTAGTTAAACAGCCAACTTTGGCTCAGGTCATGATCTCGAGGTTCACTGAGTTCGAGTCCCACATCAGGCTCTGTGCTGAAAGCTCAGAGCCTGGATGGAGCCTGCTTTGAATTCTGTGTCTCTCCCACTTTCTGCCCCTCCCCAGATGGTCTCTCTCTCTCAAAAATAAATAAATGTTAAAAAAAATTTTTTTAAATATGTCAAGAACATCTTCCTTAGAAACATGTTTCTACCAGGCTTTCTTCTAGGGAATAGGGATACAAAAGTGAAAGTAAAAAGAAAAGCCTTCGGAAAGTGTAGGTTTTGGTGGAGGGGGCAGAAAATAAAAAGCAAAATAATAATAATAATAATAATAATAATAATTTCAGTCAATAGTATGTATTGTAAAAAAATAGTTAAAGGGATAAAAAGTAGAGAGGAATGGTATTTTAGAGATGGGTACTGTAGCGATCAGAAGGAAAAGAACCTCACCTTCAGATGACTCAAATGAAGATACTTTGATGAAGGAGCTGGGTACAGAGGCATGAAGAGAGGTATAGGGCAAAAGAGAAAAGATGATACTACTATCCCAAGGGCTTAAGGGACAAGGAAAGGAAGAAAGGGTCACAGGAGATCCCAGTGCAAGTGGGGCATGGAGGAAGGGCCTCTGGAGTTGTCAGGATGCAGCTATTCCTAGAGAAACAGGCCTGAAGCAAGTAAGGGAGTAGCAAAGAAATACCCTGGCCTCTCTTCCCACTTACTGCCATCCTGCTGGGGCCACCCATTAACAAACCCAGAAGGAACCCAGATGTATGGGAGATGCTGAGAAGTAATTAGATTTCAGATAATTTGAAGGTAGAGCCAATAGGTGTTGGGGAATGAAGGAAAGAAAAATACCAGATGTGACAGTAAGGTTTTTGGCCTAAGCTACTGATTGAATAGAGAGGTACTACTATTGAGATGAGGAGGGTTAGGGAAGAAGCAGTTTATGGAAGTTAAAAGATCAGGTTCAGACATGTCTGATTTGAGATGTCTATGGCTAGTAGACAGATAGGTGTATGAGTTTGGAGCTTAGAAAATAATTTGGGATTAATCTGAAAACAGATGACCATGGGGCTGGTTAAGATTGTCTAGAAAGGGTATGCCAAATAAGCAAAAAGAATCAAGGATGCTGTCCCTGGGGTCGTCCAACACTCAGGGGTCCAGGAGATCAGATGGAACCAGCAGAGGTAGGGAAGGGTCCAATAATGTGGGAAGAAGTTGGGAGAGAATAATGAACTGGAGACCCAGTGAAGAGAGTAATTTCAAGGAGAAAGGAGTAGTCATCAGGGAATGAGTGTTCCGATGAGGTCCAGTGACCCTGATGACAAGATTTTCACAGAAGCAGTGAGGATGAAAGCCAGATTGGAGTGAGTTTTAGGGAGAATGGGAGGTGAGAAAGTGAAGACAGCAACTACAGGCAACTATTTTAAAGAACTTTTGCAATGAAGAGTTATAATGGAGGAGAACTTAGCTAGAGAAGTTTTCCAACATGAGAGCCATCTTACGCTGATGGGAGTGATCTCTTGAGGGGGTGAAAACTGAGTGCAGAGAGGAGAGGGCATGATTGCAGAGGCAAAGTTGTCAAGGAAGCAGGACAGTGACTTGGCACATAGTGGAAAGTTGTCCCACACAAGCACAGAGACTTCTGGAATGCCATGACAACAGGGAAGATGATATAGATGTAGAGGTAAGTCGAGTTGGAGGTGGGAAGATAAGTTGGATCTCTCCTGACTGCCTCTATTCAGTAAACTAAGAAGCAACATCATCAGCTGAGAGTGAGGCTAGGGAGAAGGTGCTGGAGGTCTGAGAGGAGAGGAGAACATGTGAAATGGTCCTTCCTGGAGAGAAGAAAAGATAACTTACCATAAAAGTGTGCTACGACTGTCCGACTCTGGGAACAGTAAATCTTAAGTGAGGCCAGCCAGCAGAGTGTGCTCTCTCCATCCATTCCCTCTCTCACACTGAGCTGCTCAGGTGCAGGTGTGTAAAGGGCAAGAAATGGGTGGCCCTGGAGTTTTGAGTTTCCCTTTATAATGGCCGCATGATAGTCTACTTTTTGTGGGTAAAATGATTTCAAGCTTTGACTCTGAGAGTCCAGTTATGGTTTATTTAGCCATCATAATAAGAAAGGGAGCTGAAATGTTTAAGCAATATTAAGCATAATGTATTAGGCATAACTGATCTAGGATTCAATTATATTTTTATATTTGAAGGCTTTGAGACAATTTATCTTGAAAGAACATTAGAAATATGTAAGGTCGGGGCACCTGGTGGCCCAGTCAGTTAAGCCTCTGATTCTTGATTTCAGCTGGGGTCATGTTCCCACAGTTCGTGAGTTCAAGACCCATATAGGGCTCTGTGCTGATGACACAGAGCCTGCTTGGGCTTTTCTCTCTTTGCTGCTCCTCCTCTCTCTCTCTCTATCTCTCTCTCTCTAAAAATAAATAAGCTTAAGAAATATGTAAGTTGATTATGCCATTATAATGTCATTTTTAAGATTTATACTACGAAATAAAGTTTGTAGATTTCTAATTTTTTTTAAATTTTAAAATTCTAATTCCAGTGTAGTTAACAGTGTTCTAGTTGTTTCAGGTGTACAATACAGTGACTCTACAATTCCATATGTTATTCAGTGCTCATCAAGATAAGTGTACTCTAAGAAGTAAATCTTGAGGGCGCCTGGGTGGCGCAGTCGGTTAAGCGTCCGACTTCAGCCAGGTCACGATCTTGCGGTCCGTGAGTTCCAGCCCCGCGTCGGGCTCTGGGCTGATGGCTCAGAGCCTGGAGCCTGTTTCCAATTCTGTGTCTCCCTCTCTCTCTGCCCCTCGCCTGTTCATGCTCTGTCTCTCTCTGTCCCCAAAATAAATAAACGTTGGAAAAAAAAAATTAAAAAAAAAAGAAGTAAATCTTGAAAACAAGCTGGTCAAATAATTCATTAGTCGGTGGCTTACCATCAAGCCTTTATATATTCCTTTAAGGTAGCGGAGCTCAGGATGGGCCAGATTGAAATGGGGTCTTTCAGTTGGTTCAGGTGGATTCCTCAGGTCTCCTTTCTCAGCCTAAAGTGGCTGCCACTACATACAGCATGCTTTTCTCATGGCAATGAAAGAATACAAGAGGTGGGTCCAGAAGCATGTACTACCCCTTCGCTCAGACCGGGCACAGCATCCCCTCCTCCCATATTCTGTTGGCCAAAGGAAGTCACATGGCCAAGCCCAACATCAATAGGGTGTGAAGGTAGAATCTGTGGGAAGCACTTCAAATTTCAATGGCAGATAACATGGATCTATCATCTTATTATAGGAGCAAGTGAAGAACTGAAAACAATAATCCTGATTATTATAGGAAGACTTCTGGTCATTGGGAAACATAGACTTCATAGATACATGAGTGGGGTTTTACATGTACAAAAATTTGATGCTATGCATGATACAGTCTACCTGAAACCTCAGAAATTCTCGGAAGTTCTGTGTTCAGAATGATTGGTCACTGGTCTGAACACCCATTCATCTCTTTCTCAGTCTCCTAAACTGACACTGAATTGTTGTCAAACAGGCCCCAGTGGTTCTATACTTATGAATTGAACACAAGCTGGCCCTCACAAAGGCAACTCTTTCTTCCTTCCTGATCAGGTTTTGTGCTTGGAAAAGTTCCCCGTTTAAAATCCTTAAGCTCTATAAATTTAAAATCACTTCGTTTCTTCAGGCAAGCATTTTTAAATTCCGATATAGTTTCCGAATGGGGTCTGTCTGGACATGGTCCAGGAGGGCAGGGGATGGGTGGGGAACAGAGATTTACAAGGAATATTGCAAATGACTGATTTACAATAGTGAGCATGAGGCAGTGGTTCCCTAAGTCCACTAAGCCATTGTCAGATACAGCTCTGTCACCAGGTTCTTAAAGATGTAAATAAAGAGAAATGAAAAAGGAAGACAGAAAACATGTTTTCTTTGAGGTCTGCAAGCCAAAATGGTGTTCTTGTCTCTTAAAGAACACTTCCTAACCTACATCACTTTATTGCTTTTCTATCTTCCCAGGACTCAAATGGGGGTTTCGTTCAGTGGGTACTAATCTTTTTTCTTGACTATTTCCAGAGACAGTGATCTTTTTATCCTTGTTAATAGTTTCCTTCAGTTTGTTTCTTTTGATTCTGTTACTTGAAGCTCTTCACAGATTATTGGATCTTTGAAACTGTATTCTGACTCTGTTTAATATTTTCAAAAACACACATCCATATAAAGAAAAGTGAAATGTATTTTGATGATGAATTACTGAACATATTGTTGGCATTTTGGTCATTTTTCCTTTACTGTGAGAAATCTCAGCTTCCTGGATGCTATGTATTCTGCAGAAGTACTTACCTGTGATTTCAAACCTCTTATTGCACTACCAAGTGCAAAATATCTCATTTCTTTTTGGTCTGTGAATTTAAGACAACAATTCCAGCATCCTGTCACGCATTAAGGCCCTGCAATTCTTCCATGTCATGGTTAGTTAGAATCCCCACCCAGAACCCCAAAACAATGCAAGGTGAAGTCAGAGATTAAAAAGCCTGTATTTGCTGTTCTGTTGTTATTTAAGAAATTGCTTGGCTTCTTGAGTTTTAAAAGAAAAAAAGTGATGAGTTATGGACATTTTTAAGCCTTTTGACTTGGGGGTATTTAATTTAACCTGACCTTGTTACTACTTTTTACCTATGAAAATAGACAACTGGGTATACAGATACATTTTTTAAATCCGGTTTATTAGCTAGAAATTAAAATTCTCAGACAAGGCATTGGATTTTCCAACTTTTAAAAAATTAAATTGAGATGTTTGCCACATTAAGAATTGGCATCAATAAAATTGTTATTTAGTTCCCCTAAGGCATCCCAGCTCCCAATAGTAGAGAAACATTTTATTTAATGAGCACTTATTAAGCGTCTTTTTACTTACATGGAAAGGATTGTTCCTCCTCTATTATCTCCCCCAGACATAATTTCTTGAAGGTAGATATTTATATCATATTCAATTAATATCCATTATAATATCCTAGGACAATTTTAACTCCGTGGTTATTCAATTAACAATTACTGAATGCATTTTTTCAGACTCAATCCCTGATCACTTGGTAGTAATGACCTCAGCAGAATGGCAAAATGGAGTCAGAAATAACTGTTGGACTTCATCTGGATTAAATCAATAGGGTTTACAATACATTTCAATGGATAGAGACAAGGATAAATGCCTTTGGGGCAAACTGCAGAAGGAATTAAAGGGAGCAATGTTGACCCTTATTTCAAACTATAATAACTTTACAATCTAGTCTCTTCACCAATAATTGTTAATTCCCAGTATTTTCCAGTCCTTCTGGGCATATTAAAAAAGGAAAGATTGTATACTGAAAGACCCTTCCCTTCTGGCTCCAAGTAAGAATATAAATAAGGAACCTGAGTCTAATTATCCAGCTTTACATGAGTCTCCAGAAAAAAAAAAAAAAGTAAAACTTAAAACATTTTAATCTTTTAGAAGACGTAGAGAAAACCTCACTTCTTGTTGGCATGGAAAACAAATATATAGTGTTTTATTTCCTTCAAATTTTAGAGTATAAAATAGACTTCACTCTTCGTTTTCTTCCTTCCCCTCTCCTTCCCTTGCATGACAACTCAGTCCTGAAGGGGGGCAGAATAAATTAGTCATCTGCCCCAACTGGGAGAGTCACAGTGCCCTGGAGCAAGGTGCTAAGCTCAAGTCAAACAAGGGATTGACCACCCAGGATGGCTGCCCCATGTGGGTGTCAGAGTCAGAGTCAGAGCTAGATAAGGAGGGTGCCCACAGAAAAGGGACAGCCTGGTGTAGGCTGTCAGAGAATGAGGAGGGTGAGGAAGGCATTCAGGAGCGAAGGCTGCCCACACAGAGTGCCGAAGCCCAAGCAGGGTAAATAGGTATCCATGAGGTGGGGACAGCCCAGCCCATAGGGAGATGAGTGCTCACGTGAGCAAGAGTAAGGCAGCAGAGATAGGTAACAAATGAGAAGACTAATGGAATAAGTAAATAAATTAAGAATATAAAGACTCAGATTATTCATTGTCAGAGAAGGGAGAAAACTAGAATGAAGCCCGTGGTGTTGGATTGGAATTGAAGGGTATCAGTGTGAACTCATGACTTTCAACATACTGGGTATAGAGATGTAGAAAAGCTTACGAATGCAAGTGTGTCTTTATGTAAGAAACATATGCTTTATGTATATACTTTATCAAACATATATCCTAAGTCTAATTAGACCAACTTAAACACAATCTTTTAAGAAATATTTTTTTAAATTTGTTCATTGATTTTTTTGAGAGAGAAAGAGTGACCAAGCATGAGTGCAGGAGGGGTAGAGAGAGAGGGAGAGAATCCCAAGCAAGCTCTGTGCTGTCAGGGCAGAACCCAATGCAGGGCTCGATCTCAGGAACTGTGAGATCCTGACCTGAGCTGAAATGAAGAGTCACTTAACTGACTGAGCCATCCAGGCACCCCAACTGAAACATATGCTAAAAAATACATATGGTTATCATATATGTGCTCAAATTTATACACACACACACACACACACACACACACACACACATAGTCCTATCTACTGAGGGGGCCTGGGAAATAGCCAAATTCTAATAGCAATGAACATATACAGCAACCAGACCCTGGCTTATAAATACGATTCTCCTCTAACAGAAACCCAGATTTCTTGGGGATATGGATGATTCTAGAGCTGGAGCAGGGAGAACATGTGATGAGCTTATAACATCTTATTATATGAGAAGACAGACATGCTCAAAGAATGAAGGGGGAATGACAAAAGGCTACAGAAGCCAGCTTGAATGAGCTGTCACTGCCCAAATCAGGGATAATTTGAGCACCAAAATAAAAATTAATAATAGTCATAACCTACTGAATAAAATAGGAAACCATGAATCCAAACAGATTTAAATAATGAGTGAATTGAAAGTTTGATGAGAAACATAGTTTCAGCGTGCCAAAGGGAGTTAAGAGACTTTCAGTTTAAGAGTCTGACAGATGCCACCATAATCAGGTGATCAAAGTGAAATTCATTAGTAATGGAACAAATCTAAATTGTACATCACCTGATAGAATGCAAAGAGAACACTGTGATATTCCTACGAATGGTGCATAACCTGAGCGTCATCATGAAGAAACGTCAGACGAAATAAAGGGACATTATTTATTTACAAAATAATTAGCCTGTGATCCTTAAAAGTGCCAAGGTTGTAAAAGGCAAAGAAAGACTGAGGACTTCATCAAGACTGACAAGAGACTAACGGACAAGTGATTAGAACATGGGATTCTGAACCAGATCCTTTTGCTCTAAAGTACATAACTAGGATACTTAGTAAAACTTACATGAGGCCTGAGGAATAGAAGTTAGTGATACCTCAGCATTAGTTTGCTGATTTTTGAGGGTTATTTTGTGGTTCTGTAGGATGATGTTCTTGTAGGGAACTGTACACGAAAGCATTGAGGGATGATGAAACACCAGTTCAGCCACTTCCTCTCAAATTATTCACGAAAGCAAAGAGTTTTCTGTCCTGTGCCTGCAACTTTCTGAAAGTTTATTACTTACCGTTCCAATTTTTTTTTTTACGGTTCCAAATTTTTAAATAAAAGATCATATTTGTAAAAGATTTAATTTAAAGATAAATGTCCTTCCATTTGGACTGTTCCTACTTTTTACTTTTGTACTATCAGTATTACGGACAACGCACCTGGAACTTCACAATGGTAAAGACTGCATCTCTATCAGCATCACCCCCAAGGTGCCTGGAACATCGCAGGCACTCATTAGCGCCGCCTGGACTGAGAGAACGAAGAGATCTCTACAGACCACCTTATTTAGGTTTGCAACTGTTGTTACTTTTTCCTGTCAACTTTAATGATGCTTCAGGAAAAACACATTAAAAGGCAAGGTTCTGGGGCGCCTGGGTGGCGCAGTCGGTTAAGTGTCCGACTTCAGCCAGGTCACGATCTCGCGGTCCGGGAGTTCGAGCCCCTCGTCGGGCTCTGGGCTGATGGCTCAGAGCCTGGAGCCTGTTTCCGATTCTGTGTCTCCCTCTCTCTCTGCCCCTCCCCCGTTCATGCTCTGTCTCTCTCTGTCCCAAAAATAAATAAACGTTGAAAAAAAAAATTAAAAAAAAAAAAGGCAAGGTTCTGAGAACTACTTCTCACTTTTCTCCTATTGCCTCAAAACAGATCTCATACCCCAAATAGAATTAAATTCAATAATAGCCACCCATATCCATTTATTATATCTGCCATTTATTATATCAGCCCATATCCATTTTATTATATCTGTATTTTATAAAAAGGAGTGGAAAATGAGAAAATGGAATGGTTGATATTAGTGAAAAATACAGGTTTCATAAAAGTAATACCATTGAGACGAAGATAGGAAAGAGTGGACATGCCAAAAACTGTAGATTTCCACCTTATCTGGATGTTCGTTGGACTTAACCCAGGTCACAGAGTGTTCTATTATAGGAGGAAAGCAAGATAAAAATTTCAGCACAAAAATGATGTATCAGAAATACATATTTGAAGATTGTGTTTACGCTGATGTAATTAGACTTAGTTTATATGTATGTTTGATAGTCCATTTACTTCAATGCGCTCAGGAAGGCTATATATATGTGTGTGTATATATATGTGTGTGTATATATATGTGTGTGTATATATATGTGTGTGTGTATATATGTGTGTGTGTATATATATATATATATATATATATATAAAAGCAGTAGGTTCATGAGAGAAAAAGTCCACTCCTTGTAAAATTCAGACAACTTTCGAAGGCTGTGATGTTTAGCAGCCATGGCCTGGGAATGGAGAGATAGTTGAAGAGAAATCATGGAGGTGGCCAAGATGATCACCCCCACCCTCAGTGGTGACATGAGATTATAGATCACCCACCCACCCATAAATCTCATATATACATGTCCAGGAGAAAGAACCATTGTTTCTTTCTTTCTTTTTTTTTTTTTTTAAGCTGTAGCCCTGATTAAAGCCAAGATTGTCATAGATTTTATATAAGTTTTTTCACTGGGATTCAAAACTCAAACTCCACCCTAAGGGTCATGTCCTACCATTCCCCACCCCCGCCATTTTAACATGGCTAGAATGCAGGGCATGTAAAGGTAAGGGAGAAGGAGCAGAGGGAGGAAGAAGAGGAGGAGGAGGGAGAAGAGGGAGATGAGGAAGAGGAAAGAAAGAAAAAGGGGGAAAAGTGGAGTTGGAGAGGAGGAAAGAGGAGGGCCATGCTCATAAGGATAGAAAAGACTTGCTTGGAGGAGTGCCATCCGACTTCATAATGTCTAGATCTGGTTGCCAATTTGGAGTGTTCCTTCTAATTTCTCCTCTTTTCCTCTTATTTTCTCTCAGTATTAAAGGGTCAAGAGCACATGGTCAAGACCCTGGTCATTGGGCTCTCATCCAACTTTCAGGCCACCGTGTTCGTTGACCAGGACAGTAACATTTGCATTTGTACCATGCATCCCTCTTTCTGAAGCACCATCACTTTGGTACCATTTTTACTTTGTGGAAACTGAGACCTAAAAGGACTTAATTTTTTTAAACAGGAGAGGGAGAAGTGCTAGTGTGAATGTCAAATCTCCGGCCTTCTGCATAAAGCTTTGTTTTTGTGTTTTTCTTTCCATTCCGTAGTATCTTAGGATAGTTCTGTCTGTATATCCAAAGCAAATTAATTTCAGAGAAAATTAATAGTTTTACTTAATCATAAGTAGAGAAACTGTGGTGCTAGTTTCTATGGCTGCAGTTTGGTGACCCCTATAAAATTAAGAACCTAAGCCAATGCATACACTATATAAATTAAGATATATGCTATATACATATGCATTTCAAAGTTATTGCAAGGTGATGAGATTTGAGGCTGTTTGTTTCTGTACTGTCTAAATCTTCTGTACTGACTATAGATCAGTTTAATAAATGTTTTAAGAGTCTAAAGCAAACACAGGAAATACATAAGCATTTTTTTTTAAAAAACCTCTAACCTCTGCCCTCTCTCCTTTATACACATACTAAATGGTATAAGAGAACTTTTCAAATAAACCATATCAAGTGAAAGTAAGCAAAAATAATAACTACTCGGTACAATTAAGAGAAGTTGTATTTCTTTCTGGGATTAAAAATACATATGCAATTCTTCTGATCATGCATTGGCTATATACATCAACTGGCAGAGTAGTGTTGCCTATTTTAATCTAGAAAAACAGCATGTTGCCATCCTCCCTCCCTCAAGACTCCCAAGGCATGGTAAACCATAAGCATCTCTGCAAATGGAAAACCATTCCTTCTGGAGGAGAATCAGCCGGCCTCAGGGCACACATGTTGTGGAACAGCCACCTGAAATTCATCACTGTGCTGCCTCGGGGGATGTTGCAGAGGACTTTGTTAGTATTTTACGACAGCCCCTTTATGAGAAATTCCTCACTGTTCTTAGAGTTAGGAATGGTTCTTCTCCTTAGTCCGTTTGGGACCTACGTCTCTGTCTCCATTGGGACCTACGTCTCTGTCTTCCATTAAGAAGTTCAGAGCAGACTTTGTAGCCCAACACGAGCAAAGAGAGCCATCATTACAGCACCTGTTGCAGGTACGGACCACTTCCACTTCATCTGCAGCTTTCCTACGCCTCATCTTGGGGCTTGGCACCTTCATCATTTGCTTTTTTTTTTTTTTTAATCTCTTTGCATTGTGTATATTTTGGGAAATAATCTTAAATCCTTTCTAGGGTAAGAAAGGGCATAAATACATAAATGTACACATTCTAATTCTAATATTTTAATTGTGAATAAGTGAAGCATCGATCTTTGGCTGCATCGGTTATGTTTTTCACACCATGTCTACCTACGTAGAAAATGGTCAAGTAAGTCAAACATACTACCCTAAATTCTTGTTTTTTATCCTCTTTGCAGCCCATAGCCCTTAATATGTCATAAACAATAAGTAGCAAAGTCATTTATATCCAGACTAACTGCTTCAGGATCTAAATTCAACCATATGATCCCTTTGGCCCTGCCGTACTGATTCACACCTCTTAATGTGTTAGCAGAACTTGCTAGATTGCCCTCACGAGGAAGTAGAAGTATTTCCTCCCTGAAGGTACTCTCTGAATGTAAAAACATGGATGGTTTGTTTCCAAAGTTGGAGGTAGGGAAAGAGTGGGGGCAAGAGTAGGAGGGAAACAGGGAGAGAGTGTAATTTTGATATAATTCTGTCTAATCATAGAAAGATGTGTAGCTATTGCTAGTTTTTGAAAAAGAAAATCGGATGCAAGTTAGGTAATGGTAAAATTACAAAGCATGTTTACTGTATTAGTGAGTCAGTAAGTGTTGACATGGGGTCTGACCACATAGAGACAGAATTTTCTTGAACTATTCCAAACAAAAGCGAACAACAAGCGTGTGTGTGTGTGCGCGCGCGCGCACACACACACACACACACACACACACACACACACATATTGCGCGCTCGCAATATGTTAATAGGGCAGGACCAACCAGGGGAAAGGAGGACCACAAGACAGTCAAAACTTGCTATAGCGCGAAGCCCTTTATTTGATTATATACGAAATAAGGAAGATCCCCAGCTTGATGTTCATGAAGAAAACGTTTTCTAAGAAAAATATGGTTTTGATTTTTTAAGCTCTGATGATTACTTCTACATGGAGCTAACACTCAGATTTATTTCTAAGCAGTCTTCACTTGAATATGTATTTGAAATGCTGTAGCTCAAAGGGAATATAAAATTGTGATGTTAAACCACCTTCTTGAGATGTGGTTTAGGAAAGATTCCAAGAGAAACTGCTGATATTGCAGGTAGTGTAGCATTTGCTTCTATTTCCAAAGCCTTGAAAGCTGTCTTTTGTTTTGTTTTGTTTTGTTTTGTTTTGTTTTGTTGGGTTTGTTGGTGGAGTCTGCCCCTAACATCAGAGCTCTAGGTAGTTCAAACTGAAACCTCAGACCTTAATAAGACAGTACCCAAACTTCCACAAACCTTGAAAAGGCACAACTAAATTGCATTTCCTAGAATCATAAAAACAGGGTGCAGAGTGAAATTGGAATCCTAGAATTCCCACTCAGACATTCGAAGAAAATGTTAAAATATTCCAGGAAAATGTCTAAAGATATTTTACATAAAAATTTCACAACTTGTTCCACTAAGCACAGAATGAAATGGGTTTAGATTTCCTCTAGCAATTGGAGGCCAGAGGCTATGTAAATAAAGAAGGTGATAGAGTGATTAGATGCAGCATCACCTGACCTAGCGAATGGCCTATGTACCTCCACCCGCTCTGCGGGTTAGCTAACATTTGCTGCACTGTGTGCCTTGGGTCTTTCTAGGTCTAAGTAAAAGTCAATCCTCAAGGCCCTCATAGTTGAGAGAAAAAGGACAAGTTAACCAATAATTAATAAAAGAGGCAACAAACAGGATGACTAAGATGCCGCAAATGTTAGCTAACCCACAGTGCGAATGGAGGTACACAGGCGTGTGCTAGGTCAGGTGATGCTGCATCTAATCACTCTATCACCTTCTTTATTTACATAGCCTCTGGCCTCCGATTGCTGGAGGAAATCTAAACCCATTTCATTCTGTGCTTAGTGGAACCAGTTGTGAAGTCAGGTATCCAACTTCAAATTCTAACTCATATCTGACTTATATTGACTGTGTGACTTTGAAAAGTTACTTAACTTCTGTGCCTCGTGTTTTATACACACACACATGTGTATGAACATTCAGCTAAATACACACACACACACACACACACACACTGAAATAAATCAATAGTTCCCTCCTATGGTGATTGTGAGAGTTAAAATATGTTCATCACCACAAACAATCAGCAGAACTAAAAGACAATTTACTGAATGGGAAAAGATATTTGCAAATGACATCGAATAAAGAGTTAGCATCCAAAATATATAAAGAACTTCTACAATTCAACACCCAAAAACAAATAATCCAATTTTAAAATGGGCAGAAGACATGGACATTTCTTCAGAGAAGACATACAGATGAACATGTCATAGGAAAAGATGCTCGACATCACTCATCGTCAGGAAAATATAAATCAAAACCACAATGCGATACTTCACAGCTGTAAGAATTGCTAAAATCGAAAACAAGAAACAAGTGTTGCTGAAGATGAGGAGTAGAAGGAATCCTTGTGCACTGCTGGTGGGAATGCAAACTGATGTACCCACTGTGGAAAACAGTTTGGAGATTATTCCAAAAGTTAAATATCAAACTACCATATGATCCAGTGATCTCACTACCAGGTATTTTACTCAAAGAATATGAAAATCCTAATGCTAAGGGATATATGTACCTCTATGTTTATTGCATCATCATTCATAATAACCAAATTATGGAGGCACCTGAGTGGCTCAGTTGGGCGTCCGACTTCGGCTCAGGTCATGATCTCACAGTTCGTGAGTTTGAGCCCCGCGTCAGGCTCTGTGCTGACAGCTCGGAGCCTGGAGCTTGCTTCAGATTCTGTGTCTCCCTCTCTCTCTGCCCTTCTCCTGCTCATGCTCTCTGTCTCTCAGTAATAAATAAAACATTAAAAAAATTAAATTATAATAACCAAATTATGGAAGCAGCCCAAGTACCAATCAATAGATGAATAAGAAGTGGTATATGTATTATATATATATATATATATATATATAAATCACTATATGACATATAGATGTATATTGGAATATTCAGTCATTAAAAAGAATGAGATCTTGCCATTTTCAACAACATGGATGGATCTAGAGAGAATAATGCTACGTGCAATAAATCAGAGAAAGAGAAATACCATATAATTTCACTCGTGGGGAATTTAAGAAACAAAACAAAGGTGGGCGGGGGAGACACAAACCAAACAACAGACTCTTAACTATAGAGGACAAACAGATGGTTATCAGAGGCAAGGTGGTGGGTATACGGGTGAAATAGGTGAAGTGGATTCAGAGTACACTGATCTTGATGAGCACTGAGTAATATATGGAATTGTTGAATCACTACATTGTACACCTGAAACTAATAAAACACTGTGTTAACTACACTGAAATTAAAATAAAAATTTTAATATGTTCATCACTCAGAAAAATGCCTTGCCCTTAGTAACTGCTATATATATATATATATATCTGCTATATATATAGTAACATATGCTATATATGTTAAATATTTAAGTAATGAAATTTAGACAAGGTGCATAAGAGAACCATGCATGGCTCTAAGAATGAAAAAGAGGTATCTTCTTCAGGAAGAGGGCATCAGGAATGGCTTCTGAAGATACGAGGCTGGAGCAGGGTCTATGTCAGACTCAGAACAAGTCCAAGTGAACCAGATGTTCGAGACAAGTGGTGTTTCTTTTTTTTTTTTTTAATGTTTATTTTTGAGAGAGAGAGTGTGTGAGGGAGGGAGGAGCAGAGAGAGAGGGAGACACAGAATCCAAAGCAGGCTCCAGGCTCTGAACTGTTAGCACAGAGCCCGACCCAGAGCTCCAACTCACAAACTGCAAGGTCATGACCTGAGCCGAAGTTGGACACTTAACCAAAAGAGCCACCCAGGTGCCCCACAAGTGGTGCTTCTTAAATCTTCCTCCAGTGTATTTGAAACAGCAAAGGAAACCAAACTAGAAATGGAGCAAGAGTTCTACCCAGTTTACAGAAGAAATTTTCTTATGGTTATAGGCCTAAAATTTAAGAGGATTTTACATCCTATTCCCTAACACATTCATGTTTGTTCCAAACTAGAAATAATAGCTTTTATTTCTTACTAGTGAGTAAGACTGATGTTGAGGCAGAGGTGCCGTGCATCTTCTGGGGGTAGACAGGCCCTAATCTGAGAAGCAAGTGGCAGAAAGATGAGATCTAACAGTATGGAATTATGAGAAAGGGTGACACATTCGGAGTCAGTAGTAGAAAGCCAGTTGGAGTATTTGTGGTTATGGAATGAATGCAGGACCTCCAGGCCAATGCCACAGCAGGCATCCTACAAAAAGCTCAGGAACTGCCGTGGGGAAGGACAAAGGAGCCTGCTAGTGATAACTAATGATATCCTGAAAATCCATATTGATAGATGCTCTGGCCCCTGGCTCTTCATATTGAAAGCCCGGCTAAGACTAGAAAGAAAAAACCCATTCTCGAACTTGGTGCAATCTAAGGTACCAATTGTGACGGAGCAATTTCACTTCAGAGCAGACTGCCCCTAAGATAGGACTCCACAAGGTGGTGTTTCTAAGGTGGTTTTCTAGATGGTCTTTGTACAGACCCAGAAATATGGTGTTATTAATACTCTGAGTATGAGGTGACCTCTCTGACTTTGACTGACATTAAGCAAAGTCACAGAAATATATAAATGTAAAGTGGAATGCTAATTCATCAGCTTACCATGAGAAAAACAACTTTAATCAAATTGGAATACAAAATAATTACTGAGAAAACTACCAAGCTTTACAAATTTTATATTTAATTCTTAAAGCAATCTTATAAGATACTGAAGGAACTGCTAATGCTCATCAATATCTCTGTGTACCTCTATGTTTTCCTGCCTCCCTTGAAGCTCTGCTAGACAGTAGATTGTGAGCAATTTTTGTGGATCATTTCTGAGCAGAGATGGTTAAGCATATGAGGTACCCTCCCCATGCTCTTTCTTTCCCAAACATGAAGCTGGAAGCAAATGAAATGGTGGGCCAACAGACCAGAAGAAGAGGGAGGTGTTACGGGGAAGGACATCACAATTAGATCAAGACTGTTCATTTTTCGAAATACACATTCTCAAGGACCAAGTCTGGCCCAGACAAGATTCCAGACCCCAAGTGAGCAGAGAGAGAAGAGGCTGTAACAGACTTGCCATTGGCTACGTGGAGAAGTGCCGGGGGTGGAATGGAAAGAAGAACTGTTTCAGAGGGATTAAGAAATGAGGGAGGTTGAAGGAGAAAAGGTTGTATAGCCAAAGGGGAAAAAAAATGGGGGGTGAAGTATTTCCAGGTGATGACAAGGCCCAGGGTATGAGCATACCAAGAGCTGGCAGAAGTGGAGTAGAGGCTTTGGAATAGTCAAAGAATGATGAAGAAAGGGTCTAGATGGTAATTAAAACATCAAAATCTTGAATCTAAGTCAAGGTCTTAGACTTATGAAGTCACAAAGCCATTTTTTAATATATAACATACACGAACATGGACATCTGATACACTTGGAACCCTGCCTTAGTTTCATTAGTGACTTTCTGCCTCACACCCATGTGTCATCCAGACTGGTTTGTTTTAAATCCTATAGGACAGAGGTTTGATGCAAAACTTTAATTCAATATATTTGCCCTTGTTAACAAGAATAAATCATATGGAAACTGAACAACCCTTGGAACAAACTTGATGAATTTTTGTTTTGATTTCAAGATATGTGATTATGAAAACACAAATTTTGCTATTGTCTTCAACCAAGTATTTCCTTTTTAATTTTACCAAAGAGAATATGGGTGATGTTTCGTAAATATAGTGGAGCCATTCATTCTTTTAAAACAAGGCTCTTAAATAGTCTGGACATCTAGCATATTCTATTTTCCAAATTTGCCACTTCTTTCTTAAATTAAAAGTCTCTCTCCAAATAAAGTCTTTCCCAATATTTTTGAGGTGGAGGTAATGAGGAGGAACGGTGTTACTAACTCAGTAACATATGCTATGCGATATTGTGCCAAAACACACCAGCGAAGACTTCTTGGCTTATGTCATAGAACAAGACAAAAATACCCTTTTTTTTTTAAGTTTATTTATTTATTTTGAGAGAGAGAGAGACAGAGGTTCAGAGGATCCAAAGTGGGCTCTGTGCTGACAGCATAGCACCCAATATGGGGCTCAAACTCCTAAACTTTGAGGTCATGACCTGAGCCAAAGTTGCATGCTTAACTGATTAGCTACCCAGGTGCCCCCAGACAAAAATTCTTTTAGTAGCTGACCATCTCAAAGTTCATTAATAAATTTCCACTTGATCAACTGAAACTCTTTGGTTTTTTTGTACCTGACTTATGTAAAGATAATTTTACAAAAACCATCAATACTTGCAGATGAAGCAACTAGAACTACTAGAAAGGACTCTCTATGTCTAAAAAAAAAGTTCTTTACCCTCTTTGATTTTGAAATTCCTTTTACTAAAGATAGAGCTTATCTTTCACAAAGAAAGGGAAGGCTTAAAAATACCTCTGAAAGAGGTAATCTACCGGATGAAATTTACAAGTTTTATTCTATAACATTCTTAGGAACAGGTTGAAAGCAATACAAGAATTTTGAGCTGGTAGGAAGGAAAAAAAGAGGCAAAAAATGAAATAAGGTAAAGACTTGTTGGAGTCACATTTCCAGATTTTTTTTTTTGGCTACTCTCTTTATATTTACATACACTGCTCCTTGATTTTTATATTTCTTACCAACCACTAGCCTCATTTAGCACTAAATAATGCTATTAAAAGTTACTTTAATACCTGAAATTCACTACTTCCACTTATCTAAAAACTGCACTATAACAGCAATGCTATTTCTTGAAAAATCTCTGAGATACTTAGACCAAAATTGTTACGTGAATGTAAAATATTATAGTGATAAATGCTATGATAAGATTTATTGCAAGGTCAGGGTCCCCAAAATGGGTGCACCATTTGAAACTCCTTTCTTCTGTGTTTACAAGATTGCTCTCCCCTGAACTCAGGTCCAGAACTGTCTGACATACCTCCCCTCAGTGCTGACCAATCTTGTTGATTACACTTCAAATGTGATGTCATCTCTGGTCAGAAGAGACAGGAGGACTCAGGGTAGGTGAACTGTGTCATACTTTTCAAGATGTAATTTATCGTTCATGTGATTTAATGAATTTGTAGGGTTGGGTGTTGGCAAATGTATATTGCTAGATGCGTGTAATCTGGGCACATACATGTTAATTTTACTCTCTGTTAATTTTACAGCAGATTGGAAACTAAATTTGCCCAGTCTTCCCTCTGTGCCCTCTTCTTTTTATTTTCTTTTACAATGCAGATCTCTGGTTCTCACTCACCAGGGACTGTACTATGATTAGTGAATTCCATAGTTAAAGTCAATTCAATCAAGGATTAAATTCCAACTCGCTTTTGCCTCTAAATGAATATATCAGACGTTTATAGTTGAATTACTAGATAATCAGCTCAAATTTTCACTTTGCTTTGCACCTATAACACTCTTAAGCATGGTTTTACTTTTCTTTTAGTCAAAATAAAATAGTGTAGTTGATATTTCAAAATATCTTTGACCTTGTCCAAAATATTTTGACATAGCCTCTGGAAAGCCTTTTAAACTACTCCTATTACTTTGTGCCTGGGATCATGAGTATTGAAGTATATGATAATATTCTTGAACATCATGGGGATTATCTCTAGATAGCCTTTCACTGTGAAAGATGCCCTCAGGATAGCTAATCCAATCAGCTTTTGCAAACACTATCTTCAAGACTTAAAATGGACACAAAAGCTACCATGAGACATAAAGGGAATATATTTTGTAAATTTTAGAACTCTTTCTCCTACTTTTCTACACAGAAAAAAAGAATTATCTTTAATTTTTTTCCCCAGGATGCTACAAATTTACCATTTCCTTCTTCCCATCTCCTTCTAACTGTATGGAATTTTCCCATTTTCTTATGGTGATATTTAATCCTTCAGAATTCCCAGTTTGTCCCACATGGTTGAATGGAATGTTCAGCATTTTTGTATATTATGCCTCATTGGGCAAGTAATCAACCAAAATAGACATTTATGATAGATTTAAAGTTCTCTTGTTTTAAGTACACACACACTCTAAACTTTGTAATAAGCCAAACTTCTAAATATTCACTAGGAGTTTTACACTGAAAATAGACTATCAGAAAAAAAAGCATATAACACCCATGTCCTCTAGGCAATGTGGTCACAAAAGGCAGTGAGATCTAAGTCTGAAGGAGTCCGAACTACCCGGCAGATAGTTTGAAATCACTGGGAACATTACAACTAAAATTTGACCTTTTACTTAACTAAGCAAATTGTCTGAAAAAATAAATGGAAAGTCATTGTAAGAGAGAGAGCATGACTCAGAAATAAATGATCCAAGCACTGTTTGTGGTGTTTGCTAATCCTACTCCAGGCTAATTAGCTGAAGAGGTACAAGGCAAATCCAATGTAGACTAAAGATGATTAAAAGACTCAAAAGGAAAGTCTACAGCAACCTGGGAGAAACAAAGACAGACCCTGGTGTTATTACAGCAAGAGAAACCTGGAGACTGATTTTCTACTAGACTTCAGTTTACAATGGCGGTAAGCACGTCAGGACAGACTGCTCCCCAATGGGACAGAACAGGAAAGGGATGTCATAAATGCCAACATAAGGGATGAGATACAAGAGAGACTCATAATGGGAGCCTGTTAAACTAGCCTGGGCCAACACTGTGTCAAAAGTGTATGACCTGAAGGCCCCCGGGTCCCAATGCTCAAAGGAATCAGAATGAACACAGGAAAGCAACTGTAAAGGTACAACGGGAATGTGTTTCTTGTAAAAGGTAACAGGGAGATCGGGAGGTGTCATATCAGACTTCACCAAAGAAAACTACCCGAGAATCCTCTCTTAATTCCAATCTCCCCCCAGTTTCCAGCCCTTCTGACAAACTGCACTGCTCCAGTGGCTCTGAGTCCCTCTTGCCTCCCTCCTTCCCACTCTTTCTACCTGGAGTCACCCCAGGTCACTCCCTCTCTCCCTCTTCATCTCTGTCTTTCTCTCTTTTTCCCTCATAGTATCTTTTTCACTTCCTCCTTCCCTCTTCCCTCCATCCTGTCAGTTTCTTTCTCTATCCACACACACGTTGTTCCCAGGGCTAAAGAAGTGGGGAACTGGAAATACTTGTAGTAGGAGTTGTTTCTTAATAACACACTGTAACTTATGACCATCAAAAAATTATAGCATTGTACTTTTCTATGAATGATATAAACTTGCTCATAAGCCCCCAGCTTTGGACTTGTGTGTCCCCACCAAAACTCATATTGTAGTCCTGATACTCGGTATGATGGTTAGTTGGAGGTGAGACCTTTGAGAGGTGACTGGGTTTAGATGAGGTCATGAGGGTGGAGCCCCCAGGATGGGCTTAGTGTCCTTATAAAAAGAGGAAGAGACACCAGAGCTCTGTGTGTGTGTGTTACATGAGGACTAGTAAAAAGGAGGCAGTCTGAAACCAGGAGGAGGGTTCCCACCAGGAACCAAACCTGCTGATACCTTGATCTTGGACTTCCAGTCTCTAGAATTGTGAGAAAATAGATTCCTGTTGCTTAAACCCCCTAGTCTATGGCATTTTGTTATGGAGGCCTGACCCGACTAATACATTGCATTCCCACTTCTTGAGGTTGTAGGATACAGTGGGATAAGGGGAGGTACAAACTTGCCAGTTAAGAATCAATCAGCTACTTGGCTTTAAACAGTCCCTTCCAGATAAATATGCAGCCAATTTGAGGTTCAAACTCCCTCTAAGATTTGTCTCTCTTCTCTTGTTCCTCCCACTTCCCTCCCAAGATGGGGACTTGAATGTAGGGCAGAGATTACATACCTCCGGGGGGCAGGGGAAAGGGAAAGTTGAGCCCAGAGCTGACTGCCTCAGAGATGTCCCCGCACCCACCTGGTCATACCCTGCTGGTGACGTTCATGATCAGTTCTTTTGGCAAAGCTGGAGTCTCAGAGATCTTTTCTTCTGTTAACGGGCTCTACCTTATACTGGCCCTGTAAAATCCTCTTGAGTCTGTCTCCACCTCATCTTCCAGCAGCGCCTGAGAGAGCCTACACTGCCCACCTACCCCACTTATTTTTACCACAGCCCTAGCAAGCCTGTGGATTTTTGTTTTCAAGTTTTTGTTTTTTAATTAAAGCATAATTGACATACAATATCCTACTAGTTTCAGGTGTATACCATAGTGATTCAATTCAATTACTAAATGATCCCCATGATAAGTCTGGTTATCATCTCTTGCCATATAAAATTATTGCAATATTATTGATAGTATTCCCTGTGCAGTCCTTTATATTCTCATGAATTATTTATTTTATAACTGGAAGTTTGTGCCTCTTAATCCCCTTCACCTATTTTGTCTGCCTCTCCAATCCCTCCTCCCTCAGGTAACCAACAGTTGATTTCCGGAATCTGTAGATCTGTTTCTGTTCTGTTTTGTCTGTTCACTTATTTTTGTTTTATAGGTTCCATATATATGTGAAATCACGTGGTATTAGTCTTTGTCTGACTTATTTCAGTTAGTTTAATATCCTTTAAGTCCATTCATGTTGTCACAAATGGTAAGATTTCATTCTTTTTTTAAGGCTGAGTCATATCCCATTATATATATCACATCTTCTTTATCCATTTGTCTGTGGACGCTGAGGTCACTTCCATGTCTTGGCTATTGTAAATAATGCTGCAATGAACATCAGAGTGCATGTGTCTGTAACAGTTGGTGTTTTCGTTTTCTTTGAATAAAGCCCCAGAAGTGGAATTACTGTCTCGTATGGTAGTTCTATTATTAATTTGGGGTGGGGGGAGGGTTGGGAGGGGGGACTCCATACTGTTTTCCATAGTGGCTGCACCAACTGACATTCCCACTAACAGTGTAGGAGGGATCCCTCTTCTCTACATCTTCACCAACACTAGTTACTTCTTGCCTTTTTGATAATAGCCATTCTGACAGGTGTAAGGTAATATTTCATTGTGGTTTTGATTTCCATTTCCTGGGTGATTAGTGAGGTCAAGCATCTTTTCATGTACCTCTTGTCCTTCTGTGTCTTCTTTGGAAAAATGTCTATTCAGATCCTCTGCCCATTTTTTAACTGGGTTGTTTTTTTGTTTTCTATAGAAAATTGTACAGGCCTGTAGTAAGTTCAGGACTCTGGTTTCAATTGCTGCATCAAGGCATGTAGGAACTTTTGGATCTTTCCACATCAGACACAAACCAGGAGATTATAGGGATTCGATATTTCACCCTCCCCATGCTTAAATAGTCTGTCTTCAGCCATTTCTCCTTTGCTGCCTGGATGGTTCCATATTGGATATTATGATTCTTTTAGAAGGCTTGAAATGTTCCCAGTCTGTATCTAGGGAAACTAGAAACAAAACAATTTGCTCTGGGAATTACCCTCTCCCCCAATAAAAAAGGTAGGGTTATTTTTAACGCCTTCTCTCCTTTGGCCACGAAGGTATGATGAGGAATCAGAGTCCACTTATCTGACCACTTATATCCCTTCCTCCTCCTGTGCTCTCCTTTCTGTCTTTGTCTTGGGTAGATCTGTCTGGCTTTCCTGCCACCCTTCTCCCACCCACACACAGCTTCCAAGAAAGTACAAGTATTATCTAATTTTTCTCCCCATTGGGTGGGAGGCACTCTCACAATCTCCTTCAGAACTTCTTTGATACTCTCCTTTCCTTCCCTGGGAAATAAGCTCTAATGGTGAAGGGTGGAAATTTAAAATTATAGCAGTTTTTAAATAACGTTCCCATTAATAACACACTTATGAGGTCAGTTTATCTCTACTCGATGGGGCATAAATATGAAATAATCTTTTTCCTAATCCCTGATGTGATATTGTGATTTACAATAAGAAATATTTATTTGGTCTCTTCTAATGTCTGGCATAGAGTTCCTAAAACGCTTGGAATTTCCTAATTGATGGGAGCCATAAAGGTGGTTTTTGTTATGTTAATGGTGACTTTTGGAAAGCATTTCTAGACTGGGCTAGGTGCCAAGAGAACCAACCACATGATTAGAGTGTTGGAACTTTTAGCAGCCCCCCCCCAACCCAACTTCTGGAGAGCAGAGAGGGACAGGAGGTTGAATCTATCACCCAGTGGTCAATGATTTAATCAATCAATGGCAATGATTTGATCACAGCCTACCTATGTAAAGAAGCCTCCATAAAACCTCAAAAGGACTGGGTCCGGAGAGCTTCCAGGTTGGTGAACCAGAATGTTTCCATGTGCCATTGTGTTGGACCGCGAACTTGGGACACAAGTTCCTCTGTCTGGGACATCATCCTATATGTCTCTTTATCTAGAGGTTAATTCATATCCTTTAATATCCTTTGTAATAGACCAATAGTCGACTGAGCAAACAGGTTTCCTGAGTTCTGTGATTTGCTCTTGCACATTAATTGAACCCAAGGAGGGGGTCATGAAAACCTCTGATTTATAGCCAGTTGGTCAGAAGCACAGAGAACAATCTGGACTTGTGATTAGCATCTGAAGTGGGGGCAGTCTTGTAGGACTGAGCTTGTGGAATCTGATGTTATCTACAGGTAGATAGTGTTAGAATTGAGTTGAATCGTAGGACCCTCAGCTGGTCCAGAGCATCGCCTGGTAGTGTGAGAAAAAACCCACACATTGGAATTGGTGATCAGAATCCTCCCTGCCCTCACCTTCCCATTTTCTTTTCCTCTCACTCCACTGCATCCTGGGCAGATTGAATCAGTTTCTATTAACTTCCGGTTCTTTTTTTTTTTTTTTTTTTTTCAACGTTTATTTATTTTTGGGACAGAGAGAGACAGAGCATGAATGGGGGAGGGGCAGAGAGAGAGGGAGACACAGAATCGGAAACAGGCTCCAGGCTCTGAGCCATCAGCCCAGAGCCCGACGCGGGGCTCGAACTCACGGACCGCGAGATCGTGACCTGGCTGAAGTCGGACGCTTAACCGACTGCGCCACCCAGGCGCCCTTAACTTCCGGTTCTTAAAAAAGAGCATCTAAAACTTCAATTTCAAGCTCTATGTAAATTCCATCTCCTCCGTATCCCACCACTCCAGAGAAGGTATGAGTTGGGACCTTGCCTGTTTGAAGTGAGATGGGGTTGGAAAGAGTCCTGGCTCTGAAACACCCCTTCTTCCCTCTCCCAGGCCTGGCTCCTGTCAGCAGGGGAATCAGCAAGAAGGGGAGGGGTAGCCATAACCCTCTCTCCATTGGCAGCTCTGCTTCCCCAGTGAGTCCGAGTGTGCTTGCCAGTATCTGAAGTCTGTCGCTTGGGGAGCATATGTGAAACTTGGTCGTGGAGGTCTTCCCACACCACAGTATCCCATATGAAAGATTCAACTCTAACCGGACCTCTTCTACCCACCCCCTCAACTATCCCTGTAATATACCCCAAGTCATGGTGCACAGTCCTGTGGGGGGAAGGTAGGAGAGGGAATTGTACAGCAAGGTGACTGCAGAATAGCTGCCTTCCGTACATCCTCTTGTCCTAAGGAATTTCTCGCACCCTGGCCACGTCACCTAGTGGGTGGGCAAGCTGACTGTTCCACTGTCACCTCTTCTACTTTGCCAGCCAGCCCTCCCCAGCTTCCGTCTTTTCTGCTCTGGTAGGAATGGGTAGCCCAGCAAGTCTGCTGCCTAATCTGAAGTCACCAGAAGCAGTCCCTAAAAGCCGTTGTCTTGAGCCCTCTTTCTTGACTCGGCAATGCAAGTCAGAAGTCCTTTGTCAATAGGAAAGGGAGGAATTGCCCATCCCACAAGTTCCCCAGCCTCTCTTACAGACCAGTAAGTGGGTATGAAGAGCCAGGGGATGTAGGTGGGGACTGATGCCCAGTTCTTTAGCCTCTTAGGAAAATTTGTCAGGAGAAAGCGTCAGGCCCCAAATACTGCTTTTAGCTCTGGGCCCTTCTGCCAAACACAGGGCAACAGAAAAGTCCCCCCTAGCATCCCATCATTCTTATAACTGAACTCCCCCTATTATGTTGGAATCCCTTTCTTCCTAATTCTTTCGAAGTAGATAGACTCGCTTCCCTAGATGCATGAAATGGGTTCTGATCTGCAATCACTGAAATATGTCACATGAAATTTCAAGGTCACTTCTAAAGCTCCTGTGATTCTCTGAAAACAGGGAAAGAAGAGCAAGTTACATTCATGCCAATTAGGTATATGATTAAAACTATTGCATTATCCTTATTTCTGAGTGAATTAAAGGGTTTTTTTTCCTCTAAAGTTGATCTCCTGTTGACCAAATACTTATTTCCTACAAGTCAGCAATAATTGAATCATTCATTTCCCACTTCTGCTACTCCCATCTTCTCTTCAACCCTGTTTTGATCAGTGTCTTTACTGCAAAAACAGTTCCTGCCAATCAGTTTGGCCACCATCTATGCTATTTGTAATTTTAGACACACTTGATCTGAGCAGGATTTGGATTTTACAACTATTTCAGTATGCAGACTCCAGTGATATCGATGACTCTCTGCCCTGAAAGCTTTTTGAATGTGTGTGATTAGGTAGCCTACATTTTTAAAGGAAAGAAAATACATATAATACTTGTTAGAATCTTTGCAGAAGCATCAATTTAATAGTAAAATGCTGCCTCCTTCTGGATAAATTGTAATAAGCATGATAAGCTTGTCAAACTGCTACAGAGGTATGCCATTTTATGAACAAAAATTCCTTTAAAGAATTAAAATGCTACTTTTTTAAATTACAAAATAAAATTAGAGGACTTGAGTAGACCTTGAAAGATTACCTAGATTCTGCCTTTGAGGCTATAAAATACCTAAACCACTTTCCTATTTGGCTGATTTGATTATCTGACTTTCTTTTAAAGATCTTGGGACAGTAACTGAAAAAGTACAAAATAGATGATAAGCTTGCAAGCAGCATAAGTTCACTTTTACCTTAGGCTACCTTACTTAACATTCAGTTGGCATGGTCATTCGTGCATGCACACATATTCATACTGCATACTTGGAAAAGTGTGTGTGTGTGTGTGTGTGCGCGCGTGTGTGTGCAGGCACATGTACGTAAATGTGAATGAGTGCAATAAAGTGCCTAAGTGTTTTAGTCTTAATTCTGTGGTCACTAGTCATGTGAATTTTGCCACTTAATCTGAGTCCTAGTTTCCTTATCTGTGCACTGAGGATAATCAACCCATTGTTTTCAACCTCAAAAACGCTTTGTGAGGCTCACTGAAATCAACAAAGCACTCTGTGAGGTATTAAACTCATTTATTACCTTTAAGGCTTCAAATGCTCACATGCCTGAAGTGAAAGAATGGAACTGAGTTGTGACCAACAGGAAGAAAATACTTAATGATATCCTATTTATTGCATAAGCACAGCTAGTTGGGTTACACTCAGATAAATCAACACTCTGCCATCTGAAGTACAGAGCTGGAGACAAAAGTGCCAACCCCAGACCGCACTTATACAAAAGTGACTTCTAGTCTCCTTTCTCCAGAGGCAGTTAATTCCCACATAGCCAAAAGAGTGGGTGGGTCTATCCAAAGATGACATGGTGAGGGGCTCAGAGCTCAGCCTCCTCTTTCGGGCAACTTTACCTGGAAACCTACCCCAAGATGATCAAGGGCCAACTGTGCTCTGGTTCTATTAAAGGGACTTTCATGATTCTCCAAAGAAACTTCAACCAAAACAGCACTTTTTTTTTTTTAACGTTTATTTATTTTTGACACAAAGACAGATGAACGGGGGAGGGGCAGAGAGAGAGGGAGACACAGAATCGGAAGCAGGCTCCAGGCTCTGAGCCATCAGCCCAGAGTCCGACGCGGGGCCGAACTCAGGGACAGCAAGATCGTGACCTGAGCCGAAGTCGGACGCTTAACCGACCGAGCCACCCAGGCGCCCCCAAATCAGAATATTTAGAGTGTCCTTTGGTCTCTTAGTTGGGTTGGATTTTAGTAAGTACTGTTTTGGGGGCGCCTGGGTGGCTCGGTCGGTTAAGCGTCCGACTTCGGCTCAGGTCACGATCTCGCAGTCCGTGAGTTCAAGCGCCCCCCCCCGTCGGGCTCTGTGCCTGACCGCTCAGAGCCTGGAGCCTGTTTCAGTTTCTGTGTCTCCCTCTCTCTCTCTGCCCCTCCCCCGTTCATGCTCTGTCTCTCTCTGTCTCAAAAATAAATGTTAAAAAAAAATATTCTGATTCGTAGTCAGCTTCTCACGAGTGGGTATGCAATTTAACCACTCTGTGCCTCAATTTTGTCTGTAAAATGCATGTGAAAATAGTATCTACTTCATTAGGTTGTGGTGAAGATCAAGTAAGTGCTACAAGCGGAACCCTCAGAACAGTGTCTTGTAGGTGAGCATTCAATATGTTAGCTGCTGCTACTACCACCACTGTTCCTATCACACCGATTGGCTTGTTCGTAGCATGCCTTTATCGATAAATGATGTCTCTCTCATAGCTCTTCAACTTCCGGAGACTGAAAGTTGATCCTTTAAATTCTCTGGCCATCAGTATTTAAAATTCTGTTCTTATAGTCGTTGCCTGACATTATGTATGTACTTGTTTTTATTTTTCAATTACAAAGTAATAAGTTATAGCTACAGGTGCTATTTATAAGTTATAGCTACAGGTGCTATTTAATGACAAAGTAACCAAACCAAGCCACAACTCTGTTTTGCAGCCATACAGACAGATGCAGCGGGCGTAAGAGTTAGGACTTGATCTGCTTAAGGCTGGTAAACCTTTTTTGTGGTGTGGAAATATGCCAATTCTGTTTGATCCAAGAGCAGAAGCAGCTATAATACCTCTGATTCAAAACTATTTAGTAAATCACCCTAAGAAAAATATTAGAAGGCACCAAAACGGTTTTGATCGAGGACTAAAAATGACACTTGGCCACTAGATGGCATTTAAATTATGCAACCCGTTTCAGCTCACACTTGATCTATTTAAAACCTTAATTGGTTTGCACTTGGCTCAAGCACTGGCGATTCATATATTTTGACACCGTGGAAACTCTCAGGAGTTGAGGTTTAGGAATATCTACATTAGGTTCTGCAGATACAGACATAAAATCCTTCTGGAGTTATGAAAAGAGAAGTAATTTTAAATTTCCACCTGAAATCCTCCTCAGATCAGTTTTTTTTTTTTTTTTTTTTTTAAGTAAATTACAGAGGGGAAGATTGAGAGACTGGATAACTTATGTCTTTTCAATTCACCTGTGTAACGTGAAGTCTTAATAACCACAGAGCAGCATAATTTACTGGCAGCTTGTCTCAGCCGGGCACAGGTAACCTCCGAGCCTGGCTCTACTGTTTTACCAGGTCTAGCAGCCGAATCATATTTGCCATTTCTTTTTCAATTAAGTCCTAGGAAGGGCCAGCCATGGGCTAGTGAAATACCCCCGAGGAGAAAGAAATAGAATCTAATCATCACTGAATAAAAAGTCTGTTTAAAGAAAGGAGGACAGGTCAGTTATTTTTTCATCTCCCACAAGTATTAGTAGAGAAACATTTTAAATTGCAACAGCAAGGCTTTAGGATAACCGTGAAGATGAAATAAAAAAGGTACTAAAATAAACTACATAATGAATGTGTCCATGTTCTCTCCATACAATAGAGGAGATACTTCTGTTTGGGGATGTTTTGCATAGACACACCAAGGAGGTAGTAAATGGTATTTTCTAGCTCTTCTCCTAGGTTTCAGGAGGAAGCACCCTGTCAGATTTCAAGCCTATGATGCTAATTCAAGTTGTCCACTAGATGGCCCTAATACATACTGAGTTCCTTTAAGTGGTGGAACATTTACTCCAGTAATGAAATCAAGTACAGCATATTCAATTATATATGTGTTTGAAGAAGTCCTCTTCTAAGGGAAAACTGTGCAGTGATTCTCTAAAACGTTTGATAACAAATTATTAATTTACCTAAAGAGATGGAGAATTGAACACATGCTCTTTATCTTTACTGTCTCCCAACCTACCCCACTTCAAAAGACAAAAAACGAAAGATTATAAACCCATAAGGACATAAAGATTAGGACAGATAAGAACAACAGACCGGGGCGCCTGGGTGGCGCAGTCGGTTAAGCGTCCGACTTCAGCCAGGTCACGATCTCGCGGTCCGTGAGTTCGAGCCCCGCGTCAGGCTCTGGGCGGATGGCTCAGGGCCTAGAGCCTGTTTCCGATTCTGTGTCTCCCTCTCTCTCTCTGCCCCTCCCCCGTTCATGCTCTGTCTCTCTCTGTCCCAAAAATAAATAAAAACGTTGAAGAAAAAAAAAAAATTAAAAAAAAAAAAAAAAAAGAACAACAGACCAAGTCATAATTTTAGGAAGCTGGCCACCCAATGGCTTAATGTGACTAGCCCAGGAAAAAGCTGAAACCCAAGCACCAACAGAGGGGGGCCAGTGAGGAATAAACCTATTCTACCCTAGAACCCTTGGGGCTCAGAAATTGAATGTGCCTTCCTGCCCTGGCCTGGAAAGGCAGGGGCGAGGGGTGAACTGAAAAGTAGAATAAAGAAATAGACATACTAGTCTGCAAGACCTCTCAGACCCTTTGCCCACTCATTTTCCAGGTGGCTCTCAGACCAGGCTGATTTGCTCCCTCCAAAGCTGGAGGATGATGAGTCCTGTGGGGTAAGCCTTCTAGAAATTGGCTCACTCCAGGCTTGTTAATCCTCCAGTGCAGCTCACCACTCATCAGGCTTCCCCCTTCCCACCAAAATCCATTTTTTCTATCTTGACTCTTAGATACAGATAGACAGCCAAGGATCACCAGACATTTTAGGAAAGCCTCCAACATAAGAGACATAGACCAATTAAAAAAAAAAAACCTGTAAAGGGGCACCTGGGTGGCTCAGTCGGTCAAGCATCAGATTTTGGCTCAGGTCATGATCTCACAGTTTGTGAGTTCAAGCCCCGCATTGGGCTCTGTGCTGACAGCTCGGAGCCTGGAGACTGCTTCCGATTCTGTGTCTCCCTCTCTCTCTCTCTGCCCCTCCCCTGCTTGCTCTCTCTCTCTCAAAAATAAGTAAACATTAAAAAAAAAAAAAGAGAGAGACCAGCCTTCCTACCTTTGAGGCATGACATTCTACAGGTAGATAGGAGGGAGGAAAGGAAGGAACAGATAATAATGGTGGGGAACGGGAACCCTCCAGGCATAGCAAAATCCCTGCAAAAATGTTCTAAGGAGAAGCACACACAGGTCTGTTGAAGGAACAACTGGAAAGCCATAGTGGCTGGTGGGGAGTGGCCAAGGAGAGAGCAGTAGAAGTTTCCAGAGTTCTAAAGAGGTCAATCCAGGGAGGCTTTTTGGATAGGGTATGGATTCTGGATTTTATCCTGAATTTATTGTGTAGAGGAATGAAATAAGATGATTTAGGTGTTAAAAGGATCACTGTGGCTTCTGTGTTGAGAATAGACTACAGGGGGGCATGGGCACAAGCAGGGAAACCAGTTAGGAACCACTGTGTCACAGCCGCTGATAGGTTAAGAAAGGTGAGGTGTGAGAATTAACCAGTGTGTGAAGGTTATGACCTTGACAAGAACAGGTTTGGTGTATGGTACGGGGTACCCAACCGGGATTGATTTGCGTCCATGAAAGAATGGAAAAAGAGGAATTGAAGGGATATTGAGGTATTTACTATGAAGGACAGCAGAAAAAATGGAGCAGTAGCTGGAGGAGATGTGAAATCAAAAGACAGGTTTGTTTCTTTTTCGATTAGACAAAGCACAGATTGTGTATTGATGAAAAATAACACATAGGTTGATATTGTATTAAGTGATTGATAATTATTGATCTTGGACACGAGCAAAACCCTGTCCTCAGCTAGGAGCACGGACAGTTTGCCCACAGAAACAGAAGGGGAGGCAGAGTGTGGATTCAGATGCAGATGGTCAGTGGCTGTGGTGGTGAGAGCTGTGGTGTTTGTTCTATTCAGATTGCTTCTGTTTCCTTTTTCTTTTTTTTTTTTTTAATTTTTTTTAACATTCATTTATTTTTGAGAGAGACCTAGTACAAGCAAGGGAGGGGCAGAGAGAGAGAGAGAGAGAGAGAGAGAGAGAGAGAGAATCCGAAGCAGATTCCAGGCCCTGAGTTGTCAGCACAGATCCCGATGCGGGGCCTGAACCCAGGAACTGTGAGGTCGTGACCTGAGCTGAAGTCGGATGCTTAACCGACTGAGCCACCCATGCACCCTGATTGCTTCTGTTTTCTTAAGAAAATGGAAAAGAGTAAGAATGGGAGGGGTACTGGAGATTAGAAGGAAAAAGGGAGGGTGTAAAAACTAGTTATCTAGGAGAATACAAAGATTATCTAGAAGGTTACCTAGGAGGGGGGATGAACATGCCAGAAAAACGTGTGGTTGCTCAACAGAATCAAGGGTTCTCTTGGGGCTGGCATCATTCATTTAGAAGAAGCCAGACTGGTGCCGTTGTGTGTTTCTGCAGCTGTGTTATGCTCAGTGGCTCAGGTTGGGAGCAGAGAGTTACACAAGGCAGTGATTATAATGACTAATCATGGAAGTGAAGCCAGGCAGAGAGAAGAGTGAGAATAGAATGTGACACAGAGAGAGAAGAACAGCTGGGAACTGGCTGTGAAGATGAGTGGAGGTGGGGCGAGACTGAGGGATGGCTGGGATGTGCTGTAACAACCAACGTTAGGTCCATGGGAGTTGAGCAACTGCTGAGGGGAGAGACATGATTGGAGGAGAAGTCAAAGAATCATTTAGGCCTGGCTATTGGAAGATCATCTGCTTGGATATTCAAAATCAGGAGTTGCTTCTGAGAGCAGCAGTGAGCCTAGAGATAAAAGTCTTCAAAAAATGAAGGGGAAAGACCCAGGGCTCCATAAATGACTGCATCATTGAGGAGTAAAGTAAGACTAGGAACTCAGTAGGGGAGTAGATGGGGTGGAGGAAATGGTCTGGAAGTAACCAGGAGGAGAAAAGACATCTGTTCCACCTGTAGACAACTACAAAATTATCTAGGATTCATTGTACTTTCTGAGCCAGAATGTGCTTAATATCTAAACCTGTAACAAAGCCAAAACAACTCTTCTCATTTTCCAAGCAGATTACGTTCTGCACAATACTCTATAGGAGCATCTCCATATCCAGGCTGATATCTGCTGATAAAGACCTGTGAATTACAGCAGAGGATGGTGATCCAGAATCATCTCTGAGATGGAACCAGAGGAGATATTAGGGGAGGGAAAGACCAGAGTTGAAAGTTACTCTCAATGGTGTGAGAGTTTTTTGTTTTTTGTTTTTTTTGAGTGGGGAAGTTGATCATGCCAATGAAGGAGACAGAAGGGGGTGCCTGGGTGGCTCAGCTAGTTGAGCGTCCAACTCTTCATTTTGGCTCAGGTCATGATCTCAGGATCATGGGATCGAGCCCTGTGTCCAGCTCCATGCTAAGCGTGGAAACTGCTTGAAATTCTCTCTCCCTCTGCCCATATCCTCTGCTCACACACTGTCTCTCTCTCTCTCTAAAACAAAATTTAAAAATTAAAAAAAAAAAATCAGGAAAAGGACAGACATAAAAGCTCCAGTAAGACACAAGTCAAATTTGAGATGCCTTCAGGCTAACCGGTTGGAATAGCCTGAAGACATTGGAAAAAGAAGTCTAGAACTCAGGAGAGTAGTGAGGCTGGAGAGAGAGATTTTGGAGTCATCGTATAGGTATGTGGAAGCTGAAGCAGGTGAGTGGGTGAAACTCCTCAGGAAGAATAACGCATGGAACAGCCTTCTCAGTTTGGGGCCCCAGGGCTGATGTGATAGCAGTTCACCCAGCAGTGGCCATACTTGTTACTAAAACAGGGGATACCATGCTGAGCCTTATTGGATCCTGAGGTGAAAGGAAAAATCAGTAATGCTGATCCTGTCTATAGTGTTGAATAGCGTCTTTCCCAAATTCATGTCTACCCAGAGCCTCAGACTATGACCTTATTTGAAAATAGGACCTTTGCAGATAAAATTAATTTTATTGGATTAGGGGGGCCCTGAATCCAATGACTGGTATCTTGAGTGAATACAATAGGTTGCTAAGGTTATCACTAAGCAAAGTCTCTTACCGTAAGGTGCAAGTGTTCACGCTGAGTCCTTGGAATATTTGCACTTTATCCCAGTTCAAAAGTTCATGGTCCCACCAGTAAGGACTTACATAAGGCTCATCTCCTTAATGGCTTCCCAACTCCATTTTAAAACTCCTTAGCATAAATAACGCCATTTCATCTACCTCATTTCAAGTCTTAACCTACACAAATGCACATATTTGAAGTTTGTTTATTTTAGATTAATTTCTACACCCAATGTGGGGCTTGAACTCATGAGCCAGAGATCAAGTGTTGCAGGCTCTTTCAACGAGCCAACTAGGTGCCCCTACAAATGCATGTATTTGTAAGGCAGAGTAGGAAGAAAGTGCACTGCCTTTCCAGGGTGAGGCATCCTCCCCCTGGAGACACGTAGGAGCCTTGGTTGCAGCAGAGCCCAGGACCCCATCAGGCAGCCAGTCCTCATGGGAACTGACTGTCATCCATTCCAGTGGCCACTTCCAAGTGATTTTCTGCCGGTGGGTTTCCTTCACCTTTAAGGCTGTGAGGGGGGTTGGGGATAGACTAGCTCCACAGACCTGGAGAGCCCTGGCTGCCCAAGGATGGCTAACAGGGTGCTTACTGTGCATGCACAAGACACGCAGGCCATGGAAGCCAGGGACCTGGACCAGGGCGAGTGTCGGGAGAGGTTAGGTCAGAAGAGCAGGCTATTGGAAGCACTTTGCATACATCTGCCTAATTACAAGCCTTAACCTATACAAATGCACATATTCCCCCCACCTGCTGGCAGGGCTGCAGGAATCTGGACTGACTTGACAAGGCAGGGCTGGGTGGGTTGCTGGGCCACCCTCCAATAAGAGACACCTGGGAGCTTTGCTGAAACCTGGAAGCCATCAGGCAAACTGTAAATGGGGATTGGCCAGTTTAAAGCTGCTACCTCAGAAAGCCTTAGGGAAAGTGCTCTTTCCACCCTGAGGCCAGTCAGGCGAGCAGTTGGAGTCTGGCCAGAGCTCCACGGATCTGGAGTGACCCCGGCAGCTGGAAGCAAGGTGACAGAGGGAAACTGCACATGCATGAGCCACGAAGGTCAGGGTGACCTGGAATATGGCAATGTCAGGAGAGACTGAGTCAGAGAAGGGGGTTATTGGAACGTTTGCCTGATTATAAGCCTAACCTACACAAATGCCCCCTGAAAACAGAGGTCGAAGAATCTTAGCTGCCCTGCCCCGGGCTGGACAAGGAGAGCTAGCGGAGGTGTCCTTCAGTAACAGATACCTAGGAGCTCGGCTTGTTGCAGAAGCCTGGAACTCTAGCAAACGTAAGCATGCGTGGGGACAAACTGTTGCCCATTTCATTCACTGCCACAGAGCGGTTTTCTAGGGTGGGCTTTTCTACACTTGAGGCAATGAAGGTGGTCGGGATAGGCCCTAGCTCCATAGACCTAGAAGGCCCCAGCTGCCCAAGTGTAGGTGATGGGTTATCTACAGTTATGTGCAAGCTGCTTGGGTCAGGGTAGCAAAGATCTGGAACAGGGCACTATGGGGCAAGGCTGGGTCACAGGAGCATGCTATTTTGGGTAACTAGCATCTGCCTTTTCCAAGATTAACTTCCACTAATGCACTTATTCCCCATGAAAGCAGAGCTGGAGGAAAGTCAACTGCCTTGCCAGGGTGGGGCCTGGTGGGCTGACCAGAGTAGCCTCAAATACGAGACACCTGGGAGCCTGGATGGCCATCAGGCATCCAGACAATATGGGGACTGACAGTCTCTGGTTTAATGCTGCCACCTCACAAGGTTTTCGGTAGGTAGGCTCGCTCTACCTGGCAGGCTCTGCAGTGCCTGGGGACAGGCCTAAGCTCTACAAGCCTGAGGGGCTTCCCAGCCAGAGGCCTGCTGAGAAGTGCAGGCCAGCATGCCCAGGGACCTGGAACAGGGCACTGGCGAACCATGCCAGGTCACAGGAGTGGGTTCTTTGTGGTGCAAGGCATTAGCCTAATTGCAAGGCCCATCAACCCATTATGCAATAATTTCCCAAAGACGGAGCTGGAGGTTTTTCAACTGCATTACGAGGAAGGGGCTCCATCGGCAGGACAGGGTATCCTCCATTAGAAGACGTCAGGGAGTCTTGGTTCCTGGAGATGCCCAGGACTCCATTGGACACCTGTCTCCATGGGGACTACATGTTATTCATTTGTAACCGCCACCTCAAGGTGATTTTCAGGAGTGAGCCCCTTGCCACACTGTAGCCTATGTAGGTACCATGCCTGGTCCCACTCCACCCTCTGTGGATGGCCCCGGCCGCCTCACACCGGGTGAAGGGGATGGACTGTGCATGAGTGTGTAGCACACTTCGGGCTAGCCACGCACCTGGAATAGAGCACTAGTCCCAATAGGCTGGGTCAGAATAGCGGCTCTTGAGGACAAGATGTGTGCATACTGGAAAGCCTTAACCTACCCAAAGGACAATAGTCCTGCTGAGTGCAGAGCTCTAGGTTGTGGAACTGCCTTTGCAGGACAGGGCCAGGCTAATCTACACAAATTTGCGTATTCCTTCTGAAGGCAAAAGTAGACAATCGGGACTTCCTTTCCAGGATGGGGCTGGTAGGCTGGCTGAGGTATCCTTTGATAAGAAATACCTGGGAACCTTGACTGCTGGAGAAGTCCAGGACTCCATCTGGCAGCCAGTCCAAGTGCAGAATATCATCGTTTCAAAGCCGCCACTCAGAAAGACTTTGAGAGGGGGGTTTCCACCCCTATCTAGGAAGCTCTCAGGTGGTTAGGCAGTAGTCCATTCTCCACAGCCCTGGAGGGACCCAGCTGCCCAAGGTTGCTGACATGGTGTATACTGCACAGGCACGAACTGCATAGGTCAGGGAAGCTAGAGGCCTGACACAGAGCAAGTACAGGGAAAGGCTGTGTCATGGAAATAGGATCTTGGGGACACAAATGTGCATATTTTCCAGGAAGACAGAGCTGGAAGATAATGGAGGGTACTTCCTTGCCAGGGCATGGATAGGCAGGTATCTGTCATCCAAGAGACAACTGGGAGACGTGGTTGCTGAAGCCTGGACCCTTTCAGGCAGCAACACCAAACCTGGACTGATGACAGCCAATTTGCAGCTTCTGCTTCAAGGTGACTCTCACAGGTGGGATACCTCCACTCTGGAGTCTAGGCAGATACTGGGAGCTGGGCCCCAGCTGCCTCAAGCCCACCGAAGGGGTGGAAACTGTTCATGTGCGGTCAACACAGTTTGGGGCAGCCAGGGACCTGGAAAAGGGCACTGGTCTTTACAGGTTAGGTCAGAGGAGTGGCTCTTGGGGATGTCAAACTTTAAAATAGCCAGTTATTTTACTAGAAAAATCAGTTTATTTGGAAATGGCAGAGAATTACAATTCAGGACAAGTAAACTGTGACAAACCACAGGCAAGACTAAAGACAAAAAGGAAAGGCCAGCTGATGGGAGGTTTTAGGAGGAAATGGGGAGGGTTATTCTGAACAGAAGTTCACTGGAGAAGAACAGAAGTTTGGGGTTGTGATGGTTTCTCCTTGGCTGTAAGCTGTGGGTAGTGTGTTGTGCTGGGGCAGGGAGAGAGTTTCTTCATAAAGCAGGAGATAAAATTCCCCTGTGAAAAGTGTCCTCTCTTGTCAAGAATATCTTCCTTCTGCTGGTGATGTAGGCTGCAAGGAATGGCATATGTGTGTGAGCTCCCCCCTCAGGGCTTCCTGACTGCATTTTATTTAAAAAAAAAAATTTTTTTTTTAACCTTTATTTTTGAGACAGAGAGACACAGAGTATGAACGGGGGAGGGGCAGAGAGAGAGGGAGACACAGAATCGGAAGCAGGCTCCAGGCTCTGAGCCATCAGCCCAGAGACCGACTTGGGGCTCGAACTCACGGACTGCAAGATCGTGACCTGAGCTGAAGTAGGACGCTTAACCGACTGAGCCACCCAGGCGCCCTTCCTGACTGCATTTTATTTTTATTTTATTTTTTTCAATATATGAAATTTCTTGTCAAATTGGTTTCCATACAACACCCAGTGTTCATCCCAAAAGGTGCCCTCCTCAATACCCATCACCCACCCTCCCCTCCCTCCCACCCCCCACCAACCCTCAGTTTGTTCTCAGTTTTTAACAGTCTCTTATGCTTTGGCTCTCTCCCACTCCAGCCTCTTTTTTTTTTTTTCCTTCCCCTCCCCCATGGGTTTCTGTTAAGTTTCTCAGGATCCACATAAGAGTGAAACCATATGGTATCTGTCTTTCTCTGTATGGCTTATTTCACTTAGCATCACACTCTCCAGTTCCATCCACATTGCTACAAAAGGCCATATTTCATTCTTTCTCATTGCCACGTAGTATTCCATTGTGTATATAAACCACAATTTCTTTATCCATTCATCAGTTGATGGACATTTAGGCTCTTTCCATAATTTGGCTATTGTTGAGAGTGCTGCTATGAACATTGGGGTACAAGTGCCCCTATGCATCAGTACTCCTGTATCCCTTGGATAAATTCCTAGCAGTGCTATTGCTGGGTCATAGGGTAGGTCTATTTTTAATTTTCTGAGGAACCTCCACACTGCTTTCCAGAGCGGCTGCACCAATTTGCATTCCCACCAACAGTGCAAGAAGGTTCCCGTTTCTCCACATCCTCTCCAGCATCTATAGTCTCCTGATTTGTTCATTTTGGCCACTCTGACTGGCGTGAGGTGATATCTGAATGTGGTTTTGATTTGTATTTCCCTGATAAGGAGCGATGTTGAACATCTTTTCATGTGCCTGTTGGCCATCTGGATGTCTTCTTTAGAGAAGTGTCTATTCATGTTTTCTGCCCATTTCTTCACTGGGTTATTTGTTTTTCAGGTGTGGAGTTTGGTGAGCTCTTTACAGATATTGGATACTAGCCCTTTGTCCAATATGTCATTTGCAAATATCTTTTCCCATTCCGTTGGTTGCCTTTTAGTTTTGTTGGTTGTTTCCTTTGCTGTGCAGAAGCTTTTTATCTTCATAAGGTCCGAGTAGTTCATTTTTGCTTTTAATTCCCTTGCCTTTGGGGATGTGTTGAGTAAGAGATTGCTATGGCTGAGGTCAGAGAGGTCTTTTCCTGCTTTCTCCTCTAGGGTTCTGATGGTTTCCTGTCTCACATTCAGGTCCTTTATCCATTTTGAGTTTATTTTTGTGAATGGTGTGAGAAAGTGGTCTAGTTTCAACCTTCTGCATGTTGCTGTCCAGTTCTCCCAGCACCATTTGTTAAAGAGACTGTCTTTTTTCCATTGGATGTTCTTTCCTGCTTTGTCAAAGATGAGTTGGCCATACGTTTGTGGGTCTAGTTCTGGGGTTTCTATTCTATTCCATTGGTCTATGTGTCTGTTTTTGTGCCAATACCATGCTGTCTTGATGATTACAGCTTTGTAGTAGAGGCTAACGTCTGGGATTGTGATGTCTCCTGCTCTGGTCTTCTTCTTCAAAATTACTTTGGCTATTCGGGATATTCTGTGGTTCCATATGAATTTTAGGATTGCTTGTTCTAGTTTTGAGAAGAATGCTGGTGCAATTTTGATTGGGATTGCATTGAATGTGTAGATAGCTTTGGGTAGTATTGACATTTTGACAATATTTATTCTTCCAATCCATGAGCAGGGAATGTCTTTCCATTTCTTTATATCTTCTTCAATTACCTTCATAAGCTTTCTATAGTTTTCAGCATACAGATCTTTTACATCTTTGGTTAGATTCATTCCTAGGTATTTTATGCTTCTTGGTGCAATTGTGAATGGGATCAGTTTTTTTGTCTTTCTGTTGCTTCATTATTTGTGTATAAGAATGCAACTGATTTCTGTACATTGATTTTGTATCCTGCAACTTCGCTGAATTCATGTATGAGTTCTAGCAGACTTTTGGTGGAGTCTATCGGATTTTCCATGTATAATATCATGTCATCTGCAAGAAGCGAAAGCTTGACTTCATCTTTGCCAATTTCGATGCCTTTGATTTCCTTTTGTTGTCTTATTGCTGATGCTAGAACTTCCAACACTATGTTAAACAACAGCGGTGAGAGTGGGAGTCCCTGTCGTGTTCCTGATCTCATGGAAAAAGTTCTGTTTTTCCCCATTGAGGATGATGTTAGCTGTGGGCTTTTCATATATGGCTTTTATGATCTGTAAGTATGTTCCTTCTATCCCGACTTTCTCAAGGGTTTTTATTAAGAAAGGGTGCTGGATTTTGTCAAATGCTTTTTCTGCATCGATTGACAGGATCATATGGTTCTTCTCTTTTTTTTTTATTAATGTGATGTATCACGTTGATTGATTTGCGAATGTTGAGCCAGCCCTGCATCCCAGGAATGAATCCCACTTGATCATGGTGAATAATTCTTTTTATATGCTGTTGAATTCGATTTGCTAGTATCTTATTGAGAATTTTTGCATCCATATTCATCAGGGATATTGGCCTGTAGTTCTCTTTTTTTACTGGGTCTCTGTCTGGTTTAGGAATCAAAGTAATACTGGCTTCATAGAATGAGTTTGGAAGTTTTCCTTCCCTTTCTATTTCTTGGAATAGCTTGAGAAGGATAGGTATTATCTCTGCTTTAAATGTCTGGTAGAACTCCCCTGGGAAGCCATCTGGTCCTGGACTCTTATTTGTTGGGAGATTTTTGATAACCGATTCAATTTCTTTGCTGGTTATGGGTCTGTTCAAGCTTTCTATTTCCTCCTGATTGAGTTTTGGAAGAGTGTGGGTATTTAGGAATTTGTCCATTTCTTCCAGGTTGTCCAATTTGTTGGCATATAATTTTTCATAGTATTCCCTGATAATTGTTTGTATCTCTGAGGGATTGGTTGTAATAATTCCATTTTCATTCATGATTTTATCTATTTGGGTCATCTCCCTTTTCTTTTTGAGAAGCCTGGCTAGAGGTTTGTCAATTTTGTTTATTTTTTCAAAAAACCAACTCTTGGTTTCGTTGATCTGCTCTACAGTTTTTTTAGATTCTATATTGTTTATTTCTGCTCTAATATTTATTATTTCTCTTCTTCTGCTGGGTTTAGGCTGCCTTTGCTGTTCTGCTTCTATTTCCTTTAGGTGTGCTGTTAGATTTTGTATTTGGGATTTTTCATGTTTCTTGAGATAGGCCTGGATTGCAATGTATTTTCCTCTCAGGACTGCCTTCGCTGCGTCCCAAAGCATTTGGATTGTTGTATTTTCATTTTCGTTTGTTTCCATATATTTTTTAATTTCTTCTCTAATTGCCTGGTTGACCCACTCATTCTTTAGTAGGGTGTTCTTTAACCTCCATGCTTTTGGAGGCTTTCCAGACTTTTTTCTGTGGTTGATTTCAAGCTTCATAGCGTTGTGGTCTGAAAGTATGCATGGTATAATTTCAATTCTTGTAAACTTAGGAAGGGCTGTTTTGTGACCCAGTATATGATCTATCTTGGAGAATGTTCCATGTGCACTCAAGAAGAAAGTATATTCTGTTGCTTTGGGATGCAGAGTTCTAAATATATCTGTCAAGTCCATCTGATCCAATGTATCATTCAGGGCCCTTGTTTTTTTATTGACCGTGTGTCTAGATGATCTATCCATTTCTGTAAGTGGGGTGTTAAAGTCCCCTGCAATTACCACATTCTTATCAATAAGGTTGCTTATGTTTATGAGTAATTGTTTTATATATTTGGGGGCTCTGGTATTTGGTGCACAGACATTTATAATTGTTACCTCTTCCTGATGTATAGACCCTGTAATTATTATATAATGCCCTTCTTCATCTCTTGTTACAGCCTTTAATTTAAAGTCTAGTTTGTCTGATATAAGTATGGCTACTCCAGCTTTCTTTTGGCTTCCAGTAGCATGATAAGTAGTTCTCCATCCCCTCACTCTCAATCTAAAGGTGTCCTCAGGTCTAAAATGAGTCTCTTGTAGACAGCAAATAGATGGGTCTTGTTTTTTTATCCATTCTGATACCCTATGTCTTTTGGTTGGTGCATTTAATCCATTTACATTCAGTGTTATTATAGAAAGATACGGGTTTAGAGTTGTGATGTCTGTATGTTTTATGCTCATAGATGTCTCTGGTACTTTGTCTCACAGGATCCCCCTTAGGATCTCTTGTAGGGCTGGTTTAGTGGTGACAAATTCCTTCAGTTTTTGTTTGTTTGGGAAGACCTTTATCTCTCCTTCTATTCTAAATGACAGACTTGCTGGATAAAGGATTCTTGGCTGCATATTTTTTTCTGTTTAGCACACTGAAGATATCGTGCCAATCCTTTCTGGCCTGCCAAGTTTCAAAAGAGAGATCAGTCACGAGTCTTATAGGTCTCCCTTTATATGTGAGGGCACGTTTATCCCTTGCTGCTTTCAGAATTTTCTCTTTATCCTTGTATTTTGCCAGTTTCACTATGCTATGTCGTGCAGAAGATCGATTCAAGTTACGTCTGAAGGGAGTTCTCTGTGCCTCTTGGATTTCAATGCCTTTTTTCTTCCCCAGTTCAGGGAAGTTCTCAGCTATTATTTCTTCAAGTACCCCTTCAGCACCTTTCCCTCTCTCCTCCTCCTCTGGGATACCAATTATGCGTATATTATTTCTTTTTAGTGTATCACTTAGTTCTCTAATTTTCCCCTCATACTCCTGGATTTTTTTATCTCTCTTTTTCTCAGCTTCCTCTTTTTCCATAACTTTATCTTCTAGTTCACCTATTCTCTCCTCTGCCTCTTCAATCCGAGCTGCTGTCGTTTCCATTTTGTTTTGCATTTCGTTTAAAGCGTTTTTCAGCTCCTCCTGACTGTTCCTTAGTTCCTTGATCTCTGTAGCAAGAGATTCTCTGCTGTCCTCTATACTGTTTTCAAGCCCAGCGATTAATTTTATGACTATTATTCTAAATTCACTTTCTGTTATATTATTTAAATCCTTTTTGATCAGTTCATTAGCTGTTGTTATTTCCTGGAGATTCTTCTGAGGGGAATTCTTCCATTTGGTCATTTTGGATAGTCCCTGGAGTGGTGAGGACCTGCAGGGCACTTCCCCTGTGCTGTGGTGTATAACTGGAGTTGGTGGGTGGGGCCACAGTCAGACCTGATGTCTGCCCCCTGCCCACCGCTAGGGCCACAGTCCGACTGGTGTGTGCCTTCTCTTCCCCTCTCCTAGGGGCGGGATTCACTGTGGGGTGGCGTGACCCGTCTGGGCAACTTGCACCCTGCCAGGCTTGTGGTGCTGGGGATCTGGCGTATTAGCTGGGGTGGGTAGGCAAGGTGCAAGGGGGCAGGAGGGGCAGGCTTAGCTCGCTTCTCCTTAGGTGATCCACTTCAGGAGGGGCCCTGTGGCAGTGGGAGGGAGTCAGATCCACTGCCGGAGGTTTGGCTCCGCAGAAGCTCAGAGTTGGGTGTTTGCGCGGAGCAAGCAAGTTCCCTGGCAGGAACTGGTGCCCTTTGGGATTTTGGCTGGGGGATGGGTGAGGGAGATGGCGCTGGCGAGCGCCTTTGTTCCCCACCAATCTGAGCTCTGTCGTCCGGGGGCTCAGCAACTCTCCCTCCCTTTGTCTTCCAGCCTTCCCGCTTTCCGAGCAGAGCTGTTAACTTATGACCTCCCAGACGCTAAGTCGCGCTTGCTGTCGGAACACAGTCCGTCCAGCCCCTCCGCTTTTGCCAGCCAGACTCGGGGGCTCTGCTTGGCCGGCAGGCTGCCCCTCCGCCCCTGCTCCCTCCCGCCAGTCTGTGGAGCGCGCACCGCCTCACTGCCCTTCCTGCCCTCTTCCGTGGGCCTCTCGTCTGCGCTTGGCTCCAGAGACTCCGTTCTGCTAATCCTCTGGTGGTTGTCTGGGTTATTTAGGCAGGTGTAGGTGGAATCTAAGTGATCAGCAGGACGCGAGGTGAGCCCAGCGTCTTCCTACGCCACCATCTTCTTAATCCAAAGTCCTTGACTGCATTTTAAATACGGTTTCTTTTACATTCTGATTTCCTCTTTTATTTTTTTATTTTTTTTAAATTTACACCCAAATTAGCATATAGTGCAACAATGGTTTCAGGAGTAGATTCCTTAATGCTCCTTACCCATTTAGCCCATCCCCCCTCCCCCCAGCCCCTTCAGAACCCCTCAGTTTGTTCTCCATATTTAAGAGTCTCTTATGTTTTGTCCCCCTCCCTGTTTTTAGATTTTTGCTTCCCTTATGTTCATCTGTTCTGTATCTTGACGTCCTCATATGAGTGAAGTCATATGATGATTGTCTTTCTCTAATTTTGCTTAGCATAATACCCTCTAGTTCCATCCACATAGTTGCAAATGGCAAGATTTCATTCTTTTTGATTGCCAAGTAATACTTCATCTTCTTTATCCATTCATCCATCGATGGACCTTTGGGCTCTTTCCATACTTTGGCTATTGTTGATAACACTGCTATAAACATTGGGGTGCACGTGTCCCTTCAAAACAGCACACCTGTATCCCTAGGATAAATACCTAGTAGTGCAATTGCTGGGTCATAGGGTAGTTGGATTTTCACTTTTTTGTGGAACCTCCATACTGTTTTCCAGAGTGGCTGCAACAGCTTGCATTCCCACCAGCAATGCAAAAGAATTCCTCTTTCTCCGCATCCTCGCCAACATCTGTTGTTGCCTCAGTTGTTAATGTTAGCCATTCTAACAGGTGTAAGGTGGTACCTCATTGTGGTTTGATTCAGATATTTTCTTGAAAGCACTGCTGAACAAGAGTCAGGTTTTCTGCATTTAGCATTTTGTCCCTTGGTGCCAGGAACAACCTTCCCTGGTTGGTATGTCTTCTCATGGAGGGAAGGTGCGCTGATTAGAAACTATCAAGGCTACATTTGATTAATAAGGAAGGGTAGGAGGGACAACTTTTAGGTATCTTCCACCTAAAGTCTGTTTCTTCTCAAGGCTGTAAGCACTGGAGGTCCTCTCAAAGCACTGAACCAGCATCACCCTACCTGGTGCATCAGTTATGCAGAGATCTGACAGGCAATAGGTACAAAGTTAAAACTGATTATACAAAATAAGACTAAAAGCAGTAAAATGACTCTAGTTGGTATAATATAAAATTAAGAGCCCAAACCAAAGAGGTGATCAGCTAAGTAAAGGACATGGATCATTAGGTGGAATTGATTGTAGCCAATGTATTCATTCTCTAATTTTATGCACCTGGGTTTCTACTTCCCAGGGGAATTCATCCAGGTGCAACAGGTATTCACTATTGTGCAACACCTTGGTGAGTAAGTAATAATCAAGGGCTATGCAATTATACAAAATTACTTTAACCAGTGAGTCAAGTGATCCTTGTTGGGCTGTTACCACTTTGCTTGTGGAAGAGATTTCTAATCATGCATCCATTGGCATTTACTCTAATCCATTGGTGGGAGAAAGGGTCCCCAAACCGAGAATCATGTGTGCCTCCTGGAAGATTCTGTTTACGGCAGAGAGACAGGCTCAGTGGGATGGACCAGTGAGAGGATATTGATTTGCTATGGCTGTTAACAGGGGCAGTTAAATGCCCTGATACACATTGACCTCTGATTCACCAGGTATCTAAACATGTAAACACTCATATGCGCCTGGGAAATGGTATCCACTGCAAACAAACAAAAAACCCAAGTGGAGCACAGAGGATGCCTGCTAAGGTCTGGTTATTCATAGATTTATTAGCTGAAATTTTCTGACCTTTCCAAGCCATGGGTCAATGTTGGGATGACATTCTGTAAGAACTTATCCCTTCATCCCTTTTCTAAAAGCCTCACAGAAAGGTATAAGCTCCATTGTATTTTCTTAGGAGGTGGGGGAACAGATCATATTTAGATAAGGAAAAATAGAGGAGCAAGGGTTGTATGACTGACTTTGGTGGAAATGTTTAGTTCAGTAGTGGTTGAAACAAGAAATAGAAACACCTGGTCTTAACCTACCCACATGAGTAACACCCCTAGGCTTGTAGGTAAAATCAGCAGTAGTATTTGAGACTAAAGAGAAATTAGTTACAAGTAAGACCAAGTGGTCTCTCACATTGTAAACACTGGAGTTTCTTGGTGAGAGATCCAACAGTCAGAGAGATTTACCCCTTTTGCAATAGACTACGGAATGTGAATAAGAGCATTGCCTCCCCAAGAGAAAGAGGAGAAAAAAGTAAGAAGGAGCAGTGGGAAAAGGGTATAAAGGTCTGATCATCTTATTCTAGGAAATCTGTCTCCTTCAGGTGTCACTTGCTTCAATTCCTGGAAATCTTGACTTTTAGTCACCAGTTGGTGTGCAGGTCCAGAATGGATTGGTGCTTTCTTTAGATGTAACACATGAAGCCAAGTATCTATTCCTTGGTGTTTGGTTGCATAAGTGTTGGTTAACAGTACCTGATGGGGTCTTTCCAAAGGAGTGGAAGAGAGTCTTTCTAGAGGTGCCTTTTCCAATAGATGAAGTTCCCAGGTTGCAAGAGGTGATGTTTAAGGTCTTCATTTCCTGGGAGCACTCTGTAAAGAATGCTCTACCACAAGCATGGATATTTTAATAGAAGCAATTAGGCCTTTACAGTACAGGAGTGTATCTCTCTTTATCAGCTGTGGGTCAAAGAAGCAGGGGCTTGGTGCATTGAGAGTTTTGGCTGCAAGGAGAATGAATTCTTATTGAGCTTAAGCAAATATGTACATTGTCATGAAAAGTAAAAATACTTGATAATTTTCAGAATTCTGGAGGGATCCAGAAGGGAGAAAAAGATCCATGCTTCAACATTTTGTGGAAAGATCTATATTAATAAATTGCTATATGCATAGCTTCAAGGATAGGAGAAAAATGGGGGTTTTAAGTCTAGAAAACAAAACATTAAAGCCACAAGTTTTCTATTAAAAAGTTTAGAAATTCTTCTGTACAGTGTTATGATCTTAAATTTATCAAAATCCATGTCCTAGAGTACTTGTCAAAAGCTTTCTTGTGAATGTCTTTGAAGATGAAACACTGGGCCTAAATGACAAGACTTAAAAATAGCACTTGTTAGAGAGCTGATGAGAGTTCATTGTGCTGTATTTGACAAGGAAATTTGGTTATTTCTGTGACCTACAACATTTCAGGATAATAATTAGAATTATGACTGATAACATTATACCAGGACATATCAATTTTAGGGTTTTTTTTTGTAATTTGTAGAACACTTATGTATACCTATACAAATATAACATAAAGCATAATATTCTCATTTGCCAATACTTCCCATGTAATTTAACATATCAACTAATCCTCATCAGTGAAACCTCTCCCTTTTTATAAGGAAAGGGAACACATTTTTTGAAAACTCCAGGGACTCTCCAGAAGTTACCAAGTTTACTTTTAGGTCAAAACAACTATGTTCAGAATTTTATTTGGGGAAGTTTGTAAAAAGAAAAAAAAAATCAAATTCAGACACTTGACCAAATAGGACCACAGATCATTATAAAACAATAGTTAATTGTCTACTTGGGCAAGTGACAGTAAAAGATGTCAAAGGCAAATACATGGTTGTAAGCAAAACTTAGCTCTCTAATATGCAGAAGACTCAGTTTACTTGATCATAAAGATAACATGAAGTACAAGGAAATTATTTTGATACAAACAAAACAAACAAAAACTTGCTTTCCTAGTAGGCTACTTTAAAAGGTAAAGAAAACTTTTCACAATATCTTTTCAAAAACAGACCAATAGTCCAAGAAAACTTTGCCCTTTTAACACAGAAGAGGCAGTTAAGTTTAACAAAAGTGCATTAATATTGTATTAAGGGTTAGCCGACCCTTAATTTTAGCCAACTTGACCATATATAAAATTTCTTTTTCAAAACTTATTTTCCATAAACCTTCAACAATTGTCTATATCTGTTTAGGTTTTGCTTGTCTTTTACTTATTCTGGATAAACGATTTTACTTGAGGACAATTTTTTTTTCCTTTACCAAACCAACCAACCATGTTCTTCACACCTTTCCTTATCTCCCTTCTCTCCTGCCAAAAAAAAAAAAAAAAAAATATATATATATATACACACACACACACATATATATATATATGTATATATATATATATCACATTCAATTTTCTTTATGTATTTTTCATATAGTCCTTTTCTTTCATTCTTATTTCCAGTAACTTTGTGGATGGGTGGGGAGAACTTTTGCTGACCATTTCATCTTCATTAGTTTAAGTATTTTCTCAGTTTTAAAAACTTACAAAGCTTATTTAAAAAGATGATGTTAGGCAGTTGTTATAAAATAATTCCAGAGTTATTCTTACAACATAATGCAATTCTTATGCATTACATTTAATGAATATAAACTCCTATATAATGTAGTTAAACCATATTCCTGCCTTCAGGCTCATCCTGACCTCTTTATCAGACTGAGGATGATAGAACAGGCAGGGGCAACAGTATCTCATTATTAATGAAGAATGTCACTCTAGGCAGAAAAAAAGATTTGAAAAATAACTTCTAAACTGATAGCAGAGTCATAGATACCTGGAAAACCCCACCAGAATTAACAGCTTTGCAAGTAGTTATAAGAAACAGGGGAAGTTCTTTTAAATATACCACTGCCTGGCTGCAAATCTGAAAAGGCCATGAAGTATGATCCTATCAAACAGTGATTATCGCTTGGTCTTGAGGAGTTATTCCTGTGTGTGTTCAAAACAGAAAAAGTGGTTCTTATACTGGCCTTTTCAGTTGGCCACAGATTTTGTGGCACAACTTACTATGCTAGAAGAGCAGTGGTTTCAAACAGGTTGGATCACTCTGCAGTAAGAAAGAGTATGTTTTATGGCCCAGTACATACATACATGCACACCCATATAAGTTTAATAAACTGAAATAAGTTTAATAAAGTAACATGGATTTCCTATTTCCCAGTATATGCCATGCATTACTCTCTTGCATTTTATGAAATTACTCTTCTTTTATATACAGATAATCTATAGTGAATCCACTTATCAATTATAGATAAAATCGAAGATCTCCATTTACCTTTGCAGACCTAGTACATAGATTTTCTATTTACATAAATGTTCATCATAATTCATCAATGGTCTGTGACTATAGTTTGAAAAACAAGTTAACAAATTTTGTAATACAAAGATAGTCTGAGCTCTCTGATTAGTAAACTCAGAAAAAGTTGTTGATCTGCATTATATTCAATGCTGAGAACTCTGAAGATCTACCTTTTTAAAAATTAACCAATGATCTTAAACTACCAATTAGTGATTATCTCAGATCCTATGAACTTGAAAAACATTTAAGTTTGTTTATACATTTCTGAAAGTATATTTGATTTATATAAATGCTTAATATTCAATTAAATGGAGCTCTTTGATTAATTTTGGTAATACCAGAAAAACATCATGTATCTGTAACCTATAACCTAGACATACATAACATATAGATTCAGATGTATTGTATTAGCTTTTGTTTAGAAAATGTAGTCCCGTCTCAGGTACAAAACTCAAGTGAGAATAAAATTGACCCTTGAACAATGTGGGCTGGAATTGTGCCGATTCCCTTACATGTGGATTTTTTTTTCCAGTAAGTACAATATTGTACTACATACGTATTTTCTCTTCCTTGCCATTTATGTAATGATATTTTCTTTTCTCTGGCTTATTTTTTGTAAGAATACAATATATAATATATATAACATACAAAATATGTGTTGACTGCTTATGTCAACAGTAGGCTATTAGTTAGGTTGGGGGGGGGAGTCAAATGTTATACTTGCATACAACGTATATACACAAGTATATATTGTAAGGGGGATGATGTCCCTAATCCCTGCATTATTCAAGGGTTCAACTAAAGGGGATCCAAATTGTGCAGGTGGGCTAAGTTAGAGTTTCCTGCTCAGATTGCTAAGGACTTTTATTAGAGTTTTTATTTATTTGTATACAGTATGGATCCTTTCAGAACTGTTTTTAAAGTCCTTGTCTTTAGAAGATTGTGCATATCAATCAAAGAACGCATTGCATTGTCTCTCTGAGGTTTCTAATCCTCATTAAGGGGGCTCCTTAAGGAGGATTTATCTAAAAGCTTTACCAGAGTGGCCATTATAATTCCAAATTCTTCAAAAGTTGACACATTTTTTTCAAGAAAGGCACTAGCTGCTGGTTCAATAACCAGGTGGAGCCTAATTTGCCTTTGGATTCATAAAGGAATCTTAAGTATGAGAGGTCTTATTTTTAAACAACTGTTCTAAAACATTGTGAATCATGTGTTTTCCTCCCTTTTGGATACAATGAGTGACTGACCGGGAAGCTTCAAAAAAGAGAAACAAAAAAGCCTGCACCGGGAAGGGTGATGCCTTCATAAAAACAAAAACAGATTTCAAATAAAGCTAGAGAAGTCAAAACGAAAAGAGAGCAGAGCTCCAAGTCTAAAAGAGACTCAACCTCAGAACTCCAGGGTCAGCAAGAAAGCAATGAGTTCAGTTGACTTTGTGGGTATTTGCACCTGTTTGTTCACCAACCTCAGAGTTGTTGGGGGTCTTCTCTGGATCTGCTTGTCTGACAGCATTAAATGTCCACCTTAAAACAGCCAGTTATTTTATTAGCAAAATGAGTTGATTCAGGAATAGCAGAGGAATTGCAATTTGGGACAAGCAAACTATGGCAAACCAATGGTGAGTGTGAAGAGACCAAAGGAAGGTCAGTTTTTACTAAGCTTTAGAAGAAAATTGGGGAGGGTTGTTTGGAACAAAAGCTCATTGAATAATAAGAGCTTGAAGTGACAATTTCTCATTGGCTGCAAGCAATAGTTCTTGTTGCTGGGGCTGAACCAGCTCTTCCTTCTTTTTCTTAAAAGCAAGAGATAAAATTGCTGTGAAGGTGTCTTACCTTGTCAAGATACAAGATAAGTCTCCTTTCTTCCCACTGGTTAAGCAGGCTGCAGGAGTGGTATGTGCATGAGAGCTCCCTCTTTCAGGGCTTCTTGACTCCATTATAAATGAGGTTTCCTTTACTCATTTTTACAGGGAAAAGGTTTATGAGTCCCCATAAGCCCTAACCGACCCAATGGGCAATAACCCCTCTGAACGCAGAGCTCAGGGTTATTGGACAGGCTTGGCAAGCCAGGGCAGGAAGGGCTGCCCAAGGTATCCTCTAAAATAAGACACTCCTGGGAGCCCTGTTTTCTGGAAAAGCTCTGGAATCCTATAGGCAGCAAGTCCAAATGGAAATGGACAGTCTCCAGTTTGTAGCTATTGCCCCCAGGGTGATGCTTGGGGGTGGTACCTTCTATATTAAACTTTTGTGGGTATTTGGGGTCAAATTCCAGCTACACTAGCCTGGTGAGCCCTGACTTCTTGAGGCTGGCTGAAGGGCTTCCGACTCCAGGTGCTTTGACAGCACAGTCCAGGGTCACTGGGAATCTGGACCTTAGCAAGTGTCAGGAGATCACTGGTATCAAGAGCATAATGTTGGGAGCGTGTGGATTCTGCCTAATTTCAAGCCCTAACCTCCATAGACACACTTCTTTCTTTTAAAGCAAAGCTGGAGGAATCTGCACTTACTTGCCAATTGACTAGGGTATGTTCCAATAAGAGACATTTGGGAGACTTGATTACTGGTAAGCCGAGGACCCCATTACGCAGCCAGTCTAAACAGGAACAGATTGTCACCAGTTTAAAGCTGCTATCTCAGATTTTTGGGGGTGGGCTCCTTCTGCCCTGATAGAAAGGTAGTTGAAAATGGCTTTGGTCCCAAACAGCCAAGGGCTGGCTGACAAAGTACAGACTGCACATGTACAGGTCCACAGGTCAGAGTAGTCAAGGACTTAGAAAGGGCAGGGTTGGGTGAGGCCATGTCACAGGAGAGGGATATTGGGGGTATCTTCCATCTGCCTAATCCCAAGCAGTAACCTACAGAAATGAACACATTCTCCCTGAAGGCAAAGCTGAAGGACTCTAGATGGCCATGCCAGGCTGTGGCCAGGCAGACTGGCCTATAGTCTTCCAGTAAGAGACCTTTGGAAGACTGCTGGAAAAACTCAGTACCCCATCAGGCAGCCTGTCCAAATGTGGACTATCCTGTTCAAAGCAGCTGATGCAGAAGTATTTTGGGATTCCCCACCCCCCCACCCAGGAGACTATAAAAGGTTGGTGACTGGGCCAAGTTGCACAGGACTGCAGGGTACTGGCTTCCGAGACCAGCTGATAGGACACATACTGAGCATGTGCAGAACATGCAAGTCAGGGTAGCCACGAACTTGGAACAGGGAAAGCATTGGGAGAGGCTGAGCCATGGGTGTGGGCTCTTGGAGCTCCAAGGCACCTGCCTAAATCTAAGACCTAACCTACACAAGTGGGCATGTGCAGTCCAAGGCAGTCTACCCCAAAATGTGCCACTTCAGCATATTGATTATTTTTTTAATTTTTAATGTTTATTTTTGATAGAGATAGAGTGAGGGCAGGGGAGGGGCAGAGAGAGAGGGAGACACAGAATCTGAAGTAGGCTCCAGGCTCTGAGCTGTCAGCACAGAGCCCGATGCGGAGCTTGAACTCACAAACCGCGAGATTGTGACCTGAGCCAAAGTCAGATGCTTAACCGACTGAGTCACCCAGACGGCCTACATATTGATTATTTTGAATTAAAGTTTCTTCTCAAACAGTCAGTGCAAGGATAACACCCTGACTCTCTTTATCTCCACAAAACAAAAAATAAATCTCCCATGCAAAATTTACCTCCCCTTAACCACGTGGTAAAAAGACCTCAAAATCACCAGAGATCTGGAATTCAAATCTAAGAAGGCTACATAAATAAACCTTGTCACTTTTACTAATTTCACTATCCCAGGCCAAATTCTGTTTCGAATTCCTTACTAATTAAAGCTTGCAAACATAACTTCTTTGTACTGTCAGTTCCTCACAGATGTATCCTTTCTAGGTCTAAAATAAGCATAGGGGCACCTGGGTGGCTCAGTCAGCTAAGCATGCCCTGCGTTGGACTCTGTGCTAACAGCTCAGAGACTGGGCCTGCTTTGGATTCCGTGTGTGACTCTCCCTCTCTTCCCCTTCCCCACTCATGTTCTGTCTCTCTGAAAAATAAATGTTAAAAAAAATTTTAAAGCATAGAAGCTGCCTGCCTTGGTTATTTCATCTCAATTTTAATATTGGGCCTCTGTTAATCTGTTTCCTCCTGTTAATCTGTCTCTTGTCAATTTAATTCTTAGATCACCTAGAAGAACCTTGAAGGTAGAGAATCATTCTTCCTCCTCAACAGTTGGCATAGCCAGCAGGATAAACTTTAGCTGGCTGGACACTGCTGCGGCTGAGAGATTATGGGACATCTGACAAAAGCTGGCACGAGGGAAGAATCCCCATCACCACATCAGCCAACTGGATCTCTGCCTGCCAGGTCTCGTGCAAGTGAGAGTGATGTGAGAGTCCTTTTTCTCTCTCTTCCTAAATCTAAGTTAGCAGGAGAAAATATTTGTGGAACTAGTGCCTTGGCTCTAATGGCTCTGGTGCATTTGGTAGAGTTCTCTTGGCTTGGCACATCGATTTCCACCCAGAGATGACCACAGCTTTTCTTTATCATTGTATTTTGTGTCATTTGTCATCAAAATGAATTACCATAGAAGAGCACACAGACATAGTCCCGGTCAGCCTGTTGTTCGAGGTGGCCTCACAGACTGGTGAGGTCACAGTTACCATCACATCTGTATCTGTTTAGACGAACTTTGCTGCAGGTCGTCTATGTAAAAGCCGGATGAGGTTTTTCCTTTTGTCTTGTTTTATGTCCTCAGAGCTTGGCTTAAGTAATTAAACTTAAGATAAAAATTATTGTCCATATCCAATGTAAATTCCCCTTCTTGAAATCCAGCCCCATCTGCCTGTTTTAACTTCCTTTTTCCCCACAAGATTTACAAGATTTGTGACCAGTGAGAATATTCTCTCTGGTCTCTACCATCCACAAGATGGAATTACCAGAGGGTACTGTGGTGGCCTGTCAAGTAGAATGTGGTTCTGAGACACACAGTTACAAGCAGTACTCTCACTGTCTGGCCTTGCCAGCAATCGGGAGTTCTATGTTATAAGAGGTCCCAGCCCATAAGGGACCCTTGTCTTCGTAACCGCCATTAGTGCTAGAAAAGTCTCATTACAGTAGTGCCTGCCCCATGTCACAGATTAGTGGGTCTGTGACTAGAGATGTCTCACATTTTTTTTGCAGGAGACTGGACATGCTGTTTTCTCTACATCATGTTTACTTCCTGTGCAGTGAAGGCCTGTGCTGTCTTAGACTATTTTGGGAGTAAAATTTTGGACCATGGGGGAGGCATCATCTATGCTCTCACCAAGGATGCTTCTTGTGTCTATGGTTTAAGCCTGGAAAGTTGCCTGTATGTCTTCCCATAAAAGTGCTTATTGGATTGAGTCACTATTGAGATTAGTAAGATCCTACTCATCATTGCCAGATGATGGATCCTTTACACTGGCTATATTTGCAAGAAAAAAATTACTTTATAGAAAGTTCTCTATTGACTTACTAGTATAATAGCTAGCTAGCTTTTGGGACTCTGTTGAGAAGATGAAAAAACAAAAATTAGACTGAAAACAAAAATTAATATTCACATCCAGTGTAAATTCCCCTTCTCAAAATCGGGCCCCATTCACCTATTTTAATTTCCCTTTCCAAAAAATCTGTATAGAGACCACTCTGACCTGATCTCTAAGTTCAAAGTATGTAGGTTATTCAGGTAAATGCTAAAAGGCAAGAAATTAAATTAAGAAAAGCTGAAGACTGGCAATAAGGCTGGCTTTGCTCCTACTTTCAAGGGCTCTGTAAAATTTTTTTTTCTTATGTAGAGTAACATGTAAGTGAAATCACATGGTATTAATATTCCACTGTCAGACTTACTTCACTTAGCAGAATAGCCTGTTGACAATCAATCTCAATCTCTTTCATGGCAGAGTAATATTCTTTTGTGTATATAAATATATATATATTATATATATATATATACACACACATGTATACACATATGTTCCTTTGTAAATATATATGCATATTTACACACACACACACACACACACACACACACACACACCAATCTCTCTATCTATTCCTCTATTGATGGACCCTTAAATACTTCCATGTCTTGGATATTGCAAAAGAATATAAAGTGGCAATAAACTTAGGAGTACATGTATCTTCTTGAAGTAGTGTTTTCCATTCCTATGACTAAATACTCAGGAGTGGAATCACTGGATCCTTCTTTACTTTGTGCAGTCAACATAGTGTTTTTCATAGCAGTTGCACCAATTTACTTACCTACCAGGAGATAACAAGGGTTCCCTTTGGTGGATATCATTGGTGGATCAAATCCAGTGAGCTTGGTGTGAGGTAGTACCTCATGGGGTTTCCTTGTGGGTCTTCTTAATGATATCTGATGTCGAGCATCTCTTCCTAGGTCGGTTGGCTAGCCAAATCTCTTCTTTGAGGAAAAAATACTATATCCAGTTATTCACAAAAGTATGTGGAGGGGTGTGTGTGTGTGTGTGTGTGTGTGTGTGTGTGTGTGTGTGGTTTACAAGTTTGTGGTTATTTCAGATATTAACCCCCTATGGTATATATCAGTTACAAACCACTTGGGCCATTCAGCAGGGTGCCTTTCATTTCACTGATGTTTTCCTTTGCTGGGCAAAAGCTTTTCATGCCAGTGTGCTCTCCATAGTTTATGTTTGCTTTGGGTTCTCTTGCCTGGTGAGACCTATTTAGAAAACTATTGCTTCAGCCAATATACAAGAGATTACTATCTATGGCTCTTTGAATGAGTTTGATGGTTTCACGGGTCACCTTTGGGTTTCTCTTCCACTTTGGGTTTGTTCTTGCACATGGTATAACTGTCCTTATTTTGCACACAGGTATCCAGTTGCCCCAGCACTACATATTGAACATGTGGTCTTTTCCCCCTTGTCTATTTTTGCCAATTTTTTCCTAGACTAATGGACCATATAATGGTGGGTTTATTTCTGGGCTCTTTACGTGGTTCCACGTATCCGTGTGTCCTCTCATTTGTGCCAGAACCATACTCTTTTGGTTACGTACAGCTTTTTAGCATATCATGAAATCAGGGACTGTGAGAACTTCCGTTCTGTTCTTCCTCCTCAACATTACTTTGGGCTCTTTGGGGTCTTTGGTGATTTCATGCTCATTTTAGGATTATTTATTCTAGTTCTATGGAAAACACAGTTGTCCTTTTGATAGGGATCACATTCAATATGTCAATTGTTTTGGGTAGGGTGGAAATTTTGACACAATTGATTTTTCTACACTGTGGGTGTCCTGTCTCTATACACTGATTCATGCTATCTTTAGTTTGTTTCATCTGTGTTTTATGATTTTCAAAGTCAAGGTCTTTCACTTTCTTGGTTATGTTTCTGCCCTTTTTGGTGGTTTTTCTTTTTCTTTTTGGTTCTAATGTAAATGGATTGTTTCCTTTCTTTTTCCTACCTCCTTATTCTTCTGTGGAAATGCAATGAATTTGTGTATATTAATTTTTACTGAATTCATGTATCCGTTTAAAGAGTTCTTTGGTGAAATCTTCAGATTTTCTATATATATCACATCTTTTTAATGTGACTCTTACTTTTCACTTTCACTTTCTATGTCTTTTCTTTTTCTTGTCTTATTGCCATTGCCAGAACTTCCAGACATTTGTTAAGAAAATATTGAGGAGTATGAACATCTTTGTCTATTTCTGATTATTTCAGTTCTTTTCTATTGAGAGCAATATCACATGTGGTTTTGTCATGTTTTCTTCAGTGTGGTGAGGTATGTTTTACTCCCAAACTTTGTTTAGAGTTTTTATCATAAACAAATGTTAAATTTTATTAAACATTTTTTTTGCACTGATTATAGTGATCCTGTGCATTTTATCCTTCCCCTTTTATGTTTTGTATCACATTGAATGATTTGCAATATTGTACTCTCTTTGCATCTCTTTAATAAATCCCCCTTGTTCTTTTTTTCCCCTAATTTTTTTAATGTTTCTTTATTTTTGAGAGAGAGAGAGAGAGAGAGAGAGAGCGAGCAGGGGAGGGGCAGAGAGAGGGAGACATAGAATCCAAACAAGCTCCAGGCTCTGAGCTGTGAGCACAGAGCCAAACCCAGGGCTCGAACCCAGGAACCATGAGATCAAGACCTAAGCCAAAGTCAGATGCTTAACCAACTGAGGGACCCAGGTGCCCCCGCCCACTTCTTCTTTTTAATGATTCCTTTAATGTATGTTGAGTTTGTTTTGGTGAGGCTTTTTCCATCTATGTTCACCTGAGATATTGGTCTCAAGTTTTCTATTTCTGTACTACAGAAATTTCAGTAACTTTGTGGGGGTTTTTGTCTTTGTAGACAAGATTTTGGTCTAATTTTGATCAAAGTGATATTCATCTCTAGAGTGAATTTGGAAGTTGTCCTTTGGTTTCTATGTTATGTATTGATTTAAAAGTTATTAATCTTGAGGCATGGTTCAGTCAGTTGACTTCGGCTCAGGTCATGATCTCATGGTTCATGAGTTCAAGCCCCGTGTCAGGCTCTATGCTGACCACTTGGAGCCTAGAGCCTGCTTTGGATTCTGTGTCTCTCTCTCTTTCTGCCCCACCACCCCCCACACTCTCTCTCCCTCTCTCTCTCTCTCAAAAATAATAAAAACAAAAAAATATAAAAATAAAAATAAAATTTAGGTATTAATCTTTTTTAATTTAATGGTTATTTTATTAACCTTTGGTTAATATTAATGTTAAATTAGCATCACGTAAACAACATAGTGATGTGATAGCTCTTGACATTTTACAATGCTCACAAGTGCATCTTTAATCTGTCGTCATAGAATACTATTTCAATGCTAGTGACTATATGACCTATGCTACACTTTAGTTTTCATGACTTCTTATATCATAATGGAAGTTTTTACCTCACATTTTTTTCACCTATTGTTCCCTTCTCACTCTCCTCATCTCAGTCCACCACCAGTTTGTTCTTTGTGTTTATGGATTTCCTTCTGTTTGTTTGCTTGTCTATTTGTTGTGATTTGGAGATTCCACATATAAGAAAAATCACATGGTATTCATCTTTGATTTATTTAACTTAGCATAATACCCTGTAGTTCTATCCATGTTGTCACAAATGGGACATTTTCACTCTTTTATGGCTGAGTTACATTTCTGTGTGTGTGTGTGTGTGTGTGTGTATGTGTGTATCACATGTGAGATACACACACACACACACACACACACACACACACAAACACCTTCCTTATTCAATCATTTATGGATGGACACTTACGTAGCTTCCATATGTTGGCTATTGTAAACAATGCGGCAATAAACACAGACCTGTTTATTGAATCTTTTTGAATGTGTGTTTTCGTTTTCTTTGTGTAAATACCTAGTAGTGGAGTTACTAAATCACATACTTCTGTATTTGTTTTGGGGAACCACCATACATTTTCCACAGTGTTTCATAATTTATATTCCTATTAAATATGCACAGTGCTTCCTTTTTCTCCACATCCTGGCCAGCACTTACTTTTTTAATTCTAGCTAATGTGACTGGTGTGTGATTATACCTGATTTTTTGTTTCATTTTGCATTCCCTTGATGATTAATGATGTTGAGCATCTTTGCATGCTGCTGGTGGCCAGTTGGATGAGTTCTTTGGAAAAATGCCTATTCTAGTCTTCCATTTTTTAATTGCAGCGTTTTTTGTGTGGAGTTGAATAATTTCTTTTTAATCATGCTTTTATTTTTTTAATTTTTAAAAAATTTGTTTAATTTACATCCAAGTTAGCATATGGTGCAACAATGATTTCAGGAGTAGATTCCTTAATGCCCCTTACCCATTTAGATCATCTCCCCTCCCACAACCCCTCCAGCATCCCTCTGTTTGTTCTCCATATTTAAGAGTCTTTTATGTTTTGTCCCCCTCCCTGTTTTTATATTATTTTTGCTTCCCTTCCCAAAATGTTCATCATTTTGTATCTTAAATTCCTCATATGAGTGAATTCATATGATATTTGTCTTTCTCTGACTAATTTCACTTAGCATTAATATCCTCCAGTTCCATCTATGTAGTTGTAAATGGCAAGATTTCACTCTTTTTGATTGCGGAGTAATACTCCATTTTGTGTGTGTGTGTGTGTGTGTGTGTGTGTACCACATCTTCTTTATCCATCCAGAGTAGGATAATTTCTTTACAGATTTTGAATATTAAGCTTCTCTGATACATCATTTACTAACAGTTTTGACTTTTAGTATGTTGTCTTTTGTATTGTTGATGGTTTCATTTGCTGTATAAAAGTTTTTTTTTTTTTTTAAGCATACTCTCAATAGGTTTTTTTCTTTTGTTTCTTCTGCTTGAAGAGACCTATCTAGAAAAATGTTGCTAAGGCCAATGTCCATGGGACTACTATGTTTTCTTTTAGGTTTTTTTTTTTTTAATGTTTGTTTATTGTTGAGAGAGAGAGTGTGAGCAGTGGAGGGACAGAGAGAGAGGAGTGACAGAATCCAAAGCAGGCTCCAGGCCCCAAGATGTCTGCACAGAACCTGACGTGAGGCTCAAACCATGAGATAATGACCTGAGCTGAAGTTGGATACTTAACTGACTGAGCCATCCAGGTGCCCCTCTTTTAGGAGTTTAGTGACTTCGGGTCTCATATTTAGGTTTTTAATCCATTTTTGCCTATTTTTGTTCATGATACAAACAATGGTTCCATTTAATTCTTGTGCATATAGCTGTCTTGTCTTCCTTGCCCCATTTATTGAAGAGCCTGTCTTTTTCCCATTGTCTATGTATGCCTCCTTTGCTGTAGACTGATCATATAGTCAGGGGTTTATTTCTGTGCTTCCTATTCTGTTCCATTGTTCTATATGTCTGTTTTTATTCCTGTACCATATTCTTTTGATGGCTATATATTTGTCATACATTTTGAAATCAGTGATTGTGTTACCTCCAGCTTTTTCTTAAGATTGCTTTGGCTCTCCAGAGTGTTTTGCAATTTCTATACACATTTGTAAATTATTTATTCCAGTTCTTTGAAAAGTACTATTGCAATTTTGATAGGGATTGCATTAAATATGTAGTTGCTTTTTGTAGTGTGGAATTTTAAAATTATTAGTACTTCTCCACCATTAGCATGTTCTATCTCTCCATTAGTTATGCTTTTTTGAATTTCTTTCATCAGTGTTTTATAGTTTTCAGGGTAGAAACGTTTGTGATTAAGTTCATTTCAAGGTATTTTTGTCTTTTTTGGTGCTGTTGTAATTTTTATGTGTGTGCAATTTCTGTTTCTTCTACTTTGTTCTTAGTATATTTTGAAACAACCAATTTAGGTTTATTAATTTTGTACCCTGCAACTTTACTTACACATTTGTTCATTCTAATAGTTTTTTGTGGACTCTTTAGTGTTGTGTATTTATCTATTTTATATAATATATAATATATACATATTATAGTGTCTCCTGAAAATACGACAGCTTTACTTCTTTCTTATAAGCCTGGATGTCTTTTATTTATTATATGATTGCTATGGCTAAGAGTTCCAGTACTCTACTGAATTAAAGTGGTGAGTGTGGACATATTTGTTTCTGATTATAGAGAAAAAACTTTCAACTTCTCTTCATTTAGTATTATGGTAGTTGTGTGTCTTTCCTATTTTACTTTTATTATGTTGAATTATGTTTCTCTATACCTACTTTTTGGAGAATTTTTATCTTGAACAAATGTTGAATTTTGTCAAATATTTTGTACATCTTGGAGACACTCATATGGTTTTTATCCTTTTGTTGATATGTTGTATCAGATTGGTTGATTTGGACTATTGAATCTTCTTTGGTTCTTGGTAATATATACCCTTGATCATGGTGAATCATTTCTTTAATGTGATTTTCATTTCGGTTTGGTAAGAATATTTGGCAATATATTTGTATCTGTGGACATTAGAAGTATTGGCCTGAAGTTTTCTTTTTCTACAGTGTGTTTGTCTTATTTAGGTATCAGGGCAATTCTCACCTTGTAGAATGAATTTGAAACTTTGCTTCCTCTTCTGTTTTTTTGAATAGTTTAAGTATGTATTAACTCTTCTTTAGATGTTGGGAAAATTTACCTGTGAAGCTATCTTTCCTGAACTTAAGTTCCTGAGAGTTGTTTTTGTTTTTGTTTTTGTTTTTCTACTGATTCTATTTCCTTTCTTATAATTTGTTACATTTTCTATTTCTTCCTAATTTGATTTTGGAAGATTGTGTGTTTCTATTTATTTCTTCCACATTGTCCATTTTGTTGGGATTTAATTTTTCATATTCTCTTATAATCCTTTTTGTCTCTGTGTTATCTGATGTTATTTCTCTTTCTCTTTTTTCTTTATTCTTGTTAAAGATTTATCAATTTTTTTTCAGTCAGCTCTCCTTTTTATTAAACTTTTGTTTCTTTTTAGTATCTTGTTTGTTTCTGCTCTAATCTTTATTATTTTTCCACTGACTTTGGGATTTTTTATTCTTCTTTTTCTGATTCCTTTAGGTGTATGGGTTAATTGTTTAAGACTTTTTTTGTTTCTTGAGGTAAGCTTGTATTGCTATTAACTTTCCTCTTAGACCTGATTTTGCTGTGTTGAAAATGTTTGTATCATTTTGTTTCTGTTTTCATTAGTTTCCGTGTATTTTTTAAATTTCTTGATTTCTACATTGACCCCTCCTTTTCTTAATATCCTGTTGTTTAACCTACATGTGTTTTTTATGCAGTTGTTTCTTTGTAATTGATTTCTAGTCATACTGTTGTGATCAGAAAAGATGCTTGATAGGATTTCAGTCTTCTTAAATTTTTTTGAGGTTTGTTTTGTGGCCTGATATGGCATATATCCTGGAGAATGTACTATGTGCCCTTGAAAAAATGTGTAATCTGTTGTTTTGGGATGGAATGTTCTGAAGACATCTGTTAAGTCTTTCTGATCTAATGTGTTTTTCTTGATTTTCTGTTGCATTTTATGTCTGATCTATCCATTGTCGTACATCGAATATTAAAGTCCTCTATTGTTATATTACTATTTTTCCCTTCATGTCTCTTAATATTTAAGTATTTGGGTGCTTCTATATTGGGTACATATATATTTACAATATTTATGTTCCCATGTTTTATTGATCATTTTATCATTATGTAATGAATGCCCTTCCTTGTCTTTAGTTATAGCCTTTGTCTTAATGTATATTTTGTCCACTAAAGTATTGGTACCCTAGGGTTTTTTTTCTTCTATTTGCATGAAATATTATTTTCCATGCCTTCACTTTCAGACTATCTGTTTTTAGGTCTGAAGGGAGTCCCTTGTAGACAGCATAGAGATGGGTTTTGGTTTTTTTTCCATTCAGTTACCATATTTCTTTTGATTGGAACATTTTGTCCATTTACTTTTTTTTTAATGTTTATTTATTTGTGAGAGAGAACGTGCACGTGTGCAAGAAAGAGCATGAGCGGGAGAGGGGCAGAGAGAGAGAAAGAATCCTAAACAGGCTCCAGGCTCCAAGCCGTCAGCACAGAGCCCAATGTGGGGCTCAAACTCACAAACTGAGAGATCATGACCTCAGACGAAGTCGGATACTAAACCGACTGAGCCTCCTAGGTGCCCCTCCATTTACTTTTAATGTAATTATTGATATGTATGTATTTCCATTTTGATCATTGTTTTCTGAAATGTTTTTATAGTTCTTTTCTGTTCCTTCTTGGTTTTTTTTTTTTCTCTTCTTTAATTTACATCCAAATTAGTTAGCATATAGTGCAACAATGATTTCAGGAGTAGATTCCTTATAACATTTAGCCCATCCCCCCCCAACCCTTCCAGTAACCCTCTGTCCTCCATATTTAAGAATCTCTTATGTTTTGTCCCCCTCTCTGTTTTTATATTATTTTTGCTTCTCTTCCCTTATGTTCATCTGTTCTGTGTCTTAAAGTCCTTGTATGAGTGAAGTCATATGATATTTGTCTTTCTCTGACTAATTTTTCTTAGCATAATACCCTCTAGTTCCATCCACATAGTTGCAAATGGCAAGATTTCATTCTTTTTGATTGCCAAGTAATACTCCATTGTATATATACCACATCTTCTTTATCAATTCATCCATTGATGGACATTTGGGCTCTTTCCATACTTTGGCTATTGTTGATAACACTACTATAAACATTGGGGTGCATGTGTCCCTTCGAAACAGCATACCTGTATCCCTAGGATAAATACCTAGTAGTGCAATTGCTGGGTCATAGGGTAGTTCTATGTTTAGTTTTTTGAGGAACTTCCATACTGTTTTCTTGAGTAGCTGCCCAGTTTGCATTCCCACTAGCAATGCAAAAGAGATCCTCTTTCTCTGCATCCTCACCAACATCTGATGTTGCCTGAGTTGTTAACGTTAGCCATTCTGACAGGTGTGAGGTGATATCTCATTGTGGTTTTGACTTGTACTTCCCTGATGATGAGTGATGTTGAGCATCTTTTTGTGTGTTGGTTGGCCATCTGGATGTCTTCTTTGGAGAAGTGTCTATTCATGTCTTTTGCCCATGATTACTTCTTCACTGGATTATTTGTTTTTTGGGTGTTGAGGTTGAGAAGTTCTTTGTAGATTTTGGACACTAACCCTTTATCTGATAATGCTGTTTGCAAATATCTTCTCCCATTCCGTCGGTTGCCTTTTAGTTTTGCTAATTGTTTCCTTCACTGTGCAGAAGATTTTTTATTCTGATGAGGTCCCAATAGTTCATTTTTGCTTTTGTTTCCCTTGCCTCTGGAGATGTGTTGAGTAAGAAGCTGCTGTGGCCAAGGTCAAAGAGGTTTTTTCCTGCTTTCTCCTCAAGGATTTTGATGGCTTCCTGTCTTACATTGAGGTCTTTCATCCATTTTGAGTTTATTTTTGTGTGTGGTGTAAGAAAGCGGTCCAGGTTCATTTTTCTGCATGTCGCGGTCCAATTTTCCCAGCACCACTTGCTAAAAAGACTGTCTTTATTCCATTGGATATTGTTTCCTGCTTTGTCAAAGATTAGTTGGCCACACATTTGTGGGTCCGTTTATGAGTTCTCTATTCTGTTCCATTGATCTGAGTGTCTGTTTTTGTGCCAACTGTTCATTCTTTTCTGGTTGCGTGTGTGTGTGTGTGGGGGGGGTTATGCTTTAGTGTTAACTTTGATTCCTTTCCTTTTATTTTTTTGTGTATCATAGGCTTTGATTTGTGGTTACCATGGGTTTGTATATAATACTGCATGTATACAGTAGTCTATATTAAGTTGATGTTGCTTAAGTTCAAACATGAACTAAAAGCACTACATTTTTACTACCGCCTCAACATTTCATACAAATAAGGTCATACTTTACATCCTTGCATTTTGTGTATCCCATGTTTAATTTCAGTACATATAATTTATTTTACTACTTTTGTATTTTAATCTCCATTTTGGCATTATAAGTTATTAATCTACCACCTTTACTATATGTTTGTTTTCACCAGTGAATTTTTTTCCTTTCATAATTCTCATTCTTCTAGTTATAGCATTTTCTTTCCACTTAAAGAATTCCCTTTAACATTTCTTGTAAGGCTGATTTAGTGGTGATGAACTCCTTTAACTTTTGTTTGTATGAGAAATGCCTTATCTCTCCTTCAATTCTGAATGATAACATTGCTGGATAGAGTATTCTTGGTTGTAAGTCTTTTTTTTTTTTTCTTTCAGCACTTTCTGTCCTACGAATTTTCTGCTGAAAAATAGCTTGATGGGGTTTCACCTATATGTTACTGTTAGTTTTTCTCTTGCTGCTTTTAAGATTCCCTATCATTAATCTTTGCCATTTTATTTGTCTTGCTGCAGACCTCCTTGGGTTTATCTTGTTTGGGGATCTCTCTGCTTCATGGATCTGGATGTCTGTTTCCTTCCCCAGATTAGGAAAATTTTCAGTTATTATTTCTTCAAATAAGTTTTGTGCCCACTTTTCTTTTTCTGGGATCCCTATAATATGAGTATTATGCTTGATGATGTCACAGAGGTCCTTCAATCTAGTTTCATTTATTATAATTTTTATTGTTCAGCTTGATTGTTTCCATTACCTGGTCTTCCAGATTAATGATCCATTCTTCATATTTTTTAGACTTCTTTTTTTTATTTTTCAAATATAATTTATTGTCACATTGCCTTACATAATACCCAGTGCTCATCCCAATAAGCGCCCCGCCTCAATGCCAATCACCCATTTTCCCCTCTCCCATGCCCCATCCACCCTCAGTTTGTTCTCTATATTAAGAGTCTCTTGTGGTTTGCCTCTCTCACTCTCTGTTTGTAACTAGTTTTTCCTCTTCTCTTCCCCCATGGACTTCTGTTAAGTTTCTCAATATCCACACGAGTGAAAACATATGATATCTGTTCTTCTCTGAATGATTTATTTCACTCAGCATAATACCTTCCAGTTCCATCCACATTGCTGCAAATGGCATGATTTCATTCTTTCTCATTGTCAAGTAGTATTCCATTGTGTATATAAACCACATCTTCTTTATCCGTTATTCACTTGATGGACATTTAGGCTCTTTCCATAATTTGGCTATTGTTGAAAGCACTGCTATAAACTTTGGGGTACATATGCCCCTACGCATCAGCACTCCTGTATCCCTTGAGTAAATTCCTAGCAGTGCTATTGCTGGATCACAGGGTAGTTCTCTTTTTAATTTTTTGAGGAACCTCCACATTGTTTTCCAGAGTGGCTGTGCCAGTTTGCATTCCTACCAGCAGTGTAAAAGGGTTCCCATTTCTCCACATCCTAGCCAGCATCTATAGTTTCCTGAGTTGTTAATGTTAGCCACTCTGACCAGTGTGAGGTGATATCTCAGTGTGGCTTTGATTTGTACTTCCCTGATAATGAGTGATGTTGAGCATCTTTTCATGCCCATCTTTCCAAGGGCCATCTGGATGTCTTCTTTGGAAACGTGTCTATTCATGTCTTCTGCCCATTACTTCACCAGATAATTTGTTTTTTGGGTGTGGAGTTTGGTGAGTTCTTTATAGATTTTGGATACTAGCCCTTTGCAATGCAGAAACTTTTTTATCTTGATGAGGTCCCAATAGTTCATTTTTTCTTTTAATTCCCTTGCCTTTGGAGATGTGTCTAAGCAAGAAATTGCTGCAACTGAGGTCAAAGAGGTTGTTGTCTGCTTTTTTCTCTAGAGTTTTGATGGTTTCCTGTCTCACATTTAGGTCTTTAATCCATTTTGAGTTTATTTTTGTGTATGATGTAAGAAAGTGGTCCAGGTTCAATCTTCTACATGTCGCTGTCCAGTTTTCCCAGCACCATTTGCTGAAGAGACTGACTTTATTCCATTGGCTATTCTTTCCTGCTTTGTCAAAGATTAGTTGGCCATACATTCGTGGGTCAATTCTGTGTTCTCTATTTCTATTCCATTGGTCTATGTGTCTGTTTTGTGCCATACTGTCTTGATGATTACAGGTTTGTAGTAGAGACTAAAGTCTGGTATTGTAATGCCTCCCACTTTGGTTTTCTTCTTCAATATTGCTTTGGCTATTCAGGGTCTTTTGTGGTTCCATACAAATTTTATGATTGTTTGTTCTAGCTTTAAGAAGAATGCTGGTGCAATTTTGATTGAAATTGCTTTGAATGTGTAGATTGCTTTGGGTAGTATTGACATTTCAATAATAGTTATTCTTCCAATCCATGAGCATGGAATGTCTTTCCATTTCTTTGTGTCTTCTTCAGTTTCCTTCATAAGCTTTCTATAGTTTTCAGCATACAGATCTTTTACATCTTTGGTTAGATTTATTCCTAGGTATTTTATGGTTCTTGGTGCAATTATAAGTGGGATACGTTTATTTCTCTTTCTGTTGCTTCATTATTGGTGTCTAGAAATGCAACTGACTTCTGTATATTGATTTTATACTCTGAGACTTTGCTGAATTCATGTATCAGTTCTAGCAGTCTTTTGGTATAGTCTTTCAGATTTTACATGTAGAGCATCCTATTGTCTGTAAAAAGTAAAAGTTTGACTTCTTTTTTTACCAATTTTGATGCCTTTTATTTCATTTTGTTGTCTGATTGCTGATGCTAGGACTTCTAACACTATGTTAAACAACAGCGGTGAGAGTGGACATCCCTGTCGTGTTCCTGATCTCAGGGGGAAAGCTCTCAGTATTTCCCCATTAAGGATGATATTAGCTGTGGGCTTTTCACATATGGCTTTTATAATATTTAAGTATGTTCCTTCTATCCTTTCTTAAGGGTTTTTATTAAGAAAGGATGTTGCATTTTGCCAAATGCTTTTTCTGCATCGATTGACAGGATCATGTTGTTCTGATCCTTTCTTTTATTAATGTGATGTATCACATTGATTTGCAAATATTTAACCAGCCCTGCAGCCCAGGAATGAATCCCACTTGGTCATGTGAATAATTCTTTTTATATACTGTTGAATTCAATTTGCTTGTATATTGTTGAGAATTTTTGCATCCATGTTCATCAGGGATATTGGCCTGTAGTTCTCCTTATTTGTGAGGTCTCTGTCTGGTTTGGGAATCAAGGTAATGCTGCCTTCATAGAATAAGCCCAGAAGTTTTCCTTCCATTTCTATATTTTTGGAACAGCTTGAGAAGGATAAGTATTAACTCTGTTTTAAATGTCTGGTAAAATTCCTCAGGAAGTCATCTGGTCCAGGACTCTTACTTGTTGGGAGATTTTTGGTAACTGATTCAATGTCTTCACTAGTTATGGGTCTATTCAAATTTTCTATTTCTTCCTGTTTGAGTTTTGGTGGTGTGTGGGTGTTTAGGAATTTGTCCATTTCTTCCAGGTTGTCCAGTTTGTTGGCATATAATTTTTCATAGTAATCTGATAATTTCTTGTATTTCTGAGTTATTGGTTGTCTTTTGAGAAGTCTGGCTAGAAGTTTATCAATTTTGTTTATTTTAAGAGGAAAAACTCTTAGTTTCATTGATCTGGGTTTTTTTGTATGCTATATTGTTTGTTTATACTCTGATCTTTATTATTTCTCTTCTTCTGCTGGGTTCGGGGTGTCTTTGCTGTTCTGCTTCTAGTTCCTTTAGGTGTACTGTTAGATTTTGAATTTGGGATTTTTTTTCTTGTTTCTTGAGACAGGCCTGGATTGCAATGTATTTTTCTCTTAGGACTGCCTTTGCTGCATCCTAAAGGGTTTGGATTGTTGTGTTTTCATTTTCATTTTTTTCCATTTATCTTTAAATTTCTTCTTTAATTGCCTGGTTGACCCATTTGTTCTTTAGTAGGATGGTCTTTAACCTCCATGCATTTGGAGATTTTCCAAACTTTTTCCTGTGGTTATTTCAAGTTTCATAGCATTGTGATCTGAAAGTGTGCATAGTGTGATCTCAATTCTTTTATATTGATTGAGGGCTGTTTTGTTACCCAGTATGTGATGTATCTTGGAGAATGTTACATGTGCACTTGAGAAGAATGTATATTCTGCTGCTTTAGGATGAAAAGTTCTAAATGTATCTGTCAAGTCCACCTGGCCCAGGGTATCACTCAGGACCATTGTTTCTTTATTGGTTTTCTAGATGATCTAGATTGGTCTAGATGATCTGTCCATTGCTATAAGTGAAGTATTAAAGTCACCTGCAATTACCACATTCTTACCAATAAGATTGCTTATGTTTGTGATTGTTTTATATATTTGGGTGCTTCCAAATTTGGTGCATAGACGTTTATAATTGTTAGCTCTTCTTGATGGATAGATTCCGTAATTATGATATAATGCCCTTCTTCATCTCTTATTACAGCCTTTAGTTTAAAATCTAGTTTGTCTGATATAAGTATGGCTACTCCAGCTTTCTTTTGAGTTCCAGTAGCATAATAGATGGTTCTCCGTCCCCTTACTTTCAATCTGAAGGTGTCCTCAGGTCTAAAATGGGTAGATAGCAAATAGATGAGTCTTGTTTTGTTTTTTAATCCATTCTGATACCCTATGTCTTTGACTGGAACATTTAGTCCATTTACATTCAGTATTATTATTGAAAGATATGGGTTTAGAGTCATTGTGTTATGTGTAGGTTTCATGCTTGTAGTGATGTCTCTGGTACTTTGTGGTCCTTGCAACATTTCACTCACAGAGTCCCCCTTAGGATCTCTTGTAGGGCTGGTTTAGTGGTGATGAATTCCTTCAGTTTTTGTTCGGGAAAACCTTTCTCTCTCCTATTCTGAATGACAGGCTTGCTGGATAAAGGATTCTTGGCTGCATATTTTTCCTGTTCATCACATTGAAAATTTCCTGCCACTCCTTTCTGGCCTGCCAAGTTTCAGTAGATAGGTCTGCTACTACCCTTATGTGCCTACCTTTGTAGGTTAAGGCCTGTTCATCCCTAGCTGCATTCAGAATACTCTCTTGCCAATTTCACTATGATATGTAGTGCAGAAGATTGATTCAAGTTATGTTTGAAGGGAGTTCTCTGTGCCTCCTGGATTTCAATGTCTGTTTCCTTCCCCAGACTGGGAAAGTTCAAGTACATTTGTTCAAGTATCATTTGTTTACATACACCTTCAGCCCCTTTCTCTCTCTTCTTCTGGAACTCCTATGATACAGATATTGTTCCATTTCATTCACTTAGTTCTCTAATTCTCCCCTCATGATCCAGAATTTTTTTCTCTTTTTCTCAACTTCATCTTTTTCTATAATTTTATCTTCTACTTCACCTATTGTCCCTACTGCCTCTTCAATCCTCGCTGTGACCACTTGGTTTATTTTACACCTCATTTACAGCATTTTAAAATTCATCGTTAATATTTTGTAGTTCCTTGATCTTTGCAGCAATAGATTCTCTGCTGTCTTCTATGCTTTTTTTTTTCAAGCCCAGCAATTAATCTTATGACTATTATTCTAAATTCCTATTAAGTTATATTTTTTATATCTGTTTTGAGCAATTCTTTAGCTGTAATTTTTTCCTGGAATCTTTTTGAGGAGAATTCTTCCTTTTCATCATCTTGGCTAGTTTTCTGTCCCTTATACGTTTTAAAAGCTTGTTATGTGCCCTGCACCTGCAAGCACTACTATATTAAAGAGGGATCATACACTGTCCAGGGCCTGGCCCTTCAGGAGGTATTTTTTGGAGAGTGTTACTTGCTCTCTGTTGTTGTGACTTTGGTTACTTTATCTCCCCACTCATAGTGATGTTTTGGACCCTCCACCAGATGTGCTTTGATTTGTTCACTGAAGTAGCCCTGGAAAGGAAAACAAAAAAAACAAACAGAAAACGAACGCACAAACACACACACACACACACACACACACACACACACCAGAAACACCAGCCACAAGTAAACAACAGGATGGAGGCAGTGCTGGTGGAAGAGGCCTTATCCTATACAAAGAGAGAAATGACAGGAGCGGGGAAAAAGAAAAAATAAAAATTGACCAGAGAAACCATATGGCTTAATCCAGAGAGAGAGAAAGGAAAATAAAGAAGGAGTTGTAGAACATGTATCAAGAGAATGGATTAAATATGTATGCTTAAGCAAACCAACAACCAGAGTAACCAGACTAGAGGAAAGAGACGAGAAGGAGAAAAGGAAGGAAGAACACGTCTATATAATAAGAACTGTCCAAGAACTAAACCAGGCAATGCAGGAGTGCAGGTCTGGAAGAGGGGCCATCTGGTTCCTCAGGGTCAATCCTGCTCCAGTAGATAGGAAGTTACCAGGTGCGGAGGAGTGTGGTTTGATGTAGGTGGATCCTGCCTCTACTGTGGGCCCGCTGTCTCATCCCTGAGGGTCCCTCCTTGGTGGTGGTGGGGAGAAAAATGGCGATAACCCAGTGTCTCCTCCACAGACCAGGTGTACCAAACCACTCTATTTGAGCCGTCCTCACTGTGCTGAGGGCACAAATGAGGTGGCTGTCTTGCTAAAACTCCTATGCCCTAGTGCTTGGCTGGGATTCAAACTCTTGCTCCATGGGCCCCCAGTACTGGGGAAGCACCAGTCTGTGTTGCTAGATATGTGGTCTCTGGCTGGCGGATGCAGGCAGGCTTTGTCCTTTGAACGGTTGTACCTTCTTCCCACAGCACTCCAGGGAGGGGATTGCTTTCTCCTACTGCAGACTGCACCCCTGACCTAGCCGCTGAGCCCAGGGCTGGTCCCCCTCCTCCCCAGGTGCCTGATGCTGGCAGGAGAAAGTTAGGAGAAAGTCTCTCAGTTAGAGGCTGGATCTTTCTCTGTCCCTGTCCGAGGTTTTTCTCTCGTCCAAATACAGTCCTATGCTTCCCCAGCCTCTCTTTCTCTTCCCTTTGTCTCTCCGCAGAAGGGGATCCCTCCCCTCTGTTTGTTTTCTCTCTCCCAGTTTGCAATCATGCACCTATGCCCTGTCAGAATGTCCTGGTGGGTCCCTGGAAGCAACTCTGCCTCCTGGACTCTTGGGGTTCAAAGTCCTTTGGCTTCAACACTGCTTTGTTTGAGAGGATGCAACCTTGGATCCCCCTACTTCTCCACAATGTTGGCCCTTCTTCCTCTTCTGAGTCTCCTAATTTGTGGTAGATTCCCTCTAGTTAAATTTTATTTCATTTATTCTTGAGCTCTAAATGATCCTTTTTAAAATATTTTTTATCTCTTAGTTGAAGTTCTCAGAGTTCATCCACTCTTTTCTCAAGTCCAGTATCTTTATGACCATGACTCTGATCTCTTTATCAGACATATTACTTATCTCCATTTCATTTCAATCTTTTTCTGTGATTTCTTATTCATTCATTTGGAAAATAACCTGTTCTCTAATTTTTTCTAACTCTGTTTCTATGTATTAGGTAGATTAGGTACATCTCTTGGTCTTAGAGTGACCTTGTGTAGAACTCTTGTGGTGCCCAGTAGTGCAATCCCCCTTGGTCATAAGAATCAGGCATCCTAGGAGTATCTCCTGTGTGAATGGCATGCATCATCTTGTTATGGCTGTGCTGTGTGATTCCTGTGGGTCTGCTAGTGGATGGGGTTGGTCTTCAGGCCAGATGGTTGCAATGACCAAAATCACATGCTGGGAGCACAATAGGCAGGGTTTGTTCCCTGTGCTGATAAGAAGCCTGACTGAATCCACTGCAGGATCTGTCTGGTGGCCCTGGCACTCAGCCTAGCTGTCTGTAATTAGCCTCTACAATAGCTACAGGTGTACTAATGGGCAGGGTTTCATCCCTTCACAGCCAACAAAGAGGCCCAGCTGTTGGAACTAAAGTATGCTAGTTTCTGCCTCAGGGAAGAAATTACTTTAGACTGGCACTGGTCCCAGCCAGATATACCTTCCAAGTGTGGCTTGGCAGGAGCTGCTTTGGAGGGATGCCTGCCAAAGTGAGGGGCTTGGGTAGAGTTGGTCTATAGGAGAATGCTGGGGTGAGATACAGGGTGCTATCAAGGTAGATGCAGAGTGTTGGAACTGGTTATTTACATTAGAAACTACAGCCTTGCTCAGATGAAACACTCTTGGATACTCCCCACAAACAGTATTTAGTCTAAATTTCCCCTTGCCATGGTACTTCTTCATATGTTTTTTATGGATAAGCTCCCAGCAGGGACCCTCAGAAGTTGTGCTAATTCTTGTGGGTAAAAACAGATGAGATGAATACATCCTGATAGGGCTTACTTTATTGTGATATCAAGACAACTTCTAAAAACAACTTTGTCTTTCTCATATACTAGTGCTTTTGAAACCAATACACAACACTCCATCCTAGTGTCATTCAGATCCTTGGGAATTCATGTGGAGATTGAAGGGCAAGTTTCAACTGCTTCAACAGCTTCTCTAACCATTTGGTTTCTCCATTGACTAAAGTTTTCTGAGTAGATGGTGCTGACAGTGAAGGGAGAAGTGGAGAGGTTGAGCTTGGTGATGCCTGTAATGCAGTTAAGTCATCAGTTGCTATAAGGTGACCAAAATGGCAATCCATGGAGGAAGAAGAGGATGTCACAGACTCAAATTAAATTTGGAGCAGAAGGTAGTCCATTTTGGAACACTGGCACAACTGATTTTACAGAGGAATATCTGTAGCTTTACTGAGTATGCTTTCCAAAGTAAGCAATAGAAGAGTATGGCCAATAAGCAGCATGCTGCACTGACCTACTTAATAATAGAGTTGAAGATGCAAAGCAGAGTCATGCCTGCAAAATACAGTATCCCATAAATTTGTAATTCTTTCTTGTTCTTGCCACTCAAGGGAAACAATAGTTGTTATGACAATTATTGACATTGTCCCAAGTATTATCATCCTACATTATACTAGCTAATATTAGGCATTCAGTGTTGATAAAAGATGTTCTATATGCTTGAAATTTTTACAGATGCATCATATTATGGTCTTTAATTTGTTGTAATATACCTTTTCCTTTGGTCACCAAGTAGGGTTTTATTATGGCAGGTGCTATGATTTTCCCCATATTCTTATGTTTTTTAGTTAATACTTTTCCTATTTTAGATTCTGGGGTGGTATTAATGCTAATTCCTAACTCTGTAGCTGCCTGCAATACCAATAGGAGTTTTTTCATCCTTTCTATATCTATGGTGTAGCAAATGCCACCTTCCAGATCATTTTAGTCCAAGATTTCATATCTAGATTGTTAGTAAGCAACCTAAGCTTTTGCTTAAGCCATGATACCTTTCAATTGATCCAGAGACAGTTGGGTTGTAGAGTAAGAGGAAGCTCCATATTATGCCTTGTTCCTTAGCCCATTCTAGATTAGCTTTTATGTGAAGTAGGTGCCCTGATCTGATTTTATGATGGTTGAACTACCAGAGCAGGGAATCCAGATTTCTAAGGCTCAGATGGTGGATTTTTTTATTATTTCTTCCACAAGGATAGAGTAATTGATGTGTATAAAATTGTTGATACACATAATTTATTCTCTGATACAGGCTAGCATTCCATGTAATCACTTTGTATAATTTGGAAGGGTTTGTTGTCTTTGAATGTATCTGGATGATTCATTAATGAAGAATCAATGAATGAATCCTCTAAGCTTCAAAATCGTGGCAATTACATCCCTTAATTTTAAATTAAAGGTATTTGTGGATATATACATGTTTCTTTTCTCCAACAATGTTCTAGTGCCATGTTTTCCAGTATGACCTGTTTGGTGATGTGCCCATACAATGATCCTATCCATTGGCATATGTGTGTGTCCACATTTTATGTTCCATTGTCCTTATTTATGTATGATTGTTTTGAATTGATTTCATCCTTATCCATGAATCATTGTTTTTTTTCATAAATTTAGAATTTCATAAATTCTACTTGGTTATTAAGTTTGGTAACTTCATAGTTGTACTTCTGATGTGCAGAGATGTATGTAACCAATATGGAGATGTCATCCAGTGCTATTTTCTGCCATATGTTGTCATTACCCCATACGCTCTTACATCGTATTTCCCAGGTCCTGCCATGACCTGACCAGAGAGCTAGCTATTCATTTACCTACCATCCTTGTATCCAAAAATTACATACCTCATTGTGACTTTCCTTAACAGACTGTTCAATTGTCAATTTTATAGCTATTAGCTTAGCCATAAATTGATGTTGTGCTGATTCTCGTTGCCTGATTCTATCCTGGTTTGTCCATTATTAGTCATTCCTCTACAGATTGCCAGGATATTCTGTATTATGGTAAGAAAGCTGATCCATCTAAAATCACGCACTGTTGGGACACTTGGCTGGCTCAGTTGGTTGAGTGTCCAACTCTTGATTTTCAGCTAAGGCCATGATCCCAGGGCCGTGGGATTGAGTTCTGCATTGGACTCCATGTGGAGCATGGAGCCTGCTTGAGATTCTCTGTCTCTCCTTCTTCTTCCCCTCTCCTCCACTCATGCACATTCATATTCCACCTCCCTCTCTCTCTCTCTCTCTACACACACACACACACACACAAATTTACATATGTATATAAATTTACTATATATATATGCATATATATATACATATACACATATATAAAGTAAATAAAATAAAACCATGCACCATTGACTGCTGTGGTCCCTATTACCTAACCACTTGAGCTTACTCCTCAAAATCCAGCAAGTCCACTATTGGCATTGCTGAGATTTTTTTTTAGTTAATGCAGGTCAACTTTTAATCTGTGGCCCCACTCAGATATGTATCGTTGTTATTTTATAGCTTTATAGTCAAGAGTACTTCCCATCTCTTTGTAGAGGTCTGCTTTATCTACTACAGAAGGGTTTTTTGGAGTTTAAGTGTAATTGGCTTATTTTCTTAGTGTGTATTTTCTAGGGCCTTGTGGAATGTTTAGGTGAGCCTTTCAATTGGTTGGTGTATGTTCTCAGACAATGGGAACTCCTTAGTGTAAAGCCCAGTTGGGTAAAACTTGGAGTTCTGTGGTGTTTCGGTCCACAGTGATGCTGCTGCAAACTCTCCTGAGTACAGGCACTCTAATTTGTATTTAAAGTCCTCATTAGATGATGCCAATGTGTTAAACATTCTGACAGCATTTTTCAAATAAAGGCTGTCTTGAGTCTCTAGCCATCTAAAGTCTCTACTCATCCTATTTCATGAATGTGTTTTAATATTATCACCAGAAGTGGTATGTGCTATACCAAATATCCAAACAGTCCTATCAGTTTCTGAGCTTCTTCTTTTGTGGTAGGAGTCAATACACAATTGATATTGTTTATGACTGGGTGTGGGTTTTTTTATGCCTCCAGAGGACTAAATTTTGCCTAGCACTTTTACTGTAGTGTGTGGACCTCACTTGGGTCAATTTTCCATTTTCTGAGTGTAAGTAATTAATTCTATTTTGACCCTAATGTGTTTTTCCTAGTTACCGCCATAAATAAGGATGTCATCAATATATAGGAAATACTGGGTTTTTGTGTGTGTTTTCATCAAAGGCCTGGATGTCTTGTGTTGGAACGTTATAGGCTATTACTGGACTGCTAAGGTATCCTTGTGGTAGCCTAGCAAACTGATACCGCCTGCCTTGCCACATAAATGCAACCATGGATTGGCTTTCCTCCTCAATTACAATAGCAAAGAACATGTCACATAAGGTCTGGATGTCACGGTGATATTGGTGACAAATCACCATGTCATAAAGTCTAGATCCAGTGATGATACTGGTTATGATACTGCCTATATCCCAGAGTGCTGCCTCAGTTTGGGGAGACTGAATTGTAAAACGGTTTCTTAGTTCTGAGGGTAGCCAGTTGAGAAGATGTCTAGATCCCAATTTCAAAGCATCTTAGATGGAGTGAAGGCAGCAAGTCACAATCAAATGATCTTTCTGGTTTGCAGGTTAAATGTCTGTGGTGATCTTTGGCCACACAACAACCAGTAAAAGATTATCTATACATATGGTGTTCTGGTGGTTTCTCTGGTCCCATCCAAGTCATTAATATTCACTTTCAGTGTTTCAAAAGAATGGGAGATAATCAGAAATGTTACTTTGGAAAGATGTAACCAGATTTGAGATACTAAAATTAAGGATCTAGTCTAGTTTACAGGTGGAACAAAGTCAATTAATAGAACTAGAATCTAATATCTAAAAGTTCATAGTTTCAGTCAAAACAATTTTTCTCTCTACAATTACCCCCATTTCTATCAATTATAACCATTAAGACTAATTTGTTTGCAAATAAGGCTAGTTTCAATGAACTTAGCTTGATTATATATAAGTGACGTGAGAGTCATGATTGATCATATAGGATCTTTTACATCTGCTTTGGTGGAACTTTTCATAAAACATCTCAGGTTGAATTTTTAACAGCGTCTTGAGGCTAAGAAATAAAGCAAAATACTTGCCATCATGCTTTGCCTGCAATACCTATGGATTTAGGTTACTTCCTTTTTTAACAGGGTCCCCAAAATATCCTGAGGTTCCTGCACCTGCCTGGAAGTGGCCCTCTTTACTTACCTGGTAAGAATGCTGAAAACCTGTAAGCAAGTATCACACTATTTCCAAGGTACTTTATTGGCTCCATAAAGTCAGTATTAGTTGCTTAAAGCTGTCTAGTTATATCTGAGCCTATCTCTCTTAAATATGACATTCCAGTCAAAACCTTAGTAATAAAACCAGTGTTCCCAACTGTCCTGTTATAAGGAAGACAGATTCTTATGGCAATATATTTATATATGTTCAATAAGTATACAAGAATACTCACTGAGAGTTTCCAAATTCTGGGGTGATCAGGCAGGCAGAGCTTACAAAGGTATAAATTGCCAAATTGCTGAGGAAAGGTTTTCCTATATCTGGGGAAAAAAGATGAAAAAAACGAGTATTTTGGGGCATCTGAGTGGCTCTGTCAGTTAAGGGTCCATCTCTTTGTTTCGGCTCAGGTCATGATCTCAAAGTTTATGAGTTCAAGCCTCACATCAGGCCTGCACTGACAGTGGGGAATCTGCTTGGGATTCTCTCTTTCCTCTTTCTCTGTTCCTACCCCACTTGCATTCTCTCTCAAACTTACATTTTTTTTTTACAAAGCAGTATTTCAAAAAATAAAAATCCTAAAAATTTTCAGTTTATTCACTCCCATTCGTAATTAATTTCTCTTTTTGTTTTGAGAGAGAGAGGGAGAGAATCTCAAGCAGGCTCTGCACTGACAGATGCAGGGCTCCATAAGATCATGACCTGAGCTGAAACCAAGAGCCAGTGCTTAACCAACTGAAGCACCCAGGCACCCCTATAATTAATTTCCCTTCATCTTGACCTTCTGTTACTTTTGTGAAGCCATCAGTTTCTCCAATAGAGCTGTGTAAATTCTTACTCAGTTCAACGGTATGATCTTAAGTTATAAGAGACCGATATTCTAGGTATTTATCAGTCTTTTTCCTGAATCTCCTTGAAGATGAAGCACTTTTGCAAAAGCATCAAAGTAAAACAATAACTGCAAATGACTTAAAAATGGTAATGGTTAATGATTTGATTAGAATTCATTACAATGCAGGGGCACTGGGTGGCTCAGTGGGTCAGGCATCCGACTCTTGATTTCAGCTCAGGTCATGATTTCACGGTTTGTGACTTTGAGCCCTCATTTGAGCTCTGCACTGTCAGTGCAGAGCCTGCTTGGGATTCTCTGTCTCTCCCTTTCTCTCTGCCCCTCTGCTCTCTCTCAAAAACAATTAAAAAACATCGTTACAATGCAATTGACAAGGAGATTTAATCATCATGGAGATTTAATCATCACAGAAATAACCAATACTTCAAGATAACTAGAATTATAAGTGATAACATAATCAATTTCTAGGAGTCTCACACAATTTCTAGAACACTTAATTATATTTATGGAAATATAATCTAAGAAGGTTTAGCATCACTTACTTGACAATGATTCCCATGCAATTTAACATACCAAATAAACATAATTAACATCTCTTTATTTATTCTCAAGTTAGCTAACATAGAGTGTAGTCTTGGCTTCAGGAGTAGAATCCAGTGATCTGTTACATATAACACACAGAGCTCATCCCAAGTGCCCTCCTTAATGCCCATCACCCAACCCCTATCAACTGTCTGTTCTCTGTATTTAAAAGTCTCTTATGGTTTGCCTCTCTGTTTTTATTTTTCCTACCCTTCCCCTATGATCATTTAAGTTTCTCCAATTCCACATATGAGTGACATCATAAGATATCTTTCTCTGAATTATTCTGCTTACAATACCCTCCAGTTTCATCCATGTTGTAAATGTCAAGATTTCATTCTTTTTGATGGCTGAGTAGTAGTCCATTGCAATACAATTCCATTGTGTATAAACACACACCTCTTTAACCCATTTATCAGTTGATGGACATTTGGGCTCTTTCCAGAATTTGGCTATTGTTGATAGCACTGCTATCAACATTAGGGGGCATGTGCCCCTTCGGGTCAGCACTCCTGTATTCTCTGGATAAATTCCTAATGATGCAATTGTTGGATGGTAGGGTATTTGTAATTTTAATTTTTTGAGGAACCTCCACACTGTTTACCAGAGTGGCTGCACCAGTTTGCAGGCCACCAAAAGTGCAAGAGGGCTCCCCTTTTTCCACATCCTTGCCAACATCTGTTGTTTCCTGAGTTGTTAATCTTAGGTATTCTGACCAGTATGAGGTGGTATCTCAGTGTGGTTTTTATTTGTATTTCTCTGATGATGAGCATTGTTGAGTATCTTTCCATGTGTCTTGGAAAAGTGTCCATTCATGTCTTCTGCCTTTTTCTTCACTGGATTGTTTGTTTTTTGGATGCTGAGTTTGGTAAGTTTTTTATAGATTTTGGATACTAACCCTTTATCCAATATGTCATTTGCAAATATCTTCTCCCATTCCACTGGTTGCCTTTCAGTTTTGTTTCTTTTGCTGTGTAGAAGCTTTTTATCTTGATGACGTCTCAATAGTTTATTTTTGCTTTTATTTCCCTTGCCTTCAGAGACATGTCAAGTAAGAAGTTGCTGCAGCCAAGGTCAAAGAGGTTGCTGCCTTTAACATCTCTCTTTTATGAGAAGAACAAACCCTTGAAATCTTCCAAAGATCCTCTGGGAAGTTTCAAACTCAAGAAGACTTCATTTTAGAATTTGGGAGTTTTGTCAAAAAATAAAAAATAAAAAAAGTTCAGACTTTTCATTAAACAGAGTAACATATCATACAATAATTATCCATTTTATCTAAAGTGGCAGTTAAAGACTTCATAGGCAAATAAACACTCTTTTTTCTAAGTAATCAAAGACTTGATGAAGACAAAACATGGAACCTTTATTTTTCTAGGTACATTGCATTAAAAGTAAAAAAATTGTTTACAATTAAAAGGACATTTTCTTAGATTACTGTTATGATTTTAACAGACAAAAAACAAATTTTAATTTGTACCAGCTTTTTATATTAAAACTCATTTTTCAAATAAATCATTTTAATCTTAGCCAGAATGATCATACATTAAAATCATTTTAAAGATTCCTTGTTCACAATCTTCTAAGACTTTTTAAAGAGGAAAAAATCTGAATGTGAAAAAAAACATTAGTCTCACTTGAGGACAAAAATTTTTGATAAAGAAGCTATAAGAAATGGAGGAGAAAAACACATGTTCTAATTTTCTTGCATATGGAGATGTTTCCCTATTATTTTTAGTAGCTCTAATCACATATTAGAAGCTTTAACCCTTAGGCATCCAAATCAGCCAGGAGGAGGTCAAATTTTCACTCGATACTCTATACGGAAAACCCAAAAGATTCCACAAAAAAACTGCTAGAACTGGTCCATGAATTCAGCAAAGTGGCAGGATATAAAATCAATGCACAGAAATCAGTTGCATTCCTACACACCAAAAATTAAGCAACAGAAAGAGAAATCAAGGAATCGATCCCATTTACAACTGCACCAAAAACCATAAAATACCTAGGAATAAATCTAACCAGAGGTGAAAAATCTATACACTGAAAACTATAGAAAGCTTATGAAAGAAATCGAAGGAGACACAAAAAAAAATGGGAAAAGATTCCATGCTCCTGGATAGGAAGAATATTGTTAAAATGTCAACACTACCCAAAGCAATCTATACATTCAATGCAATCCCTGTCAAAGTAACACCAGCATTCTTCACAGAACTACAGCAAACAATCCTAAAGTTTGTACAGAACCAGAAAAGACCTGGAATAGTGAAAGCAATCTTGAAAAAGAAGACCAAGGCAGGAGGCATCACAATCCCAGACTTCAAGCTATACTACAAAGCTGTAATCATCAAGACAGTATGGTACTGGCACAAAAACAGACACTCAGATCAATGGAACAGAATAGAGAACCCAGAAATGGACCCACAAACGTATGGGCAACTAATCTTTGACAAAGCAGGAAACAATATCCAATGGAATAAAGACAGTCCCTTCAGCAAGTGGTGCTGGGAAAACTGGACAGTGACATGCAGAAGAATGAACCTGGACCACTTTCTTACACCATACACAAAAATAAACTCAAAATGGATGAAAGACCTCAATGTAAGACAGGAAGCCATCAAAATCCTTGAGGAGAAAGCAGGAAAAAACCTCTTTGACCTTGGCCACAGCAACTTCTTACTCAACATGTCTCCAGAGGCAAGGGAAACAAAAGCAAAAATGAACTATTGGGACCTCATCAAAATAAAAAGCTTCTGCACAGCAAAGGAAACAATCAGAAAAACTAAAAGGCAACTGACAGAATGAGAGAAGATATTTGCAAATGACATATCAGATAAATAGTATCCAAAATCTACAAAGAACTTCTCAAACTCAACACCCAAAAAACAAATAATCCAGTGAAGAAATGGGCAAAAGACATGAATAGACACTTCTCCAAAGAAGACATCCAGATGGCCAACCAACACATGAAAAGATGCTCAACATCACTTATCATCAGGGAAATACAAATCAAAACCACCATGAGATACCACCTCACACCTGTCAGAATGGCTAACGTTAACAACATCAGATGTTGGTGAGGATGCAGAGAAATAGGATCTGTCTTGCACTGGTGGTAAGAATGCAAACTGGGCAGCTACTCTGGAAAATAGTATGGAGGTTCCTCAAAAAATTAAACACATAACTACCCTACGACCCAGCAATTACACTACTAGGTATTTACCCAAGGGATACAGGTATGCTGTTTTAAAGGGACACATGCACCACTGTTTACAGCAGCACTATCAACAATAGTCAAAGTATGGAAAGAGCCCAAAGGTCCATCAATGGATGAATGGATAAAGAAGACACACACACACACACACACACACACACACACACACACAATAGAGTATTACTCGGCAATCAAAAAGAATGAAATCTTGCCATTTGCAACTATGTGGATGGAACTAGAGGGTATTATGCTAAGTGAAATTAGAAACAAATATCATAGGACTTCACTCATATGAGAACTTTAAGATACAAAACAGATGAACGTAAGGGAAGCAAAAATAATATAAAAACAAGGAGGGGGACAAAACATAAGACTCTTAAATATGGAGAACAAACAGAGGGTTGCTGGAGAGGTTGAGGGGCACTAAAGAATCTATTCCTGAAATCATTGTTGCACTCTACTAACTCTATGCTAACTTGGATGTGAATTAAAAAAAATAAAAATTAAAAAAAAGTCTTTTACCCTTAGAAACTTTATAGTGAAAAATACTAAGCAATTATGAATTATTACATTTACTTAATTTGCCAATCTAAAAATGCACTATGAAGGTATTTATAAATTTCTTGAAATATGTGCTTATTCATAACAATCTTTCAAAAAGCACAAAACACTGTTTACTAAGAGACTCAAGTTTTAGTTCCTCTGTGATAGGAAAGCCAAAAGAATAAACCTATAGTCATTAATTAATGTTTTATTCTTTACTTATTGGGAAATAAGTTAAATTCAATGATATCTACATTAACTCATTTAGCAAAACTTAAAGGTTTCAGGGTACCAAAAGACTTGGAGAAACTATTTTAAATAGTTGATCTATAAACTTTTATGTTTTCTTTTTTTAAGTAGGCTTCACATCCAGTGCGGAGCAGAGCACAGGGTATTAACTCACAACCCTGACATCAAGACCTGAGCGGAGATCAAGAGGCAGATGCTTAACTGATTATAGGTAAAGGGTGCCTGAGTGGCTCAAACCTTTTTCCTTCAACTTACTTGCTCTTTTTTTTTTAAGTTTATTTTTGAGAGACAGCACATACAAGTGGGGGAGGGGCAGAGAGAGGGGAACAGAGGATCCTAAGTGGGCTCTGTACTGACAGCAGCAGGCCCTATGTGGGGCTCAAACCATGAGATCATGACCTGAGCTAAAGTTGCATGCTCAACTGACTGACCCACCAAAGTGCCCACAATTTACTTAACTCTTAACAATTATATTTAGATTACTCATAAAAACTTCATGAGATATCAAACTCAGCTACTCTCCTTGTTGAAAATTCTGTAACCTAATCAGACTACCAGGGAAGATGTCAGAATAGGAGGATCCTAGGCTTACTTTGTTCCATAGATACACTGTCTTATGAATCTCCCCCTCCAACCAGCCACACTGGGCAGGAGTTCCTCCAAAATGGCTCCAAGTCTCTTCCCATAAGCAGACAAGTACAAACCTTGTTTATGTTATGCATCCCACCCTTGTGTTCTCCTGCAGACTATCCCATCCAACCCACCCCACTTGGCAGGAGTCCATCCAAAATGGCACCACAAGCATGGCATTCTGTAAGCAGCACTGACAGTGGCCAGCACCACTCAAAGTGACTCCTGCCCTGGGGAAGGTGGAAAATAATCACACACACTAGTTTGCAGGCCAACCAGTGGGCTTGGGGCAGACAGCTGGTCTGACTGTAGGTCCCACCCACCAACAAAAGCCTTTCAGGAGACAATGCTGGGAGTGTACCCTGTAGTTCAGTGCAACCACAATTCTGGAAAATGAGCTGAGGGCATGCATCTTGACTGACCCAACGCAAGCCCATTGTGGCTCTCAGACTGGGCCCTTAAACAGCACAGGTACCAAACCCTACCCCTAACAAGCGAAGAGTCATTGCAGACAACTAGACTAAAGTCAAACACACCTCAACCACAACAGTAGGATGCACACAAAACACATAGCAGAAAACCCAAAGTGCCAGCTTCTGCTGCATAGACCTCACATTGCAGGGCACTGTAGGGCCTCTTGTTCATAAGCCCACCAATTTCAAAAGCAGAAGACCTAGCTGACTTTCCTAACACAGACACAGAAAGTTAGACAAAATGAGAGGAATAGGTCTCAAATGAAAGAACAGGACAAATACACAGCAAGAGAGCTAAACAAAATGGAAATAAGCAATACGCCAGATACAGAACTCTAAGTAATGGTCATAAAGGTACTCACTGGGCTTGAGAAATGAGTGGAGGATCTCAGCAAGTTCCTCAACAAAGAGAAAATATTAAGAAGAACCAACCAGAGATGAACTCAATAACTGAAAAATACACTACATGGAATAAAGGACTAGAGGAAGTAGAAGAATGGATGAGTGACCTGGAGAACAGAGTAATGGAAAGCAACCAAATGGAACAGAAGAAAAAAAGAATATTAGAAAATGAGAATAGGTTAAGGGAGCACAGTGACCCCACCAAGTATAATAACATTCATATTATAGGGATCCCAGAAGAAGAGAGAAAAAAGGGGGCAGAAAATTTAATAAATAATAGCTGAAAACTTCCCTAATCTGCAGAAGGAAACAGAAATCCAGATCCAAGAGGCACAGAGAGCCCCAACAAAATCAACCTAAGGTGCTCCACACCAAGACACAGAATAGTTAAAATGACATTTTAAAAAAAGTGATGAATTTTAAAAATAGCCAGAGAAAACAGTTACATACAAGGGGAATCCCATATAATGCTATCAGCTGAGTTTGGGCACAATATATTCAAAGTGCTAAAAGGAGAAAAATCTGCAGCCAATAATACTCTCTATCCAGCAAGGCTATCATTCAGAATAGAAGGAGAGAGAAGTAGTTTTCCAGACAAAAATAGTTAAAGACATTCATGACCACTAATCCATTTCCTACAAGAAATGTTAAAGGGTTTCTCTGAGTGGGAAGGAAAGCCCATAAGCAGGAGTAATAAAAGTAGGAAAGGGAACACTTTCATAGGTACATATAAACATTATAAAAACAGTATATTAATCCCTTATAAAACCAGTGTGGAGGTTAAAGCACAATAGCAGGAATATTAGGCCACAAATTTAAAAATATTAAAATCAATATATCTATGAAAATTGGTTAAGGTATTCACAAAATAAAGACGTAAAGTATAACACCATATACCTAAAATGTGGGGTGGGGGAAATAAAATATTAGTGCTTTTAGAACGGGTTCAAGCTTTACCAACAATCAACTTAATATAGACTGCCATATGCATAGGATATTATATATAAACCTAATGGTAACCACAAATCAAACCACAAACCTAATGGTAACCTGACATAAATATGCAAAAAAAAACCAAAAAGGAATCCAAGCATATCACTAAAGAAAGCCATCAAACCACAAGAGAGTAAGAAAGGAACAAAGAACTACAAAAGTGACCATAAAGCAAGTAATAAAATGGCAATAAATACATACTTACCAGTAATTACTTTGAATGTAAATGGACTGAACTACCTAATCAAAAGAATAGGGTGCCTAACTGGATAAAATTGTAAAACCCATCAATATCCTGCCTACAAGAGACCTAAAGACACATGCAGATTTAGAGGGAAGAGATGGAAAAACATTTATCATGCAAATGGAAGTGAAAAGAAAGCTGGTAACAATATATTGGACAAAACAGACTTTAAAACAGACTGTAACAAGAGATAAAGATGGACACTATATAATCATAAAGGGAACAATTTAACAATAAGGTATAATAATTGTAAACATTTATGCACCCAACATGAAAGAACCCAAATAACATAAATAAGTTAATAAACATAATAGAAGAAATCAACAATACTAGTGAACTGAAATTTTAACATCCCACTTACATGAATAGATCACCTAGAAAGAAAAATCAACAAGGAAACAGTGGCTTTGAATGACAAACTGGACCAGATGGATTTAATAGATATATTCAGACACAGCAAAAATACACATGCTTTTCAAGTACACATGGAACATTCTCCAGAATAGATCACATTAGGCCACAAATTCAAAAAGACTGAAATCATAACATGCATCTTTTCGGACTACAACACTATGAAACCAGAAATCAACCACAAGAAAAAAATCTGGAACATAAATAGATGGAGATTAAATAACATTCTATCAAACAACAAATGGGTCAAAGAAGAAATCAAAGAAATTTAATAATACATACATACAAACGATCAGGAAAATACAATGGCCCCAAATCTTTGGGATGTAGCAAAAGCTATCCTAGGAGAGAAATTTATAGCAATATAGGCCTACATCAGGAAACAAGAAAAATCTCAAACAACCTAACTTTATACCTAAAGAAGCTAGAAAAAGAGGAGCAGAGCCCCAAACTAGCAGAAGGAAGGAAATACTAAATATTAGAGCAGAAATAAATGAAATAGAGATTTAAAAAATCAGAACAGATTAATGAAAACAAAACCTACTTCTTTGAAAAGATCAATAAAATTGATAAACCTTTAGCTAGACCCATAAAAAAAAAGAGAGGACTCAAAATCAGAAATGAAAGAGGAAGGGCTCCTGTGCGGCTCAGTCGGTTAAGCATCCGACTTCGGCTCAGGTCATGATCTCAAGGTTCGTGGGTTCCAGCCCCACGTTGGGCTCTGTGCTGACAGTTCAGAGCCTGGAGCCTGCTTCAGATTCTATGTCTCCCTCTCTCTCTGTCCATCCTCCACTCATGCTCTGCCTCTCTCTCTCAAAAATAAATAAACATTAAAAAAAATTTTTTTTTTTTTAATTTTTTTTTTCAACGTTTATTTATTTTTGGGACAGAGAGAGACAGACATGAACGGGGGAGGGGCAGAGAGAGAGGGAGACACAGAATCGGAAACAGGCTCCAGGCTCTGAGCCATCAACCCAGAGCCCGACGCGGGGCTCGAACTCACGGACCGCGAGATCGTGACCTGGCTGAAGTCGGACGCCTAACCGACTGCGCCACCCAGGTGCCCCCAAAAAAATTTTTTTAATACAAGGATAAAGAGAAAATTCTGAAAGCAGCTAAGGATAAACATGGTCTAACATATAAAGGGAGACCAATAAGACTAGTGACCGATCTATCTACTGAAACTTGGCAGGCCAGAAAGGAATGGCAGGAAATCTTCAATGTGATGAACAGAAAAAATATGCAGCTGAGAATCCTTTATCCAGCAAGTCTGTCATTTAGAATAGAAGGAGAGATAAAGATCTTCCCAAACAAACAAAAACTGAAGGAATTCATAACCACTAAACCAGCCCTACAAGAGATCCTAAGGGGGATCCTGTGAGACAAAGTACCAGAGACATCACTACGAGCATGAAACCTACAGACATCACAATGACTCTAAACCCATATCTTTCTATAACACTGAATGTAAATGGACTAAATGCTCCAACCAAAAGACATGGGGTATCACAATGGATAAAAAAACAAGACCCATCTATTTGCTGTCTACAAGAGACTCATTTTAGACCTGAGGACACCTTTAGATTGAGAGTGAGGGGATGGAGAACTATTTATCATGCTACTGGAAGCCAAAAGAAAGCTGGACTAGCCATACTTATATCAGACAAACTAGACCTTAAAGACTGTAACAAGAGATGAAGAAGGGCATTATATAATAATTACAGGGTCTATCCATCAGGAAGAGCTAACAATTATAAATGTCTATGCGCCAAATACGGGAGCCCCCAAATATATAAAACAATCACAAACATAAGCAGCCTTATTGATAAGAATGTGGTAATTGCAGGGGACTTTAATACTCCACTTACAACAATGGATAGGTGATCTAGACACAGGATCAATAAAGAAACAAGGGCCCTGAATGATACATTGGATCAGATGGACTTGACAGATATATTTAGAACTCTGCATCCCAAAGCAATAGACTATACTTTCTTCTCGAGTGCACATGGAACCTTGTCCAAGATAGATCACATACTGGGTCACAAAACAGCCCTTCATAAGTATACAAGAATCAAGATCATACCATGTATACTTTCAGACCACAATGCTATGAAGCTTGAAATCAACCACAGGAAAAAGTCTGGAAAACCTCCAAAAGCATGGAGGTTAAAGAACACCCAACTAAAGAATGAAGAGGTCAACCAGGCAATTAGAGAAGAAATTTAAAAATATATGGAAACAAATGAAAATGAAAATACAACAACCCAAATGCTTTGGGATGCAGCAAAGGCAGTCCTGAGAGGAAAATACATTGCAATCCAGGCCTATCTCAAGAAACAAGAAAAATCCCAAATACAAAATCTAACAGCACACCTAAAGGAAATAGAAGAACAGCAAAGACACCCCGAACCCAGCAGAAGAAGAGAAGTAATAAAGATCAGAGCAGAAATAAACAATATAGAATCTAAAAACACTGTAGAGCAGATCAATGAAACCAAGAGTTGGTTTTTTGAAAAAAATAAACAAAATTGATAAACCTCTAGCCAGGCTTCTCAAAAAGAAAAGGGAGATGACCCAAATATATAAAATCATGAATGAAAATGGAACTATTACAACCAATCCCTCAGAAATACAAGCAATTATCAGGGAATACTATGAAAAATTATATGCCAACAAACCGGATAACCTGGAAGAAATGGACAAATTCCTAAACACCCACACGCTTCCAAAACTCAAACAGGAAGAAATTGAAAGCTTGAACAGACACATAACCCGCGAAGAAATTGAATCAGTTATCAAAAATCTCCCAACAAGAGTCCAGGACCAGATGGCTTCCCTGGGGAATTCTACCAGACATTTAAAGCAGAGATAATACCTATCCTTCTCAAGCTGTTCCAAAAAATAGAAAGGGAAGGAAAACGTCCAGACTCATTCTATGAAGCCAGCATTACTTTGATTCCTAAACCAGACAGAGACCCAGTAAAAAAAGAGAGAACTACAGGCCAATATCCCTGATGAATATGGATGCAAAAATTCTCAATAAGATACTAGCAAATCGAATTCAACAGCATATAAAAAGAATTATTCACCATGATCAAGTGGGATTCATTCCTGGGATGCAGGGCTGGTTCAATATTAGCAAATCAATCAATGTGATATATCACATTAATAAAAGAAAAGATAAGAACCATATGATCCTGTCAATCGATGCAGAAAAAGCATTTGACAAAATTCAGCATCCTTTCTTAATAAAAACCCTCAAGAAAGTCGGGATAGAAGGAACATACTTACAGATCATAAAAGCCATATATGAAAAGCCCACAGCTAATATCATCCTCAATGGGGAAAAACTGAGAGCTTTCTCCATGAGATCAGGAACACGACAGGGATGTCCACTCTCACTGCTGTTGTTTAACATAGTGTTGGAAGTTCTAGCATCAGCAATCAGACAACAAAAGGAAATCAAAGGCATCAAAATTGGCAAAGATGAAGTCAAGCTTTCACTTTTTGCAGATGACATGATATTATACACGGAAAATCCGATAGACTCCACCAAAAGTCTTCTAGAACTGATATATGAATTCAGCAAAGTTGCAGGATACAAAATCAATGTACAGAAATCAGTTGCATTCTTATACACAAATAATGAAGCAACAGAAAGACAAAGAAACTGATCCCATTCACAATTGCACCAAGAAGCATAAAATACCTAGGAATAAATCTAACCAAAGATGTAAAAGATCTATATGCTGAAAACTATAGAAAGCTTATGAAGGAAATTGAAGAAGATATAAAGAAATGAAAAACATTCCGTGCTCATGGATTGGAAGAATAAATATTGTTAAAATGTCAATACTACCCAAAGCTATCTACACATTCAATGCAATCCCAATCAAAATTGCACCAGCATTCTTCTCGAAGCTAGAACAAGCAATCCTAAAATTTGTATGGAACCACAAAAGGCCCCAAATAGCCAAAGTAATTTTGAAGAAGAAGACCAAAGCAGGAGGCATCACAATCCCAGACTTTAGCCTCTACTACAAAGCTGTAATCATCAAGACAGCATGGTATTGGCACAAAAACAGACACATAGACCAATGGAATAGAATAGAAACCCCAACACTAGACCCACAGATATATGGCCAACTAATCTTTGACAAAGCAGGAAAGAGTATCCAATGGAAAAAAAGACAGTCTCTTTAGCAAATGATGCTGGGAGAACTGGACAACAACAAGCAGAAGAATGAAACTAGACCACTTTCTTACACCATACACAAAAATAAACTCAAAATAGATAAAGGACTTGAATGTGAGACAGGAAACCATCAAAACCCTAGAGGAGAAAGCAGGAAAAAACCTCTCTGACCTCAGCCACAGCAATTTCTTACTTGACACATCTCCAAAGGCAAGGGAATTAAAAGCAAAAATGAACTATTGGGACCTCATGAAGATAAAAAAAAAAAAAAAAAAAAAAAAAAAAACTTCTGCACAGCAAAGGAAACAATCAACAAAACTAAAAGGCAACCAACGGAATGGGAAAAGATATTTGCAAATGACATATCGGACAAAGGGCTAGTGTCTAAAATCTATAAAGAGCTCACCAAACTCCACACCCAAAAAACAAATAATCCAGTGAAGAAATGGGCAGAAAACATGAATAGACACTTCTCTAAAGAAGACATCCAGATGCCCAACAGGCACATGAAAAGATGCTCAATGTCGCTCCTCATCAGGGAAATACAAATCAAAACCACACTCAGATATCACCTCACACCAGTTAGGGTGGCCAAAATGAACAAATCAGGAGACTATAGATGCTGGAGAGGATGTGGAGAAACAGGAACCCTCTTGCACTGTTGGTGGGAATGCAGACTGGTGCAGCCACTCTGGAAAACAGGGTGGAGGTTCCTCAAAAAATTAAAAATAGATCTACCCTGTGACCCAGCAATAGCACTGCTAGGAATTTACCCAAGGAATACAGGAGTGCTGATGCATAGGGGCACTTGTACCCCAATGTTTATAGCAGCACTTTCAACAATAGCCAAATTATGGAAAGAGCCTAAATGTCATATCCATCAACTGATGAATGGATAAAGAAATTGTGATTTATATACACAATGGAATACTAGGTGGCAATGAGAAAGAATGAAATATGGCCTTTTGTAGCAACGTGGATAGAACTGGAGAGTGTGATGCTAAGTGAAATAAGTCATACAGAGAAAGACATACCATATGCTTTCACTCTTATGTGGATCCTGAGAAACTTAACAGAAGTCCATGGGGGAGGGGAAGAAACAAAAAAAGAGGTTAGAGAGGGAGACAGCCAGAGCATAAGAGATTCTTAAAATTGAGAACAAACTGAGGGTTAATGAAGGGTGGGAGGGAGGGGAGGGTGGGTGATAGATATTGAGGAGGCCACCTTTTGGGATAAGCACTGGGTGTTGTATAGAAACCAATTTGACAATAAATTTCATATTTAAAAAAAATTTTTTTAAAGAAATGAAAGAGGAAAAATAACAATGCCACAGAAATACAAAGGATTATAAGAGAATGTTAAGGAAAATGATATGCTAACAATTTGGACATCCTAGAAGAAATGAATTCCTAGAAGCATATACTCTCCCTAAACTGAATCAGGAATAAATAGAACATATGAATACACTGATTACTAGCAATGAAATTGGAATCAGTAATTCAAAAACACCCAATAAACAAAAATCCAGGATAAGATGGCTTCACAGGTGGATTCTACCAAACATTTAAAGAAGAATTAATACCTATTCTTCTCAAACTCTTCCAAAAACAGAAAAGGAAGGGAAAGTTTCCAAATTCATTCTGAGGCCAGTATTACCCTGATATCAAAACCTGATAAAGATACTACAAAAAGCAAAAAAGCAAAAACAAAAGCCTACAGGCTAATATCTCTGATGAACATATATGGGAAATCCTCAACAAAATAGTAGCAAAAAAAAAAAAAATCCAACAATATATTTAAAAAATCATTCACCATGATCAAATGGAATTTATTCCTGGAATGCAAGGCAGTTCAATATTTGCAAATCAATGTGATATATGACATTAACAAGAGGAAGGATAAAAACCATATGATCATTTCAATAGATGCAGAAAAAGCATTTGACAAAGTACAATATTCATTCATGATAAAAAAAAACTTTCAACAAAGTAGGTTTAGAGTGAACATACTTCAAAATAATAAAGGCTATATATTAAAAACCCACAGTGAGCATCATATGCAATGGTGAAACACTGAGAACTTTCCTCTAAAATAGGACCAAGACAAGGATGTCCACGGTCATCAATTTCATTCAACGTAGTCCTACAAGTCCTAGTCATACTAATCAGACAGGAAAAAGGAATAAGAAGCATTCAAATCAGGAAGGGAGAAGTAAAACTTTCACTATTTGCAGTGATTCTATATAGTATCATATGATACTATATATAGACATGATACTATATATAAAAACCCTGAAGACTCCACCAAAAATGTACTAGAACTGATACATTCATTAAGGTTGCAGGATACAAATATATAATGTATTTATATACTAATAATTAAGCAACAGAAATTAAGAAAGCAATCCCATTTACAATTGCACCAAAAATAATAAAATACCTAGGAATAAACATAACAAAGAAGTGAAGGGCCTGTAATCTGAAAACTATAAAATGCTGATGAAAGACACTGAAGACAACACAAACAAGTAGAAAGATATTCCATGCTTATGGAATGGAATATTAAAATGTCCATACTACCCAAAGTGATCTAGATTTAATTAATAGATTTAATGTAATCTATATCAAAATACCAACAGCATTTTTTTACAGAACTATAACAATCCTATTATTTTTATAGAACCACAATAGACCCCCAAACAGCAAAAGCAATTTTGAAAAAAGAAAAACAAAACTGGGGCTAGTACAGTTCCAGATTTCAAGTTATACTACAAAGCTATAGTAATCAAAACAGGATGTAAGTGGCACAAAAACAGACAAAGAGATTAAAACAAGAGAACAGAAAAACCTAGAAATAAGCCCCCACTTATATGGTCAATTAATCTTTTATAAAATAGCTGAAAATATGCAATGGGAAAAGCCTCTTCAACAAATGGAGCTGGGAAAACTGGGTGGCTACATGCAAAAAAATGAAACTGGACCACTTTCTAACACCATACACAAAAATAAACTCAAAATGGATTAAGGACCTACATGTGGCACCTGAAACCACAAAAATCCTAGAAAAGAGCACAGGTAATAATTCTTTTTGACATTGGCCATAGCAACATCTTTCTAGATATGTCTCCTGAGGCAAGGAAATCAAAAGCAAATATAAGCTATTGGGACAATATCAAAATAAAAAGTTTCTGTACAGCAAAAGAAATAATCAACAAAACTAAAAGACTGCCTACTGAATGGAAGAAGATATTTGTAAATGACATCTAGTAAAGGGTTAGTATCCAAAATATATAAAGAACTTGTACAACTCAACATCCAGAAAACAATCCAATTAAAAATGGGTGGAAGACAGGGCACCTGGGTGACTCAGTTGGTTGAGAGTCTAACTTTGGCTCAGATCATGATCTCATGGTGTGTTGGAGCCCCGTATGAGCCTGCTTCAGATTCTGTGTGTCTCTCTCTCTACCCCTCCCCCACTTGCATGCTCTCGTTCTCTCTTTTTCTCAAAAATAAACATGCATTACCAAATTTTTTAAATAAAAATAAATGGGCAGAAGACATGGACAGATATTTCTCCAAAGAAGAAATACCGATAGCCAAACACACGAAAAGATACTCAACATCATTCATCCATCGGGGAAATGGATCAAAACTACAATGAGATATCACTTCAAACCTGTCAGAATGTATAAAATCAAAAACAAAAGAAATAGGTAAGTGTTAGAGAGAATGCAAAGAAATAGAAACCCTTGTGCACTGTTGGTAGGAATGCAAACTGTTGCAGCCACTGTGGAAGACAGTACGGACATTCCTCAAAAAGTTAAAAATGGAACTACCATATGATCCAGTAATCCCACTACTGAGTATGTACCCCTCAAATACAAAAACACTAATTCAAAGAGATACATGCACCCCTTTGTTTATTGCAGCATCATTTACAATAGCTAAATTATGGAAGCAGCCCAAGTGCCCATCGAAAGATGAATTGATAAAGAATGGAATTATTATATTATTTCAATCATAAAAAATGAAATCTTGCCATTTGTAACAACATGGATGGATCTAGAGAGTATAATGCTAAGTGAAGTAAGTCAGAGATAGACAAGTAACATATGATTTCACTCATGTATGGAATTTAAGAAATGAACAAAGAAGAAAACAGACAAACCAAAAAACAGACTCTTAACTATAGAGAACTGATGATTACCAGAGGGGAGGTGGGGAGGGGGGATGGGTGAAATAAGTGAAGGGGTTTAAGAGTACAGTTATCACGATGAGCACTGAGTAATGTATAGAATTGTTGAATCACTTTATTGTACACCTGAAACTAATCTAACACTGTATGTTAACTTTACTGGAATTAAAATTTTTTAAACTTAATTTTTAAAAATCCACCAAAAGAGCTTTAAAAATCTGAATCATTTCTGATTGTATCCCAAACATCATAAAATCAGATTAGGGCACACATTTCACAGGAAAGCTAATATAAGAATGGGCTGGGAAATACAGCATATTGTGGAATTTCTAGATACTATACAACCCAACTGCTTCTGGATCAGTTGAGAAGTATGGCTTATTCAAGTAAAAGCTTAGGTTGCTTAGTAACAATCTAGGTATGAAAGTCTGGACTAAGATGATCTGGGAGGCAGCAAGATCTCTAAACCATAGATATAGAATGGTAGAAAAAACTTCTATTGAAGTAATATGGCAGACATCCACAGAGATAGGAATTAGCACTAACAACACTCCAGAATCAAAACTAATCTGATTTAAAAACAATCATTAGAGTACTGCAGAAATTATAGCACCTGCCATTAAAAAAAACAATCTGGTTGACCAAAGAAGAAAGAATACTACATCAAACTAAGGAAAATATCAAAAATCGTCTATAAAAATTTCAGGTATGAAGAACACCATGTTTTACTGTATCAACACTAGATGTTTAATACTTAGCCTAGTATGATGCAGGATGATTATGCTTGGGGTGGTATTCGCAATAATTATGGCCCAATATTGGCCATAAACTATAGATCTCCTTGAGTGGCAAGAACAACAGCTGCCAAGATTTACAAATTTATAGGACACTATGTTAATTTTGTAGGCATGAATCTGCTATGCATTATTAAACCCCTAAGTATTACTATGGGGGTCAATGCAGTATGCTACCTTACTGCTCACTATTGGATACCATACTCATTGCAGCTTTGGATACTTCCATGACCTATTCAGCAATGGTGGTTATACAAAATAGATTGCCACATTCTGCTGCAGATACAACTCCAGGGTCTGTGACATCTTTTTCTCCTCCACAGATTACTACCCCTATCACCTTATTGCAACTGAGGACTCAACAACATGACCAGCATCACCAAATCCAACCTTGCCACCCCTCCCCTTTACTATAAGATCTATCTATTCACTGTGAAACCTTCAATCAATGGGGAAACCAAATACCTAGGGAAGCTGATAAAGTGGAAACTTCTACTTCAATCTCCATGAGAATCATTATGGATCCTGAACAACACGCCCTATTAGAAACTGACTTGAAGGAGAAAGATTGGCCTGAACCACTAACTGTCTCTTGGTATTATAAGCTAGCGTATATACCAAGACAACCAGGTACTGATTTCTGTAATTTTTATCTTACAAAATTGAATGTAGCACTGGACACATGCCAGAGATTCTGAAAATAACATCAATTTAATTCCTGACTTATTTTGTGTAGTAGCACTTTATCTTACAAGAGCAACTGCTAAATATTCAGAATGGGCAATTATATTTGTAAATATAAATTAGCCAAAAAATTGAACTTTACTATACTCTCAATTTATTAGAAAATTAAGAATACATTCATGCACACTATGTCCAGACTTCATAAGAACAAAGACACCTAGTAAGGTCTACAAAGGACACATAGGAAACTTGGTACATATCATTATCCATGGTGGTATACATCTGGCTTCTGTCTCACCACAAATTTTTATTCTAAGAATATGGGAACTTATATTAAGAAAGCCTCTCATGGTCATAGTAGAAGCCACAATAGTAGCCTATACTTTGTAACTTAGTATACAGAACTTTTAACCAAAATATAGATTCCCAAATCGGGCTCAGTTTTATCTACCACTGAAATAGCCAAGTTGGTCCCCATGTGTACTTACTGTTTGCTGGGGTCCCAGGCATCTCTTAGTGAAGTTCCTTAGCAAGCCACCCAATTTAGCCCTCGTAAGGTAGTCCATATTCCTCCAGCGCTGACTTCAGGGGAAGTACGCACATGTGTACAGATTAAGATTTGGAATTAGGCAGAAGCCAGTTACCTCCAATAGCCCCCTCCTGTACCCAGCCTTGCCCGACAGTACCATTCCAGGGCCCTGGTTACCCTGAACTGTACCTCCCAAGCATGCACAGTCTGCACCTTATCAGCCAGTCTTGGGCGGCTGGGGCACTCCAGGCCTGTTGAACTCCTGCCACACCAAAACCCTGTGAATGGCCGCAGGATAGAGACATCCTCCCTCCAAAAATATTTCTGAGGCAGCAGTAATCCCCCCTTTGGACTGGATGCCTGATGAGGTCCAGAACATGTTGAACAATCAAGGCTCCCAAATGTCTGTTACTGAAGGATACCCCTAGCTAGTCCTCCCAGCTCTGCCCTAGCAATATGGTCCAGATTCCTCCAATTTTACATTCAGGAGGAATATGTGCATTTATGTATGTTAAGGTTTGGAATTAGGCAGATTCCTTGTGTCCCCAGTAGCCCTCTCCCATCACCAGCTGCTCCTAACACTTGACCTGTTCCAGGTCCCTACTTAGCCTGACCCAGTCTGTCAGCCTCATGTAGGCAGGGCACTCCAGGGTGTGGAGCTGGGGCCATCTGCAACCACTTGCATAGATGTCAGGCTTGAAGCGTCTTCAAATACAGCAAGGGAAGGTAATGGAAGTCTGAGAGATTTTCCTAGTGTGTAGTTTGAATGTCTCTCCTGAGTTTTTTGAATGGCCCAGAGAGCATCAGGCATGAAAATTACCTTTATGTTATCTATTGTGCTGATTTTCCTGAAGTTTATATCAAGTCATTCATATTTAGTTTGCAGGGCTTCAGGGAGAGAAGTCTGTTTTAATTCTCAATGATTCTAAATCAAAAGGATGGGAGAAAATCAGAAACATTGTTTGGAGAGTTGTAGCCAGTCACAAGACATCAGAATTCAGAATCTAGTCTGGTTTACAGGTAGAACACAAAACCTCAAAGATAGTCAACAGAACTGGAATCTAATATCCACAAAAGTATTACTGAAACCATTTTTCTCTCTGAGGTCACCCTCATTTTCAAAGTTAGCCAAATTAAGACTAACTTGTCTATAAAATAAGTTTGCTTTTATTAAAATTGGCCTTCTTTACATAAGGACAGCAAGTATAGTAATTGATTGTGGTCTTTTAAATCTGCTTTGCTGGAACTTTTCATAAGGAATCTTCAGACTGAAATTTTAATAGACTCTCGAGGCTAAGAAGTCTAGCCAAACACTTATCATCAAACTTTGCCTATAATACCTATGAATTTGTGTTACTTCCTTTATTCTTGATGTCCCCAAAATGTCCTGAGGTTCTTGTACCTACAATGAAGTGATCTTCCTTACTTACCTTGTAAGGCTGCCGGTTACTCTGTAAGCAAGGTGTCAGGCTGATATTTGCAATGGGCTTTATTAGCTCCATTAAGTCAACTTCAGTTCCTTAAAGCTATTTGGTCATATCTGAGTCTATGCATGTTTCCCTCAAATATGACATCCCCGTCAAAGTCTTGATGATATTATAGCTCATGTTTCCAATTGTGTCCTGTTACAAGGAGAACAGATTCTTATTGAATTCATGCAAATAAATATATTGCCATGAAAATATAAAGTAACAGAGAGTTTCCACATTCTGGGTGGTGGGGGAGATCAGGTAAGGAGAAGATAAAGGTTTACAAATCTGTTTACAAATGTGTAATTTATTGCTGTAAACCCATTAGCTTAAGGGAAAAAAGTTTTCTTAAATCTGGAAATAAAACATTCTTAAAAATCAGCAATGTTTTGGGCCACTGGAGTGGCTCAGTCGGTTAAGCATCCAACTCTTGATTTTGGCTCAGGTCATGATCCCAAAGTCATGGGATAGACCTATCAGTTGGGCTCCACAGTGGGCATGGAGTTACTTAAGATTCTCTCTCCCTCTACCTCTCTCCCGCTCATGTACGTGCACTCTCACTCTCTCTCTCTCTCTCAAAAAAAAATCAACAATATTTCTAACCAAAAGTCATAAAAATTATATTACTCCTCTTCATCAGTTTATTCACTCATGTGGAATTATTCTTGTTTTGTTTGAATCCAGTTTTTCCATTAACTCTGGATTTTTTACCTAAAGATCTTAAAGTTCTCAGAAACCTGTATCCTAGAGTGTTTTTCATGAGTTTCCTTGAAGATGAAGCATTTCTGTAGCAACACTTGTGAAAGCATTGAATAAAAGTAAAGCTGTTTATAAATGATAAAAGATTTAAAAATGACAGTGGTTAAAAATATGATTAGAATTCACGATGCAGTTGAGATGGAAATTTGGTTACTTCTGTGACACACAATTCAAGATAATAAGTAGAATTACAAGCGATAGTCTTTTAACACATTAGAGATTTGCAAGACAAAGGCAGGTTTTTTTTAATTTCCACAAAGTACTAGGGTGTCAAGGGACTGACCTGCCTTTTAAAATGGAACTTGCTTCCTATATCAGGGAGATTTATAACTAAAATGGGAGTCAAAATACTTATGCCTTTGAAAAGTCTGTACAAAGCATTTTTTACAAAAACCTCTTTCTGAGGTATACAATTTAACCTTGGCCTCTATTAGGCCAAATGTCTCCTAGGAGACATTTTGGTCATCCGTTTGTGTGAGGGGTGGGGGTGTTGTGGATGACCACTAATCTTCCTAATTCCTCTCTAAATTTGGTAGGAACTTCTGAAAGTGGAAGTAAAAGGGCTATGCTGCTGTCCAGCGGGCATAAATTTTATCGCGTGTATGGTGAAGGTGGGAGTGTCTAGGATACATCTATAAAGGATATTGCATAGAAATGCCTGAAGCTGGCAGAGTCCAATTATGGAGCCCTGAAAAGCAGGAGCAAAGCAGGCCTTACTGTCAGTCTGTTAAGTTTAATAATAAACTGTTAAGTTTATTTCCTGGCTTTTGGCATTTACATGATTAACCTGTATATATTGAACCTAGAAATTAGGCTGGAGTGCTCTGTGTAAATCTTGTGGGGAAAAAGGAAGTTAAAACAGGCAGATGGGGCTGGATTTCAAGAAGGGGAATTTACATTGGATATGGACAATAATTTTTATCTTAAGTTTAATTACTGTTCTTTCATCTTGTCAAAGGAGCTTCAAAGGGTAGCCATCATCCTAATAAGATAATTGAAAACTCGGGGCGCCTGGGTGGCGCAGTCAGTTAAGCGTCTGACTTCAGCCAGGTCACCATCTCGCGGTCCGGGAGTTCGGGCCCCGTGTCAGGCTCTGGGCTGATGGCTGGGAGCCTGTTTCCGATTCTGTGTCTCCCTCTCTCTCTGCCCCTCCCCCGTTCATGCTCTGTCTCTCTCTGTCCCAAAAATAAATAAACGTTGAAAAAAAAAATTAAAAAAAAAAAAAGATAATTGAAAACTCTCTGTAAATAATATTTTTCTTTCAAATATAGCCAATTGAAAGGATCCATCGTCTGGCAATGATGAGTAGGATCTTACTAATCTCAACCATGACTCAAACGATTAAGGCTTTTTATGGGAAAACCTAAAGGCAATTCTTCAGGCTTAGACCAGAACCCAAGAGGCATCCTGGGTGAGGGCATAGATGATACATCCCCCATGGTCCAAAAGTTTACTCCCAAAATAGACTAAGACAGCACAGGCCTTCATTGCACAGGCAGTTAGGATGGTGTAAAGAAAATAATACCTTTGGTCTCCCACAAAAATGTGAGACATCTCTAGTCACAGACCCACTAATCTGTGACATGGGGCAGGCACTACTGTAATGAGACTTTTCTAGCACTAATGGCAGTTACGAAGACAAGGGTCCCTTATGGGCTGGGACCTCTTATAACATAGAACTCCCGATTGCTGGCAAGGCCAGACAATGAGAGTACTGCTTGTAACTGTGTGTCTCAGAACCACATTCTACTTGACAGGCCACCACAGTACCCTCTGGTAATTCCATCTTGTGGATGGTGGAGACCAGAGAGAATATTCTCACTGGTCACAAATCTTGTAAATCTTGTGGGGAAAAAGGAAGTTAAAACAGGCAGATGGGGCTGGATTTCAAGAAGGGGAATTTACATTGGATATGGACAATAATTTTTATCTTAAGTTTAATTACTTAAGCCAAGCTCTGAGGACATAAAACAAGACAAAAGGAAAAACCTCATCCGGCTTTTACATAGACGACCCGCAGCAAAGTTCGTCTAAACAGATACAGATGTGATGGTAACTGTGACCTCACCAGTCTGTGAGGCCACCTCGAACAACAGGCTGACCGGGACTATGTCTGTGTGCTCTCCTATGGTAATTCATTTTGATGACAAATGACACAAAATACAATGATAAAGAAAAGCTGTGGTCATCTCTGGGTGGAAATCGATGTGCCAAGCCAAGAGAACTCTACCAAATGCACCAGAGCCATTAGAGCCAAGGCACTAGTTCCACAAATATTTTCTCCTGCTAACTTAGATTTAGGAAGAGAGAGAAAAAGGACTCACATCACTCTCACTTGCACGAGACCTGGCAGGCAGAGATCCAGTTGGCTGATGTGGTGATGGGGATTCTTCCCTCGTGCCAGCTTTTGTCAGATGTCCCATAATCTCTCAGCCGCAGCAGTGTCCAGCCAGCTAAAGTTTATCCTGCTGGCTATGCCAACTGTTGAGGAGGAAGAATGATTCTCTACCTTCAAGGTTCTTCTAGGTGATCTAAGAATTAAATTGACAAGAGACAGATTAACAGGAGAAAAATAGTTTAATTATATGCACAAGGAGGGCTGATATTAAATTTGAGACTCGATGAACTAACCAAAGCAGGCATTTTCATGCTTTATAATCAAAGAATCAATAAATCTGTGAGAAACTGATGAGACAAAGAAAACTTAGGTTCACAAGCTTCAGTTTTAAAGAAATTCTAACAGAATTTGAGCTAGGGTAGTAAATTAGTAAAAGTAACAAGATGTTTACACAGCCTTCTTATCTCTGAATTCCTTATCTGGTGATTAAAATTTATCTTTACATCCTGGTACAGGGAGGGTACTTTTCACATGGGAGATTTATTTCCTGCTTTCTAGAGACAAAGCTGTTGGGAGTGTTATTCTTGTACTGGCTGTTTCCTAAGTGACTTTAATCCAAAATAATATGCTGAAGTGGCACATTTTGGGGGCATTCTGCCATTTGCCCCCACATGTACATTTTATAGGTTAGGGCTTGGATTAAACAGATGCCTTGGACTTACAATGGCCCACACTTGTGACCTGGCCTCTCCCAACACTTGCCCATTCCAGGTCCCTGGCTACCCTGACCTGCTTGTCCCACCCATACCCAGTTCACACCTTGTTAGCTGGCCTTGGGCTGCGGGTGGCCATCCAGGCCCCTGGAGCTCTGGGTGAATCCAATCAACTGAAAAGCCTCAGGGTGGGGGGAGCCCATACTGAGAAAAATTTTCCAAGGCCACAGATTTAAACTGGCAGTAGTCAGTCCCCATTTGGACTGGCTGTCTGATGCTTTCTTGGCTTCTCTAGCAATCAAGGCTCCTAGATATATATTTTTTTTTTTTTTAGTTTATTTATTTTTGAGAGAGAGAGAAAAAGTGTGAGTGGGAGACGAAGCAAGGAGAGAGGGAAAGAGAATCCCAAGAAGGCTTCCACACTGTCAGTGCAGTGCCTGATGTAGGGCTGGAACCCACAAACTGTGAGGTCGTGAAGTCTCTTAGGGGAGGGTTCCTAGACCATCCTGCCTCACCTGCCCTGGCAGGCAGACCAGATCCCCCCAGCTCTGCCCCCAAGGGGAATATGTGCATTTGTGTAGATTAGTGCTTGGAATTAGGCAGATTCCTTGCACATTCAGCATGTACTCCCATGGTCCAACCTCTCCAGATACTCACCCTCTTCTAGGTTCCTGCCTACCCTGACCTGAGCAGCTTGAGAATGTGTAACACACACCCCATCAACTTGACAAGGGCAGCCATGGCCTTCCAGGCCAGCAGAACTAGGGTGGGTCCGAACCACTTGTATCGCCATCAGCGCAGAGGGTGTCCACCTCCCCAAATTCTGAGATGGTAGCTTTTAACTGGTGACAGTCCCCATTTGGACTGGCTGCTTGATGGGGTCCTGAGTTTACAAGTCTTCCAGGTGTCTCATACTGGGGAGACCCTGGCCTGTGGGCCCAGCCCCATGTTGACAAGGCCATCCACTTTCGTCCAGCTGGCCATAGGCGACAGAGCTGCAGTCCAGGTGCCTGAAGCTCTGGAAACACCACAGCTACCTGCCTGGCCTCATGGTGGAGGGAGTCCACATCAGGAAAACCTTTGAGGCAGATTTAAACCGGTGACAGTCAGTTGCCATGTGGACTGGCTGCCTGATGGGGTCCTGGAGCTCCCCAGCAATGAGGGCTCCCAAGTATCTCTCTTCTTGGAGTATACCCCAACCACCCTGTGTGGACTCACCCTGGTCAGGTAGTCCAGGTTCCTCCAGCCCTGCCTTCAGGGGGAATATGCACATTTGTGAAAATCAGCACTTGGAATTAGATGCAAGGAGCCTGCTCCTGGGACCCAGCCACTTCCTGCAGCTGCCCTGGTTCAGGTCCCTGGCTCCCCCAACCTGTGCCACCCATGCACGCACAGTGTACGCTCTGTCAGATGGCCTTTGCCTACCGAAGCCCCCTAAGCCTGTTGGATTCAGGCTGTCCTTCAAAACCTGCCTAGCCTCCAGGGTGGAGAGTGCCCATTCCTTATATCTTTCTGAGGCTGCAGCTTTAATCTGGCGACAGCACCATCGGACTGAATACCTGATTGGTCCCTGGCTTCTCCAGCCCTTTAAAGTTCCCAGGTGTCTGTTATTAAAGGGTACCTTGACCATTCTTCTCTATGCAGCCCTGGTAAGGCAGCACAGATTCTTCCAGTTCTGTCTTTGGGGGGAATATGCACCTTTGTATAGGTGAAGGCTTGGAATTAGGCAGATTCCAGGTACTGCCAATATCCCCCTCTTGCAAACCGGCCTGCTCCAGGACCTTAGCAACCCTGACCTGCTGAGGTTGTGCATGCTCAGATCACACCCTAGAAGGATGCATTGGGCTATAAGGGGCACTCCAGGCCATGCAGCTCAGCAGGACCCCAACCCCCAGAATGAATGGCCTTTGGGTGTAGAAAGCCCACAAACCAGTATTTTTGAGGCTTCTTTTTAAACTGGGGACTGTCAATACCCACTTGGATGGCTGACTGATGGTGTCCCAGGCTTCTCCATCAATTAAGGCTCCTGGGTGTCTCTTATTGGAGGGTACCCAGACCATCCTGTGCAGGCCCACCCTGGCAAGGCAGTCCAGATTCCTCTAGCTCTGCCCTAAGGGAGAATATGCACATTTGTGTAAGCTAAACTTACAATGAGGTAGATGCCTTGAAACCCCAACAGACCGATCCTGTGTCTCTCCAGAAACTTGCCCTGTTCCAGGTCCCTGGCTTCCCAAATCTGTGCTGCTTGCACATGTGTAGTAACACACCCTGTCAACCTGCTGAGGCCAGTCAGGGTCCTCCAGGCTGGCAGAGCTTGGGTTAGTCTCCCAAACCAGTATAGTCTTCAGAGTGGAGGGAGCCAACCTCCCAGAAATCTTTGTGCAATGGCAGCTTTAAACTGTCATAGGGCTCCAGGGTGGCTCAGTCAGTTAAGCATCCAGCTTTGGCTGAGGTCACAATCTCACGGTTCGTGGGTTTGAGCCCTGCGTCGGGCTCCATGCTGACAGCTCTGAGCCTGGAGCCTGCTTCAGATTCTGTCTCTCCCTCTCTCTGCCCCTCCTCCGTACACACTCTGTCTCTCTCTTTCAAAAAAAAAAATAAACATTAAAAAAAAATTAAACTGTCAACAGTCAGAACCCTTTTGGACGGGCTGCTCAATGGGGTCTTAGGTTTACCAGGAATCAAGGCTTACAGATATGTCTTACCAGAGGATACCACAGCAGCACAACAGGCCCCATCTTGGCAATTCAGTCCAGACTCCTCCAGCTGTACCTTTGGGTGGAAATATGTATGCATGTTTGAATAGGTTAGGATTTGGAATTATTAAGCTGATCCCCGTACCCCCAACAGCTTGATCTTATGACCGAGCCTCTCCAGACACTTGCCCTATCGCTGGTCTCTGACCTGCAAAGCTTGCACATGCAGAGTAGGCACCTCATCAGCCCACCAAGGGCAGCTGGTGCCCTCCAGGCCAGTGGAGTTGGTTGGTCCCAACCACCCGCATAGCCTCCTGGGCAGAGGAATCCCGCCCCTGAAATTCTGAGGTGACAGCTTTAAACTGGCTTTAAACAGTCAGTACCAGCGTCAGATGGGGCCCCTGGCTGCTCCAGCAATCAAGGCTTTCAGGTACCTCTTATTAGAGGAGATCCTGGTCAGTCATCCTGGCCCCATTCTAGCAAGGCAGCCCACTTTCCTCCCGCTCTGCCTTTAGGGGGAATATGCTCATTTCTTTAAAGTAAGACTTGGAATTAAGCAGATTCCAGGTACCACAACTAGCCTGCTCCTGTTACCCAGCTTCTCCTTACAGTTGCCCTATTACAAGCCCCTGGCTACTTGGACCTGCACAGCCCACATATGTACAATCTGTACCTCCTCAGCTGGCCCTTGGCTGAAGGGGGCACTCCAGGCCCCTGGTGCTCCAGGAGGACCCCCAACCACCTGCATTTCCTTGGGGTGGAGGGAGCCCACACTAGAAAAATCTTTCTGAGGCAGTAGATTTAAACTGGTGACAATCGGTCTCCATGTGGACTGGCTGCCTGGTGGGGTCCTGGGGTTCCCCATCAAGCAAGTCTCCCAGATATCTCTTCTCGGGGTATACCCAACCATCTTGTGTGGACTCACCCTAGCAAAGCAGTCCAGATTCCTCCAGCTCTGCCTTCAGGGGAAATATGAACATTTGTGAAAATTAGCACTTGGAATTAGAAGTACCCCCAGTAACCTGCTCCTGGGACCCAGCCTCTCCCTACAGCTGTCATGTTTTATGTCCCTGTCTCCCTTGCCCTGTGCTACGTATAAACATACAGTCTGTACTTTGTCAGCTGGCCTTTGGGTGCCCAGGCCCCCTAGGTCTGTTGGGCTTAGGCCTTTCTCCAAAACCTTCACAAGCTCAAATGTGGAGAGTGCACACTCCTTATAAATCTTCTGAGGCTGCAGATTTAATTGGCAACAGATAGTCCCCATTTGGAATGGATTGCCCGATGTAATCCTAGGCTTTTCCAGGTGTTACCTGGATTCAGGGATCCAAGGCTCCCAGGTGTTTCTTCTTAGAGAGTACCCTAACTATCCTGGGCTGACCCACTTTGGCAGGTCTGTCCAAATTCCTCCAGCTCTGCCCTCAGGTGGAATATGAGCATTTGTGTAAGTGAATGCTTTGAATTAGGCAGATGTCAGGAACCCCCAATGCTTCTCCCTGTGAACAGGCGCTTCAGGATATTGTCCTGGCCACCCTGACCTGCACGGACGATGAATGTGCCGTCTGCACACTGTTAGCATTTGCAGGGGCACTCCAGGTCCATGGAGCTCTGGTAGGACATCAACCACCTGAGTGGTCTCCGGGTGTAGGGAGCCCACCAGCTGAAAGTATTTCTGAGGCTCCATTTTACATTGAGGACTGTCAGTACACATTTGGGTGTACCTGACCATCCCGTGCGTCCCCACCCTGGTAAGGTCATCTAGATTCCTCCAGTTCTACCCCCAGTTGAACAGGCAGATTTGTCTATGTTAGAGCCTGGAATTAGGGAGATATGTTATAGCCCCTATAGCCTGCACCTGTTATCTGGCTTCCGCATACACCTGTCCCTGGCTACCTGCATAGCCCATGCATGTGCAGTACGCACCTGTCAGCCTGCCCAGGCAGCCAGTGCCCATCAGGCCTAGGATTTCACGCCAAGTCCCCAATCACCTACATAGCATTTTGGGTGGATGTAGCTCACCACCAAAAATCTTTCTGAGGAAGCAGCTTTAAACTGGCTACAGTCAGCCCACATGGCCTGGCTGCATGATGAGGTTGGAGGCTTCTGCAGCAATCAAGAACCCTAAGTGCCTCTTATTGAAGGATATCTTCATGGATCAGAGTAGCCAGGAACAGGTCAATGTCAGGTGAGGCCCAGGCAGGGGAAGGGAGTATTGGAGGTAACTGATCTGCCTAATCCCAAGCCTTCTGGTACACAAATGCACATATTCACCTGAAGGCAGAGCTGAGTGAATCTGGACTGCTTTGCAAGGTCTACATTGGTTTGGCTCACCAACGTATCCTCCAAAGAGAGACACCTGGGAGCCCGACTACAACACAAGCCAGGACCACATCTGGCAAGCAGTCCACAAGGAGACTGGCAGTCTCCCATTTCAGCTAACACCTTAGAGTGATTTTGGGGGGTGGAGGGTGGGCTTCCTCCACTTTTTGCAATGCAGGTGGTAAGGGATGGGCCCAAGCTCCGAAGGCCTGGAGGGCCTTTCTGCCCAAGGGCAGCTGTCAGTGTGTGTGCTGTGTATGTGCCACACTCACATGTGCCTGTGGCCAGGGTCCTGGAAAAGGGTAAGGGTTGGGAGAGGTTCTCACACAGGAGAACTGAGAACTGAGAGGAGAACCCCCACAGGTTCTTTGGGGGTAGAAAAAACTTTAGCCTAATTGCAAGGCCTACCTACCATTGTACACAATTCTCCCCCTCCAAGGCAGAGCTGGAAGTTTTTCAACTTCCTTGCCAGGAAGGAGCCAGGCAGGCAGGGCAGGGTATCCTCCATTAGGAAACACCTGGAAGCACTAGTCTCCATTGAAGCCTCGAGTAAGGAAGCAAATCCATAGAAACGCTGTTAGCCATTTCCAGTTGCCATCTCAGAGTGATTTTCAGGAGGTGGGCTCCCACTACACCAGAGGCTATGCAGGTGGTTGGGGCCTGGCCAGAGTTCCACGGGCTTCAGTGCCGAGTCTGCCCAAGAGTGCAAAAAAGTGCATGCAAACAAAGCAAGCATGCACAGGTGGCATGGGTCAGGGTGGCCAAGGACCTAAACAGGGCAAGGCAGCTGGAGAGGCCAGGTCACTGGAGTAGGCCCTGGGGGTTATAAAGCATCTACCTAATCCGAGCCATAATCTACACAAATGTGCCTATTCCCACTGATGGCAGAGCCTGAGTAATCTGGGTTGTCTTGCCAGGGATGGAATGTGTGGTCTCCAAGAAGAGACACCTGGAAGCCTTGATTGCCGCCCGAAGCCCGGGACTCCAGCAGACAGTAGGTCCACATGGGGTCCCCAGTCACCCATTTCAGTGGTTGTCTCAGAATGGTTTTCAGGGGAAGGTCTCCCTCCATTCCCGAAGATGTGCAGTTGGTTAAGTGTAGGCCGTAGCTCCACAGGCCTAGAGGGTTCTGGCTACCCAAGGATGGTTGACAGGGGACGCACTGCCCATGTGCATGTCACACAAGTCAGGGTGGCCAGGAACCTGGAACAGGGTGAGGCCAGATCACAGAAGCAGTCTTTTTCTAGTACCTGGCATCTGTCTAATTCCAAGCCTTATTTTACACAAATGTGCATATTTCTCCTGAAGGCAGAGGTGGAGGAAAGTGCACAAACCTGCCAGCAAGGAACAGCCAGAACTGTTGGGTACCGTCCAAGAATAGCCACCTGGGAGCGTTGATGGCTGACTAAGACCAGGACCACATCAGGCAGTCAATCCGAATGCAGACTGTTCGTCATTGGTTTAAAGCTACTACCTCAGAAAGATTTTTGAGGAGTGGGCACTTTCCATCCTGGAGGCTATGCAGGTTTTGGAGACCAGCCTGAGCCCAACAGGCCTGGAGGATGCTAACAACCGAAGGCCAGCTGAGAGAGCGCAGTCTGCACATTTGTGGGCAGCGCAGGTTAGGGTAGCTAGGGACCAGAAACAGGGCATGTCTCTGGAGAGGCCGGGTCACAGGAGCAGACTTTTGGGGGTACAAGGCATCTGCTTAATTCCAAGCGCTAACCTACAAAAATGCACATATAGACTTACCTCAGAGATATTGTGGGTTTTGTTTGCAGACCACTGTAATAAAGCAAATATTGCAACAAAGTGAGTCAAATGAATTTTTTGGTTTCTCAGTGCATGTAAATTATGTTTACACTATAGTCCCTTAAGTGTGTAATAACATTATCTCTTAAAAAAATAATGTACATACCTTAATTAAAAAACACAGTACTTTATTGCTAGGGGCTCAATTGGTTAAGTTTCCAACTCTTGATTTCAGCTCAGGTCATGATCTCACAGTTCGTGAGTTCCAGCCCCGCATCAGGTTCTGCACTGACAGCACCGGGCCATCTTGGGAGTCTCTCTCTCTCTCTCTCTCTCTCTCTGCCCCTCCCCTGCTCTCTCTCTCTCTCTCAAAATAAATAAAAAACTTAAAAAATATTTTATTGCTAAAAAATGCTTACCATCACCTGAGCTTTCAGCAATTACTAATTGCTGATCTCAGATCACCATGACAAATAAGGAAAAAGTTGGAAATACTGAATTGCCAAAACGTGACACAGAGACATGAAATAAGCGACTGTTGTTGGAAAAAATGGCACTGATAGACTTGTTCAAGGCAGGGTTGCCACAAAACTTCAATTTGTAAAAAAAACAAAACAAAACAAAAAAAACAACCCAATATCTGTGAGGCACGATAAGATGAATCACACAAAACGAGCACACGCACTTTCTGAATTTGGGTAGACTTATGACTCCTTCGACCAATAGTTTACAGCAGACACAATAGTGAGGCTGAGTCATAAAAGGCAATGCAGCACTGGCCTTATGCACTAGAACACTTGAGGCTGGAGCCCTGAACTGCCACATAAAGTCTAATTACCCAGATGACACTAGCTGTAAGGAAGCCAACCCACACAAAGTAGCCAAGAGTAGTTGCTCCTAGTCTTTGAGCCAGACCAGCCCAAGGGACTCCTCAGAGAAGAATCAACCATGCTGTGCTTGGATGGAATTTCTGAGCCACAAAATCTATGAACATAATAAAATGGTTGTTTCTAAGATGCCAAATTTAGGTCAGCTTGTTATGCAGAAAAAGTAACTGCAATGGAATATGAGGGTCAAAGACATATGGGTATGAATGGACAGATTCATTATCCAAGTATATTCCAATCATCTGCAGAATGGAAGTTCACAATACTTTGGAATAAAGTTTTTCCAAATAATCTAAAGAAATTTTTGTACATACATGTTGTCCCACTTGAGAGATTCAGAACATGTAAAGCCTAGTCCCTTTAGTTCATGCTTTCTGTTCAAACTACTTGTTAGTTGTATGAGCCTCTATCTTAGTTCTAAGATAGAAGAATAAAGTCAGTAAACCTTGCTCTTTTTTTCCTAAAGTTTATTTATTTATTTTGAGAAAGAGGGGGAGAGAGGGCATGTGCACATGGAGGAGGGGCAGAATGAGAGGGAGAGAGAGAGAACCCCAACCAGCTCCAGGAGGACAGCACCCACTGTGGGGCTCGATGTCACAACTCTGAGATCATGACCTGAGCCAAGATCGAGTTGGATGCTTAAATGACTGAGCCACCCAGGTGCCCCTAAACCTTGCTCTTTGAGCCCCCATTTCAAATTGTATCTCATGAATGACGTTACTAAAAGACATCCTCAAGTTTTCCAATAAAAGAATTGATTAGCCTAACTTCTCAGGTGATTATATTAATTCATGTCTATATTTTATAGTTCTAGCAGTAAAAATGTCAACACTATTGCTGACATTTTAAACATTAATACAGACATTATTTTTATTTGTATTTTAAACCCACAAAACCCCAACACAAAAAGCCACGAAGCCACAAAAAAACCCCAACAATGCTCCTGCTTTATATTTTGTCTTTAAAATAGTGTATATAGTAAGGATAATAATAAAGTCCTATAAATATATAAAAAGTTTTTTGGAATAAGTTTTGTGTTTCTACCATCCTGGGATCCAGGTTTCTAATTTTATGATAAATGTAAGATATAAAAGATATAAAAATATATAAAAGATAAAAATCACTACTCTCGAAGGTAGAATTTTTTTTGGGGGGGGAGAATAACATAAAATAACAGTGCTTCTGTGAATTGCAAACTTCAGGATACACATATAACATTACACAGACATTATGGGAATAATTTATCCTAATATAAATGTTTGGATTAAATATCACAGATCATATTTTTTCTGTTTTCATTCTTCATTGAAATCAACAATTTTTTTTAATTCTCTTTATTTTTTCACCCCAGTTTTACTGAGATATAACTGACATATAATATTATGTAAGTTTAAGGCACACAATGTGATGATTTGATAAACACATACATTATGAAACATTGACCACAACAAAGGTAGTCAACACATCCCTCCCCTCACATAATTACCACTTTGTTTTTGTTGTCATTATGTTGAGAACATTTAATATCTGCTCTGTTACTGGGAAAACTAGATAACTGCATGCAGAAAAATGAAATTGGACCCTTATCTTACACTACTCATAAAAATGAACTCAAATGGATTAAAGACTTAAACATAAGACCTGTAACCATAAAGGGAACAGCAAAAAACTCCTTGACATTGGTCTTGCAGCAATTTTCTGGATATGACACCAAAAGCACAAGCACCAAAAGCAAAAATCAATAGGAGCACCTGGGTGGCTCAGTCCGTTAAGCGTCCAACTTTGGCTCAGGTCATGATCTCATACTTTGTGAGTTCGAGCCCCGCATCGGGCTCTGCGCTGACAGCTCGGAGCCTGGAGCCTACTTCAGATTCTGTGTCTCCCCCTGTCTCTACCCCTCCCCTGCTCACGCTCTGTGTCTGTCTCTCAATAATAAATAAACGTTAAAAAAAATTTTTTTTAAAAGCAAAAATCAATAAACGGGACCACATCAAACTAAAAAAACCACACAGCAAAAGAAACTACTAACAAAATTAAAAGGCAACCTACAGAATGGGAGAAAATATTTGCAAATTATATATCTAATAAGGGGATAATTTTCAAAATATATAAAGAATTCAACTCAATAGCATAAAACAACAAAACAAAAACCTGATTAAAAAATAGGCAGAGGGGTGCCTGGGTGGCTCAGTCGGTTAAGCGTCTGACTTCAGCTCAGGTCACGATCTTGCAGTCTGTGAGTTTGAGCCCCGCGTCGGGCTCTGGGCTGATGGCTCAGAGCCTGGAGCTTGCTTCCGATTCTGTGTCTCCCTCTCTCTCTGCCCCTCCCCCGTTCATGCTCTGTCTCTCTCTGTCTCAAAAATAAATAAACATTAAAAAAAAAATTTAAAAAAAATAGGCAGAGAAATTGAATAGTCTTCCAAAGATGACATACAAATGGGCAACTAGCATATGAAAAGGTGCTCCCATCACTAATCATCAGGGAAATACAAATCAAAACCATGAGATATCACCTCATACATGTTGGAATGGCTATTATCAAAAAGACGAGAGACAAGTGTTGGTGAAGTTGTGGAGGAAAAGGAATCCTTGTGCATTGTTGGTAGGAATATAAATTGGTACAGCCACTATGAAAAATAGTATAGAGAAGTTCCTCAAAAAATTAAAAACAGTACTACCAAATGATCCAGCAATCTCACTTCTGAATCCAAAGGAATTAAAATCAGGATTTCACAGAGATATCTGCAATCCCATGTTTACTGCAGTGTTACTTGCAATAGCCAAGATATGGAAACCATGTAGGCATCCATCAATGGATGTATATAACAAAAATATGGTGTATAATGTAATACTATTCAGTCATGAGAAAAAAGGAAATTCTGCCATTTGAGACAACTTGGATGAACTTTGAGGGCATTATGCTAAGCAAAATAAGCCAGTGTATGATCTCACTTATATGTGGGATCTAAAAAGCCAAACTCAGAGAAACAGTAGTGTTTACCAAAGGCTGGTGGAAGGAGGCAGGGAATGGGGAGACAACTGGTCAGAGGATACAAACTTCCAATTATAAGAGGAATAAGTTCTGGGATGTAATGTACATCCTGGTGAATATGGAATAGTATTTGTCTGTTTCACTTAGGTTAATGCACTCGAGTTTCCAATTTTTTTTTAAGATTACTTATTCATTTTGAGAGAGAGCTTGCAAGCAGGGGAGGGGCAGAGAGAGGGGGAAAGAATCCCAAGCAGGCTCCATGTGGAGCCTGACTCAGGGCTCGAACTCAACAATCTAAGCCAAAATCAAGAGTCAGATGTTTAACCGACTGAGCCACCCAGGTGCCTCTCCAATTATTTTTAAATTATGGAATACAGAACAGTGTATTTTCTTTCAATATAGGGAAATAACACATAAATCAAACTTCAGGACTACCCTCAAATCAATATAAAAAATGTTTCCAATCAACTTCTGCAAGTTACTGTTGACCAAGCAGAGTAAGACAAACACCAAAGAAATAAATTGGTAATAAGACAACATACTTCACTCAGTTGGTGTATTTTAGTGAATTCTATTATTCGTTCAAAGTTAGATATTATTACTAGATATGTTCACCCAGAAACTAGAAAATGGAAAAAAAAACACAGCAGTTCTCATTGTAGGTCTGTAAGGTAGGCAAGGGACTCTGTGCTTTAGGTTCCCCACGTGTAGAAGAAGGATAACAACATCCACTGGCAGAACTGGAAACAGGTGCCACCATACTGAGAAGCCTATTGGGTGGCCATGTAGTCTGGAAACACTGATATATTATTTCATTATTTATGAAATAGATCAACAGAACTCCTAGGATTACTTTTTCTGGGGCAGCTAACGCTGCTAAAGCTACAGGTTTATTCTGTGAAAGACACAAATCATCTAAGGAAATGCATTACTGAAGCACTTGCAGGGATTGATTGGAAACGATGTATTTCTTTCATAGAACCTACAGTTGTGTCATTTTGAATTGAGTAGAGCACCCCTCTGTTTATATATTTTTTCTCCGGTTTCTGATTCCAAACAGTGCACCACAGCACTCCCTCCCCTCTCTCCTCTCTTTCTCTTTTCTTCACTGCACGCACATATGCACACACACACACACACACACACACACGCACACACACACTCCTACTTTCACTGTATTGCTATGAATGAAAAAAAAGCTATGAGGCAGCTTTTACCAGAGGAAGTTTTATATCTATCCATATACAAACTTACCTGCACCCCCAAAAACCTCCCTTAACACAAAAAAATAAACTTTAAAAATCCTTCTACTTCCTTTTACAGGTATTTAAAAATTTTTTTGAAAGAGAGACAGTGCAAGCAGAGGAGTGGCAGAGAGAGAGCGAGACACAGAATCCAAAGCAGGCTCTGAGCTGTCAGCACAGAGGCCAGGTGGGCTCAAACTCACTAACTGGGAGATCATGGCCTGAGCCAAAGTCGGAGGGAGGGCTCAACCAACCGAGCCACCCAGGTGCCCCCACTTTTACAGGTATTTTTTAAAAAGAGGTATTCAAAGGAAAGGAAAGGCTGATTCAACTATCAAGGAAACAGAGTAAGTTAAACAGAGAAAGCAAAAGGGAGGAGAGGGCAAGAACCAGAATCATGGAAAAGGGGAAAAGACCAGTGAGGGAGGAAGCCAAGAAAAGTGGCAATAGATGCCCAGGTCCAGCAGCGGGTTCTAAAGGCAGCTTTAGTCAAACTGGGAAGAGTATTGGCGTTGTGAAAGCAGTGTCCTGAATTTCATCCCTATTGAGCAAGTCACACAAATCTCTGTGTCTATTTCACTATCCCTAAACAAAACCTTCACCCCTTACAAGTTTAAATTCTTTTTACTTGTATTACACCCTGATTTTCATTTTGGCTTTAAACAGATTACAAAACGATTAAATACTCCTGGAAGCTCTTTAACCGTTTTTTATACCCACGCTTTCTTGATGACACTCCTGGATAATTCAAATGGAAACTAAATTTAAACTAAATTAAAATTACATTAATTTCATTAACCCAGACTAGGTACTGCTTATCCCAGCTTCCAATATACAAAGTTACGATTTTATGGATGTCACTTTCTGCCAATTTACACACCAAGAGAACACATAAAAACAACAAGCAAAAAGCCTCCAAATAAATCCAAATAACAACACATTTTGCAGCTTACTTCTAACAGAACTCTCAGCTTGGAAGGAGCTGGAACTAGGGTGAGGGCCGTTTTCTCCCTTATTAGGAAACGGGAACAGTTTAAAGACTTAATCTAAAGTCTTAGGAAATTACAAGAGGTTTCCTTTACAAAACAAGTTCAGGTTGGGGGAGGAGCAGGCAACCAGCCCATCCGGCCCGCCCCTCACTTAGCACTATTTCGACTGAGAGGATTCTGCTGCTGACGTCACAAGAGACCGGCGCGGCGGGAGGACGAGAGGAGGAGACCGGCTACGTCACGGCCGCTCAGGCGCGGAAGTCGGCGCGCCGAGAAGGCCCACAAGTTAGATCCGGCAGCTGGCGGAGGGAGCCGCGCCACCTCAGGCACAAGAGAGCGTTGCGCGTGCGCGGGTAGTCCCTGGGTTTGCAGTTGTTTTGGGGAGTGTGCGGTCCTTCCCGTCCGCCCCCGCAGCCTGGCAGGCCCCGGCCTTCCTAGAAATGACGGAGTGGCCTAGCGCTTTCCTCTTGACAGTTGTGAAATAATTTCTCGCCTGGAGCCTACGTCAGCCCAGCCAGGCCTTGCATGGGTTCAGCGGCAGAGCTGGGCTCGATTGTCCCTGGACGGACCGTGAGGCTCAGCGGGGCCTGAGAGCCTGGGGTGGTGGGTTGTTTGTCTGACGCCCTGTGGGTGCTGAGCTTTCTCCGAGCTCGAGCTCGTAGCAAGGGGAAAAGGACTTTCCGATTGACCAGCCCACTTCAGTCACTAACCCCCACGGTAGAGCCCTTTGGGAAACCTGCCTGTCCTCCAGAATCGGGAAGGCGGGCTCTTTAGCAGTTGGCGGAGGGAGTTCTCTCCAGAGTCATATGTAAAAAATTGTAAATGTAATATTTAACTGTTTAATTAAATTCATTTATCCCAAAGCACGCAGAATGTTACAAAGTTCGGTATTGAGAAGCACGAACAAAGGTCAAATGATATTGTGGCCTTCAGGGTCTATAGATCCAAAACTGAGCCCAAAAGAATCTCATGACTCACCAAACCAATGCCTAAAACAGTTCATCTCCAGAACCAGCTTTTAAATTTGAAGCCGATAGTCCTGCACGAATGTATAATACATACTTGAACGAATGTATGTATAAGACTATTTCTCTTATGTTTCTATTCTGAAAAGTATACACTAGAGATTCTTAAATGTAAAGGCAAAGCATTTAGCAATCCAGACTATATGTACCGATCCGCACTTCCCACCTTAAGGAGTAAGTGGGTCGTTTTTGAGATTCCAGTGAGATGTATGCACTCATAAAGCAATTATGTGTCAACTGTAAGCGCTCTCAGGATGTAGGATTTAAATACCTTTGAATTGTTTCCTGACTTGTGAATAGAAAAATCTTGTTCCGTAGTAGATTTAAGGTGTGGCAGATGAGCAACATCAGATCTGCAAGTGTGTTTGTCACTGTCAGTATGAGGAAGCATTTCTCGGAGCTAAAACTAGACTAGGTGTCCAATGGAGTTAAATGTCACAATGTACATAATTTAAATCAATCTAAATAACATTTTCTCTAAAACACATTGTGGTGGGCCTGGAGAAAGCTTGTTCTTTTAGTTACATAGTAAGGTGTCATGAACTGTTTTCACTGTAAGAACAAATGTTACACCTGTCCTGGAAAACCAGCTTTACAATACAGTCTTCTTATGCTGTCACGAAAAGAACGCTGGATTGGATATCAGAAAAACCAAAGTTCTAATCTCACTTCTGACATTTGATAGTAAAATCTCGGTCAAGTCATTGCCTATCTCTGAACTTCCTCTTCCTCACTTTTAATGTGGTCTCTGTCATTCTCCCAAATTCTCCTGTGGTATTTTGCGCTTTGTTTTACTCTGGTCAGTCTCACTACTGTGTGGTCGTAGCACCTAGGATGACATAGTTTAGTGGGTAGTAACTAGAAATTTGTTGAAATAATCCTTTCCAACTCTGTAAGGTTTCAACTGGGCCATTTTTCTTCTTTGAAACAATGTACAAAAGATATTGAGAGTGTTATTTATTGCCAAAGAATCATCCCACAGGTTATTAAAAGGTGTAAAGGTATAATGGATAAATCTGGTGGACGCCACCTTAACTAAACCATCAAAATTAAATAAAAATTGGACAATAACTAGATATCATAAGACCCTTGCTCTTAAACTTGGAGATACAACATCATCTATGGAGTGTTTGTGGGAAGATGTTCACCCTGAATCTAATCACAATCTAATCACAATCAGACAAATCCAAATTAAGGGACATGCTGTAAAACCACTAACTTGCAATCATGAAAAATATAAAAGAAAAAAGCCTAGGGAATTGTTATAGACTAAAGAGACAGGACAAATATATGTAGGGAAGTTGATGTGAAGCTCATTTATTTTTGTTATAATGTCCAAAATGGCTGAAGTGTTACTTCTTGTTCCTGCTGAGAAAATGAATTCAGTGAGTAGGGTGCTTCAGAAAAGAAGATTCTTAATATTCCTAAAAGTTTCTACAGTGAAAGTCTGCTTATACTGACTGCTTATTAGAAAACACAAGTAAATGGAGTCTGCTACTTCATTGTTCAAAATAAAATAACAACTCTCACTTCTTCATAGGAAAACACTTTAAAATGTCATTTTCAGGGACTTGCTAGGTCCTTTCTATGTTTAATTGCCTAGCCCCAACCAGAGGGAAAGAAAGAGAATAAAAATGAAACTGCTAGAAAAACCTGAGGAAGTAAATGTTCTTAATATTAGTTTCTGAGTTATAGCTCTTCATTTTCTTGAGGTAATCACCGCTGTTAAATAAAAATTCAACAGAGTAAAAAAAATTCAACTGTGTTTTAAATATCTAAATGGCTTTATTGAATGATGTATAAATTGGGCAGTATTCCATCTAGCAAATAGAAAGGAACTCCAAAGAGCTACAGAAAAGGAAAGGTTTTAAAGGCAGAGAAGGGATGGGATAAGGAAGTCACAAATGAAGAAAAAAAAAAAAAAGAAAGGATTATTTCAGTCAAGGTCACCTTCCTTTGGGAGATAAAAGAGGGCCTATTAGCTAAATTACCTCACTACTGCCAACCAAGAAATTCCAGATCAATGAGTTAAGATTACATTCCTGGAGGAGACTGAAACTGCAGTGAAGTTAGATGTTAGTTTTGCTTTGGTTTGGTGATGTAGGCTTAGCACTAGTGACTCCTTTTTAACATTGCTTTAGACCCTCCAGAGCTCCTGGGAGTCTCCGTAAATGAGGGCCTGTTCCTAAACTCTTCTAGCCCCTGCCCACCCTTGCAGCCTTAGTCCCTAGTGTGTACACACACACACACAATATTCTAGCACACCAAAATATTCCTTGTGTAGGTCTTTCAGTTAAGATTAAATGAATAAAAAAGAAGTTATTTGTTCATGTAACTGAAAATCTCAGGGGTAGAAGATAGGGTATGGCTACATGTGAGGGCATAAAGTCTTTGGATTGAGTTTCTATCTCTGGTCTCTGCTCTTTTTCTCTGCAGTCTCCATTCTCAAACTGGTTCATTTGTCCAGTGTTAAACGGGTACTCTGTCAGTCTGGGCTTACATCTCCCTTCTCAACAGCCCCAGAAGGAACAAGCACTTCTTTCCCCTCCACTGGCCAGGGTTACAGCAAAAGTTCTTGACATAATTGATGTCCTGAACCAATCACTGGAAGGGCAGTGGGGTGAGAAATGCTGATTGATTTGTGAGCTAGGGAAGAGGTCAGCCCTACCCAAACCACCTACGCTGGGAATGGAGAAGTTGTGGGTCCCTAAGGGAAATGGAAGAAGGGTGACTAGATGCTGAGCAGGCTAAAACAACAGATGTCCACTATCTTTCTCAACACAACGAGCAATTTCACACCTCCCTGCCATGGCTCCCATTTTCCCTCTGTTTAAAATACTCTTCCAGGGTGCCTGGGTGGTTAAGCATTCAACTTTGGCTCAGGTCATGATCTTGCAGTTAGTGAGTTTGAGCCCTGCGTCAGGCTCTGTGCTGACAGCTCAGAGCCTGGAGCCTGCTTCAGATTCTGTGTCTCCCTCTCTTTCTGCCCCTCCCCTGCTTGTGCTCTGTCTCTCTCAAGAATAAACATTAAAAAAAATTAAAGAAAATGAAATACTCTTCCACACTTATCCTTCTGACAAATGCCTATGTAGCCTTTAAAATCCAGATCACATATCACCTCCTTTTTGCCACCTTCTTTGTTTGCTTGTCCATAAAATTACCCCATCCTCAGAACCGCTTCTCTACTGTGTCTGTTATCAGACCAAATTAGGATTTTTTTTCAAAACAATTGCAATTATACAAGAAATGTTATAGTATTTTAAAAAATGAAAACAATAATATCACTCAAAGAATGGCCCATGGGCTGACACCAAACTCTGAACTATTTATTATGAGTAATCAATGAGATAAATCTAGAAATTCAGTGTCTAGAAATTGTTATGGAAATTTGACAAAGTAATTTTACATCTATTAAATCTAATAACAAACTATTCAGATTTGCATTTTCAACATCTTAAAATTTCATTTCACTAGTAATTCATCATATATATGTATAGTTAACTTCATATAAAAAGGATCACACTACACATATTGTGCCATATACATGTTCACTTTTCAATAATAATATTCACTTAATAATATATCTCAAAGATCATTTTATTAAAAAAAAAGAATTAGCCAAAATTATCACACTTGTATATCTGTGTATCATCTACAAACTCCTTGAAGGCAGAATCTGTCTTATTTATCACCATATCCCCAATGCCTAGAATAAAGTCTAGTACTTAGTTGTCAACAAATAAGAGTTTAAAAGTGAAAAATGGGGGCGCCTGGGTGGCACAGTCGGTTAAGCGTCCGACTTCAGCCAGGTCACGATCTCGCGGTCCGTGAGTTCGAGCCCCGCGTCAGGCTCTGGGCTGATGGCTCGGAGCCTGGAGCCTGTTTCTGATTCTGCGTCTCCCTCTCTCTCTGCCCCTCCCCCGTTCATGCTCTGTCTCTCTCTGTCCCAAAAATAAATAAAAAACGTTGAAAAAAATAAAAAAATAAATAAAAGTGAAAAATGAATGAATGAATGAATACAAAATGTTCACACCTGGCAACCCAAAAGTCCCTGGGACCAGGATTATAGGCATTACCCTTTGGCCAACATCAGGTAAATAATTTGCATTTCCAAGGACTGGGAAATGAACTCATGTATAACCCTTTCACCTAACAAACAGTAATCTGGGGTAGGTGTTATTAGTATCGTTTTATTGGTGAGAAAACTGAACTTAAATAATTGCCTAAATAATTTAAGCAAATTAAGTAGTTTGCCAAAAGTTGTGTAACTATTAAGTGACAGAATTTTCCCCCCAGTATGTTAACTCCAGAGCCTCCGGTACTCTTAACCACTGGGTCTACTTCCTCATACTGGAAGTAATAAAAGACAAAATCATCTAATGTGCCTCAAAGCCTTGCTGCTCAGTATAGCCCTTGGACTAGCAGTTTCAGCATCACTCAGGAGTCATTTTTAGAATTGGGGATTGTAGGCTCCACCCAGGTGGAGCATCTTAAGGTTTGAGAAACATTTCTTAAATATCAGCAAATAGCTACTCTTAGTACGCTGGTTTTCTAAAACTGCTATGAAGAATTACAACAAACCTAGGGCTTAAAGCAACAAAAATTTTTATCTTACAGTTCTGTAGGTCAGAAGTCCTAAATTAGTTTCCCTGGGCCAAATTCCAGGTGTTGGCAGGGTCATACTTCCTTGATGTAGTCTGTCTGGAGGTCATACCAACAAGCTCTTATTATTCTTGAATAGGTAACTGAAACCAACACTAGCTGGCCAATTTCTGACATTAAATACCATAAAGAATGAATCCATCCAAGGATAGGCTGCACTGAATTATTTGCAATTAGCAAATACTAATGAGTAGCTACATTTGCAGCCTCCTCCTTGGACCTTAGTTTCCTTGTGTGAAAAAGACATCGGACTATTAACATTAGTCTAGCTCCAAAAGCAAACCTATGGTTTTGTTGGCTCTACAGTTCAGTTTATCTAACTGGCACTGTCCTTAACTCTTGGTCACACATGACCAATTTCTGGACATACCTCCAAAAACTGAGCCTCTGTCTACATCAAACACCAAACTACTCCACTGTATTACCTTCTGTGAGCTCCCATCCTCGCACCACAACTCTGGTTATAACAATGCCAACAGGCATTCTGTTCTGTAGCTCATGCCTATATAGAACAGAACTTGTGGGCTACTTAAGCAGCCCACTATAAGAAGGACACAGAATAGAGCAGAAGTGGAAACACGGCTGAGTGCTGCAAAGCGAACAGGGCAAATGGGGACCTCTATTTGGGAGTACAGTAGTTCTCCATTAGGGAGATGGCTACAGTGGTAGGACAGATACCTGAGGATGGAACTGGCTGTTTGGACGGAAAGGAAAAGGCAAAACCAGGCTTCCTAGGCCAAGCACGAGGAAACAAATGTCAATTCAGTTCCACAAGTCCTGATTAAGTATCTACCATAGGCACAGTGTCTGCCAAGTTCTGTGCACAATGCAAAATAAATGCAAATATGGTCCTATTTTTAAAGTCAAGACACACACTCATGAGGTGATCAAGTAACAATGCATAACAGTATAAAATCAAGTGTCAAAACATATAGTGAAGGTCATAAATGCCAGGAGGGAACCTAAACAAAGGGAAAAGGTAATGAAAGCTAGAACAGGTGGGGAAGGCTTCTGGCAAGAGGTAGAAATTCATCTAGATCTCAAAAAAATTGGAAAGATTTGATTAACAGAGAGGAAGAGTTAGAATGTTGTGAGCTTGAGAAAGGAAGGGAATTAGGCAAGCTGGTAATTTGATAAGGAATCATTGACAAAGCAAGTTTATACTGTACAAAGCTTCAACTTCCAAAAGGTGTTTGATCTCTATCTTTTATTTCCAAAGTTTTTATTTGAGGAAGTGAGGTGAGGAAACTGATATTTCAAAGATTAGAGATTTCCCCAGTTGAATGAGGAATGGGTGAGAATGAAGAAGAACATTTAGACAGCTACTATAATGGTCCATGCATGAGATACCAGTAGATATGATAGGATAGACAGAACAGGAAGATTCAAGAACAATTTCCTTCCTTGAAAGAAGTAACAACAGGACTAGGTGACTAAAATAAAGAAGAAATAAGAACCAAAGAGGAGTCTGAGGTTCAAGATGTTTGGATGACCAGAATCACCGAAGTTTAGACCTGCAAGGGCTCCAGCTGGAGTCCCTCTTGAGTAAACTGGTTGCTTAAAATCTCAGAAGTAGTTCTCAGCAGAGCTAGCAGCAGAATGCCCAGTGCTGTTATGAGATTTACCAAGCAGTATATGCCTAAGCCTTAATTACATATAAATCAATTTCAGAACTAATGATGAGAGCAACCAGATCAGAATGTATTGTCACATAACCACAAGACTAAAAAGTCATGAAGCCACATGAATAGTTCATGTGTAAAATCAAATATTCTATGATCTCTTCTATAAACAGAAACTTGCTTAGGAACTTCTTAAGGTTATAACTTCTCCTGGTCACATTTACCATAATGACTTATCCTTTCTCTGCCTGCTCTTGCACTTACTGGTCACCTTAACATTTAGCTTTGTGTGTATCATTCCCTTTATTAAGAGTGTAGCTTCTTCTGATGGGGACTTACACTTCATTTGCCCTTAGCCCTAATTACAGTGTTATTAAACTCTGGTGGTCTACTGGTGAATAACTGATTGCTGAAGAAATTAATAAATTTTATCAATTATGATTTTAGGATTAAAGAACCTGTTAAATAATATGAAAAACATGTTCCCCAGAAAGGCTACAGTGTTTAATGGAATGAGAACTGATCAAAGCATCAAGAATATGATTCTTCAATAGTTATAGGAAGGCCACTCATAATTGCACTGGTCTCTTGAGCCATCATACGAAGGCTGCAAGGCTTAAAACAATAAAAACTGCAACTTTATCATGGATTTTCTTTTACACATGGTGAACTCCAGGTCTACTAGCAGGACCTCTGTTTGTTGAAAGAATATACAAAATTACAGATACACCATTCCATTTTTCTTTTGCGTGACAAAAAACTCAATCATGTACCTTCCTAATGGAACTCTCTCACTTGCCTCAATGCACTTCTACTAATGCTTTCATACAATTAAAACATATGCTTTACTAGTCCCAGGTCTAGAACCTTTATAACTCTGAATAGGTCTTAGTCTTTCTACATTTTAATGTTTATGTTTTGGAAGTAGGTATATGGAAAAACAAACTTTCTTCAAAATAATTTAGAAATAACATAACAATTTTCTAAACTATGATTTATCTAGAATTTGACCCTGAAAAGGATAATCATAATTTTTTTTAATCCCTATCCTTAGACAACCTTGTGGAGCAGAACCACTAGACCTATTGCTTTCCATCCTATGGATTAGTCATGGATTTAAAAAAAAAGTTAAAATTAAAAATAACATCAGTTTGATGAATTAATGCTAAGCAAATAAAATGTTGGCCCACCTCCTCTACCACCTTTTTTGATGCTAAAGGGATGAACAGTGAAAATACTCCTCTCTATTGGACATAATTTGGGGGTACAGTCCGAGGAAGTGGGAAATAGGCCCAAGTGTGGAATGATCTGGGTGTTTCTGCTCTTCTGGAAATGAATGTCAGACACAGGAAGGAGGTGGGGAGCAGAGAGGTCTACTGGGATAAGATATCAGGAATAGAAAAGGAACCCCATCTCCTCCCATAACTCCCTCCTACGCTTGTAAGTTTTTAAAAATCATGGATCTAGAGAGTAAAAACATATTATAAAATATATCAAGACATCAACAAGTCAGTTTATTGGCAGCATATTGAAGAGGTATGGTGGAAGACCCTCTAAAGAGGAATAAATTTCCATTAAGAAATATCTTAAAAATAAATTATATTACTCTCAGGTCATTATAAATACAGGTGGTGATTTCACTGAAACTTTATGTTTCAATGAATCATGTTACCAATTAGCCTTTTTTTTTAGTTTGAAATAATTGAAAACTCACAAAAAGTTGCAAAAATAGCAGAGTTCCATGTATCATTGATCCAAACTTCTAAAACACTATCTTACATAACCATAGTAGGTTATCAGAACCAGAAAAATAGTGTACCATTAAATAGTTTTTAAAGATTTCAAAGTTTATTAATATTATTTTTAAATGACTTCTGAATATTGGCTAGGGAAGTTTCCCTGGAAGCAGACTAGTCAGAAAGGTCAAGGAGGGGTGCCTGGGTGGCTCTTCAGTTAAGCTTCTGACTTTGGCTCAAGTCACATGATTCGTGAGTTCAAGCCCCATATCAGGCTTGCTGCTGTCAGCATGGAACCCACTCTGGATTGTCCCCTTTTTATCTGCTCCTCTCCAGCTATCTCTCTCTCAAAAATAAACACTAAAAAAAAAAAAAAAAAAAAAAAAAAAAAGTTAAAATCAGAGAGTTTAAGTGCTTTAGCCAGAACCTGAATTACATACACTCCATTGGAGTAGTATTTCTTAGCCCTGGCTGAACATTGGAGGATAGGCAAAATCCACACACTGGCTGAGCCCACCCTAAATTAATTACATCAACCTCTATAAGGTTGGCAAGGCTGAAGGTAAGGCTCAAGCATCAATATGTTTTCAAAACTCAGAAGATTCTAATTCACAGCCAGGGTTCAGAACTATTCATATAAGGATTTACCAAATAAAATTGATGTAATGCTTTTTTAAAGATGAGGTTTCTGAATGTTTTGCTTTAATGACACCACTGACAAATACTGAAATGTATTCAAACTTCCTTTGTTCTAAAGATCCAAGTTTCAATGCACTTGTCACAATTTAACAGACCCAAGCTATGAATAGAAAGATAATGGGATTTCTCATCTCTAGCCTAACGTATCAGAGGTTCAAGTGTGGGATAAAAAGATAGTTGGAATAAACCAAGATCTACTCATTTACTCCCAACTCCAGACTCTACCTGTTCCTATCAGTATCACTGTTTTTACTTCAAACATGAGGAAATTTCAGGAATCGCTAGCTAAAATCCCAGAAGAAAGAAACACAAATGAGATTTATTTCTTCTATTCTGCCTAACTGTAGTAACCAACATGGATACATTGACCCCTGGACATAATCAAATTATCTCTGTAAAGTTCTCGCCCTATTTTTGGAAACTAGGGATTTTCCAGATTACGGGGGCCCTGTCACTGGCTCAGGCCAGAGTTTCAGAAGCTAACAGGCGAAAGCAGCCGCTCTCCTTGTCGTTACGAAGCCTTAGTCTTACTTGAATACCAGGGGGAATTACATGCTCATCGTAGAGCTTTTTCGGGGAACCAATGTAGTTCACATTAATGTTTTCTAAAAATACTGTACGGCAGTCCTCTCCACATTCCTCGCGGATCACTTTAAATCACAAATTAGTCTGCACACCACATCACAGTAACCGCTCCTACCCGCCAATGAGGGCAAAGGTCGGCCCTAAACTCCTCTTGTACACGCTGACTCTGCGCCGCGCAAATGCTAAAAGTTAGGAGGGCGAGACAGAAGCAGAGAGACGCAGGTCCTTGACAAATTACCGAAATCGCGCAGAGATTATAGCAAAATTCTACCAACTCCAACTTGGGGCTAAAGCTTCCTTATTATTCTCGTGGCTAATAATATTAAAAACGCGGAGACTGAGACCTGTTTTTAGCTAAACAGACGACCTCCTGGACCACTCCGTGGCCCCAGGAGAGAGGTCATCAGGTGACAAAGGCGGCACTTCTCACTCCGTCCTCTGCTCGCGGGCGGCGCAGGCCTAGGCGAGGCCTGAAGGGACTAGTTGGCGCGCACCAGCCGGGCGTGGTGACGTCAGGGCGGAAGCGCACGCTGCGTGAAGCGGCCCAGAATCAGGCGGTCACGGGAATATCCGTCGCGCCGAGGACGCTGGTTAGTCTCGCTCCGGGTTCCGGCTGCGTTGGGCGTGCGTGCAGCTCGCTGAGACTATGGCGTCCGGGCCTCACCCGACCGCGACCGCTGCCGCCGCCGCCTCGTCGGCCGCCCCGAGTGCGGGCGGCTCTAGCTCCGGCACGACGACCACGACGACGACTACGACGGGAGGGATCCTGATCGGCGACCGCCTGTACTCGGAAGTTTCGCTCACCATCGACCACTCGCTGATTCCGGAGGAGCGGCTCTCCCCTACCCCGTCTATGCAGGACGGGCTCGACCTGCCCAGCGAGACCGACTTGCGCATCCTGGGCTGCGAGCTCATCCAAGCCGCCGGCATTCTCCTCCGGTTGCCGCAGGTCAGTGCTTCGGCCCCGGGCCGGCCCAGCGCGCTTCTCCCCGCTGTCCCTTCCGCTGCATCCCGGTACCAGTGTGTCTCGGCAGGTTGGGGATGCCTCCTCGGGCTCTCCAGCCACAGGTCCCAGCCGGATCCCGGGCGTGTCGAGGGTGGGAGGGCGCCGAGGCGAAAGGAGGACCCGGCAGCGAACAGTTCGCGGCGGGAGGGGGAGGGGGAGAGAGCGGCGGCACAAAATGGCGGCGGCGCCTGGTGCGGGCCCGCCTGACCCCTGCGCTTCCGTTCTTCTCTCTTGTCTGCAGGTGGCGATGGCAACGGGGCAGGTGTTGTTTCATCGTTTTTTCTACTCCAAGTCTTTCGTCAAACACAGTTTCGAGGTAAGCGCTGCGGGGGCGGGTGAAAAGGGATTTCTTCATCCGGAAACGAGGAGGAGGGGGTAGTGTCTCCACCCAGCTTTTCTAAAAAGGGAGTGGTTAGTTTAGGCCTTTGTACCTAGTTCTCACCCACGAGAAGTAGACTTTTGGAATGTGTTTTAAAACTATAAAGCTTCTCTTGAGCCCATGTGCTGTCATCAAAAATCACAATTTTCAATCAAATTCAATTAAGATTAGTTCAGCATTAAAAAAAAGCATAGTAGCAGCGTATCTGGTATGCCTATGGGGAGTAGAAATGTGTGTCGTACTCTATTTCACCAAAAGTCCCAGTTGTGTCCTGAAATTCTCCCATCAGAATAAGTTGTTTAGACTTTGAAAGAGGCTTTCCTATTTGATAGTGTTGTAGTCTAACAATTTTTTTATTGGATTATGGGTTCTTTCAGATTGTTGCCATGGCTTGTATTAATCTTGCATCAAAAATTGAAGAAGCACCTAGAAGAATAAGAGATGTGATTAATGTATTTCACCACCTACGCCAGTTAAGAGGAAAAAGGTAAGATTGGCATTATTGAACACAGTGTTTCTTGCTGCTACTGCATTGTGCACCAATCATCAACTCAAAACATTCTTTCTTCTCAAAACTGATGCAAAGGAAAACCGGCTTTAATTTAGGTGTTAAAATTCACATAGGAGCTAACTAATACTCAATTTAAAAAAAAAACACAATTAACCAGCTATCTAAAGTTTGTAGAGGCAGTTGCATTTATGGACAATCCTAACAGTGCTGTGAAGCCAGTCCTGTGGTTTAAGATTAAACAAGAAAGGGAATACGTTTGGCTCAAGTGTGAGTGTATTCTGTAAGTTATTTTCCTCCCTCCCCTCTTGGAAGACTGAAGGTTGGAAGTGTTAAACACTGCAGTTCAAGTTAATATTGTGGCAAAGTTTTGTGTAGATCATGTTTTTCTACGCGAAGTCCCAGTTAATTCTTTATCAATTGAGGTTGGCTTTTGTTAGAATACTTCTCAACATTGAACTACGATATATCGCATAATACCGGATCTGAAAGGACTGCAGGATAAAGGTTGAAGTTTGAAGTCAAAGGGATTACACAGGTATTTTGTTTTGGTCAGATACAGTATCAGTGAGTGGGGTAGAGAAATAACTATTGGGTTACATTTAGATAAGGACCGTTTTTATTTGATCTTGTAAGAAGAAAATAGAAACCAAATAGTGTCTTGGAGATTTTGTGGCTACGTGACAACACTTTGTGTGGACCTATGGGTTCATGAGAGGCAGTGCAAAAAGTTTTAGTTGCAGGCTTCCTGCATCTAGAGGTGACTTCTAGTACATCCTGCAGAAGGATACACTTGGCATAGATTAGTTCTGTGTTCACTTCTTAAGAAATTGTGGTGATGTTAGATAAACTTGTACTGAGTTTGAAAGGAAGTTAGTTTCAAAAGGATTTTAAGTTGTTGGGGTTGGGTGTCAGTGCCAAATTAGTATCCTACATGTGTGGGCTTTATTGGCTGAATCTATAAGTTGTCAGTAATGGAACTATGCAGAGACATAGTAAAGTAACCTTTAGTTAGAAAGTCTGAGCCATTGCTACCCAGATAGTTTCCACAGCATTTTTTCAGTTTTCTTATGTTCTTTTTTCTTCCATCTTTTCTCATTTACCCTAACCACGTCCAGGGACAGACTAATATTTTATTTTAAACTATCCTTTAGCTTCTTGGTGAGGAATCCCTGGAAATTGGGAAGATTTCAAATTGGTATTTAGTGTGGTCTGAGCTAAAATTTGTTTTTAGATATTCAGTGGACTCTTCAGGGTGTTTAAAACAAATTGACAGTAATTAAAAGGCTTTTAATCCGAGGATTCAGTGTTTGCCTAAAGGAGTTTTCGGTCTGTATTCTTTGAACCATTGAGCCAACTGTTGTATTGTAACTTAACAATGACTATCTACTTTGAACTTTTTCTATGAGACTTAGAGTATTCTTCCTTGAGGTCAGAGTAGGTCGTCTTAACTATACAAACTTTGGAATTTAAAACATCTCACTTGACTGTTGCGCCTGATGTAATGGTGTGTTTTTGGTCATTATTACAGAGAAATTGACTTTGTCTCAGTCTTACAAGTCTGATTATAGCATGAAATTTAAAAGGAGTTGTTAATTGCATGGAAGCCTTTTTTTTAAAGCAGGATGTAAAAGTGTTTCTATGCATATTACAAGTTTACTCAGACACGTAACTTGTATATGTTATTAACTTCAACTCTTTTTTCCCTTGCAACCGACTATACAGCGACCAGCTACATTTACCAAAGCCTGGGTGATGTGGAGTGGTACATAGAGATGAAGCTGTCGTCATGGCAACAGTGAGTGAAGTATCGAAAATCCCCAAGGAGAAGCCAGTGCTCTGAGAATAGGTCACTGGAATCGGGGACTAACAGGTTGGCCACTGGTGAACCATTTAGAAAAACTCCTGTTTCTTGTTATAAGCTTTTGTCTTTGCTGTCCAAGTTATTAGAAACTATAGCTTGGTGTGTTTTTATCTAGAGTAGTGCCATTAGAAACTATTGTTGGTATTCCATTTTAGTTAGATAAATAGTATATCAGTTTAATGATGCTGTTTTAATCTGGTTTATGCATAGCTTTAAGTTGTAGTCTGATCTTGGTAATGACAGAGGACACATCATTTTTGTAGCCTTTAGGTCATTGTTTTTCAGTCCTGGTTACACATTAGAATCACCAGAGGAGCTTTTAGAAAGTATCAATGCCCAAGCCCTGTCCTGGATTATTTCTCCCTCCCCCCTTCAATTTTTATGTAGTTTCATAATTGCCTTCTAAGGTCAGAATAAATGGCTGAATTGAAAGAGAAAATTGCTTTTTCATTTCATTAGTTTCCGATTTTAATTTGTTTTTGAGATGCAGCATATTTCCAGACAATTAAGCATTTTCTGTAATTTTAAGGAGCACACATGTATACCTGAATGCTTGCCTAAAGACAAATATTCAGACTGATGCAACCATTCATTGGTGAATATGGTGTGGTATTTTCAGCAGGTATATAGATCATAGACAAGAACTGGAAGTCTTAAGTGGTCTTGTCATTTAGTCCAACCTCCCTCAGTTTATTTCGGTGGTTGTAAAGGTAGTGGCCTTCAGTTGGCTTAAACACTGCTAGAGGAGGAATATTCCCTTGGAGTAGGCGTTACAACTTTCTGTATATTGAACAACAATCTGGCTCCTCATAAACGAAATCTCATTTTAGTGTAGTCTCTCGAAGAACTAAGTCCAAATTTTCTAGGTTCTTGTACCACACAAGTGAGACTAACCATGTTTGGATATCCTGTTTGAATTTTTTTCTTTTTTTTTTGTTAAGTCGTATTTCAACTAAATCATGCTAAAGGAAAAATTGTTATTCTAAGAGACGAAATAAACTTCCAGTGACCAAAGCCCAAGATTTCCTGTTAAGACTAAAATTTAAAAATTGTTCTTTTCATGTAAATTTAATTTTAAAACTCTGATAAAAAAGCAGGGGAGGTAGAGTTTAGTTTGTTGATGATGAAAATTATTTTTTCTCTGAATAGGTAATTTTTTTTTTTAAGAGATTTAGAATGTCACCTCCTGAAACTTACTGGAAAGGAAAGTTTACTTAATTGAAGATGAAGAAATTCTAGCAAGCTTCAATTCAACTTTATGTGCTTGCTGCCATAGACAGTACTAATTGATAAATTGTTACTGTAAGTAAGGAAACCACCTGCTTAGACAGTTTCCTTTAATCTTTTCTTATTGCTGACTTATGGAAACATTTTTCTATTTCTGATACAAATTCTGATACAAAATAATCCTTTTACGGTAGTTGTAAATTACATGCTCATTGAGCCTTTCTTGATTTAAAACCAGTTTTTAACAAAATGAAAGTGTCAGATTATATATCTACAAAGTTACCTTCCAAAACCACTAGTAGAAGGCCTAAGCAAGAATTTGAGTATATAGTTGAATTACACTAAATAATGGGTTTGGTTTCCTTAATTGGTTTTGGTGTTGGGACTTTGACATACATAAAAAGGAAAGTAAAGATTGTGGCAGAATAGATGGAAAGTAACAATTCATTTAATGCATTAATTCATTTAATTCAATTAATGAATAAGCCTGATTTGGGGATCAGATAACAGCCATTATTGAGACAAGTGTGTAGTTGGTTAATTGCAGGAAAAGTGAGTTATAACACAATTTGAAGGCAGCTGTTAAAGCAAGCTTAGTAAGAGGTATAGATTAGTTTGATCAACATAAAATAGGGGGAAATGAGACAAAACTACTTTCATAAATTTATTTTTAGGATTTTAATGGTGCAGTTTACAGTCTGAATTGCAGGGAGTAAAGAGTTAGTGGCAGGCCACTATAAAACTGGGGATATTCTACGTCCTGATACCTGTTGAAGGAGAGCCATCAGATAACTGGTTATGAGAGTCGGAGGTGTGGAGTTGACTTTTTTCCAAACTTCTTGTAATAATGATAAAACCTGAAAAATTACAAACCTTAAGATTTTGGGGTTATATTTTCATGTGTACTTTGATTGCTCTGAAGTTAATTTTTTCCCCAAAGAGTATTTAACTTGTAGCCTATTGTCCTGATAAAGTAGATTCATTGTTGTATTTTTATATTAGAAGGCTGTCCCCTGTCCAGTTGGTGGCCTCATTCCTCACACTTCTCATAGCTATAATAGGAATCGAACGGAGTGAAGGCCATTTTCAGCATTGTTAATTTAAGTAAGCTAGTTTCCATCTTGTCAGATTTGCCAACTTTTTTGTTTAGTGTATTTTGATAAAAATCATACACTATCAAATAATTTGAAATAGTCTAATAAGCAATCTTGTTGCTGTAATTTTAGATGGGACGAAGGAAGGAAAATGAAAAGATGTTTAGATAATATGTCACTGCAGGGTAGTCAGTGTAGCTCATTTCAGATTGTTTTCTAATATTCAAGTGGATGTATTTAAAATACAATCTTACATATTTCTGGATTTGGCGTACATGATAAAATGAGTTGTGAGTGGTAATATTCAGAATGACCTTTTTTTAAAACCAGATGTGTTCTGCCAGAGCAAAAACTTTGAATCTTTTGGCTGAAATGAATTCAGTATGGGGAAACATTTTTAAATGTTCTCTCCCTATATATACACCATATAATCACGTCTTAATGAAAATGTATTTCTTATTGGCTCTAAAAACGTCAAAACGAAGGACAATGGGAAATGAAAGTCCACAAGTTCTCCGTAAGAAACCAGTTTCGAATTTAAGACTTAAATCAGATAGTCTTTTAATTGAAAATGCTATTTCCTAAGCATTGAACCACTGATACATAGCTTTCTGCATTATAACCTTTGAAGCTATCAAAATTTACTCTGGCACAGAGACCTTGAGTGTTCTGATTCCCTCATCATGGTCTTCCCTTCTCTTTTAAATTGCATTCTAAAGAGTATTGCCTGGTAACTACAACTCAGACCAAATTTAAGCCTGTTTTTTATTGATCGCTTCTAGTTTTGAATCTTTTATTTATGTAATTGAGCTGAAATTTTAGTTTTCAGATTTTCTTTAACAGAGACGGATTCTTAGAATAAATTTATTTAGGCAAATTGTCCATTTAGGGGAATCTGAATTAGCTACCTACCATTTTTTTCCCCGTTTTATACTTTGGCCATAAATTAGTCAAGAGTTGATAGTTTAGAAAATGAATTAAATCATTATAATCTTATGAAGTCTTTATAGTAAATATTTTCAATAACACATTAGTTTTGTCACTGGAAAAAATCTGTGGAGACTAATGAGGTTTGTGATGATAAATCAACCATTTAACTCTATGTATACATATACACCTAAAAGATAATCATGAAAAAAACAACAAAGGATACATGTAAGTATTAGAATGAATTTTTCACTACAGGGTTGAGTTAGTTCCTATAGAAACCTAGTTTAGAAAGTGTATGTTTAATTAGCATAACTTGGACAGCACAAGATTAATGCTTTAACTTGTTTGCAGGAGTTTAAAAAGCTGGTTTCTGTTGCCAATAGTTGGTTGGAAGGGAAAATGGAGATGCCACAAATACAATTTTTTGGATGTGCAAAACAGTTTTGATTTTATTTCTTACAAACTATAGGACTCCAAGCCCCCTGATCCTTGATCAGAACTACATTAACACCAAAAATCAAGTTATCAAGGCAGAGAGAAGGGTGCTAAAGGAGTTGGGATTTTGTGTTCATGTCAAGCATCCCCATAAGGTGAGTTGTAGAGTGCAGAGATTACATTCGTAAGTATTAGGGTCTTTCTAAAACTGCATCTTACGTGAATTTATATCATGGTTATTTTTGAGAGTTAACCTTGGTTTTTAAAAAGCATCCTTCAGGTTATTGAAATTTATCAGAAAGTAGGAGTCAAAAAGACTTGGGTTCAGATCTCCACCCTTCATCGTGTGGGCATAGATAAGTTGTTTTTGCCTCTGTGGTTAACCCAGTTTCCCTAGCCAGAAAACAGATTGTGAAATAACCTTATTCCAAAGAGGAAATAATATACATGTGCAAAAGTACCTGGAATGCTGTCACACAGTAAAATGTTCAAAGCATAGTGGCTGCTCGCTGTCTGAATATTTATTTCTCCAGTATCTCTGAGCTTACATATGATCATCATAATAGCCCATTGGTTACCATATGGGTGCTCTGGGGATAGGACTATCTGTGAGAGAAGTTTGTCTTTGCCATTAGCTCTTGGACTTTGGCAAATATCCCTGTTCCTCGGATGCTACATCTTCAAGATTGTAAAATTAGAATGATTGATGATAAAGGTCCAGGAAGATTTGACCTGAACTGTAGTGAAACTGTTGATAATGTAGTTTTTATTTATCACACTTTAGTGTAATAAGCTTCACTGTAGAAATACTGTTTGATTACTTAATTGTAATATCCACTGTGTTACATAATATCATATGCATTGTGTAGCATTAAAAACATACAGTCTGTAGGATTTTTGGACATGTAGAATTGTACCCTGGGAAATTAAGTGAAATAACCTCATACCACAGTGCCTGTCACATAGTAAAGTGTTCATGGAGAAATTAGGTATTTTTTTTAATTGATTTCGCTCATTTTTCCTGTGCAATTTTGGATCATACTTCTAATTTTTATGGAATCTAGTGGCATAAATAACCCACACCGACTGCCTATGTGTTATAGGTTGGTCTGTATTATCTATGCAGTTGTAGAAGAGATAAAACTTGCACCTAACATTTCAATTACTTATATTCATTGAACTCTGTATTCTGAAAGAACCACTGATTTGCTAAATTGAGTTTTTTTCCCTTGTCCTTCAGATCATTGTTATGTATTTACAAGTCTTAGAATGTGAACGTAATCAAACCCTGGTTCAAACTGCCTGGTAAGTTGCTTTTTTACATTTCTTTCCTAGCCAGGAAAACAGAAGCAGAAATAAAGTAAGTTTCATTTTCCCTTTCCAAAATAATGAGAGGAGTTTGTTTTGGTGCTTTTTGTTTTTTTTGTTTTTTAACCAAAAGGTAAATAATGCTTATTTCTGCTTCCTGTTTTCTTGGCTTGACTAATTGCTTTCAATGGAGAACTCAATTTAACTTTGTTCTTTTTTCTACTCTTTAATTAAAGGGTAGTCCATGATGGTAAGTCATAGAACTCTGCCCTCTGCACTTCAGCCCATGACCTCAGGATGGCCTGATTGGCTGCCCTGCTCTCCAGCCAATCCAGTGCAAGCTCTCATCCGAGATTCACTGAAGTGGTCCATATCCATCTGGCAGCATCTTCTAGTTCTGTCGGGGTGTCAAAAGGATTTGTATATTTGCTTCTAGAAGTAACTATTCAACATGCCTGTGTATATAATGTATACCTGTAACTATCAAAATGAATAGTTCATTTTTGATAGATTTGTTGTCCAGCCATTATGAATTAAATGATTTTTTTTTGTTAGGAGTTTGACTTAGATTTCTATTTTTAGTATGTATAGCATGGTGTCTACCGAAGGGGAAAGTACAACTTGCAGCTTAAAATGGGCACCATTCCCATTCTGGATGAATTATAGTTGCTGGACTGTTGAGGCAATACTAAAAGAATTAAATTTTTAAAAGAGATGTTAATATTGCCATAAGTACTGTAGAACTTGGACTTTTGACATGAAGATGTTTGACTTGGAGGGCTAGTTTATTTTAAGGTGAAACAAGGAATTTGGTCCAGCTACAACTACTTTCTCAAGACTGTTGATGATGTGCAGGACTTAAGTAATTTTCATGTTCTGGACTTAATGACTGCCATGCTTCTTTAGGACTCAGTAAATATCAGTAATATTAGATAAGTCTAATTGCTTTTATAAAATGCATGACATTTTTAATATGCTCTATAGAACATTTAAGCAGTTTTCATGGATAAGGATTTTTAAGAAATAGTCTAACCTTTTAAAATAGTTTAACCTTTTAAACAATTTGTGAAATTTCTTTAATACTTTAGGGATATTGTGGGGAGGGTTCACTAATAAAAAAGTCCAGCACTTTATTAACTGAAGTAGTTTATTGCTTTTGTTTGTACTTAGTCACAAAAAAGGTATGTAAACAAGGCTATTCTGTATATTTACTGCTCTTCACTTCCCTACCTAGATTTTCTGAAGTAGCTTAGTTTTCTTAATACAATTTGGTGAGTGCTTACTGAAAATGCCTTTTTACCCCTGTTACAGTATTTTGAGTTTTTGAAAGAACTTGGTTGACACTGCTTTTCATTGTGGATAAAGGAGAGATGGTCAATAATTAATGGCTTGAAGTACTGTTGGAGTGGTTTATCATTTCTGAAATTAGATATGTGAAAATTGACTTTCAAAGCATTGCTTTTCATAGAAAAAGCACTATGCTTTTCTATGTAAAGAAAGCTTTTCTATGTAAAGAAGTACTATTTGGGATGATATGGAATTATTTTAAAGGACTTTAGTCACATCTAGGAAAGCTGAAGAATGGTTCCAGTGTTAAATTCTTATCTCTTACTGATTTTTGAGTTAAGAGTTGTTGTATGCTAGAATATGAGGATATGAATATAAGTAAGAGAAGAAAAAAGAATAAAGTAGATTGAGTCTCCAATTTTATGTAAGCCTCGGAAGGACTGGTTTGTTTATGTACAAAGCTTATGGTTGAAATATTTTTCAGGAATTATATGAATGACAGTCTTCGAACCAATGTATTTGTTCGGTTCCAACCAGAGACTATAGCATGTGCTTGCATCTACCTTGCAGCTAGAGCTCTTCAGGTAGGTATATATAGCCTGTAGTCTGCTACAGGATACATCACAAGAGTTAGCAGTTCTAATAAAACCTGAAATTTGTCCTAAACCATTCTGTTTTTATGGTTTAGATTCCATTACCAACTCGTCCCCATTGGTTTCTTCTTTTTGGTACTACAGAAGAGGAAATCCAGGAAATTTGCATAGAAACGCTTAGGCTTTATACCAGAAAAAAGGTAGCTGTTTCTGTTTGTGTTAATACTTTTTAAGTGTTAAGAGTCTAAACTAGTATAAGGGAGAACTACTAACTTCATTTTCTTCCACCAGCCAAACTATGAATTGTTGGAAAAAGAAGTAGAGAAAAGAAAAGTAGCCTTACAAGAAGCCAAATTAAAAGCAAAGGGATTAAATCCCGATGGAACTCCAGCCCTTTCAACCCTTGGTGGATTTTCCCCAGCCTCTAAACCATGTAAGATATATTCAGAATTGAAATGATTTGGGCACTGAAGATGTGCAGTTATTAGAAAGCTTAGCATATAACAGTGGCATAGAAACAATGATGTTAGCAAGCAAGAAGCTGTTACCGTTTTCTCTTATGATAGACAAATACTTGAAAGCATGGTGCTCTTGAGTTTCACTTAGAAACAACTTTTTGGCCCTCTATTAAATCCAATAGATAACATGTCTTTGTGTTGTTTTTAAGCATCACCAAGAGAAGTGAAAGCTGAAGAGAAGTCCCCAATCTCTGTTAATGTGAAGACAGTCAAGAAAGAACCTGAGGACAGACAACAGGCTTCCAAAAGCCCTTATAATGGGTGAGAGTATATTTGAGTTAGAAAACTAGTCTAAGGACTCTTTTATGTGTTTAATTTCTAACACACTGAACATGTATCTGAAATAATGGTGTGGGGTTTTTTTTGTTTTGTTTTTTAAGTGTAAGAAAAGACAGCAAGAGAAGTAGAAACAGCAGGAGTGCAAGTCGATCAAGGTCAAGAACACGATCACGTTCTAGATCACATACTCCAAGAAGACAGTAAGTAAATATTCTCATAGAGAAGGCAGTCTTATTTGGAGTAACGTTCCTGAGTTTTAAGAAAATTGAACATAGTTGGATGTTTTCACAGTTAGGCTAGATTTAGTCTTTTTAACATGAGCTAAATTATGAGAAGTGAGTTTGGAAATTTGCCCTGCCTATATGTGGCTTTTTCGTTTTGTGGTAGTGTAACTTAAGAACGTTCTGTTCTGGTTTTGCCCATTTTTTGAAGTGTAGGGGCTGGCCACAAAGTGCTATGGAAGGCTATAATATCCTGTCTATAATGTGAAAACAGTCTTTTTGTTTAAGTTTAATTCGAGAATAATATTTTATTAATTGTTAATTAACCAGTAATCAAATTGACCAGAGCCAAAGAATCTTCCCTGGCTTTGTAATTAAAATGCTAGCTGCTTGTGTCTGTTCAGTGGCTCTTTTGAACATGTGTGAGAAACTCAATAAAAAGCATAGCTATCTAGGACACTTTGTAAAAATTACTAATTTTCTCTTTGAAATGTAGACATGTGGTACATTTAAGATTTGTGTAATACAGGCTAGTGGGAGCTGGTGAGAGGTGGGTAAATTTAGTGAAAGTTTTCTGTCCGGCCTGTACTGCTACAGGTCAATATTGTTTTTTGAACCTGTTAAAAGCACCACCAAAATAATCTGTTCCCAGCAGAAACTGAATCTAAACCTCAAATTTTTATTGTCTAAGTTATAATAATAGGCGGAGCCGATCTGGAACATACAGCTCAAGATCAAGAAGCAGGTCCCGCAGCCACAGTGAAAGTCCAAGACGACATCATAATCATGGTTCTCCTCACCTTAAGGCCAAGCATACAAGAGAGGATTTAAAAAGTTCAAATAGACATGGTCATAAAAGGAAAAAATCTCGTTCTCGATCTCAGAGCAAGTCTCGGGATCACTCAGATGCTGCCAAAAAACACAGGCATGAAAGGGGACATCATAGGGACAGGCGTGAAAGATCTCGCTCCTTTGAGAGGTCCCATAAAGGCAAGCACCATGGTGGCAGTCGCTCGGGACATGGCAGGCACAGGCGCTGACTTTCTTCCTTTGAGCCTGCATCAGTTCCTGGTTTTGCCTATCTACAGTGTGATGTATGGACTCATAATCAAAACATTAAAAGGAAATTGATTAGGATTTGATTTCTTAAAGCCCTCTAGGCCTCTAGAAACACTGAGGACATTTTCTTTTGGAAAGAAACTATGTTTTTTTTTTTTTTGTTTTGGGGGTTTTTGTTTTTTTTTTGTTTTTAAGTTTTTGTGGGTTTCTTTTTTGTTTGGGGGGTTTTTTTGGTTGTTTTTAGGGTTTTTGTTTTGTTTTGTTTTGTTTTGTTTTTTTTGCACATTAAAATGCCCTAGCAGTATCTAATTGAAAACCATGGTCAGGTTCAATTGTACTTATAGTTGTGTATTGTTTATTGCTATAAGAACTGGAGGTGAGTTCTGTAAAAATGTATCTTATTTTTATACAGATAAAAATTGCAGACACTGTTCTATTTAAGTGGTTATTTGTTTAAATGATGGTGAATACTTTCTTAACACTGGTTTGTCTGCATGTGTAAAGATTTTTACAAGGAAATAAAATACAAATCTTGTTTTTCTAAACTGCTTCAAATATCTTATTTAAATAAATTATTAAACAGAGAAAAATTTTAATAGTAAAGTGCCTGTACTGATTTTCTGACAAAACCTTTTCTCCATCAGCTATATATATAGTTCAAGATTCTTTTTTTTTTTTAATTTTTTTTTTTTTTCAACATTTATCCATTTTTGGGACAGAGAGAGACACAGCATGAACAGGGGAGGGGCAGAGAGAGAGGGAGACACAGATACGGAAACAGGCTCCAGGCTCCGAGCCATCAGCCCAGAGCCTGACGCGGGGCTCGAACTCCCGGACCGCGAGATCGTGACCTGGCTGAAGTCGGACGCTCAACCGACTGCGCCACCCAGGTGCCCCTATAGTTCAAGATTCTTAAATGCAGTTCTTACCTGCATTGAGAGCTATTCTAAAAGTCTTTGCCTTTATATTTGGGAAAAAACCAATGGGAGTTGTGCAACAATGTAATATTAAATGTTATATTGTAGCATTAAACCAGTCTTCAAGTTGAAACCTATTTGCACATATATAGTACTTAAAATTTGCTTTAAGCTTCTGGTACCATTTAAGTGAGCTGTCCTCTAGAACAAAGTCAAAACTTTTAACATAATGGTATATCAGACCCAACTGTTAAACATTAAAGGTTTTCTTTAATTTAGACAGTGAAGATTTTATCTAGGCTAGGAGGACTGAATAATAAAATGAGGCCCCCCAGACTTGGCTAGCTGAAAAAAGTAAAATCTGACCATAAAGTAAATCAAGTTTTGTTGAAAAAGTCAGAAGTCCTATATCCAAATGACTACATTTTTAATATGCATATTGACAGTTATTTTACCAATAATTTGGAAGTGAATTTAGAAATTTTAGAAGGCCATATACGATTTCATTATTTTATAGTTATATTAAGTTTTCCATTAATTTTTTTAACACTTGATTACGTGGCCACTAGACCTGGCTCTAAATAATTTTTTTGTTTCAAAAAATCAATTATACCCACGAAGATATGAAGATTTACTGCCACTAAGGATGTTTTAAAAAAAAAAGCTTCTCAAGATGATTCCAAAGACAAACATTCACCACTGGTGACCAATAGGGCTGAAAAAAGTAGAAAGCCAAACAAGGCAACTACACTGCAAAAGAGAAGACTCATTTGGATTTTAAAATGTTGGGTGTGCTACTTAAATCAGATATATTTGTAAGAACTAATGAGCGTTCTTTCTGTATTTGATTTTGTAATACATACTACTGAGCTAAATAACTTACAAGCCTAAAACTACATCCAAACAGGAAACCCATTTATTTTCTTTACAAGACATGCACTGAAGAAAGGCAGAGACAAAAGTCCGTAAAGGCCCTGTTTAAAAAATTAATCTTGAATTTTTACAAGTTTTTAAATTTTTACCTACCTTACCCTTGTTTGGAAAGACCACCACGGGTGAGGTTTGTGAAGATGGAAGATGCAGAGAACACCTGCATGTGGGCTGAGAGCTGTATGTTAGAGGTGGCTTTGTGAGGGTGTCTGTTTCCATGCATCCTAATTTTTGCTTTGCTTTGGGCTACTACTAAGTCCGTTTTCTGGGTTTTTGTCAAGAAGTTGACCACTTTATGCTGCTGTGCCTGAACTTAAAAATTTTTTTTAATGTACCAATTTTTGAACTTTTATTAAGGGAAAATTCAAATAGATGTAGTAAAATACCTCTCAGCTCCAGAAATAATGATCAATTCATGGCCAGCCTATCTTGTTCATGCCTACCAATTCACCATTCTATTTCCCACCCTTATTATTTGTAAGAAAATACCAGACAACTGATTTCATCCTCAACCATTTCAGACTAAAAAAGGTAAGGACTTGAACATCACCAAAATACTTTTTTTATACTTAAAAAATTAACAATGCCTTGTTTACCCAGTCAGTATCCAGATTGTCCTTACTATCTCTAAGGATTTGTTTTTATAACTGGGATATTCATGCAAGGTTCATCTATTTTATGTTTTAATCACAGACTCCCATCCTTTTCCCCTTACAATTTAAAAAAATTGGGTCATATTCTGGGTTTGCTCATTGTAACCCTCTGAGATCACTGGATGTATTTTTCTGTCTCCTGTATTGTAAACCTTGTAGATCTCAAGACTTGGCCAGATTCAGATTTGATAACTTTTTTTTTTTTTTTTTTTTTTTTACATAGTGTGAAATTTGGAAGTCTGGGGACCCAGATTATGTGCTATTCTAAACCGTTACTAGACTGCTGCCTCATCCACTAGGTATTTCTTTCAGTTGCCAATTCTTAATCCATTAGTGCTTGTACCTTTGACAGCTTTTTGTATGTCCTGTGTATACGTTCTCTCATTATCTTGTTTTTCCCACTACAGCCCTAAGTCTTAATGCAGACAAGTTGTTAACTATTTTTCCTAATGATCCTGATTCTTAATACAAGTACTTTCATGTTATGGAATGTTAATGTTTGTCCTTTATGACTGTATCTTAACCCTAAAGGAAGACCAGTGAAATTCTTCATCACCTTTCCATTTTGAAATAGTGATCATCAAAAAGATTACCTTTTAACTGCAGTTCTAACTTTGCTTTATAGCTTTAAATATTGTCAGTGTTACCATCAGTTATTAACAGCATTATTAATGCCCATAACCTGCATTCAAAGCCATATTTAAAAAAGGTAGCTCTCATGAAAGTTTCCAAAAACAAGATAATTTCATAATAATATTCATGGTACTAAGAGCCATTTCTTAACATGGGCTGTAACAGATAACTGTGAAGTTCTTTTTTCTTAAAGACCAGAGTTTTCCAAGATTCATGTTAAAATCACAGGCATACTGGGAGCCTAGTTTAGAGAGTGTTCATGGGGTTTGATAAGGAAAACTCCCTTCCCCCACGGGGAAAACTGGAAGGGGAGCAGTATTCATTGTATGGGCCCTGATCCCCTCATGTTCCCTAGAGTAGCTGTGTGTGGCTGACTTTGTAGCCATTTGTCCCGTTTCTCGAATGAAAGAAACATGGACTTGTAGGTCATGTCTGAATTCAAGATATTCCTCTACCAAGGGGATTTGGCAAGTTATTTGGCCCTTGCCCTTACCTCACAGCATTTTGTTAACGTGTGTTAAGCGAGTTCTATTTTTAGCTCTGCAATTCAAAATTAGTATTAGCATCCAACTATTTAGAAGAGTTTGAATTCTACATTTCCTATGAATACCGTTCAAAATACAGCTGTTTCAGAATACTTCACGAAATGAGATCTGATTCTGAACAAGATTTTCATGAAAACACTGGGCCCTTTGATTCCAAGTGTTCTCTGGTTTTGCTGCCTCTGCTTAGTTTAATTCTAACCCAAGTTCAGGAACAGAGCAAATTGCTATCCTGTCTGCTTTTATATGTCATCCAATTCCTTTCCCCTACATCAGCCATCACCTCAACCACATGTGGTTGTAGTGTTTCTATGTATGCCTTTGCTACAATCTCTCAAACAGTAGCTAATGATCTATTTAAAACGTTAATCACATGTTCTTCTAATACATAAAGCTTCCAATGGTTTCACATTTCACTCTGAATAAAATACAAACCCCTGACTCTGGCTGTATGTAATCCAGTCCTTGCCAGCCTCTTCCCTCAACCAACCTTTCTCTTCCTCAAATGCGCACACATCTATTCCTGGGTCTTTTGCCCTTGCCGTCCTTCTTGCTTCGGAGGCTCTCCCAAATCTTATTTGATAGGCTTCATCATTCAGGTGCCATTCTCTCCACAGGGGGTGCATTCACACCCTAAAATAAGCTCCCTGGACATGTTCTATTCATCATGTTCTATTCCTTAGCACTAATTTTTTTCATAATAACCACTATCTGAAATTACCTGATTTTATCACTTTTACTCATAAGAATATAAGCTTCAAGAAAGCAGAAGAGTGTGGTTTATTCATTATTGTATATTCCTCACCTAATCCTACAACAGTGCCTGACCCATAATAGGGCATATAACAAATACTGAGAAATGAATGAATTTCAATTGATGCTAATTCTCTGACATTTTAAGCTTTCATCTTTCAAGCATGAGCATGTGTTCTTTATCCAGTTGCCCCTCTGTGAATGTATATATTCTCTTCACAAGGTTCTAGGTTCCTGGAGCTCACAGTTGAAAGGGGACAGAGACCTGTAAACAATGGCCTGGGGTAGCAAACTGGTAGGTCATGGCCAAATCCTAGCTTGCACATGTATCTGGTTTGTGCAATGTTAGTTTTAAATGAACTAACTGGTACAGTTTTTATTGGAAATATTCACATAAAATCCTAAACTTCCAGCTTCTTTTAAAAAAGTTAAAACACATGAGATCTACAATCCCTGGCAGCAACTGACTGGCACCAAGTAGCCCTCTGGTTGGGGTGTGCACATTCTAGTGCATTCCAGTTCCTTCCATTCCCTATTCACAACAATGAAGGCAGGTCTTGTTTTGCATTTATCAGTGTGCTGACCATGGTATTTTTCTTGAATCCTGCTCTTTTTGCTCCCTGATATACCTGCCTGGTCTTTGCAGTAGACCCCTGGCATCTCAGAGAATAATCCAAGACCTATATAAATCCCACATCTGTGAATGTGGCATAGTATGTATAGGATACTATGTCAATTGAAAATCAGATTATTTACCATGCCCGGCATCTCTTCACTGGTCAACCACTGATAACCATGGTTAACCTTTCCAAACTGGAATTCCTCATTTGAGGAGCTTTTGCATAGCTGAAGCACTTGTGAAAAAATTCACACATGGACTCTTCCTGTTTTTATACAGAGTATATAACACATCAGATCTTCATACAGAGTATGAGGTACAGCATAAGTCTAAGCCACCATGAGGTTAAATATTCCACCCTAAATTACAAAACTAATTTTCTGCTCAAAATGTATTATTTTCTTGGCCCTTTTCAAACCAAGTTTTATTAATTTAACTATTACTGCAACATTGAGTAACAATGTACAATGATGTCACGTTGAAACTGGTTAGTCCTAGAAGACTATATTTTACACATGAGGGAAGTTAAGAGTCAGCAAATGAACTTTTACTTGAAAATAGTGAAATTGCAAATGTTAAGTGTCTGCTGTAATTACATTTAACCTGATGAGGGGCTACCATGATAGGTTTCTACTTAGAGAAATAAAGGTAGAGAAAGTCTTGATGGCTACATATGTGGCCAATATCTTCACAGAATAGCTGCTTGCAGGGTGCTGGCTTTCCAGTTGGGAGGCAATGTTTTTAAAAGCCAAATCACATCCAAAGTAATCTCCAGTACAGTTTAGGGCCAAGCCTGCAGTACAGTAAGTGCTGAGTTTAAAAAAGGAAAAGGGACCACTGTGGCCCAGAGGGCCTTGGAAAGTTTTCATCGAGAATAGGGAACGTGGGCTGGCCTAGAACAGAAAGGGCCTGAAGGGCCAAGACAGAAAGGCAATGTAACATGGAGGCAGTGTGCGAGGTGTTCGTTGGAGCGTGTGCTGGGGGGACACCAGGCCTGCTGCTCCGGCCAGAGAAGCTGGCACGGGGAGCAGCATACTTATGGAGTCACACTGCTGGGGGTCAGTGTTCAGCTCCTCCACTTTTTATCTATCTAATTTTGCACACACTACTCAACATCTCCAAACTTCCATTTCCCATTTGAAGAGTTAGTTATTGAGTCTGCTGTATTCAGATGTTATGAGGATTAAAATAAATAGTGTGTGTGTGTGTGTGTGTGTGTGTGTGTGTATAAAATGCATTTAGCACAGGAGGCTTGTAGTGAATGTTCAACAGATGCTACTCTCATATCAGTATCATCAGAGGCTTGTGGATGCCACCAGAGAGCCACTGTGTTAAGCAGGTGACTATTAATTTCCTAGGATCGCTATAACCAATATTACCACATACTTGCTGACTTAAATTTATTCTCACAATTCTGAAGGCTAGATATCAAGGTGTTGGCAGGGCTGTGCTCCCTTTGAAGGTTCTAGGGTAGAATCCTTGGATTCTCCCTAGCTTCTTGTGGCTCCCAGCCATTCGTGGCATTCGTTGGCTTGTAGCTGTGTCACTGCATTCTCTGCCTCCATCTTCATGTGGACTTTTTCTCTCTGTGTATGTCCGCCTTATAAAGACACCGGTCACTGGATTTAGGTGTGACCGCATCTAAACTAATTACATCTGCAAAGACACTATTTACAAATAAAGTCACACTGTAAGGTTCTAGATGGACATGAATTTGAGGGAGGGTGGGGAGGACTATTAAACCCACTACAATGACATAAGAAAAACAAGTTGAAAGACACTGAAGTGAATATTTTTTTATTTATTTGAGAGACAGAGAGAGAGAGAACACACAAGCAGGGGACGGGCAGAGAGAGAATCCCAAGCAGGCTCCATGCTATTAGCACAGAGCCTGACTTGGGGCTCGATCTCATGAACCATGAAATCACGACCTGAACTGAAATCAAAAGTTGGACGCTCAACCAACTGAGCCACTCAGGCGCCCCTGAAGTGAACATTTTTTTAACTTTCATTGTGAAATAATTTCAGAAGAATTCCTGTATATCCCTCACCCAGATTCCCCAAATGTTAACATTTTACCTCCCTTGCTTTATCGCTCTCTCTCCCTCTACATGTGTATGTACTGGATTTTCTGATATGTTTGAGAGTAAGCTGCAGTGATGATGTCCGTTTACCTGTATTTCAATGTATACCCCCTAAAAATCAGGACATTTATCTTACATATCTGTAGTATAATTATCAAAGTTAGGAAATTACAAAAACTATACTGACCTATTCAAATATTGCCAATTTTCCTACTAATGGCCTTTTCTGGTCCAGGATCTAATCTAGAATCACACATTCCCTTTAGTTTCATTTCATCTGAAATAGTTTCTCAGTCTTTCATGACTGTGACATTTTTTTGTTTGGGGGAGATTTGTTTTATTTTTTCCATTATAGTTTGATAAATTTCAAGCCTCTAAGAACAATTATGAGCAGTACAGCCAGTACCTTTCTATTCGTTACCTGAGACTCACTAATAGTTGTATTTTGCTACACTTGTGTCGTCTCTCTAGGCATATATGTATGTGTATATATATATACACACATATTTTTGTTTTCTGAACCATTTAAGTCACTTCACCTTTAAACATTTTAGCATATAGCACAAACGATCAAGGACATTTGCCCACATTGCCACAATTTAACTGTCATCACACTCAGGAAATTTAGCACCGATATAGTTATATAATACACAGTTTATGTTAGAATTTTCCAGATTGTTTTAAAAATGTGTATAACTGGGTATTGGTTGGTTGATGCAGGATCCAAAGATTATATATAGTATTTAGTTTAATATCTCTTAGGCTTCATTAATCTAGAAAAGTCCCTGTGGTCAGATCCATGTTAAACATTTTTGGTAGGCACACTACAAAGATAATATTATGTTCTCGGTGTAACACCAAGCAGACGCATGTCAATTTATCCTATTATCATTGATAGTAACTTTGATCATGTGACTAAGGTGGTGTTCACCAGATTCTGTCACTGGGAAGGTACTTTCAATCTGTACTCTATGGGGTTATACATGAAGACTGAATTTCCTGTTCCTTGACAGTTTTTACCAATGGCTTTAGCATCCATTAATGGTCTTGCCTAAATCAAGTTTTGTTTTGTTTCGTTTTGTTACTAGTAGTTGGAAAATGTGATTCTTCTATTTCTAGCCTGTTTAAGCATTTATTGGTTGGCATTCTTCTCATTATTCCTCTCATTATTCATTGTGATGCTGATATTACCCCAAATTAGGCCAGTGGAAACTCCTGTAAGCTAGCTCCCTTGACCTTTCAATAACGTCCTCATTAGTTTTGGACATTATATGTTATTTTCTTTTAAAACAAGATAATCCAGGCTCACCTTGTACTTTCTCTGCTTCAACCCTGGAACAAGCCATTCCTCTAAGAAGTACAGGTTCCCGTTAGTAAGGGACCAAGTTCTGGCATAAGGTATGCATGTTGCTATCGCGGTGTTACTGCTTCTACATGGAGGTTTCACATGAAACCTCCAATTCTAATCCATCACTAGGGGGTTATTTTCCTCCTTCCTCCCAGTGTAAACCAGTGGTTTTGCAAATGTCCCTTAACTGAGGTTCGTCCCATGTTTCCTCATGACTAGACTCAGGTTTTGTGCTTTGGGTAGGAATATGATAGAAGTGAGTTGTGTCTTTCTCAGTGCATCAGATTAGGAGGCACATGTTGACTGGTTCCATCACTAACGGAATTACTTTTGATTACTGGTTAAGGCGGTGTCTGCCAGTGTTCTCAGACTAGTTTCCCCTTTGTAATGAATATCTTATGTGGGGACAGCTTGGGTGGCTCAGTGGGTTGAATGTCTGGCTTTGGCTCAGGCCATAATCTCATAGTTTGTGGGTTCGAGCCCTGCATTGGGCTCTGTGCTGACAGCTCAGAGCCCGGAGCCTTCCTCGGATTCTGTGTCTCCCTCTCTGAGCTTCCCCCACTCACACTGTGTCTCTCTCAGAAATAAATAAAAAACATTAAAAAAAAAAAGTATCTAATGTGGGAAATGCTTCAAGATCACATACTGTTTTTCATCATAATTCTGCCTACTAATTTTAGTACGCATTGCTTTTAGCCTGAAAATAATTACTGAAAATGATTTCCTAATTCCAGCATTCCTTCTTCCATTTATTAGTTGGAATCCCACTGTAAGGAAGAGCTTTCCCTTCTTCATTTATCCTTTGTTTATGTATATCAGTATGGACTCATTTTGTGGGTTATAATCCATTACTATCACTAATTTGTTATAGTTATCCCAGATATGGCCAACGAGAAATGCTTTAAGATAGCTCCCGTGTCCTTTGAGATAAATATTTTTTTAAATGGTTAGTTATTTTTGAGATAGAGAGAGGCAGAGAGCACGTGCGCATGTGCACACAAGCAGGTGAGGGGCAGAGATAGAGGGAAACAGAATCCGAAGCAGGCTCCAGGCTCTGAGCTGACAGCAAGGAGCCCAATGCAGGGCTTGAACTCAACGAACTGTGAGATCCTCACTTTAGCCAAAGTCGGACACTCAACTGACTGTCCACCCCAGCACCCTGAGATTAATATTTTTAAGACTTTTCTTCACAGGTGTGACTTTCCAAAAGATTCACACCATTTATACATTTTCTAGGAGTGTATAATGAGACGTCCTTGGGCTTTTTCATCAGCACTGGCTTTAGAAGGGATAGAGTGACTTTTAAAGGTCAAGGTAACAAGGACGGGGCCAGGTGGCTCAGTCAGTTGAGTGACCAATTTCAGCTCAGGTCATGATCTCACGGTTGGTGGGTTTGAGCTCTCCTTTGGGCTCTGTGCTGACAGCTCAGAGCCTGGAGCCTGCTTCAGATTCTGTGTCTCTCCCTATCTCTGCCCTCCCCTGCTTGTACTCTCTCTAAAATAAACATTAAGAAAAATATTTTAAAAATAATAAACGTCAAGGTAACTAGGGGCGCCTGGGTGACACAGTTGATTAAGCATCCAACTTCAGCTCAGGTCATGATCTGGCGGTTCGTGAGGGCTTGAATTTCAAGCCCCACAGCAAGCTCTGTGCTGACAGCTCAGAGCCTGGAAGCTGCTTTGGATTCTACGTCTCCTTCTCTTTCTGCCCCTCCCCCGCTCATGCTGTCTCTCTCAAAAACAAACATTAAAAAAATAAATAAATGTCAAGGTAACCACACTGCCAATGTATAGGGCTTCTCATGGATGCAGTTTCCTTGTGGTTCATGACAATCTTCCCCAACCATGATCAGTTCCCATTCTCCAACAATCTGTTCTTTCCTTAAAAGAGCCTTTCAGTTTGCAGCACGAGTTAGTAATAAGTACTGCTGCCCATTAGAGGTCACTTTCGGCTAGATGTGATAGAAGATCTCTCTAAATCTCTTATCAGCTGACCAGCAAGTCTTGCTCTGAACACAATAAGGATTTGTCTGTTTCTAAAAGAACACTAGTGTCATTAGACATGTCCACTTAAGCCTCATTTAAGTCCTTAATCCAGACTTGAATCTGTGATAACAACTCAAAGGGTACACACGCCTTTGCTAAGTTCTGCTGGAAGAAAAATAACGACAGTGACATCTAGTCATATAAGCACTATGTTCCAGATGACTATCTCTTTCACAAATATTAACTCACTTCCTATCTTTCAAAAACCATACAGTGTGTGTTGGGGGGAACCCATGAAGAGGTGATTTCACACAGCTAGTAAGTGGTTGAACCAGAATTCTAACCCAAATAGTTTGTTCCAGAGTCCATATACTTCACCACTATACTGTGTATCAACCTGCATGGTTTTATTGGAGTCCCATTTTAATTAGATCTTTCTATATCTTTCCAAACCTGGAATCACTGGCTTCTTTATAAAACATCCACATAATGAGATTTAAAATGATCAGAGGTCTTTTGGAGGTTAGCAGTGGATGCTTATCAGCTGTGTGCCACTGGGAATTAGTCCAGTGGAGACATATCTGAGCCCAGTTTGACCTCCGTGGTTACAGGCTGGCCAGGTCCTGGGATCAACCCCAGTAACCCAGCAGCTCCACCAACACCCTGTTCAGGTGATCAGACAATCTGAGGTCACTAGCTTTTCCCTGCTTGGCCCTTGCTTCCTAGAAAAGTAGCAGCTTGCTTTGGAAGCTGCTTCAAATTAATCCCTCAAGGTACCTGATAAGGTTTCAGACCTTCTTTCCTTGGCAGGGGGTGGTGAAAGAGGGCAGGGGTTCTAGTGTTAGACTGACCTGCACTAGAAACCCTGTGCCCCTGCTCAGTGCTGTGTCGCCTTTGGCAGAACTGCTTAACTCCGTGAGCCTGAGTTTCCTCATCTGTGAGTACTCTCCTGGCACAAATGTTGAGAGAATTAGTGATGAATGTAAAGGATATTGGCAGAGGGTAGGAAGTACTTGGTAGATTTTATTATTACCACTTCCTTAAAGGTACAGCCCAATTCCCACCAATCAGAATAGCTGACCCTGATGTGTCCTCGGTGGTTCTGTCCTTTTTCTCAAACACCAGTGCCTCTAACTGCCTGTGTTATCCCTTGAGCAATGAAAACACATCACTCTTGCTGGCAAGTGTCATCTCTTGTGTCTGGCCTAATTCTCCAACTAGACTTCAGTCAAGTCTGGGGCTGTCCTTTATACCTTTTCATATCCCTAGTCTTAACCAAGGACCCAAAACACTAAGTGCTCAGTAAATGACTGCTGATGACAGAGACTAACTGAAGTTACTTCACAAGTATTTATGGAGATTTTACCAAGCATCAGGCAATGGACAAGGCTCTGAGAAAGTGAGGTGATTAAAACCTGGCCAAAGGAACTCTTGCTCTGGCTAAAAGTTTCTGCTAAAGCCAAAAACAGTTCATGCACCTTTCCAGGCATCCAATTCCCAGAGAACGACTTTCTCTGTTGAGGCAATCTGGTTCACTGTGTCTCCAACAAAAGGCAAAGCCAAGCCCACAGGCCAGAGCCCTTTTCACCGTGGAGAGTACATACCATGGCAATTAGTGCCCAAGGACCTTGGTGCCATTCGGGACCTCACTAGCTGTTCTGTCCTTAAGACCAGCCAGCAGCCCCTGAGATGGTGAGCACAGGAGACAGTCCATGCTCTCCCCACAAGGGGTCAGCGCAAGACCACGAGTGCTAGAGGACCTAGTCAGTGATGGACTCCTTCCCCAGGACTCATCCCAACCATGCAGTATTTGAATGATTTGTTCTTGGGTGGAGTGGATGAAAAGGGAGAGAATGGTTGGAAAAAAATGAAACTATCTGTTGAATGTGCAAGCTGCTGCAGTCATGAAATCAAACGTTTGACTAAATATTTTTAATGCAAAGAAATCAGGTAATTTGAGGGTTTCAGAAAACAAACACTGTCAGGAAAACAAATGATAACTGAAGAAAATACTATGCATTAGCAAAAGCTCTACTCTTTCATTTACAAAAGCAAAATGACTTTTTTTTTTTTTTTCTGGAAAAGGAAGGCCTTCAGAAGTTAAAAAAAATGCAGTTTACTGACTAAGCCCTTCTCTGCAACAGAAACAAAGAACCTTCCCTCTTATCTGGGTTCAGAACTGGCAAGCAACCTCAATGTGGGCACTTGATAAATATTCACTGATGATGAAAATGTTCACACTGCAAAGAAACCATCCTGTTATTTCAAGAACCCTTCTGAAATGCCAGTGATTGAAGCCGGATCTTGACTCTCCTTTGCAAATCTTGAACAAGAAAAGCCCAGTTCAGCTGGTCACGTGGAACAAAACAGAACAAGAACAGTGGATTAATCTCTTCTGGTGTCTGGGGTTGTGACTGGCAAACTGAGGCAGTGGGTAGGGTTTTGAAATAACCACTCCCAAAACATCCAAGCAATTGAGGTTTAGTGTCTCCACTTTGTAGGGAAAAAACGACCTCATTTTTCTTTGCATTGGATGTGCAGGCTATGCCTACGAACAGAAATAGGTAAAGCTGGTGCAGGGAGTGGCAGTTCATTTTAGTCATCCTGAACCATCTCGATCATGATGTATCAACTGAGCTGAGGGACATTCAGAGAGAACATGGTGAAACCAATGCATTGGTATGTTGCCCGGTCAAGGTCTGCTTGTTTTGGCCCGGGTACACCTGGCCTTGGCCAGTGCAATCTTGATAAACAGAAATGAATGCACCTCAGTAACCACTGCCCAGACAGCCTATGTTGGTGAAGCTGGGGTCTGGCTGAACTGTACCAGGATGTCTTGGAGACCTTCCATCAGCTGGGCCCTGTCTGTCCCTACAGAGACCTCTTTCTGGGTTCTAAGAAACTCTCAATTTGTCAGTGGTTAACTCAGGCCAGAGCAGGGGTGGCACAGCCACTGCTTGGGTGTGGGCTTGGGCTATCTTAGGCCTGGAACAGAACAGCTCTATTTCCTCACACTAGCGTCCCATCCCCCACCACCATTCTGTACCTCCCCCTTCATGAGTAGCCTCAAATTTTTCTTAGCAACAGAGGGGTGGTGCTAGGAGCGCCTCCTCCCCCTCCCCTGTGTCTCCCCTAGTCCTCTGTGTTGGGTTTAGTTTCACTCACACACACACCTAAGTGAAGACAGCCCTGACAGGTTTAGCAGTGTTCCCAGGGGTTCCCAGGCCTTGAGGTGAGCTCTGAGGCTAGCACCATGATATAAGGGGTAGGTGGCAGCTGAAGCCCACATCAGGGAATCAACCCCCCAGTCAGCATAGTGATGCCCTAGCAGGCAGGGAAGCCCCAGGAAAACCACTTCACTTGCCACAGCTTTAGCCCCCTGACCTTGGCCTTGCATATGGGCCTCTATTTCTAGTGCACCCCCACCCCCACCCCAGCCACCACCTCTGACCTTATCAAAATCTGCCCTTCCAGCAGCTTTTTCTGCCCATGGGTCCTGGCCCCATGCTTGAACAAAATCTGCCCTTCCATCTGCCCCACAGATACTGCCTGAGCATATTATATGTGCAAGACAGACCTCTGCTGAGAGGTAGGCTGTGGCTCTCTCCTCTCAAATCTAAAATACCAGGGAAGTAAAAGAGCATTAACTGAATCCTTGCTTTGTGCCAGAAGCTTTAGATGCATGATCTCTCTTAATCTTGCCCTCATACCTTAGAGGAAGGCCTCATTACTACCATAAGAACCAAGAGTAGGGGCATTGCTGCCTGACTGCCTGAGTTCAAAAGTCCAGGTTTGCTATGCACTCTGTATGTGACCTTGGGCAGATGATCTGACCTACCTGCCCACCTCACCAGGAAAATAAGAATCAGGCTACTGTGAGCATTAATGGGTTAACTTATGTGAAAAGTGCTAAGAGCAGTCCTACAGAAGTGTTAGTCATCATTATATATTATTAGCTACTATATGTTAAAGATAAGAAAACAGAAGCCACACAATCACTTGTGAAGCCTGGCTTCTGGTGGGCTCCATACAAATGCTCTCCCCTCATCACATCACATTTTCTTTAGCATTGTAAAGTGCCGTTCCCCTTCCAGGGATGGTTACATGTGGCCAATGGCCAGAGCCTTAAAAGTGAGTATAGGAGAGAAATTGGAGAACAGGAGCCACCTGAGTTTTATCTGGGGCTCCTGAAATTGTGCCCCATAAGAGTTACCAGTGACCAGCAGTGGTCCTGTCCTCCATCTCTGGGCAGGAAGGTCCTGACTTTTCTGAAGAGGGCTGACCCTGGCACCTGTCCCTTTTCTGCTCAGAAGCAGGCTGAGACCACATGATTCTAAAACTCCCCATCCCCATTCCCATCCTAGAATCTGGGTAGTTTTTCCTGAAAATATGGCAGGTTTTCAATTTAAACCCAACCCCACCTGCTCCAAAGCCCATGTTCTCTCCATTCTTATCTTGGTCAGTTACCCCACAGCTGCCCAGACATCTGTGGCAGACAGACAAATGAGGCCACAGGGATTGACAGAGTCATGGCGTGGCCTCTGTGTGCAGGGGAGGAAGGGAACAGGAAACTGGAACAAAGGCCAATGCTGGGTGCAGGCCCATGTATGGATAACTAAGTTATCTGATCACTCAATTTATAAATCCAATCAATGGGAAAATCACATGCACTCACCTAACATCTACAAGGGACTCCCTTCAGCCCAAAAGCAGAAAAGTATCCAGAGATATCTTGGTTCAGGCAAACTATAGTCTCAAGGGTGCAGCATTTTCTGGAGCTTCTATCATGCCCTGAATTGATGCTCTCCTAATTAGCTTTGTGGTCTTGGCCAAATTTCTCTGAACCTCTCTAAAACCGGGATTTACTAATATATAAAACAGGGAAAATGCTCCCTACCTCACAGGATTTTCCTAAGGTTAACTGTAGTGATATATGCAAAACTGCCAGGGGCGGGCACAGAAGAGATAAGGCCCTTCTCAGGAACCAGCAGTGCCTGTGATGGGCTGTCAACTGCCTTCCTGGGTCCCCCATGCCTCTGTAACAAGCTGTCCACCTGCCCCTCCACTGTCAGACCCTCCAAGCTATTTGGTGTGTGCTCACTGGCCTCCTCAAAGCAGGATGGTATTTGGCACCAGGTGACAAAATTCTTCTCAGGTCTGCAGTGAGTCCCTAGAGGCTTCCCATCCTTCCCGCTCAGGAGGAGGAGGAAGAGAGAAAGGGCATGGAGTTGGAGGGGGACACAGAGTGAAATTTCCAGAAGCCCAGCAACCTCTCATCCTGGTCCCAATGCCAAAAAGCTGAGTCTAAAAGGAAGTTCCTCAGAGGCCTGGGGAAAAGGCCTGTAAGGGAAGTAAAGGGATATCTGGAATGTTGAATGCTGTGAAGAAATTTGTCAGATGAGAAAGGAAAAGGAAAGTGCTTAACTAGGTCAAAGGGCACGAGTTTTCAGTCTACTATTCATCATGACTGGAGGATGACTACTGATCAGATTATTTCAGCCACCAGTATGGAGGGAAAAGGCTTGTTAATTTTTTTTTTTTTTTCAGTGTGTTCCTCCCCACCATGCAAACAGTTCTCATTCTGCAAGGCTGGGGGAATTCAATTCCAAGCACTCAATGTAGTGAGAAGGTGAGGGGTTTGAAGCCAGAATACCTGGGTTCAAGCTGTTGTTCCCCTCTGATCTGCCTGTGACCCTTAGACCTCAAATTCCTCACCTGAAAATAAAAGCAGTTGGGACTTCAGGGCTGTGGTGAGCAATCTGTGAGAAATGTGTGGGGAGGCTTCTCTTAAAGAGGGAACACAGCAGTCATTGGTCACTTGTTATTGTTATTATGCAGAATTTCTCTCTAAGCCAACTAGTGCTGTTCCACTGTCCACAATGAGAAAGACAGCTAGTTGTCAGGGCATTTTGTAATCTTTGGGGATTTAAAAGGTTTAAAAGGCTGAAGAAGAGTAGCCAAGTGCTTTGGTTTCTCACCTGTTCCTCCATCCAATCGCCAGCATCCTGGGGAAAATATGGCCCCTTTTGGGGAAAGGCCACCATCAGGCCCCAGGCAAGCCTCTCTGCAGGCTCAGAGGAGCAGCCAGCGGCTGGGTAGCAAGATGAGGAACAGGGAGCTCAAACATGCCTCCCTCCTGGGGCCTAGGGCTCCACTATGCGCTCTTTTCTTCGTGGGTCACTTCCTCCATTAAAATGGTATTTAACATTGTATTTTATGTCTGAATTTATATAAAAACGGATATAATCCAGGCTGGGTTCATTACTGCATATTCATAATTACTTTTTCTTATGATTTTAATAGAAATTTAATTTAAAAGAAATGAATGATGAGCACTTTGGCCACTAGGGGGAAGCATGAGCTCACTAGATGATTACGGGAACGCGGGTGGAGGGGTGGCCCCAGTAAATAGTGGAGAAAGACAGGGCGACAACTCCCACCGCTGACTCACAAAGGGCTTTTGCTTCCCACAGTGTTTCCTCAGAGAGTGTTGTGTTTGCTCCTCACATCAGTCCCAGGAAGCAGGCGGGTGGGGTGGGTGTTAGTGCCCCACTTGGGGCAGGGAAGTGAGGCTCACCCTGGGAGGCCCAGTGTCATGCAGGGTCACACGGTGGCAGAGGCAGGCCCAATCAGAATTTCCTGGCTCCTCCTGCCATACTTCTCTCTCAGAGTCTCTGCCGGGCTGGATGCTGAGCAGACAAGGGAAGGACGGCGCAGCCAAACTACACTTAATTTTGGTGGCTCAGCCCTGCCAAGCACCACCAGCCTCCCCTCCGCCTGACTCCTCCCCCATAAAACTCACGGGGAAAAGCAGTCCTCCTTCTGAATAGAAGCAGAGAGGACACAACATTCCAGACCCAGGCCCTACCCCCAACCTCCCCTGGGGCCAAGCATGCCTTTGTTCACTCCCCTTGTCCAACCACCGACCAGCCAGGAGCGAGCCTGGTAGGTGGGAGAGACATTCACTCTGCTCCCTGGAGGACAAGCAACACCAGAAGCACACAAAAGGCATTCACTGTGCAAAGGCTAGAGGAAGAAATAAGCACTACATGGGCGCAGGGTGCCTGGCAAGGGCACACAGCAAAGAAGGAAAGACCAGAAACAAAAGCAAACAGAGCAGAGGCAGGAGACATGGGATCTTGGAAGCGGGTTTTCTACCTCCCCGGGGGAACACCCAGCTTGTTGCCTGGTGGAGTGCGTGGCAAGGCTGGAACAATAGGCCTTTCTCTCTCCTCCACAGCTAAGCACACACCCAGGAGGAAGAGAGCTGCGCTCATAGATGCCAACTCTGTGCTGGGGTTCTGGACTGAAGGGGAAGCTAGTTAACAACACAGATAATTTGTGTTCAGTTTCCTCCTTTAGAGGTGAGGGCCATGCCTAAACCCATGTGATAAATAAAAGGCAGATTTCCTTGCTGGATGAGCAGAAAAGGACTGTTCACTTTTTTAGGGGAAACACAAGAACCCAATTGAAATGGATGTGAAAAGGCAACCCCTAGGGTGGTTTGTTGACTTCGAGAGCACCTTTGTGGTTCAAAGGAGCCCAGAAGGTTCTGGGAGCAAGTAGTCCTTCGCAAAGTGTTAGCCAGGCCTGAGGCAAGGGGACATGGAAGGCCCTGGAGATGTGCAATACGTAGGTGGGGACCCTGGGTACTCCAGATTCTCCAAGGACAGGTGACATCCACTCACTGAGCAGCATCCATCCTCAGGGTCACCAAATAGGCAGGAATCTCTCCCTACTCACACCGAATAACTCTAGTACTGGTCTGGTTAGGCCCAACTAAAAGGAATGACAGGCCTGTCACATGTATGAAGAGTCACAGTTCAGTTTCTGGGTTTCCACAGTCCAACCCCCGACTTCCCAGGGGATTGGTGGGTAAAGGTGACAGTCTAGCCTAGGTTGGGAGGAGAGGGACTGAGAAACCAGCTCAAGAAAGGACAGGAGCCCTCAGAACAATGCGTGGACATTCATGAGGCTGTGCATTCAGTATCTGCCTGGAAGAGAGCAAACATGGCAGTTGGGAGCCACAGGAAAAGACTAATCCAAAGAAAGCTTGCCTCTTAGGGCAGGCTGAGCCAGACTCACTATATTCAGGAATTCTGTGATAGAGTAAGATTGACTTACAGAACTGAAAAGGACTTTTAGGATGATCTACTCTGATCCCCTCACATTGGCACAGGAAGGGACTTAGGAGGAAAGAGTCAAACCCTAATGTAGCCCAAAAGGATGATGTGACTTGCTGAATGCCCCATAGCTGCTCAGAAAACAGGAAGAAGCAGCCCCAGTTTCCTGATTTATGGCCCAGGGCTCTTGCTGGTAGATGACACTATCTTGAAAGTGGAAAGTAAATGTGGCCTAGAGGAGTCCTGGGGAGCTGGATGTTTCTCTGAAACTCATGGGGCTAAGGATGCACAATGAACCTTAATTTTATGGCCAGACTCAAGAGGGATGTAGGCCACAAAAACACTGCAATTTATCAGAGTAGTTGGAAAAACAAAACACACAAACCAGCTCAAGATCACATGGCAAGGAAAGGTTGGTGGGAGAGACAACTGTGACAAGGTGTTTCCATCTCCAGTGTTCTGAGGCCTACTGCTCTAAAAGCCTGAGGCTCCAAGGAGATAGGAAGGAGTGTGTGTGCTGACTTTAGAGGAGCAAGCACAAGAGGCCTGTGACTCATGCCCCTGGAGCTTCCCTGGACCACTCCAGCAGCTCTGAGTCAGCAGCCGTGTCTGCGACTGGCACCATTGCTCAAGGCCTTCAATGGTGACTCAGCAGAAAGGGGTAGGACAATGAAACGCTCTTGCTTGGAGAGGCTGGTCGGCCAGAACCTCCCACCTGTGGCATCCTCTGAGGCTCCCGAAGTGCAGGCTGTCAGAGCCTCCTCGGCCTAGGGCAGAGCTGGAGGCTGGCAGTCTGCACTAGAACAACATCAGTTTGATTTCTTGAGTTTAAGCAGCTAGTTTTCCTCAAATACTTATTTTACCAAAGAGAAAAACTTTGGAAGACAATGTAGGAGAATACCTAATTCTATAATTTCACAGATGAAGAAACTGAGATACGAATAGATTATGTGCCTTTTTTTCCCCCTAGATTATGTGCATTCCCCAAGATTACTTAGGGCCTTTTCCTTGAGTTCACCTTTAAGCCAACTGGTAGTTAAGGAGGTAAGGGTGACAGGGCTCTCAGAGATATACTTGGGCCTCTCTTGTGGCAGGTAGAATAATGCTCCCCCCCAACCAAGATGTCCACCCACTAATTCCTAGAACCTGTAAATATGTCCTTACATAGTAAAGAGGACTTTGCACATGTGATTGAGGATGTTGATGTAAAAAGATTATTCTGGATTATCTAGGTCAGTCCAATGTTGTCACAAGGGTCCCTATAAGTAAAAGAGGGAGGCAGGAGAGGCAGAGGCAGAGATTAGAATTCCCTCTACTGCTGACTTTAAAGAGATGGGGAAAGAGTGTAGGCAGTCTCTAGAAGCTGGAAAAGTAAGAGAACAGATTCCTCCCCAGAGCTTCCAGAAGGAACACAGCCCTGCCTCCACCTTGACTTTAGTTCAGCGAAATCCATTTGTGAAATCTGTTTCATTTTAAGCCACTAAGTTGATGGTGATTTGTTGCCTCAGCAATAAGTAACTAATACATGTCTCCCTGCCTCTCCATCCCACTGCTATCCAGTCTGTGGCTTCAAAGAATAGGCTTGGAAACTAATTTGCCACCCCTCAATTTCTACTCAGTGAGATATAAAAATAAGTAATTTGGAAAATTGTAGTAAAAATACCATGTCCCTTTGTTTCAATAATAAAAGTTGTAGATACTTGATCAAGTCAGACTCAGTTGGACATAAAAAATAAGTTAGTATTTCTCTTGTCACCACCCTTTTAAGCCCTTCTGTGGAATTATTCTTCCATTTTCCTGGGTGAAATGCTGGGCATATCCTTAAGCTTTTATGATCACTTTCAGGTGTTAATAAGCATCTCATTTTTAGGTATGAGTCTCACATCAGAGCTTTAATCTCTCACCTCATATAAAGCTTCTTCCCACCCTAGTTGGGGCCTGAAAAAGACTCTGAAGCCTGCAGAAGTGCAGAGGGTGTGCTGGGGAGAAAGATGCTTAGCTGCCTGACTAATTTCCCACTGGGTCCTTCCACTCCTCTGCTACTCACATTGCTGGCTCCAGCCCCTTCCGGGTGGGAAGACAAGGGGCAGCAGGCTCTCTTGGCTCAGAGTGTGGCAGATGTTCCTCAGGGAGCATTCTGGACATGTCCAACCACACAGCGCCCTGGTGAAACTTCCCAACCACTGGCTGCCTCCCAACAGCTCTTCCCTCAGTCCCTACCGACAGCACACCCCAGAAAGAACCCAGCTCTGCTAGGAGAACCTCACTCTATCTTCTGGGGTGGGGTCTCTTCCTCGGTGACACCTTCCAGTCTCCACTGTACCCAAGCGAATGCACCTCTTTGCTTTGCCTAGCACTGGGCATGCACACCACCCTCACTCAGCCCTTCCTTTCCACTCTTCCTGTCTCAGGCAGCTCCAGCCAGAGCCTCACTTTTCGATTTTTCCAGGTAAGGTGCAGTGTTATGAACTGTCCTAGGCCAATTTGGCCAGGCAGGACCACTGGACTACTTGGAGGAAGAGTAGCCATCAATAGGTAGAGGTAGGGGAGGATTAGTTATTCCTTCACAATGTTATTATTAGGTTATCATGAAAGCTTTTTGTCTTTGCACAAAAGACATTTAAGGGAAACATCATGATACTGTAGAGGCAAAATTCAAATAAACTACAGGGTTAGCATCAGACAACTAGATTTCTTCACACCAACTGCTAGCTGCAGGACCATTAGAGATCAAGCCTCTAATGCCTTTAAGAGCACAGGCTATTCCCATTTATTTCACAACATAAAATCCATTTTAAGCATTCATTATGCTAATTAGCAAAGTCCCTGGCACTGCTCAAAGATAAAGATAACTATATGTCCTGTGGTAGCTGCCTCTGGAGTATGGGTAAGGCTACAGCTTAACAAACACACACAGTATCACCCTGTTTGTGCTGAAGCATTTCAGATTACGTTACAGACATCATTACAGTCAGGCTCCAGTCTATTTCCCTCAACTCCCGACGACCCAAGTCAAGTCCTCCTAAGAAGCCTCTCCCCACATTCTGTCTCACTGTGACAGTGTGGGGCTAGGCAGTTTCCACCACTCTGCTTTGATCAGCCAGGAGGCATGATGTCAGTTTTCCTCCTGGGAGACACCTTACCTTCCCCAAGCGGTTCTCTCAAAGCCCCGCCCTGCACTTGGCTTGTGGTGGCTTGTGGTAGTTTACTGACAACTCTCCTCAAAGAAGTCCCACCGCTCTCGTCCTCATCAACTTTCTCCTCCCTTCCCCACACCTCTGTATAAGTGATAGGCTCCGAGTCATTGGGCTGGGCTTCAGGGGTGACTGCTTAGCAAATTCTGTGTGGAGGGTTTAGCTCCCCTCCATGGAATATGGCCACCTAATACCTATTGTTTTTAGCTTTGAGGGATGAGCTGAAATTCTGTAGTAACAAAATAGCCTCCCTAACATCCTGCTGCAGAGCAATGGAATTTGCCTTGCTTCTCTTTTTACCTTGATTGCCAAGGTTGAGTTTAATACCTACCTGCAGTAGCTTCTCTTCAACCTAGATTTCAAAACCCCCTGGGTCCATCAATCCCCTTCCTCCTCCCTCTTCCTCCCTAACTCACTCACACCTTCTCCTTCTGCTTTCTTCCCTGTGTCACTCACTGCTGCTGTTCTTTTGCCCTTGCTTCAATGATTCTGATGTTTGTTCACTTGCTTAAAGAGTAAAGTTATCTTAGAAATAAATCATCTGTTAAAAGTTATAAAGTTTTGCTGTAAGCTTCCCAGTGAGTGGCTACTTGAAGGCATGAGGAAAACATGAATGTTATTCCTGTGATAAGTTACAACACCAAACCACACAGATGGCATTTGTTTCACTAGATGCTACAATGGTACTTCTCTTTAATCAGATGATGCAAGATAAACTGTATGACACTGGAGAAACATCTTCTGATCAGTTACACAGAATCTGGAAAAGCAATGAAGGGAAATCCTTAACACAAATGTTTCTTAGTTTCAGAAGAGACTAATGATGGCTAAAGGAGTAGGAACAAGACACAGGTGAAGGAGAATTTGAGCGCTCTGGGGAGTTGCTCCATATGGAAAAAGTGGGAAGTAGATATCCATACCTCTGAAGAGTGTCAGAGTGTCACAACAGGGTCAGAGCAGAGTTATGCAGAGTCATTAGAAGGGACAAGAGGCTATATGGCCTGCAAGATCCAACTAAAATCTCCTGGCATATACTGATACAAGGTAAAGACTGCCACAATCACGGGAAAGGGGGCAGGATGCCAGACACAGAGAGAAAGAAGAGTTACCAAGGCAAAGGACAGCTATGTCCATCTTGTGGTGCCCAGAAGAGGAGAGGGAGCTTTACTGCCTATGGACCTGTGGCAGGGCTACTCTGAGATGAAGGTAGGTTGGTAGCCAATGGACTCTGGTTAATACAGGATTCAGAGGAATTCGGTATCTTTGGTGCATGATTTCAGGATCTATACCATGAAATATACAGATTGGGCTATTTTAGCTTGATGTCCTTCAACGTTTAATAAAAAGACTTGTGATGAAGACCTGGTTTTCCTTGGGGTTGGGAGAGGATGAGCCAGTAGAGTCACAGCATATTATGGCTCTGAGAAGACAAGTATACTAGTGGCTCACTGCTCAGTGTCAACAAGTGGATAAGCCCTCTAGGTCAGCTTCAGTCTTGGGGTCTGTATTTAAGATGAGAGCCTCTCTCATGAGCACTGTCTTTCCTTAGAGTAATGGTGCTAAGACCTTCATGGATACCAAATCACCCAGAGGCCTTGTTTTGCTGAGCTCTATACCCCAGGTATCTGATCCTGTAGTTCCAGGGTAAGGCCCGGGAATTTGTGTTTCTAACAACCAAGCTCTGAGGTTATACTGAGTTGTGGGTCCAGGCACTACACTTTAAGAACCACTAAGAACTTCCTTCGCCCCCACACCTAGGCTACTCCCCAGACCCAGTGAGTGAGAATCTCTAGGGGTGGGACACAGGCACCAATATTTTTTAAAACTCCCTGAGTGTTTCCAAAGATGACCTACTATCAGAACTACCATTCTAAGAGAGTGATTTCTACATGAAAGGCTGACATAAAATCACCATCATTTAGGCAAGAAAGCAGCATTTCCCATCCTGCAATAAAATAAAACAGGAATGGCTGTTATCACTAATTGTATGCGGATAATGTGCCAAGATTAACTAATTTACTCCTTACAACAACTATCCCCATTTTATAGATGTGTGAAACAGGCACTTGGTGAGGTTAAGTGATTTGTCTGAGGTCATGCACCTAGTGACAGGGCTGGGGTTTGAACCCAGGTATCATGGTCTCAGAGTGTCTGCATGAGGCCTGCACTACAGAGTCCTGTGTGCTCAGTCCATGGGAGGGTATTAAAAGCTTTGCCCTCTGTGAGCAATATTTATAGTGAAAATGGAATGATCATGTCCCATAATTTTTCAAATTGGGTTAGAACACTAGTTAGGATTCACTACTTAACAGTGATATAACTTGAGCAAGTCCTTTAGCCCCTCTGAGCCTGTTTCTCATCTATCTAGAAAGTCAGTATAAATGTGCCTACTTCGCAGGCCTGCTGGGAAGCCTAAAAAATTTTTGCCAAGTACTCCATACAGTGCCTGGCACTTAGCTGAGGTTGAAGAAATGTTCTTCCCTTACCATTCTCCATCAGCCTTTCCTCTAAGGGTCCTAAGAACCCAAAAGAGTTTTTCCCAATTGTTCCTTGAGTGACTTTACAAGTACGACTTTCCTCACAATTGACTAAACAAATAAATATGGGGGGGGGGGCGGAATGAGAAGTTTTCCTGCTGTATGGAAGGAAGCACAGATGTTAGGCTTTGCCGAACAATGAGTTGCACACTCATGACACTGGAAATTGAGGAAATCTGTGCTACTACTTGAGGGGAAATAAGCAATGATTTATGAGCTGTGGCGTCCCAGCATATCCCAGAGCAGCTGCATTGCACCAAGGGTCGGGGTGCTGGGTGGGGCACCCACAGCTGCAAGGTGTGCTTCCAGTCAGTTGTTACTAATAAAAAAAGTATTGAAGCTTGTGACTCACTAAGCAGTAATACATTCAACTAGATAAGCTTTCTCAAGGGGAGGGAAGGGACAGAGCCTAGCTCGCTGGGACTGTACACAATTCTGGGTGGGCCTTTGGGAGCTTTGCAAGTGAGTGTCACCCAAACAGATGCCAAAACTAAAAATGACTGCATATGCTGCTTAAGGCAGATCGAAAGAACATTCTGAGGCAATGTACAATAATTTTTATATCCTCTGACTTCTGAGAAGAGAAAATGAAGTTCTGAGACTCCTGGTAGTGAAAGCAAAAAGTACTGTACAGTGCATTCGTGGCTTTCATTAATTCATAAAAGAAAGCTTAGCAAAACTTTATCCCAGTACTAAAGTCCAAGTGAAAATTATTGGCAAGGGTTTCTTACATTAGGCAACATAATGAACGTCTATGGCAATTTTACAGAGATTTTAAAGTTGTGCTTCACCTGATCATTTCTTTTTTTTTTTTTCTTTTTTTTTTTTTTCAACGTTTATTTATTTTTGGGACAGAAAGAGACAGAGCATGAACGGGGGAGGGGCAGAGAGAGAGGGAGACACAGAATCAAAAACAGGCTCCAGGCTCTGAGCCATCAGCCCAGAGCCCGACGCGGGGCTCGAACTCACAGACCGCGAGATCGTGACCTGGATGAAGTCGGACGCTTAACCGACTGCGCCACCCAGGTGCCCCTCATCTGATCATTTCTTAAAACGACACTGGATAAAAGTTTAGGGACACAATGTTAAATTGTCTGAGAAAGCATCTCTGGGTACCAGAGGAATCTAATCCAGGAAGAGAACAGTGTGAGTCTAGAGGAGGGAAAGTTTAGAGAATTGCAAAGTACCTCACATATTACAATTGCTGATTATTTTGGTAACATCCAACCCCCTTTTAAATGCAAAGATAAACATCATTTGAGAGCACGGCTGAGTAGCTCCTTAATAAGAGCATGTCTAACAGTGAACAATTTGGTGTGTATGTAAGATAATGTGAAATGAGGTCTGTGGAAGCAAAGAGAAGTAGTACAATTTTGTGCTTCTCTTTGGACAAAAGGTGTTGAGGGGAAAGGCATTTGTGCAAATTCCAAATAGATTTTCAAATCTAGAAAAACAAAACCTCAGTTATGGACTAAGTTGTATTTCAAAGAAAAGCTGAAATGGCTTGCTTTCAATTCTTAATAGCAAAAAGGGGACCTGTTCTGGACTTAAAAGAATCAGGATGACACAAATTTAAAAACAACAGATTTACCAATCTTCTTAAATTTATTATCATTATCTATAAAAACATTAGCTTTTTAAGGGTAAAGAGGGCTTTAGGATGGTCAAAATTTACTAGTCAGTGAATTGTGGCCTAGGACACCCTTCATTATAAAATTTAGCCTAAGGAAGCTTAAGGAACCCTCAGAGTTGAGGACAGGGCCCTGAGGTTCAGCCCAAGTGGCCGGCATCCCCTGGTGCCTCCGGGGCCACCTCTCCTCTGGAATGTGAGGCCTTCCACACAGCACCGACCACAAACCTGGAGCCCGCCACCTGCAATCCTCAGATGTTGCTCGGGTTGCTGAGCAAACACCCGCTGTTTGCGAAAACAGAAGGTTCAGTTTTATAAGACAGGACAAACCAAACATCGAGGCACAGGAGCACAGACACACGGGCCCACCAGCCTCAGCTACACCGCCTGCACCTTTCAGGGACGGGAAAGCTCGTCCTGCCGCGGGCGGAACGCGGAAGGCCGCCATGGCGAACCACGTGGCCCGGGTGTCCTCCGCTCTGGGGGAGGACCCAGACCCCTGTGATGCCCTGTGCTTTGCGCCGACCTGTGGCTTCCGGGACGAAGAGAGGGCAGCACAAGGCTGCGGGCTGAAGCTGCCGAGCCCCGCCCTCCGCCCCAGCTCGGTTTTGGGTCTCCGTTCCTGGAAGCGCCGAGGGTCCCTACCTTGGCAGTCTGGTGACCCCGAACTGCAGGCAGCCAGCCGACGCTGGACGGCCTCGTTCTGAGCGATGGCCGTGGGCCTCCCGCTCTCCTGCGATGGCCCTGGCTCCGCAGCAGCAAGAGGCAGACAGGCTCCGGGGCCGCACTGCCGCCGCCATGACACTACGCAGGGCACGCCGCCCGTCTCAGGCTCGTTCCCCGCCTGCGCGTGATGCGTGTGCTCACCTTGAGCACGTGCTCGGGGCCTACGAAACAGGGAGTCCGAAAATACTTCGAAAATGGCCACGTTGGCCACTCCCTCACTGACTTAACTCTCTCGTGAATCGCATTTCCATCTTGATGGTTTTCTAGATTAAAGGAGAGTTGATTTTGGCCTTTTGGTGTTCATAGTTTCTTTTCCCTTATACTGACTCTATAAATGTACCTTTGCTTCCCACGCCTAAAGGAATCACTTGACCTGTGGTTTCATGTTCCTGCTCGGCTGTTTGTAAGTCCTTGCTCTACACAGTCTGGGAGGCCGAGGGCCAGATTTAAAGTTTTTCTGGACAGGGCCTACCGCAGAACCACTGTTCCATTCATCAAACATTTAGAATTGGGTTAATGGTGAAAACAGTTTCAGATATTTTAACCTTTGCATTGTATAGTATTTTTCGTCTTTTTTCAATGTACAAAAGTAACTGCATACTTGACATTAACTTTATGCAATTTTACTAATAGATTAACTTTATGTAATTTAAACCCTATATCTTTCATTCAGCATTATAACATAAGCGTTAATATTTTCCCACATCACTTAAAAGTCTATATGTAAATATTATTTGTAATGGCCATTTCTTCCCTTAGTAGGCTATATCATATTTTACTAAATCATTTCCCTATTGTTAGGTAGTGGTTTCCAGTTTTCCACTGTAATAAACAATACTGCAATGAACATCTTTCATTTTTTAAAAATGTTTATTTATTTTTGAGAGAGCGCGTGCACACACACACACACACACACACGAATGGGGAAGGGGCAGAGAGAGAGAGAGGGAAAGAGAGAATCCCAAGCAGGCTCCATGCCCTCAGCTCAGAGTTCAACTCTGGGCTGGAGCCCACTAACCATGCGATCATGACCTGAACAGGAGTCAAGAGTCAGAGGCGTAACCAACTAAGCCAGCCAGGTGTCCTGAACAGCTTCTTCATAAAGGTTTTTCTGCTTTCTGTTTACCTCCTTAGTGTCGATTTCTATAAGAGGAATTTTGGGTTTAAGGCTATGAATATTTTCAAAAGACTTTTTGATGTGATATTTAGTGGTAGCACTACAGCAGCTTTGAGCAACAGGAATTTCACCAAATAACTATGATTGATACTTGAAAAGAAGACAGAGAGAGAGAAGGATGGCATGGGGAATGTTTCTTGAGCTTTAGGGCCTTGTTCATAAATATATGAAATAATTGTATGCTTTAGAAAGTCTTATCTGTGGATGTTCAGCCAGCTTCAGTCAGAGCCTACACTTAACTAGAGAGTCAGGAGACTATCTAGTATGGGTGATAACTGCTTACTCCAAGTACAAATTGGGGCTTCTCAAGTGGCAACTGTCCCCATATCATTGTCATCCCAGTTCTGGTGGCTACAGAAGTAGAAAGGATCTTAGAGATGTCTGTCTAAACTCCTCATTTTACAGTTGAAGAAACTGAAGCACGGAACACCTGGCACAGTAATTCTTAACCCTGGTTTCATATTATAATCATCTAAGGAGGCTTTTATTTTATTTTATTTTATTTTTAATTTTTTTTTCAACGTTTATTTGTTTTTGGGACAGAGCATGAACGGGGGAGGGGCAGGGAGAGAGGAAGACACAGAATCGGAAGCAGGCTCCAGGCTCTGAGCCATCAGCCCAGAGCCCGACGCGGGGCTCGAACTCCCGGACCGCGAGATCGTGACCTGGCTGAAGTCGGACGCTTAACTGACTGCGCCACCCAGGCGCCCCTAAGGAGGCTTTTAAAACTCCAAGTACCACCCCCAGATATTCTGATGTCATTGTCTGAAGTGGGCATTCGTATTATATAAAAACTCCTTAGGTAATATTAATATGACCTAGGATTGAACAGCTCGGGTAGAACAGGAAAGGAATGGCCTTTAGAGTCACTAGCATCTGGGTCAAATCCCAGTTTTGCCATTTACTAGCTGTGTGATTTTGAAGATCCATGATTTCTCTCCTCCTCAGAGTCCCCATTTGTAAATCATAAGAGTGCACGAGGACTACATGAAATAACATATGTAATATGTATTTCAAGGTTCCTGACACATGAGTGACATTCAAAAAATATCGAGTCCTTTCATATGTACCTGAGATCCTATAACTAGCTAATGGCAAAATTAGAAGGCCAGTTAGAACCATGCTATGCACCCAGTAGGCACTTAATGAATGCTTGAATGATGTTCCTCTGGTAGCATAATCTTTGAGCATCAAGATGCATGTTTCTGAGACTTTCAAACTCCATGTTGAGCCAATATTAGTCAGAACAAGATCTTACCTCATAGAGAGAGAGATCTCATTCACCAGGCATTAATTTACATTTTACTTTTAGTTGTTCAGCAAAAAAGGAATCTATTTTTATTCTGATCAAACAATTGATTATGACTGAGCTGCTAGAAAAGAAATCATAGCTTTATCATTACATAAATGTATGAGGATGTTTATGTAACTCATGTTTTAAGCTAAGTATATATCAATTAAAATGCCCTCCTAAAAAAATTGACATGAAAAGTGTAAGACCCCTCAAGCAATGAACTCGTACTACTTCGCCTTTCACTGACTTTAGCCTGAAGGTCTTTAGCATAATATTTTCTATATTTTCTATCACAGATAGCCAGATAAGGCTGAATTTAGTCTCAAAAGACCTAGGATTGAGGTCCAGTTCTGTCATTCACTGTGTGTAAACCTTAGATGATCATTTTTCTTTGTCTCTTTTGCCTTCTCATGAATAAAATGAGGGCCATCATGGCATGATCTGGCTTTAGCACAAAGTGAGACTGTGATGCTGACCCAGTAGGACATGCTTATTAAATATTTATTAAGCACATGCTGGGTGCCCTACTCTATGGCGGGAGACCTATGGGAATCACAAAGCTGTTGGCCTTATGGAGAATAGCTTGGAGTCTAACTAGAAGAGAAAAACCCCACAGACGATGAACAGCTAAGGACCAATTCCTACTTGAGAGCTGTGATAAGTCCAGCACAAGAGACTCATGCGAGAAATAAATGGGAACATTTAAGAGATGACAATCACGGAGAAATGAAAGGGAGTTGAAATTCAATTTCTGCCTCTTAGCTCTTTCTCTTCAGTGTCTTGCACTGAATAATAACCTGAAACAAAACTGTTTTAAGTTGATGGAACCGGGCCTTTTCCTAATGACACATTCCAGCCTTTTGTCTATGTTCTTCACCTCCCTTACTTTGCCTGGTTTTCTGCAGACTTTGCAAGCCCCAGGGTTGTCCCCACCCTTGTTTAGACCTTGTGTGCCTCATACAGCTCTCGACAGAGCCCATACTGTGTAAAGGATGCACAAAGGAGACTCAGTCTGCAAATAGTGGTGTAGGAAGTGTGGCAGCAGGAATGTTTGAGCTTGCCATCGCACAGATGCACAGATGGCCACTGGGAGGGCAAGTCCTCTGTGTGAGTCACAACCCTCGGCATGGGTGAGCAGCTGATGAGACTGGTGGGCATTTTTGTCTGACCCCATTCTAAGCTACTTTCTGAGTCCTTCAATTACCCATTTGTAACATTTTCTTCCAGCAGCTGGGAAAAAAAACAACAACGGCAGCGGCAGCCCATGTATTAAACCTCAAAAGTAAAGCTGTCTGGATTATGAAGATAGAAGAGGAAGTTTGAGAGACTCACAATGAAAGGGTTTAACAAGAGCTGCCTGTGAAAGTGTTGATTCGCAAACTCTTGGAGCATTGGAAATGATTTCCTTAACAACGGAAGGAAAACTGACCAGGGGCATGAGTGTTTCATTCATTTTTCAGATGAGAACAGCAGCATTGCCAAGAGAGGCAGAATGTCTGCCTGCTCCAGCCAGAGTTTCAGCCCTCAGCACAGCCATGGACTGCCTGTGTGTTCTTCCACAAATCATTTCATCTCCCTGGGTCTCAGTTTATCCATCCATAAAATGACAGGCGGATCTAAGTAAATTGTGAGTTTCTTTTTGACTGGAACATCCTGATTCTATGCAAGCCATCTTGCATATGCTAAATTATGCATTGCTTAGAGAGATCTAACTGTGCAAGAGATGAATAAAGCATATTCATTGACTTTCTGACTAAGTGGGACTCAGGCACCTCCATGCTGCTGTGCTGTGCTGTGCAGGGAAAGGATGACGAGTCTCTGCCTGAGGGAAGAGAGAGCTATTTTGAGGCAGGGCTGATTAGAGATAAGGTGTCTCCTTTCTTCGCAGTGCTCTGGCCCTGACTCACCCGAAGTTCTTGGGATTAAAGCTTAACCCTTGATGGATGGATGTAAGCTAACTCCACTGCTTGCCTATGAAAATGGCGCCCAGCACGCTGCTTCCTGAGCCCCAGCTTATCATCGTCCCTTAGGAACATTCTTTGACCTCTCCTTGCTTAAAGAGTTTCCCTGAACTGCAGCCCTTGCTCGTAACCTCTCCCCTTGACATCTCTTGTTTGCTCTTTCCTGTTATTCACGGAGTCTTCTGGGTTATATATAAAAGAGAACGTCTCAGTAATCCTCTTAACAGCAAAGAAATCCGGTCACCCCTGTTAGGCAGGGGGTTGGAAGTGTCACAAGGTTCTTGAAAGAAGCACCGGACAAAGCTGCAAAAATACTTTGCATGGAAAAGCCCAGAACAGGACCGACACAAAAGACCATTAGAGTTATATTGATTTGAGTGCCAACAAAAGTAAACTCTAAGGTACAGTTATGCTAACATTTTAATTTAAAAACTTAAAAAAAAATCAACATGTTTTTAAAAGGATGTAATTTTACAAAATGTTCGACTTTTTCTTTTTTGCGTTTATTTCTACTCTCGGTGTGTTATCTTTGATTGATTTGTTTATTTTTTGGCTTGGGAATGCTGAAAGCGCCCTTGTGACACTTGACATGACGGGGACTGTGGGGCCATGGCTTGAACTGTGCTGATTTTATTCTGTCACTTTGTTCCTAACAAGCTGGATGCAGATGGAATTGTTAAAACCTGACTCATATTTCAAAGACACTTGAGAGAGTTCACTTTAAAAAACATACGCACCAAAGCCCTTTCTAACGAGAATAATCACCCCTCTGGTTGTTTTTGAAAATTAATGTCTTTGAATTTTAAGGTTCTTGAAGTAAGGGACATAACCCAGTGTGGAAAACACTGTTCTCGAGACAGCTATGGAGTCGAAATGACCCGAGACCATGGGAAAATTCTATTCACTTCTTTGAAGTCCACTGTCTCTACCTGAGAAGATAGGATTGCCCATATGTGTCGAATTCCCAGCTATAAACCTAGATGCTGTAACGAAAAGGGGCCAGATTGGGTTCCAGGAGCCTGAGCTCAGGCTCTGTCCGCTGCCAGCTCTGTGACCTCAATAAAGTCACTTCTCAGGAGCTCAGTGTTCTCATCTATAACACAAGAATTGTGTTCAAAATGACCTCTGAGTCCCTCTCAATTAGGATATTTTGGGATTTGAGCAATTTATTGTTTGGAAGCCACTACAAAAGAGAAAAGAACTTGGTAGTATCAGTTTCGATTCAAGTTGGGGCACCTGTGCCATCTTGGTGCCATATTAGGTCTTGCGTAGGACAGGATTCAGCATTCGAGCATTCATCCCCTCAACAAACACTTCTGAGCAGCTACCGTGTCTGTGCTGAGGGGCCAGGATACAGATAGGAATAAAACCCAGTGCCTACAGGGAGCTTTCCCTTACACAGAGAAGATAGCACGTGAAAACTCATTTTTGAAAAGTCAGTTATTTATACATTTAGTCCAGTAGACTCTCCGATTCTTAATTACCAAGTCACATACCAAAGCGACAGCCTTCACCGCGTCGCTCGGCTTTTACCGCATGTCTCAGAGGCACCAGGTTGAGGTGAAGCCAGGACACCTGATTGATTGTTTTAAAATCTTTATCATGAAATTTTAAATATGAAGAGAGAGAGAATACAAAGAACCCTTATGTAATTATTACTCAGCTTCAGTAATTATGAATTTGTGACCAACCTTGTTTAATGGCTAGCTTCTCTTAACTCCAGATTATGTTGAAGCAAATCCAACACAGCCTATCTTTCATCTGTACATGTTTAAGAAGATATTAGGAAAAACAATGTGTTGTTTTTTTTTTTTAAGGAGCATACCAAAATGCTTACAGTGGTCTGTTTCTTGATCTGCAGGCTGGAAATACAGATAGATGTTTCCCCTTTTTAAAAATTCATCAATTGAGGGGACGCCTGGGTAGCGCAGTCGGTTAAGCGTCCGACTTCAGCCAGGTCACGATCTCGCGTTCCGGGAGTTTGAGCCCCGCGTCGGGCTTTGGGCTGATGGCTCAGAGCCTGGAGCCTGTTTCCGATTCTGTGTCTCCCTCTCTCTCTGCCCCTCCCCCGTTCATGCTCTGTCTCTCTCTGTCCCAAAAATAAATAAACGTTGAAAAAAAAAAATTCATCAATTGTGAACATACGATTTTTTCAGTGTGTAGATTATACTTCAATAAAAAGATAAAACAGGGGCGCCTGGGTGGCTCAGTCGGTGGAGCGACCGACTTCGGCTCAGGTCATGATCTCACAGTTTGTGAGTTCAAGCCCCGTGTCGGGCTCTGGGCTGACAGCTCGGAGCCTGGAGCCTGCTTCAGATTCTGTGTCTCCCTCTCTCTCTGCCCCTCCCCTGCTCATGCTCTGTCTCTCTCTGTCTCAGAAATAAATAAACATAAAAAAAAAAACTTATTAAAGAAAAAAGATAAAACAAAACATAACCACAATACTACTACCACTCCTAAAAATGTGACACTAGTCTTTAACCAGTGCTGAACAATCGTATTTTATTTTTTTTAAGTTTTTTAATGTTTATTTAATTTTGAAGGAGAGAGAGATAGAGAATGAGTGGGGGAAGAGCAGAGAGAGAGAAAGGGAGACACAGAGTCCAAAGCAGGCTCCAGGCTGTGAGCTGTTAGCACAGAGCCTGACGTGGGGCTCGAACTCACAATCTGTGAGATCATGACCTGAGCTGAAGTCGGACACTTAACCAACTAAGCCACCCAGGCACCCCTGAACAATTTGAAACAGTATGGAAATTCAGCAATAAAATAGGCAGAGGGCATGATGAGAGGGAGGGTCATCTAACTTGGCCTGGAGTGGGAGCAGGGGACAAAGTTGGATGCCTAGAAAGTGCTACGGTCACTTCTCTCAGTTCCTTGTCTTGTAGCGGCTACATGAATGTCCATACATGCACGCATATGCATTCCCAGGCATGTGTATGAAGGGAGTGAGCAAGGCCTCAGGGAACACAGCCTCTGGCGAAGCTCTCAGTAGACACTCGGAACAGAGGAGAAAGTTCTCAGGGTTAGCTAGGGACCCCAAATGACAGGGTAGAGATGATGAAGGATTTTCCCTGTTTGCCCACAGAAGGGCTCACCCAGAGTGCTTAGCACTCTCAGAGCTACTTTGAGATGGGACCCCCCTCAGAGCCAGGCACAGGCCAGGTGGGTGGCTTGAGGTGCACCCTGGCACAAGGCCTGGGTACATATGTGGCCATCTCGAGTAATAAAGAAGAGGCGAGAAACTCTCTCTCACTGAGTTCTTTTCCTTCAGACGTGCCCATAAGCGCTAGAACTTTTGTCTGGAATCTTTGGAAAGGCTCCCTTCTTATTCCCCACCCTCACAATCTCTGTGTGTGTGTGTTTGAAACCGTCAAGTGTTTTGCACCCTCCCCTGTCACCACCAATACCACACCATCCTTGGGTTTTTTGCCAGCTAGTCGCACCCACGCTGTGGAGGCAGCTCCTTAGGTGTCCTTTCTTCCCGGCTCTCCGGCCATTCCTCCAGGTCCAGCATCCCTGCTCGGAGCTGCCTGCGGCCCCACTCTGCAGCTGACCCTCTGGTATCAGCAACCTCAAGAAGGCTACTTCCAGGGCCCAACCGTGCCCACCTCCAGGGTGGCTGGGAAAGCAAAAGGGGATGATGCGGGCAATGCACCTGCCACGTCAGTGACCCTCAACGAGGTAGAGCTTCTGGTTAGTCGTTTTTGCTTTTCCAAATTTCTGTTGTAAGAAATCCTTTAAAATTTTTTAACGTTAATTTATTTTTGAGAGAGAGGCAGACAGAGAGCGGGGCAGGGGCAGAGAGAGAGAGGGAGACACAGAATCTAAAGCAGGCTCCAGGCTCCGTGCTGTCAGCACAGAGCCCGACGCGGGGCTCGAACCCACAAGCTGTGAGATCATGAACTGTTGCAGGCAATTTTAACATTCAAACGGTAGTATTGTGAGTCTCCCACATTCATGACCCAGCCATCTTGTTTCACCTATATCTCCACCTCACATGTCCCTCTGCGTGTTTCCTCCAGCAACTGGATTATTCCAAAGTTAAATTCAGGGAATCTATTTTAATTTTCAAAATCATCATATGTCTTGGGGAACCTGGGTGGCTCAGTTGGTTGAGAGTGTCCGACTCTCGATTTTGGCTCAGGTCATGATCCCAGGGTTCTGGGATCGAGCCCCATGTCGGGCTCTGTGCTGAGCATGGAGCCTGCTTAAGATTCTCCCTCTCTGTCTGTCTGTCTGTCTGTTGCCTCTCCCTCTGCCCCTCTCCCCTGCTTGTGCACACACGTTCTCTCTGTCTCTCATAAAAGCCACATAAATCAATAAAATTTTATTTCTTTTTGAAGAGGTAATATTGACACGACTCAAATTCCAAAAGTATAAAGGGTTAAAAGAGAAACGTCCCTCCCTCCCTCCTCACCTCTGCTCCACCATGTGGTAGATTAAAACTGATGTCCATTGTACTTGAAGACATGGAGTTTGTTTCTCCCCCTTGAATTTGGGCTTGGTTGTGTGAGGTGCTTTGGCCAAAGGGACTTCAGCAAACATCACGCAAGTAAAGGCTGGAAAATGTTTGCAATGGGTTGCTCTCTTTCTTCTGGGGGTTCAGGCATTGCCATGTGAAGCCTCCCCAGCCACTACCAAACCACAGGAATGCGACCTGGAATAAGATGGTTGTTTTAAGCTACTAAGTTTGGGCTGGGTCGGTATACAGCACAGGTCAACTGATACCTTCCCAGCTCCCCACACCCACCCAGTGCGCTCCTGCCCAGGGGAATACAATATCACCGGCTTGTGAATCTTTCCAAAGACAGTCTCCGTGGAAATATATATTCTCCTCCCTTCCCCTCTTGTCCCTTTTTAAACAAATGATAACACGCGGTTCCTAACCTAGTTGTAGCTGTTTGACATAACAAGGTATTCGGGAGATCGTTCCCTACCAGTGTACGAGAACCTTTCTTCAGAGTGTGCCATCGGATGCACAGACCATAAATTATTTAATCAGGCCTTTATTGATAGCGTTTAGATTGTTTCCAGACTTCGGCCGTTTCCAGCAACGCTCGCAACGAACAACCTTGCAGTCCATCATCAGCACGCCTGTGAGCATTTCTACAGGAGGACCTCCTGGCTGCGGCTTGCAGGGTGTAATTGCGACGGGCCTGCTCGTGGAGTATAACCTGTGGGGAACTCCTTTCTGTTCCTCGGGCCTCCCCTCTTCTCTCGGGCACAGTTGTCCAGCTGCAGATTCCCAGTGTCCCTACTTGTTCCTCTTGCTGACAAGGGCAACGCGGCCAGTTCCTGCTCACCCGGACCTCTCCCACCCCAGGATGGGACCAGGCGAGGACTGGGGGTGCTCTGACCGCCTCCACCCCCCGCCCCCCCGCTCCATTCCAGGCCCTAGAATGTGAAAACGCTGATGCGTGGAGCTGCTGAGAACTATGCACAACTACGATTCTGTGGACAGTTCAGATAAGTTATCATTTACTGACAGACACTAACCAGTCCAACAAAGGCAAGAGTCTCGGTGCAAACAAACAAGCGTCTGGAGCAGCAGGACAAAGGAGCCTGTGTGTAACAAATTCCAATGAAATATCCCGTTCCCCACTTCACCCCCAGGCCATTAACGCCAAGGAGCACTCAACCTCATGAAGCTAAACAAACCAGAGTTGCGGTCACCAGGAAGTGTCCTTGGTGACTGTGGAATAGGAGTTGGCACCAACCGCTGGTACCGTGCCTGGCGGCTCAGGAGCCAAGGGCACACGCCCGCTCCCTGGTGCCCAGCCGTCTTCCTCCCTTTCCTTTCACTCATCCCAAGGCCGGCTTCTCAGAAGACGGGGCTGGGCTGGATCTCCCTGCTCCCTGGGAGGAAGCACATTCTGGAGGAGACTGGAGCCCCACTGTGACCTTGCTGCCCTTTGCCGGGATCCCCATGAGGACTGAGTGGGGGGGGGGTGGTGGCTGGCTTTTACTGTCACTCTCCTCCCTTCTCTCCTGTTTGGCAGAACTCAGCATCTGCTCTGTTCCTTGTCAATACTTGGTAAACCTTCCCTTTCCTTCCTGCTTCTGCGCCTCGTGGCTGCGTTTGCAGACCTCTGTGGCTGCTCCGGATTTGGCAGGTGACAGCAGTGTTCAGTCTCCAAGGTGCCCGGCCCTCCTCTGCCTGGGTGTGGAGGGGATCCAGGGCTCAGAACTCCCGGAGCGGGGAGACAGTTCTGTCCACACCTGATAAGACTGACGCCGAGGTGAGGTCAGAGCCTGGTGAGGAGCCAGCCGGGAACTGGGACAGATAACCTGTGGATGCTCCGAATCCTTGGTGGCCTCAGGAAGGAAAATACCTGCATGGACAAAACAGCAAACTCTAGGGCAGGGGGAGAAAGGAACAGGGGTGGAACCAAAGCCTACGAAAAAGGACCTGTGATATAGCCTTGGGGGGGTCTCAGCTGGGGGGTCTCCTAGCGGCCTTCATCTGCCCACACTCACAGCCTTTATCTCCAAAACTGCAGAATATCTCCAAAGCTGGAGAATTGTGTCTCACCTCCAGTATCTTGGATGCTTGAGTCATTGGAAGTTGCTCATTGCCATGGTTTTATTGTATTTTTTTAAAGTTTATTTTTTAGAGAGTGAGAGAGAGAGAGAGAGAGAGAGCGTGAGTAGGGGGCAGGGGCAGTGGGCAGAGACAGAAAGGGATAGAGAAAATCCCAAACAGACTCTATGCTCTGTGCAGAGCCCAACGTGAGGATCGATATCATGATCTGTGAGATCGTGACCTGAGCCAAAATCAAGAGTGGACACTTAATCGACTGAGCCATCCAGGCGCCCTACTATGGGTTTTATTTACTCCCTGCCTAGGTCCCTCACTCCTGAAGAGGGTGGGCAGGGTTTCTCTAAATCTTCCTGCTTAAAATAGATCTTTAATAAATACTTGTTAGTTCATGGTTTAAAACAAAAATCACGACTCTGCTTTTTGGGTGGAATTTAGTTTGGACAATAGTAAATGATTACTACTGATTGAGCAACACTGTACTTGTGTTACCTAGTTGAACTTCTCTGCAGGGTAGGTACTGCCTCCGCTTGGTGGGGAGAAGATGAAGCCTCCGTGAGGCTTGCCTAAGCTCACACAACTTGCAAGAGGTTGGGCTGGGGTTTGAACCCTTGGGTCTGAAACTCCGAGTTCAGCCTCCTTTCCCTCAGCACCCAAGTGTTGCTTTCGGGTTGAGGAAAAAAGCAGTTAGGTCAGAAGCAAAACATTGCTGGGGACCAAAACTTCCTCTCCTCCTGCTCATGTTGGTTGTGGGCTTGTGATCACCCCTGCACCAGGACCGTCTCTGGGCACCGTGTGGAGGGCAGGCACCGACAGACTACCGAGAGCAAATACAGAGCAAGGAACGGTTGGCATTTGGTTTTGCACATATCAGCCTCCCCCAGAGGCTGACTCGTAGGGGGCATGAATGAGCCCAACCCTCTTTCCTATTCCCCTCACGTCAACTACGGCTGGTCCTGAGTTAGTGAAAGGGAAGCTCACACAAATGTTGGCTTAACATTTCTAAGGCTACATAAATGGCACTTAACTGATAATAAAAATAATAAAGCATCAGATTCTTTCCCTTTATCCTAGACCCAAATCCCTTCCAGACTGTGTGGCTGTGGGCAATTTGGGTAAGTTGTATAACCTCCCTGAGGCTCATCTCTTCACTTTTAAAACGGGATAATAACTGTAATGTGCTATAAAATCCAGTGTCTTGCACAGTGTTTGGCACATAAAAGGGTCTCAATAAATGTTTGATGTTTGAATGAATGAAATATAGGGATTTTCTACTTATTTTGTATCTCCTGCAGCACCTGGCATGTTCTGGACTTGTGCGTGATTCATGAATATTTTGAGGTTGTCTTTATAGTTAAGAATGAGGATATGTCCCATTAAAAAAAAAAAAAAACCAGCTCCACTTAAACACAGAGGAACTCTTGTTAAGAGAGCCTGTGATTTGCTGCAGGACCCATGGGGTGTTGTGGTATTGGAATTAATAATAAAGATTTGTTAATTCCCTGCTCTTGCCCCGGCTGCCTTCCAAGAGGTGATGTGGAATCCTGCTGTTTCTGCTCCAGATAAATCAATGATAATCTTCAACCCAGTGAGGGGCAAGTCATGGGGATGTACTCCCATGTCAATGACACTGCTAAAAGCAGATTTCTTGGAAGTCATTTGCAAGAGGCTTTGAATTTGCCAGATTGCTTGCTGAGCCTATAATACTGCACACATGTGGTGACCTTGACTTGGCTATTTCCATGAATCCTCTTTCCCCTTAAGCCATGGCTGACAATTCGAAGTCACACGGCAGGGATCTCTATCTTTCCAGTAATGATCATTGTTCAGGTCCAGCCCATTCTCTGTGCACCACTCGTCTCCTGGCGTTGATTCTGCTCTGATGGGACCTGAGGGGAGGGGAAGGGAGGTGGGCTGCATGTGGCCTTCTCTTCCCTTTTTGGTTCCTTTGATGGGGCAACTTTTGAGTAGGAGAACCTTTTCTCCCTCCTTTTCTGTCCACTCATCTATTTGTTTATTCACCCACTGTCCAATGGGAAGCACTATGGGGGCTATGAGGGTACACAGAAAAGGCGTGAGGTGTGGACTTGGCCCTTGAATAGCTGAACACAGGCAGAAAACCAGCCATGAGCTTGACTAGTGGTACCACCCCAAACATCGGCAGTGATTACCTCCAGGTGGCAGATTTAAGAGTGGTTTTAATTTCTTCATTGTGGGTATCTGCATTTCTGATTTTTCCTTCAATAAACATATATTGCTATGTGTACAATAAAAGTCATTCAAAGGGTGAGTACATGGTAAACAGGTGCTAAGTGCACAGGGAGGTGCAGATGGAAATGCCAGGAGAATAGAGAGAAGGACAGTGTTATTACCCATCCAGGTGGATTTGAAGAGACTTTTGGAGAAGGTCATCATTGAGTTGAGCCTTAAAGTTGGAGGGACGTCTGTTGGATGATCTGCTTTGCACCTCCTCTCGTGTGACTCCCAGTTCTGTGGCCCAGTGCTGAGAGCTGCCTGGTTCTCAGATGGCCTTGCCCTTATCAACTTTACCATGTTTCTCCTTAAGAAAGACCCTTGTCTGAAAGCTTGGAAGGACCCCTCTTGGGAGAAAGCGGGAAAGTTAGAGGTACAAATTTCAGAGGTGAGGGTTAGTGGCTGTCCCCTCTCTCCTTCAGTAACGAAGGACAGGCAGCTAGAAGCCTGGCCTCAGACGAGTTCAGCCTTGTCACATCTGATAACCGGCACACTCCAGTCATTTCAATTCCTCACTCTCTATCCCCTGCCACTCCCTGGCTTCAACACCTCGTCTGCCTACGAAGAATGTCCGGAGAATAGTCACTGCCACACAGTTCAGGTGTTTCTCCTCAGGGGGTTCCTGCCCCTAAAACACACACTCGGCCCAAATCTACCAGCCTGACCGTGGCTCTCTGGCTGAGATAGCAAGGTAGGTAGAGGCAGCAAGACCACGTGGGCTGTCTCCGTTTTATATTCACCCAGTTACCTTAGCAACAGGAAACAAGAGGAGGAACAGCACCACCTACCAGGACCTCCATTCATCGAGAGACAGAGTGAATGGAGGAAGCACTGGCCTGCAAATCCAGAGGCTAGGGCTTCTGCCTGGGCTCGGCGCCACTGGCTGCCTGCTTCCCACCAGTCGCCTCCCCACTGGTGTATTCTAGACGGAATGGGAACAAGGGCTCCCTGGATGGGTTAGGGATAATGTCAGGGAGCATAGTCCTCCAGGGAGAAGGCCCTACTATTTCTGTTTCCGGTGGCTTCAGGCACAGGAATTGCATCAGGGGGCAACTATATGTCAGCTAGTCTTCTGTGACTTAATTTGTCACTCGCCACCTGTGATGCAGAAACGTTTGCTGACCAATGAGACGATTGAGCTCCGAGGAGGCTGGCCCTTGGCAGCACCTGGACTACCAAGATGGATATTTCTTTATCTGGGGTGGGAGGTAATCCCGACTTTGATTCTTGAGCATGAGCATGTAGAAAGGAAATTGAAGAAATCGAAAGCAATTATGAGCAGCGCAACTCTGCAAATACCTTAATAATAGAAACGATAATAAAAATAATATCCTTGGCGTGGTCTTCGGAATTTTCAGAGAACTTTCATATCCGTTCTCTTGCCATGTTCTCCTAAGGATCCAGTGAGGTAGGCAGAGCAGATGTTACCACCTCTGTGTTTCAGTGGAGGATACTGAGGCACAGGGAGGCTGAAGATCCTAGGGTCTCCTGGACAATGGCAGGGCCAGACCTGGACCTCTATCTCTGGCTCTTGGCCTCAGCACTCTTTTGTTGGACAGGACCCATGAGAGCTATGATGAAGCAGAAACATTCTCCAACCTTGTTTGTGGTCGTGATCCTTGGACTTAATACGTGTCAGACACCTTTCTCATAAAGAAAGAAAATAAAGACTCATTCATTCAACAAATACTTTTAAAAAATGATTATTTATTTATTTTTGATAGAGAGGGAGACAGAGTGAGCAGGGAAGGGGCAGAGAGAGAGGGAGACACAGGATCTGAAGCAGGCTCCAGGCTCTGAGCTGTCAGCACAGGGCCCAATGCGGGGCTCGAACTCCCAGACTGCGAGATCATGACCTGAGCTGAACTCAGGCGCTTAACCAACTGAACCACCCAGGTGCCTCCAACAAATAATTGATTGAGCACCTACTATGTGCCAAGCGCTGAGCAAGGCACTGAAGATTCAAAAATGAACAAGGTGTGGTCTCTACTCTTGGGCAGCTCCATCTATTAGGCATTTACTCTGGTTTAATTAAATTTCTCATAATGACATTGGATAGAATCACCAACCATGAAATCCCCAAAGTGACACCGCCCACCCTGCAACCATTTTTGCCTCCCAACAGAATTCCACCGGGGCTGCACTCGCGCTAGGAAAAGACATACTTCTCTTAAAATTGGTGGAAGGATAACCAGGAACAAGAGGCGAAGATGAAAAACCTTACGCAAATGCCAACACCACTCCGGCCCTGGAACAGTCAGGGGCTTCAGGGGGAAGAGAGAGGGCCCTTGGCTTGGTGAGGAAGGCCGTTGGAAGTGGCCTGCTGGACACAGGCTGAGGGCTGACAGGGAGTCAGAGAAGAACAGCTGCAAATAGATGTCGGGTGTTGGGGGCCACACTCTGCCTACAGCAAATAATTTTTTCTGAAATTGACATGTAGAATCTTTTTTTTTTTTTTTTTTTTTTTTAGAAAGAGAGAAAGTGAGTACCTGCACAAGCAGGGGAGGGGCCGAGGGAGAGATGATGATGAGAGATCATGACCTGAGATGAAATCAAGAGTCGGATGCTCAACCTACTGAGCTACCCAGGTGCCCCAACATATAGAATCTTTTTTTTTTATGTTTATTTATTCTTGAGAGAGAGAGACAGAGACAGAGAGAGAGCAGGGGAGGGGCAGACACACACACACACACACACACACACAGAATTTGAAGCAGGCTTCAGGCTCTGAGCTGTCAGCATAGAGCCCAACATGGGGCTCGAACTCACGAACCATTAGAGCACGATCTGTGCTGAAGTCAGATGCTTAGCTGACTGAACCACCCAGGCACCTCCTGACATGTAGAATCTTAAAGGCAGAGGCCTAGAGATCCAAACCAGCTCTACAATGGGGGATCCTATCCCTAAAGCCTGAGGAACACATTTTAGCATTTTCACTGCCTTCTCTACACTGGGCCCACCCTACCTTGTTCTATGAACAGAAAAAGCATTCTTAAGCCTTTCAGACTTTCTTAGGGCGGTTTTTATCTGCTTAGTAAAATGGTGATGAGGGGACAAATTTTTACATGAAGAACCCAAATCTCTAGGCCAACACAGGGCTCCAGCAATATACTCTTAACTTACAGAAAACAACCTCTTAGATTTCTGCTTTCCTCTGCAGAATTTGTACCCAGACACATATTGTGGGTTAGACTTGGCAGTTCTGAAGACACAAGTGAAAGGGATTCAGAAAAACCCACGTCTGACTGAGTTCATGATATAAGCGGGAACGTCAGAAGGGAAATGAAGGCCCACACGGTTTCAATTTTAATGTACATGCACATAACCCACATCAGAGGAAAAAACATTCTTTGCTTTGTTTTGTTTTGCTTTTTAAGACCCCCTTTACATTAGCCCATCTTTTAACCAGCAAAGAAATGCTGTAAGAGCCAGATGATTGATTGGTGCAAGTGACAAGTGGAGCTGGGCTATCCTCCTGTTAGAAACAGGAAATTAGGGGCGCCTGGGTGGCTCAGTTGGTTAAGCGTCTGACTTTGGCTCAGGTCATGATCTCATGGTTCGTGAGTTCAAGCTCTGCATCAGGCTCTGTGCTCAGAGGCTGAAGCCTGCTTCGGATTCTGTGTCTCCCTCTCTCTCTGCCCCTCCCCAACATAAAAATAAATATGAAAGAAAGAAAGAAAATTAGACCTGCAACTTGTAAGTGGCCTTAGAAATCATCTAATGCACTTTCTTTATTTTCTGCAGCCTCCATGACAAAGGTAGAAAGTTGGTTAGCTACCATTTATTAGTCTCCCACTTGAACTCTGGGACCTGCATGAAGAAATTATGTTAGTTTGCTAAGGCAGCTGTAACAAAGTACTACAAACTGGGGGGCTCGAACAGAAACCTGTCTCACATTCTGGAGGCTACAAGTTTAAAATTAAGGTATCGCCAGGGTAGCTTCCTTCCAAAGGCTCAGTGTGACTGTTGCACGCTCCTAGCCTCTGGCGTGTTGCTGGCAATCTTGGGCATTCCTTGGCCTGTGGAAAGATCACCCTCATCTCTGCGTTCATATTTACATGGCATTCTGCCAGAGTGCACCTCTGTCTCTGTGTCCAAATTCTTTTTTTAATTTTTTTTTTCAGAGAAAGAGAGAGAGCACATGAGCTGGGGAGAGGGGCAGAAGGAGGAGAGAGAGAGAGAGAGAGAGAGAGAGAGAGAGGAGAATCCCAAGCAGGCTCCATGCTCAGTGCAGAGCCTAGATGCGGGGCTCAAGCTCATGGCCCTGGGATCACAACCCGAGCCAAAATCAAGAGTCAGATGCTCAATGGACTGAGCCACCCAGGTGCCCCCAAATTTCTTTTTTAAAAAAGGACACCAGCCATATTGAATTAGGGCCCATCTTAATAGCCTCATTGTAATTCAACTAATTATATCTGCAAAGACCCTGTCTCCATATAAGGTTAAATTCTGAGGTACTAGGGTTAGGACTTCAACATATGAATTTGGGGGGAGAAAGACAATTCAACCCATCACAGAACTCTACCTGCACTCTCTGTGTCTGGTCCTCACAGCAAGGCCACCAGCTTGGTGTGAAATTCTGTGGCAGGTCCAACGCTGGCAGGCAGGTGGTACCGAAGGGTGCAGCCAGGTGGACGTGAAGGGCGCGGACTCTGAAGCCAGGCTGCCTGGGTCGGTAGCCTAGTCCCACCTCCCATGGGTTAATAAAAGCGGATAAGGTGTTTTATCTCCTTGTGTCTCAGTTTCTTCATCTGTAAGGCAGGGATACTAAAGGTCCACCATTTCAAAGCAAGCCCTAAAAGCTCTGAATACCAAAGATTGTATTTATAACTCATTTGGCAGCAAAACTTGACCTGAAACAAATTCATCTGGCACAAAAATCTGTCTTAAGATGATACATGGCTACTTATAGGCTTTATTTATGCAACATATACATCTCACTACAGACACATTAGCACGTTTGATTGCAGGATACTGTTGTAGATGCTACAGGATGTTATGCAGCCATAACACGTGCACTGTATTATCTTTCTTAAATTCCTAAATCCTGAGGTCTCCTCTCCTTGGTTTGCAGATGGCTGTCTACGTACTGTGTCTTCACATTCTCTTTCCTTGGTGTGCGTGTCCTAATCTTCTCTCCCTATAAGGTCACCAGTCATATTGGATCAGGGTCCACCCCAATGACCTTATTTTCATTTAAATGCCTCCTTAAAGGCCCTATCTCCAAATGCGGTCACATTCTGAGGTATTGGGGGTGAGGACTTCAATGTATAAATTCGGGGGTGGGGGTCACAATTTAGCCCATAATACTATTTTAAGAAACTAGATGAATTACCATTCACACCAGATATATCTCATACACTTGCTGGCTTATTCCTGCCCCAGTGTTTTTCAGTGTGGCCCAGGATCACCTGCAATTGAATCACTTGGGCCCTTAATAAAAATAAGTCTACCTCAGGCCCCTGACTCAGAATCTGGGGGAGGGGGCTGCAGGGCCCAGGTATGGAGCTTGCTTGTTTCTTTTTGTTGTTGTTGTTTGTTTTTAATGTTTATTTATTTATTTTGAAAAAGAGAACATGGAGGAGGGACAGAGAGAGAGAGAGAGAGAGAGAGAGAGAGAATCCCAAGCAGGCTCCACACTCAGCACAGAGCCGACGCGGGGCTCAATCTCAAGAGCCTGGGATCATGCCTGAGCCGAAATCGGGAGCCATGCACTCAACCGACTGAGCCACCCAGGCGCCCCATGAACTTGCTTGTTTTTCACATTCATGTGAAAGTTTAAGGGGATTCAGGAAAAGCTAGATAACAAGGTTACTCGCCATCCCCACCCCACCCTCCTGGAGTCCCCCAGGTCAGGGCAGAAGAAAGAGGAGCAGGAGACAGGGAAGCAACCCAGTGGGAAGTCTGAGTGAGGAACACAGTGCATCCTGATGGTTCATCCAAGAGGGCTACGACAGAACTTACATTTCTGCTCATAGGTAGCCTCCTGGTCCACTTCAGTATAGATACCACAGAGCTTTGCAATGTAGGTGCCAGCACAGGAGACTCCGAGTGGTGGCATCGTGCAGACTCAAATACTGAAAACCAGAGAGCAGATGCTGAGGTGGGTCAGGAAGTCCCTGATTCTGCCCCAAAACTTCGGGCAATGTCACAGGAGCGGGGTAAGTGGTCATACTGGCTCCCCACAAGATGATCCATCCATGTGAGCACATCCTTTTAAACACGCCCCAAATAACCAACGCGAGCCCTCTAGAGTGGGGGTCTGCTCTGGGTAAATACATGTGCACCTGCCCGTGTCTCACGCCTGTATTGGGGTGGCCACCAGTCTCCCGTGTCAAAAATTCCAGCAAAGCAGCGGTGACTGGGACCCTAACTGGAAATGAGTCTCGTGGCACCATGACAACACATCATCATCAAAGCTACTGGTGATAATTCATCCCTCGCCTTTCTCTGCTTCCAGCTTAGACTTCTCGTTCCTTAAAATACTTGCCTGACTGAAAATGTGGTGACTCACCTGGACTGAGATTGAATAGAACAGGCAGGAGTGCTTTCTTCTAAGGGACTGTCAAAATGCAGCACAGCACCTGAGGTCCTTCACTGCACACCTTGTTCCTGTCAAGGGGAGACATATTTCTTACTCTCTCGTCAGAGTTGAAGTTGCCAAAGAAAGTAAAGCGGTCAGAAATGTCAAACTTTGGCGTTTGTATTAAACAGAGTTTGAGGAAATGAGGCAGGATCACCTGCCAATCTCCTCCTCCTCCTCTACCCAATGCAAGGTGGGCCCCATTTTTGATAGGCACTGTCTTTGAATCCTGGGGACTTCAATGACTTAAGAACTTTCTGAAGCTGGTAATCTGGAAATGACATGGCTTGTAAACTTGAATTAGTAAAAGAAAAATAGGATAAAAAATTGTACGGTCACTCTCAGTGCCACCTGAATTTCACAAGTGATAAATTATGCTATATTGGAAACCAGAGTCTTCTGAAGTCAGACCTGGATTCAAATCCTAGGTTTGCCCCTTAGTAGCTGTATGACTTCGGCCACATTACTTTACCTCTCTGAACTTCCATTTCTTCAACTGCCAAAGTGGAATTGATATCATCTTCCACATTACACTGTAATGAATAGTAAAAGGGATCATGAATGTGAAAGGTACCAGCACAGTCTGGCCCATAAATGCTCATTCCTTTTCCTGTATCCTCCGTTTTCGTCTGCAATTTTTTTTTTAATTTTTTTTCAACGTTTATTTATTTTTGGGACAGAGAGAGACAGAGCATGAACGGGGGAGGGGCAGAGAGAGAGGGAGACACAGAATCCAAAACAGGCTCCAGGCTCTGAGCCATCAGCCCAGAGCCTGACGCGGGGCTCGAACTCACGGACCGCGAGATCGTGACCTGGCTGAAGTCGGACGCTTAACCGACTGCGCCACCCAGGCGCCCCTCGTCTGCAATTTGAAATGAGCATAATTTCTGGTTAACTAATGTTCTAATAGTGGCACATTTCAGTGTGTGGCTTTGCATACTTTTAGAACGTCATAAATACTTCTCCAAGAAGAATTAGAAATGATGGGGATACAGACCCTGAGACAGGCAGTCGCTGAAGTCACGAGAAGTGATCTGGATGGTCCAGACACCACAGTAAGAGCAAAGCCTCGTTGTTACTTCGGGGGGAAATGAGAGTAGCAATTTCCTTTTGAAAGGCCATAAAAATTCTCTGAAATGTGACAAGCCGGGACGGCTCCAGGGGCAGGAGGGGGAGCATGCCCTCCCCCACGTGTGTGGTGCCTCCTCGTCTACATCCTGTCCCCCTCCAGCCACCCTCCGGTGAGATCCGGCTCCAGTCCCAGCTGACACCTTCTGGAGGTCCAGCCATTAAGACCTGTCTTTCTCTCTAGCTCTTTTGGTCAGAACTTCAGGTTTCAGTATATGCTGAGTTTTTGCCTCATTCTTTCATTTGTTTAGGCTCAGCGTCCCACCAGAGAGCCCAGTTGCACCCCTTAGTGGTTAAATTACTTAACTTCTCCGGAACTCCATCTTCAAATCTGTAGATGGGGATCCTACATTGTTAGGTCGTTGTGAAGACTAATGTGAATAAAATGCATTATCAGGGTATTTTGTAAACTGTCAAGTGCTGAGACAAAGATAATTCAAACCCCTCTTAGCACATATACCTCACTGGCACATTGCAAGTGCTCAAAATATGTGCTAGTTTCCTTTTTGATTAAAAATCTTTGCCACGGGAATGCTGTTTCAATCCCCAGACAGACCAGGGCATGTCCCGAACAGTCCTCCAGGGGGCCCATCGGGTTCCTTAGGTGGTTTCTGAGGGGAATCTGACATTTACTGTGTACTTGCCGTGTACTTCTCATGCTTGAACATCCTTATTTTCAACCAAGATTCTCTCACCTCATGTGGGGCAAATGAAGCCATGATGAGACTAATAATCCACGTTAGTGTCTTACCACCATCTGTCACCTAGACCCCCCCTCTGCATCTGGGGGGCCCCTGGGTGAGGTGTCTTGTATTTACTCGCCAAGAAGGCAATGCCCGCCTGCCAGACACTGCCCTTCTCCCTGCTCTGCCGTCTCACTCTGGCAAAGCTGCCCTGTGGAGATGATGCCTTTCTCTCCCGTTACACTCGTTTATGGGGGTCTCATCACAGTGATCCTGTCCCTCAGTAGAGTATTTAGTAAATAATCCTGTGAGCTTTCAGTGACAGCTCTGTTCAGGAATCAGACATGGATCCAGCACGGGTAGGGCCAAGGATACGTTCAGCCATTATTATCATAGCATTCTCAAAAGTACTCCTTTCTCCGACACGGACACTTTGCCACTTGGTGAGCTCACTGTACTTGGCTCCTTGCAGCTCTGCAAGAGAAGCAGATTCCTTGGTCCCTGTGGGGTTTCCCACTGGCTTTCCAGGCACAACTGAATCCCAGCACAGGCTCCAGCTTGCACCCTCCCACTACACAGATGAAGAAACAAAGCCTCAGAGGGTCAAGTAACTTACCCAAAGTCATACAGCCAACAGGTGGCAGAGACCAGGGCCAAGCCCAGGCCGAAATCCAAATCCCATGTTCTTTCTGATCCAAATCCCATGATCAAAGTGGCAGCGTGACATGTTGTTCTGATCCTGGCATCCATACAGGAGGGCATGCTGTGCTGGTCAGTTTGTTGTACATACTTTTATCCTCCTTAGGGGCCTAGGTCTCTTTCTACTTGGTTTCCATTGCAATTAGGCTTTAGGCACAAACTATTGGAGATTCCTTGCCATTCCGTCCCCCTCCCTCAGCTGCCCTCCCAGTACAACTATAATTTATTTCAGTGTTATTTGGCTCATGGTTAAAACCACTGTGGTGCTTATACAAATGACAGAACAAGCAAGCCTTGGCTATAGCTGAGAGACGCCTTAGCCAGTGTCAGTAGACCTGAGATTAACACAAAACCCTTGACTTGTTCCCAAAGCTTCTACACCTGGCCACCCTACACTCTGTGCTCCAGCCTAAAGGTCCTGAACCTGAGTTCTTCATTCTGCCCCCCATCCAGGTACCCAGTAGGGAGGGGTCTGTGCCCCCTTGTTCCCACCCCAACCCAGGCGTCCCTTCTAGCCCACTCCAATGACCTGGTGTCTGGCCCCTTCCTGGTTGATACTTCCCTTTCCACTGGGGGCCTTCACCCAGACTGGGCCCCAGCACTCTTGGCCCAGGCCTTGAGCTTTTATCTGTGCTTTGCTACAGCTCTCTTTGGGGGGAGCTGGATGCCCTTCTCCCCTAGATGCTATTAGGGTACTCGCCTCCAGAATAAATATCCCATTTCCTCCAGGCATGAGCTCCTATCCTAGACTCTGTACCAGATCCACTCACCAGATGAGAACACTCTCTGGGGGAGGGACAGGGGATGCACACCAGCCTTTGTCAGACTGAGGTGGTCATTCCTTGGCAACTCTGGAGTCAGGCACCACGCCACTTTCTTGGTGGGTTCCTAATGCACCAACAGCCACAGTTCTTGGGTGCTCAGGTAACCAGGGAAACTAATTTTAGGCTGGATCTCTTATAGACCCTGTTTTATACTGTATACCCCCACCGCACATTCCCTGCCTTCCCATTCTTGTTTTGTTTTCCTTTGTACTACTTATCACCATTTTGGTCTACTATTTGTCCCCCTCCCCTCCTCTAGAGGTAAGCTCCCTGACATTGTGGCTGCTTCGCTTGAACAGGATCTAGCCCACGGTGGCTGCTCGAAAACAACTGAAAGTTGGAGTATGTCGAATGGATGCCTGGAATCCCCCGGCCTAGGCAAGCAGGGTCAGAACACACATACTGAGGTGTTGGGAAAACCAGGAGTTCTCGTTTCTTAGCTGACGCAGAGCCCAGCTGCCTCTGGAGGGCTGCCAAAGAGGATTTCCAAATGTCCTCCATCTTAGCCAGGGCAATAACATGTCTACAAACACTTCTCCAGCACAGCTCTGGTCACTGTGAGAAACGCAAAGCCTTCAGGCCGCTTATTACTCCAGCTAGCCTCTGAGCCATCCACCCTGCTGAAAAATCAACTGTTCCTTCCTACAAGCCCTCAGCATGCCCGCACACCTTTGCGGAGCTTTGTGTTATCCGCTTGTCTCCTTCCTTCCCTGACTCATCTTTGCATCCCCAGTGCCCAGCATAGAGCAGGAAAGCTACGAAGGGTGTGATAAATATTTGATGCATAAATGAATGCCTGGATTCCACATGCAGAGAAAGCCAGCCCCTTCTGAATTAAATATGTGACTCAACCATCAGGGCACGACAAGTTTATTTCTACTTATTGTGATTAGTGATTTTTTGTTTTGTTCAGAGTTGAAAAACAGTTTTTCAACTCTGAGATGCAAATTTTATAAATTGTAAATTTTAAGATATTCCTTATGGAATAATATTATTTCCAAAAAGACACAGCATACATTTTAGAGTAAAATTGATGATTATTTTTCCTTTCCTGAGAACTTAAATATCTCCTTTTACTTAGGGCTGACTTAAAAAAAGTATATGGAGTGAAGTGTTTTATGATATTGAAAATAAAAATCTGTGAAGAAAACCCGATGCTGCCTTTACTCTCTCTCCCTGGATAATTAAAGTTTTTATTTATTACAAAAACAATTTTTTTATAGGCAATAACTAATTATCTAGTTTCTTTTGGATTTAGGAAAGTCTGGTTTGCTTTACAAAGAGACAATAATACACAGAGGAAAAGAAAGAGAGTTGTCTTCACATTCACAAGAGAGACTGAGTATTTTCTAAATGGATTTATGAAATGCACTATGCTTTAAACCCTAGTGAACACTTAGTTGATTATATTCCTCTAGCTCAATCATTAAAAATTAATTTAATCAGTATCATAATAGGAGACAAATTCTGCTTTGATTTATGATTTTCAATATTAGTTATCTACACACATCAACTTCTGGATAAATGCTCAAGGGACAATTTATTTGATGCTGTGGAGCCATTCCACTCATCCCTGAACCTTAGAAGGTCCCCATAAGGCAACAGTGTTGTGCCTCATTGTGCCTGCCGGTTCAAAAACCAGTACGTTTTCTGCTAACGGCATCTTGATTCCTTGAGGGGAGTCATGGCTGTCCCCACTTTCAGACCCTGAGCTGAGAAAAAGTCATGTGACCTGGGCCTGGCCAACCAGGGATTGGTTCAGAGATGGGTAGGTGAGTAAAGCTGGGCCAGGGAGAATGTGACCTGGGACTATTGCTGGCCCTATTGAGAAAGATGTGCTTTGCCCTTTGGGGTTGCTAATGCTTGGAGCTGTTCTCCTAAAAGTGAAGCCAGACTAAAAGAAAGCAAATAGATGGTAAATTCAGCATACACTGCAATGTGGATGTATCAATAAGATGTACTTTTTCTTATTTGCCCATAATCTATCTGGAGGCACTAGATAGTAGGGGGAGAAACTGGTTTAAGTCCTAGTCCAATCCAATGATTTCAATATCCCCTTTGAGAACATGCTCAATTCTCAGATGGCCTTGCTCTTCTTTGCTTTGCCAATAAAGATGATGGTGTTTGGCTCGTATTCACCTGTACACATCATCATGGTTGACCTGATTGATAAAATGTTGAAATATGCCTGGGGCAGTTGGTAAACAGGTGCTGCTCGGAGTTCCCTGAGCAACCCTCAGTGCCCCTTCTCTGGGACTTTTCTCCAAGCTCCTCACAATCTGTCGACAAAAAGGTTAATGTTGGGCACAGAGGAATGTCTCTGTTCAGATGGGTCAGTATCTGAGCCTGTCAGGATTTTTAAATGTTTTGATCACCCTTGTAGGGTCTGTAGGGTAGAGGTAGGGAGGTGGGTGGCTTCTATACCCTCACAGTATTGAGAGGAAGGGAACTCTTGGCCTTGCATGGTCCTGGGGTATAGCTGCCTGATGTCTGGACAGCTCAGGGCAGTGTCCACTTTTTGTCTGTCCTGGGTGTGCTGTCAGCCTCTGACGTGGAAGTCTGTGCATGGTGAGTTGGTGGTCCATCTTCTAGTCTGGGACAGTGCTCTCAAAGGTGCTCCCGGGCTGGCTTAGCCTCTTTTCTGTTCTTTTCAGGTGCTTCTGACTTCTGGCTATGACTTCCTAACCATCCTGATCATAGGGGTCTACTTGACCCACATCACCGAGTCACCTTCTTACAGTGATCACCTCTGACAAGTTGGCCACAGACTGGCTGCTACATCTGAGTAGGGTCTAGGCTCTAAGGGGACTAGCACAGCTTGGGAAGTCCATGGTGGGCCTCCCTCTGTCTGATCAGTGTGAGGCTCCACAGGCAGGCCCTCTCATAATTCTAGTGGGGAGGAGGTAGCAGGGGAGAAGGTCCTTTCATGCCTGTGGGGTTAGTCATTACTTTTCCAATACTATTGCTCCTCCTAGTCCTCTTTCTTGGCTGGTTCTGCTGCTTCTGTCCCCCCACAACCCCCCCTTCTCTTCCTGTCTAGACCTCTCATACATAAAACACCAATTTTAGCCTACCAAACCCAGTCCTTGATCTGCTAAAGGAGAAGGTAAGGGAATGCAGAGGGTATTTTCTTAAGGTAAGAGCTTGCATTACATGGCTATTGTCCTGCTACAAAACTCTACCTTTGAATGTGTGAAGCTGAGTGTCACCTTTCCTTTCTCTTTGCATACCTTCAGGAGAGAATCTTCATCCCCCCCGCCCCCACCCCCACCAGGCAGATGAATGCCTTGGGTGGACTGAATTCATATGTCATAATCCTCGTTATTCCTAACAACATCTTTTAAGCACCTAAAATCTAACCATCCCTAAAGCCAGTCTACCCAGTTGAGCAAAGTGATGGATTCCATTTTTGGTTTGTCTGGTTAGAGGTGGTTTCAGTCACTCGCTCCCCAGAGTCCTGACAGACCTGGTAATAACAGAATCTATGTCACATCATTTATGTGGCATTAAGCACAGCTCCACATGCAAATGGGTTAATTAAATGCATTTGACAGTCAGATTGATGCCATGGCTAGATGCATGACACAAAGCTTGCTTTAAAGAGCTCCTCAAATCCATCCATAAGCCTTTTAAATGCACCACTCCTGTTCACGTGGTAGAAGGAAATGAAAGAAGAGGATCCTTCTTCTGGGTTACCTGGGGGCAGAATACCCTCTCCTCCTATTCACCTCTGTGGAGGCTGTACTGAGACCCCATCCTATTCCTCCCTGTTGGCCCTTCCTGCTTCTCTTTACCCTATCAGCATGTTTCAGTTTCTCATAGTAAAAAGACATTGACAAAAAACTCACCTGGCCTCCCCGACTGTAATTTCCCCTTCTCTGCCCAACCAACTCTTCTGAAACAGTGGGCTATGTACCCACTCTCCCTGCTGCTCTCTTCCCTGACTCCATTTGCTTCTAACCCCTTGTGACCTGGTTTCTGCTCTCATGACCCCACCGAAACTGGGGTCACACGAGTCATCAATGACTTGACTTCCTCATTGTCTATGGTTGCATGCCAGTGTTCACGTGCTGGACACCTCTGTGGCATTTTTCACTCTTGATCACTTCCTCACCCTAGAGACCCTTTGCATTTGGACTGCTTGATGACATTTCCCCCCCTAGTTTTCTTTTCACTTTTCTGCCCTCTCCTCAGAACCCCTATTTCACCCTTAGAAGCTGGTATCTGTCAGGTTCAGTTCTCACCCATCCCATGATCTTCTCATTCTGCCCGCTCTCTCTGGACCATCTCAGCCCAGCTCAGTGATTACCTCTATGTTGACCACTTCCAATTGGGCATTTCTAGGCCTCTCTCTGATGGGCTTGGCACCCATGTTCCTAAATGCCTTCTGGAGATCATCCCTGGAAATCCCATGCACATAAAAAACATGTTCAAAACATGCCATCTTCCTCTCCGAATAGTTTCCATTCCTCTAGTCACTATTGCAGTAAATGGTATCACCATCCATGAAACTGCACGAAGAACCTGGGAATCCTCCTGGATTCCTATTTTCTGTTTCCCTTTCCCTGCTTATTGAGACAACTTTGTACCTGGCAGTATGTAACATACCCCAGAGCAATGTGCATGAATGCATGAATGAACTATGTGGACACAGAAAATCAGGCCTTTCTAACTTGAGCCTAAAGCTTTTAAAGTTTTTCAAGGCTCTTTCATTAATATAAGGGCGTTGTCCCAGACAATCTTCAACTCTGGTGATTTATGATTCCAGACTACTCCAGTCTGACACCTTAGGGGCTTAACCACCATTCCTTCCTATTCACATAAATCTATTGTTCCTTCTCCAGCCTGTCCCGCCCAGGAAAAGAGGAGAGAGGCCCCGTGATAAAAAAAAAAAAAAAAAGTAGAACTTCAAACATAAATTAAACTACTTCACAGAACCCATTTCACTCTGATAAGAGGTTCTGATGTATCTCTGCAGCCACCATGAGTCACGGTGAGAGTTGGAAAAGGAGCAAGAGGAGAGGGCTGGGTGGGAGCAGCTAGTGGAAAGATAAACAGAGACCATTTCTCTTGTCTCTGTAGTGCCAGGTCCCGTAACCCTGTGTAAGTCTCGCCCAGTACCGCACTGGGGAAAGTACCTTCCCTCTTGTTCTGCCTGACTTCCGTCTGGAAATGAGTATCGTGTTTGTCTCATGAACGCCTATGTGCCTAGCACTTTTACCTCTCAAAATATTGCACAGACATTTATTTGAGTGCCTTCCACGTGCAGTGACCATGCTAAGCAATGTGCACCTTATCTCATTTAAACTCTGCAACCTAGCAGTAAGTCCTGTTTTATCTCCTTTTTTGCAGACCGGGGAACTACAACTTAGAGACCTTAGCCAAGTATCACTAAGGCCATCCAGCTAGTGGTGTAGTCCTGCAAATCATCAAATCAAAGCCAGGTCTGTCTCATTCTATGCCCAAGTCTGGAGCAGGCATGGTTACACTGCTTCTGATGCATTCGTGGCTCTCTTTCATACCATGCATACATTCAGTATATAGTATCCAGGAGCTTGATAAATGTTTAAGTACCTAAACCAGGCCAATAAGAGCTGGATCTGGTCCCAGGTGTCAGAATTCAGAAATGCAGCTTTGGTCACTTCCCATCGCCTCTTTGGCTCTATTTCCTCATCTGTAAAATGGAGGCATGAAACAGATGCTCTCTAAGGAGCTCTAAGCATTCTGTGGCTCTCTTCCAATGCTGCACTGTCCCTGAGGTGCTGCCAGGAAACAGACAAGGGCCTAAACCAGAGGAGCTCCGATCTCCGCGGACAGCCCCCCGCCCCAAGGCTGGCTGGCGCATGCGCGGCCTCAGGCCGCCAGCGCCCGGAGCCTCTCCAGGCATGCGCTAGCTCCGGTCGCGGGGGAGGCTGTGCAGGGATCGTCCGCGACTCCCCCCACCACCCCCCTGAGGCAATCAGTGTACCCCGTGGGGACGGGGTGCGCCTGCCTGGACCGAGCCCACAGGGGAGGCGCCTGGCCCTCATTAGGAAAGGCCAGAGCCTCTCCCCAGGCCCCTGGGAAAGCTGTGCCCCGTGCGGGAGGGCGTGTTCCGGCCCGGACGCCCTCGCGCTGGACGTGCCGGGAGGCACAGAGAGGCCGTTATGTCCGAGCACAGATGGAACCGCTCTCGCGGCGCAGGGGCCTAGGGCGTGGAGGAGGGGAGCTCCCGCCCCGCCAACGCGGAAAGCAGGGCGGGTTTTCTTCTCCATTAAAATGAAAATTTCTAACGTCACGGAAGACTTTTATCTGGCGAGGGGTGGGGACTGGGAGGCGTGAGGCGTCACCTGATAGTACAAGCTACTCAAGGGCAGCAGGCAGTGCAGGGAGAAGCCCGCCCATCATTCCTGCTTACGGATGAATAACAAAACCCAGGCAGCTATTTTTACACACTGGTTGAAGCTCGCGCGCGTGTGTTGGGGTGACAGGGGAGAGGACGTGGGGGAGAGAACACGTGCAGCCTTTTCCCTATTCATCCTGTGATCTTATTCCTCTTCCTGCTGCAGAGTCCCTCCTCAGAACTTAAGAATTTTTAGGGTTTTGTTTTTTGTTTTTTGAAATCAGAGAAGGAAAAAGGATGCAAATCCAAAAGTTACCTGCACGGCGAAAACAAATGAGATATCAGCATTTTGATTTTGCCCTTGTTGATCCCCTCCTTCCTTCCTGCACTTTGCTAACTTTTGATGTCCAAGTCGGAGGTTATCTGGCCTCTAGGCCAGTTGCAGGTGGGATGGCCTCTAGGAGGTTTGGATCAGTGGGCTGGAGGGGGCAAGAAAGTGGGGCCCTTCCACCAACTGGCTCTTCAGGTTGTCACCGTTAAGTGAATGACTTTGTCCTGCTAGGACTTAAAGTCCTGCCTCCCCAGACAGGAATTTTCAGGCCACGCTAAGTGCTGGAAAGGCAGAAAGTTGTCCAGAAAGGGTGGTTGCCTTGGATTTTCAGCTGGTCTGAGCCAGCCAGAGTCTGTGTGTTCCCTCTGCTCTGTCAGAATAAATGCAGTGCTGAGCTCACCACTCCCGGGGGATGTGATGTGGGAGAGAGCTGCTTGCGGAATCGCTGCTGACATCAATTCATTTCAGATTACTCAGTTTACTTTGATTTCGTTTAACTTCATTCTATTTTCTGGAAGTCTGGAAAAGGAGATACTAAAAATAATTTTAAAAGTTAAACTGGGCATGAAATAACCCCTAAAATTAAAGCAAGGTTGTAGAGGTTTGCTTAGGTGACTTAGTTTTCTGTTAAAGAATTATGGAGACAAGACAAAAAAAAAAAGAAAGAAAGAAAACCTTCATGGAGGAGGAGAGGATACCTGGAAACCTCTTTGTTTAACTTGTCACTTCTAAGATTCACCAGATCAGAATAAGTATATAGGGTGAGAATGTGTGGAACTGGTGAAAGGGGGTGGGGGTTAGTTTTAAATGTGCTTCGTCTGTGACTAACTAATGTCTCCAACAACGGGAAGAAAGTACTCTTTGCCCTTCTGCAAAGGGAAGTTAGAATTCAAAGTTATGGAGAAGCCACCTCCCCTGATAGCTTCCACTGCCTCCTAGGTTCCAGCACAGCTGGGCTCTTTGATATCTGTCCACATCTTCCAATGGCAGGTTCTTCCTTGACAGGAAGATGGTGTTTTATTAAGGAGATAATACAGTTCAGGGCTCTTTTGTAACAGAAAACCTCCAAACACCCACATTATCTGCGTGCCAGTTCCTTCTTAGACAAGTTTGAGGGGAGACCCTCGAGGTATCATTATTACTGTTTTCACGTATGTGTGTTAATTTTGTTTTTAAAAATCATAGGAGAACTTCCATATTTGAATGGATGCAGAATGGGATGCCTTGGGTGGCTCAGTTGGTTGAGCATCCAACTTCGGCTCAGGTCATGATCTTGCGGTTCATGAATTCGAGCCCCGTGTCCAGCTGTGTGCTGACAGCTCAGAGCCTGGAGCTTGCTTCGGTTTCTGTGTCTCCTTCTCTCTCTGCTCCTCCCCTGCTCACATTCTGTCTCTCTCTCAAACACAAAGATTGAAAAAATTAAAAAAAAAATTAGATGGATGCAGACCTGAGAGCTTTCAGATGACCAAAAAAACTGGGAGCAAAGCCATCCACATATATCTCAGGGCAAAATTCTCTGCTAGCCCTCTCTCCTCCACCATGCGCTCTACTTCAAATGTGGGCAAGTAGCTCTCCTCTCTAGTCCCTTTTACCAGCCTGTCACTCTGTCCATAACAATTAACCCAGGTCTGCAACTCAGAAAACCAGGCTTCTGAAAAGATTAGGTCTCCCGAGAGGTTAGTGTCAGTAATCTGCCCTTGTGGAGAGTCTGTCGGATATCGAATTTATTTGTAAGGAAGGAAACAAAATCTAAACCGTCAGAGTTCAAAAAGCAGTTTCTGTTTTGCAATATAGTACCGGAGAAAAGGGTTCCGGAAGTGGCAATTTAATTTGTGTCTAATTTCAGCCAAGTAATTGCAGACTGCTTCCAGCTTGAATGAACAGTGAGGTATAGCTCCCAGTAGTTACTTATTTTAGTGGCACTCCCTCAGGATGAATGTTAGTTATTTTCAGTTGCGTGTGGGAAAACCAAGGTCCGCGGCCAAGCTGTGGCAAGTTGGCTCCGCGTGTGTGAGCTGTCAACCACGATACTTAGTTCCACTCAGATTCATTTCTAATTTTCAGTTGGCGTGTGACCTTTTTCTTGTTCAATCTGGGGTCCCAATCACTTCCTCTCTCTGCCTCCTCACCTTCCCACCTCTCTCTACCCACACAGGCAGCTTTGGGCTGAATCCACGTAATAATAACGGCGTGAGTGCCAAGTGGGTTGTATAAAATCCTTAGGGAGAGATGTGAAATGAAGCACATTGTTCTTCAGGGCTCTTCGGGACCAGAGTGTACCCATCAACAAAAACAACCTCATAGGCAGTGAAATTATATGTCTCTCTCTATAATTTATGCAGAATGGGATGATGCTGGGATTGTGTCTTAAATAGCTCTCATGTATGTGGTAGGCAGCCTCTAAAATGACCCCAGTGATCATCACCTGCGAGTATTCACACCCTGTGTAAACCCCCTCACCTGTGGGCATGTGGGCTGGACCTGGTGAGTCTCTTTCAACAGAATGAACAAAAGTGATGGGATGTCATTTCTGAGATTAGATTACAAAAAGACCGTGTCTTTCTCTCGACCTCTCTCCCTGTTTCTCTCTCGTCTCTGTCATCTGTCTTTCTCTCTCTTTCTCTCTCTCTCTGCCAGCTGCCAAGTTGTGAGCTGCCCTATGGAGAGGCCCATGTGGCAAGGAACTGACGTCTCTAGCAAGCAGCCAGCGAGGACCTGAGATTGGCCGACGGCCAGGCGAGTGAGCCTGGAAGGTGATCCTCCCCCAGTCGAACCTTGAGGTAACTGCGGCCCTGGCTGATACCTGGATTGCAGCCCGTGAGACCTTGAGTCAGAGGACCGCTAAACCATGCCTGGATTCCTGACCCGCAGGAATGGTGAGAGAATACATGTTTGTTGTTTTAAGCACCTAAGTTTTGGGGTGATTTGTCATGCAGGAAGAGAACCTCTAATACTAACACCAGTACCCAAAGCAGGTAGTGAAGGGCCTACGTGACCCACCAGTGCCGTCTCCAGTCTCACCTCCTGCTATAGCCCCACCATCACCCGTGGGCCATTACTTTTTGGTCACACCTTATTCTTAGGTGTCTTCGTGACTCTGTATAAGCTACTTTTTCTGCCCGAAACAACCAGTCTCCTCTTCTCCAGATAAATTCTTGCTTACCCCTTGACCCCTGGCTTAGATGTGCCTCCTGGAAAACCTTCCTGATTCAGTCAGGCAGAGCTCCTGTCCCTTGCCTTGGGGACACGGCACTTTGCCCCTGCCTGTGCTGTAGCACACCGCACTGTGCTATCCTGATTGATGGGCCTGCTAGGCTGCAACTCCTGGGGGGAAGGACACTTTTCTTCACCTTCCGGTCCCTAGTGCCTAGCATAGCATAGTGATAAAACACCACTCCTGAGATGGGCCAGTGGCTGTTTTGTAGAAGCCAGGATCCCAGCAGGAGGGCATCTGGTAGCTAACTGAATTCCTAGCTGAGGCGGGAATCTTATAATAGCATCCCCTAAGTGTGTAGTAAAAGAATATGTGGATTAATCGGACAATACCTGAATTTTGAGCACTCAGCACATCCAATGCTATGGCAGCTCACAGTGTTGTTAAGCCCTCTTGGTCTCGTCCCAACCGTTCAGCCCTTCAGTTAAGGTCATGGGAGCTTGGAAGTTGACAATTCTGTAATCTGAGTTGTTATCACATTTCAACTCATGACCTTTGAATTGATATGTTCCAGGCATCACGGACGTTCCTCCACTTCATTTTTAGAGAAAGCTAGAGAGAAATCATGAAGGCATCCATAGGGACAAACCTGAAAAAGAGAACATTGTATTTGTATCTCAGAGAGTAATCTAGCCCATGAAGAGAGGGCTTATTGCTGGGGAGGTTGTTGGAAGATCGTACACGTGTGGAATAGACTGTAAGCCTATCTGTTCCATCACCACGTTGTGACAATTGTTGGTCCTAAATAGAATTTTGCCCCTTTCTCTCCTTCACTGCTCTCCTCCTAGTCTTGAACTCACCTGTAATGGCTTCCTAACTGGTCTTATGACATCCACTTAGGACCCTTTCCAAGTTTTTCTCTACAGGGCAGCATTTTGAAATGCATATTTGATCACATTGCCCGTCCGCTTAAACACTTCGGCACCTCCCCTGGCCAGCTCTGCCTTGAGCCCAGCCTTGTGGTGTATCCTGCCCGCCTTGCTGTCTGTGCTCTGGTCACACTTGAGTCTTTTCATGGCTTTGAAGACACAGACACCATCCCACCGCAGGGAGACCCAGGACCCACCTGGCCTAGTTAATCCTATTGTTCCTTCAGATTTTATTTCACTCATCATGTCCTCAGAGATTTCCCTGACATCTCTTATTAAACCAAACCCCTTATTACAGTTTCACATTGCAATGTCACATTAATTCGTGTAGGTATTTGATCAAGGTTTCTCCTTTTCTATTGTGGAAGTTCCATGAGGGCAGGGACCATGTCTGTTTTTGCTGACACCGTATTTTTGGTAGCTGGCCTGACCCGGCAAAGGGCAGGCGCTCAGTTAGTATGTGTTGAGTGAAGAAATGAATTACGAGTGCTACTGAGGGTGGTATATGGGGGAAATGCGGGGCAAATGGGCATTTAATGGAACCTAAAGCTGGGGCACAGGAAGAGAATTTGAATGTACACCATCCTAAAAGAGGATGTTGGAGTTTCTTTAGACTAATTATAAAATTTGCAGAGTGCACAACATCTGTAGTTGTGTGTAACTCCCCTTCCCCCCAGGCCGAAACAGCCTCAGGGAAAACCACAGATTTCAGGTCAGTCCCCGCGCCCTCCAGCCACACTGCTCTGCCTCTGGGGGTGTTGGGGGGAAGTGAGAGGGGGTGACATTTGTGCCAGCTCTCCTTTGCCAAGGGGGAAGGGCTGATTTGGGCAGAGACCTGTCAGGCCCCCTTTCTTAGGGGCTCCAGTGTTTGCACCCTTTCTTGAGGGGCATTTCTCCTAGCACATTGGTAGCAGGTAAAGTCCCTTCACCTTATTCCTGAATCTTCAACTGACAAGCGTAGGGCCTGCCAGTGGTTTCATTTCCCAACTCCTGTTTCTTCCAGAGCCCAGGCAGCTTGACAGGACTCACTCAGGGCGGCAGCCATTCTTCCGACAAATATTTACTGCCAGAGAGAGAGAGAGAGAGACAGAGACAGAGAGGGAGAGAGAGAGAGGAACAAGATGATGCCCTCACCCCAGGAGCTTGTCATCTTCTGGGTTCTTTTCAGCTACCTTCACCTCGGCTGTCAGGCCCGGGCTGAGAATTTGTCTTCTCTACACTAATTTTTGCCAAGAGGCAGGAGTTTAGAAGAACATTAATCTGTTTTCCTTCCAGCTTTGCCTACACAGATGACAATATTATTACTCTCAGGCTTTTAAAGTGAAAGTCAACACAGAGATCACAGAGTCCAGGAGGGCTCCTGAATCATTTGAGATAATTATTTTATTTTATTTTTTTCTTCTTAGGTCCTCCATATCTGTGAATCAGCGATGTGGGAAATGGGGGCTTCAGAAAAATTAAGGGAGGCTTGAAGTGAGCAAAGCTGAGCAGAGTGTGGGCAGCAGCCGAGGGCTGCCACAGTGGGAAAATCAGGCAGTGCGTCATGTGAGGGAGCTCCTGGCGGTGTCTGCCTCTTTCAGCAGCATCCACATAGGCTGGGACAGTCAGATCACTGTGCCTTGGGCAGGGATGAAAACACCCAGCACTGCCAGAGTACTCCAGAGGGGTGTGGTATCAGGATGGCCTGTGCCAGCCTCATTTATTTGCCTCAGTCATTTGAACAAAGCAGTTGCTGGACTAACTGTGCTGTGGCAAAAACCCACGACAAATCCAAATGTCTCTTTCCTACTGCCTTTGCTCCCACAGCACAGCGCTGATACCTTCTTAGTGGAATGGACCTCATCCCATGGCAATTGATGGATGAGCTGTCCCTTCCCTGGGCTGGGGGTTCCTCCAGGCAGGAATCTTGGCTTGGTTTCTTCCATGTCTCCAGAGCACGGCACAGGGCCGGGAGTCTAGTAAGTTTCTGATGAATAAATGAATGGCTGTACGGACATATGGGATGCATATGAGGCTCCTGTAGTGGGAACATGTTTCATACTACAGTAATCTGTTGGTTCCCTACAGCGTGTAGGACCCAAAGAATGAACAATTTGTCCTTTCTAGGAAAGGCATGTTTCCTGTGGGGACTGCATAAGGGAAGGTGACTGCAAGTTGAGAATCAGGGCGAGCAGAGGTAGACAAAGGCCCCTGGAAGATGACACAGAAATGGAGGAGGTGTTCATCCCAAGGAGACTCCATCCAGGCGGAGCTCTGATTCTCCAAGAAATCCACAGACAGTGCCTGGGAACAGGGCTGGGGGAGGCGGGTTCTCAGGGAGCCATTATTTCAGTCTCCACAAAGACCCCCCAGGTGGACTCCCACGCTTTCCCTCGTCTGTCCACTAGGGGGCAGGCAGAGGCAGGAGAAGAGGTGAGATGGTGGCCAGTCGGCTCCCAGGCTGGGCTCATCAGGCAGCAGTACTCCCAGGCTCACGTCCAACACACTGGGCTGTTTGTATTACTCAGACAACAAGGCCAGGCCTCTCTTCCTGCCTGTCGTGGCCTCTGTGATTTTATATGATGTGGCTTGTGACATCAGATACCACGCGGCCATGGTAACCAAGATATACAGCTTGGTGTGAATGTTAATAAACAGGAGAAAAAGTGATCCCCGGTTTACTTCTTTTACTGACCATTTGTGGTTTTTCTATTCATGTCTCATGTATCCTTTATTATCCAGAACAATCAAGGTGTACCTGAATTCCACCACCTTTTAAAATGAAAGGGTAAATGAGGAAAATGTGCCCTGGTCTCCTGTTCATCTAGCCTTGAAAATAGCAACTCATTTCCTCACGTGCAAGCGACCACTTCCTCTTGATATCCTGCCAGCCCTCCACTTGTGTACCAACACACCATTTCAAGGGAAAATTATTTTCTTGATAATTCCCACATGCCTTGGAAAGTCACTTCCTCCTAAGAAATTCCAGGTGATGGGAACCCTTAATTGGTTTAAGTTTTTTCTAATCACCAAGGATTCAATAAAAACACAACTTTCCTTCTACACAAATCATCCTCATAGAAATTAGTGGGCCCATAGATACGGGCCTAAAATAACCAAACTGAGCATAAAGGAATACACATATCACCAGGCCAGACCACAGAAATGACAGTCTCTGTGTAGAAAGGAGAGTTGCTTCATACAAAACCGGAGGATTTCAAAGTAGCATTCTCCTGCCTGCAGAGAATGTCCGATTAGAAGCCCACCAGTGCCGGATAACCTTAATAGAAAGCTTTGCTTTAACGAAGTTAAAGACTCTTCAGTGAGTCGCATCTTTAATTGGAATGAGAACAAACCAACCATGAGCCAAGGCAAATGGAAGAACTGGCCTAAAAGCAATGGTTTTCCAGTGGATTCAGAATTCTTCTGCAAACCTTTCATGCTGCAGTCTTTTTTGAATGCTACCCCTGATTTCATTCCGATAGTAATCACAGTTGAGAGATATCTTTTGAAGATAAAGCATGATGCCGAGTTACTTTAATGGTTTGCAAACTGCTCTCAAGAATTACGTAAAAAATATGCACTTCCAACGATACCATGGATTAGTTCATCTAAAATTGTTGGATTTCCAATTAAAAACATAAACAGGCTTGGATATATTTGGACACAGATGTTGCTGGAGTTTCCAGATTCCATTGTTTAAAGGTATTCCATAAATGTGACAAAAAGTGTGGAGAAGGCATCCATCTGATTGGGTATTCAGGCTTACAAAGAAAGTAATTACAAGGCCAGAGCCTGGGAGTTGGCCCTCATTCATCTAAATTCCCTTTCACATATCAACATAGCTTGACCTTGATTTTTTAAATGTAAGCAAGGGACATTGATGTAGTCTGAATAAACCAGTCTTTCAAATAATCTGAGGAGTCTGGAATCAGGAATGACATACACTTGAAGGAATACTCTTAAGTAAATATGGTGGTTTTAAAAATAATGTCTTCCCTTCCTACTGAGCTAAATTTTGATCTTCTTTCTAGGGAACTTTTGTTTGCCAGGTCCTTTGGAGAGTGCTGGCTCTCCCTGCCCTCCTGTTTCTGAGTCTTCCCACTGACCTTCCCACCAGGCCCTTGGTGTCTCCACCGTGGCCTCTCTGGTCTGCCACCATCTCTGCTGTCCAGGCGACCTCCAGCCTTCCTCGCCTTTCTCTGAGGGCAGGGGCCTCTCTACTCTTCCTGACAAAGCACTTTCAGCCAACTCTTGGATTTCTTCACGGGTGATTAAACTGTCTGTGTGTATTCAGGACCCTTCTCCTCTTTCTGTGTCCGGCTGCTGACCTCTCTCTGAGTTCATTGTCAGAGGAGAAAGTGCACAGGGCAGTCCATCTGACTACTTGTTAGTAGCTCTGGTAAAGATTTGGTCCTGGAGAACGTTTGGGCTGTTGAATTATTAGTACATCTTCAAAGCATCTGACTTTTCGCCTGGGTAGTTTTCTGAGTCGCTGTTACCGAGTGAGGCAGATGCACCGGAGAGGAAACAACACCTGATAGCCTGTGGGTTGTAACCACTAGCATCTGCCTGGAACCTCGCCAATGTGGGTAGTTTCGCCATTAAGCTCCACAGGGCTCCTCATAGCCTGAGATTCCTCATAAGAGTAGGTATGGTCTTTTTGCTTGAAAATAGGAAAGAGAGAAAAATGAAGCACAGGGGGGTTTGTTCAGTGACCAGAAGACAGGCCAGGACTAACGCGTTAAGCCCAAACCCTCTTTACAGAGATTTTGGCCGCAGGACCCCTAACCCCCCTGTAACTCTGGACTCCCGGGGCAAACTCACCTCCCACCCGCAGGGCGCATGCTCCAAGGCCCAGGTCACGTGAGAGTTCTGCCGCATGCAGGCATCACCCCTTTCACCGAACATTGTTGCACGTGCCTGCTGTGCCTCTCAAAATGACATTTTCGTCATTTGCTTATTTGTGCACAATTCCTATCACTCTCACGTGACTGCAGGTGTTTGGAGCACGGGGATGGTGCCTTCTGTGTCTGCATGCCCCGAAGCATGGGACACGGTGAGAGTTTTAGTGAAAGTACGAGGAAAGGGAGGTGTGATGGATGCTTTCCTTGCTTTCTCTTACATCCTTTGGATGCCACCTTACTTACCTATGATAACTGTATCTCCCCCTCCCCACCTCCCCCCCCCCCCCCCGCCCCAGCATTTCTCAGCATTATGCTCAGCTTCTGCCTGTTCCATAATGTGCCATTGGTGTGGCCTGTATTTCAGTTTTGCTCTTTGTGCATCTAACCTTTAAATGGCTGCTGGGTCAGGGCACCTGGGTGGCTCAGTCGGTTGAACAGCTGACTCTTGATTTCCGCTCAGGTCATGATCCCAAGGTCACATTCGGCGTGGTGCCTGCTTGAGATTCATTCTCTCTCTCTCTCTCTCTCCCCCTCCCTAAAATTAAAAAAAAAAAAAAAAAAAAAAGAATCTAGCTAGCTAGCTAGCTGCCCTGTCTTTGCTCTCTGTCTCATTCTGTAAACTCTTAGGGGGCCGAGGTTCCATGGAACACCCTTGACCTGTATCACTGGACAATAAAACCACCAGTGGCTGGACTCTTGAGGGACTTCTGGAGATGGTGGTCTTCTTTCCTGGTGGTCAGAAAAGTGAATCACTCACTACAGCTGATCGTTGATCCTCTTAGAACTCACGGTTACCGGTCTGGGAATTTGTGTTTGTTCCCAGTCACTACTGCACCCTCCCGCGTTATGAATCGCCCACATACATTTTGAATGGTGTGGCTGCAAGTGGGTTGCCGAGAGACCAGAGAATCATTCTCTGCAGGCAAGGTTTCTCAACAGGGGCATTCGGAATGCTTTGAGCCTGACGACTTAGTCGTGGTGGCTGCGGTGCGTGTGTTCTGGAAGCTGGTTAGCAGCAGGCCTGGTCTCCACCCTCAAGATGCCCCACAAGCGTCCCCCAGTGCAGCCACTGAACGTGTCTCCGGGCTTGTCAAAGGTCCCCTTTGGGAGGGGAGCAAACACGCTGGTTAGGAGCCAGTACTATGTGGGATGAGGACGGAGGGAAGGGAATGAGCATCATAACCAGGGGCTCTTCCTCTCTTCCCAGTTTTTATGGGTTTGTTTTTGCTTCTGTTTTTTAATGTAACCAGCGTGATGTTCTGCCCTAGTCATTTTGAGGCGAGTCTCCCAAATGCATTTAAATTTTACACTACTTCACCACTTTGTCCCCTTTTTCCCCCTAAGGGCCTTTTTTTTTTCTTTTTTTTTTCCCCCCCACTATTACCACTGGGCTGAGTCCTGCTTTCTGTGGCTCAGTCCCATCTTGTTTGGGGAATTCCAGTGGCTTTCAGAAAACTTTGAGGGGCACATGAGAAACTGTTAGGAGGGACAGCTAGTCGGAGGTGGCAGGGCCACCTGCTGTCCCAGAGCCTGGGGGGCACTGTGCCTGGGGGTCTGCTCCTCCACTTCCCCCATCCATGAACTAGATTTCTGTCTCTTCCCTGGCATTAATAAGCTGTTGGGGCAATAATTCACACAAACTGAACTTACCAGAAACTAGGCTTACAAGCCAGACAATAGTACTGCTTTAAAATGTGCATCTTTCTGGAGCTGTGACCGGGGTTTGGAATGCAGGGCGGGCAGCATGAGATGTGGTCCAGAGTGCACGTGGGGCCCCGGGGCCAGTGGGCTCCAGGCCCTGGCTGAGTGTCTGGCCCCTTCTGTCTGCCTCAGCTGCCAAGGAGATGACCCCTGTGGGCTGGCTGGGGAGAGAGCTGGCAGGCGGGGATCTGAGAGGAGAGAGAATGGAGAGACAGCATGATCTTTAGAAATCATTTACAGTTTCTGCTCCATTTAAATGTCAGTGTCCTGAGGCCCAGTGCCTGTTGCCTGTCCTGAGTGGACACCTTCCCAGCATTGCCTCCAGTTACCAGGATGACCAGGAAACTGCAATAGGTCTGGCAAATGTGACATTAGCACAGAGGGAGTGGAGTGGGGCAATCTCATGAGATATTCTCTCTGGGCTGTGGAAAAACCTGATGAAATCGCCTGGCTTCTGAGAAAAGCTCATCTCCCCAGAGATGGGAATTGCCCCTTGCTGCCCTGAGAGAGCTGCTTTCTTGCCGAAGGGGGCTGAGTGCCCCGGCAGGCTCTAGTTCCTCAGACTCCCCTGCCCTCCTTCCCTTTCGGATCCCCCTCTTCCATCCTCACACAATTTACTCGGGGGTCTTGTCACCCACATTTGCTAACACTGAGTCTCTCCGGAGTGCCTCTTGGCATTCTGTGCTTGCTTAGCGTAGCTTCTAGAACTCAGTGATCGGTAGGGACTTCTAGACACGCAGCTCCAGGCTCATGGCTGCCCTGAGCAATAACCCAGATTGGGTGTGTTCTCCAAGCTTGTCGGCTGGCCGTACCCTGCAGGATACCCCTTCTTTGGAGATGTCTTCTCCTTGATTGGTGTCAAACTTTGACAGATATTTCTTCTAAGTGGACAGCGAATGCCTTTGTAAAGTTTGTTATTTCCCCTAACAGAGAGGAAAAAGTTAAGGAACGTTGTGGCCTCCATGTTTTCAAGCGATGAAAGCAGAACACCGTCTCTTTTTCCATGCCGTCAAGGTTCCTGGTGCTGCCTTTTGAGTTCTGTCCATCAGAGGCTGTCTCTGGCTCGAGTTCGGGTAAGAGTGCAGCCAGCCCCCGTAGGCCTGATGGCCGGCCCTCAGGGTGTGGAAAAGCATCGGCTCAACCAGCTTTCCTGTCATGAACCAAGCGGGGCCATAAACTAGCCACACTGAGAAGGCCTTCTTGCCACTGAGTCATTCTGGCTCCCATTGCTAGGCCTTTGTCAGAGTCCTTTGTCACTTTTGAAACTGTTATTTCTTTGGAAATAAAAGAACAGCGTGGCCATGGTTAGTGTTGCTGGCAAGTTCTATTACTAGAGGCACATTTACTGTAATAGAAAAATATGAATCTGATCAGTGTGTTACAAAGCCTATTACTGCCACAACCGTCATCTTTGTCCCCAAACACCACGGTACCTGCACTTCAAAAGCATGTTCTTCAAAAGCCATTGTGCTGGGGAAACAGGATGAACAGTGCTTATATGACGCTGATTTCCTTTAAAAAGGAAAGAGAAGAGAATGAAAAACAGCCGTGCAGTTCCAGCAGGGCTCTCTGTGAGCATTTCCACACTGGTCTGCTTCCTCGTTGGTTTTGGTCAGGGATGCTCCATATTTTCTCTGTGTATTTAATTCACATGGTTTCATGTGAATTGTTCAGCCCTAAGTCAACAATCTTCATGTCTGTTTAGGTTAAATGTGCCTTTGCTTCCTTACAAGTGTCTTTGCTTTGGGGGGCTTCCATACTTGGTATGAATATCCTCTAAGGACACGAAAAAATGTGGGATAGGGGCCCGGCAATGGGGTCTTGGATCCCTAGGATCAACATGGAGCAGCTTTGTGGATCACTAATTTTACTCGCAGACCTTTCGGAAATGTTTTTGTATTAAATAGTGATGTAACAATGGAGTAGAGCACTCCGTTTCATGAATTTAAAGGTAATGCACAACACTTCAAAGACATGTTATGCTACGGCCGATGCCATTAGGTATCCCCTCAGGGTCCTGCAGTGGGTAGTGTTATGGGTTGAATTGAACCCCACCAAATCTGTTGAAGTCCTAAACCCTACTACCTCAGAATGTGACCTCTTGGGCAAGAGGGTCATGGCGGGTGTAATTAGTTTAGAGGGGTCATACTGGAGTAGCGTAGGTCCTTACAAAAAGGGGGAAATTTGGGCATAGACACGCACACAGGGAGAATGCCATGTGAAGATGGAGGCAGAGATGCGGATGATGTGTTTACAAGCCAAAGAGTGCCAAAGATTGCCAGCAAACCCCCAGAAGCTGGGGAAGGGGCCTGGAATATATTCTTTCTCATAGGCTCATAAGGAACCAACGGAGTCAACACATTGATTTCAGACTTCTGGCCTCCGGAACTGTGAGACAATCCATTTCCATTGTCGAAGCCACTCAGTTTGTAGTACTTTGTTGTGGGAGCTCCGAACAAACAAATCCAAGGTATTTCAGTCTTTTCTCTTGCTGAAGATGCTTCATTGGCAGAGTCTGAGAAGTGCTGAACTGAGTTGTGGAAAGAGCTCAATGTTAGGGTCTGCTAGATCCAGCTTTGGATTCTGGCCACACCACCCACAAGTCACGTGGCCTGGGGCATGGATCCCGATGTCCTACTGTGAGCATTACATGCGAGGCCTCATGTAATAATACCAGCGATGCGACCTGGCAGCTCATTGGGTTATTAGTAGATGTTATTCTTGTTTGCCCTTTCCACTTTGCCCTTCCTGCCCCCAGGGGTCATTTTGTCTGAGAGACAAGGAGCTCGACTTGTCTCCAGCCACACCGTGAGCTAGTGCAAGGCTGGGTATCAAATTCCAGGCCACTCGACTCCGTATGTGCACTGTGGTTCCCCTTGACGTTGTCTTTCAGGGCTCCTTCCAATAATAAACATTCTCTGCACATTGTCTCCCACAAACAGTTGCAAAGGTGATGAAATGGGTCAGCCTCTAGGCCCGGATGCTCTTTATACCACCTGGTGAGAAGTACCTTATATGGGAAGGTTCTCACACTACCCAGAAAGCCTTCTTAACAGGAGAAATGCCTCTGCTTTATTTTATTCTCTCTACATATTAACATGTAATGGTTAGCATGAGGTAATGACTACCTCATGAAAAGATTATATTTTGTTCAAAAGTGTTTTGCAACATTCATTACAGGATAAAAGGGCTTGGGCCTTTTAAGAAGAAACCAATTAGAATCCGAGGGCTGATCCAAGTTGTAACAACTGTGGAGGCCTGTCCTGCAGGAACTCCAATAGTCCCTTTTAATAAGGATTGATAAGCAAGGGATTAGAGCAAATTAGTTGGTAGTGACTAGTTCCTGATGCAAAACGGCCTGAGTTACATTGTCCTGATGGAACAAAGGTATTGGGGACAAATCGCTTTGTGGATCTAGGAAGGTTGCCTAAGTTATGATTCAGTATGGATAAAGATCAAGGTCTGGAGTCAAACCTGCATGGGCCTTGGTTGCTCCAAGGAAGTTGGACACCATCTGGAAAAGCTACAGGGCCCCTTCCTGGAGCATGCCCCAGTGCTGCAAACATTTGTGGGACATTCAGTTTTCCCCTTCCACTCACTCTTAGGTCCTCCCACCCCAGGGGAAGAGACATCACTTTCTACCTTATTGGCCCTTAAAAAGAAAGCTAGCTTCAAGGAGTGTTTATGACTTCTTTTCTGCTTAATGACCAGAGCTCACTTGGGAAAAAATTATGTGGCTGGAGTGAAGAATACTTACCGGTATAGTCGTACTGGTGGGGGAAACTAAAAATCAGGGCTTACTGAATGCAAAGCACAGTCAGAGTTGGAAAGCCCTGGCTGGGTTTTAGGCTGCCAGCACATGGTCATGGGGTTTGAGTTAGTCACTGGGCTTCTCCCAGCCTCAGTGTCCTTGTGAGCACCCGTGGAAGTAATGGTGCCTACCTCACCGCTGCCTTGTGAACAGTGACAGAGATAACACCCTCCAGCTTCATGCCCTGTGGAAACCGTCCTAGGAATAGAAGGCGATGTTAATATGATAAATTAATGTAGTGACAAAAATACCTAAGCATTTATATCTTTAGAACTTTGTTCTGAATTTTTGAAAATTTTAATGCATTCTAATAAAAAGTGCATTTCATGAACAACGACAAAAAAAAAGGGGGTCCCATTGTAGTCTGTGTTTGAATTTTTGTATCTAGCGGAAAGCCTAACCTATAAATTGCAAACCAGCTCACAAACGTGTTATTTCACCTGCAGGGTATTAAACAAGTTTTGTTTTGTTTGTGTTTTGCTTTTTTTTTTTTTAGTTTATTTTTTTTGAGAGAGAGAGAGAGAGTAGGGGAGGGGAAGAGAGAAAGGGAGAGAGAGAGAGAGAGGGAGAGAACCCCAAGCAGGCTCCTCACTGTCAGCGCAGAGCCTGACACAGGGATCGAACTCACGAACCAAGGGATCATGACCTGAGCCAAAATCAAGAGTCGACTGAGCCCCCTAGGCGCCCCTGTTTTGTTTGTTTTTTAAATCAACTGTCAACATGTAAAACTAGAGGATTTCCCATAAAAAACAAAAAACAAACAAAAAAAAAAAACAACCACTAAACCAAATCCTAGATTGCAGCTTTTCTTGGGGAAATAGAAGCAGAATTGCTGGCACAGCTGATTGGCATTTCCCGCAGCCCACTGCTCCCCACCACCCGCTGGCTGTTTACCACCCCAGGCCAGCCATGCCCAAGGTTTCCATTTCCCTGGTGGCATCTTCCCACTGGGAGGCCTAGCGTTTCAAATAGCAACATCCTTGAAAAATCAAACCAGTCAGAGGGCAAATGCTTGATGGATGCTCAAACGGGGTTGGGGAGTGAGGGTATTTGGTCTCTTATCCTAAGCTGGTCTACGTGGCCCAGGTGTGGTGAAGTGGAGTTTCTGTCTTATAAAACGAGCACAGGATCCTTGTGAGGATTCAATTAGGTGACATAATTAAACCTTGCAAGAGTCGACACTTGGTAAATGCTAGCTCTGAGCAGGACATCCCAGGCTGCTTGGGGCACTTCTGACAAACATCTGTAGTTTAAACTCATAGTCCAGGGGCGCCTGGGTGGCTCAGTCGGTTAAGCGTCCGACTTCGGCTCAGGTCATGATCTCACGGTCCGTGAGTTCGAGCCCCGTGTCGGGTTCTGTGCTGAGCGCTCAGAGCCTGGAGCCTGCTTCAGATTCTGTGTCTCTCTCTCTCCCTCTGACCCTCCCCTGTTCATGCTCTGTTATCTGTCTCAAAAATAAATAAACATTAAAAAAATTTTTTTAAACTCACAGTCCAACATGAGGTCCCTGTAAGCCGCCAAGCACCTTCAAAGGATCAGGCTCAGGAAGAAAGGAAAACAAGAACGCAGGCTGCTCCCCACAAGACTGGAAACCCAAGGTGGACACAGATCCTTAGCATAACATGGACACTGTTTATTTTTGGTGAATCACTCCTGTGTCACCAGGAGTGCTAGAAAGCTGGGGTAAATGTGACATGCCAAGAGATGTCTCTTTGTTTTGACAAGGCCACACGTAGCAGATTTGATGCGTACCTGTGTCTGCTCCAAAGAAACATGAACCAGCGACAGCCCAGTGCATCTGCCTGAGTGCTCACCTCCAGTGCAAATACACAGCCAGCTTCCTGCAGACAGCCAGCGACCGGGAGTCTGAAAACCTATAGGAAGGCCTGAGTTTCTCAGGGGTGGGAGGGAGGCAGCCGTCCAGCACCACTGTGACCCAGATTGGGGCTATCTCTAAGGATATCACCAATCCCTAGGAGCCATACCCGGGAAAGATCTCCCTGCTTTCTTCTCCCTGCCAAGGGTTCTGCCCAAGGCGGTTTTATAGGAAGGTGTCTTTCTTCTGAGAAGGAGACTATCCCCGGGTCCAGCAAAAGATGAGTAAATGATTACTGGATGCTGTAAAAAGGATCTTGTGAAGTATTTCTGTTGTCCAACAAAAAGGATCTGGTTTTTACACATCTGTCTTTTTAGTTCATTTGTTGCAGATAGAAGGCTGCAAACGCCTTTTAAGGACCAAGGGTAGGGCTTACTTTGGGAAATGGGGTGGCTAAGGATTTGGGATTTCCCCACTGTTTGTTTCCTCCATCTCATGACCTGACAAAAGCAACCATCTGAGTCACACAGCGAGTGGACTTGCATTGAGGAAATATCCATTTGCTATTATAAACTGGGGAGGCCCTTAGGAAGAAAACCAGGCTGTTTCCTGGGTAGGCCTGCCCTAAAGTGGGGCAAATGATACAGCACTGGGGATGTTGAAATGAAGAGGGGTGCATTTTTGACGGGGGAACTTGAGGTCATTTAGGCTTAAGCTGTAACCAAGGCAGAGATTCTGAACCAGGGTGGGAGGGTCCCCAGGGAGCTGTGGATTCAGGGAAGTTAGGGCTGGATCTCCAGATGTGTGTGTATATGCCACAGATTACTTGGAATGTTGTATGAAAGTAGGAGTGGCTGACTTGATGTCAGGGTTTCTCAACTTCAGCACAAGTGACATTTGGGCTGAATCATTCTTTGCTGTGGAGGGCTGTCCTGTGTGCTGTAGGGGGGTTAGCAGAATCCCTGGCCTCTACACACTGGACGCTGGTAGCACTCCCCTGCCTCCCAAGTTGTGACGGCCAAGAGTATCACCACCGTCAATGTCCCCTGGGGGCAGAACTGTCCCTGGTCGAGAACCACTGAGATAGGAGAGTCCCTGAGGAGGCAGAGAGGAAGTATGAGGTGAGCCGCTCCCTGGTGAGGCTCCCTCACAGACCTACCCCTTGTTCCTATAAGTCATCACTGTTTTCGTACCTCAGCATCAGGCAGCTACTTATACCTTCTGGCCAAATGTTTTGTCCTGACAGCTAGTCAAACATTGGAATTTTCCCCTTTTTTTTTAAGTTTTTTTTTTTAACGTTTATTTTTGAAAGAGAGAGAGAGAGAGAGAAAGAAAGAGAGAGAACAAGTGGGGAAGGGGGGCAGAGAGAGAAGGAGACACAGAATCCAAAGCAGGGCCCAGGCTCTAAGCTGTCAGGGCAGAGCCCGACACAGGGCTGGAACCCATGTACTGGGAGATCATGACCTGAGCTGAAGAAGTCAGATGCTTAACCAACTGAGCCACCCAGACACCCCAAACACTGGAATTTTCTTAAGTGGGGTGGGGAAACAGATAAGTGGGTAAGGCTCTTCCTCTGAGAAATATGAGTATCTTTTGAGGGGAGGTTGTAGCCTTGGAGACAGCACAACAGCTACTAGCTACTACCAGCAAGAGCACAAAGGAGAAAGGTAACACAAAATGAAACAAAAGACATATTTTTCCTTAGCGGGTTGTGCTCACTGCTTAATAAGCGAACACATCCAAACTCAGGAGAGGTGCACACCTATTCTGGGACAAGCCCCGGAGCCGTGGGTAGAGGTGGTTGAACAATTTGGTGTGCAGGGAGGTAACCCCCGTGTATGACCACTGGGCCTCTTGGGGCTGGGGCCATCCATCAGTCACAGAGCCGCTGGCAGACAGGTGGAGCTGTGAAGAAGTGCATTTGCTCAAACACGGCAAACGGTGTTGGAACAAGCCACCACTTTCTGAAGCTATTACACTCTGTCAAGTCAGGAGCTGAGTCTGGGGGATGCCCAGGTGGCCAGAATTCACTCACGGTCCAGGGCCTGGAGGAGCTGTGGGATTGTTGTTTTCCCTCATTGAGGCAGTAAAGATTGATTTTGGATGTGGTGACTGAGGCCCAGCGCGTTAATGACCTCAGAGGGACGTTCCTTTCCCAAGCCGCACTGCATGCAGACAGTAGAACGTTAACGTAAGGCCCCTTCGGGCATGACTCCTTCCTCATCACATCATTTCCCAGCTGGGGCCCCGGGGCCTGTGGAGGGTGGACGGCTGAGTAAAGGCCTGGGGTTTGGCGCGGGGCATCTCAGGCCCAGAGATGAGAAGGTCTGCCTGCCACAGGAATAGCCCCTGGCTGCTCTCACATTTGACGTACTGCATTTGGCTTGGGGGAGCCGGCCGGGGACCTCTGATAAGCAAGTCAAAGATTCAAGGCAACAAGCAGCTTGTTGATATCCCACCCTCCTCTCTGACACCAGGAGAGAAACTCACTGGCAAGGGACGCAGCTGGCCTTTGCAAGGCACTGTTCCATTAGAAGCCAGACATCCTAACAAAAGCAAGAATGACAGGAATGAAAGTTTCTGCGCTGACGCACAGATACTGACTGAAGAGGTATTTCTCATGTTGGCTTTGCACTTCTGAGGGCAAATCTGCCAAACAGATATCAAAGGAGATGGGGACCCCAGGCGAGGAGGCACGCACTCTGCACTCAGAGCAGAGAGACTGAAGGAATCTCTCTCCCACCTTCACTTTTCCCACCTGCAAGGCACAGGTCATAATGCCCATGGCAGCTGCCTTGCAGCATGGTTGAAAGAACCAGTTTAAACAGAGGCTCTTGTTTTGTTTTGTTTTTTAATGTTTATTTACTTTTGAGAGAGGAGAGAGACACAGCATGAGCAGGGAAGGGGCAGAGAGAGACACACACAGAATCTGAAGCAGGCTCCAGGCTCTGAGCTGTTAGCACAGAACCCAATGCGGGGCTTGAACCCACGAACCGTGAGATCATGACCTGAGCCGAAGTCATATGGTTAACCGACCAAGCCACCCAGGTGCCCCCAAACAGCAGCTCTTAGCTTAGTCAACTGCTGGGCAGGTTTCAGTGGGGCTGCAAAGCCCTGAAATTACTAGCACGAGCATTTTGCTTCTACATGATTATGTGCATCTTCCTGGGGAGAGAGTCACCGCTTTCACAATATTCTCAAGAAATATGATTACCCTGGAAAGATTAGAACCATTGGTCTGGATAATGCGTGAACGTGATATATAACTGTTATCAGCAAAGGTTTTGGAGGAGAAAGGGACACAGAGGAGCACCTACTCTGTGTCAGGGTGTGTGGGGGACACACAGAGAAGTAAGAAAACATGATTCCTGGCCTCATGGAACATATGACAGATTTTGGACAGAAGACTAAAACATGAAAAATCAAAAAGAAAAGGTAACTACCAGCAAAGCAGCTGAGAGGTCGGAAGAACTTAAGTGCCACATAAATTCAGAAGTGGGAATGGTCTGGGCAGGAAGGAGGGCAGGGTTGGGCTCAGACAAAGGCAGAGAAGGGCCTCCATGGAGGAAGGCTGGCCCCAGGAGAGCCCAGGCCCCAGAGCTTGAAGGGTGAGTATAGAACACTCTGGCCGTGGGGCCCCCTTAAGCGGGACTAAGGGTCTCAGGGCAGAGGTTCTGGGTGATAGTCTATCCCAGATGCCTCTTCAGATATCTAGCCAGTTCTTGGTCCTTCAGCCTTTGCCTCCTCAGAAGGGGCTGAGGGCTTCCCCTGGAGAATCCCCATGGGGGACACAGAGCCTGTCCAGGATGGACATTTTCTTCCCTGGGGAGATATCCTGGTGACTCACAGGTGCCAGGCAGGAAACACTTCATGTCTAGACTTACTTCGTGCTGTGATATATCCAGGCTGCCTCCTCACAGTTAGCAAAGTCCCACTGGTCAGGCCTCATGGGGCCAGCACTTAGTTACCCCAAACACACAAAGTAAATAAAACACTGGAACATGGAGAAAAAAAATTAGAGATAACTTGGCATTTCAGAAAAAAATACTGAAGTGTTCCTCATGAGAAAAATCAGAACCTAAATGTCTTTGCACTTATCTTATGGTGTGGCAGTTTCTAAATTCTCCACATGGCAGGGCCACCATAACCCCTTCTATCCCCAGGGCTCCCTCTGGTCCTGCTGTGACCCTGGTCCCACTGACTGACTAGGCCACCCCTCCCCAAATCAGCAAGGCCGTCCCACAAATGACATCTCTCCACTCTCCTCAAAGGGGCTGAAAGGGTTTTCTTGGGAACTCTTGAGATCTTGCCACTGCCCTGCAGATGTAAAGATCCTATAGTTTTGTTTTTGTTTTTTTAAATATGCTTTTGAACATAGAAGTTGACTCTGGCAACCAGTATAGGACCACTCTCCCCACCTTGTACCCTAATACCCATGTCAAGGGAGCAGCTAATTATCTACCTTCCTGATGATGCAAAGGGAATATTTTAAGAAATCTGATCTGTCACACCCTAAGATGATTCCCCCAGTAAGGGAAGCAATGGGGATCTGAGACCAAGCAAGGCTCTTGGCCTCTTTCCAGAAAGAGTGGACTCTGCCATTTCCTGACCATCCTCCTTTCTTCATGGGTACCTCTTCCCCTTTATGACACTCTCCCATCCTAGGAACTCCTCCCTGACCCTGACTTTTCATATCCCCCAAGTGCAATCAGACTTGTGTTACTTTACTTCTGTCCTTAAAACTTACCTGTCCCCTTTGTCATGCTGTCACTGCCTGGCTTGATGATGGAGGTATCTGCGGAAGGAATCTGGTCTCTTCTTCCTGTTCCCAAATACCAGAGGTAACTTCAGGGCCGATGGCCTCATTTTTATCCCCTGTTAGCTAGCAGGAATAACAAGACTGGGAGATATTGCCCTAAGGGGTGTCCTCTTGGGGATAGCCAGCCTCCTAACATGACACCATGTCCTGATCCATGTTTGGCATCCCCCTCAAACAAAGCTAGGTGACAATCTCTTTTGGCTTCTCTCTTCTGCATAGGGCTTACCAGGCAGAAGGGGATCTCTAGCCTAGCCGAAGGCAGTGTGCAGGGCCTGGTTCTGGCCCTCTGTTGAGACTGCTTCCAGTCTGCTTGTTTCCTGGTTGCCTTTAATCAGGCAAAGACTGATTAACAAACAAAAAAGAAGTGGGGAGGGGAATAGGCTAATACTCTGGTAGCCTCTCAAGGTAGAACAGGATTATTTGTTTTAATTATTTATTCATCCTGCCATCAAGCACCATGCATTATGGCTCATACTTACAACTTCCCGTTTGACCCTTAATCAAAGTCTAATAGTCCCTGGGTCTCTTGTCATTCCCACAGATTCCTACTTCGGTGTGGTGGGGTGGAGTGGAGTAGGAAGGCAGAGGTGGGAAATGTATTTGGGTTCAGGGTTTGGTATTGGTGTTCCTCCCCACCAGGTAACATGGTATGGTAGATAGTTTTTGGTTTGGGCTAGCTGTGCCCTGATTTACCTCTGGTAATTACCTCTCCCACACATGGGAAGCTGTTTAGTCAAGGTGCCTTCCTGTCCCTGGCCCCAGGGCAAGCGCTTGAACCTGGTGAGGTTGGTTGGATTTGCCTTCCCTGGAATCTGAAATTTGAGCCAAGTCATCAAAAAGACGGAAACCAATTGGAGCTTATTCATTATTCACAGCAGTGTACCCAGGTGACCCTGCTAAGAGGTCATGTGTCTTAGACCCTCGATTTTATGCTGCTTCCTGCCCACTGAGTTTCCCAGTTCCTGTCCATTATGTTCCGGTTTCTGAGCCTGATTTCCCAGTCATTGAGAAATCAACTGTTTTTCCAGTAAATTCCCTTTGGGTTTAGCTTAGCCAGGGTTGGCTTCTGTCACTTGCCTCCTAAAGAGACCTAACTCACACCCACAATGAACCTAGGTTTCTGAGTGTCCCTGAAGTCACACTTGGTTTCAGAACATCACCCCAAAGCTGTGCTAGAAGCTGATGAAGCCTTTACATTTACCCTGACTCTGCAGTAATCATTTCCCAGAATTTATCTTCTTAGCTGCCAAGCCCATGCTACTTATTAGTTGACTGTGGTTTATAACCCGCCTCTGGTTTCTTTCAGTATTTTTTAGTTTAATTCAGACCGGGCCAAATCTCTCTACCCCATACCTAGAGAACAGGCTTGCTTTCCACATGGTCTTCTGCTTGACGCTCCTCCAACTTATGCTAGGGAAATGTAAACCAGGACAGCATTTTTGCAAACCCAATTGGAAAACTATAGTCAAGAGCTTCTAAAACCTTCTTTCTGAAATAGTAATTCAACTAATTTTGAGATTTATCCTATGAAAGTTATCAGAGGATCATAAAGATGAGTAAGCATGTTTATTACGGTATTATTTTGCAGTAGCAAAAACTTGAAGACAACCTGAATGTCCAGCAGCAGAGAAATGGTTAAATAAACAATGGTCTATTCATATGATACATGCTACGTTCATTCAGGATCAATCACAGTTTTGCAGAATATTTAATACCACGAGGAAAATTCCCATACTATCTTGTGTATCAGGGGGAAACAAACAAACCAGGACACAAAAATGTATGTGCAGGATAATCTCAATTTGTTTTATTCAAATTGGGAAGGATTGCACCAACATATTAGTTGTGATACCTCTTGATGGGGTGAGTATGTTTGGCTTAGTAGGCTGTAAACTCTTTGAGAGTAGGGATTATTTCTTATTTCTTATTATAGCTCTAATTTCTACCGACCTCAGGCACATAGCTTGCCTGTCGAAATAATAAATGAGTTTCCTTATATTTTTCCATGGTTTTCTTTTCTTTTCTTAATGTTTATTTATTTTTGAGAAAGAGAGAGAGAGAGAGAGAGACAGAGACAGAGAACCAGTGGGGGAGGGGCAGAGAGAGAGGGAAACACAGAATCTGAAGTGGGCTCCAGGCTCTGAGCTGTCAGCACAGAGCCCAACACAGGGCTTGAACTCATGAACCATGAGATCATGACCTGTGCTGAATTTGGACGCTTAACCAACTGAGCCACCCAGGTGCCCCTCTTTTCTTCTTTCTTTCTTTCTTTCTTTCTTTCTTTCTTTCTTTCTTTCTTCCTCTTTCTTTCTTTTTTTCTTGTCTTGTCTTGTCTTCCTTCCTTTTCTTTTCTAAAAAATTTACATCCAAGGTAGTTAACATATAGTGCAATCTGATTTCAGGAGTAGAATCCAGTGATTCATCCCCCACATAGAACACCCAGTGCTGATCCCAACAAGTGTCTTCCTTAATGCTCCTTGCCCATTTAGCCTATCCCCCCACTCAAAACCCCTCCAGCAACCCTCAGTTTGTTCTCTATATTTAAGAGTCTCTTATGTTTTGTCCTCTCCCCTGTTTTTATATTATTTTTGCTTCCCTTCCCTTAGGTTCATCTGTTTTGTGTCTTAAATTCCACATATGAGTTAAGTCATATGATATTTGTCTTTCTCTAATCTTGCTTAACATAATACCCTCTAGTTCCATCCACATTGTTGCAAATGGCAAGATTTCATTCTTTTTGACTGCAGAGTAATATTCCGGTGTGTGTGTGTGTGTGTGTGTGTGTGTGTGTGTGCCACATCTTCTTTATCCATTTATTTGTTGATGGACATTTGTGCCCCTCTTTTCTTTTAAATAGTGAAAGTGCATGCCATGTGAAATCAGAAAAAAATTTTAGCCAATAAAATTTTGGTACATGAGGTTTGTTGAAATCCTGGTCATGCTTCGAAGTCGTGACAGTTTTAAAATGTGGCAACAATGTTTGATTATTCCTTCCACAGAGAGGTGGAGTCTGTATCCTGTCCTTTTAAATGAAACTGCTTCCACCAATGAGCGCAGCGGAAATGTTCCTATGTGATTTCTGAGGGAAGGCCATAAAAGGCCACGCAGTTTCTGCCTTGTGTGCTAGGAGCACCAGATATGGAAGCCCTGGACCTCAGTGTAAGAGGTCAACCACCCTGAGGCTGCAGCACTGGAGAGGTCATCTGGGGGTACTATGGTTGACATTCTAGCTGAACCTGTCCTTCATTCCAGGTATGCGGCACATGAAGCCATCCTAGAAGTGGATGCTTCCAGCACTCTGTTGTTTGAGTCACTCCCAGCCAACTGGGGTTCCGACAGTATGGAGAAGAGACTGCCCACATTGTGTTCTATCCAAATTCCTGACCCACAGACTCTCTGAGTGGCATAAATTGGTGGTTTTTCATGCCAGTAGTCTGGGGTGCTTTGTTAGACACCGATAGATACCAAAACAGTTTTCCTCAAACTTCTCCCTCTTTCTGAAACCTTCCCTGCTCCTTTCTGTCCTTCCCACAATTCTGACCCCCAAATTAAACTATTCATTCTTGTCTCCAAAAGCCCTTTCTTATAACCTGTATCAGAGTACTGACTCATCTTGTCTTTCTCCAGATGATGAGAGTTAAGGGCAGAAGCTCTGTGAGTCACTTTTGCCTTTTCAGAGCACCTAACAGCCTGAATTTAATGGATGGTTCTTTTATGCCTTGTGCTGTTAGTATAATGCACAAGAGAGATGGAAATTGACAGAGAGGTCAATTTTGGTGTGTATGTCAGACTTCCATGGAATTCTGGCCTTTTCCTTGATCCGGGGCTACAACTCAATACCATAGTGGGATGGCATTATATCTGTAAAGTGTCCCAATGTCTTAGTTTATTTGGGCTGCCATAACAAAATACCACAGACTGGGTGGCTTAAACCACAGGAACTTATTTTTTCACAGCTCTAAAGGCTGCAAGTTCAAGATCAAGGTCTTGGCAGACTTGGTCTCTCTGAGGTCTCTCTCCTTGGCTTGCAGACTGCTGCCTTCTGTGGCCTCACATGGTCTTTCCTCTATGCATACAAACCACTGGTGTCTCTTCCTCTTCTCATAAGGACACCAATTCTATTGCATTTAGGGTCTCATCCTTAGGACCTCACTTAACTTTACCTCTTAAAAGGTTCTATCTCCAAATACAGTCATAGGAGGAAGTAGGGCTTCAACATATGAACTTGAGAGGTATGCAATTCAGCCATAACACCAAAGGATAAATGGATTCTTAGTTTTATTTGCACTCCCTGTAGTTGTAGGTGTCACTGAAAAGAAATAATGAACTCATGGATCCAAACTTGATCCATAAACACTTTCCTGGTTTTAAGTTCCAGGCTTATACCATGCTTACTCTCATACCCTTTCAAATAATGATCTGTTGAGGTGATAGCTGTCTATGCTAACTTGTCCTTCTCCACGTCCAGTGACAAGATTTGATTTCATGGAGGTTTTATTTATTTGCTTGTAATTTTGTTTGATGCCCAAGGGAACCTCCAACAAATCTTCAGTATCACTGTCAGCCGCAAAACAGCGCAGATTGCGAAGGCATCCCCCACACTCTGCTGTGTGTAAGTGGGTGTCCTTCCGTTGCCACCCTGTCAGTTCACTGAAGTTGAATAAAGTGCATCAGTGAAGAGGCTGGGGAAAGAAACTGCTGAGAGTGATCCGAGAAGGATTTAAGGAAATGCAGGAACGCCAGGAGCTATAGTGACTAGCAACTACTTTTTGGAATTTTTCTTCTTAAATTAATTCCATGCAATTTCCTTTTTGGTCAGCCCCCCCCCCCTTTTTTTTTATTGTTTTATATCATATTCCAAAAGTGAGTGAGAGAGAGAGAAGAGAGTGAGAACACAATCTTCTCTGAGTTGAACTGGATTTGGGACAATTTTATATCCCTCTGTGAACTACAGGTGCTGAATATTCAACATCACACATTTACCCTTTGCAATTCAAATTAAAGTGCACCTATCTGGCCATTTCACCCTTGTTTTCAGCTGGTCTTTGTCACACTACCTCATTGTCATTCCTCAGGCCTGGCCCACCTTCCTTTCACCACTTAAGGAATGAGAAGGTGGTTTTTGTTCTGATTCACACTATCACTAAAGCTCCACAAGAATCAATGGGCTCTCATTTTCACACAATGCGGCATGTTTACACAGTTACCACCCTGCCTGTATGGAGGGCTGGAATACTAAAAAGTTCTTTATGTGAACGTTGGTTCTGAAATGCATTTTATCTGCCCATTGACGCTGGTAAGAATTTTGTTCCAATCTGTAAGAAGGCTTTATCCTTGCTCTACACTATCAAGCTCTCAAGATTTTATCTTTCTTGAATTGCCTACAGGTAGGATGAGATTCAATTTGCTAAGAGTCCTTGTTTTTGACACAAAGACAAATACGCACTCCTGTGCTACTTCACGAAGCAATGATTCATTTAAAACAAAACAAAACAAAAAAAACCAAAAAAACCTCTCAGGATCAGGAATTCTCCAGAGGGAGAGAGTGAAGCCAAGTCATGCTTTCCTTATTAATTTCAGTATGCTCTCTCTCTCCTGGTTCACTTCAGAAAAGAGGTATAATTACTCTCTTTATGAGTCAGACTCATAGCCCAGCACCTGTTAGAAAATTAAAAAAAATATTTTCCCCACATCACATTACAAAGGGAGGCCCATTGTTTTTGCGCAGTTGCTGGTATTTGCTCCTTTGCCAAAATGACTATTTTGGAGGCTTTAAAAGCCAGAGTGTGATAATGAAAAACAATGACTAGAGACATTTCCAAATGCCAATACATAAAGATAGTAACATGAACTTGATAAACTCTGATTTTCATTCCTTCTAAATTGTTCATAGATTAATAAGGGAGAGTCTGTTTCTCCCAGGCATGGCAAAGTGGCAGATACAGGCAGTTCAGAGCTGTTTCCTAAAAACACACCCCAGGTAGTTACTTATGCATTAGGTATGGAATTCAGTCAGTGCCAACTGTGGAAGGAGACTCAACATATTTGAGTATATAATGGGCATAAAAATTAAAGAATAATTGTAAGTAAGTAAAACGGATAGCATGGCATAAAAATTATCTAGCTCAGGGAGGGGTAGGGTGTGATAAAAAATCTTTACAGTCCATTTTTTGACTAAATGTTGTATAAAGAGATAAAGGTCAAAATATTATTGTTGTGCAGATGATAGACGGAGTGCTTGATCCTGATGCCAAACAAAAGACAGAGGGTCGACTCTCTCCACTTTGTCATGCTTCCCCAGCAACATCAAAGGGTGTCTCCGTACAAGACTAACTTGAAATTTACTTTCAACAAGAAATGTATGCTGCACAGTTCCTTATCACCTGGGGTACTGCAGGGAGAGCTCTCCCAAGCCTTGCACCCTGCCCAAAGCACAGGTAACATTTCCAGGCCTCTGCCTGTGCATAGTGGGGAAAAGCAAACAGAGCAGAGGCCGTGTGGTATGTGCCCTTGGCCAATGATGACAGTAAGTAAAATGCAAAGAGCTCGGATACAGATAAAACTTTTTGTCCTGTTTACTTAGGCTTTTTTGATTAATGTCATTTTTTTATATTCCTTTCCTTTTCTTGAAGCCATGAATCAACACTGAATGAATTAGTGAATTATTGGTTGAACAGGCAATATGTTCTTCATCTCTTGAAGAAATTTCTTATTTCATCTATTTCTTTACAAAATAATTATGAGGTCAACAGTTTATTAATGACAAGGTCGATGGAGCACCTGGGATTCATTCAACTGGAGAATTATTTAGGAACAATCTGAAACCAGGCCAAGAAACATTTTATGGTCAAATACTGAATTGTGATCTGTAGAAAAACAGGGTTTTTATCTCCCTAAATTTTTTTTTTTACAGTATTTAGTAAAGGAAAATTAACCATCTGGTAAAGATGTTTCTTAATTCACTACCTGAGCATAATGACTGGAACAAAGAGCTTCATAAATGTTTGTTCAAGGAATAAATAAATGAACAGACACTGATACAAAATTAAAAATTACCGACAACGATTTTGTTTAAAAATCAGCATTATTCTTCAGGATTAATTTTAGATAGCAATGTTTGTTATCATTTACTATGGACTAAAATTAACCAAAGAATCAAAATAAATAAGACATATATCCTGGGTTTCTTCCAAACAGAAAAATATTTTTTTCATTAAACACTCTATAAATTTGCTTCTCCCAGAAACAGATGACTAAAGGAATTCTCTAGCTTTGAATTCTTATATTAGAAAAATATATATTTAAAATAATTATGCTAAACTTGTACCTTCACAAGCAGCAATGGGAAGAAAATTTAAAAACAAAATAAATAAAAGAAAGGTAATAATAAAACTAAAATTTAGGTCTCCTGGGAACTAGACACAAGACAGAACTAGAAGTATGTGTAGTTTATTGAGGCAAACTCCTTAAAAGAGAGAAAAAGCAGGGAAAACCTTCAGACTACAGTGCAGGTGAGGCATCTGTGAGCAAGAGAAGGCAGTAAGGAGCTTTGGTGGTACAGAGCTGAGTAAGTCTCAGGCAGTCAACTGGGAGTCCCCACTGAGCAGTCCTGCACTGGCCAGAAATTACAACAATTCTCAGTTATTGCCCAGGGTCTTCCTGGAAGCATATGGCTTCAGCTTGGAAACCAAGGCAGATCTTGAAGGCTCCAATAGCTGAAGGCTGTTAGTGAACTCTTACCCATTGGAGCAGGTACTTAATTGGAGATGTGAATAACATTCTAATGTGGCTGCCACAGTTTGCTCCTTGTGCCACATGGGTTTACTTGCTTTATACATTTGGGGCACAGATCTGCCAGGGTTCCTGTATTTGTTATCTACTGCTGCGTAACAAGTTATCCCCAAACTTAGCAACTTAAAGAACACAATTATGTCATTCAGTTTCTAAGAGCCAGGAATCTGGGAGTAACTTAGCTGCATGGTTCTGGTTCAAGGTCTCCCATGAAGTTGTAGTCAAGATGTTGGCCAGAGCTGGAGTCATCACAAAACTTGCTGGGGCTAAAGAATCTGGTTCTGAACTCATGTAATTGTTGGCTGGCCTCAGTTTCTTGCTGGCTATTGGCCTGAGGTCTCCATTCTTCTTCACATGGGCCTCTCTGAAAGCTGCCTGTGTGTCTCATGACCAATTGTAGGTAGCAAGTTGGCAAGTGATGTGAGAGAGACACTAAAACAGAAGGTGTAGTCTTTTATAACCTAATTTTGGAAGTTACATACCATCCATTCCATCATATTCTATTGGCTGCACAGACCAACCTTGATCCAATGTGGGAGGGACCACACAAGGGTATGAATATCAAGAGGCAGGGATCGTTGGGGGCTGTCTTGGGAGCAGGCTACTGCAGTTCCCATGAACTTCTCTTCCTGAGGACAAACTCAGAAAAGGGAAGTAAGTGGGACAAACTAAAGCCCCTGCCACAGCAGTTAGTTTTAGGGTCACAACTGGTACTCATCATCACTCTCCTCCACTGTCCATTCCAAATTTCCCCAGTCACCTGCTATCATCTCTGCTAGTCTTTGTGGTTGCCAACATGGCGACACCTTTTCTCACCTCCTGCTACCTGGGTACAGGGAGCACAAAGGAACCCAAAGAGCCTGGTGACAGCTGTAGCTTGTAATTCGGTGGGACTCTCCATGTGTCTTGGGGTGAGAGTGCACACCCTCTGGAGACTGGGACTGTTGACTCTGCAGGGCCCACAGTTGTAGAAACGAGATGGAAAACTTATGTCAGTGGGCCACTGGAATGACGGTAAGTGGGGCCACTTCTGTGTCCACCCTTTGGTTCCCAGACATCTGTTTGCTTCCAACACAGTGCTTTCCATAGGTCATCAATTCAGCATATACACTGCACTCTGGAGGATTTGGTTGAACTAGATATGCTAAAAGGTTTACCCAAAAAAAATAACCAAAATGTCAGATAAAATAACGAAGAAAACACTTTTAAAAGAGATCACTGAGGGGCACCTTGGTGGCTTAGTCGGTTAAGTGTCCGACTTCGACTCAGGTCACGATCTCATGGATCGTTAATTCAAGCCCTGCATGGGGCTCTCTGCTGTCAGTGCAGAGCCTGCGTTGGATCTTCTGTCCCTGTCTCTCTCTGTCCCTCCCTCGCTCTCTCTCTCTCTCTCAAAAATAAATAAACATAAAAAAAAAAAAAGACATCACTGAGATGGCACAAAAGTAAAGCATCAGCAGAGATCAAAAACAAGATAAAAGTAACAACTTTGGGAGAAGAGAACCAAAGCCAGCTCTCTTTGTGTTAGGCCCACACAAAATTGGAAATCTTTTTTTTTTTTTTTTGCTACAATATGATTTAACAATTCTATACATACTCAGTGCCCTTAATCCTCTTTATCTATTTCACCACCACCACCCCTGCCACAACATTTGAAATCTTATAGAAGACCCCTACATGAAGCAGGAATCTCAAAGGGCTTTACCTTCAATTAAGGGTGAGTAAAAAATGAACTGCTACACAGAAGGGGACAAACCACATCTGATTCTATTTTTATGCTGGGGGAGAGTGGTAGGAAATCTCACTTGGGAATTTAGAACTACAGCTTGGCCCTCACGTGGCTTTTTGCATGAATTTATGTTATACCACCTGTATCTGAAAAACTGAAAGAGGAGAATTTTAATTAAAGCACTCTCAGAATGTTTGTATAATCAACTGGGAGGAGCAAATGTAAATATTTTCTGGAAGAATGCAATCTCAACTGAGGCCTCGAAGAATTCCTATAGATAGAATTCCAAAGAACATAAGCTCAAATAAAACCACACATAGGTATACTCTGCCTTCTCTCCTCCCCTGCAGGAGAATAAAGCACCGTGAATGAGAACGAGCAGACACAGGCAGCAAAATCAGATCTGTAAAGATGATAAGACACAGAATATAAAATAACCATGTTTGGTATGGTGAAGAAATAAATATTCTGTGAGAAAGGAATAAGAGATGGCTTTTTATTTTTTTTTAAAGGTTACTTAATTTATTTTGAGAGAGAGAGACACACAAAGAGTGTGTATGTGTGTGTGTGTGTGTGTGTGTGTGTGTGTGTCTGTACGCAAGTTGGGGAGGGGCAGAGAGAGAGGGTGAGAGAGAATCCTAAGTGGGCTCTGTGCTGTCAGTACAGAGGCTGACTTGAGGCTCAAACTGACGAACCATGAGATCATGACGTGAGCTGAAATCAAGTCTGATGCTTAACTGACTGAGGAGATGGCTTTTTAAAAACACAATCAAACAGACTGATGAAGAATTGAATAAAATTTTCCAAAATGAAAAACTGCTTTATGCAGAAAGATTATGAGACCAAATGGAGGAAGGTCTGCAAGAAGAAACAGTGAGCAAAGAAAGTGGTAAGTATGTTAGGTATATTGAAATAAACACTGACATCATCATCATCATCATCATTGTCATCATCATAATGTCTAATTTGTGAGGTTAAACAAACAAGATAGAATTCAAATACTGGTCAAAGTATAATATAGATTGGAATGGGGTGGAAAACTATAGTTCAAATAATCTAAGATTCTTGCATTGTTTGGGCAGAGCATCCAGAAATGAAGTAAGTGTGTTCAAATGTCTAGGGTAACTCCTAAAAATAGATATAGAGATAATTAATTCCAAAAGGGAGGTAGGGGGTGGGGTGGTAATAGCAAAAGATGAAAAGAAAAAAGAAAACCTATTCAGAAGATGGCAAGAAAGGAAAAAAGAGAGAGAAATGGATGGCACATGATAAGATGATAGAAATAAATCAAAGGAAGAAGAGCAAAGACAGTCTCAAGATCCTTTGCCCCAAATCAAAACAGTGGAAGTTTATACACACTCTACAATGATGGGTGTTAATTTCATACTGTGATTAACAATGAAAAATGAGCATAAATGACCTTTGAGAATAAAAGGCTTTATTCTACAAAAGAAACTTTAACTTCTGAAGACCTGTGCCACAAAAATGGACTTTCATAGACAATTTTTATGAGCACTCTTCTGATTACTAATTTTAGAACATGTTTTTATTCTTATAAATTTTGGCCTTTGACTTTATCTGGAGAGTTTTTCTTGTGAACAGCTATATAATTTGTTATATCTCTCTCCTTTTGTACCAGTTTTAACACTCTTTTTCTCCTTTGTCTGTATTTAGAAGGACCTGCTTTTTTTAAGGCTATAGCTAGGACATCATATTCTAGAAATAAATCAGAAAGCACAGGACCTAAAGACCTAATATAGACAATGACACATTTTAAAAAAGGAATGTGAGACCTATAATATTCTGTTTCTACAGGATGCTAAATAGCTTCCTAAAGGGTCCTTATAAGATTCTGCAATAGATCTTTTTCATAGATCTGTTTTGTCTTCTTTTTTTCCTATATGGTTTTCCCTTGTTTTATAATTTTTTCCCATAATTTCTAAGTACCTTCTCTGTTTTCTTTTTTTTTTTTCTGTCTCTCTTCTCTCTCTCTCTTGCTTCTTGAATGCTCACCCTCAAATGAGGCTAGACTGTTATGTCAACAGAGTATAGAGACATCACCCAAGTTTGCTCTGAAGTGAGGGTCCCATCCCTTTTCAGAGACACAAATGGAGTCAAGACAATGTGCTTGGTCCCCAGTCCAATTCCCAGTTTACATTGTCTATTTGTCAATCCAGACTTTGCCACTTATAAGCTGTGTGACTTTGGGTGAGCTGCTTAACCTCTCTGTGCCTTAGTTTTCTCCCCTGTGAAAGGAAGTTGATAAATATACCAACTTCCCAGAGTTCTTAGGAGAATTAAATGAAATACTTTCAAAGCTCTTGGCACTATGGACTGCCCATCATAAACAACAAATATAACTAGCATTATCATTGTTACTCCTGCCATACTGTTGCTGTTACCGCTACCACTACCTGCTCTGTAGGCAACCACGCTCTTCTGACAGGGCACACTCTTCCACCTGTGCTGAGTGTCCCGTGTGCTGACCCATGGCTGTACGGGAGAGAATTCCCCTTTCTGAGATCTAATGCACCGCTGCCCATCTCTCCCTCCCTACCGCCACTCACACAAGCTGCTTCTTTAGCCTTTTTTTTCCCCCCAGGAGTTTGCATCTCAGAATGTTCCCTACAAAGTGGCCCAGGTGCTTTGAAGGGCGGCACCCATGTGGCCCAGCAGTGGTGGGGGGCGGGGGGCAGGTTCTTGTGATTCTGTTGCCTGTGTGCTTTTCTTTTCCATCACGGTTTTTAACGGGACACTGGAAGGGACTGCATCAATGCCTGCTGGCCAGGTATCACACCATCTTACACCAGATATCTAGTTCCCTGCTTTTAAATGGAACACAAAGTGAAGGCACAGCCTGATGTTTGTGTAGACGGCCCTTTCAGCAGGCAAGGTGTCCATGCCTTTTTTATTCATGCTTTTTCAGTAATGCAAGAAAATCTCTCTGACCTGCAGTGAGACCTTGATTTTAACCTGAGATGGATAAGGGAGTGTAATAGATCCCTTTTTACACACATTTAGGTAAGTTAGAAGATCCGAGGTTAAATTTTCTCAGGAGTGCTAAGACTAAATGTAAAGATGGCCTAGGAAAACTGCTAAGACAGTATCCTGATCATGTTCCCAGGAAAATGCAGAACCTTTATGAGAAGATCTGTGTACTGAAACCCGTGGCATTACATTTGGAATGAGGTTTGTATAAGTCACCTGTCGTGACTGAGTTTCAATAATGTATGAGTCCACAGTTTCTTCATTAAAAATTTGGCTGCTTTTACAGTGAGAAAGGCCAGAAGAGGCATACATAATAACAACAAATAAATGAACAGCTCATAAAGTTCTTGTGGTTGAAATACAATCGGGATCATACACTCAATCAGGTCACATGCCCTCAGGCCCAGTTGGACACCTACCTTTCCCTGTGTCCTTCGAGAGCTGTCCTAATTCTGGAGGGGTGGGAATGGTTGCAGAAACTCTGGGTATCTGGGGGCCATTGAGAGTTAAGAATGTACCTATGAAGTAAGCATTAGAAACATTTAGGACATTGTAACTAAAATAAGAACAGCGATAGAGACTCTACACACATATGCTACTGAGATGCATCAAGCCCAATTTAAAGCACGAAATTACAGACAATTTGACAAACATTTTTAAGGCCTTTAATACACAAGCAAAACAAACTCTGATATTGGTTGTATAATTATATCTGACTCATGGATAATAACATCAAAACATGGAAAAACATCTCTTTCCATCCAACAGGGACATCTCTCCCTACCAGCATACTATGTCCAGGGCACAAATGGTAAAAATAAGCTCTTTCTCCACTTCCACATGAGTCATGCAGATACCAAGAATTTGATGACATTAAATAATTAGTGGAGCAGAATTCCAACCATGTTATTTACAGAAAATTTAAGCCCCAAACTTGATCTTAATGGCTCATATTCCTCTTTACTACTTCTTCTATTATTGCCAGGGACTGGAAAATTAAAGAACTTTCTTCCTGGAGATTGCCTTAGACTGCATAAGGTGAATAGGGTTGGTCAGTTGTGGGGTTCCTTTGGTTAAGAGTGTTATAAAGAGTTCCATTTGGACACGGTCACAGAGAACCACAGGGACAGCACCCATACATACTGCACTCAGAAATTTCCCTCTGCTGTGATCTGGGCCCAAAGCCAGAAGAAGTATGAATTGGCTCTCAGGGTCCTCTCCCTGACACTCTGTACCCTGGGTGGAGGCAGACAGAGGGAACGGGGCACAACCTCTGTCTTGGATCAGAAGTCTGGGAGCCCAACCCTCTGATCTGAGGTATTCTACTCAATTTTGCCCAGAAGGTGTAATGTTCTGATGCAGACAGGATTCTGGTTGATTTGATTTGCTAACTTAGAACAGTGGCCTTTAACATGGAGAACTTACACCCCAGGGGTATTTCAAAGGTTTGATGGTCTTAAATTCATAGATGTTGTGAACCTAAGATTCTCCTATTTCCTTGACTTATAAATATTGCTATTCAAGCGTCATGCTAGAAATGTAATATTTTAGCACACGTTGGGATTTTCTGGTAGATTGCAGAGATGGGAGTTAGGCAATTTTGGACTAATGATTCTCTTCTTCTGTGCCCTGGATTTGTCAAATATCCATGTGAGGGATGGTTTCATGAAAGCAAGGCAAAAATAATGTTAACTAATGTTGAGTAAGAAAGGTTGATTATTGAAAATGCCCCCTCCTGCAATGCATTTAAATATAAGCAGCTCTTTTCAGCTCTTCTCAATATTTATCCCTCAGAAACATTATTTGCTAGAAAAAAACTCCAGACCTTATATAGCAAAGCAGTATAGGTGAGTGTCCCTAATATTTTCAAATGTAATTAGAATGTTTTCTCAGACTATTAACCTTTTCAAGATATACTAAAGTTCTACGAGATCTTTCTGCTTGGCACTTATTCTTCAACCAAGTAGTTAAAACAATTTTTATTAAATACTGCTTGAAATGTGGATTGCAATACGGTATAATCCTCATCTTCTTTCATCATAAAATGTTTAGTGTTTTCTACCTCCTGTTAATAAAAAGCAAACGATATCCTATGTACAAATTCTTTTAACATCACCTACTTTATTTTTTAAATGTAAAAGGAAACATTATGGATTCACCTCATCAAGAAATGCATTGTCAATAAAATTGAACTTTCATGCTTAATAATTATTTAACAAAATTTGTAATATGTTTATGTTGTTTACTTTTTGCATTTTTTTAAAGTTTATTTATTTATTTTGACAGAGAGAGAGAGCAGGGGAAGGGCAGAGAGACAGGGAGAGAGAATCCCAAGTAGGCTCCTCACTGTCAGTGCAGAGCCCAATGCAGGGCTCAAACTCACAAAACTGTGAGATCATGACCTGAGCCGAAATCAAGAGTCAGACACTTAACCGACTAAGCCACCCAGGCACCCCTATGTTAACATATTAATAATAGATCCTGGAAGGATCTTGGGTAGGTAGCAGAGTAAGAGGATACTGAGCTCACCTGTCCCACATTTCCAACTAGATATCATCCATATCCAAGTCAATAAACAGGAGAGCGATCAGAACGAAGACAGGCAAAACAAACTCCAAGGCTACTGATAGAGAAGAAGTTGCATCTGAAAGGTTAGAAAGGTCAGAAAGGTGGAGGGAGGCTGCCTGCAGGAGGAAGGCAGCTGCACATGCAGAGAGGGCAGAGAAATGGGCCCTTGCACCAGGGAGCTCACATGGGGAAGACTAATCCCCATAACGTTTGACTTTCAAAACCAGAGGGGCTGAATTCCATGAGTTTGTAAAACCAGTGGGACTGGAGCCAGGAGCTTTAAAACTCAGCTGCCTCAGCACCAGGTGAGCTGGAAGGGCCATAGCTGGGTTGCCGCCCTTAAAGAGACCGCAGCCTGTGTGGAGCGGCAACATAAAAATGGCAGCTTACACAATGCCAGGGGCAAATGGGACACAGATCTGTTCACAGTGATTTCCGAGTATGTTGGGGGACTTCTCAGAAAACGAGGGAGCTAGCAGGTACCATTTTTCTCCCCTGTCCCCAAGCATAAACACAGAAGTGCCTGTGGGAGGTGGCGCTGCACAGAGACTTGCTACCTAACCTGCTACCAGTGCACCATGTCTACAAGTTCTCCTGAGGACTTGCCCCTTCTAAGCCTGCTAGCCTCAGTCCTGGGCTCAGGGCAAATTTTGGTAAAGTCACGAGTGCATCCCATGCAGCCACCAGGTGCACAGCTGCCTATGCGTGGTACACACGTGCACTGCCCCAGGCCCAGCCACGTGCCCCCAGCCACGGCAATGCTTCAGGGGGATCCGGCATAGGACCAGTGGCCCAGCACAAATTCTGTTAACACCGTTGCCCCACTCTCAGGTTCACTAGTGGGCATATCCACTCAGAGCTGGCCTGTCTGGGTCCCACTAACACCACAGGGAGCAAGCACAGTCCACAACAGGCAGATGACTGCACTGAAAGGAAAAGTAACTCAGACACAATAGCAGGGCATAAGCAACACACACAGGATGCTCTCCTGAAGTGCCAGGTTCTGGTGCACAGGGGACATTGCACTGTGGGTTCTCCAGCACCTCTTCATCATAAAGTTACTACTTTCAAGAGCAGAAGGCACAGCTGACTTTCTTAACACAGAGAAACAGACACAGAGAGGCAGACAAAATTAGGAGACAGAGAAATTTACCCCAATTTAAAGAACAGGACAAGACCACAGCCAGACACCTAAGTGAAACAGATAGTTTCACTAAGTAACATACCTGATAGAGAATTTAAACACTGATCCCAAGGATACTCACTGGACTTAAGAAAAGGGTGGAAGAAATGAATAAGACCCTTAACACAGAGATAAGGAATAACATAGCAGAAATAAAGGGCTCAATAAACAAAATTAAAAACACATTTGATAGAATGAACAGCAGGATGGAAGAACCAGAGAAATGAATTACTCGAATTAGAAGAAAGAGCAATGGAAAGTAATCAAGTTGAACAAGGGAGAGACAAAAGAATTATGCAAAATGAGAACTCAGGCTCATTCAAACTCAGACTCTATCAAACGTAATAAGATTTGTATTATAGGAGTCCCAGAAGGAGAGAGAAAAGGGGGAAGAAAATTTATTGAAGAAATAGTAGCTGAAAATTTCCTTAATCTGGGGAAGAAAATATATATCCAGATCTAGGAGACACAGGGAACCCTCACCAAATCAACAAAAGGAAACCCACACCATCACATATTGTAACTGAATTTGCAAAACATTGGATAAAGAAAAAAAAAAAACATTTAAAGCAGGAAGACAAAGGGATGCCTGGGTGGCTCAGTAGGCTGAATGTCCAACTTCGGCTCAGGTCATGATCTGACCGTCTGTGTGTTCAAGCCCCATCTCGGGCTCTGTGCTGACAGCTCAGAGCCTTGAGTCTGCTTCAGATTCTGTGTCTCCCTCTCTCTCTGCCCCTCTCCCACTCATGCTCTGTCTCTTTCTCGAAAAATAAACATTAACAATTAAAAAAAAATGGATTAAAGACCTAAATATGGGACCTGAAACCGTACAAATCTTGGAAGACAGCACAGGAAGTAATTTCCTTGACACTGGCCATAGCAACTTCTTTCTAGATATGTCTCCTAAGGCACGGGAAACAAAAGAGAAAATAAATTATTGGGACTATATGAAAATAAAAAGCTTCTGCACAGTGAAGGAAACAATCAACATAAAAGGCATCCTAGGGAATGGGAGAAGATATTTGCAAATGACATACCTCATAAAAGTTTAGTATCCTACGATTCAACACCCCTAAATAATCCAATAAAAAATGGGCAGAAGATATGAGCAGACATTTCTCCAAAGAAGACATACAGATGGCCAACAGACACATGAAAAGATCTTCATCATCACTTCTTTTTGTGCAAATGAATGCAAACGCAAATGAAAACTACCATGAGCTATCACCTCATGCCTGTCAGAATGGCTAAAATCAATAACACAAGAAACAACAGGTGTTGGCAAAGATGTGGGGGAAGAAACACTTGCATGCTGTTGGTAGGAATGCAAACTGGTGCAGCCACTCTGGAAAATGGCACGGGGTTTCCTCAAAAAGTTAAAAGTAAAACTACCTTATTATCCAGTAATAACACTATTGGGTATTTGTCCAAATAATACAAGAACACTAATTCAAAGGGATACAAGCACCCCTATGTTTATAGTGGCATTATTTGCAATAGCCAAGATATGGAAGCATCCCAAGTGTCCATCGATTGGTGAATGGATAAAGACATGAGATACATATATACATAATATATAATATATATGTATATACATGTGTATATATAGTGTACATATATAACATATACATAATATATATGTACATATATATACATAATGTACATATATATTACATATACATACATTATATATATATATAATATATATAATGGAATATTACTCAGCCATAAAAAAGAATGCAACCTTGTCATTTACAAAACATGGATGGAGCTAGAGTATAATGCTAAGCAAAATAAGTCAATCAGAGAAAGACAAATACCATATGATTTCACTCATATGTGTAATTTAAGAAATAAAACAAGCAAAGGGAAAAATGAGAGAAATCAAGAAGCAGAGTCCAATTATAGAGAAAAATCTGATGGTTACCAGAGGGGAGGGTGGTGTGGGGATAGGTTAAATAGGTGTTGGGGATTAAAGAGGGCACTTACTGTGATGACCACATGGTGATGTATAGAAGTGTTATATTACTATTTTGTGTACCTGAAACTAATAAAATACTCTATGTTAACTAACTGGAATTAAAATAAAAACTTAAAATAAAAAAGTAAATAAAAAGGTAATAAGAGAAATATTAAAAATAAATACTAGTATATTAATAATTAATAACATTAATCCATAAGAATATTATAAAGTTATATATATGTTTTGATAGTAATTTAATAACATGGGAGATCAATAAAAATACCTTTTGTAATCATAAAGGTATCTGAAAGTAACAGTTTTATTTTTAAATGTCTATATTTATAATATGCTGATTATCTTTACAACATCCTTTGCAACTATTTAAACTTATAATGAAATATTTTAGATGTCAACTTACAAATGTACAATAAATAGTTTTTTTAATTTTTTTTTTAAGTTTATTTGGAGAGAAACAGAGACAGTACAAGTTGGGGGGGAGGGGCAGAGAGAGAGAAAGAGATAGAGAGAAAATCCCAAGCAGGTTCCATGCTGCCAGCACAGAGCCCAACATGGGGCTTGAACCAATGAAACTGAGATCATGACCTAAGCCAGAACCAAGAACGGGGCGCTTAACCAACTGAGCCACCCAGGCACCCCTATAGTATTTTAAAATCACATTTTCAGGGTACATAGCTGAAAACACTGACTTAAAATCCTGGAGGGAATGAATCTGTGGATTAGGTCTTTACTTCATCACTTCTCTGAAATAAGGTAGTGGATTCTTTTCTCCCTAACTTCATCTTTTCTCATTCACCTCAGTTCTTTACTGAGTACTGTACACCTCTTGGTAAAATAAAAATGATTCTGGTTTTGAGATGCTATGAGATTCCAGCTAAAACCTCAACCATTTGAAAAGTGTAGTAATAGAGAATGGAAATTTGGCCATCCCGAGTTTTAGGAAATTCTGCTTTATATCAGTGAAAAGTAGTTAATTCAATCTTGGCAGTAACCTTAATTCCCTAGAAATTTAAGGTTCCAGATAGAAAATTACAACTGTAGAACTCATTCAGTCTAAGAAGACAGAAGACAGAAGGCATCTCTTTAGATTAATGTGTTAGACTGTATCAAGCTCACTTGGGAGAAAGTTGGATATATCTGACAATGGTGCACAATGTAAAACCAGATGTTCATACTTTCCAGAAAAAGTATATTTCCAGTGTTAAGTCTTATAAAACGTCTATTTTTAAATGCTTCAATATTTTAAATTATATGTCTAATTCTCGGGCTTGAATTATTATTATTTATGAGATTAATGACAATAACAACCATAGAAGCTGAATATCAGCAGTAAGAATGTTAATAAAAGATATTAAAAACTTTTTAATGGCAAATGAAGTCCATCCTTTCATTATTTTCTAAATTCAAAGGTTAAAGAATGTAGCCATCCTGTTATATAATGACATAAGCTGATTTAATATTCACAGTCAAGTGAGCATAATGCCCTATTGTGTCAAGTACAGATTTTGAAATTTCATAATTCTTTTTAATTTTTTTTTTTAATTTGAGAGAGAGAGAGTGAGTATGAGTTGGGGGAGGAGGGAGGGAGAGAGAATCTTAAGCAGGCTCCAAGCTCAGCACAGAGCCTGATGCGGGGCTTGATCCCACAACCCTGGGATCATGACCTGAGTCAAAATCAATAGGCAGATGCTTAACTGACTAAGCCACCCAGGCGCCCCCAGATTTTGAAATTTTAAATATGAATCAAATTCTTATTCAATGCTGTTCTACCTTTAAAATAAATTGATCTAGGTGTATATTGCAAGTTATAGTTTTATACTTAAGTGGTTAAGAACTACTTTCAGGGGAAATAATGGTATTCCAGTATCTCTTCTCATGATTCCAATAAATTATCTAAGTATTCTATGTTTCACAAGCCTCAAAGACAACCAACAATACCAGATTTCCTTTGGGGAAATAGGTACCATTATGAGATTAAATTTGAGATTACCATTATGAGGTACTATTATGAGATTATGAGATTAAACCAAATAGGTACCATTATGAGATTAAAATTTAAGATTATTCAATGAGGGGCACCTGGGTGGCTCAGTCAGTTAAGTGACCGACTCTTGATTTTGACTTAGGTCATAATCTCATGGTGCATGGGATCAAGCCCTGTGTAGGGCTCTGTGCTGACAGCGCAGATCCTGCTTGGGATTCTCTTTCTCCCTCTGTCTCTGCCCCTCCCCAACTTATACACACACACACTCTCTCTCAAAATAAATGAGTTAACATTAAAAAAAAAAAAAGATTATTCAATGAGTTGCCAATGATCAAAATGAAAGCATTTCTATTGGGTTTTTTTGTTAATAACAAATCTTCAGTTCTTTGCAGGCTCAGAAACTTGGATCGTGACATAAGATTTTATGAATATTGATTAGATATTGATTTCCTTTTACTCACTAGTTTTTCTGGAGAGTTTTCAAGGTTCACAATCAATTGATGAAAAGAAAAAAGAATTTGAGTGCATTGGAAGCTGCGGTATTGAACATGGGGATGGGTGGTCTCAGAGAGCCATTTGTTTCAGATAGGCATGAGGGAACTGAGTCTAGCAAGATTATTTCCGTTTAATACTAATGTATAGCTCTTAGAGGTGAAATATGCCAGGGCTTTAACATGTATAAGGATCACCTGTGGATCTCATTAAAATCAGATTTTATTCAGTAGGTTTGGGTGTGAGGACTGATAGTCTGCATTTCTAATAAGCTCCCGGGAGACATTGATCCTGCTGGATCACTGAGTAGCAAGAATTTAGAGCACTGATACTATTCTTCCAGCCTACAAATGAAATGTTTGGCCAAGATTTGGAGGCCACGGCTTTCTCATCAAGTCAGCTGTCAAGCAGTTATAAGAATTTAAAAGATTATTTAACCTCAAAGGGAACTATTATTTCCTTCTGTAAAATTATAGGTCTGGACCAGGTGATGTATCAAGTCATTTCAGAACTATAAAATTTAAGGATTTTAAGATAACCCTTATCGTATTTTGGCTACTATCTCCTTTACTTTCCCTCATAAATAGTTTATTGTGCTGTATTAGTCCCTAAGGTCACCACTGAGTTGTGCTTTGCATTCTTTGAGGCCAAGATGATAGCTATTTTTTAAATGTCAATTTCCATCTTCCTCCTCCATAATTCTTAGAACACGATTCAGATTTGTATTTTTTTTAACTTTAAGAATTCTTATAAGTCCTGAGTCTGTGGGATTAGTTTACCTGTTTCCCAAATGAAATGTAGTTCCCATGATTTCACATTTTTCAGACAAGCTGTAATATTCTTAAATAGAAGGGTGATCCTTTAATTGGACCGATCTCATACACGGCACCCCTGCTAAGTGGCAATAACTAGTAACAGTTTTAAAATATATTTAATAGGGAACAAATTCTTTCCCTTCTCTGAATAGAATTCGAGTCAGCTCCTTCCTGTTTATTTCCGTCGTCAACATCTTTATTCAGAACTTCATATAACTCTTGTCTGGACTACTGTACTAATCTACCAACTTGTGTTCCATCCTCCAGCCTTTCCACCCCATAATTATTCCTATAAACCTCTGCCAGATTTCAACAAAATGCATGCCTCTTTTAGTCAAAATGCTGCAATGGCCTTTATTCAACACCTCCATGCTATGGGGTCAGGTTCCCACTACTTCCCTTCACCAAGTATTTTCTACACTTTCCATGCCTATACCTCTTTATACATCTCTTCCATCTGGTATACCTTCTTCTATAAAACCCTACCAATTTTTTAAGATCTATTATAAATGCAAGTTCTTGCTAAAAATGCTCCCTGATTTTTCCAGCAAGAAGATGAACTCGTGTAACACTTTGCTTTTGATTCTCTCCTCAGCATCTATTACCTGACATTATAATTTCTGTATATACATCCTCTTGCTCTCTACTATACAATTCTCGGGAAACTGTAGTATGTCTTCATTTTTATAGCTCTCACAGTGCTTTTTCAATTCTCTGTATCTGTTGAAGAAATGAGTGAATGTATAATATAGCTTCACTGTTCTACAGATCAAGATGCTCAGAAACTGCAGAAGTTTAAAAATTATTCCTTGGTCTTAATCAGTATTCATTTCCAGGTAACTTAATCTCTGTGACACAGTATCCTCTTGTATATTTTGGGCTGGAGGTAAGGGATGTCTAGTAAATTTTTTTACTCAATGGTTATAAAACATCATGCTGTATAAATGCTGGAGAAGAAGGAAATATTTTGACTTTCTGGATCATGGTAAATATTGTCATAGGAAATGTGTGTTTCAGATTCAACTACAGTGTTATGAAGAAAATTTTATGTGTGAACAACATTATACAAAGATGACATAATTTACATTTAAGATTTTAAAGAGGCAACCCAACTATATTGGCTTCACAATTTATTACTATATGGGTTAATATTTTCAAAAGGAAAAGTAGAATTTCTTCCTTAAGATACCATAGACAACACCTTAGGAATGCGACCATTATTGTCTATCATGGCTTGAGGACCATTAAAGGTGTTCTGAACAAGATATATTATTTTACTAAAACATGTAAGTGAAGGAGCACCTGAGTGGCTCAGTCAGTTAAGTGTCCAGCTCTTGGTTTAGGCTCAGGTCATGATCTCATGGTTCATAGTTCTAACCCTGTGTTGTTGGGCTCTGTGCTGACAGAGCACAGCCTGCTTGGGATTCACTCATTCCTTCTCTCTCTGCCCCTCCCCTGCTCATGCACTTTCTCTCTCTCAGAATAAATAAATTAAAAAAATAAACCATGAAAGTGGAAAAGTAAAAAATATATATCTATAATCATTGTAGGATTTGTGAACTTTGGACACATATTAAATTGATTTCCTGTGCTCCATAAGATACAAAATGATGGTCAGGAATTTTGAGCTCCAGTGCATTAACCCTTTCAGGATACTAGGTTGCTTTATCAGTGCAATACTGCAATTTTAAGAACCTTAAAAGATGCAGCTTGAGAAAACTTGTTCCACAATCAAAGCAATTAGCTATAATTGATCTGTAATACTACAAAAACTTTTGGGACTAATAGAACATTTAAAAAAATCTTAGCTTTACATAATTTCCTTTTTTTAAAGTTTCTTTTTGAAAGAGAGCATGAGTGGGGGAGAGCAGAGAGAGAGAGAGAGAGAGAGAGAGAGAGAGAGAAATCTGAAACAGGCTCTAGGCTCTGAGCTGTCAGCACAGAGCCTGACATGGAGCTCAAACTCATGAACCATGATATCATGACCTGAGCTGAAGTTGGAGCCTCAACCAACTGAGACACCCAGGTGCCCCTGCATAATTTTCAACATTAACATCTCTTCCAGTCAATTCCATTGCCAGAAAATATAACTTTTAAGTAATTCTGACTAACTATAAATACAGTAATTGCATTCAAAAAGACTTTGAAAAAATCACTTGAAAAATCTTTGTTAACTATAGAATTCTCCCATCTTTGTCTACCAATATTAAATTGAGAAGAAAAAAAAACCCAGGGTTATAATTATTTGAGGAATATTTTCTGTGATATTCTTTTCTTTTTGCACCTATCAATCCTTCCACTGAGGTCATGGAAAACAGATGTATATAGAGAAATTAAAACTAATAGATTTAAATTAATATCCATTATATGCATTTGAGAGCTCTCTTTTGCCATAGTATTCACTGCCTCCCTAACACTCTTGATATGATACTGTTTCATGCCAGGAGTTAGCTCATCAGTGAGAAAATCAAGGGAAGTTTATGTTCTTAACCCCCAGGTTACATACTCTAGTGCGATTCTCTTTTCTTTAAGTGTCTTCCTCTAAAAAATCCCAGCACATAGCTTAGATGCCGCCATTCAAGTGGTCTAGCTTGATACAAATGTCAATATTGTCTCTGTTGTGTATCCACGGAATAACCTCTCTAATATACTTGTGGAATATAACACAGTCTTACCGTGATTGTATTCTCAGAGAGATTATTTACATAATGACTTGTTATATTATAAAGTGAGAGTATAACAACAAACCAAGAAACCAGATTTGCACTGATAGTCTTTATCACTTTAGAAAAGCTTACACGTGACCTTCTTTACAAATTTAAATGTGTTCATAATTTAGGAAAAAAATGTATCCCCATGGTTCCTGAAGAGAGAGCTGAAATTGGGAGACTGTGGAAAAGCGTGTATCATATGATGGCAAAGAACCGCTGCCCTGAATTTTCCTGTAGGCTTTTATTAAAGTTTTCTCTAGCTTCTTCCATCTACCTCACGTCACGAGTACTTGTAATTTAAACATCCAAATACCAGGTCAGAAACATCGAGGTCTGGTCCAGTAGTTCCCAGAGGGTGGCACGGGTACTACTGTCATTGTACACGATGAATTTAGGGGGTACACCAACCAACATTTTGTAATTTTAACAGATACATGTTGATTTTCAAGTATTAGCAAAAATATACCTAGCAAATCAAACTCGTTACTCTACAATTATTCTTTCTTGGGCCAAGCTTTCTTTTTACATAACTTTAAGTTTAAAAAGCGAGGGCATTTAAAGAAAATATTAGGTAAATACTATGTGGGGCTTCTGACAAAAGTCCTGATGGAGGCTGGGGAAACTCTGATGAGTGGGAAAGTGAGTGGAGTGGTTGGGGTCGGTTAACGGTCTGGTTTTAGCTCTGTCACTAGCTGTACCTCTTTAGCAAGTCGGGCTTCTTTGGGTATCTATTCCTTATTTGTAAAGAAATGGTTGGGGTGACCTCTAAGGTTCACTGCAGCACCACCATTCTGTTTTGTTCTCTTGTCAAATGCCATTATAAGGAACATTGATCTCTGTAAAGTGAAACTAAGCATTCTAAGCCTTAACACAAGATGTGCTCACTTAAACTAGTCAGGGAAATCGGCAGACCTAATGTGGAATTTTTTTTTTTTTTGAAGTTAAAACACACGATTGGTAGATTAGACTAATCCTTTTAAAGATTAGAGATAAACTTGAATTTACTTAGCAGCTTTACTTTTTTTTTTTTTTTTTTTTTTTTTTTGCACATGGGAGGGATTCCAAGTACCTTTGGATTCTCTCATGAACATAATAGCCAGACAGAGGAGAGTTTTATGTGCCATATTTGACATGTGTTACTAACATTCTCATCTGGGATTAAAAAGCTTGGGTGTCCCTGATACAGTCATATGAAGCATTTAAGTAAAGTCAGTGTTGGAAAAAAAAAATGCAGTTCAACTTGAAGGGGAAAAAAGATGGACAATCACTAGCTTAAGGTAAAGACTTATGTTTTAAGAAACAGGAGAAGCCTGAAGCTTTATAACTTAAAATAGCTAGTTTGGTTTCTGGTTTTAATTTTTCACTGTGAAAATAGAAAATATGTTAACCAATTGGCCATTTTAAGAGGTAATAAAACGTGAACCCCCAAATTAGCACTACGTGCCTCTATGAGACTGTCTTGAATTAGTTCTTTTCCCAATGGCTCAAATCAAAATCTAATCGTGATTACTAAAAACCATTCAATGTAGAAAAACTACCTCTACCAAGTAATATTTACATGGTCAGCCAGACTGTTTTTAAAAATAATCTCTAAAGTTTGAAAAGTAAACCCCCTTGTCCTTGAATTGGAGTTGGTGTCCCTTTTTCTAGAAGGTCCCAGGTTCACAGGAAAGACTGTCTTCTTGAAGGGTACCTATCATTACTTCTGGCCTAAAAAGAAATTGTATTAACCAATTAAATTGCAAGATGAAAAGAGAAGGTTTCTATGATGATGTTGAATTCTGTGAATATTTGAACTAAATATTTTGGAAATTATCAAATTTAGGACTAACGTACTTCTATTTTCTATTTGGAATACTAATCACATCTATTTAACCTATTCAGCTCAACAAACAAATGAACAAACACCAACAAAACCAACACAATCTATTTTTGGTGGAAATATATCTGCTTGTAAAGGTACAAAAAAAAAAATAGCAAAGATGCTATGGGTGAAAAATTTTACCTGGGATCTCAAAAAGGGAATATTCAGAGAACACATCTAAACATCCAATATAGACACATAGAAATTGGCCCTCTGGAATACCACCAACTTCATTATCTGTTGCAACTTCAAAGGCCTCTTGGAAAATATGGCTTCACAATTCCTAGTTTTTCCAACTATCCTATTAAAAATATCTATAACCGTGCATTCTTGATCTGTGATAATAATTTGACCTCTGTCATCCTCAGTTAGACTTGGTCTGGAAAGTACCAAGTGTCCTGCTTGGAGCTGCTCCTGGCTGGATTAGTCACTGCTGATTTAGTCTCCTCCTCAGAATGGCAGTCAGTCTTTGTCTGGTCTCATTTACGGAAGATGCTCGACCCCTGGGAGGATGGGGCTGGGGGAAAGTAGGCAAACCTGAGCTGCTGACCCTCTTGGGTTGAACTGAGGTTGGGGCAGTGGTGGGTTTTGACACTCCATGCAGGCTGGGGATTTTGATTCCTTTTCCAGAGTTCAGTCTTGCAAGGCTTCTCTCTCCCCGGCTGCTGACCACTGCAGCAGAGGAGGTTAGGCTGCCCTGGTTAAGGGAACACGGTGACAAAGGTAAACTTCCACTGAGCTTCCTGAGCTCCAGAAGCTGTTCTCTGGCTTGGCTCAAAGCCTGTGTCAGTTCAAAGCGTTCTTCACACTCCCTGCGCACTGTTTCCTGAAGAAAAGTGTTCTGAAATGAGAAAAGGTGGGGGGAGAAGCATCCCTAGCTTTAAACTGTGCATTTGGATGGTAATTGGCAATATAAATGGAGAACTGAAATGGAAACCAGAGGTCCGTCTTTGACTGTCTTTGTGGCTACTCTACCACATGGGACAGACAAGTCAAAAACGCAAATGATTTGTGAAGCTGGAAAGAACTTTGAGAGGACATTTGGTTCAACCCTTGCAGTTTGCAGAATAGGAACCAAGAGCCAGTATCACTCAGATGGGTAGTGAGGGGCTGATGCTGGAACCCAGAACTTCTAATGCTTACTTTAGTGGGGTTTCAGCTCGTTGGCACATGTGATGCCTAACAGTTAACATCTGCAGGGGCAAGTATGTTAGTTTATTTTTTTTTCAACGTTTATGTATTTTTGGGACAGAGAGAGACAGAGCATGAACGGGGGAGGGGCAGAGAGAGAGGGAGACACAGAATCGGAAACAGGCTCCAGGCTCTGAGCCATCAGCCCAGAGCCTAACGCGGGGCTCGAACTCCCGGACCGCGAGATCGTGACCTGGCTGAAGTCGGACGCTTAACCGACTGCGCCACCCAGGCCCCCACAAGTATGTTAGTTTATAACGAAGGTAAGCTGCAATACACAAGACAGGTAAAATTGCTTGAATTATAAGATTGAAAGAATAAAACATATCAGGAACAGCGCTTAAACAATAGAATCAGCTACTTTATATGATGCTTTCTCAACGGGACTTAAATATACTGATCGTTTGTTACTTTGTAAGATATATATCAAAATAAAGAAGAACGTTATTTGCTTTTAACTCCATTTGACAATCATGTATCAAGTCGCCAGAAGCTGTAGTGGATACAATACCTGCCCTCAATAAGTTTGCAGCCTCATGAGTTTGAGCAGAGCTGTTTTTTATGTCTCCAACAGGATTTGGAACCAAGGGTAGAAGTTATGTAGTTGAAGATAAGGAAGAACTTTTTAAAAGCCAGAGCTGTCTGGAGGATACCCTGAAGGGTTAAATCTCACTTGACTGGGATGGACTGGAGCAAACTTAAACTTCAAATGGGTGACTGAACTAGATATCACTAAGGTCCCTTCAAATTCCAAGACTATAGTTTTAGTTAAAGAAGTTACTCATCTTTCGTCTATGGAATTCATCCAAATTATTTCAAGGTCCATGGTAAGAATTAGCTCTTGGATCTTTCTAACCTCCTGACATGTCTGTAGAATGTCAAAAAAGAGGTTGAAAAGCAAACAATTCAAAGTAGTAAACAAATAAGGAAACAATTAAAATGATTGTGCTAGAGCCAGCAATAGCACTGCTAGGAATTTACCCAAGGGATACCGGAGTACTGATGCATAGGGGCACTTGTACCCCAATGTTTATAGCAGCACTCTCAACAATTGCCAAATTATGGAAAGAGCCTAAATGCCCATCAACTGATGAATGGATAAAAAAATTGTGGCTTATATACACAATGGAGTACTACGTGGCAATGAGAAAGAATGAAATATGGCCCTTTGTAGCAACATGGATGGAACTGGAGAGTGTGATGCTAAGTGAAATAAGCCATACAGAGAAAGACAGATACCATATGGTTTCACTCTTATGTGGATCCTGAGAAACTTAACAGAAACCCATGGGGGAGGGGAAGGAAAAAAAGAGGTTAGAGTGGAAGAGAGCCAAAGCATAAGACACTCTTAAAAACTGAGAACAAACTGAGGGTTGATGGGGGGTGGGTGATGGGTATTGAGGAGGGCACCTTTTGGGATGAGCACTGGGTGTTGTATGGAAACCAATTTGACAATAAACTTCATACATTGAAATAAAATAAAATAAAATAAAATAAAATAAAATAAAATAAGATGATTGTGCTATAGGATTCTCTGACTAAAAATGAATTTCCATCAGGTTAGTTTGTAAAACTACCCAAGGCATTGCCAAATCTGTCAGTGGGAAGTATCTTCCCAAGGCTTTTCCTGAATAACCTGCTGTCAGTGGAACTAAGTAACAAAGCATCAGAGAAAGTAGCATCTTCCTGTATTTGAGTTTCTTGTAATTATGATCAGAACTCTATTCAATTCCAAATTTGGTCAGAATTGAAGAATATGGCACAATTCCAGATTGACAGTTGTTCTGTAATTTTCTATAAAATCAGCAGCACGTCTGGGTCAAACAAAGCTTCGTCACTTTCATATATTATTAACATACACATGGGTCCATATAAGCATATATATTTTTTTAAATAATGAGGGTTAAGTACTTGCTTCTAGTTAGGTGCTTTTGTTTTTTTGTTATTGTTTTTGTTTTTGTTTTGAGAAACTGGAGACCAAGGATGGTGTTTGTGGCTTTATCATCTGGTTTTCATTAATCCTATCTGAAATACTTGTTGAAAAGGCAAGAGAGGAAGGGCCAGGGAAGAATATTAGTAAGTTGCTCTGTTAGATGTCATCTCATCCCCTGTTCTGACAAAGAAAAACCGTGAAGCCCTACTGCTTATTTGACCTGCCGAAAGCAGCCCAGCCCTGAAGTGGTAGGTCCTGCTCCCAGCTGCCCATGCCTAAATGAATTGTCTAATTATACCAAGCATGCAGGGACCGATTTGTTTCTGGACACAGAAGCAATTAAAAAAAAATAAGACACTTCATCTATCTTTGCCCAAGTTTCCTAAACTTAATCTAAACTTTATTTTAAGTGGCACACCATCAATGCATTATTTCCTATTAATAGAGTTAGCTGGCAAAATATGTTGAAGTGATTAGATTCAAGGGGCTTTCAATTACTTAGTATAAAAAATTCCCTTGATTAAGAAAGTTATGAGAAAGAGTTAAGTTTATTTGAATATATAAAAGAAAAGAATGGATAGCAGTTAACTGATGAGGTCAATAAATTGCTGACATGAATAACAGGTGCACCAATATGGAAGGATAATGTAATGGGTGATGTGATGACAAGGGCTCTCATTAAAATAAAAATAAAATTCAATCCATTCACTAAAATTAAATTCACGTCTGAAAGGAAAGGAGTGGTGTTCTATGGAAAACATCCGTAAAGCAAGTCACCTAAAAGCTATTTTAGGCAAGTGACATTGCACTAAAGGAGGAAATGAAAAGGTGGAGTGAACTCAAAGATGTCCCCATAGCAAGTATAATGGGAACAAAGTGCCGGCCAACTCCAGACTAGACTTTGGAAGGGCTGCTGATCATCTTGGTCTGGGGCCCACTGCTCTGGAACTCATCCTTTTTCAAGCTATTAGCTTCCAGTACAAAGGACTATTTCTCTTTCTTCTGTTATTTCAAATCAGGAGGACCTCTGAACTGAAAACAGGCTCCAGAATTAGGACTTCTATTTTTGTATTTGCCATAAACACTGTGAAATCTCAGGTGAATCTCACAATATCTGCATATCCTCTGCTACCATTACCTCCTGTTTTAAAATTGAGATTATAACTCAGTTTTGTACAACAGGCAATTCAGATGTTATAATTTATTCAACCATGGAGTATCAAAATGGAAATAGAACACATCAAGTGTAGAGGATTGCTATTTCGAGGGTGGGGTGTGTGTGACAGGGCATGACAAGAGCACACATGGATGTGGCCAGAGCCAGTAAGGGAAAATTCCATCATGTGTGGAAAAGAATCACTCACTTGTGACTAGATTGCTTTCAGTGATTTAGGCAAAATATCTATCTTTTGGGGCTGTTTTTTTTTTGAAGTTTGTTTTTTTGGAAGAATTTTAATGTGTGTTTTCACTGAACAACGTAGGAAAATGTGTAAGATGGAAATTCAGTAAGATTGAAAATCCTGGGCAAACATGAGACTAATCAGTGAAGCCCTAGCATTCTAAACGTTTCAGGTAAAATTATCTTTGGTCATATTTTAGCATGGTAAAATGGTAAAGAAGGGGCAGTGGGGTTTTCCAGGCCAAATGGGCAGCGAGTGCAAATGGCTGGTAGTGACAGTGGGAGAGGCACATCTTGGGATGACACATGGCTTAGTATGACTTGGATGCAGAATGAACAGGCAGGGAAGAGTGAGCAGGGTCTGATCGAAGATGACTGTAATAACATGCTAAATATTAGAGTTTTAACTTAATTATGAGGGTCATATGGAGTCGTTGAAAGGTTTATTTCAAGCATGGGGCTGGCATGGTCAAATCTGCATTGAAGGAAGATCCCTTTGCCAGCTCTATGGAAAATGGCCCCAAGTGGGGCAAGAAAAGAAACAGGGAGGATCGTAAGAGAGCAACATTTTCACAGAGGAGGTTCCTATCCCCTGCACCCCTTGATTAGGGTGGTCTGGGCACAGGAGAATTAGTGTTTCTGGGTCCTAAAGTTCTGTTGATGGTGAAGAGCATTACCAGTAGAATATGTCTATAACATTTTCAGATGAAGGCCACTTTGGGCTTAAAATATGGCTTAATCACACTCCCACTGGGTAAGTAAATGTCAAAATGAAAATATAAATTAGCTTTCCATCTGTTTGAAATTTCTAATATTAAAAAAATGGCCAATTTCCCCCACTCTTTACAATGTAAAAGTAGTTTATTTTTGTGTTTGTTTTCATTTTTTTTCCTTAGAGACAGCTGGATTGTTTTCAATTCCAAAGACAGTGGAAGAAGCAGGAGAAGGCTTTGCTGGGTAACCTGATCATTCTGAAGATGAAAATCCCATTTGTGATGGCAATCACTTGAATTTGGCAATTTGGGGGGAACATGCCAGGAAAGCAAGTCCTCAGTGAAGAATAACCACAGATGGCTGTCTTTTTTATGCTTTACGTCCAATGAGGTCTGAACCAGTCATGGAATGATCAGATTATAGTTTCTACCCACCCACACGAGATATATCCCAGGGTGAGTAGATGACTGGACAACTGGGTGGGGAGCCAAGGCAAAGGGAAACTGGAAAAGGTGTGGAAACCAGAAAGATGAGTAGGAGCTAGCAAAGGATGTGCCCAAACTTCCATTTATGGCTTCTGTTCAACTAATCTGATCAGCCCAAAACACTGCGGAAAAACAGAAGAGATGGCCCTTTGATAAGACAGCAATGAGAACCTGAATAGATTTCCAGGAAAGAAGTAAGATGGATGGTAGGCAGGCTGTTCTAAAATTGTATTTCTGTGCTCACAGACTTAATGGACACTGTGAAATAACTACTGCAGATATACTGAAACAGAAGTAGAAATGGGGAAATATAAACAACCCCTAGGACTAATATGCCTCAAGAGCAGATTTTCAGAATGGGGAGGAAGAGCCCTTGAAGGCACAGTGTTCAGGATTCAATTGTCTAAGTCAATAATCTAAGATTTAATTAGTATTAATTAAATACAATGGAAACAATTTCTCCCTATTTTTTCTCATTCTGTCAATTTTCTGGCATCTATACTCTGCATCCGGGCAAACTGTCTCCAACATGTAAAAGGCGGTCTTGCTTAGCTCTCCCTCTGCACTGCTGAAGCCTCTCAGTCTGACTGCCTCACTCCTGTCTGCCCCATGCCTCATGGTTAAGGTTCTCAGGTTGTTTGTTCACCCATCCTCCCTGCCAACCAACCCTAGGAGTAGCCCATGGTCACTAAAAGCTTTCCCAGTTCTCTCTCTGCTCCCTGTGGAGCCAGAGGTTAGAGAAGAGATTCATATGTTCTAATTTTATTTGGTCCCTAAATTGAGAAGTAAGTGGTTCCACTAATTAACTAACTTAATTTACTAACCGGTGCTTTGTTTTCTCATAAATGGAATTACCAGAGAAATGTGTGCCATTTTATCTATATCAATTAAATATGTAAATATAGAAAATGCATATCCTTGGAGTGGCTCAGTGGTTAAGTGACTGACTTTGGCTCAGGTCATGATCTCATGGTTTGTGGGTTCAAGCCCCGCATCGGGCTCTGTGCTAACAGCTGAGAGCCTGGAGCCTGCTTTAGATTCTGTATCTCCTTTTCTCTCTGCCCTTCTTCTGCTTGTGCTCTGTCTCTCTCTCAAAAATAAAAAATAAAAAATTTTTACAAAATGCATATCCTAAAACTAAGCAAATCCCTCCTGCCAAAAAAAAAAAAAAAGCTCTTTGCAAACACCGTATCTTCCTCAAATTTAATCTTTGACTTCACACAAATCCATCCTTGCCAGATTTATTAGTAAGCTTTCCTAAATAAATGGGTTTTCTTTTTTTTTTCTTAAATAGATTTTACATTTGAAAAATATTAGCCCCACATTGGGCTCTGCTATGAGCATGGAGCCTGCTTGAGATGAAAAAAAAAAAAAAATGTACTCCTTCACACTTCCAAGTTCTACCTCCAGGGAATAACTATTTTCAGGTTTTTAAGCTGTTTCTTGCGATATTTATTTCCATATTTCTATGTAATAACATTATGCAGTTATCTCATGGTTTTTCAATTTTGAAGTCATTATCTAATGGCTTCATAGGATAGAAGATGAGGATTCAGCTTCCCATTCCAACTCCTAGCAGGTGTTTCTCTTTTTCCCATGAGCAGATATTCCTGTTCCCTGGGAGAAATTTCTATCACAATTTTGTTGAAAAATCTTCCCAATTTCCATCACAATTTTTATTTTGCTTTATATGATTATAGTATATAATATTATGTAGACCTGAGCCATGCAGTGTACTATGATTACATTTCCTTTCTGGCATGGCTTCCTTTCACAGTTAATTATTGTCCCACTATTTATCTGCTTAGGTTTCTGGGTTGTTGATTACTTATTTTTCACCAAATCTACTTATATAAGTGTAAATATCCTTTCAGCATGTTCGAACACTCCATGTAATCTATCAGCTTCTCTTATATTGAAGAAATACTTCTAAAAACCCTCCATTCTGCTGAACCCAGCCTGGTTGTTCTCTAAATCTGTTGCCCTGCTGTAATTCTGAGATTTCATCCTTTCTCCCTCTCTGACCTGAAAACTTCCTAAGAACTTATGTTTATCCTTAAGGTATAGATATTTCATGATGAAATGCTTTGGTGGAATGGCTTTACCATTCATTATGCTGAGTGGACCCTTCTTCCAATATAGAAGTGTATGTCCTTCAGTACTTAGAAATGTTCTTGATTAGTTTCTGCACTAATCTTTCCTCCACTTTCTCTGTTCTCTCTTTCCAGAACTCCTCTAATTTTCTTTTCTTCTCTCCATCTCTTTGTTTTTCTCTTCTATTTTCTGGGAGATTTATTCATCTTTACCATCTAACCCAAATATTGAATTTTTTACTTTAGTTCTTATATTTTAATATTTATTCTTGTTCTTTATTCATTAGCCTCTGCTTATGTTCCATGGATGCAATATCTTTTCTTTTCTCTCTCAGGACATTAATTGTACTCTTTTTTGAAGCTCCCTGCATGCATTATTTTGTATCTTTTTCTTCTGAGTTGCTTTTTTTTCCTTCTGAGTTTTACTTTGATCCTAGTTTCTGTCTCATATTTGAGGTGTTTCTAAAACATTTGATGATCTTTGGCTGTTGACGTTTAAAAAGGAGTCTCCTAAATGTTACTGGAAGCTCTGTGTGTCTAGGTGAGGGCTTAATGATTGGTATACTTCTTAATGGGTAGATTAGACATGACTATTGCCATTTCACTGGGAGACCCCAATTGTCAATATCCATAGATCTTTTTCCTCTCCTCTCCTCCTCTCTCCCCTCCCATCCCCTCCCCTCCCCTCCCATTCCCCTCTCCTCTCCTCTCCTCTCCTCTCCTCTCCTCTTCTCTTTTCTCTTCCTGCATTTCTCCAGAGAAGATTCTTCCAATTTCCTAGCTGTTGATATATAAACCTAGTTGTCTATTCTGGGAAGTAAGTGGGTAAAGTGGTTCAAGAGGTCTCACTCTGAGGTACAGACTTTCATTCTAGCCTTATCCCACAATCTGCTCTTCTGTATCCTCAGGTCCAAAGTCTCTTACATTCAGGTTTTTCTAGAGTATAAACCTTTGGTATACTGCCAGGATGGTGGGTGAGGTTGCTTAGGGGTTAGTGAGGGCATCTGAGGATCTGTCTGTTCCTTTCGCAATTATTCAAACAATCCTGTTTTCAGATCCACTCCTCTCCCTCTTTCAGAAGTATCTGGTGTCTCCAATCACTGAGTCTTTCCAGCATTGTGTCACATAATTGGATTTGCTCCTTTTAGGGTTCCACCTCACTTCCCCAATCCCCACAGGCATCAGGTTTCAATATCCTACAATCTACTAATTACCTCTCAACACTGCTTTCTAAATTTTCAAAATTTGATCAATGTCTCTTTCATCTAGTGTCAACTCCTTCCTCTCCTGTTCTCTTTTCCTTATGGATATATTCACTTTTTATTAATTTACTGTAATTTTAGTGATGTTTTGGGATTACATAGATAAACATATGTATTCAATTCTCCATATTTAACCAAGAGCATTATTATTATTATTATTATTATTATTATTATTTTTACTGTTTTTATTTATTTTTGAGACAGAGAGAGAGAGAGAGAGACAGAGTGCAAGCAGGAGAGGGGCAGAGAGGCAGACACAGAATCCAAAGCACGCTCCAGGCTCTGAGCTGACAGTACAGAGCCAACGCGAGGCTCAAATTCACAAAATGTGAGATTATGACCTGGGCCAAAGTCAGACGCTCAACCCTCTGAGCCACCCAGGTGCCCCAGGAGCATTGTTTTTTCTTTTTGAATGTCTTTCATCTTCATTAGATGGCTACAGAAACTGATATTTTAAAATTTCTGTCCCATTGTTTTCCTTACTGATAATCTTAAGACAACAAAAATATTGAACTTCCTTTGGTAGTTCCTTTCTGTTTTTGTTTTGGGTTCCTTTTGGATTTACCACATTCTTCCTCTGAATTACTGAATTACAACATGTAATTCTCTGTCAGTGCGGCTGGGCCACGCTGTCTTGACAGGACTCACATGAAGCTAGTAGGAAGGAAAACTGGCAGCAAGAAGCATGTGACTATTTTAATCTGTTTTTAAATGATGTTCTATTCCCTAACATACTATATTTCTTTTTGAATTCTTTCTTCTTTTAAAAAAATATTCCCTTTTTTTAGGTGTGTCTTTTCCCTATGAAGGATTTTCACGGGCCCCCTTTCAACATTCACATTTCCCATACAGCTCTACTTTCCATTTTCTCCCCTTTCACCTGCATCTTTTGTTGCTAAACCTTCTTGATCCTGGTGTTCCTCTGGATGCTCTCCAATAATCCGGCTCCATGCAGGAATGCCCATTTGCCCTTTAGAGACTCTGGCTTTCCTCCTATCCTTAAGAACATTCTTTATACAATTAAAAACAAAGTCCACCCATTCTCTGGCCTCGTGAAAGAGAGCAGGGCTTTCCTGTCTTTAATTAGCTTCTTTATTAGACCAAAAATTTATCTTCATTCTAATGACAATTTGTCCTTCACTTTGTCCTTTTTTCTCCAGAACCTGACAAATTTCAAGTATCTGAAATGTGTGATCAAAATAATAGTGTTTTTCACTGTATAAGCTACAGCCCCTATTCTTTCTGGCTCATAAATCCTACCCCTTTTATTGTCTCATTCCCTATTTTTATAGGAATATTCTGGATTTTGGTATGCTTAACCAGAGAAGCAGCCTTAATTATTTATTCTTATAGTTCAGTGTCAATTATTTAACTTCGAAAGGAAAATCTAATCTACCTCCCCTCCTTCCACCCCAGCTAAAGGAAGTCTGTCCCTAGGCGTGTCCTTAGGTAACTTTACTTTTGGAATGATCCTTTTCTATTCCCCAGTACTCATCAATGATCATTTAAGTGCCAACCCAGTGTTTTGTATATCTCAAAAGTCTACATTAAAGAAAAAATAAAACTTCATCTCTAAGTAGTTTCCTTTTACAACTACTGAGCAGAAAGAGCTCCACATGTAGCTCCTTTGGCTGAAAAAGAAATTCATTCTTCACTTTTAATCTAGGGTCTCTTGCCAAAATTACCTCTAGTGGCCTGGCCCTGAGACTGGCAGCCTCTAGGATGGCCCCCAGTTATCCCCGCCCTCTTGCTTATTCACATCCTTGTGCAATCTCTTTGCTTTGAATGTGAGCTGGACTTACTGACTCATTTATAATGAATAGAATTTAGCAGAAGCAATGGGATGTCACTTCTGAGATTATGTTACAAAGACTGTAGCTTCTATATTAGACACCTCTCTTGCACTCTCATTCTTCCTCACTTGGTGCTCTGAGCCAACCCAGCTGTTGTTGTTCTACGTAGAAGTCCTTGTTGTAAGGAACTAAGGGAGTCCTGCGACCAACAGCCAGCAAGGTGCTAAGGCTGTCAGCCCAACAGCCATAATAAAATAACTCCTGCTAACAACCACAAAGTGAGTCTGAAAACAAATCTTCCTCTAGTTGAGCCTTTAGACAAAACTGTATGCCTGACTCCCTGACACCAACCTCACAAGAGGTCTTAAGCCAAAAGTACCTAGCTAAGTCAAATTCAGAGCCCTGGCCCACAGAAACTGTGAGATAGTAAATGCTTGTTGTTTGAGAACACTGAATTTGAGAATAGTGGATTGTTCAACAAGGGATAGCCAATAGGCCCTTAAACCCAATTTTTAAAGATTTCAGTCTATGCTTTTTATATAAGTTTCTGTTTAGGGGCACCTGGGTGGCTCAGTTGGTTGAGCGTCCGACTTCAGCTCAGGTCATGATCTCACACTCCGTGAGTTCTAGCCCCACGTCGGGCTCTGTGCTGACAGCTCAGAGCCTGGAGCCTGCTTTGGATTCTTTGTCTCCCTCTCTCTCTGCCCCTCCCCTGCTCATGCTCTGTCTCTCTCTGTCTCAAAAATAAAACAAAAACAAAAACAAAAACAAAACATATATAAGTTTCTGTTTAGGTCATTCTTTCCTCTGGATGTCAGTGTAATTACTCATATAAGATTTTCTTATGGCACAAAAACAGACACATAGGCCAATGGAATAGAATAGAAACCCCAGAACTAGACCCACAAACGTATGGCCAACTCATCTTTGACAAAGCAGGAAAGAACATCCAATGGAAAAAAGACAGTCTCTTTAACAAATGGTGCTGGGAGAACTGGACAGCAACATGCAGAAGATTGAAACTAGACCACTTTCTCACACCATTCACAAAAATAAACTCAAAATGGATAAAGGACCTGAATGTGAGACAGGAAACCATCAAAACCCTAGAGGAGAAAGCAGGAAAAGACCTCTCTGACCTCAGCCGCAGCAATTTCTTACTTGACACATCCCCGAAGGCAAGGGAATTAAAAGCAAAAATGAACTACTGGGACCTTATGAAGATAAAAAGCTTCTTCACAGCAAAGGAAACAATCAACAAAACTAAAAGGCAACCAACAGAATGGGAAAAGATATTTGCAAATGACATATCAGACAAAGGGCTAGTATCCAAAATCTATAAAGAGCTCACCAAACTCCACACCCGAAAAACAAATAACCCAGTGAAGAAATGGGCAGAAAACATGAATAGACACTTCTCTAAAGAAGACATCCGGATGGCCAACACGCGCATGAAAAGATGCTCAATGTCGCTCCTCATCAGGGAAATACAAATCAAAACCACACTCAGATATCACCTCACGCCAGTCAGAGTAGCCAAAATGAACAAATCAGGAGATTATAGATGCTAGAGGGGATGTGGAGAAACGGGAACCCTCTTGCACTGTTGGTAGGAATGCAAATTGGTGCAGCCACTCTGGAAAACAGTGTGGAGGTTCCTCAGAAAATTAAAAATAGACCTACCCTATGACCCAGCAATAGCACTGCTAGGAATTTACCCAAGGGATACCGGAGTACTGATGCATAGGGGCACTTGTACCCCAATGTTTATAGCAGCACTCTCAACAATAGCCAAATTATGGAAAGAGCCTAAATGTCCATCAACTGATGAATGGATAAAAAAATTGTGGTTTATATACACAATGGAGTACTATGTGGCAATGAGAAAGAATGAAATATGGCCCTTTGTAGCAACATGGATGGAACTGGAGAGTGTGATGCTAAGTGAAATAAGCCATACAGAGAAAAATAGATACCATATGGTTTCACTCTTATGTGGATCCTGAGAAACTTAACAGAAACCCATGGGGGAGGGGAAGGAGAAAAAAAAGAGGTTAGAGTGGAAGAGAGCCAAAGCATAAGAGATTCTTAAAAACTGAGAACAGGGGCGCCTGGGTGGCGCAGTCGGTTAAGCGTCTGACTTCAGCCAGGTCACGATCTCGCGGTCCGTGAGTTCGAGCCCTGCGTCGGGCTCTGGGCTGATGGCTCAGAGCCTGGAGCCTGTTTCCGATACTGTGTCTCCCTCTCTCTCTGCCCCTCCCCCGTTCATGCTCTGTCTCTCTCTGTCCCAAAAATAAATAAACGTTGAAAAAAAAATTTTTTTTAAAAACTGAGAATGAACTGAGGGTTGATGGGGAGAGGGAGGGAGGGGAGGGTGGGTGATGGGTATTGAGGAGGGCACCTTTTGGGATGAGCACTGGGTGTTGTATGGAAACCAATTTGACAATAAACTTCATATATTGAAAAAAAAAGATTTTCTTTAAATTCTTCTTTGAGAGCAGGTAATGGCAGCTGTCAGTCTTGTTCCTAATTGCATATATAGGGCCTAGCACCTGGCCCCTGGATAGATGCTCAATATATATTTATTGCATTCAACACTTCTTTTTTTTTTTTTTTTTTACATGTCCTAGTGTATAGGTTACTCCTCAGTTTCCATATTGCCATGTCTTTGGATATTTAAGAGTTAGAAAACCTGCCAGTCTAACTGCCTTGATCTCTCTTTCCTTTAACCAGTTGACCCTCCTTTAGAACTTCAACACTGCTGTCTCATTTGAAGCAACTCTGTATCGCCTCTCTCCTTTGGGTTTCTCCAGCAGAACCAAGTCCATGTGTGCTGTCCTTTCCCACTCATGCCAGGACTGGTGGAAGCAGCAACCTTGATGAGGGAGGCTATGCTATTGTGTGTTGGCAGGAGATGCTCAATCAGCTGACTCCCTAAACATCTGGAGAAGCAAGTAGCATGTTTATTGGTATTTTGAAAGAAAGAAAGAAAGAAAGAAAGAAAGAAAGAAAGAAAGAAGAGCAAAAGAAAGAAAGAGCAAAAGAAAGAAAGAAAGAAAGAAAGAAAGAAAGAAAGAAAGAAAGAAAGAAAGAAAGAAAGAAAGAAAAAGAAAGAACAAAGGAGGGAAGGAAGGAAATGAAGCCTGGCAATGTTGAGTGCTAAGCCTGAGGGTCACTTTGAAACTTAGAAGCAGAATCACTAGAACTCAGGTTTCCTGAAACAGGAAACATCATATCATGGAGATTCAAATAGAATCTTGGCTCTGCCATGCTGTGTGACCTCAACTGCTTTGCAGTTCTGAAATAAGAATTCATTAGAGAACAATTTCAAATCAAAATAATTCTATTCCAGTTTAAACAAAAACATTGCTGAAATAATCATGCATACATAAGAAAGAAGACCAACTCATGTACATTATGCTATAGTTTAGGTTGACAGAAAGATAAAGCCCTAAAGAGAAATTACTTTCAGAATATATTGTCCAAATTATTTTTTGAACGTAAGCAGCAAGTGCTCTAAAAGTTTCTTTGGCAAAGACTGAATGTCAAAACCAGTAAGACATAAATACGCAAAGATTTCTAGTCTTAGAAGTTTTAAATGTTTTTTGCAACACAGTAGAACTGGGTGCTGAGGAAACCATAGAGATCTTGTAGTTCAGTGAATTTCATTTTACAGAAAAGGAAGCCAGGTGAAGAGAGGTTAAGTGACTGCCTAGTTAAGGACACAGCCAGGACGTAATTCCAGGTTCCTGACTAACAGTCCTCAACTGCATGACACCAAGCTACCTTTGATGTTTGTTTGTTTGTTTACTTTTTGAAAGAGTGTGTGCTCTTTCACTAATCACAGAGGCACCATCGTCTGCTTCCTACCTGTTCCTGGGACTGGTTAAACTGCTGCATCAGTTGTGTTTGTGCCAGCATTACTCTATCTAGCTCATCTGACTTCAGCTTCATTTCCTTCCTCAAGTCCTCTGAAATGGAATCGTTACTGTCAGTTTCTTTCTTCAGGCGGGCTTCAAATTCTGCAACCAAATTTTTAAGGTTTTCAATTTCTTTCTCCTTTGATTCAGAATCTTCAGTATGTCGGATACAAGATTCATGGAGTTTTTCTTCAAGGGTGGCCACTTCCAGCTTTAGATCTCTAGTAGCACTTGCGATTAAATCAGGTATCTGTAAGATAAATCTTGTATTAGTTTGTAGGCAATATCTCTAGGCAACCAAAGAGTCCTTATGGCTTTAGGAGGTTTATTCTAAATTTTTTTTTTTCAACGTTTATTTATTTTTGGGACAGAGAGAGACAGAGCATGAACGGGGGAGGGGCAGAGAGAGAGGGAGACACAGAATCCGAAACAGGCTCCAGGCTCTGAGCCATCAGCCCAGAGCCCGACGCGGGGCTCAAACTCACAGACAGCGAGATCGTGACCTGGCTGAAGCTGGACGCTTAACCGACTACGCCACCCAGGTGCCCCTAGGAGGTTTATTCTAAACAACCAGTGTGCTCTTCTTATCAAATGAAAACAAATCCTATGACACTATGTAGGTTTCCAAAATTTTCTTTTTAAAAGTTAAGACTAAAACCTATTTTTACCACCTTAAGTGGAATTGCATTAATCACTTGGGCATCCTTGGAAATATATAAATCTTTGTGTCCGGATTGAGCTACCAAGGACAGCTCAAGTCTTGATCCATGTACCTGTCTGGATTCAGTGTGGGGTGGCTTTGGGACCTAGAAATGCCTGATGTTTGGGGATGCACATAGAGGAGCACCACAGTTATATTCTATTCATGCTATAATTACAGTAAGTTTTGTTTTGACATATATTTTTTCTTTCTCATATATGATGACTGGAGATGCCCTCAGGTACTATACCTCTAGATCAGCACTGCCCAGTAGAACTCTCTGTGATGACAGAAATAGTCTGTGATGTCCAATATGGTAGCCACTAGCCACCTGTACCTACTGACAGTAGTATGTCAGTAAATGTTTAGCAACTGATGCACACACACACACAAAAAGCCAGATTTGTATCTAGTCTCCATGTAGACTCCGTGTGGACTGGGTGTAAATACTCTCACCACGGCCAATTCCAAGGTACCAAGGTGACATAACCAATTGCTGAGTTGGGAAGAGAGGCCAACAAAAAGGCTCTGGCTTGCCAGTACTGGCTAGTGAGCATTTAGAATGTGGCTAATGTGGCTGAGGAACTGAATTTTAAATTTAAATTTTAATTACTTGAAATTTAAGTAGCCACATATGGCTAACATATTAGATTGTACAGTTCTAGAGAATACCAGAATACTTTGCAAATATACTATCTCTCAGGTGGTACTTCTAGATAAAGAGATGAGAGAATGAGAGATAAAGAGAGAAGATGAGGAGCTTTTCCTTAGAGTCATGGAAGTCTTTAGAAGGGAAAAGACTGCTTGTTTTCTTTCTCCTTAAAAAACAAAGAGCAGAAAACAAACCAGGAAGAGGAAAGTTGCTTCTGATGAAACATATCCTTATTATTTGTGCTACAGATATTGTCACATTATAAATATTAGTACAAGAAACCAGTCCATGAAGAATCTGGAAAACATTCATAGACCAAAGTTCCAAGGATTCTGTGAACTATTATTTACGAGTAATGCATCCAAAATTTGTTTCAAATGTTAAATTTACATTAAGAATAACTTTTGCAAGAAATCTATTCACACTTAGTAACTTGAAAAATTAAATTAATATTCCATTATATTCAATTAATCCAGGAAGGAAGAGGATCATTGCTAGGTCTGAGCAGTCGTTTCCATCATCCAAAGGAGAACTGACACTGAAAAAGAGCAGGTTATCTTTGGGACAGGAGACTCACAAAGCCACAAATATATTTTGATTTTTTCAAAACAGGAGTCAGCATTTACAAATCAAGAGAATTAGAAAATCTGGATTTATGACTTCTTTTAAAAAACTATAACTCTTGGCAAGTTGGGGCCTGCCTTAATAGGCTTCTTCTGGAAGAAAACTAGTATAGGAGAGGTAGAAACTTGGGTGAGCTGAGATTCTAAGCTTTCAGCTATCAGCTTGGAATCTCTCAAGTGCACCATTGTCCCAACAGGATTTCACTTACAAAACACAAATTCAAAGATAAAGTTATTAAGAGTTTCAAGACAACATTTGGAGAGCATTAAACCCAAGAGGTATGAGGCATTTCTGAGTGTGGGCCCTGTGACACTGGACTTGTCATATACTCACGTAGTTGGCCCTGCCTATTGTTCACAGCGCTCTTGAAAAGGCTGTACCATATCTCCTGTTCACTGAAGTAGAGGCCATTAAGTCTCATTTGATGCCTAATTTACACAGACTGTTAATGAGTTTATTCAAAGTATGGTTTCCCCACTGGGTCTTGGTTAATATACACACACATATACATACACACGAACACATACATATATACACAAACACATGTATATATATATGGTGCTCAGGTCTTATAATAACAGGACAACCTTAACAAAACCTTAAATTATGTTTAGGGGGCACCTGGCTGGCTCAGTCAGAAAAGATGCGACTCTTGATGTGAGATTATGAGTTCAAGCACCACACTAGGTGTAGAGGTTACTTAAAAATAAAATCTTCAAAAAAATTATGTTTAGCACACACTGCTTCAGAAATTATGGAGGTAGATTACATTTTTAAATATTTCCCTTCATTCAAAATGTCTAGAATTGAAAATATTTGCAATTAAAGGAGATAGGCTTTAGTTGTTGGGAAAATATTAATTACGTAAAACATCTCCTTATCATTTAATGTTGGATATTTGAAGTGTTGGAATATTTACTCATGCTAATTATTAGTTATAAATTTATGCTGCCTAAAAAATAAGTTTATTGTATGCTGATATGATTTATTTCAGCTACTTATTCTGGAAAATAGCCAAACCATTCTACCCATGTAGCTAAAACCAAGGCACAGTGACTATGAGGAAAGCTACTTGAGTTATAAATATTGTACAGAGTTCTTACAAGGAAATAACCAACATCTATAGTTTGAAACCCATTAGATAATAATGAACATCATAACGACAGACCTTCATTTTTAGTTCCTCTTGTTCTTTCTTATATTTACAGATTATTTCTTGATGTTTTTCCTTTTCAATATCAAGTTCCAGTTTAGCTTCTGCTTTAAAAAGCAGAGCTTGCTCCTCAAACTCAACTAAATGCTGGGCTCTTTCCTTGGCAAGTTCAGCTTCAATCTAGAAAATAGTATTTACCACACATTTAAAACCATTTGACCTTAAGAAAAGGAAATTAAGCTTATTTTCAGACATTAATTAAACAATTTTTAATTCTAATATTAATTGTTTCATTAATTGAATTTTTTAATTCTAATATTTAAAAAGAATCTGACTCAGAACTTAACCCAGAAAAAAAAATGACCTTGGGTCAAATATTTCAAGATCTTCTAAGACCTTCTAAGCTTTTAAAATGAGTAGAGAAGTTAAAACAATATATTCTGACAGTTTTCAGAAATACTAAAGCTTAGTGTTCTGTACCTTTGTATTATAAACCCAGTCCTTGCCAGAAACCCTATAAGAAAAAAATAAAAAGATTTTGAGCCCTTCAGACTGAGGTCTACTGAAAGCTCAGAGGAGATATAAAATAGAAATGTTGAGTTTTTAAATGATCTTTTCTTGATGAGACCCCAGAAAGTTCTGTAGTCACAGATTATCATTTTAATGTGACTGAGGCCAGAAGGATGATTAAGGTAAAACACAGTCAAGTCAGTGATGACTGTATCCATATTGGACCCAGATAGAACCATAGCACTGGAAGGGACCGTAGAAATCCCCTGGTTCCATTTCTCAAGCTTCCATGAATTGTGGAAAGAATCAGCAAGGGTTTTGGATTCAGATGGAACTGAGTTTAAATCCTGGCTCTAAACCCTTGGCTCTGCCACTTTCTAGCTGTATAATCTTAAATTGTGACTGTAACCTCTCCTGGTGGACTTACAACCAGTTCCCTTGGGAATCATTATGAAGATTAAATGGGACAAAACATCTGTGTAAAGTTCTAGCATGAGCAGGGATTAAATAGTCAGTGAAGATTACTCCTGTGCTGTGACCCTTCAATCTCTATCACAGAATCTACACTAACCATTGTCTGCTCTGTGCCTCAACACCCCTAGAAACCATAACTCACTCCTTCCCAGCAAGCATTTCCATTTTCAGACAGCACTAAGCATTAGGCAGTTTTTCCTTTAGTTGAGCCAACATCTCTCTCCCTGTGGTTTTTAACCATTGGTTTTGGCTCTGCCTACTGGAGCAAGAGAGAGAACAAATCTATGAGTACTGGAGTCATTCTGGCCTAGTCGTTCATCTAGTGAGATTAGAGAATTCCAGTGACAGGCTGGCTCTAGATTTACATTGTGCCATGATTATAAATTCTTAGAACGAGTAAATGCCAGATAACTTGGGAGAAAAACTGTCAAATCTGACTTACTGTGACTCTGTGATTCAGACCACTATACAAGGAAGACAGAGGTCAACATGAATTTCTCAGGGAAATACTGAAACCCGGGTACCAGGAAACAGAAAATTTGCTAAGGAAGTTAACAGAAAGTCCTTTAAATTAAACAAAATGCAGATAGAAGACTAGCCCCAGTGTGGGGTCAGTTGAGTTTATTGCACTGGTTAGAGGGATGAGCATTTCCTTTAAGGAAAAACAATTATGTTTATATTCAATGCAAGGAGTTATTCTGGTTCTCTCAAAGTAAGTTTGTGGGTTGTTTGGGGAAAAGGATGCTAAAGATCATTTAGGAACGTGATAGAATTGCTCATTTGTGTTGTGTTCACACTTCTAAAGACAAGGAAAGCCTCAGAGTCTCTCAAAAAAAGAACAGATGTTTTTCTGAATTCCAGGTACTTACATCCACCTGCCTCCTGCTAGCCAATATCTCAATGAGATATATACCAGAGGTGTCTCAAATAAACTGAAGCAGAAACCTTTTTTTTAATATATGAAATTTATTCTCAAATTGGTTTCCATACAACACCCAGTGCTCATCCCAAAAGATGCCCTCTTCAATACCCATCACCTACCTCCCCCCCACCCCCCATCAACCCTCAGTTTTTTCTCAGTTTTTAAGAGTCTCTTATGATTTGTCTCTCTCCCACTCTAACCTTTTAATTTTCTTTCCCCTCCCCCATGGGTTTCTGTTAAGTTTCTCAGGATCCACATAAAAGTGAAACCATATGGTATCTGTCTTTCTCTGTATGGCTTATTTCACTTAGCATCACACTCTCCAGTTCCATCCACATTGCTACAAAGGGCCATCTGAAGCAGAAACCTTAATACAACTGTCTCCCCCTGCCCCCGTTTCTTCCCCAGTCCGAACACAGTAACCACAATCCATCTAGTTATTCAGGTCAGTAACTGGGGCATCATTTTTATCTTTCACACCTAACTCGACACCAAGTCCTATTCACCTCCAAAAGATGCCTTGAATTCATTCATTTCTTTTCATTTACACTCCCGACGCTCTAGTTCTGGCCACTATCACCTCTTTGCTGGCTTCCTTACTGCCACTCCTGCCTCTCTCCAATCTATGACACACACAGCAGGGTGTTCTTTACAAACTATAAACTGGATTATTTTATTCCCTTTTAGTGGTTTCTCAATGCATTACTATAAAATCAAAACTCCTATACATGATTTTCCACTGGGCCACCACCAGTGCATGCAACACTTTTTTGTGAATTGACAAAGCACCCCTTCCTCAGAGGAACACAGCCTCATGCTGAGCAGAGCACGTGGTGAGCAGAGCACTGGCTGGATTCCAGCTCTCTTCTCTCCCTTGGCCTGTACTACTGTGCTGGGCACAAGGCAAACACTGTTTATGGCAGCCCTGAACTTCTCCAACCTGACTTTCACTTTCCCCATTTGATCACAGCCCCGTGTTCCAACCATGTTGGAATAGATGAGTCAAGAGCACATGAAAGGAGGATATCAAGTGCAAAACATTTGAAAAACTCGCAAGGTGTAACTTTAAGAGTTAATAGCTCACAAGATGCCTTGATACTATTAAAAAAAAAACAACTAAATAAACACGTTTTGAGAAGCTGAAGAAAAATGTGTGCCAAGGTACTAAAATAGCAAGTGTTCAAAAAATTCCTTGTGTGGCTAATTGGTAGAGTTGAATTGTTATTTTAGGACAAAAAGACATCTTTCAAAATAAGGACTGATTGCTCAAATTAAGAGAACAAAAAGATATCCAGACTAGGTGGGACAGGACAAACTATGAATTAGATGACAGAAAGACTTTAGAAGGACTTTTAAAAAAAATATTTAAATTAATTATGGGGAAGAGGTCATTTAGGAAACCAGTAGAGTTCCTTGATGAAGATGGAGCATTAAGTACTCAGGGAAGAAAAGAAGGCAGCTGGTGGATTGAATGAGTAGAATGTTCTGTTCTGAGGCAGGTAGCACGGAGATCTTCTTGCTCCTGAACTATTCCTTGGAATGAATACTTATCGGTAAAGAGAAAGAGAGAGAGAGGGAGAGAGAAAGGAAGAAGGGAAAGAAAGAGCATGAAGATAGAAGAGGGCAGAGTGATTTTACTATCACTGATTTGATTTTTAGTTTGCACAACCAGAGAAAGAGAAGCACAGTGACGAGCTTCAGGAGGGATTTCTAAACGTTTAAGGAAGCTTCAAGGCCATCTGAAAGTGTTGACCCTGTAGCATAGAGAGATGATACTATTGGTTCCTTCATAATCTGAATAATTTGAACAAAATGAGAAGCCCACAAACACAAGGATTTTCTTAAGCCAGTATATTGTCATTGAGAAGATGAATTCATGCCAAATTATCACGTTTATGTTTTTTACATATTGATAGAAGCTGTTTAAAATATCCTAGATGAGAGGTTCCTGGGTGGCTCAGTCGGTTGAGTGTCAGACTTCAGCTCAGGTCATGATCTCACTGTGCCTGAGTTCAGGCCCCACGTCAGGCTCTGTGCTGACAGCTCAGAGCCTAGAGCCTGTTTCAGATTCTGTGTCTTCCTCTCACTCTGCCCTCTCCCCACTCATGCTCTATCTCTGTCTCTCTTTCTCTCTCTCTCTCTCTCTCTCTCTCTCAAAAATAATAAACATTAAAAAAATTAAAATATCCTAGATGAAAATAACTAAATAAAAATAAATAAATAAATAAATAAATAAATAAATAAATAAAATCTCTTTGATGAAAGAACTTATGCTTATACAAAATAAATGAATTTGGTGATGGTGCTTATATAAAATACAAACTACTTTATATAATAACTAATAGTAATTTTCATAATCACAGGGAAATTCTGATTTCTAAAACAATAGCACTGCTGGGGATTCACTCAAGGGATACAGGAGTGCTGATGCGTAGGGGCACTTGCACCCCAATGTATATAGCAGCACTTTCAAAAATAGCCAAATTATGGGAAGAGCCTAAATGTCCATCAACTTACGAATGGATAAAGAAGATGTGGTTTATATATACAATGGAATACTACTTGGCAATGAGATCTGGCCATTTGTAGCAACATGGATGGAACTGGAGAGTATTATGCTAAGTGAAATAAGTCAGTTAGAGAAAGACAGATACCATATGTTTTCACTCATATGTGGATCCTGAGAAAATTAACAGAAGGCCAGAGGGGGAGGGGAAGGGGGAAAAAAAAGTTACAGAGAGGGAAGGAGGCAAACCATAGGAGACTCTTAAATACTGAGAACAAACTGAGGGTTGATGGGGGTGGGGGAGAGGGGAAAGTGGGTGATGGGCATTGAGGAGGGCACCTGTTGGGATGAGCACTGGGTGTTGTATGGAAACCAATTTGACAATAAATTATATAAAAAGATAAAATAAAACAAAAGCATGAGTAATATATGAGCTCAAGAGTTACACAAAGAAAATAAATTGCTGTGTACACATTACAGGTTTGAATTTTTCTGCTTTTTATTTATCCATATCCCCCGTTAGCTCAAACTCTATCTCCTTGGTGAAGGCTTCCTGATGATTCCAGGGGCTTCCCGATGATTCCATTCTGAGTATGTTGTTTTTAAATTCCTTTTGTATTTGTGTTGATATGCATTATTAGTATAACACCTGTGTCTAATACTGATGTTCAAAATACCATCTTTTCACTATTTTCCAAGTGAGTTATTTCTGGTTGATTCTGAGATAATTTTCCGTCAATGGAGCCAAATAGCATATTGTAACATAATCACTCATTACTGACAATCCCTATAAAAGCAAGGGAATTTCAGATGCCAAAGGAGAAATTAGGTCATTTGTTTATATTTGATGTATCTACATAATTTTTAAAAATATATCTCCTATAAATAAATTTTACTATGTTCTAAAAGTTAAAACAAATGCTGGTTGAAAACTAATAACTCATTATTTATGAACTGACTACTGAATAAATATATTGTAAAAGTAGATGATTATTCAAATGCCCAGACTTTGCAGTAAAAAAACAATGCTAAGGAATAGAATATATATTGAAGCCTGTCAGAAACTGTAAACCCAGGATGAAAGGAGAGAATATTCTCTTAGCACCAATACAAGGTAGGATGGCTACTTATATTAGCTCATTTAATTCTTACAACATATAATAATAATAACATAATAATTATTATTCCCACTATCTAGATTACAAAATAGATTCAGAGAGGTTAAGAACCATCACCAAGATCATAGAGCTACTACAAAGGTGGAGAGGTATGCACACTTATTTATTTCTGGTAGACCCCATGGTTCAGCATGTTTTGTTTTTCCATGTAGCCTGTCTCCCCACACATCTACATAGCGTAGTGATAAAGGGAATGGACTTGGTATTTATTTAGTTTTGAAATATTTGGTGATCTTTCCAGATAACTTTTTGTTAATAAATTCTAATTTAATTCCACTGTGGTCAGAAAAAATACTTTGTATGTTTTGAATCTTTTTAAAGTTACTGAGAGTTATTTATGCTCCAGAATATGATCTATTTTAATAAATGCCCTATGTGCACTGGAGAAGAATATGTATTCTGTTGTTAAGTGGAGAATTTTATAAAAATCAATTAGGTCATGTTTATTAAAAGTGCTGTTCAATATATCTCTTAAAAATAAATAATTATAAAAATTATTATACTACTTTACATACTATATATCTTTACTAATTTTCTAGATATTTTTATATCAATTATTATTGAGAGAGGGCTATCATTGACATCTCTTATCTAATTTTGGATTTGTCTATTTCTCCTTGCTGTTCTGTCAAATTTTTCTTAATTTTAAAATTAATTTAAAAATTATTAGGTGAATAAATATCTGGGATTATTATATCCTCTTGGTGAACTGATGATCTCTTTAATAATATGAAATCAACTTCACAATCCCTGCTAATATTCAAAATATTCTAATATCTTTGCTTTGAAATTTACTTCATAAATATAATACATGTATTTACATATATGTAATATACATAAATAAATATAAGCAGATACATAAATATAAACATAGTTCTAGCTTTCTTTTGATTTGTGTTAGCATATATTTTATTTGTGTTATGCATCCTTTATTTTAACTTACTTGTTAAGACATTTCTTTGTATTAAAGTGTATTTTGTTGGAGGGAAAATACAGTAGAGTCTTGCATTTTTATCAAACATGACAATCCTATCATTTAATGGGGATAGTTAGGCCAGGGCTCTGCAAACTATGGCCCACTGACTAAATTCAGCCATGCCCATTCATTTGTATATTGTCTATGGCTGTTTTTAAGCAACAATGGGCAGAGTTGAGCGGTCGCAACAGACAGCCTATGCCCCACAAAGCAAAGATATTTATTAACCAGTCCTTTATAGAAAAAGTTTGCTCCCAGTTTAGATGACTTACATTTAACTTGATTATTGATATGATTAGCTTTAAATCTATTTTGTTATATGCTGTTTGGCCCATCTCATCTCTTTTCCTTTTCCTTTTCCTTTTCCTTTTTTTTTTTTTTTGTCTTCTTCTGACTTAAGGTTTTTTTTTTTTTTTTTAATTCAATTTTATTTCCTTTGCTGGTTTGTTAGCTATAATTCTTTTTCTACTTCTGTGGTTGCTTTAGAATTTATAGAATACATCTTTAACTTAAAGCAGTCTATCTTCTAGTGATTTATCATGTCATGTATTGAATTAAGAATCTCACAACAGTATACTTCCATTTTTCCCTTCTTAGACATTGTGTTATTTTTATAATATATGTTGCTTCTACGTGTTATAACTCTCACATAAGGTTGTTAATATTTTTGTTTCAAAGTTAACTATATTTTAAAGAAATTAATATAATTAAAAGACTCATATATTTATCCACATTAGAAGGTCCAATCTGCCATCAATACCGTTTCTGATATACTACATTCCTTTGTGTGGATCCATATTTCCATGTGGTATAATTTTTCTTTTGACCAAAGGCCTTCTTTTAACATTTCTCATAGTGTGGGTGTGCTGGTGATATATGTGCTCAGCTTTTTCATTTCTGAATGTCTATTTCATCCTCATATTTGAAAGATATTTTCACTTTGTTTGGAATTCTAGATTGGCAGCATGCACCCCCAGGCCCCTCATTCTTCCAGTACTTTCAATCCCACCTTCCTCTTGCTTATGTTGTCTTTGATGAAAAAACTGTTGTCATCCTCACCTTTGTTCCTCTCTATATAATATGTCTATTATTCTCTGGTTGTTTTTAAGATTTTCTTTTTATCACTATTTTGAGCAATTAGATTATAATGTTCCTTGGTGTGCTTGAGGTTTGTTGAGCTTCTTGCATGTGTGGGTCTATAGTTTTCATTAACTCTTAAATTTTTCAGCCATTATTTCTTTAAATATTTTTTCTGTCCTTTCTTCTCTTTCTTGTCCTTTGGGGATTCCAAATATGCATATATTAGTCCATTTAAATTTGTCTCATAGCTCCCTGATGTTCTTGTTTGTTTGTTTTGAGTTTTCTATTTTTGTTTCAATTGCTGTGTGTTCAATTTCACTAAACTTTTCTTTTGAAAGGTCTAATCTGATATTAATCCCATCTAGTGTACTTTTCATCTTAGATATTGTTCTTTTCATCTCTAGAAGTTCATTTTAGATCTTTTTTATATCTCCCATATCTCTACTTAACATGATCAATTTTTCCCCCAGATTTTGGACAAATGGAATCCTGTTATCATAACTGTTTTAATGTCTTTGTCTGCTAATTCTAATACCTGTGCCTTTCTAAGTCAGTTTTTATTAATTGATTTTTCTCTCATTATGAGTTACTCTCATTATGAGTTTTCCTGTTTTGTTTGTTTTGTTTTGTTTTGAATGGCAACTTTTGATTGAATGCCAGGCATTGTAAATTTTACCTCATTAGATGCTGAATATTTCTGTATTCCTATGAATATTATTGAACTCTGTTGTGGGATGCAGTTAAGTTTATTGGAATCACCGTGAGTTTTTTAGTTCTTCCTTTGAAAATTGTTAGGCAGGATCAGCTCAGCATTTAGTCTAGGGCTAATTTTTCCTTACTGCTGATGCAAAACTCTTCTGAGAACTTTACCCAGTGCCCTATAAATTATAAGTTTCCCAGTCTGGCCATGTGTGAGCATTTGGTACTGCCCTTTAGTCTTTTCATGGGTCTTTCTCTGCCTTTGAGTAGTTTCCCCACACATATGCATTAACCATGGATATACTTTATGGGAACTCTTCGTAGATCTCCAGCATTATTTCTGTGTGCAGCTTTCCCCTGAGAACACTACCCTGTGAATTCTAGCCACCTTGATCTGTCAGGTCTCTTCAATTCGAAGAATCTGCCAAACTACCTAGATTCACACTTCCTGTATTGTGGCCTTAAATTTCTTTCAAGGAACGAAGTCTGGGCAATCACAGATTTCACCTCATTTGTCTCTCATCTATAAGAATCATTGTTTGATATCTAGTGTCTTCAAACCATTGTTTTCTATCTTTTTCCCAATGGTTTACTTGTTTAGGAGGGAGGGTAAATCTGGTTCCTGCTAGTTCATATAGGTCAAATGCAGAAGTTTTTGCATTTTGTATTTAGCTCTCATCCCCCACCCTGCCCAGGTTTGTATCGGTTCTCATTTCCTGGCTATATAACCTTGGCAACTTACATAAATTCTCTGAGCCTTATTTTTTTCCATGTGCAAATGGGAATAATAATTTTATAATAATTAAAATTACATTTATGGAAAGCATTGAGCACCAGGCCTAGCATATAGTAAACACTCTAATTAATGGAGACTATTTTTATTATCCTGATTAAAGGTTTAAGTCATATGATATTTGCAGGCTATTCCAGATCTAAAATTCTATGATTTCATTAATTCAATTTTGAAAATTACATGGTATAATTTTAAAAATTAAAGTGTGCTCTCACTATTGTTTTTAGTCATATATTTATAACGCATAAATGAAAACTGATATTTTTATGACAAGTTCATCCCTGTACTTTTGTTATTTTATAAGCGATCCTTTTAAATTTCATTAATAGTACACAAAAACACATTAGGAATTATTCAGCCATTTGGCTCTTCTATTTGAAGAACTTGATATTTTTTTGGTTTGCCTCCTTTGATGCTGGAATTGCCTACTTCTTGAGGTAAACTACCCCCCTCCCTTGGGTTTTCACTATTAATCCAGTTGCTCAGCCAGGAGGTAAGGTTCTGTTTGTTTGTTTGTTTGTTTTAACTATTGGGTTATATCAAATTCTTCTTCAAAATAGACGAGCCAAATGGCTGAATAATTCCTAATGTGTTTTAGTGTACTATGAATGAAATTTAAAAGGATAGCTTATAAAATAACAAAATGTACAGGGATGAACTTATCATAAAATATTGGGTTTTAAATGCTTTATGTACTATTTAAAATGAGGTCAATGGTAATACAATTCTAAAATGTTCCTAAATGTGATGATATCTTAGTAATAATCTAAGAAAATATTTGGTTGGAATTTGTTTATTGCACTACAAAGTAATAGTCAATACATGACTATCACTTAATGTCAGCACTCTGGCTATAGGAAATTTCTTAATTACAAAAGTTTTAACTGAAACGTAACAACACTGTTAACTTGGAACCAATTTTAAATGTTCACCATACACAATAATTTATTTTCTTCACATCAAAGAATACTTGAAATAAACAAAAATCTATGGCAATTGGTAAATATACAGTTATTTTAAAATGTGCCATCTTTGTTGCATAGCAACTATTGATTCTATTATGTGCTTTTTACATACTCTAAAATAATTAAGCAGAGGCACAAATTGCTATCTACTCTTTTTGAATGCTAAAAGCACTTAAGTTATGAAGTTTATTCTAATATGTGTATTATATATTTGTAAAGGGAACATTTCATTCCTACACAAAGGCACAGTGACCCAAGAAAGAGATGACAGTGTCATAGTAGTGATTCTCCTTTCTCATGAGAGGACTTTTAGGGAACTTTTTATTCATAGTCTCAATAACTAACACAGCCAAGACTTAATTATCATTCCTTGGCTTTACTGGTCTGGATCTGGATTTACTGCCAAGCTAAATTATAAGATTTATTAATAAGAAGTCATGTCCTCTCAACAAAATGAAATGCCCATTTATATCATAGAAAATTATACATGCCAAAATATGTCTATGATACAATTAATTTATGAGAATGATATCATGGTCTCAGTAGGAACTTAGAAAATCTTACATAGGTTTATTTGCATCATCAAATTAACAGCATGAAGCAAGATCATAATACTTTTTTATATGATCAGATGCTAACACTAACTTGGTCTACTTGTGTTAGCACCTCATGGACAGGGTACAGTAAGAAGCAGTATATGAAGAGATCATAAATGCAGAGACTTCTACGGTATATTGTATTTGAAAGTCCTTCAGGGGTGTGACCAAGGAGATAAAGAACTTCTATACAAGCAAAGGCTGGAAGGTTCACTCTATCAGTCTAAGAGGAGCTCAGGCATTTGAGGGAAGGGAAGAATCTGTGACTCTCTATTCACACTAATTCCGTCAGTGAAAGTTCTGCATCAAAAGATGAGATGTTTACAATATCTCTTCATACATACTGCCAAATTGCTCCCAAAGGGTTGCTGTAACTTTCAGCCCGTTGAACAGTGAGTATGAAAGATTACCTTACTAGACTTTACCACAATGCCAAAACCACTCTGTCAACTGGATGGGTAAAAAATAATCTCTCATTGTTTTAATTTGCCTTTTTTGGATTGCTGGTTAGGTTGATCATCTTTTTTGTATTTTTAAACATGGGTTGGTAAGGATGGAGTAAGTGACTAAGAATAGCCAATTGAGTACCCCAAGACTAATAAAAATTCAAAAAATGTGGGCTTTAGGAGATGGAAAAGAAAAAGCCCATACTTCAAAATAAGAATGAGCCACTTAGAGCAACCGTTAGTCCATTCTTAAGTTTTAATTGTTGCCTCTATAGAACTGTTGTTCTAGTGATCATTTCTCTTACAGCCTGAGTGTGCTATCCCTGAGGGACAAGCGAAGTGAGATTCATATGTAGAGGGCCAGTAATGCCTGTGTATGGCCAACTGAGTAAATACTGGAAATGAAAGTGAAAAATTTAGATCTCATCTGAGCCAGCAATGATATCTAAAGGGTCTAAGTTTGGTGGATGGTAGAGTGAAGAGTCCAGGTGGAGATGTTAGTTTGAATGTAGTCACTGCTTATTGCTTGAAGTTACAAGTTATAGGGTCTGGTCACCAAGGAGAAGAATCTGATATAACCAAACAGGTTGTCGGGGCTTAAGTCAAGCAATCTGAATTTCACTAGCTAGCTCTAGTACTAGATGCAAATTTATAATGGTATCAAAAAACCATGGATGAAGGCTAGTGCTAGGGATAGGTATCAGTTGGTCAAGAGAAAGAGTTGGAAAGGCTTCAGGACATTGTTCAGGATAAGGTCCAGGGATCAATCAAGGAGTATCAGAAGTTTGTGACAGGGATATCATGGTTATAGTCTCAATGACTAGAGTTGTACATGGCCTGAGAAGATAGGGACCAACAATTTTTAGAATATTATTTGAATTCCTTAAAATTATTAAAGTAATACATATTTATGACTGAAACTTTGAAAAATTTAGAGAAGTCCAAAGCCAACAATCAATGCATTTTTCAATCCTCTAAGAGAAAATATTTTCCTTAAAAAGAGTGAGCTAAATACTTTCCTTTTACTTTGCCAAAAGTTCATAACTGAGTAATCTTGTCATTTTCCATTCTCTTACATTATCTTCTTAAAAGCAGAGAAATTACAAGAATGAATTAATATTCCCCTGCTTTTAAGGATGTGGTCAAAGGCAGATTCTGTCACTTTACAGGAAAAAGGTAAAATATTTAAAAATAAAAATTAAACTTTTACATGAGAACTAGGGGCCATCTTAATTTTACAAGTTTTAAAATTCTGTTCTTACCTTTTTATTTCCTATTATGTTGTCTAGTATTATGGAAAAGACACACATTATAAGTATGTTTGGCCTAGGAAATTCCAGAAGGAATCAAAATGTGCATAGAAGCAAAGATATCCGGAATAGTCTCCTGGCAAACAGAATTTTGAAAAAGCAAATAAGACACATGCTGATGAAAGTTACATTATTGTTACCTTCTCTCTCCAGTTATCATCATTCAGCAGCTTCTGTCTAAGGGTTTCCTGCAGCTGCTCGATGCTTTTCTGATGTGAAATCAGCATTAATTCCCTGAAAACCATAAACCCAACAAATGAATCAAGACTCCCCCTGACACTCTTCCTAAATTGCAGTTCCTGGCTCAGAGAATACTATTTCACAACTTAGTCTGTTTATTCTCTTTAACAATTATAAATACTACCATTAGATAATATTTTAACCATTCACAGAAATTTACAAACACTGCATACAAGGTAAGTATTTCATCAGTATTTTTCTCCTAATTTTTGCTTAATAAGTTATGTTATTATTTTTGCATGAAATAGTAACAACATATGTGGAGTCATAAATATAATAAAACATCACACATCATGGTTCCAAAGTTTACGACTAAATTCTAACACTAGACGATATTTTGTTTCCTTAAAAAAAGAAAATATGTTGGGATATGCCATAAAATCAACACATGTTGGTAGTTCTTGCTAGATTTATTTTTCTTTTACCTGTCTCAAGTACTGATAGGAACAAACCAAATTAAGGAGAGGGTAGTGTTTGAGAAATGGTATAGTACAAAACATATTAGAAAATTGGAAACAAAAAACATTTTAATATTTTAATCCATATAAATGGACCTTTTAAAAAAATTTTTTTTAGAGAGAGAGTGAGCAAGCAGAGAAGGTGGCAGAGAGAGAGAGGGAGACAGAGAATCCCAAGCAGGCTCCATGCTGTCAGCACAAAGCCCAACGTGGGGACTGAACCCATGAACCATGAGATCATGACCCAAGTGGAAACCAAGAGTTGTACACTTAACCAACTGAGCCACCTAGGCGCCCCCATATGAATGGATCTTAAAGCTTAGTTCATAATCCTCTGGTTGGAGGTAAGAGCAAAAGATTCATAAGAGCTTTTTTTTTTTTAATGTTTATTATTGAGAAAGAGACAGAATATGAGCAGAGGAGGGGCAGAGAGAGAGGGAGACACAGAACTGGAAGCAGGCTCCAGGCTCTGAGCTGTCAGCACAAAGCTTGATGTGGGGCTCAAACCCAGGAACCATGAGACCATGACCTGAGCTGAAGTTGGACGCTTAACTGACTGAGCCACCCAGGTGCCCCATAAGAGCATTTCACAGGGAGGGGCACTGAAATTAAGTCTTTGGATATCACTGGTGGCAAAACTGCACCTGTTGATTAGGGTTCCTTCCCTTTTCTAGAATCATGACCTTCCTTAGTTTCCATACAGATGATTCTTCTCCATTGCTTATTCCTCTTTCTAATCTCTTTGTTTTCCATCATCACCCTGTTCCTTTTAGTTCTGACTCCTTTCTCAAAACTGTGACTTTCATTTATTACTACCTGTTGGACATCGCCACACTAATGATCCATTAACAACCAGATACATCAAAAAAACAAATTCACCATCACCTGCTGCAATCTTGCTTTTCTTTTTGACTTCTGAAAATCTTCAGGAGTCCAAATCTTTGGTTTGAAATCTCTGAGTTCTCTCTGACTCTTGCTTCTCCATGTTCTACTACATCCATTCAAGACCAAATTCTATATTTTACTTCCTGAGTGCACCTCAAACTATTTCTTCTCTTCCTTTCCCACCAACAACTGCCTTGTTAAGGTTCTTGACTTTATCTCTCACCTATAGTATTATTACAGACCTTCAATCTATGTCTTGTTTTCTTTTCTAGTCTCACTCTTACAATATTATCACATGTTTTTTACCATAATAAAAATAGTGCCTACATTTCTAGGCTAGAAAATTTTAAGGACACAAGCATAAGAAGACATGTTTGACTTGGTAACCAGGATAATGAGTATCATTTAAGGGAAGCAGATTGAAAAAAAAAAAAAGCTCCCAGACTTCTCTTTCCAGAAGTATGTTGGACTAGGTACCTTGACAACTTTCCTACTTAAAATAAGTAAACATTTTTTGAGGTGGGGGGGCACAAGTGGGTGAGGGGGCAGAGAGAGAATCCCATGAGAGGCAGAGGGAGAATCCCACAAGGGGCATGGAAAGCAGGGGGGAGAGAGAGAGAGAAGCGGGGTTCACCCAAAATGGGGCTCATGGTTTTTTTTTTTCCTGAAACAGGGCTCGTGCTCACCCAAAGTAGGGCTTGTGTTCACCTGAAGCAGGGCCCAAGCTCACCCGATGCAGGACTCAAACTCACAACTGTGAGATCATGACCTGAGCTGAAGTCCGATGCTTAACCGACTGAGCCACCCAGGCGCCCAATTAAACATTTTTTAACTTCTGAAAAAATCTTTAAATTCATCAGTGAGCCGGACAAAATGTGGGAAGGATGCGGAGAACAAAACTCAAGTGAAAGAACAGAAGGATATGAGTAGAAACCTATTGAAATATGAATAAACTGTAGTTAATTATCAACAATTAGCTAAATGTATTACACCAATGTTAGTTTCTTAGTTTTTACAGATGTGTCATGGTTATAAAAAATGGGCCAAGGAGAAACATAAACCCTCTCTGTACTGTCTTTGTAACTTTTATATAAATATAAAACTATTCCAAACTAAACCTTAAAAAAGTGAAGCAAAAGGAAGAACCCCCAACTATAAGTAGAGCATTGAAAGCAACTCTCACCTTGAAGGTACTTTCCAAATCTGATGAATTTGAGCTTTAAATTTCACAGCCATGAAGGGCTCAAGAGAGAAGAGTCTACCAGTAAACTCACCTGCATAAAGCTGCATCTCAAAGAGCTGCATGTGTAACATATGTGTGAAATTCACACCTAGCATGTGTAAAATTCAAATAACATCTCTCAAGGTACAAAAGGAAAATTACTGGTTTTGAATATGGGTGCTAGGTAGAGGGAAAGATATATATCTCTCACAAGAATCTGTAAACACAAACTAACCCTAATGCAGGTTTGTATTGTGAATTCATACTACCTGAGTGGCTCAAAGAGCTTCACGTTGAAAAGATATTTTATAGTGGTAATAGGTTAACTTTGCCTCCAGATGCCTGGTAGGAAAAACAGGTAGGAAAAATACTGATATTTTCAGGAGCAATCTATCTTCAATCTGGGACTCAAAGATTTTCTACAGATAGTCAAAATCTATGAGATCATAATTTTTTTTTTAAATTACAAAACTGTAAAAGAAAAAAAAAAGCCAGTAAGAGAAAGAGTAAGACATAATGACAGCATAATTAAACTCATACTTTCTAAAGTTTTGAATTTTCAGATACAGACTATAAAATCAGATGTTCAAAGAAATAAAGGATTGATTTAAAAGACTAATGAAATATGAAAAAGAACCCAATCCAACTTGAAGAAATTAAAAATATAATAATCAAAATGAAAAACAGTGCATGGTCCTGTAGCAGATTATTCACAGCTAAAAAAATGAAGTAATACACTAAAAGGGAGATTTAAAGAAATTATATAGAGTGCAGTACAGGAAGTGGAAAATATAAAAGAGAAGTTGATATATGGTGGATAGAGTGAAAGATCTAATATATATCTATTCATTATTCAGAAAAAGAGAAAAGGGGGAAGAAGCAATTTTTGAGAGGAATATTCCAGATTGATGAAAAACACTAACACACAAATCTAGGAAACTCAATGGATTCCAAGCAAGATAAATAAAAATAACTCTCCCATCTGGGCATCTGGTAGTGCACTTGAAGAACATCAAAGTTAAAGAGATCTTAAAAGAAGCAACAGAAAAAAAATCCATTATCTTCAAAGGAGCCCATTCTCCAACACAAACAAAGGAAGTCAGACAGCAAAATAATATGTTCAAAATCTTATGAGAAAAGAACCACCAACTAAAGTTGGGTACCCAGCAAAGCTATCTTTCAGAATGAGACTGAAATAAAATATGCTCAGACAAAATTGGAGGGTTTACTACCAGCTAAAGGACTTTTAACTAAAGAACCTTCTAAAGAATATGCTTTACAGGAAGAGATAAGATCTCAGAAGGAAGGTGAGGTATGCAAGAAGAGATGGTAAGCAAAGAAACTGGCAAACTCAGATGCAAGGAAGACTTCTTGGGCACGTGATCAAGACGGTTGTACAGGGCCCAATTTCAGAAGGGGGTCCTGTGCTTCGGATTTAATGCTTTATGGTCACTCTCAAGAAATTCTTAATAATTTTATCTTTAAATTTGTGTTTTATGTGAGGTCTGATGGGACAACTGAGCATGTACCAAGGTCATGGAGCTTTGGCTCACATATAGTTGTACCTCCTGCCACCTCCCTGCCTCTCCGGGATGGTTCTCCAGCCCCTGCTCCTCAGCCTTTGCCCAGAATCTGCTGCCTTCCTCTGCTTTGAGTGTGGGCCCAGGCTGAGGCACTGGTATAGGGAGAGTGGGGGTTGGCCACCCTGGGCACAGGGTGCTTATGAAAGCCTGCATCCACTCCACGATTTCCCCATGCCCATGGGAGCACAACATTCAATAGTCATCAAGAAAACACCATGTCAGATTGAAAGAGAGACTGTGAAGGCAGGGACAAAGCTTCTTTGTAGCTTTTTGAACAAGAGCCCCACATTTTCATTTTGTACTGGGTCCTGAAAATTATGTAGCCAGCCCTGCGTGTAGGTAATTATAAGCAAATATCTATATAAAAATAATAGTTTTGAATATGTATAATTAGTGGGGCTAACAAAAGGATAGAATTAGAACACTAGACAAGACTACATACTGTATGTCAGGATTCCAACAGTGAGAACTCAAGTGTTCTTTGGTCTTTGCATGATTCAAGGGGAGTTTGAGATATTAATTTTAGACTTTATTAAGTATGTATGGTACAATTTCAAAAGTAAACACTAAAAGAATAGAAATAGAATATACCATTAGATGAAAAGCACAAAGAAAATAAAATTCCAACAATACCCCTCCATCCAAAGGCCCCAAAGGTAGAAACAGTAGAAAAAAAAGTGAAAAAATGAAAGTTTAAAGTAACAATGATAGTAATGGTAAATAAATTAAACTCATAAGTTAAAAAAGAGAAACAGACTTGATCAACAAACAAACCTGAGCTATATGTTCTTTATAAGAGACATTCCTAAAACATAAGGACATGGAAAGATTTCCTTATTATTATTATTATTGTTTTGGAAAAGATGTAACAGGGAAATATTAAAAGAAAAGAAGTATGCAATTATATTGACATCAGACAGGGTAAACTTTAAGACAAAATCATTCTGGGCTTATAATAATAACAGGTTAATTCACCATAAATAGTCTAAATTTATATGCACCTGTTAAAACAACCTCAAAATATATAAAGCAAAATTTATAGGACTGTAAGGAGAAATTGTCAAAACCATACTATAGTGGTAGATTTCAATACAGGTCCATCAGACTGTAAGTCTGTCTCTGGGACCATCATAAAAAGCCACGGAAATGTATACCACACAACTCCAGGCTATTATGTGAGTGGTCTTCCTGTAATGTGTAATGCAGCAACCCAAGGTCAAGCAGAAAAATAATTCAATAAAAATAGAGGATTTTAACAATGCAAATAAGATTGGTTTAAGGTGTGTGTGTGTGTATATATATATATATATATATATAAATTGTTTATATATAGATTGGTTTTATATATATATATATATAATTGGTTTAAGGTGTGTATATATATATACGTATACATATATATATACACACACATATATATGTGTATATATATATACACATATATATGTGTGTGTATATATATATGTGTATATATATATATATACACATATATATATATAAACCCAATTAGTAGAAAAACACACAATTATTTTCCAGCTCACATGGAATTGATTACATCCTAGGCCAGAAAGTAAATTGCAGCAAATTTCAAACAACTGTTGCCCGATTAACCTGATATAGTCCAATATGGTAGCCACTTGCCAGATGTAGCTTCTTTTTTAAATTTTTTTTTTCAACGTTTATTTATTTTTGGGACAGAGAGAGACAGAGCATGAACGGGCGAGGGGCAGAGAGAGAGGGAGACACAGAATCCGAAACAGGCTCCAGGCTCGGAGCCATCAGCCCAGAGCCTGACACGGGACTCGAACTCACGGACCGAGATCGTGACCTGGCTGAAGTCGGACGCTTAACCGACTGCGCCACCCAGGCGCCCCGAGATGTAGCTTCTAAGCACTTAAAGTGTAACTGGTTCAAATAAGGATGTACCTAAATTTAAAATGCACACCAGATTTGAAATCTATGATATCTGTGATAATTTTTAAAGATGATTACATATTTAAACTATAATTTGGATATAGTGAGCTAAGTAAAATATATTAAGATAGATTTTACCTGTTTTTCCTTTAATGTGGCAATTAAAAAGTTTTAAATTACATATGTGTTTCACTTTATACTACTGAACAGCACTGTTACAATCCATATTCTCAGAAAAAAAAACCCCATAATAAAATATATGTAAAATATGTCCACGTATTTGGCAATTAAAAAATGTATTTCTGAATTACTCATGGGTCAAGTAAAAAATCATAACTGGCATTTCAAAATACTTAGAATTGGACAATAATGAAATTGCTATATATCAGAACTTACAGAATACAGATAAAACAGGAAGGATACTGTGGTATACTTTAGAATACAGATGCAGAAATGAATGCTTTTCAACTACATGTACCATAATGGACAAATCCTAGAAACATAATCTTGAGCACAAAGAAAAAAAAATTGGGTAATACATTTTATTTCTATGAAGATAAAATATATGCAAAGTCTAACTTTTTAAAGGAATATAAACATACTATGTTACTTGGTAAAAGTATAAAGTGAAGCAAAGAAACATCAGGTTTGATCTGTAGGTGTTTATAGATGTTCTTTATCCATTTGAGGAAGTTCCTTTCTATGCCTAGTTTGTTGAAAACCACAAAATCTAAGTTGGTGTTTTCCTCTGGGGAATGGGGCACTGTAAGTGGAATTGGGGAGAAGCACAAAGGGACTTCAAAGCTAATGGTAAGGTTCTTTTTCCTAAACTGTGAGTGGTTGATACATAGATGTTCATTGTATTACTTCTTTATACTTTATACCTATGTTAACCTTCTTTGTAGCTACTCAATATTTATAAAAACACTATTAGTGATAAAGCCTGAGCACAGCGTAGACTCAGTATGCAGAGGAAAAGGAATCAAAGGGAAAGACTAAGGTGAAGGAACGGGCAGGTGACTAGTAGGGTGAGGTTTACTATCAGCTATGCACACTAGGGACAGGGACAGAGGTGAATTAGGAAGGCAGGATCCCTGTCCAAATGGTGCTCAAAATCCAGTAATGTAAAAGGAAGATTTATCTTTCAAAGTGTGGGGTGCACCCAGAAGATTCTGATGCTTGCTTAGCAATCTCTAAGCTGAAGCAGAAGAAACAAAGAATGAGGACAGCAAAAGATTACATTAAAAAGGTCATTTGTTCTCAGTCCTTAAGAGTCTCTTATGGTTTGCCTCCCTCTCTGTACCTTTTTTTTTTTTTTTTTTTTTGGTGATGGGAATTGAGGAGAGCACTTGTTGGGATGAGCACTGTGAGGTGGTGTATGGAAACCAATTTGACAATAAATCATATTTTAAAAAAATAAATAAAATCTCTGGAAAGCTAAAAAAACAAAAAAACCAGCTCATTTGTGGCTTTCTTCCAAATATGTGGACATTCCTGTCTCCCTTACAGACTCATCTTCCTGTACTTGTCATTTAAATGTTCGTGTTTCTCAGCACTTTTTCCTCTCAATTCTTTCCCTACATGATCTTATCCATTCGTATGCTTGAAATGCAGTCTAGATGCTGACAATTCCCAAATTTTATCTGTTGCTCAGATCTATTCTCTGAGTATCTGACTCATGAATCCAACTCACCATCTGACTACTCTATATTTCAGAGACATCTCAAACATATCTGTAACTCAGAGGCTTAAAGTACTAGAGTATATTTTTTGCTCATGTTATGTGTCATCTGCTACTCTGCTCCACATGGTTTGTTCCAGGATATAGCGCAAGGAGCAACTCTTAACCCAGGAATGCTATTTTTCGTGGCAGATGGAAAAGAAAAATCTCCAAAACATTGGATTTGTTAAGTCGTCTACTCAGAATTGGTGTATTCTCTCACATATCAGTGGCAAAAACAAGTTAAGTGGCCAAGTCTGGTGGCAGTCAGGCGTGGATAGTATAGACCTCCCACTGGGAGGTGCACACGGAGTAGAGCCTCTCCATCACAACTCGGAAATCCCCCTGGAAGTCACTGTGAGGATCTCTACCCTGGAGGTGGGGCATATCCCTTCTTAGATGGTGGTTCTACTGCTGAATAGTATTTTATTGTATTGATACACCACAATTTTAGATTTTAAATTTAGATCTATGATATATTTCAGATTTATACATATTTCATAGTATGAAGCAAATTTCATTTTTTTGTACATGCATTTACAATTGTTCCAGCACCAACAGTTTCAAAATACTATCCTTTCTCCAATGAACTGTTTTGGTAGCCATGTAGTAAACCAATTAACCATATATGTGTGCCTATTTCTGGGTTCTCTATTCTGTTCCACTGATGTATTTGTCTTTCTTAAGACTAATACCACACTGTCTTGAGTATATTTGTAGCTTTTCAAGAAGTCTTGAAGTCAGACACTGACTTTGATCTTTTGACTATTCAGTTTTTTTTTTCAAAGTTGATTTGGTTATTCCATGTGAATGTTGGTGCATTTCCATGTGAATTTTAGAATTAGCTTGTTAGTTTCTACAAAAAGTTCTGCTAGTGTTTTTATTGTGATTGTATTGAGTCTATAAATTAATTTGGTGATAACTACCCTTTTAATAATATTGGAGTCTTCTGTTCCATGAACATTATATATCTCTCCATTTATTTAGGTCCTCTTTAATTTCCCTCAGCAGTGTTTGTAGTTTTCAGTGTACAGGTCTTGCCCATCTCTTGTTGGATTCATCCCTGAGTATTTCATGTGTTTTGAATTATTTTTGTAGATATTGCTTTTTAATTTCAATTGTTATCTGCAAATATATGGAAATTAACTTGACTTTGGGTATTTGTCTTTTTTCTTGAAACCTTACTAAGCTCACTTACCAGTTCTAGTGACTTCTTTTGTAGATTTCATAGGTTTGTTTTTTTTTTAATGTTAGTGAGCACGTCATCTGTGAATAGACAGTTTTATTCTTTCTTTCCAGTCTGATGCCTTTTTTTTTTCTTACTTGATTGTACTGATTAGAACCTTCAGCACAATCTTGAATAGAAGTGCTAACAGTGGATATTTTTCTTGATCCTGATCTTAAGAGAGCATTTAGTCTTTCACCATTAAGTATGATGTTATCTGTAGGTTTTTTTAGATGCCTTGTATCACTTTGCTGAGATTTAAAAAAAAAATCAGGAATAAGTGTGTTGTCAATTGTTCTTTTATTTTTTGCTTCTATTGGCATAATAATTTTTCTTTTTTAGTATAATATATTAAATAACAGTGATTTGAGTTTTGATTGTTAAACCAATCTTGAATTCCTCGGATAATCCCCACACATTCACAATTTTTTTTCCTTTTTATACATTGCTGGATTAAATTTACTAAAATTTTGTTTAGAATTTTTGCATTTATGCTCATGAAGGATATTGGCTTATTAGTTTTCCTGTAACGTTTTTGTTAGGTTTTATTATCAGGGTAATATTGGCCTCATAAAATATATTAAGAACTATTCTTTCCCTTTCGATTTTCTGGAAGAGTTTTAGAAGTAGTATTATTTCTTCATTAATGCTTGGTAAAATTCACCAATGAAGCTTTCTGGGCTAGAAGTTTTCTTTGTGGGAAAATTTTAAACTATAAATTCAGGTTATCTATTTCTTCTTCAGTGAACATTGGTAGTTTATGTTTAAAAATCTTCTGTTTCACCAGAGTTGTCAAAAGTAGTGGCATAAATTCCTTTCTAATATTCTTTTATTATTATATTAATATATGAAGAATATATGGTAATGTTGCCTCTCCATTCCTCATACCAGTAAATTCTGGTTTTTTCCTGATCAATCTGGATTGAGATTTTTTAAGTTTATAGATTTCAAAGGAACTAATTTTTTATATTCTATATTGTTTTTGTTTTCTAGGTCATTGATTTCTGCTCTGATCTTTATTATTTAACTTTCTTACTTTGGATTTTGTTTGCTCTTCTTTTTGCAGTTTCTTAGGTGGGAGCTGAGACTTTTTTTTCTTTTTTCACATTTATTGCTATAAATTTGCTCCCCAAAGTTTTGCTTTAGTGACATCCTACAAATGTTGATATTTCCATTTAGTTTAAAATGCTTTGTAATTTCCCTTCCAATATTTTCTTTTCCTATGTCTTATTTAGAATTGTGTTATAAAGTGTACAAACATTTGGGGGATTTCCCAGACACTTTTCTGTTCTTTCCTTTTTTTTTTAGTGTTTATTTTGAGAGAGAGAGACAGGGTGGGAGAAGGGTAGAAAGAGAGGAAGAGAGAGAATTCCAAGCAGAGAGAAGGATAGAAAGAGAGTGGGAGAAGAATTCCAAGCAGGGTCCATGGTCAGCATGGAGCTGGATGGAGGGATTGATCTCAGGACTTTGAGATCACAACCTGAACCGGTATCAACAGTCAGATGCTTAACTGACTGAGTCACCCAGGTACCCCTCTGTTATTTATTTCTAAGTTAACTACATTGTGACCAGAGAACACATTCTGTATGATTTGATTTCTTTTAAACTTCTTTAGTTTTGCTTCATTGCTCAACCATATCTTGGTGAATATCTGTATGCCTTTGGGGAAAAAATATATATATTCTGCTGTTGTTGGGTGGGATGTTGCATACATGTCAATTAGATTAAGTTGATTGCAAAGCTTAAGTATTCTATAGCCTTACTGATTTTTCTACTTGTTTTATCTATTGTTGTGAGAGGCTATTGGAATATCTAACAATGATCATGAACTTGTCTACTCCTTTCAGTTCTATCAGTTTTTGCTGCATGTATTTTTAAGCTCTGTTATTGTATGCATAAACATTTAGGATTGTTATGGCCTCCTGATGGATTGATTAACTTACCATTATGAAATGAATTTCTTTATTCCTGGTAATATTCTTTGTTCTAAAATCTACTTCATATGATATTAAAGCATTTCAACTTTCTTTAGATTAGTGTCAGCCTGGTGTATATTTTTTTCATTCTTTTATTTTTAACTTGTGTCTTTACATCTAAAAGAAATTTCCTATAGGCAGTTTATAGTTGAATCTTACTTTTTTAAATACAATCTGATAATCTTTGGCTTTTAATTGGATTGTTTAGACAATTTACATTTAATTGAGTTGTTGATATGCTTATATCTATTGCCTTGCTCTTTGTTTCCTATTTGTCTCATCTGCTGTGTCCTTTTCCTTCCATTTCTGCCTTCTTGTGGATTTTGTGTATGTCTTAGGATTCTATTTTATCTACTTTTTTTGTCTTATTAGCTATAAATTTTTGTTTAGGTTTATTTTAGTGGCTCCTAAGGGGTTAAAATAGCCATCTTTAACTTACCACAGTTGTAGTAGACTGAAAACTGCTTTCAATCCTGATCCACAGAGTCTGTAAACACGTTACTTTATATGCCAAGAGGGACTTTGCAGATGTGATTAAATTAAGGGTCTTGCGATGGGGAGATTATCCTGGATTATCTGGTTGTGCCCTAAATGTAATTACCAAGGTCTTTATAAGAGAAAGGCAAGATCACTAACATGGGGGAAGGTGATGATGTGACAAAGGAAGCAGAGATTAGATTCATGAGGCTAGGATCCAAAGAATGCCAGCAGCCTCTAAAAGCTGGAAGAGGCAAGGAATGGGGTCTCCCCTCGAGCCTCCAGAAAGAACCAACCCTAGTGACACCTTGATTTTAGTTCCTTAACACTCATTTGGACTTCTGACTGTAAGATAATAAGTTTGTGATGTTTTAAGCCACTAAATTGGAGGTTGTTATAGCGGCAATAGAAAACCAATGCCATAGTCTACCTTCAAGTGATATTATACAAGTTTAGGTATGAGATTAGAATCTGATAATAGTAAACTTAATCAAATAAGGAGCAGCAGCAAAGGAAACTGAAGCAGTACTTGACCTGGTTTTCAAAATGCCAGTATACAGAATGGATGTGGCTGGCCATGCACTTGTTAGAAGTAGCAGACAGCACAGTCTTGACAATTCACTCCATTTTATTTCTTAAGCCATGTTTCCCATTTGAAAAGAGGTCTTACTGATTAGAAAATTCCAATGAGCATTTCCAGATGGGTGCCTGTTAGTACACTAGAAGTTACCTTTATTGTAAAATGGGTGGTGCTGAGTATTTGAGATGCTCAGATTTCAGTCTCTCTGGAGACACTTATAATTTAGATACCACCAAAAGTAGAATCCATTCCATATACATTCCTCTGATGGACCCAGTACAAAACACCGGTGCTGTTATGTTTCCTTTTAGAACAAAAACTGAGAAAGTCTGGTAAATTACAGACGCTAAAAAATAATAGGCCAAGGTTTAAACAATGTTAATGAAGTGATAATTATTCACTGAATTTTCATAGTTATGAAGTTCCCTATGACATTTCCAGAAAATACAAGATGTTTTCAGTGAACTCTTATAAAAATTATGAACTTAAAGTCTGAAGTGGTAAGTTTGTTTGATATTTATGGCTATAGGAATGAGAAATACTTTCAGATCTCTTTGATTCCTGCTGAGCCTCTGATCCAGACTCTAACAACCCTTGTATGATTCTTTAGTGGGACAAGGCAGAAAGAATAATCATATATGACTGTACAAACACTTACTGCCCTTGGTTAGCATGAAACAGGCACTGACTAATGTATATGGAGATGATTACATGCGTGAAAAAGATAATCCTGATTCCAAAAATAAAAACCACAATTATGTGGTATACATGGAAGAGCTTATACATTGTTTAGGAATACAAACCCATTTTAAGACACTGATGAGGAAAAGACAAGCTTGTGTTGAAAGAAACTAAAAAGGATCAACTTTGACTCTCATGAGCTTTTTTGCTAGAAAACTAGTGGAATGATAAGAAATAAAATATTGTTAGATGCATATTCCATATTTTCCCATGTTATAAAAAGCTGCAAATGTGTAGCCATCTAATTTCTTCTTCAGAACCAGTTCTAGAGATAAAGATACTTTAGAGTTACAGGAAACAATGCAGATTTAGGTCCTAAATTTAGATTTTACTAAGAATCCAATAAAGAAGATTATCACTAGAACCCAGCTGTTTGGATTGTATTCCCACCTCTGATTTTTGAGAAGTCAGAAGTTCTCTGGACCTGAGAGAAACACTGGGTGCTTTTGGGCTTTAAATCCTGCAGTCAGGGGCTCAGTTAGTTAAGCATCCGACTCTTGATTTTGGCTCAGGTGATGATCTCACAGTTTGTGAGTTCGAGCCCTGTGTCAGGCTCTGTGCTGACAGCGAGGAGCCTGCTTGGGATTCTCTCTCTCCCTCTCTCTCTCTCTGTCCCTTCCCTGCTTGCACACATATTCTCTTACTTTCTCAAAATAAATACATAAACTTAGAAAAAAATCCAGCAATCAGTGGTTTAGTTGGGGTTAAATTAATTCTCATCCATACATCCATCTATCCAGCAAATATTTATTGAGTGCCTATTATATATCAGGCACTGTTTTAGTCTCTGGTGAAGCAGTGGTTCTTTCTTGCCATTTTTTGATAATACATGAAGGCAATTCCCTAAGTTTTAGAAGAAACAAGATCCTGAAGTAGTAAGTGACTATCTAAAGTGACACAAATCACAAGAGGCAATGCCAGCTCAAGCTCATACCAGCCTTGAGCTCCCTGCAGTGTGTTATGCTGCCTTTGCTCTTCATATTGGAGAGAGAGTTGTGGCTATCTGTAGCATTCTACCCTGCAATTTCATGAAATATTGTTTAAAAATAACATCTCCGGAGTTGGCACAATAGGCAAATTAGGATCTCTAGCAATTAAGAGCATTTATTTTTAAAATTTTAACTTTAAAATTCTTAGACCCAAAAGAAAATGAGAATCTAATTTCATACATACATGCAAAAATCTAGATTCCCTTAATTGCAGTTAAAAACGTAACTGCAAACAAATGTCAAACCATAATGCCAAACGACAGCTTTAAATTCTATTTCACAAGTTGTTCTTTTAGAGATGTCTTCACATTGTCAATCAAAGAGATAATTTTGATTTTGCCACAACTCTTGCCTTAGTTAAAAGCAGTTAAGTCTGTGGTATCATAAAAAGTTTGGCAAGCCTCTTGTTCTAAGAGCTGCCGATAAGAAATCAGAGAAAGAGGGGAATCTCGGGAGAAAAGCATGACAAGGTTTATTATTTTAGAATGTTATTACTTAAAACATTTTGTTTCATAATACTTTAAACTAATAGGCTAGCATCCAAATTGAATCACTCCATGGACTAATCTTTACAACTTGAAGAGTAAAGCAGATAATATTGAATTCAATAGACATTTAATAAATACCTACATCACTGGTGCAGGGTATAAACATTAATAAGATATGATGCTTTAACGGGTTATCAACATCAGGAAGAATGAAAGAGAGGGAAATCGTTTTCTGAGCCCTTACAACCCACCAGCTATAATACGAGATGCTTCAATCTTCATGAGAAGACGGTTATCATTACTATCCTCATTTTACAGGTAAAGAAAAAGCCTTAAAGTGGCTAAGCTGTCCAAACTTGTCACTGGTAAAGTTGAGATTTAAACCTAAGTTTGCCTAATTCTAAAGTCCATTCTTTTATAGTAAGCCACAGTACCATGAAGTAACAGACCCTTTAAACACTCACTGCTCCTGAATCCTTTTTTTATATTCTATACTTCTCATTTTTTTAACCTTCATGAAAATATGACAAGACTCATTAAGTAAACACTAAGTTTCTTGTCTTCTAAAATGTGTTGTGAGATGTTACTATTCTATTTTCATTTTGAAGATACAGCTCCACTTCTGATTTTGCCAAGACACTAGAGAATAGAAGACAAAAGTCACCATCTAATATTTACTGAGTGATTGGAAGAATCCTGAAAGATTGGAGGGTGGGGTAAGTGAGGAGAGGGGGTGAGGAGACACAAAGGGAGCACTCTGGGTTCTCCTGCTTTCTGCAAGGCTGGGAGTCCCCTGAAGGCTCAGTGTTATAACATGAGAAAGAAGTCAAACAGAGAGAAGTGACAAAACAGCCCTTCAAGACAGATGCTGAGGGAACTACGGGAAGTATAGTGGAGGTGGTTAATAAGGTGAGACACAATGAGCTTGATTTCTGTCTTTGCCAATTATGTGACCCTGAGTGAGAGATAAAGCCTTGCTTACTCTTTCCTCATATGGAAACTGTGGAAAATGACACCTGCTTCACAGGTGAAGGCCCAGCGCTGCCAGCCAGTGCCTTTGGGCAAATTTGGAAATGACCTCCCCTCTGGGAATTAGAGGTAAATTGGAAACCATACTCCCTCTGGGTGGGGACAGACCTAGAGACTGAAGGCTTGGTAAGGGGAGAGGGGAATGGCATACTTACTTACGCGAAAAAGCTGAGCTCCTTCCCCTGTGGCAAGTGGCTAGGACAGCAGAGTTCAGATTGGTTTTCAGATCCCTTACTCCTTCCACGGAGTGCCACGTAACACTGCACAGCATCTCGCTCAGGACATGATAATAGAAGCCCTTAGAGGGCTCCCCACAACTGTGATAATTGTGGATTGTGTGTGAGAGAGTTTGAGAGGGAGAAAGGGAGAGGACAGGACGGGGAGAGGAAGAAAAGGAGGAGAGAGGGGAGAAAGAACATGAGGCAGCATCCATGTTTAATCATGGGGTCAGTCATTTATAGAAAAGTCAGAAACTCCATGAAACTCCCCCCCTCCAAAATGTACTAGATTTTGTGTATACTCTTCTGGGGAGAGGGTTTCTAGCTTTCAATTAAAAATGAACAAACAAACACCAAAGACAAAGAGAGAAAGGAGAGAACCCAGGAATTGTAAAGAAGTTAAGGTTACGTGTGGGGGGGAGGGGGAATAAAACCCTTCCCTATAGCCTAAAAGGTACCTGTCTGGAGGAACAAGGAACACTTAAATAAACTTCGCTTAAAATAGATAAAGAGCTAGATAAAGAGATACAGACCTATTTATTTCACGGAAGAATTTACACGTAAGCAACCTCCACCTAACTTTGGTTGAAACTAAGCTTTTCCTCCAACAATGTTGTTCACTAATCCCATCCTGTTACTGGCAAGTCAATCACAGGAAGTATTTTTCTATTTTTGCTCTTGGAACTTACCAAGATGGTGCTAATACAGCTCTTGGGACTGCACAGAGAGCTGTTACAGACAGCTGCGAGTTTCGGCAGTATGGTTGTAGCCCACATGTTAGTGCATAAATTTTTCTAAGTGTTATATGTGGGCAGTCTCCAAGCTTAAACACATATGTCCTTATAGAACGTATCTGTAAGCTGGTTATAGGGAATTCCAAACACATTTTACTGTAGAAATAAAATAAAATTCTATAAAATGGAATTAGGCCTACAGGCCGGCCCACAGAACCCTACTTGATCCACTATGGTCCCGAGGCAGTGTCACAAATGGATGGCTCTGGGCAGAGTTCTGGGTCTGGCTGATAAGACCTTGTAACCTAGAAGCATGAGAGCACAGAGCTGCCTTTGTACAGAATTTAGAAAATAGCTGTACTTTTCTCTGGTGCTGCCCACTGTGCCTTGCTGCCTTCTTCCTCTTCCACAAAGGAGACCTCTCTCTCCAGCCTCAGTGTGTCTGTAACCAAGCTGGCCAGACCTCTACCCTCAGCATCTGTGATCTTGAAGCACCCACTTCTCTTCCTTCCAGCGGAGGCTCTTCTCCTAACAAAGCCTCCTCAGCTGAGTGGAGGGAAGGGGAAGAAAGCAGTACCTCATTAAATAGATTTGTCCTATCCATCAACTATTTCCTAGTCACCAACTCCTTTCTTGTCTCAAATTCAGTTCTACCAATTTTTTTCTAGGGTCAGTTTTGGCTTTTTACCCCTTCCTTTTCTCCTCTGCTGAAGCTACATAGCTTCTGAATTGCACGTTTTTCATAGTGGTCCTAGGGGAGTTCTGGCAGAGGTTCTGATATCAGTGGGGTGAGGGAGGAGGGGTAGCGCATACGTGAGACCGCCTGAGTCTACGGAAGCACACTCTGTCACTGGGAGCAGCCTGGGCTTTGGCCTTCGGAGAGCACATCTGGCAGCCTGGTTGGCTGCAGTCCTTCCATGACGGTGGTTTGGGACGTTGCTGTGCAGTCCATTTCCAGACACCGCCCAGTACTACTGAACAAGAAGCTCTGTGAGTGTTATCAAGTGCTTCTATTTTAAAAGTTTTTCCCGAGCCCAGCTTCTTGTTTTGGAAGGACTTTCACATCTCCAACTGCTTAGGGACACCTCTATATAGAGGTCCCACTGGCACTTCAAATCAAAGCTTTAAGAGAAAATGTGCTCAGCTGAGAGACAGTTTACTACTGAAGGGAAGAAAGTGGACAGTGGAAAGCCAAGTTCATACATGAACCTTAAGGAATATCTGCTGTCAGGGGATCAGAGGAGGGAATGGGAAAGAACCAAAACAGAGACAGAAAAGGGGCAGGTTAACAGGTTGGCCCTGCAGTCAAAGGAAGACCAAGTTTCAAGGCAGGTTTGGACAGCAGTGTCAAAAGCTTTCAAAAGGTCATTTTTCTTCAAGATAGGCTCTTCACGGGGCTTTCATGTGTCTACCCTTTGGCTCAACACAGAGTAAGCTCTGGCTGTTTTGCCATCATCCATTTGGTACAGACATTTAAATAACCCAGCAGAAGCTAGCAGGGTGTGGGAGCTGAAGGCTTTCATTTTTCTCATGTCTGTTAGGTTTAACTATACATAAAATCCTTTTATTAATATAAAAACAGTAAATTACCTGACTGGCTCCCACTGCTCAATTGCCACACCTCCACTCAGGACCCGAATGACCTTTCCACAGTGTCACTCCTCTGCTTAAATCCCTTCAATGGTTTCTTTTCATTGCATTGTAAATAATACCCAAATCCATAAAGGCCAGAGAGATTCTGCCTGATTTGGCTCTCACCTGCCTCACTCACACTTGCTAGGCCTCCAGTCATACTGCCATTTCTGAGAACTCACCAAGCTTGTTCTTTGCTTATAAAGCTCTTCCTGGCTTTTGGCCTGGTAACTTTCACTTGGCTTCCTTTATATATCATCTCAGAAGTCACTTTTATGACTTCCCTTTACAAATCAGGCCCTTTTTCTATCAGTCTCAGCTACAATACCCTTTTCCTTTATATCCATTGTCACAATCTGTACTTATTCTAGTTAGCACTTCACTTTTTCTTTTACTATGTGTCTCATTAGAATGCAAGCTTCTTGAGGACAGGGATGTTTCAGATTTATTGTTATATCCCCAGAGTACATAGTACCTGGCATATAGTCAATGCTCAACAAACAACTGTTGACTAAATTACCCAAAGCAAGCCATTCATTCTATTTATCGAGTGGATATGTGTCATACTCTGAGGATACAACGGAGGACAAGGAAGACAAAATTTGACAAAGAAAAAGGACATTTATGTCTAGGAGTAATCCTATGATAATATGTTAACTTACTGGTCTATAAGCACATTTTTATTTCTGTTTTTAAAACACAGAAAAACCTATATATATCCAGGTGATTGTGTATTTCAAAGCAATCCCCCAAGAAAGTTATATATTTAGTCTAATGATGCCGTCAATCCTCAAAACATTCATAAGACTGCCGTCTTCAAATTGTAGCCAGAGATAATTTAGTAAGCATAGAAAAAAAATTTAATTTTGATCCTACATGGTATTTCCCAGATTTTCCCTCCATAGTCACTCAACTTGCTTTCACTGAACCTACTGATATGGTTTTAAAAAATCAAATTCATCCCTAAAGGGCAAAGATATATCATACAGAGAATATTCTAAAATATTTGCACTTAAGTCAATCCTCAGAAAAGTGTTCCAGAGACGTCTGAACAAAGACAGGGACTTTTCAATGACCACTATAAAGAAGATAGCAGTCATTCAGATAAACAATGAAATCTAATTAATCGGACATCATTAGAAATGGGGTATTTTATTTTTATTTATTTATTTTTTTCAACGTTTATTTATTTTTGGGACAGAGAGAGACAGAGCATGTACGGGGGAGGGGCAGAGAGAGAGGGAGACACAGAATCAGAAACAGGCTCCAGGCTCTGAGCCATCAGCCCAGAGCCCGACGTGGGGCTCAAACTCACGGACCGCAAGATCGTGACCTGGCTGAAGTCGGACGCTTAACCGACTGCGCCACCCAGGCGCCCCAGAAATGGGGTATTTTAGATGATACAGCGATATAAGAAAATTATTCAGATAACCAAAGTTATGAACAGAAGATTTAAACATTTTTTATTTATTTCATGGTATCTTAGGATATATGATTCTGTACTTTTTAAGTAGAATATATGGCTGATTTTTATCTTTATCACTCACGGTTATCACGATGGTCATCAGTTATAAACCCATGTATAAATATAGAAACAGTTACAAATGTGTGTAGGGTTGTTTCTATCGTATATTGGGTCAAATTGCAATGCTTTTAAAGTTTTAGTTTGCATTTATAGTTTTTTTCTCTTCTATGCATGGTCAATCTTTCAGCTGCCATTCCTTCTTGTTATTAGTAAACCTGGCTCTTACAAATTCCCTGCTTATGAAATTGCTGCTTCTAATATGCTATGGGCTGAGCAACTATGTAATTGTGAAATGGTAGAGGTGGTGGGGTGGAATGAAGAGTCATTTAACTATAAGGTATATGATATTTGCAAGAAGCAGATTATTGGTATGGTTGAATCAGGAAGAAATGCTGGGTAGCAATCAGCACTGCAGGTGTTCATCTTATCCTGGGATGGACCAGAGATAAGAATTATTCCCCTGTGAACTGGACAGACTCCTCCTAGCCTGAAGTAGAGACAGATAGGACCCAGGGCAAAGAGTTAATGAGAAAGTTCTGAGACAATTAACTTAATTCTAAGCTGCTGGCTAGCCACTCCCAGACTCTTCCTCTGGGGGCAAATAGCTATCCTTGTAAAGAACAACAACAACAACAAAATTATAAATCTTCTAAGTTAGAAACCCAATATGCATAAAATGAAATTAGCAAAACAAAAAATAAACCAAAAAAATTATAGGAAGAATGGAAAACAAACAGCCAATTTTGCCTTTTGTGCACAGAGAATAATACAAGACAAAAATTCTCGCCCTTATGGAACTTGTGTTCTTTTGGAATATGATAGTTATATCAATAAATGTAAATGGGATAATACCTCCCATTAGACTTCCATATTTGATAAAACCTAATAAAATAAAGCCCCAAAATGTATGTTATATTATCAGATATACATTTAAAACAAAAGAATTCAAAAAGAATGAGTACAGACATACCAGGCAAATAAAAACAAAAAGAGAGAAAGAAAGCAGGGTTGAGATACGAAATACAAATAAGGTTAATTTAAAGACAAATTAACTGAGCAACAATATCTAGGATGACTAAATGAACATGCTTTTTACTATCCCTTCACTACTTGAACACCAGAGTTATCTTTGTGGAGAGCCCTCAAGAAGAGGTACTGGTAAATAACAGAGAAGAAAAGTAGGAGCTAATAAAAGGAAAAAGTGATACAAAAAGATGTTTCTCTGTCGCAAAGTGATAGAATCCAGCAATTATTGGTCCAGGTGAAATTCGGTAGTATAAGTATCATACGTGGTCTTTTCACACATTGATTCTTTTCAATAAAAATCTAACACTAAATACAATGTGGATTCCATCTCTATTTTCACTAGCTATATGACTTTAAGCATGTTCTTTAACCAATTGGGGCTTTAGTTTAATCACTAAAGGAGGTGGTTGGATGTGATGGCCTTTCATGTGAAATATTTCTTTAATCCTGTGATTCTACTGTTATTAGTATATGTAAGACTTTGATATTTCAAATATATGTGGAACACTGACTTAAACAAATTATTTTTGGAAGAAATTATTGTTGACTGCACCTTTCACTTTTCAGCGTTACAACCTCTTCCTTTGTCTGATGCAGAAGAGTTTTGGTTATCTGTAGTTCATTTTCTGCAAAGTTAATTCTTCTTTTTATGTCTTCTTCTTGTCTTTCTTTCGCAGTCAGTTCTTCCTGTAAAGTTTTATATATTTGTTGACAAGCCATTAAAGAATCCTCTTTCTCTTTAAGCAATCTGGTATGCCTAAAATGGAATAGGAAAAAAAAATACACATTAGACACTATATTTCTATGTTTATCAAAGATATATGAAAATCTCATTTGAAACTAAAGACTATAATTTTAACTTAAAAATTTTTTTTTCAAACTAAGAAAATGGAGAGTTCTGTGTGATTAAAACTTTCCCATCTAGAAAGAGGCAAAATCAATGAACTTCAAGATATTATAAACTTAAATTAGGTACTCAATGTGTAAATAATACAATAAGAAAAACTAAGTACATTTCAAATAAAATGTTATTTAAAACATGATTTCAAATTTAATTACTAAAAATATTAATTTAAAATTTGCAGTGTATACCGTGACTCAGAAATAATGGATTCAAACTTCAGTTTTCTAAGTTCTCTTTGACAGTCATCAGCTTCATTAGATTTATTCCTAAAATAATATGAAAGAAGTTCAAATATTTTATTTCAAAATAGTTCAAGTATAAATGTTTCCCTTTTTAAAAAACATGTTTTTCCTTTATTACTTTTCTTATTATCTTTATATCCTATTTGTGGTTATATATGCATACTTCCTTGAAGTTAGAAGTATATAGTTAAGGGTTTTTTTTTCTTTGCCAAAAAAATTACTTGTAGTCCAACAATGTGTTTTTCTATATCATTTTATTTATCCGTAAAAATAAATTCCTTAGCATATTTATATTATTATTTCTTTAAAGAAATAAACATTCAGGCCACTGCTATAATTGCTAAGTAGGCTCCTATCAGACTGATCTGCACATAAATAAAAAGTCTAAGCTTTGGACAACATTAAAAAGAAAAGCCCCTATTTGAAAGCATTGAAAAGTGAACAAAAGCAAGAAGATTCTGGAGGGAAGTTGACACCTTGAATGAGGTGACAGCATGGGGGTCAGATTTTCAAACCTGAGTCCCCAGTCTGCACCATGCAGAGGAACTGACATTCTGATAGAAAACACACTCAATCTGGCCTAAAGAAGGAGAGTACAGTGTTAGGGTCAACCATAATTGCTAGAAAGTTAGGAGTGAATCAAAATAGGAGAGAGCCAAAGACAGAGAGTCCCAATACTGCATAAAGACGCTACCCACACATCTGGCTGCGCCCTGAACTAAAAATGCACAGGGCAGACTCCAAGCAGCCTAAGATAAAAAAAAATTAGAGATTTGAGCTGTTGCCCTAGAGACAGAGTTTACAGTCTAAAGCCAATCAAATTAACTGCCTGCTTAAAGCAACACTACTCCTACTCCCACCAATAATAGTATTTGGAGAAATATAACAGAATCTAGAATTTCTATAACATAATATTCAGAATGCCCCGAATATAATGAAAATTACTCAATGCAGGAAGAAATAGAAAAGCATGACCTATTCCCAGGAGAAAAGACAGTTAATAGGGACTACCTCTGAGATGACCCAGATACTGAAATTAGCAGGCAGGGATTTTTCAAAGAGCAGCCACAACTCTGCTTAAAGACATAAAGAAAAATCCACTCTAATTAGTGAAAAGATGATAAATCTCAGCAGAAAAACAAACCATTAAAATGAACCAAATGGAAATTCCAAAACGGAAATAAACATATGTCTTCATTTTATATAATTGGCTTTTATAACAATACTCAAAAAGTTAATATATTAAGAAAAAGTAATATCCCAGTTTAAGTTTGTGTAGGCTGCTTATTAATAAGTCATTATCTGAATGTACCTTAAAATAGCCTATAAACTGTACAATGAAGTATGTTTGTTAGATTGTCAATAAGTTTGCCCTACTTGCAGAGTGACTTTAATTTCTAGTAAGTAATTGTTTGTATCATGAACATGAACAACATTAATTTATTTTTAAACCCCTTTTATTATAAATATGATAAAATTATAAGCAATAGAGAACTGCATGAAATAATTACATAATGAATTGTTATAAGGAGAAAACTCCTATAACTACCATTCATGTAAAAACATAAAACCTGACCAGCTACCCTAGAAGCTTCATGTCCCTGGTCCCAATCATAGCTAACTCCCTCCTCTCCAAAATATCCATTTTCATGAATTTTGTGGTAATCACTTTGATTTTCTTTAGAGTTTTATTACCCAAGTTTTATCTTTGAGCACTATATTTTAGTTTTACTTTTTCTTTTGTAAAAATGTCTTTTTAAAACATTTTATTTCCTTTATTATCTGTTTTTTGAAAACTAGATTAAGGTATTGTATTGACATACAATTAAGTGCATATACTTTGATATGTCTGACATATGTGTTAAGGCCATGAAACCGTTACCAGAATCAAGCAGCACATGAGCATATGAGCATACTCAGAACTTACATCTTGGTCTCTAAGGCCATTCCTATACAAAGGAAACAGGGCTACTCAGAGAATGGCTGATTCCAAGGCTGGAGCAGAGTAAGTATATCTGAAATATCTTGTTATGCCACAAGATAAGGAAGTGCTCATAAAAGATGATGAAACCAGGTTCCATTGTCACAGGAGGCAGCTTGAAGGGGCTCCTACTGGCTAAGCCTAGACAATGTGTGTATCAAAATAATTAAGTACAGTAATAAATTATAAACCATTGAAAAAAATGAATGAATGAATAAATAAATATATTAATAATAAGAAGAGAGGCTCTTGTTTAAAATAGGATGCTGAGGACTAATAAATGGAGAGGGATGGCTGGAGTCAGAAAAATCATCATTTAGAAATCACTGTGGTAAAGTTTAGATAAGGCAAAAGTCATTAATGGATGCTACATCTAGGGATACATTTTGGTGAGGAGGAGAGTATATGTATTTAAGATGTCTCTTATAGACACTTACTAACTGGAAGGGAACAAAAAAAAACCAGGAATAATACACTGAACAAAGTGAACAATACCTTCACCAGGTGATCAAAATTAACATCACCAAATGAGGAGCAGGCAGACGTTCATACCCTGAGAAGGACACCTCCCCACATATGTCGTTTTCTGGCTGAGAGTACATATTTTTAATACAATCAAGAGGAAACATTACACCAATGTAAATGAAAATTTTTTATTTAAAAAAAGTTTGACAGGTTCTGCATTCTTCAAAAAAAATGTCAGTGTCATAAAAAGACAAAGATAGACTAGAAATATTCCAGAATTAAGGAGGTTCAAGAGACATGCCAAATAGGTTAACTCTACCTGGTCTTGTACTAGAGGAGAAAATGCTATAAAGACCAACTAATAAAATTAGAATATGGGTGGTAGATTAAAGTATGTAAATTTATGACACAGGATAACTGTCCTTATGTAAAGTATCACTGAAAGTGAGGCTGGAAAGGCAGACTGAAGTATTTAGAGGTAAAGGGTCATGTTGTATGTAATTTATCCTCAAATGGTTCAGGAAAGACAACTGTGTGTGTGTGTGTGTGTGTGTGTGTGTGTGGAGAGAGAGAGAGAAGGAAGGGGGGCAAGGAAAGGTGAGGAAGAAAGCAAATGGGTTAAAATGTTAATCTGGATAAAGGTCATTTGGGTCCTCTTTGTAATACCATTATGTTTATAACTTTTTGTTAAGTTTGAAGTTATTTCTGAGTAAAACATTAGAAAAGAAAGAATAAGGAAAAGATTGACATGCCATTAGAAAGTGGGCAAAGATTATGACCAGGTGAGTCACAAAGGAAAGAACACAGAGTAGAATATGCAGGAGTACAATTTTTCATCAAACTAGTATTTTTTAAAGTGATTATACCCACTATGAGCTAGTGGGTATGAAATGGTTATTTACAAACACTGCTGAGAATAAAATTAGTATAATCTTATTGGAAGGCAATGAATCATTATGCATTAAAAGCCTTAACATTATTTAAGTTTGATTCAAGCAAAATTATCCAAAGGAAATACATGTGAGTAGAAAGATTTACCTATATGAATTTCAAAGTACCCTATTTATAAAAATGAAAAAATTAGAAATTCTAAAAAACAAAAGCTTAGTAAGCAAGTTATAATTCATCCATAGATTGGAATACTATACAGCCATTTCATAGTTATCTATAAAAGTGGGGTGCCTGGGTCGCTCAGTTGGTTAAGTGCCCAACTCTTGATTTTGGCTCAGGTCACGATGGTTTGGGAGATGGAGCCCCATGTTGGGCTCTGTGCTGACAGCACCGAGCCTGCTTAGGATTCTCTCTCTCCTTCTCTCTCTCTGCCCCTCCCCTGCTCACACGTGCGCTCTCTCTAAATAAATAAATAAATAAACAAATAAATAAATGAAAAATTATAAAAAAAAAATAGTTCTCTACAAATGTATTGTGTAATGACATGGGTATATCACTAAATGAAAACATGTTAAAAATATACATTACTTAGAAAAAGTAGACTTTAAGAAAAAGTCCTTAGAAAAAAGGACTATAAGGATTTATCAAAATACAACTATGATTTTCGTTTTTGTATATTCCTGTCTTTTCCAAGTTTTATATATTTGCTTTGAAATAAAACAAAAATGTTTCTTTAAAAAATGCTTTGCGCACAAGGTAATGTATGGAAGTGCTGAATCACCGTATCTACACCTGAAACTAATGTAACACTCTATGTTAACTAATTGGAATTAAAATTAAAACTTTAAAAAATTCTTTGAGGTTCAGCAGCCCCACCATGAGATTCACTCTATGTTCAGACTCACGTACAATTTTTCAAATCCAGAGGCAAGGATAGCAGTTCTTTCAATGGTTATTTTGCTAACTCTGTGGACAATTAATCTAGGGAGCCTACCATACCAAGGACTCCCCTCACCATGATCAGCTCTCACCCCCATGCCAGTTAAACCATTCTTTCTACGGTCCATCCTTCACAACATAATTGTTCTCTTCATCTCATTAGGATGAGGAGAGGGAGAATTGGAGGGAATAGAAAGAAAGCCTACATCTCTTTAAACACTGCATTCCTTCTGTTAATCCTTTCTCTTAAACTGCTTTGAATAAGCCTTTAGAAAGGTTTCTGCTACCCCTGTCAATCATCGTAAAGGAAATAAGGTGAAATTATTGTATATTTTTCTTGATTTGAAAGGCAAGTTTCCATACCATTCCACTGCTTCATATGAAACAGCCATTCTCAAACTGTTTCCTTGATACTTGCACTTTGCTGTCCAAAAAGCATTCCAAATCTAATACATCAAAAGCATAGTTTTTCTTATCTCCCTCACCCCATATCTATTTCTTTTACAGATTATTCCACTTCAACAAACGATACCAACACAATAATGATATTAAAAGGGTAGCACTTATGTAGCTCATGCTACCTCAAGGCAGCCCTTACTTCGTTACAGTTGAGAAAAGAGACGAGAGAGAGAAATAACATGCCCAAAGTAACATAACTACTAGGTAGTGATGCTGGAAGCAGTCTGGATCCAGAGTCTAGGCTCTTAGTTACTACACTCTACTGTCTCTCAATTGTCTACCCTAATGTTGAAAAATCCCCAAATCTCACCCTTTATTCTTTCCTTCCCAGTCCTCTTGCTCCCCAGTCACATTCACTCCACCAATAAATCCTGGCAGATTAAGCCGGCATATATTTCTCCCCATCTCCACACTATAGCCTTACAGTCAACCAGTCACTTCTCACTTGCGTGAACGTGCGCCATCCCACCTAGTCTCACTGATTACTTTTGTACCCCCACTCCAGTCCTCTCTCCAGGTAGCTGCCATGTCCACCTTTTAAAACAAATCACATCAGTTCACTCTCCTGCCAAACATCTTCTAATAGTTTCCCATTGCCCTCCACATAAATCCAAAATCCTCACTAGGCTCTGAACACACTGGTGTATTATTTTCTTATTGTTGCTGTAACAAATTGCCACAACCTTAGTGGTTTAAAACAACACAAACTGATTATCTTACAGTTTTCAGGTAAGAAGTCCTAACATCAAGACATCACAAGGGCTGTGTTCCTTCTGGTGGTTTTAAGGGAACATTTGTGTCTTTGACTTTTCTAGCTTCTAGACACCACCATACTTCCTTGGCTTCTGCTCCCTTTGTCTACCTACCTGCAAATCACAACATTTCAAATATTGCTTCCATCTTCACATCTACTTTTGTGACTTTGACCATCTTGTTTTCCTCTTATAAGGACTTTTGCAATGACATCTGGCTTGCCTGAATAATCTAGGATAATCTCCCTCTCTCAAAAGCCTTAATTTAATCACAGGTGCAAAGTTCCTTTTGTCATGTAGAGTAACATGCTCACAGATGAGGACATGAAAATCTTTGGGAGCCATTATTCTGTCCACCACAACTGGCCTTCCTCATGTCTTGAACTTGGTCATCAAGTTCACCTGGCCTTCCTCATGTCATCAGCTTTTAAAGCTTCATTAACACTCTATCACTTTAGCAAGCATTACTGACTACCTTCTGGACATGACTACAGTTTTCTTCCTGGCCATAGAGCCCATTATCATCTTCTTTCAGGATAAATCTTGCTTGGTCTAAACTAATTGTGGTAGTCTTGTTCCCCTTGCCAGTGATTATTTAGGAGAGAGTATGCAAAGGGTTCAGCCAAAGAGCTGTAAAGAGAGGGCTGTTTGATGGCTTCTGGGAAAATTTTTTTCTCACTTCTAAGGAGACACCAGAAAAACAGGCCCTTCCTGCCTCTGGGCTGGTTACATTTGGATGTGGTACCTGGAACTGCAGTCATCTCATAATCACAAGGGACTTAGGCTTGAAGTGAAGCCAGTGCTAACGACAGCAGGATGGAGACAGAAAGAACATCAAGATCCAAGATGATTTAGCCATTCAATCAACTAAACCTGAAACCACTCTACCTCTTGTTACTTGTAGCTCAACATCTTTACTGATTAAATCTGTTTTCAAATATATAACAAGTTCTTACAAACCTTGGAAAATATTTTCTTATAAATCTTAGGAAAAAAAGAACTTGTAAGTTCATCCATTTAAAAACTGCCTCTTTCCCTTAAGTAAAAATCCACAAAACTGATATCCAAACATTTAAAAATCTTGAAACAAAAAAACTATCCTAAGTTGGATAGGTGAAAATGATCTCCACTTCTAGCCCCCACAAAGGAGAGGATTAAAAATTTAAAGAAACTTTATTTCACAGCACCTCCAATTTTTGGAAGTTCAAAAAGGTTTGGATATAGATAGTAAATCTCCAATTTATTAACAAATTGTACATGGAAAATTTTGAGTGAATTCTTTTGACTTCTGGACACCTCCTGAGCTCTGAGCTGAACAGTCTTAGCTCTGATCCTACATGCCCACCCGACTCTATCCTCATAGTAAAGGAGGGTAGATGGAATAGAGATGGAAAAGCCAGATACAGTCAGCATAAAGAAAGGTCTCCCGCAACTGGGGCCATTTAAGCAGTTCTTTCATAACTCAATTTTTAAAAAATGGATACTCTGCCCATTTTCTAATTTTAAGAAGCTCTTATAGGGGCACCTGGGTGGCTTAATCGGTTGAACATCTGACTCTTGGTTTCTGCTTGGGTCATGATCCCAGGGTTGTGGGATCAAGTCTCGTGTCAGGCTCCACGCTAAGAGTGGAGCCTGAGATTCTTTCCCTCTCTCCTTCTGCCTCTCTCCCCTGCTTGTGTGCTCTCTCTCATTCTCCCTCTCTGTCTCTCAAATTAAAACAAAAAAGTTCTTATATCACCAGGAAGCATCAGTTTTAGAAACTGAAACAAAAGTATCAGCATTTCTGCAATTGTATAGTGATTTCCTCCGGGTAATTTATTTGATGGACTTTAGTGAGGTGGTATTTCTCACTCCAACTCCAATCTACTCTGACTCTTATTTCTCAGCACTTACATTATAAATTATGTTAAAAATATAATTAATAAAAAAAACCACAAAGCATGTGTCAATATTAAATGGGAATGTTCCTTATATATATAGAAAATTCTGTGCCAATTTATCCAGTAAAAATCAATTCATGTCACAACCCATGAGCTTTATTCTTTTTCCTCAGTATGCTTATTTCTGTAGTTAGCTTCTCTCCCAACTTGCCAGGACTCCGTTCCATATGCTGAGTCTTGATGGGTCCATAAATTCCCTTTTAATTTAGTTAGGTACGAGCCCAACTTTTCTATTCCTGGAATGTGACTTCGTCACTTACTGAGCTACAAGAAGCCAAAGTCACACAGTAGCTGTGGCCTGAGTAGGTTGTCCTCCACATGAGGCATCCATATGGCCAAAGCCCTTCCTAATGTTACTAGAGGGTGGGGAAGAATGATTTTTTCTTTCTTTCTTTCTTTCTTTCTTTTTTTTTTTTTTTTTTTTTTTTGCAATCACCATCTTGCTTCTCTTTTTTATGCTTGCTCTCATCCAGAAAGTTGCTTCCTGGGCTCAGTGAGTCATCCAAGGACCTCCTGTCACTCATTCCTTCAACCCTAGCCATCATATACAGATGGCAGAACTACTATATTTACTGTACTATTAATCACAGTGTTATAAAGCTTGAATATTTGATTCTTCTTGTTTTTCAAAACCAAATTATTTTGCTACAAATAATTCACATATACATCACTTTGGTAGGGTATTTTCGAATTTGTTCTTCCTTGTGCTGCTAAGAATTTTATTAAACACATTGTTCTTAGGAGTAGTTCATAGTGAACACAACAGTTGGTTGCTAAGCATTCTAAATATTTATATTTCTTACGAGATTCATTCTTCCAAAATATAGGAACTGAAAACCAGAGCTATCAGATTATATACCACAAAGAAAACAAAATCTATTTTTCAAAGATTACACAAATTCTATCTTAGTGCTATAATTATAGATGTATGATATTTATACCATAAAGTAATTTTTGAAACTTCTGTTCTAAAAAAGTTAGTTCTCTGGATATTTTACAAGGGCATTTTCTTATCAGTTGTTTTCCAATATTTTCTTTCTCATTTATATAAAGTGTAAGTACTCCAGCATTTCAAAGATACTCAAAGATACTTCTTCACAAGATACTATCTTTTTGAACTTAAAATTGGTAATTTTAAGAAACAACTTAAAAGTTGTTTCTTCTGGATAGATAAGAGAGAGAGAATGTGAAGAGACAAAAGTTAGAGAATATTTCACATTAAGTTACGTTTGAACAACCAGGGAAACCTTTAATACAAGAATAAGTTAAGTCTCTTACTGAGGGAAAGAAACATTTCATGTATTTAAAAATATTTACAGATCCTTTAATATACAACATACGCCAGAAAAGTACCTGAGAAAAGCAGGAGACCACACTCACACAACTAAATTACTGCCAAAGAGTCACAGAGAACACGTGGTAGGTGTGGGGGAGGATCTTTCTAAAAATTTTACAGGTTGTTCAATGTTCATCTTACATGAGCTTTTCTTTATAGTTGTCAATCTCTGTCACTGCCTTCTGATGTTTTAGACCAAGTGCCTCTACTTGACATTGTAAACCTGAAATGACACAATATATTCATCTGATTAGCACATTCTAAATGTCCAGATATTTTCATATTGTAAACCATACTCTTTGAGAATTGCCACTCAGCTCCTGCAGCATACTGCCGCTGTTTACTCCACTTTGCCTGGGTATGCAGCTCATCTCTTCTCTGAAACCCCACAGAATTAATAGTTTTTGACAGAGCCAATTTATTGGCCTCTTTCTGCCCCCATCATCTTGCTAATTTTCAAACACCCAATGGCCTAAATTTTACTGATGTTTTGAAAGGAAATGTATGTAGCTGACACACATATGTTGATGTGATCATGTGGCTCATCTCTGAAACACCTGACTGCCTGAGCTTGCTTTTGTGGTCTGGAACTGAGAAGTATCGCTGAGGCCTCCTGGCAGAACTGAAATAGCCAAACCATGTGCATTGCTCCCGGTAAAGAATTTGTTAACTCTGGGTAGCATCTAATAGGCATTTTAATGACTTTCAAAGCCAAGATATACAAGCAGGAAATTGGCTTCCATAGTCTGGGGAATTCAAGCAGCGTTTGAGGAAGATTATTCACACAGCGGTGTCTAACGTGTGTGGATGCAGAACTGAAACTAAAGCAGAAAGAATAAATGGCTTGCATGAAGTGGGTCTTGCCATTAGCCTGTGTGTGGGAACTATGATCTGAACCCCCAATGCAATGACAGCCCTTGTCGGCACTCTTTTTGAGTAGGGTAGAAAACACACTGACACAAATGGACTAACTGGTTTCTATGGAGAAGATAATTTAGCACACTGGAATTATAAAATTTCTATGTTATAGCTGCTCAGATGTTTTAATAACATATTTTTAATAGTAAACTTTAAAATCTTTATGCATCCATACATTTCTCTATATATCCTCAATCTGCCTTCTTAACTTTGTTTTATGAAGAAAAGCTTAAAGCAGAAAACAAATTCACGCTAAATGAATGTTTTAATTAAGTATTTTCCAGACATGAGTATAAATCTTTATGTTTATCCAGTACTTTCACATACATTATTTAATTTTATCTCTCAAACTTCTCTCTGATGCAATAAGCCCCATTTTTCAAATGAGAATAAAAGGAGAGCTTCTCTGAATCTCTTACCTGGTATCTGCCAATGAATAAATGCATTAGCCAACAGTTTAGACTGAAGGTTTTTAACTCAGCCTAAGTGATCAATTTGAGAGGATAACCCCTCGAAGTAAGATTTAATATGGACTTACATGGTAGATAATATTTGTGGGGTACATCTTTCCCAGTGATTGAGTGATTATATGAAGGAAAAGATAACATACAGATAATTTATTTTTGAGTACAACCTTCTGGAACAAAGCAATTTCTCATGAATGTTACACAATGTATTGCTTTGTTATTAAGTCCATATGGATTTGCAGAGAGGTTCTATTCACAATGACACAGCCAAAAGATTTCAACCAAATCCTCTGAAGAATAAGGAGGGAGGGAGGTTAATGTTTGTTGATACGCACTATGTGGCACTAGGAAAAAATGCTTTCTCCCATATCATTTCATTCATAGTCACAGCTACCATGAAAAACAGGTACGCATTTTATTTTTACCAGTGAAGACTCTAAGGACCTGAGTAACTAACTTATCAAAGGTCACATAACTAGTTAGAAGTGATCCTGTGATTCAAACTCAGGTTGAACTCATCCCAAAGTCCTTATCTTTCTAACTCTCCTACATGGACTCTCAAACTATAAAAGCTGCAAGGGGATATGATATTTGTTCATGAAAGTATGGCTAGTGTAGCTATAGATCTATTTAACATATCTAAGAATCTTCCAAGAGAGATACTTAACAAATGAAAAGTATTATTTTGCATAAAATACATAGTAAATTAGTAGAATATCTAACCCCAGGAGGTGGTTTAGATTTAATTTTTTTTTAATTTTTTTTAACGTTTATTTATTTTTGAGACAGAGAGACACAGAGCATGAACGGGGGAGGGGCAGAGAGAGAGGGAGACACAGAATCGGAAGCAGGCTCCAGGCTCTGAGCCGGTCAGCCCAGAGCCCGACGCGGGGCTCGAACTCACGGACCGTGAGATCGTGATCTAAGCTGAAGTCGGACGCTTAACCGACTGAGCCACCCAGGCGCCCCAGATTTAATTTTTGAAAATTCAAAATTTAATATAATTAATGAAAGATATTAAGACAAATATGGTATCATTGTGACCAATTTTATGTGTCTGACACCAGAGAGAACTATTATGCCTTCTTATTAATGTCCTTTGGTGCTTCTGTCAGGATATAAACTAGATAAAGCATAGGTCTGAGCCCATCTAATAAACTTCATGCTATCACTCCTAAGTACAGCTATTATTAAGAGGAAGAATTGATTATCTTGAAAACAAACTCCAGGTAATTGGTATAGATATGTGAATTTTATCCAGTTCTCAATTACCTGCTAATTAGTAGAACAGTAGATAACAAAAATGACAGCATGTTTACAGCACTGGAAAGTATTCTTAAGATTACATTTGAATATACTTGTGCATCATAGTTCCAGAATTTACTAAGTTTAAGGGAAAATAAACTACAGTCATGACCCACTATACTTTCCAGTATTATTTTCTCTGCATACCCACCCGAATCTCCCTTTCTCCCTGTTTCAAGATAAGCATTGACAGCTTAGTCTAATTCACAGTGCCTGATGAGCAAAGAAGCCACTTCCTTTAGACAATTTACTATGTATTTACAGCATCTTTGAGTCAAAACAGGGAAAAGAAATAAACATTTTACTCTACAACACAGAAACTATAGAAGGTTGCCATGTGAAGTAAGTAGTAACAGAAAATACAAGTAGTGTCAACAAAGAAATCACTTTATATAAACAGAGAAGATACACATAGAATTGAGGAAAGAAAAGGATTCATTATGGATAATCCATAATGTAAACAGACCAGCGGTGTATAATTAAGAGTTAATATATTTTCATGGATGTTTTTTGTTGTTATTGTTGTTGCTTGGTTTTTACTTTTGGTTACATTTTCTCTAATAAAGAAGTTCTAAGAATAATTTTGAAAACGCACAGAACCTGTCTTCACTGTTCCGAATGAGAAATAAACATACTATTAGTTTATTATTGGTTCTGGTAGACTAGTAGGGTTGTTTTGTTTTTGGAAGCAGAGTCCCCAGTTCCTGTCCTTAATAAAGGAGCACAGTTAGGATAAGAACCAGAAACATTAAGCCACCTGCACAAGACCGCTCCTTCAGTTCCTGAGGCAAGGAGTTCTTAAATAAGTGTATTGTTCTGTGCAGTCCTTCTCTATAGTGAAATAAATTCAACTTCAATTTTCTGTCATTCAGCATGACATTGGATTATGAGGCAAAAGGCCCTAAATGCCTACAAAAAGAAAGGAAGCATTGGCTTTAAACACCATGCAGATGTAAGGCGGAACCCATGGAAACAATCCAAAATTTACAACAGCAAATTCTACTATGATGTGACTGCGTTCTTTAGAGATATTAAATAAGAAGCAAATGATTTTAAATGAACAAGACAAAAAAGAGCTCTTAGCCTCTCTTCATACGAAGCCAGCTGCTTGCTGGATAGCATTACACAGGCATCAGATTTGGGGTAATTAGTCATTTAAGAGAATGCTGTTATTCCAAAAGGTTTCTAGAAACTACAAATACAAAAGGTATTCATAGTTATTTTATAGAAGGATAGAAAACATTACAGTCACTTGGGAGAGTATATTCAGTATAATGTTTGAGAAAACAATAAATAGAAACTTCATAGTGGAAAGATATTTCAAGTTTAAAGCTTTCTGGATAAATACAAAAAAAAAATCTGGTTCAAAGTGGAGGAAACTGAGTTTAGGTTCAAGAAGCAGAATGACATGGTGCCTGGGTGGCTCAGCCAGTTAAGCATCCAACTTTGGCTCAGGTCGTGATCTCACGGTTTGTGGGTTCAAGCCCTGAGATGGGCTCTGTGCTGACAGCTTGGAGCCTGGAGCTTGGAGCCTGCTTCGGATTCTGTATCTCCTTCTCTCTCTGCCCCTCCCCCACTGTGTTCTGTCTCTCTCTGTCTCTCAAAAATAAATAAATGAAGAAAAGAAGAAGAGGAAGAGAAAAAAGAAGAAGAAAAATGAAAAAACAAATAAGCAGAAGAATTGGCCCCCAGAGATCCAGATCTAGGGGAATTTTTCTTAATGAGAAATTGAAGGCTGTGTAATTTTTTTTTTAAATGGTAGAGATAACTGAAGGAAAGGAAAAACAGAAGTTTATCATTGTTTATACACTCTTTTGATAGGGTAACATAAAAGTGTAGAGCATGACCTCTAAAGCCAGACTGCCTATTTTCAAATCCTGGCTCTGTTTCTATGAGCTGTGTGATTTTAGGTACTTTAGTTTCCTTACCTAGAAAACAGTTACTGCAGCACAGGAGTGAGAATTAAGACTTAATTAATATATGTAAACAGGAGAACAGTAGCAGGCACATAGTGAGCACTCCTGAACTGCTATCTCTTACCATTGGTGGTACCAGTGAGACCATCTGGCCCCCAACCTCACTTCCACTCTGAATCTCATCACTTTTCACCTTGAGGACCTTGTCCTTGCAGGTGTCATCAGTGCTTATCCTTGGATGGAGAAGGGTAAAAATGAAAGTTTTATAACAACCTACAGAGTTACTACGGCCATATGTTAAAACTTGTTAAATGTGGGTGACAGATTCACTCACATTTGTTATATTATTCTCTGTATTTTTGTTTGACATATGTAATGTTATTTATACATATAAATATATAATTTAAATATTTTAAATATATAACATTTAAATATTTGTATAAATATAAATATATATATATAATCTATATAGTGCTGTTATATTATTCTGTTTTTTTCTGTTTGACATACATAATGTCATTTATATATGTAATGTCTATATATATATATATATATATATATATATATATATAGTGCTGCATATATAGTTTAGAGACAGGTCTTGCCTGTATGGTCAAGGATGATAGCATGCTCTGTACGAAGGAGTCTAATCAACTCAGTTCTGGGTGTTCAAGGTAGGAAAGAAAATGAAGATTAGAGATCTTGATATGGAAGTGGGGGATGAGGTTGAAACTAAAGACAACTCATTGGATTCTTTGAATAGCTGGAGGGATATATAGTAACAAGGGGGTTGTTAATTTCATTTTCTTTAAAGATATTTGGATTGGGGCACCTGGGTGGCTGAGTCAGTTAAGTGTCTGACTTCAACTCAGATCATGATCTCACAGTTTGTGGGTTCAAACACCACGTTGGGTTCTGTGCTGACAGCTCAGAGTCTGGAGCCTACTTCGATTCTGTGTCTCCCTCTCTCTCTCTGCCCCTCGCCTGTTCACACTCTGTCTCTCTCTCTCAAAAATAAACATAAAAAAATTTTTTAAAAGATATTTGGATATATTATTTGGATTTGGGAATAATCCATTCTAAAGGGAACCATTCTATAGTGCTTGTGAATTTAATGTATGCTTTCTAACTTGCTCCTTATGTGTGGAAAAATTGTACTCTTTGCAGGTGTTTTTAAAAACTACACAAGTGGTGTTAAGCTATAAATCTCATTTTAATTCTTACTTGTCTTCACTACACATTGTTTTTGAGATCTACCCATGTAGCCACACACAGATATGATTCACTCCTTTCTGTCATATGTCTAATGCGTGCACATACATATTTTACTGATCTACTCCCATAGTGATGGAACCTACTTGCTTGCAACTTTGTGTCACCACAAGTAATCCTGCAACAAAAGCTTTTTACCCATTTTCCTGTGTACTTACAGGGAAATTTTTCTGCAGTAAGAGGTCACAGGCATACACATACATCACTAATGCCAAATGGTTCCCAGGATGGAGCACCAATGTATACTACTACCTCACTAAATGAAGGGCCCTGCTTTCCTATCCTTATTAAAAAGAGCTATTTAGGAGCACCTGGGTGGCTCAGTCAGTTAAGTGGCTGACTTAGGCTCAAGTCATGATCTCACTGGTTCGTGAGTTCAAGCCCCGCGTTGGGCTTTGTGCTGACAGCTCAGAGCCTGGGGTCTGCTTCAGATTCTGTGACTCCCTCTCTCTCTGCCCATCCCCCACTCACACTCTGTCTCAAAAATAAAATGTTAAAAAAAGGAACTATTTACAATTGTTTTTTGCCAATCCACAGGGTGCAAAGTAGTGTCTCAGTGTTGGCTTAATCTGCAGTTCTCTGCTTACTACTGAAGCTAATCATCTCATCTTACACATCTTAGTCATTCCTGTCTCCTTTTTCAAGATTTGCCTTTTCCCCAGTCTCTTTTCTATCTACTCTAATCAAGTTTTCTTCTTCACTCTTCCACAGGAATAGCTATTTTTAAAATTATGAATGACATGCTACCCTGGCAATTCCAAAATTCAATTCTCTGCTGTTACATAATTGAAACTTCTAGCAGCATTTGACACAATTGTTTGCTTCCTCTTTGAAACACGCTTCTTGTGTCCATTACACTATATTCTCTGGTTTCCTCCTACCTCATTGGCTATTGTTTTCTCAGTCTCTATTGATGGTCCTTATTCTTAGATACACTCTAAATATTAGGAAGCACCAGAGTTCAGTTCATAGCCCTTTTATCTACCTGCATTTTCTCTCTAGCAGATCTCATCTAGTCTCATGGCTTTGAATAGCATATATATAAAGGTGTCTTCCATCATCATTATCACAACTAATAAGTGTTGAGTCCTTACTATGTACCAAGCACTATATTCTGACTGCATTATAGTAATTTAATCTTCACAAGGTAAACTACATAGAATGTAAATTCCATGACAGCAGAAGCCTTATGTTATATTCACAGTGTTTGAGACATGGAAAGTACTCAAAAAAATAATTGTTGAATGAATGAATGAAATTTTGTAGATAATGGAAATAAGGATGCTAGCAAATGTCTAAAATTATGTACCCTAAGATTAAAAGACATGGAACAGAAAGAGTTGTACATGTTTCATTGATAATACCTAATATGTATCTTGGCATTGAAATGCAACTTTCTTATTAATAGGTCACTCTACTTCAATAGGCACTTATTGAGTGTCTACTCTGTTTTAGGTAGGGTCCATGCAAACTGGAATCAGTGTATAAATATCAATAAGATATACTCCCTTGTCACTAGAGAAATTATAACCAAGTTCCTCATTTTGCCTTCAAGAATGATGACTTAGGTTTTAAATAACAAATCAACTCCTTTAAACTTAAACCTGTTCTATTTTTCCAATATTTTAAATGATTATATTTAGGTAGATAGTTAATTATGTGGCTGAAATTGTGGGATTTCTGATCAGATATAAGTGATGTGAATGAACACAATCAGTATGCTGCATTCAGATAACATTTATATGTATATATTATATCACAGTTTGATGAGCTTAGATCTTTACAAAAGTAATGTTTCACTTAATTTTTTTAAATGAGCATTAACAGAAGAAACCTTTGCAGATGTAAGAATATATGCAAATAATAGAAGAAAGTTCTATAATGAGTATTCAACTATATCAATTGCAAATTAACATATTTTAACTTTAACAAACATTTTACAAAGCTCAGATGGTTATATAGCCACTTGGAAAATTCATTTCATTTTATGGTTTATATTTCAGAGGTTTGATTCACATCTATTTTGAAACAAGCATACTTGAAGTACATTAACATTTTCCACATAATGCCAGAAAGGACTGAAATAACATTTGGAGATTTTAATACATCAGATGCTAGAACAGGTGTGGATATACAGCAAAAAATTGCAGTTCAGTCCAGATGTAGTTATATTAAGACCAGAAAGTTATTTAGCTAGGTATGTGTGGGGAAGGGGGAGTAGGGATATTCATTAAATCAAGCTAAGGAGATAATGAGATATTTAAAATTTGGGAGTGAATTATATTGATATTTAAAAAAAATTTTTTTAATGTTTATTTTTGAGAGAGACAGACAAAGCATGAGCAGGGGAGGGGTAGACACAGAGGGAGACACAGAATCCTAAGCAGGTTCCAGGCTCTGAACTGTCAGGACAGAGCCCGAATTCACGAACTATGAGATCATGACCTGAGCCGAAGTTGGTTGCTTAACCGACTGAGCCACCCAGGTGCCCCAATTATATTCTGATATTAAGAATCAAGAATTTACTCCAGAATGAAAAAAAACAAAAACAAAAAACAAAAAAAAAAGCTTCTAAACGTTCACTGGAGTTTATTCTGAACATTAAACCAACCCAATATAACATGAATATAATTGTAACTTATGGTGGGGCTTATGAAATATTACAAATTATGGATAGATAAGACACAAGGAGCCTTAAATTCAATTTTTTATTAGTATAGTTAAAACTACTCTTTCTCAACTGGCAAACAGAAATAATACATCATCTATATCATAGGAACAATCCTGATGGCTTTAGAAACTTCTGAATACTTTAGAACAGTACTTTATTTTCTGACAAATTTGTACATATAAATAAATTCACAAGCCATACACATATATATTATAATGAGATTTTTCAAGACTGAAAAATACTAGTAATGGATATGGACAGGGACCTATAACGAACAGAGTATTAGCTAAAAACATTTGTGGGATAAAAAGAAAAATACTTAGGGTTAATAATAAAGTAAATGAATAAATGGAAGATAGAGAAGTTTAGATCTAAAAATGTTTAAGATATTTTCAAATAAAGTCACATAATCATACAAACATCAGTTTCTTTAATAAGTTACTGTGTTTTTAAAATTTTTTAAATGTTTATTTATTTTTGAGGGGGGGGGGGACTGAGCGTGAGTGGGGAAAGGGCAGAGTGGAAGAGAGACACAGAATCAAAACAGGCTCCAGGCTCTGAACTGTCAGCACAAAGCCCCACACGGGGCTCAAACTTGGGAACACCAAGATCATGACCTAGGCTGAAGACGGATGCTTAACCGACTGAGACACCCAGATGCCCCTAACTTAGTGTATTTTATAATCAGAATGCTTGCAGAGATTCCTATATACAGAATAACTTTATGCAAAACCGTGAAGGAGATGAAGTGCATCTTTAGCCACAGAGAGTTCTGATTTTTCCCTTTCCCCTTGTTGTGCTAGGATGGCAGTAAAATAGGTGAAGGTCAATAATTTCTTCAAAAGTTTGTTTTCATGCTACAAAATTACTTTGTGCTAATTGCACTAAAAATTATACCACACAATTATATAATTTAAAGGTGTCAAGCAAAAAAACAAAAAAATATATAATTTGAAGACTAAAGAGATCATAAGGCAACACTAACAGATATGTGAAAAGATTTAGCTAGGAGGAAGTTTATCACAATATAATTTTAACAGAAAAAAAAGTGAAAACAATTGTCCAAACCTGGGATGCAATGAAATAATGATTCACACTAAATGAAAAAAACTATGAATATTTTTGACATGGAAAAATTTCATAAAGGGGAAATGGGGGGTTGGAGATGATAAAATTCTATTATTCCATTATACCCCTACCCATCTCATAACCCATCCCATAACCCATCAGTAGTTCCCATAACTTGTCACCAGATGTCTACTGTCCTCCAGATCTCTCCTGCCTTCCCCTTATGGAAACTTGTGCTTACTACCAGTACTGGAAGTGGTCTGGCACAGTAGCTCTCCTGAAGTTTAAATTAATGATTATAATATATATGTTTTAATGCTCCCAGGCACTGGAGTTTAAGGGTTAAGAGCCCCAATTTTGGCAGCCCAATTCTGGACACAGGTTCCAATTCTGCTGATTAGTAGCCATGTAGCTTTGGGCAAATGACTTAATTCCCTAAACCACAGTAATCTCATCTGTAAACTAGAGATAATAAAAGTGATTAATCTAGGACGACAGGAGGGTAAAAAGTGAGTACACCATGACTACATTGTGCCTGGCGTACGGTTAACACTTGGTGAATGTTAGCTGTTATTTAGGCTTCAATGGGAAAGCTACCTGAACTCATGGGAATTATTATTATTTTTTTTTAATGATGTCAGGAATAGTATTAGTGGTTAGCAAGTAGGAGAGAGATGCTGGTAAGAGATGAGAGACATTGGACACAGGGCACATGGGGTGGTCACTTTTTTCTCATTCAGATAGTGTTGTCATTACTCATGCAATCGGCCCAGAAATGCAGATGTAGATGAACAGTAAGTGTGTTGTGTGCCTGAGTGAGTCCATATATGAAAAAGTGACTCGTTGTGAGTATAGGCAGGAGTGTGTCCATATGGGTGTTAGGGACATGGTAGATGAACCCTCTTTCTCTCCATTGCTTGGGTGGAGTTGTCCTGAAGATTTAGCATCCTTCAAGTAGAAGTCATGTATATGACACAGATCTGTTCCTGACTAAGCCTAGATTTTGTCACATGATAGGTACCTAATTAATAGTACTAAATGACCAAATTAATTGGTGATTGGTGACTGAATGGGCAGAAGAGAACTTACATTGGGGGGGGGAGGGGAACACAGTCACATTAGGCCACAAGTATATAGAATGGAAGAAAGAATTAAAGGGGCAAATAAGCCCATCAGATTAAAAAACAGAAGAAAAGATAAAGTCTAAAATTTACCCTAAAGTCTTGAGGTGGATGGTGCAGTCAAAGAAAAGGCAGAGAAAGTAGCAAGTCTACTAACATTAAAAGAGGAAAACCATGCTGGATTGAAAGAATGAAGAAGCAATGGCATAGGTGAAAAAATGACTAGAGAATAAACCAGAATTACAGCTATCTCAAAGGAAAGAAAGGAGTCTCAGAGGAGAGACATCCATCCTAAGTTGTGGCTGCCTAAGGTCATTGTTGAAAATTCCTCTAGGATTCAAACATTTGTAAAACAGAAATAATATGTAGAGATAACTTTATTTGAAAGTTCAAAGTTAGGAACAAATAAAAAACAATTTTTTAAGACTCCACTGATCAAAAATCAAGTGGCTTCCACAGAAGACCCCTTTATTAGACTTCACATTCCAGTGGTGACCTGGTTCAGTAAAAAACCAACCAACCAACCAACCAACCAACCAACCAACAAAACCTCTCTGGGTTCCAGTGAGGACTATCTGGCTTGAACTTGTGTACAGACCCTAGGAAAACAGTATTTTGTGTTTCCCTCTGCTTTGGGGTATACAAGTAGCCCACAGTATCCCAATATCAAGCTGGTCTCTTTCAGAATCTGTTAGATTTAGTTATAACGAAGGGTCACCATAAACCTTGGTTTTCTGTTTGTAAAATCAGTATTTCTCCCCTTTTATTGGAAGCCAAGGGTGCATTATTCATAATGGAATCCAAGGGTTCAAAGGAATCATAAAGGCTGGTCAATTCACCATTGTGAGTGTCCTTTGAACATCAAACCTTGCAGGAAAGGTCACAGTGGAATTCTGTTCATTGACTCTTCCATCCACGATACAACAGTTGACTCTTGAATTAATTGTAGCCACTTCCTTCTTCAGCAACCTGTTGCATTACTGTTAAAGCTAACCAAGGCTGACTAGAAGATAAATTAGTGGAGGCAAATGTACCTTTGGGCAAATAGGAATTAAAATTTATAGTTTCCCTTTGTTATTAAAGGAGTATTTTTTAAATTCTAATACTTTATCCCAAATAGAATAATTTGGTTTGCTATTATACCAGGAAAACCAATTTAAAATGCAATTTACTATTCTATACTTGTATAGTCTTTAAGGGTTTCTACAGTTGATTTTGTTAATTTTGCTAATGCTCTAAGATGGGTAAGAAACACTATCATATGTCCATTTCACAGATAAAGTAATTGAGTCAAAGAAACTAATAACTTGTCCAAAGGCCATAAAAGGCACAAAGAGAGCCAGAACGTAGAAGTATTTGACTGTTGAATCACTATTTTTTTTTCAACTAAACTGCACTGCTCATTTGATTATTTTTTACTTTAATAGAGAATTTACCAATTAAGGAATGTAGTTCTTATATATGGTACAAAATGGATGAAAGTCAAAAATATTATGTTAAGTCAAAGAAGTCAGACATGAAAGATTGCATATTATATGGTTCTATTTAAATGAAATGTCAAGAACAGGGAAATCTACAGAGACAGAAAGCAGACTAATGATTGATGGGGGAAGGGCAGAAAGGTGAGGGGAGTGGCAGTTAATGACCGTGATGTTTCTTTTCGAGGTGATGGAAATGCTCTAGATTGTGGTGGTGGTTGTATACCTCTACAAATACCCTAAAAACAAAGAAAGTGTACTCTTAGAATGGGTGAATTTTATGATATTTAAATTATTTCTCAATACAGCTATTTTTAAAAAATGCAACAAAGATATTAAAATATATGAAAAATAATTTTATTAAAATATTTCTGTATTATTTGTAGTATCACAAGCTCACTAAAAATTTTTAAGTTTTTTTTTTTTACTTGGAATACATTTGAAATTTGGTCAAATAAATTTTAGCAAAGACATTAATGCTAACATGATTTATCTGAACTCTGTCTTCCAATATTTGTGACTACTGACAAAAAGTAAAGGACACTTTATTCTGCCAGGTGAAAGGAAAATTATTTAAGTGGACTGATTTGTAGGTCACAATGACCTCTGAAAGGAGTATTATCAATTGAGATAAATTGTGCATTTGAAGGTTATATTAGTGTAAGCTAAACAGAAAATTACAAAAGTTATGTTAATAAATCTTTACAAAAAGAACCAAGAATTTAGTCTTCAAATTTTTCTATGATTGCTTTCCAATGAAAAAGCTAAATTGTCATTAAGAATTAGGCTGCTATTAACAGCTTATTCTTTATTCTTTAGCCACTGTTAAACTATATGGATCAGAGCTATCACTGGAATTTAAATTTTTGAATGTCTATATTTTAAAAGACAAAGGGAAAATGTGGAAAAAACAAGTTTTTATGTAGAAAAATAATGATCATAAAAAACTATATATGTGAATCAAGGTTGAAATTGTTTAATGGTGATTTAAAAGAAAAAAATTACAGCTATCTCAAAGGAAAGAAAGGAGTCTCAGAAGAGAAGAGTCAGAGGACCTCAGGGTCATGAGTTCAAGCCCCACATGGGGTGTAGAGATTACTTAAATCAATAAAATGTTTAAAAATAAAGAAAAAAAATCAAAATGTAAAAATAAGAACATTTATTTAACTTTGGAAACAAGCAAATGGCGCCAGAGTTGGAATCAGATTACAGCACACTATAGCCCATAGGAACCTCTAAGGCTTTAGTCCAACGCATCCACTGCCTAGATGTGGACACATACTCATCAGGGAGAAATGGCATTTCAGAGTCACCTGGCTAATGTATGGACAGTCATCATCTGATTCTTAGCCTTCAATGCTTTTGTTTAATATCACATTACTAGGGAATGTTGGGTGGAGGGTAGGTAGACAGACACAACAAAGAGATAGTTATATAGCTAAAAATGGAGAAAGGTAAGTTTGTTCTAAAGGTGAATTCTAAAAATAAGAGAATTGGGAATATAAAGTATTAGAATGATTTTAGAATGTATTTTTAAGGAAACACAATAATGACATAGTAGTGAGGCCTAAGTCTAAAGTTGCAAGTATAAAGAAATGTATTTCTCTAAATTCCTCTTATTAGGCCAGCATTACCCTAACATCAACCAGACAAGGACATTATGAAAAAAGAAAGTTACAGGCCAATATCCCTGATGAACATAGATGCAAAAATCCTCAATAAAATTATCAGCAAACCAAATTCAACAATACATTAAAAAGGATCATATGCCCCAATCAAGTGGGATTTAGTCCAGGGATGCAAGGATGGTTCAATAATCCACAAATCAATCAGTATGAGATATCATATTAACAAAATAAAAGATGAAAATCATATGATCATCTCAGAAAATACAGAAACAGCATTTGACACAATTCAACATCTATTTATGATAAAAATTCTCAATAAAGTGGGTTTAGTGGGAAAGTACCTCAACACAATAAACCCATATATGACCACAGTGAACATGACACTTAATGATGAAACACTCAAAGTTTTTCTTCTAAGATCAGGAACAAGACAAAGATGCCTATTGCTGCTACTTTTATTCAGCATAGTATTGGATGTCCTAACCAGAGCAATTAGGCAAGAAAAAGAAATAGGAATCCAAATTGAAAAGGAAAAGTAAAACTGTTACTATATGCAGATGACATATTATATATAGGAAACCCTAGACCGAAAAACTTTTAGAATAAATGAAATCAGTAAAGTTGCAGGACATAAAATCAATAAACAACAATCTGTTGTGTTTCTCACTAGTAACAAACTATCAGAAAGAGAAATTAGGAAGACAATCTAATTTGCAATTGCATTAAAAAAAATACCTAGGAATAAATTGGACCAAGGAGGAAAAAGACGTGTACACTGAAAACTGTACAGTGTTAATGAAAGAAACTGAAGGAGACACAAATAAATGAAAAGATATTCTGTGTTCATGGATTGGGAGAATTAATATTGTTAAAATGCCCATACTACCCCCAAAAAACTGCATCAATGCAATCCCTATTAAAATTCCAATGATATTTTTCACACATATAGAACAAATAACCTAAAATTTATATGGAACCATAAAAGATTCTGAATAGCCAAAGTAATCTTGAGAAAGAGGAACAAAGCTGGAAGCATCATGCTCTCTAATTTCAAAATTTCTTACAGAGCTATAGTAATCAAAACAGTATTGTACTGACATAAAAACAAACAGAAACAAGAGCCCAGAAATAAACCCACACACTACGGTCAATTAATTTATAACAAAAGAACCAAGAATATACAATAGGGAAAGGACAGTCTCTTCAATAAATGGTGCTTGGAAAACTGGATAGCTACATGCAAAAGAATGAAACTGGACCACTACCTTCCACCATACACAAAAATTAACTCAAAATGGATTAAAGACTTCAATGTGAGACCTGCAACCATAACACTCCTAGAAGGTTTCTTTGAACCTTTGAACACTTTAATCATCAGTTTTGATGATGATGTTTTTTATTTGATACCAAACACAAAGGCAATAAAAGCAAAAAATCAACAAGTGGGACTACATCTTTCTGCACAGCAAAGGAAACCATCAACAAAATTTAAAAGCAACCTACCAAGTGGGAGAAAATACTGCAATCATATATCTGATAAGGGACTAATACCTAAAATATATAGAGAACTCATACAACTCAATAGCCATAAAACAATCAGATTAAAACAATGGATAGAAGATCCGAATAGACATTTTTCCAAAGAAGAAATACAGATGGGCAACAAGTACATGAAAAAGTGCTCAACATCACTAATCATTAGGGAAATGCAAATCAAAATGGCACTGTTATCACTTCACACCTGTTAAATGGTTATTATCAAAAGACAAGAGATAACAAGTGTTGGTGAGAATACAGAGAAAAGGGAACCCTTGTGCACTGTTGATGGGAATGTAAAGTGGTACAGCTACTATGGAAAACAGTACGGACATTCATGAAACATTTAAGAATAGAACCATCACATGGCCCAGCAATTCCACTTCTAGGTATTTATCTGAAGGAAATAAGAACACTAACGTGAAAAAATATATGCACTCCAATGTTCACTGCAGCATTATTTATAATAGCTAAGATATGGAAGCAACCTAAGTATCCATTCATGGATGATTGGATAAAGAAAATGTGGTATGTACATATATGTGTGTGTATATATATATGTATACACACATATATACACACATACATACATATATATACTGTGATATCATTTGGTCATAAAAAAAAGAATGAAATCTTAATCTTTCCATGGATAGACCTTAAGGGCATCATGCTAAGTGAAATGAATCATACAGAGAAAGACAAATAATGTATGACTTCACTTATGTGTAGAATCTAAAATATATTCAAATACATAAATATATTTAGTCAGTCAAAAAAGTACAATTGACCCTTGAACAACGTGAGGGTTATAAGTGCCAACCTCCTGCTCAGTTGAAAATCCACATATAACTTTTGACTCCCCAAAATTTAATTACTAATAGTCTATCGCTGAACAGAAGACATATTAATAACATAAACAGGCAATTAACACATATTTTGTATATTATATATATTATATGTAGTATTCTTTAATTTTTTTTTAACATTTATTTATTTTTGAGAGAGAGAGAGAGAGAGAAAGAGAGAGAGAGAGAGACAGAGACAGAGCATGAATGGGGGAGGGGCAGAGAGGAAGGGAGACACAGAATCTAAAGCAGGTTCCGGTCTCTGAGCTTTCAGCACAGAGCCCGATGCGTGGCTTGAACTCACTAACTGTGAGATCATGACCTGAGCCGAAGTTGGACGCTTAACTGACTGAGCCACCCACGCACCCCTATATACAGTATTCTTACAATCAAGTAAACTAGAGAAAAAAATAGTAAGGAAATCATAAGAGAAAATACATTTATAATACTGTACTATACTTACTGAAACCATAAGTTTACATTATCAGTTTACAAGATGAATCATTTGTCAGTACCCACCTCAATATTTTCTTATATGATACAAAACACCATAGACATTACATGTTACTAAGACTAGACATCAAAAATGAAAAGAATATGGTCTGTAAGTATTTGTATGTGCAAGTGTGATAAATTTTAACTTTTATAATAGATTTGTGTATATTTTATGGTAGTAATAAAATTAACTAGTAACTACATATATATCTACATATATATTATGCATTCGTGACATATCTTTTTCTTATTTTTTTGCAATATTTCTAGGCTACACAGTTTGTCTGAGTTTTTTCAAATTGGCACAAATCTCCAAAAATGTGTCCAAAATATTTGCTGAAAAAAAAATCTGTACCCATGGAGTTCAAACCTGTTGTTCAAATGTCAACTGTATAACATGTTAACTCATTTACTAAGAGAATCTAAGAGAGAATAAGAAACAATTAAGAGCATGGATAATAACAAGCAGGTTCCGAATAACTGAGAATATATAGTATAGTGCTTGAATGAATGCTCTGAAGGAAATAATGAGAGGCAGACAGTAAGGCAGAGAACTAGGCAAGGAAAACAGAAGGGAAGTTGTTCAACTAGTTTTAGAAAATAAGCCTTATTGTGATTCTTATCACTTAATGCTGGTTCTGCAACTATGGAGAACCTGGTAAAATGGTTCATAGGAAGGGGTATAGACCATGCAAGCGCTTAGAACTGGATTTAAGATTATAAATGATAATAAACCATTAACAAAACTCAGGTGAAAAATGAATTAAAAACACTATCTATTGTGTTCTTTGAGCAAATAATTATGTTTCTTAAAAATAAGGTACAGAAAAAGTTATGAGTGGTATATTGGTCTGCCCTTATTCTTATTTGCCCAAAGAAAATCTAAAATGCTATGCCCAATTATGTTGACCCAGTCATTTACCTGGGGAGAAGATATTCACTGTGATATATTGGTTTGTTTCTCTTCTCAAACGGTTGACATGATTTCTTTTTTTGACATGATTTCTGAAAAGACATTAATACGTTGGAAAAGCTACAGATGATGATGATCAAGACAGCAGAAAATCTTAAGGACATTAATTGGTTAGTAATAGAAATATTAGGCATACATTTAAAATAAAGCAGAATAAAAAGTAAGAGTGTTGAAGTTCATGAAAATTATGAAAGCAAATGTCATGTGATGGCAGAAAAAGCGCAACTAAAAATAATTTGAATGACAACAAAATTGGAGCTAAGGAAATTTGCAGACTATTTTTAATAGAGAGGACAAAAATATCAGTCAAGAATGGTTAAAGTTAAGAGTGTCAGCACATACAACAGTGTGGAGCTAGGCTGTCAGAAGTCCTATGACCACCCATGAAGAGCTGGAGAACATATGAACACCAGAAGTCAAAGCACAGATGAGGCCAGTTGGCCACATGTGGTCAATGTCCAATAAACACTTGTTGAAAAAATGAAGTTAAACTCAGGGCCTGGTCAGCCCAGAGCCAACAGATAGGAACAGATGAGGGAAGAGGCTAATGACTGGGTTCATGGACAGTGGGCAGAAGTAAAAGTAGATTATAAGAAGTTGAAAACAGGTAGTGCAAGGAAGGGAGTAGAAGGGCAGGTGTGGACCACTGGAGGTGGGAACACCTGAGAAAATCTGCAGATCCCACAGGGGAGATGAAAGTATACCAAATTTGGGATACAACACTGCTAACACTGCTAACACTGCTAACACCTGAGACAGAAACTCTGCTGTCTCTCCTGCACTTCTAGTTTTCCGAAACCACTGTAACCATCTTGGTGAAATGAATTAGAAAGGATACATTAGTGCAATCAGTTCACCAGGAGGATATTTGTGGATAAAGCAAGAGGTACATTTATGAACATTTTTCTAAATGTTCTGTCAATTTCCATACTGAGACCCTAACATGGGTATAAGATTGTTGTGGCGTAAAAACAAACAAACAAACAACACCCCCACCCCCACCCCGCCCCAAACCCAGTACCCTTCATAGCTAGGTTCATAGGAAGTGCTATTTGTCATCACTAGTTGAGATCACTGGTGCCATCACTGGCTTTAATGATCCTGTTCATACTGACTTTCTGCCAACCAAGAGAAATTTAACAGCCTTTTAAAATGCTTTCTCTCTGTGTTAACATAGTTTGGGTGTTACCCATGGAGTGAACCTATTCAACAGCAGCAGCAAAACTGAAACCCTAATTTAGTCTTGAAATTATGTGCCAATTACACTGTCCTTTGGATGAGTCTATATTGCATTTATAACTATACAGCCTCTATATAAAGTGCTGAATAGATCAGAGTCTCCAGCTGCACTTTTGATTTCAATATAGCTATACTTAATAAAGGTGAGATCTTAATGAGTATAAAAACTGTGACTAATTAGTACTACGGAGTTTTGGTGAGGTTTTTTATTATAGGAAGTGGAATGTGAGCTAAATCTTAAATGTGTAACACTTTTTTTTCTTTTTTAAAGAAAGTTTATCAAAATAACACCAGAAAAAATTTTGAAAGAGGGAAAAAATCACTCATATCTCTATCACCCTAAAACTCATTTGCATATTTTCATGTTGCCTTCTGGTTCCTATTCATAAATATATGTGTCTGGACATAATTGTAATTGTAAGGTACATACAATTTTGTGAGTTCTTTTACTATGTAATATTACAATTATAGTATTTTTCCATGTTGATTGTCCATGTTCATATTGCCATTTTAAAGGCTGAATAATGTTCCAGGTGATGGTATATATTGATTTATTACCCATATCATTAATGCTGGGGATAAATTACTTCTAATCATTCACTATTCAGAATATGACCGTGACATATAAATAATTTTTCATCTTCTGCTATTTCCCCAGCATCGATTCCCAAGAAAGAGGTTACTTGATCACAAACATTTCTATGGGTTAGAAAAATACAATAATTTTAATCATCAAATGAAGGGGAAATTATTGAAATCTTTGTACTAATTTACTAAGGAGATGAATTGTTTTTATTATTTAATTATTAGTGATGAAGCACTCTGGCCTTGTTTATTATTATATTTCCTGTGTTACCTGTTTTTTGTTTTTCAACCATTTGCCTGCTTGGGATCTTGGCAAGTTTCACACATAGTTGAATAAAATCTTTATATTGTATGGATAGTAACCTTTTGCTTATGATAGATGATATACATGTTTTTGTCCATCTTCTATTTTTAGGTTATTTGGCAGTTTTTAAAGCCAGAGATTCTATATTTTATAGGCAAAATCCATCCTACGCTTTGTAATTTTTAAAGTGCTGCTTTATCCCTCCATGATTAGGATAAGTTCTGTCTCCCTTATTGTACTAGTTTTCCTGTTATTTTTTCTTACTTAATTTGAGGTTTATTTTAGAGTATTTGATACATTTTGTTTTAGTAATCTGAACATCACTTGTCACATAATTTTGCTTTCTTCCATTTGTTAGAGATCCTTACTTTAAAATCTGATTCACCTTTGGAATTTGTATTCAGTTCTAAACATATACATTGCCATTTTTTACAACTGCAACACACCCCTATAATAACATATTCTAAATACGCTAGGGCTAGGTTGCCAAACATGTTTCTTACTTTTCAGACTATTTTTAAAATATATTTTCCCCAAGATATGACCAAAGAACAACACCAAGCAAAAGAAGAAGTCACAAATCTGGGGCACCTGGGTGGCTCAGTCGGTTAAGTGTCAACTTTGGCTCAGGTCATGATCTCACATCTTTTGAGTTCAAGCCCCGTGTCAGGCTCTGTGCTGACAGCTCAGAGCTGGAGCCTGCTTCAGATTCTGTGACTCCCTTTCTCTTTCTGCCCCACCCCTGCTCATGCTCACTCTCTCTCTCTCAAAAAAAAAAATAAAACATTAAAAAAAAAAAAAAAGCAGTCACGAATTCATGCCAACACCAACCAGTATTCAGGACCAGAGGAGGAGTTAGGGGGATCAGGGAATATTATATATATTATAGTTTCTTAAAATAATATAAGATATCATGTTCTCCAATGTTTTACTGTTTTTCTAGGAAACCATAATATTCAAAGAAACTGCTTTTTAAATTTTTTTTAATTAAAAAAATTTTTAATGTTTTTATTTATTTTTGAGACAGAGACAGAGCATGAGAAGGGGAGGGGCAGAGAGAGGGAGACACAGAATCTGAAGCAAGCTCCAGGTTCTGAGCTATCAGCACAGAGCCCGACACGGGGCTTGAACTCACAAACTGTGAGATCATAACCTGAGCTGAAGTCAGACGCCCAACCAACTGAGCCACACAGGTGCTCCTGAAACTTCATTTTTTCTAAGCCATATTAAAAGAATGAAATATTAGAGAAACCAGAATGATAATCTTTGTTTTAAAGGAAAACTTGCATTTTGAAGAAAGTCATTTATAAGTGTGAAGTGCATATTTTAGCAAAGCTGTTTTAAATTTGTCCTCCTGAGTCTAAAATAAATAGCTTGGCATCCCTAGTTTTATTTATAACTTTATTTAATTTTCTAAATAGGTAATACACTCAGGTGGATCAAAATATTTCTAAAAATATCAAACATACATTAACATTCTTACATTGATATTCATAATATAAATAGACCTATAATATTCCTTTTAATATCTTTGTCTGATTTTGGTAACAGAGTTGCCTTGGACTTATAGACTGAGTCTGGAAACAGTCCCCAGTTTTCAACTGCTTAAAAAACACTGTAAGAGGGAGCCAAGATGGCAGAACAGCATGGAAGTTTTTTGTGTGTCTCAAGTCCATGAAATACAGCCAGACCAAAACTAAGCCATCCTGCACACCTAGAAAACTTATCTGAGGATTAACACAACAATCTGTACAACCTGAACCAAAGAATTCAGCAGAAAGAGAAAAAAATCGTTTTTATTTTCAATTTTTATTAAAAATATTTTTCTTTAATATTTTTTACTATATTTTTTACTTTTGTGTAAATTTTTTCAAATTCTATTTTACTTCCATCATTTGTATACTTCAGTGTATCCACTTTTTCAAATTTTTAAATGATTTCCTTTTTTTTTTCTTTTTTCTTTTTCATTTCTTTTCTCTTTCTTGAATACAGAAAGAGAAAAAATTCATTCTTATTCTCAATTTTTATTAAAAATATTTTTCTTTAATTTTTTACTATATTTTTTACTTTCATGTAAATTTTTCAAATTCTATTTTACTTCCATCATTTTATTTTAGTCTACTAAAGTGTATTCACTGTTTCAAATTTTCAAACGATTTCCTCTTTTTTTAATATTTATTTTTGAGAGAGAGAGAGAGAGAGAGAGAGAGCACGAGTAGGGGAGGAGCAGACAGAGAGGGAGACACAAAATCCGAAACAGGCTCCAGGCTCTGAGCTGTCAGCACAGAGCCCAACACGGGGCTTGAACTCACAAGATGTGAGATCATGACCTGAACCAAAGTCAACACTTAACTGACTGAGCCACCCAGGCACCCCAAACAATTTCCTTTTTTTTTCTTTTTCATTTCTTTTCTTTTTCTTGAATATAGAAAGAAAAAAATTCATTTTTCATTTTTAATTTTCATTAGAAATACTTTTAAATTTTTTCTACTATATTCTTTACTTTTGTGTAAATTTTCAAATTCTAGTTTACTTCCATCATTTCATTTTAGTCTAATTCAGTGTATTCATTTTTCAAATTTGCAAACAATTTCCTTTTTCCACCCCCCCCTTTTTTTCTCTAATCTATCAAGGCACTTTCAACACCCAGACCAAAACACACCTAGGATCTAGCATCATTTATTCGATTTGTGTGTGTGTGTGTTTAATGTTTTACTTTTAATATTTTTTTAATTTTAATTTTTTCTACTTAATTAATTCCTTTTCTCCCTTCAAAATGATGAAACGAAGGAATTCACCCCAAAAGAAAGAGCAGGAAGAAATGACAGCCAGGGATTTAACCAAACAGACACAAGCAAGATGTCTGAACCAGAATTTAGAATCATGATAATAAGAATACTAGCTGGAGTGGAAAATAGGTTAGAATCCCTTTCTGTGGAGATTAAAGAAGTAAAACTAGTCAGGATGAAATAAAAAATGCTATAACTGAGCTGCAATCACGGATTGATGCCACGGCGGCAAGGATGGATGAGGCAGAACAGAGAATTAGCGATACAGAGGACAAACTGATGGAGAATAATGAAACAGAAAAAAAGAGGGACATTAAGGCAAAAGAGCATGATTTAAGAATTAGAGAAATCAGTGAACTGTGAGCAAATCATAGCCGAAAACTTTCCTAACCTGGGGAAAGACACAGACATCAAAATCCAGGAAGCACAGAGGACCCCCATTAGATTCAACAAAAACTGACCATCAACAAGGCATATCATAGTCAAATTCACAAAAGACTCAGGCAAGGAGAGAATCATGAAAGCAGCAAGGAAAAAAAAGTCCTTAACCTACAAGGGAAGACAGATCAGGTTTGCAGCAGACCTATCCACAGAAACTTGGCAGGTCAGAAGGGAATGGCAGGATATATTCAATGTGCTGAATTAGAAAAATATGCAGCCAAGAATTCTTTACCCAGCAAGGCCATCATTCAAAATAGAAGGTGAGATAAAGTTTCCCAAACAAAAATTAAAGGAGTCTGTGACCACTAAACCAGCCCTGCAAGAAATTTTAAGGGGGACTCTCTGAGGGGAGAAAAGAGGAAAATATAAAATAAATAAAGACCAAAAGCAACAAAGATTAGAAAGGGCCAGAGAACACCACCAGAAACTCCAACTCTACAAACAACATAATGGCAATAAATTCGTATCTTTCAGTACTCATTATAAATGTCAATGGACTCAATGCTCCAATCAAAAGACACAGGGTAACAGAATGGATAAGAAAACAAGATCCATCTGTATGCTGCTTACAAGAGACCCACTTGAGACCTAAAGACACCTTCAGATTGAAAGAAAGGGGATGGAGAACCATCTATCATGCTAATGGTCAACAAAAGAAAGCCAGAGTAGCCACACTTATACCAGACAATCCATACTTTAAAATAAAGACTGTGTCAAGAGATGCAGAAGGGCATTATATCATAATCAAGGGGTCTATCCACCAAGACCTAACAATTGTAAACACTGATGCACCAAATGTGGAAGAACCTAAATATATAAATCAATTAATCACAAACATAAAGAAATTCATTGAAAATATCATAATAGTAGGAGATTTCAAAACCACACTCACAGCAATGGTCAGATCATCTGATCAAAAAATCAACAAGGAAATAATGGCTTTAAATGACACACTGGACCAGGTGGACTTAACAGATATATTCAGAACATTTCATCCTAAAGCAGCAGAATATACATTCTTCTCCAGTGCACATGGAACATTCTCCAGAATAGACCACATACTGGGACACAAATCAGCTCTCAGCAAGTACAAAAAGATCAAGATCATACTGTGCATATTTTCAGACCACAATGCTATGAAACTTGAAATCAACCACAAGAAAAAATTTGGAAAGGTAACAAATACTTGGAAACTGAAAAACATCCTACTAAAGAATGAATGGGCTAACCGAGAAGTTAAAGAGGAAATTAGAAAGTATATGGAAGCCAATGAAAATGATAACACCACAACCCAAAACCTTGGGGACACAGCAAAGGTGGTCATAAGAGGAAAGCATATACCAATCCAGGCCTTCCTAAAGAAGGAAGAAAGATCTCAGATATACAACCTAACCTTACACCTTGAAGAGCTTGAAAAAAACCAGCAAATAAAACCCTAAACCAGCAGAAGACAGGAAATAATAAAGATCAGAGCACAAATTAATGCTATCAAAACAAAACAAAAAACAAAAACAAAAACAAAAACAAACCAGTAGAACAGATCAATGAACCCAGAAGCTGGTTCTTTGAAAGAATTAACAAAATTGATAAAACCACTAGCCAGTTTGATCAAAAAGAAAAAGGAAAGGACCCAAATAAATAAAATAAAAAATGAAAGAGGAGAGATCATAACCAACACAGCAGAAATAAAAACAATAATAAGAGAATATTATCAGCAATTATATGCCAATAAAATGGGCAATCTGGAAGAAATGGACAAATTCCTAGAAACATATATACTACCAAAACCGAAACAGGAAGAAATAGAAAGTTTGAACAGACCCATCACCAGTAAGGAAATTGAATTAGTAATCAAAAATCTCCCAAAAAACAAGGGTCCAGGGCCAGATGGCTTTCCAAGGGAATTCTACCAAACATTTAAGGAAGAGTTAGCACCTATTCTCTTGAAGCAGTTCCAAAAAATAGAAATGGAAGGAAAACTTCCAAACTCTATGAAGCCAGGATTACCTTGATTCCAAAACCAGAGACCCCACTAAAAAGGAGAACTTCTATTAGACCAATTTCCCTGATGAACATGGATGCAAAAATTCTCAACAAGATATTAGCCAAACAGATCCAACAATACATTAAAAAAATTATTCACCACGATCAAGCAGGATTTATACCTGGGATGCAGGGCTGGTTCAATATCCGCAAAACAATTAATGTGATTCATCACATCAATAAAAGAAAGGAAAAGAACCATATGATCCTCTCAATAGATGCAGAGAAAGCATTTGACAAAATACAGCATCCTTTCTTGACAAAAACCCTCAAGAAAGTAGGCATAGAAGGATCACACCTTGAGATCATAAAAGCCATATATGGGGGCGCCTGGGTGGCGCAGTCGGTTAAGCGTCCGACTTCAGCCAGGTCACGATCTCGCGGTCCGTGAGTTCGAGCCCCGCGTCAGGCTCTGGGCTGATGGCTCGGAGCCTGGAGCCTGTTTCCGATTCTGTGTCTCCCTCTCTCTCTGCCCCTCCCCCATTCATGCTCTGTCTCTCTCTGTCCCAAAAATAAATAAAAACTTAAAAAAAAAAAGCCATATATGAACGACCCAATGTTAATATCATCCTCAATGGGGAAAAACTGAGAGCTTTCCCCCTAAGGTCAGGAGCAATACAGGGATGTCCACTCTCACCACTGTTATTCAACAGAATATTGGAAGTCTTAGCCTCAGCAATCAGACAACACAAAAAATAAAAGGTATCCAAATCAGCCAGAAAGAGGTCAAACTTTCACTCTTCACAGATGACCTGATACTCTATATGTAAAACCCTAAAGATTCCACCAAAAAACTGCTAGAACTGATTCATGAATTCAGCAAAGCAGCAGTATATAAAATCAACTCACAGAAATCGGTTGCATTCCTATTCACCAACAATGAAGCAACAGAAAGAGAAATCAAGGAATCGATCCCATTTACAATTGCACCAAAACCATAAAATACCTAGGAATAAATCTAACCAAAGAGGTGAAAAATCTATACACTGTAAACTATAGAAAGCTTATGAAAGAAATTGAAGAAAACACACACAAAAAAAGGAACAATATTCCATGCTTCTGGATAGGAAGAACAAATATTGTTAAAATGTTGATACTACCCAAAGAAATCTACACAGTCAATGCAATCCCTATCAAAAAAAAATCAGCATTCTTCAGAGAGCTAGCACAAATAATCCTAAAAATTGTATGGATCCAGAAAAGATCCCGAATAGCCAAAGCAATTTTGAAAAAGAAAACCAAAGCAGGAGGCATCACAATCCCGGACTTTGGCTATACTACAAAGCTGTAATCATCAAGATAGTATGGTACTGGCACAAGAACAGACACTCAGATCAATGGAATAGAATAGAGAACCCAGAAAGGGACCCACAAACATATGGCCAACTAATCTTTGACAAAGCAAGAAAGAATATCCTATGGAATAAAGACAGTCTCTTCAGCAAGTGGTGCTGTGAAAACTGGACAGAGACATGCAGAATAATGAACCTGGACCACTTTCTTACACCATACACAAAAATAAACTCAAAATGGATGAAAGACCTAAATGTAAGACAGGAAGCCATCAAATTCCTCAAGGAGAAAGAAGGCAAAAACCTCTTTTATCTTGGCCACAGCAACTTCTTACTCAACATGTCTCCGGAGGCATGGGAAACAAAAGCAAAAATGAACTATTGGGACCTCATCAAAATAAAAAGCTTCTGCACAGCAAAGGAAACAATCAGCAAAACTAAAAGGCAACCGATGGAATGGGAGAAGATATTTGCAAGTGACATATCAGACAAAGGGTTAGTATCCAACATCTATAAGAACTTCTCAAACTCAACACCCAAAAAACAAATAATCCAGTGAAGAAATGGGCAAAAGACATGAATAGACACTTTTCCAAAGAAGACATCCAGATGGCCAACCAACACATGAAAAAATGTTCAACATCACTCATCCTCAGGGCAATACAAATCAAAACCACAACGAGATACCACCTTATACCTGTTGGAACGGCTAACATTAACAACTCAGGCAACAACAGATGTTGGCGAGGATGAGGAGAAAGAGGATCTCTTGCATTCTTGGTTGCAATGCAAGCTGGTGCAGCCACTCTGGAAAACAGTATGGAGGTTCCTCAAAAAACTAAAAATAGAACTACCCTACAACCCAGCAATGGCACTACTAGGTATTTATCCAAGGGATACAGGTATGCTGTTTCGAAGGGACACATGCATCCCAATGTCTATAGCAGCACTATTAACAATAGCCAAAGTATGGAAAGAGCCCAAATGTCCATCAATGGATGAATGGATAAAGAAGAGGCGGTATATATATATACAATGGAGTATTACTCGGCAATCAAAAAGAATGAAATCTTGCCATTTGTAACTACGTGCATGGAACTAGAGGGTATTATGCTAAGTGAAATTAATCAGTCAGAGAAAGACAAATACCATATTACTTCACTCACATGAGGACTTTAAGAGACAAAACAGATGAACATAAGGGAAGGGAAGCAAAAATAACATAAAAACAGGGAGGGGGACAAAACATAAGAGACTCATAAATATGGAGAACAAACAGGGTTACTGGAGGGGTTCTGGGAGAAGGGATGGGCTAAATGGGTAAGGGGCACTAAGGAATCTACTCCTGAAATCATTGTTGCACTATATGCTAACTAATTTGGATGTAAATTAAAAAAATTAATTAGGGGCGCCTGGGTGGTGCAGTCGGTTAAGCGTCCGACTTCAGCCAGGTCACGATCTCGCGGTCCGTGAGTTCGAGCCCCGCGTCGGGCTCTGGGCTGACGGCTCAGAGCCTGGAGCCTGTTTCCGATTCTGTGTCTCCCTCTCTCTCTGACCCTCCCCCGTTCATGCTCTGTCTCTCTCTGTCCCAAAAATAAATAAACGTTGAAAAAAAAAAATTAAAAAAAAAATTAATTAATTAAAAATTTTAAAAAAAGGAAAGAAAATACTGTATAACGTTAAGACTTTTGTAAAAAAAAAAAAAAAAAAGAGGTTAGAGTGGGAGAGAGCCAAAGCATAAGAGACTGTTAAAAACTGAGAACAAACTGAGGGTTGATGGGGGGTGGGAGGGAGGAGAGGGTGGGTGATGGGTATTGAGGAGGGCACCTTTTGGGATGAGCACCGGGTGTTGTATGGAAACCAATCTGACAATAAATTTCATATATTTAAAAAAAAAAGACTTTTGTTCCCTGAAAGTTGGTAGATTGCTTGTTAAAAAATTTGTTTTTTCTTTGTGAGAAGACATTGCTCCAATCTCTTTAATAGTTATAGGGCCATTTAATTTTTTTGAGTAAGTCTTGGTAAGATATAGTTTTCTAATAGTATATCCATTTCATCTAAGGCTTCACAGTTGTTGGCATAAGATTGTTGACAGCATCCACTTTTATTATTATTTTTTTACCCTTTATCTGTAGTAACTGCCCCTCTTTCACTACTCACATTTTACATTTGTATTTTCTCTCATCTTCTGATTAAACTTGCCAAAGGTCTACTTTGTTGGTTTTTTAAAAAAATATCAATGCTTTGTTTTTCTGGTCTTCTTTATCATCTCTTTTCCATTTCACTCACTGCTGGTATTATTTTTATTATTTTTTCTTCTGTTATTTGAGTTTGTTCTTTCCTTTTTTCTTTTTTTTTTTTTTAAATTTTAGAGAGAGTGAGAGAGCATGTGGGGGGGGGGCAGAGGGAGAGGGGGGCGGCATGGGGGGGAGAGAAAGAGAGAATCTTAAGCAGACTCCAAATCACAACCTGAGCTGAAATCGAGTCGATGCTCAACCAACTGAGCCATTCAGGTGTCCCTGTCCTTTCCTTCTTATATGACTCCTAAAGCTATACATCTCCCTGAAAACACTTCTTTGGCTGTATTCCACAAGTGTTGATATATAGTGCTTTTAATATCATTCTCTAGATATTTTACATTCATTATAATTTCTGCTTAAAACCAAAAGTTATTCAGCAGTGTATTTTTTTAAACTGTGAATGAGATAAGGATGCCCACTATTATTATTATATTCAAGATTGTACATGAAGTCCCAGCCAGTACATATGTGTCATGAACCAAGGATTATGAGTGATCCAACTGAAGCCCAGTGAAGAAAAAGAGAAAAAAAAAAAACAAGAGAAATAAAAATCTAACAAGTTTTCAGGCTAAAGAATGAAGTACCTTTAAAGGAAAAAGAATCAGAGCTGCAGTAACATTTGCAACACTGAAAGCTAGAAGAACATCCACAGTGTACTAAGAGAAAAGAACTCAAGAATCCTATAATCAGCTGAGATACCATTATAACCATGAAGCTGAGAATTACATTTTGTATTTTTAAGGAATATCTATAGCACTAGATCATGTATTCAACATACAGGAGAGCTCCACAAATTCAAAAAGGTATTGTAAGTCACATTATTTAGTCAGAACACTCTCAAGTTAAATAAATAATAAGAAAGTAACTCCTTCCCCAAATAATTAACTACATACTTAGAAATTCAGAAATATACTCCTAGATAACCCTTTCACCAAAGAAAAAATTAGAAATTACACAGTACTTAGACAGTATTGAAAAGAAGAATAATTCATATTGAATATATGAGACATAGATAAAATTTTACTCATAGGAAAATTCATTCCTTCAAATGCCTCTATCATTGAACAAAAAAAGATGAGAAATAAAAGAACGAAGTATTCCCTTCAGAAGTCTGAAAAATAAAAACAAAAAATAAAAAGAAACTAGGAATAGGAAATTAATAAATATAGAGATGGAAAGTAATGTTATAGAAAATAAAAGTAATAGCATAAAAAATACAAAGGCTAGTTCTTTGAAAAGACTAAAAAATGAAGGCCTTGCAAGCCTGATAAATAATAAAAGATAAACGAAAAATAGACAAGATTAAAAATCAGATATCAGGCCTAATCACAGACAGAGGGAATATTTTTTTTTTTTCAACGTTTTTTTTTTTATTTATTTTTGGGACAGAGAGAGACAGAGCATGAACGGGGGAGGGGCAGAGAGAGAGGGAGACACAGAATCGGAAACAGGCTCCGGGCTCTGAGCCATCAGCACAGAGCCCGACGCGGGGCTCGAACTCACGGACCAGGAGATCGTGACCTGGCTGAAGTCGGACGCTTAACCGACTGCGCCACCCAGGCGCCCCCAGAGGGAATATTTTAAAATAAGAGTATTGCATTCCATATTATGGATATAAATTTGAAATCTTAGAGAAAATTGAATAATTTACCATCCAAATATAAAGAATCAAAACTGATGTGAGAAGAACTGAATATTCAAATAGTCAATTACCACAGACAACTCTGAAAATACTAAATACCATTCAAAGACGTACTGAAATCAAAGGAGTTCATAATTGAATTTTACCTAATGATATGTGGTTCAGGTCAAGTTTTATCTAACTTTAAAAAACGGATAATTCATGTGATTAAACCTGTTTATTTATGATGTTCACTTAATTTTAATGCAAAGCTCTAATAAAATTAGTACTTGCTAGTAAAAAAAACCTTATAAACCAATCTCATTTATTAATATATATGCACAAAATTTACAAATAAAATATATACATGTAGCAAATGATATATTCAAAAAGTAAATGATGCATGGCTTATTCCATGAAAGCAAAGACACTTCAACATCAAGAAATTCAATAATACTAGTCCATTTTACCAGTTGGTTAAAGGAGAAAAAACACTATTATATCAATAGATGCTGAGAGGCACTTAACAAAATCCAACAGCATTTCATTTAAAACATCTAACTAAAATTGGAATACAAGTAAAATAGTTAATTAAAAATAAATATTTACCAAAAACATCAAACATAATTCCAAGTGGCAAAGCACCAAATAATTTCAATTAAAATCAGTAAGTAGATATGGATGTTCAATGTCATTATTATTTAACAAAGTCTGAGGGGTTCAAATGAACTTCATAAGATATTAACAAGATAAGAAAATAAAATAACAGATATAAACACTGGAAAAAAATAGATGAACTCTTTTTGGGCGGGTATTGAGTAGGTGATACAATTGTAAAACTAGATAATCCAAGAGATACTAGTAAAAAAACTACTAGAATATGAGGATTTTATAAAGTTGATGGGTATAAGACAAATACACAAAAATCAATAACCTTTCCTTATTCTATCAACAAATATGAAGATTTCAATTTTCTTCCATTCTTTTAACTAAAACTGTCCTTTTTCCTAAAACACTGAAAACTGATGCTGGACAACTTGAGTTCAGCTTTAGAGAAATTGCCACAAAACTTGTGTATAGACAATCTTTGTGCCTGCTCTATGGGTCAAAATGATCACCAGAGACACTTAAATTACAAACCAGAAAGACTCATCTGATTCCTGCTGCCTGTTCCCACACCATATGAGAATGCTTCAAGCCTGACATCTGAAAATCTTTCACTAGGAGCACTCAAGACCCAGACACTGGGTTTGTAATTTGCTCCAACCATTAACCTATATTTTTCTTTTGTTTCTGTAGAAGTGTCTCTTATTAATTACCTGATTGCTTGCTAAACAAAACAGAGTCTATATCATGGCTAACACCACCTGCTACACGATTAAGTCCTTACGTGACTCTCAAATAGCATTACAATATTAAACACTGAAATAACTCATTCATAAAGCAGTTCTACAAAATAAAATGGTATTAGATGTTTTAACTGCAGCATGGGTGGAACATATGCCATCATAAACACTGAATGCTACATATATATTCCAGATTATCACCAAAATGTAACAGGATTGCTAATTGTGCTCAAATTGACACTTCTTAAAATTTTTTTAATGTTTTATTTAAAAAAAATTTTTTTAATGTTTACTTTTGAGAGAGAGAGAGCGCACAGGGGAGGGGCAGAGAGCTAGGGAGTCACAGAATTCGAAGCCGACTCCAGGCTCCCAGCTGCCAGCACAGAGCCTGATGTGGGGCTCGAACTCACAGGCCTATAGATCATGACCTGAGCTGAAGTCGGCAACCTAATCGACTGAACCACCCAAGCACCCCAATGTTTTATTTATTTTTTTGAGAAAGAGAGAGAGAGGGAAGGGTGGAGAGAGAGTAAAACACAGAATCTGAAGTAGACTCCAAGCCCCGAGCTGTCAGCACAGAGCCCAACGCAAGGCTTAAACCCACGAACTGTGAGATCACTACCTGAGCCAAAGCCAGATGCCCAACCGACTGACCCACCCAGGTGCCCCTCAAATTGCCACTTTAAACAATCTCTCCCTCTCCTTTAATAATTGGTTAAACTCCTGAACTGGAGGATTTTGGTCAACTATCAAAGGTCTCTTTATTGGGCTTCTTTTTCTCATAATAATTTCAATCGTGTTTTGCTGTCTTTTAAATGTCTCTCCACCTGGTGCCCAGACTCCCTCAGTGGCATAACTTCAAGTGGACAGATAATCTTTTCTACTCAAGGAGATTCATATATGTTGTCTACCTTGGATTTGGCTGCCTCTGCTTTTAACAATTCCTATAACCCCAAATGACCAATGCCCCTATTCAGCAGCAAAAAGTTACAGAAGATAAGACCTTTCACCCTCAGCAACCTTAAAGATTTAAGGGTCAAGTAATTCAGGGGGCAAATGATGAAGAGAACAAAGGTAAGAGAAATGGGGCTAAAATCATCTCTTTACAACTTGCAACCCCCCACTTATAAATTCCTGAGACATGCAGAGTGTGACATTCCTCAAGGAATTCATGGCTATTTTACTGTTGATGTTTCATTAAAGACTAAAAGCAACCTTATCTTAACAACAGCCCTCCAAGATCCTGGAGACCTTCCTTTTTAACATGCTCAAATTCCTTAGAGACTTACCTTATCCCTAACCCCCACTAACTAAAAACTATATAACCAATTACTCCTCACAATCCCAGTGCAACTCTTTCTGCCTACTTGTCCTGTCTCTGTGCTATAATAAAAGCACGTTTTGGCACCAAAACAAAAACAAAATACCAAGAGACTGAAATAGTGAAGAAAGTCCACTTATAGTAGATGCAAAAACATGACAGTCATAAATTTAACAAGAAGGAAAAAGTAACAGCCAAATAAAACTAAGAAATCATAATCAAAAACAAAAAAAGCTTAAAGAAATGAAAGGACATACTATATTCTTGAATGAGAAGACTTTTACAATATTGAGACTTAATATCACTAAAAATGCCAATTCTCCAAAATTTAATATGTAAATCTAATGCAATTCCAGCTAGAATCTCTGTTGGGATTAGAATTAAATGAAATTACCTTAATTTCATGTGGAAGAATAACTTCTTGTAAATATAAATATGTAAGAAAAGTATAAAGACTGGAGGAGAAAAACTTTGCTAAGTATCAATTAGTCTTTGGATTAGAAGTAAATACAGGATCTTAAAAAATTCAAATTGAAGACTAACTCCTCCACGTATATATTTAAAAAGTAAGAACAGTAGAAAGAGAAAGGATTTACCAGCTATGAGATTATGCTATTAAGTCACTATATTCAAATGAATACATATGAATGGTATATCAAATAAATTTGTGGAACATAAGAGAACACAGTAATCAATGCTAACATATATAAAATTTTAACATATGACAAATAGTTCTATTCAGTGTAAAAGGATGGATTATTTAATATACAATACTGATACAACTGGTTATCCATTTTGAAAGAATAAAACTAATCCCCCATATCTCATACCATATAAAAAATAAATCTTACATGGATTAATGACTTAAGTGTAAAAAGAAACCTCGAGACTATCTGTACAATTTAAGAATGTTTTAACCAAAACTAACCAAAAACAATACAAGACACATCATTTGATCACATCAAAATGAAAAATTTTGGTAGTAAAATTTACCATAAAAAGTCAACAAATTATACATTAGAAAAAAAACGAATATAGATTATAATTACTACATTATACAAACTGCTCTTAAAAATTATCAAGGAAAATTCCAATAATGCAATAGAAAATTGGCAAAATCTATAAATAGGTAATTCACAGAAGGGAAAATTAAAATATTTGATATCTGCTCCAACTTCACGTAACGAGTCCTTATTTTCCATTCCAGCACCACTTTCTCTCCAGATTTCCTAGTCTGTGGTGTGCTCCCATCATTAAATACTCTCAAGAAAAGAGATTCAGAGTCCTCTGTGACTTCCTTCTCTCCCTGTCTACTTAGCCAGATGTTCACCTCTCTAATCCTGGGTAGTCTGCTCAATCTTGATTCTATCTTGGTTTTCCCATTGTGGCCACGGAAATGACCAAGGAGACACAGTGCGATGAGCACGAGTCTTGGAATCTGAACTCTTTCACTCCCTACCATTTACCAGCTATGTGAAAACAGGCTTGTTACCTTTCTAGGCTTTGATTCTCTTCTCTGCAAGATGGGACAATTATACCTGTTTTTCATGATCCCTGTGGCAATTGACAGAAGTAATTTACATACAGTACATATTAGGACCCAAAAAATGTAGTTCCCTTCCTACTTCAGTTTGTTACAGTTAGTCTCGGGCCTGGGTTACCAGCAAAGATATTTTTTAAATGGCTACCTAGCTCCAATTTCTTGATTATCTGGAACACCCCCAATCATTGTAATAACTTAATTTTGCTAAAACACTGCTTGTATTATAGTGTTCTCCTTGAATGAAAATTGATTATGAATTTTCAAGGATTCCTATTGCCTTTAGGGAAAAGTACAAATTCCATGGTGCCAAGACACTCATTCCTCTCAGGTAGAAATTTAAAACCTTTGCCCATAGTGCCCCAAACACAGGTTTTTTTCTAAATTTTTTTTTAACATTTGTTTATTTTTGAGACAGAGAGAGAGAGCATGAACCGGGGAGGGTCAGAGAAAGAGGGAGACACAGAATCTGAAACAGGCTCCAGGCTCTGAGCTGTCAGCACAGAGCCCAACGCGGGGCTCGAACCCACCAACCACGAGATCATGACCTGAGCCGAGGTCGGACGCTTAACCGACTGAGCCACCCAGGCGCCCCACCAAACACAGTTTTTAATTTTTCCTTTGGGAAAATGAAGGAATATATTCACTTAAGTGTGAATGGCATTCACTCTCAATGGCAGAATCAGAAGGGATGATAGTATAATATTGATCACAGACACAGTTATTGATTTAGTTACTAGTAATTAGCCATATTTGCAACACTAATTAAAACAAGATTTTGTTGTGATTATAAAAGAAATAAAAATGTAAATACCTCTTTGTTATGGCCAGTTGCTAACAACAGCAAATAAAATCATTCTCTTTTACCTAGTACTTCTTTTTCCAAGTCATGGCATCTGGTTTGCAAGTTTGCTTCCTGTTGTTGGGATGTCTGAATCTGCTGAGACCTCAGTATGGCTGCATCTGACAACAATTTCAGATTTTTCATTTCCTCTTCAAGGCACATCTTATTTCTCTGGGACACTGTCAAACTTTTCTTTAGTATCTCTATTTCTGTATAGAAAAGTCAAAGTTTGCAAATAGACAAAATTGAATCATAAATCATTTCCCTGTAGAATGATTATTTTCTTCTAGAAAATCAATAGTTGAAAGTCAAGATAACTTTTGTGTCAGTAGAATGACACCTAACCAAAAAATTTAAATTTAGTAGTTATTCTGAAAAAGAAAGAAGAAGGATTGCATTGCTAAATGATGCATGAAAAGTTTTAGTAGGTTAGCCTTTAAATTGTATTAAATGGCAATCCATCTTGCTTTTTAAATGCTCACATAAATGAATAACACAATATCTGCATAATGTTCTGAGTTTTATTGAAATTAAATTGTTTTCTTGGCAACATGATTCAGAAAAGTACATTTAAATGTGCTAGCGTGAGCTGGTTGGGTGACATTTCTAGGAGAGTAATTAGGGTACATTCTATACAAATTATGAAGAAAGACAGTAGGGGTGGAGAGGAATAAAAGGATTCAGTGTCTAAAACTAATAAATTTATGGGCAGAAAGTATTAGTTAATAGAGCTTAATGATTCTAATAATACTTTGTCCACTCAAAATGAGACCAGAATTTTATCATAGCAATCACTTGTCATTATTCTATCTACTTAGATTAAGTTTAATAAAAATATGCCTTCACAGCATTATGTAGATTTAAATGTGCTAATTTTATATAATTTTGTGAGAAATGCATGGAACATATTATCCTTCAGAATAATCATCAAGCTCTCCCTTAAGCAGTCTCTTCAGCAGTCTTAAACCACCACTAAAATATAAAAATACACACACAATAATGATAAAATACTATAAAATTTGTACAACCGCAATTAATTTGAATTGATGAGGAGGTGATCTATGTGAAAATCTGGACAGTCTGCTTTTCCAGATAGTTCACTTGGCATCCTCTTTCTTGTTTAGCTTATCCTGGGCCATGTGATGGGTGTAGCATGTGATTGGGGATCAGAGGAGACTGGCTTGGTCTTGGGGGCACCACAGCACCAGATAGGCTAGTGAAGACCTGAAGCAGAGAGCCAGAAGACAGACATGGCATCAGAGGCAATAGGGCTGGTAAGTGGTTAAAGAGAAGTAAAGCGGTTGGCTAGACAGAGCACAGAGAAGAGAACATGCCTTAAAGGATGGTGAAGAATAGAATTAGGAATGTGGTCCAAGGAGAGAAAGTAAAATGTCTTTCTGCGGGCGATGAGCATGTCTGAAAGAAAATGTGACCGTTAAGACAGATTTAGGGGTGACCACAAGGAGTCTGGCACCTACTTCACTTCTAATTGTTGCTCAAAATGGAAAACCTGGAGAAATAAATTGGCAGGGACCAAGTAAGTGAGGTTCTACCATATTCAAACAATTACTTAAATGGGAATATTTTTCCTAAGAATAACTATATGCTTCTAAATACTTACGGATATGCACCCATTTGTGTAAAGAAAACTGCTAACACACTAGTGTGTAAAATTTTAAAAGAATAGAGTTTAAAAAATATGGAGGTTGCAGTTTTTCTTTAGGCCCAATTTTTCTCTAGTATTTCTGTATCCATAAAGGTGGCTCCTTCTGCTGAATAAACTGTATCATATCCTAATCATATCTGTGTTTAAGTCAGAATGACAGTGCAGAGGAATCCGCACATGCTGTCACCTATTTTTCATTTGCCAGAATGATGCTGCTTAGGTTAGCAGGCTGACTCTGTAAGTGTACACTGCTATCTGTCTCTAAAATAACTACTCATGTCAACATGACTTTCTATCTGACATTAGAAGAATAAGAATCTGCAATACAAATTCAGTTGTGAAATATATTCTAATACATGGAAAAGTACAGCAAGATTTCCAAACTAATAGGAGCTATATTTCTAATGTGAAATTAGAAGACTAAAACTCAATGAAGGGGAATTAACTCACCCTCGACAAATGACACATTCCCTGTACCTACGGCAATCCTGATGTCAAATACTGGGTCCTATCTTCATCATTCTACAGCATCATATCTGTCAGTCACGTGTTCCAATTTGGAGTTCAGAAGTTATGATTTCCACCAGGTTAACCTATTCTGGTTGTTGTACCCACCTTGGTTTCCCTTATCTCAGCACCCCCTATGAAGAAGGTCCTTCTAACTTCATTCATTTGGCTTGCTATTGCTCATATGCTACCATGGCCTGGCAATCTTTTCTGACCCAATCTGGAAGTGACCTGGATCTTCCTAGAACTCATACCAATTTACACCATTTTTACTGCACTGATAATATGTATACATGTGATCTATTATTGGACTGTAAGTTACTTAGGCCAGAGATCATATATTAGTCATTTTTTATTCCACCCACAATTTTTACCATGATGTCCTAGAAATAACAGGAGCTCAATACATACCTACCAAATGAGTAAAGGCTTTATTGAGCAAAACTTCTAAATAGTTTCTGATATACTAGTTGAATACAGTATCCTGAATATTTTTTGTCTTATCTTGCCCTTCACTTCAGAGGCAAGCATTTTGAGTCACAGATTCTTTAATGTTAGGCTAGGTAAGGTAGTAAAAACATACATGCAAAAGCAGCTAACATTTTTAATAGGATGAGAAAATAGGCCTATTTCATCCCTAATTTCTTCAATTTTATGAAAATATGTGGACTACATTTCCAAGCCTAATTTGGAACTTGAATTTTAAAAATTCAGGAGCTATCCAATAGTTATTTTGAGAGTGGAAACAAACTGATTCTACAGTTAAAATAATCTACCTTGGTAAAAATATTTTTTCCTGGAATTTCTTTTATCAAAATAGGTATGCTCTGCTTTAATGAAACCTAATCTATGCTAGCTCTTTCTCTCTCTCTCTCAAAAAATAAATAAACCTCAAAAAAACTTTTAAAAAAATGGGTGCCTGGGTGGTTCAGTCGGTTGAGCGTCCAACTTCAGCTCAGGTCATGATCTCACAGACTGAGTTCGAGCCCTGCATTGGGCTCTGTGCTGACAGCTCAGAGCCTGGAGTCTGCTTTGGGTTCTGTGTCTCCCTCTCTGCCCCTCCTCCCTCCCCCCTTGCACTCTGTCTCTCTCTCTATCAAAAAATAAATAAACCTCAAAAAAAATTTTTAAAAAGTAATACAAGAAAAAAAAGAAAACCTAATCTATGAATATTTGAGCTTAAAAACATTGATTATATAAAGAGATAGCCACTCATTAGAGGGGTAGGAAATATTTTACTCATATCCGCTATTCAATAATCAACATTCTTGCCAGCAAGAAAATATTAAGCAAAGCCTTTTCTAGGAATGTTGTTTCTGTTCTGGACTTTGATTTTAAGCCTAAATTTTAATGTGCAAAACTTTTAAAGTATCTCAAATAATGTTGTGAATTTGTATGGGGTTCACTATATTATGAGTTTGCTAGGGCTGCTGTAACAAAGTAGCAGAGACCGGGTAGCTTAAGGGGCAGAGATTGATTTTTTCACAATTCTGGAGGCTAAGAAGTCTGAGATTAAGGTATCAGCTAGATTGGTTTCTTTCAAGGGCCATGAAGGACAGATCTGTTCCAGGCCTCTCTACTTGGCTTATAAAAGGCCATCTTCTTCCTGTGTCTTCAAGACTCTTTCTTCTGTATGTTTCTGTTTCCTCTGTTTTTATAAGGAACACCAATCAGATTAGAGCCCACCCATTTAAATTTATTTCTTTAAAAACCCTAGGGGCGCCTAGGTGGCTCAGTCGGTTGGGAGTCCGACTTCGGCTCAGGTCATGATCTCACAGTTGGTGGGTTCAAGCCCCACGTAGGGCTCTGTGCTGACAGCTCAGAGCCTGGAGCCTGCTTCAAATTCTGTGTCTCCTCTTCTGTCTGTCCCTCCCATGCTCATGCTCCGTCTCGCTCTGTCTCTCAATAATAAATGAAACATTAAAAAAAAAATTAAGAAAAAAGAACCCTCACTCCAAATACAGATATATTCTGAGGTGCTGGGGATTGGAACTTTAACATATGAATGGGGGGGTGCAGTGACATAATTCAGCCAATAACATATTTTAGAACATTTACTGGCATTTACACTGTGATTATAAATATGGAAAAAAATAGATGAGCATGTGTTGGACTAGAAGATAATATGGGAAAATGAAAACAACTATGTTAGGATAAAGGAATTACGGGTTTGTTTTACTTCTTATAAAAATGTTTCCATTGTTCTTCTTATATCAACTTTTCTAGTTTAACTTTTTTTTTCCATTTATTTTCATTTCATTTATTTTCATTTCATTTTCATTTATTTCATTATTTTTGAGAAACAGAGAGAGCACAAGTGGGGAGGGGCAGACAGAGAAGGAGACAGAATCCAAAGCAGGCTCCAGGCTCTGAGCTGTCAGTACAGAGTCCAACGCAGGGCTCGAACCCACAGACTGTGAGATCATGACCTGAGCCAAAGTCAGACAGTTAACCGACTGAGCCACCCAGGAGCCCCTTATATCAACTTTTCAATTGAAGAACTGTGTCATGCAGAATCAACTCACACCCTAAGAATATATCCACATAGATCATAAATAAAAGCTGGTATTGAAAAAGTATTTGTCATTTAAAATGTTTATAATATTGTTAAAGTTTATAGCTAATACAGCTTTTTTTTAGCCGTTAGAATAAGTATCATATAATGCTAGCTAATGTAAATACAATTATTAGTATTAATCTTACATAATTTCTTTATCTTAATAAGATTTTTCTGTTGTTCTTAGTCTTATTAGCTTAATCATATGGACTTAAAATTATGTCTCTAGGAAATCTTTACAATTTTAGACATTCTAATAGATGTGTAGTAGTATTTCATTACAGTTATAATTTGCATTTCCCTAATTGGCTAATGTTGAACAATTTTTCATATGCTTTATTATTCCATCTGCATAACCTCTAGGTGAAATTTTTGCTCACATATTTTGCCCATTTCCTAATTAAACTGTTTATTTAAAACGTAGAGTCTTGAGAGTTTTTCATCTATTCCAGATAAAAGTCCTTTGTGTGGTCCACAAATACTTTCTCCTAATCTGTAATTTGTCTTTTCATCCTCTTAACAGGGTCTTTCACAGAATAAAAGTTCTTAATTTTGTTGAGGTTCTTATTTATCAAGTTTTCCTTTTATGTATCATGCTTTTAGTTCAAGTCTGAGAATCCTAAGTCCCAAAGATTTTCTAGTTTTCTATTTTCCATTTAGGTCTATGATCCATTATGAATTAATTTTTGCATAAGGTGCAAGGTTTTGGTCAAGGTTCTTTTTATTTATTTTTTATGCCTATGGGTAACCAGTTACTCCAGTCACTCCATTGCCTCCATTATTATTTTCAGTTTGTTAAAAAACAACAACAATAAAAAGGCTAGCCTATCCTTCCATTGAACTGCTTGTTCACCCTTGTCAAAAATCAGTTCTGCATATTTACGTGGGTCTACATTTTTATATATATTTAATATATTAGTTATATATTAATAAATATATTTAAGCTATAAGAGCATTAATTTTGCTCCCTTATTTAAGGGTACTAGCCTGACACAATGAACACTTCTTTAGGATATATGTATGGACATATGTTTTTCATGGCAGGGAGAGCACATAAATACCAAAGAAGAATTTCAGGGTCATTGGGTAGGTGTATCTTTAGTTTTGTTAAACAACAACAACAACAACAACTGTCAGATCTTTTTTCAAAGTGGTTGTAGCATTTTATACTCTCACCAATTTGCATAAGAATTCCAGTTGCTTTTCTTCCTCACTAACATTTGCTGTTGTCAATGTTTTTCATTTTAACAAGTATAGTGGGTATGTACTGTTGACATTTGCATTTCCCTTTTGACCAATAATGTTCAGCACTTTTTCATATCGTATTGGTCAACTGTATATGTTTCCTTGTAAAGTGTCTGCTCAAATCTTTTAGCCATTGTTGACTGGATTGTTTGTCCTTTCATTACTGACTTGTTGGTGCTCTTTATGTAATCCAGACAGCAATTCTTTGTTTTTTAAACTTTTTTTTTTTAAATATTTTCTCTGTCTGTGGCTTACCTATTCATTTTCTTTCTTTCTTTTTTTTTCTTTCAAATCAATTTAATAACCTGGCAGCAATTCAAAATATGGAAAGATTCAAACTTGTTCCCTTAAGAGGTATGCTACCATGACTGTTTCACACAAGCATGAACAATGGCAACGATGAAACCGATTCCAAAGAGCAAGGATGATAAGAAGGCTTCTAGGCTCACACACTGAAGAGCTTGGTTTCAGAAAGTCTCTTGAGGGGTAGCAGAGGAGACATGAAATTTAAGGGGCCCTCAGAGGACAGGGCACAGTTGCTGGGTCATGAGCACCTTGAAGCGTTTCTTGATGGTGATTCGGTGTCGAGAGTATTTGTCATCTGGGGAGAACCGAGCAGGATGAGCTGAGCAGGTCTGCTGTCCCATAGGGTCAAGCTTCTTCAGTGTATAGACCCGGTCTCCCTGATCGTTGAGGTAATACTGGAGAAACATGACCACACCAAAGCCAGAAGTTCCAATTTCGTCTGTACCTCTTCCTAACCGCCGCCAGTCTCACCACCTATTCATTTTCTTAATAGCATCTCTTGATGAACAGAAATTTTTAATTTTGATAAAGTCTAACACATCAATTTTTGGGTCTTTTTCTATCCAAAAAACTTCATTTACTACCAATTCATGAAGATATTTTCCTCTATTTCTTGATAGTTTTAGCTTTTATATTTAGTTCTATGATTTACATGTACAATGTAATGTAGGACTTGAGGTATATTTTCCCATATGGGTATTCTACTGTTCTAGCACAATTTGTTGAAAGACTTTCTTGTTTCCCATTTGATTGTTTTGGCACATTTGTGAAAAGTGAAATAATCATACAAATAGGGATCATTTACCAGGCTATTGTTCCATTTATCTATTGATGATCCATATGCCATAATACATAATAAATCTTAGAGACAGGTGATAGTAATTCTCCATTGTTTGGATACTTTTAAAAGAGTTATTTTTTTAGTTTATTTATTACCTCTGTAGCTTTATCATTTTGTATTTATTTTTTAGTGGTTGCTCTATGAATTATACATCATTTTTACATCCTTTTAGAGTCCTGGGATTCTGTTCATCTTTTTTCAATGTTATTTAGTTTTCTTCTTCAAAATGAATAAAGTTCACTGATTCTTTTTTCTATAATCACAATATGCTATAGAAGTCCATCCAGTAAATTTTTATTTCAGATACTGTATTTTTCTAATCTTGGCTACCCAATTTTTAATAGTTTCTTGCTGAGATAGTCTATCTCTTTTCATTCATTACTAGCTTATTTTCTTTTATGTCATTGAACATAGTTAACAGCTAATTTGAAATCCTGGTTAGTTAATTATATCATCTGGATCAACTCAGCATTGGTCTCTGTTGTCTGTTCTCTTGAGTATGATCCATACTTTCCTGTTTCTTCCCAGTTCAAGGAATTGGGGATTGTATCTTGAACATTGGGGATGTTATGCTAAGGAAACTTTGAATTCTGTTATATTCCTCCAAAAGGTGTGATTTTTGGTATTGTTTTATTTTAATAAGCAGCTAACTTGTCTGAACTCAAACTGTAAAATATGTCTACCCTTGGGTGACAGCTAAAATATCAGTTATTTCGGCCTTTGGTGGGCTGTTTAAAGTCTTCCCTGTGCACCCGTGCATTTTAGAAGTAGGACAGAGATTTGGAAAAAGCTTATATGCAAACTCTGAACTCTCCCTCGCTGAATATCTCTTTTCTGGGATATTCTCTTATTTCTCAGAGGCTGCCTTGATCTATGTCCTCCAGTCTTCAAGCCAAAAAGACTATAGATTTCTTCAGAGTTTTAGCTTCCCTGCAGAGAACACACTATACTCTGCCCTCAACCCATTAGCCTTAAACAAACAAAAATAAAAACAAAACCCCAGGGAATTCACCCAGTGCCATTTTCTTCCTTTACTTAAAAAAAAATAGGCTTTAAAAAATATCAGTTTTAGGCTCATAGGAAAATTAAGCAGGAAGTACAGAGATTCCCATATAACTTCTTCCTGCACACATGCATAGCCTCTCCCATCATCAACATCCTACACCAGAGTGCGACATTTCTTAAAATCAATAAACCTACACTCACACATCACAAACACCCCCAAATCCTTAGTTTATATTAGGATTCACTCTTGGTGCTTACATTCTGAGCTTTGACAAATGTATAATGACATGTATCCACCATTCTAGTATCATACAAAGTATTTTCATTGCCTTAAAAATCCTTCATGCCCAATCTATTCATCCTTCCCCCACCCCCCCCCCCGGCAAACAAAGACTTTTTTTTTTTACTATATCCATAGTTTTGCCCTTTTCAGAATATCATTTAGTTGGAATCATATAGTATGTAGCCTTTCAGTCTGGCTTCTTTCACTTAGTAATATGTCTTTTTTCAATTTTTGGACATTCTCTCTGCTATGTGCTTGATTTTGGTCACTCTCCAGGTGTTTTTAGGTAGTTACTTTGTCTAGAAATTATCAGTTATCTGTGGAAGGCTGATGCAACATGAGATACTCAGTCATTAACAGAAAAAAAGTTTAAAAAGTCAAATTGGCACACTTAACAGTAATAAACAGACTTCTGGTCACAGCTTTAGATAGATGTGTCATGGTTAATTTCAGATTATTGAATTTCAGGGTTCAAATTATTGAATTTCAGGGTTCAAATAGGTCATAATGGCCACCTAGTTTACCAACAAACAATAATTTTAAAAGTTAGTCATACGTCTTATCACATCAAATATCATTATTTCATTACTTATTATGTACGATATACCAAAAGGAAAAAGATGATTACATTCTAAATATACATAACAAACCTGTCAAGGCTGTTTCACTTATGGATTTAATTTGTAGAAAAACTTCTCCTTTCAGTGAAGTCCAGTTTTGAAAATTGTCATATACTTCATTTTTAATACTGGTTAGCTCCCTTTTAGTAAAAGTAAGTAATGAAAGAGTCTTATTCCACAAATATTTGTACTCCACCAATCTTTGACTGTAAAATAGTTTTAAAAATTAGGATTTTAAAAGTAGCAAGCATAATAACATATATTTCTTTGAAAAAAATGGTTTTCTTTGAAAAATGGTTTGAGAATGACCATATAATCTACTGTCTAAATGGAGACAATTTTGAAAGTAAAAGGAGGTGATATTTGTATTTTGCTGAGATGACAGATATAAACTAGGAATATCCCAGGAACACTGAAGTGTATGGTCAGCCCAACTCATTTTCATTATATTATTTTAACTATAAAGAAATAGAGCTAATTTTTTCATACATATTTATTCTACTAACCTTTTAAATTAATTCAACAGTAAACAGTGAAGAAAATTAGGTCACAGTGACTTAATCATAGACCAAAATGGGAATCTCGGATTCTTAGACAGTATTCTTGCTACATACCATGCTTCTCCAGACAGTGTAAAACCCAAGGTAATAATAAAGAATACCTTTTAAAGTGAATGATGTAGTGCTTTTGCTTCATCAAGTGACACAGTTCAAAGAAATCACACATTTTTTACAATCTCAGTGATTTATTACTTCAGATGTCCTGCCTATAATTTACCCAATAATTAGACAAGATCTGAAAGTTATCAGCAAAATAAATAAGTAAGTAAGTAATGACTGAAGCCATGGAAGTGTGTAATTGGTTAATATATATCTTCCTGGATAGACTAGATCTATGATGCAGAGACTATATCTGTCTTATTCATCACAGTTTCCCAAGCACCTAGCATAGTACCTATCACATAGTATATATGCTTAAATACTGACAAATAAATGAATGAGTAAAAATAATAGATCACCCAGTTGGGAGGACTGAAGAAGTGAGAAGTGCTGGGGATAAAACACTGGATAACACTAACATTTATAGGACTATAACAGAAAATAATCCCTCAAAAAAAAGACCAGCGAGCCAAAAGAATAATATCAGAAATCCAGGAAATAGGAAATGTAAACAAAAAATAGTGGTCAGTGTTTAAGGCCTCAGTTAAAGGCTGAACAGAGTCCACTGCATCTGGTATTACGGAGGCCTCTGAAGATCTGAGAGAGAGGCATTAGGTAGGAAAGGACAGAGTAGTAAAGCAGAAGTGATACTAGCAGTCAAGAACCTTGACTTAAATAGCAAGGAGAGGAAGAGGAATATGCAGAGTAGAATGGTTTGTTGAGAAAGGAGACACCTGAATGTGCACACAGCTGAGCAACAATACGAGCACAGTCAGAGGCTAAAAACACAGACAAGAGATACAGTCAATTTCTTGTGCAAAGTCCTAGAAAGGCCAGATATAGGCCAGAGGCTAAAAGATTAGCCTTTGCCAGGAAAAAGGGTGATGACATTCTATATGGTAACTAATGTCCACTTGAGTGACCAGAAGCCACAGAGGATACCTCAAACAGCATGCAGAGGTAGGAGCTAAGAGAGATGCTAATTTCAAAAAGCAGAGAAAGAGTCCAAATAGATCACTAAATCAAGGGGGCCAAAAGTAAGGATGAGAAGTCTGAATGTGGAACCAGAACTGGTGGTAAGAAAGGGAGATCAGAGCTATGAACTAAGTCAAGGTCAAGGGGCTAATGATTTTGGTGTAAGGCAGCTGCCGGGAATAAACCATGTACAAAGGGGTCAGGGTATAGAAGGATATTTAACAGGAAAAAAAGACTGGATGTGGATTCAGGTGCTTCTTTAGGGAGAAAGGCAGGAAATAGAAAATTCAAGCTTGTTAGCCAAGACCAGATCCATGCTTTGTGGGGCCTAAATCTTATATTATTAGTGGTGAGTGAGAGGAAGACTTTCTTGGAAAAAAAAAGAAAAAGGAACACAAAAATGATGTCCACAAAATTAGGTTTAAAAGTGTGTGCTTATCTATAGAATGAGAAAAATCATTACAAATGAAAATTGTAAAGTTGATAAATTCCACCAATATCACAAAATATAGGAAAATAATGTAACTTGCTAATAGTAACGGCTCTACAATATTTTTTTTTGCTTGTAATTTTTGTCCACATGTTCTTCAACCACTTCTGCATATGAGAACCATTTTATAATAATGCATTATGTGGAGAGAATATAAAAATTATATAGTCTTTCATCTAACATGGCCATTAGTTTTTTATTATTGGTAGTTTCAAAATATTCTTTCAGCTTTATGATTCATTATTGATAACACTGTGTAAATATTACACATTGTCCAATTTGGAAAAACACTTTTCTAGTTTTCTTATATGATTATAAGAATTGGAGCATTTCAAGTTTTCTTGGAAAATGACTAGACTTAAATTGTCTTTGAAATGATGAAACTCATAAAACGGTTTATCTTAAATGTCCTTGAAGTGGTGTGATTTTTATGTTGTATTCAGTGATGTTAGTAGCTTTTGTAAATTGGCAAAACATTTAAATCTTTCTCTGATGTATTTAAATAATTTACTCTACTTCATTGAATGGATTATTTCATAATCCAAGAGCTTTTTTTTGAAAATATATCTTTCTCTTAATGAATTCACTTGTAATATAATCTGAAAAAAGAGTTATAATTTTTTTATGCTAGAATAATTTATATTGCTTAAATTGATATTTATTGTTTTTATTCCATTAATTTTTAAAAATTCATACACATTCAAATTTTTAGTTTGCAATCCTTACTTGTATTATTGAAGCATTCTACAATGTTTTCCCAAATGTTAGTTATAATCGTGTATTCCCAACTCAATTTTCCCTTACTCGGATTCCACAAATGCTTGTGACTACTCCAATAGCATAGCAACATCAGAAGTTTAAGAGAGGGGAAACCAGTGCCTGGGTGGCTCCATGGGTTAAGCATCCAATTTCGGCTCAGGTCATGATCTCATGGTTTATGGGTTTGAGCGCCGCATTGGGCTCTGTGCTGACAGCTCAGAGCCTGGAGCCTGCTTCAGATTCGGTGTCTCCCTCTCTTCCCCTCCCTCACACACACTCTGTCTCTCTGTCTCTCTCTCTCTCAAAAATAAACAAACATTAAAGAAAGAGGAAACCAGACTAGAAAAAGAAAGAATATTAATCAGTTACAATTAAACCATCTTACTTCTGCTAGACAATAAATAGTACAAATATGCCTCAGTTTTTTCAATAATTTACAATGCTACAAATCACATGCAAAATGTGAATAGTGAAAATTGACCGTATCAGTCCATAATATCCTGAAGCAGCATTAATTATTTAAGCTAGTCCTGGTCTACTTTTTAAAAATTTTTTAAATGTTTATTTATTTTTGAGAGAGAGCACGAGCATGAGCACGAGCAGGGAAGGGTCAGAGAGGATTTGAAGCAGGCTCCAGGCTCTGAGCTGTCAGCACAGAGCCTGATGCGGGGCTCAAAATCACAGACCGTGAGATCATGACGTGAGCTAAGTCAGACACTTAACTTACTGAGCCACCCAGGCACCCCATGGTCTAATGTTTTTTTTAATGTTTATTTATTCTTGAAAGATAGAGACAGAGCATGAGCAGGGGAGGGGCAGAGAGAGAGAGGGAGACACAGAATCCAAAGCAGGCTCCAGGCCCTGAGCTGTCAGCACAGAGCTGGACAAGGGCTCAAATGAACTGACCACAAGATCATGACCTGGGCCCAAGTTGGACACCTAACCGACTGAGCCACCCAGGTGCCCCTAGTCCTGGTCTAACCTTAAAATTTAATCAATCCTACCACTCATGATGGCATTAATGGATGAAACAAATGGGACTTCCTTAGCAGACCTGAGCCAAAGCTATTGGAAAAGCCAAGCTTGAACACTAGTGGGGATGATCAAAGTGGAGAACTGAAATCACCTGCTGGTTCAATACCAGATTTCTAGGAAAGGGCAAGGATTTCTGATAAAAATTATCATCTGTTTTATCAGTAGACTCCTTCATTCATTCAAAAATTATTTACTGAGCATCAGTTATGTGCAAGGCATTTATGAAAGGTACTTGGCCAACATGTGATCACCAGCTAGTATATTAAAAACTTGTTAGCCTAGGAAATTTCTTTTAAGTTTATTTATTTCTTTCTGAGAGAGCAGAGAGAGAGGGAGGTGCAGAGAGAGAAGGAGAGAGAGAATCCCAAGCAGGCTCCGCCTCTGTCAGCACAGAGACCAATGTGGAGCTCGATCCCATGAACCATAAGATCCTGACCTGAGCCAAAATCAAGAGTTGGACACTTATGTGACTGAACCACCCAGGCATCCCACCCAGGCAATATTTTTAACAGAACAATGTTTCTGGCAACAACTAGTAGATTGGAAAAAAAGGAAAAGAAAAAGAAAAGAAAGAAACCTAACATTCAAAATATTCATCCAACATATTTTTTTTAAGTCACCCAGAATCCGTGTCTATTTGTAATGCTCATTTAACTTATTTCCCTTTTCTAGCAGCTAAATTACTCAGTTTTGAAAAGAATCATTTTTTTCTGATATTCTCAATAATTCAATTCCAATTTTATTTTAAAAAAATGAACTTCCTTGTTTCTGTAGAACACTGGGGTTTTTACCTTCAGGTATGATAAACCCTCCAAAGATGATATAAAAGCAGAATTAACACCATTTTTGTTGGAGATTTCTAAATTTAGAAGGTCTATTACTATCATTTAGAAATGTACCCTATTCTATGACTTTTTGTATCATTGGACTATCTGGCAGGGAATCAAATACACCAAGAAATACTCATCAAGAGAAAAATGAATTAGCTAATATTCTTTCATTCTAAATGTTACTGCAAAATAAAAGCAAGGTGTTTGCCTGATTTAAATGTTATTGGTAAAATTATTCAGTTGAAATAATGATTTAAAAAGAAAATAAGTAAAGTTGTTTTCATTGTTTCAACCACACTGAATATAGAAACTATATTACTAAAACGTGTTTGAATGTTTATAAAGTTAGTTTTAAATGTACTTTTTCAATCTTCATGATTTTCAATTCTTTAAAAATAATCTTACCTGAATGCTTGTGATTGTCTCTGTTTAATATTTAATTCATGTTGCAAATGACTCAATTCTTTCTGTACTCTCTTCAATTCATTTTGTTGACTTTTTAACTGCATACTTACATCCCAAATTCTAAAAATATAAACAAAAAACATCCATTACAAGTTTAAATAATCCTTCATGGGAGCCTTATTAAATTAACATTTAAATACACTTTTAATAAAAATAAATTCTAAAAAACTATGCATCTTTATATATGCTAAATGAATGTACAGAAAAAGTATGGCGAGACACAAATCAAACACCATTAACACTGGGAAGGAGAGTGGAACCAATTGGCAGGGGAAAGGCAAGGAAGGGCACTGAAGGGAGGCAAAACTTTTTCTCTGTATCTTTTGTATTGTTCAAATTTTTACAATAAACATTTTTTTACTTCAATTATTAATTAAAATATAACTTAAAAACATCAATTTAATTTTTATTAAAGTAATATGTGTATAAAATTTCAAATGTCAAATATTACTAAAAGAGTTATAAGAAAAAAAACAGAAATCATTTTCTTTTACTTCAATTCCCACTGTCCAAAACAACTTTCAACGTTTTTCCTGATTCCTCTAGTATTTACTTCTATATTACTAAATAACATGCTTATATTATTATTCCTTAATATTTCAGTATAGATATTACCTAGTAAATTACAAATTATAGTTAAGATCTGATTCTGCTACATATAACTGAGACCTGAATATGATAGCTTAAATATACAAGAGTATATTATATTGCATAAAACAAATGTATTATTAGCCAATCTAATGCTGATGTAATAGCTTTATAGAGTCATCAGGTCCCCAGGATACTTCCAACTCTCTGGTCTACTATCTTTGGTATATATCTTTTATTTTCATTGACCATGATAATGGCAGAAACTGCAACAATTCTTTTCCCATTCCAGACTAGCAACAAGAGGAGAATAATGGCTCACTCTGTCTCTTATAAGGAAACTTCCTAGAAGTACCACTAACTACTTCTGCTGAAGTTAGACACATGGCTGTACCTACTGTAAGTAAAGCTGGGAAACGTAGTCTTTTAATTGAAAAGATTAGCTCCCAGGTATATCCACAGTTCTATTACTAACAAAGAAGGAAGAATGGTGTTATAGTAGGTAACTAGCAGTCTCTATCACAATCCTAGTAAGAACTGACCCTCCTACACATACCTATACTCTTAAACGTACAAACACACCACCCTCCCCATCTTACCCTCCCAGTTTAGTTACATCAATCTTTTTATTCAGTACTTACATTATTCTTCACTAGTGAGATATCTGTTATGTTATTATCACATTTCTTTTCTTGTACAACTTTTTGGTGTCCCTGGATTGAAAACCCATCTCCTTTTCTTCTTAGTTTTCTGTGTACCTATCTTTGATACATCTTCCAAATCTGACCGAGGTCTAATTCTGCTTTCTCAATATCTTTAGACACAGCAGAAAACTCTTCCATATCATTTCTTTTCCAAGAAACATCCTTCCCAGAGCTCTCTATTCCCATGCTCCTGTCTGGGTATTCTCCGGTTTGACTAAACAACTGTCATCCTGTGACTTGCCTTTCTTACCATTTCAGGAACTGTCCTTAGCTCTCTTTCATGTCTGTACCCTGTACCCTGGCTCTAAAGTCTTCCTCCTTCTTGGTGTTCTCGTTTTGGTGGAATAGATCCTCCAGGAGTTTGTTTTTTGTTTTTTGTTTTTTTGTTTTGTACGTGAGAGGTAATTTTAAGAACTTGAAATGTGAAAATGTATTATATCTCAGACTGGACAGTTTAGCTAAATATAGAATCATAGATGAGAAAAAATATTCTTCATCTGAAAATTAGGGCACTTTTCCTCTGTTTCCTAACATATGGTGCTGTTTCTGAAAAGTCCAATGCCGGTCTAATTTCTACTTCTTTGTATGATACATGGTAGGTTCTCCTCACTCTGCCCCTGCCCTGGTTCAGAAGCTTTAAGATTTTCTCTTTTCACTTAGTATTCTTAAATTTCATCACAATATATTATTGTATCAGTCTTTTGTCATTCTCTTTGCTGGGCACCTGATGTTTTGAAAACTGGTGTTCTTTAGTTCCAGGAATTTTACCCTAAGGAAAATGATTCTTTCCCCTTCATTTTCTATGTTTTTTTTTTTTCTTTTCTTTTCTGGAACATCTTTCTATTTAGATGTGGGACCTTCTGAAGAGATTTTCTAATTTTCTTAAATTTTTTGCCATCTTACTACTTTGGACATTTTGTTTATCTTCCATCCTGTCTATAAAATTTTTAATTTCTGTTATATTTTAATTACCAAGAATTCTTTCTTATTCTTCAAAAGTCTACAAGAATTCTTTCTTGTTCTTATTTCATGATTACAATTTCTTTTCTTATTTTTTGAAGGTATCAATTACTGTGTGTTTTACCGTTTATTTTTTATTTTTTAAATTTATTATTTTTGAGAAAGAGAGAGAGTGTGAGCAGACGAGGGGAAGAGGGAGAGAGGGAGACACAGAATCTGAAACAGGCTCCAGGCTCTGAGCTGTCAGCACAGAGCCCAATGCAGGGCTTGAACTCACAAACGGTGAGATCGTGACCTGAGCTGAAGTCGGATGATTAACCAACTAAGCCACCCAGGGACCTCAATTATGGTGTATTTTAAAGTTTTCTTCAGCTTACTTCATAGCTTCTGTTCCTCTGGCTTTTTAAATTTTTTCTTTGTTTTGCTTCCCTTCTTTCACATTTGAAGCCTTCCTTACAAGTCTGGAGATCCTTTGTTATCTATTCATATTTACAAATGAGGACAATTGGTCCCATTTCTATAAGTTACTAATGATGGAGAAAAGAGGGAGTGGCTTTTCTAGATAAAAGAGAAGTAACAAAAGTGACAATCAAATGTGACATGTAGACCTTGTGTAGAACCAGATTCAAACAAATAAACTACAATTTTTTTTAATATTGAGGAAATTTGATTATGAACTGGGAATTAGAAAATACTAAGGAACTATTGCTAATTTGGGAATAATAATACTGTTGTTGTATAAGAAAATGGCATATCACACTGAAGTAAATGGAGGTAAAACTAGCATGCAGTCTTGTATTTTCCTTAAATTGCTTCAACAAAAAAAAAATGGGACAGATGAAACACATAAGCCAAAATTGTGGTAATTTTTGAATCTGTGTTAATGTATATTATACTATTTTCACCTAGAAAAAAAACCTAACAAACGAGGCAGTGAAATTCTGTCTTAAGGTTCTGTGGTGTGTGCAGGAATTATTAAATGATGGCCTTCAACTGTGCGGAGATCACATGGGGAATCAGCTATTTTGATAGTACCTATGCCATCTGCCAGAGTCAGGGCAAGGTAATTAAAAGCCTTTGAGGAGACAGAGTGGGAGAGAGGTTCTGAAAGCCTAAATGCACTTTTAAAATATTTTTCATAAATTCTCCTATTTTCAGCCTCACTTTGTACCCTGACAAGTATTTCTCTTGGCATACTGAGAGAAAGAAATTAGCCAAATGTTTTCAGGAGTCACATTTAAAAAAAAAAAATTAAAGAAATGTAGAAAATAAAAGGTTAGAAAAATATATACCAGATGCTTTAAAAATGACAAAAGATATATATTAATATTAATAACTACTAATAAAGGGAACAACCTTCAGTTTTGATAAAAGTCTAATCCACCAAGAAAAATAATAATCATGAACTTTTACATACCCAAAATATAAAGAAATATCTGTTAAAAATCAAATGAGAATAAATTACTAATCATAATGGGAGGTAGGAACACATTTCTCACAGGAATGGAATGGTCACAATGACATGAAAAATAGTAAAGATATTGAGGATATGAATAACATAATTAATAAACTTGATGCATGGATATAATTAGAGGATATATCTAATAATCATTCTTCCAAATATGTGGTATAATCACAAAAACTGACCACGTAATCAGCCACGATTGAAATTTTAATCTATTCTTTTTTTTCATTGTTATTTATTTATTTTAATTTACATCCCTCCCTCCCTTCCTTCCTTCCTTTTCTTTTCTTTTTAAAAAAAATTACATCCAAGGTAGTTAGCATATAGGGCAATCATGATTTCAGGAGAATCCAATGATTCATCCCCTACATATAACACCCAGTGCTCATCCCAACAAGTGTCTTCTTTAATGCCCCTTGCCCATTTAGCCATCCCCCAACCAAAACCCCTCCAGCAACCCTTAGTTTGTCCTCTATATTTAAGAGTCTCTTATGTTTTGTCCTCCTCCCTGTTTTTATATTATTTTTGCTTCTCTTCCCTTATGTTCATCTGTTTTATATCTTAAATTCCACATATGCGTGAAGTCATATGATAGTTAGCTTTTTCTGACTTAGTATAATACACTCTAGTGCCATCCACATTGTTGCAAATGGCAAGATTTCATTCTTTTTGATTGCCGAGTAGTACTCCACTGGATATGTATGTATGTGTATGTATGTGTGTGTGTGTGTGTATATATATATATACATACATACATATATATATACACACTACATCTTTAACCATTCATCTGTCGACGGACATTTGGGCTCTTTCCATACTTAGGCTATTGTTGATAACACTGCTATAAACATTGGGGTGCATGTGCCTTTTCCAATCAGCACTTTTGTATCCTTTAGATAAATATATAGTAGTGCAATTGCTGGGTCATAGGGTAGTTCTATTTTTAATTTTTTGAGGAACCTCCATACTGTTTCCCAGAGTGGCTTAACCAGTTTGCATTCCCACCAGGAGTGCAAAAGAGTTTCCCTTTCTCTGCATCCTTGCCAACTTCTGTTATTGCCTGGGTGGTTAATTTTAGCCATTCTGACTGGTGTGAGGTGGTATCTCATCATGGTTTTGATTTCTATTTCCCTGATGACAAGTGATGTTGAGCATTTTTTCATGTAGTCCCAATAGTTCATTTTTGCTTTTGTTTCCCTTGGCCCTGGAGACGCGTTGAGTAAGAAGTTGCTGTGGCTGAAGTCAAAGAGGTTTTGCCTGCTTTCTCCTGTAAGATTTTGATGGCTTCCTGTCTTACGTTTAGGTCTTTCATCTATTTTATTTTTTTGTATGGTGTAAGCAACTGGTCCAGGTTCATGTCATTGTCCAGTTTTCCCAACACCATTTGCTGAAGAGACTGTCTTTATTCCATTGGATATTCTTTCCTGCTTTGTCAAAGATTAGTTGGCCATACATTTGTGGGTCCATTTCTAAGTTTCCTATTCTGTTCCATTGATCTAAGTGTCTGTTTTTGTGCCAGTACCATACTGTCTTGATGATTACAGCTTTGTAATACAGCTTGAAATCCAGGATTGTGATGCCTCTGGTTTTCTTTTTCACCATTGCTTTGGCTATTCATGGTCTTTTCTGGTTCCATACAAATTTTAGGATTGCCTGTTCTAGCTCTGTGAAGAATACTGGTGATATTTTCATAGGGGTTGCAAAATTTTAATATGTTCTTAAAAAGAAAATCATATACCCACATTCATTGTCTACAGTAAAATAACACAAAACATTTACAACAAAAAGTCCACTAAAAATCTACATATATGGAAACTTAAACATACATCTAATGAACTTTGAGTCAAAAAGGAAGTAAAAATAAAAATTATCAACTATTTAGAAACAAATGATAATGCACTTATTAAAAAGTAACAATGAATGGGCATTCTGAATGTCATGATCTAAGAGAAAGTATAAATGACAAAAAAAATCTATTCTCAGAAATAAGGGTACCCCAGTAGCAATGAGCACACCCAATTCTTACATCTTGGTTTCTAAATACTATTTTCCAATAAAATAAACCAAAGCATCTTAGAGAACTGGTTGATTCCAGGGGTGAGGCAGGTAAAATCTAAGGTGAGCCTAGAATATTTTGTGGTGCCAGAAAGTAAGGAAGAGCTCAAGGAAGATAGGGCACGTTGAAAGGGCACAGGTGCCACCTGACAACTCCTAATAACCAAAACTGGAACCACTGATAAACAAAAAGAATAACTATAGTATTTGAGTATAACCCACAAAATAAAAATGAATGATTACATACTGATACTAATAAGTAACTGAATAAATAAATGGAAGAGAAGGAACAGTCCTTCCCTCACAAAGAAATTCCAATTAATAAATGTAGAAGGAATAAGAAAAGTATTTACAACAAAATATGTATAATTGTAAAGGGAAAAATAATTTTACAATGGAGGAACCTGGCAAACCCCACCTTAGCCAAGTGATCAAGGTAAACATCATCTGTAAGAAGACATATTAACATCATGATACACTAATAAGGACATATCACTTCTGTGGTATTCTTGCGAAAAAAGAATAATCTCAACATAATTATGAGTAAACATCAGACAAACCCAAATTAAGGGATATTCTACAAATAACTGAACAGTACTCTTGAAAAGCCTTGGGTCATGAAAGGCTAAGATTAAGGAACTGTCACAGACCAAAGAAGACTAGGGCAGTATAAGCTCTAAATGCAATCTGTGATTCAAGATTGAAGCCTGAACTGGAAAAGAAGATGCTAGTGGAAAAATTGATACAATACCAATGTTAATTTCTTAGTTTTTTGGGGTTTTTTTAACTGTCCATAGTTATGTAAGGTGTTAACATCAGGAGAAGCTAGGCATATGGAAACTGTACTATTTTTTATTTTTTGCAACTTTCTATAAGTCTAAAATTATTTCAAAATTAAAAGTTCTTAAAAATCACTTGTACATATACAATGAGTAATTTGTACATGTCAAATATATCTGTAGTATAAATTATGTAAAAAGGTGAGTGCTTTTTAGGGGCACCGGGGCGTCTCAATCGGTTAAGTGTCTGACTTCAGCTCTGTGCTGACAGCTCAGAGCCTGGAGCCTGCCTCGGATTCTGTGACTGCCTTCCTCTCTGCCCCTTCCCCACACATGTGCTCTCTCTCTCTCTCTCTCTCTCTCTCTCTCTCTCAAAAATAAACATTAAAAAAAAGGTGGGTGCATCTTAAATTTTGGAGGTTATAAAATATTTTTAATAGCAAAAATAAAAGGAAAAAACCTTCATGGTCAATAGTACAGGAACTTTAAACAACCTATATTCCTATGCAATACTATACAAAAAATAAAAAAAGAATGAAATAGATCTCTATGTCCTGGCATAGAAAGAATACCAAGACCAATTATCGAGAAAAAAGAAAAGCTGTAATTTACAGATGAGTAAAAGTTTTCAAACATGCCTAGTAGGAATGCAAATTAACACAACTACTTTGAATAAATAATTGGATCTATAAACCAGGCCATATGTATAAGGCCAAGACCCAGAACTTCCATACCTAGTACATATCCAACAGAAATGTGCTCATATATTCACCAAAGACATGCACATGAATGCTCATGGCACCGCTGATTATAATAGCCCTGAATTGAAAACAGCCCAAATGCCCATCCATAGCAGAGTAGATAAATCCACTGTGGCATATTCAGACCATGGAAAACTGAAGAGCAACAGGAATGAACAAAAAGCTGCCACCCAAAACAACATAGATGCATCTCACAAACATCAGGAAACCAGACAAGAGAATATACAGTATATGATTCCATTTACATAAAGTTCAAAAAAAGGCAACATTAATCTATGGTGTTATAAGCCAAGATAGTAAGTAAATTCCTCTGGATGGGTGATAATAAAAGAGGTAAAGAGAGCTTCTGGAAGGATGTTGTACTCTGTTTCATGATCTGGGTGCTGATTACATGGGAAATTCACTGTGTGAAATTTAATTTAGCTGTACATATTTATGCATTCTTCTCTATATTATACTTCAATAAAAATTTATGAAAATAAACTTAAAATTAAACACCTAGACAGCTTATTACTTGTATGTAAGCATATAGAGATTGATAAATGTGGAAAAATCCAGAAATATTAGAAGAAAATTTAAGCTACACTTAAAGAAAAGTTAAGTTTATACTGCTGGATTAAATGGCTTTTTTATTAAACATTCCTTAATTATAGCCCACTCCAACTATTAAGATTTACCCAGAAAAGAATTCGAAGCTTGTATTTTTACAAATTATTTTCCTTTTCATAATTAAAAAAAATACACATGAAAACACTTTCCAACTTTAATTCTTTTAATACACTCCCCAGCTGAATGTTACATATAAATAGCATCTCAAGCCCTTTAATACTCCTTGAGAAGTTAGGCCACATTATTTCAATCTGTTCTGGCTGTGTAAGTTGACTTCACTTCTTTCAAATCAAACTGATAAGGTTATAAATGTCATGCCTGGAAAGGCACTAATGTTCACTTTTACATATTTTATCAACTTTATGAAATAAACAATTCACATAATATTGCAATAAAGTATGTACTGTGCAAGCACATATTCTTCTCTAACGGTCATAATTCTGCATTAAAGTTGAATACTATGTTGATATGAGGACATGTTGTTGTCTAGCGAGAGGGTGTTCCTGAAAATAGGGACTAACAGCATGTTCTAGTGGAGAGAGTCCTGTGCTGGAAGTTAGATGATTTGTATTATAAACCTCTTGCCAATGCACCCGTGAGAACAACACATTTATTACTCTTACATACTTCCCAGCTTTTCTCTTAGCTAACTTGATTAAAATGAATCGTGTGAGAATCACAGAGTTGTAAAACAAAGTTGGGAAAGGTATTATAGTCTCTTAATTATTTTCATTCGGATCATCTACTAATATTACTCATAATGAAAATATTCTTAAATTGAAAATACTTTAAAAACACCCCTTTAGCTTCCCTCCAGTCTATAATCAAACACTTCAGAAAACACAGTAAGGAAGCTAATCATATCCCTAGGGATTCTACCACCTGTAACCTATATTCTTTTATGTCCAGCTCCTGGCTCTAAAGATTCCTTTATTTTTAGTCTTTCCTTCAAACTGGTTTTATAGCAATCTAAGATGATAGGTGGAAGTTCAGGGTCCACAGAAATTAGGTGGCAGATTTTCAGGACTGTGGCCTATCATGGCAGGCAAAGGCATCCAATTATCAAGGGGTAAATTAGGACTGCAACAAAGAAATCAATCAAAACAAGTTAGTGCTTCAAGAATTCTTGGGAAACAGATTTCAGAAATTAACATGCAACTAACTGCCAATCACAAAATGTGGCTTCTCTGGAATTAACCACGGCCTAAATGCATCCAGAAAATTAAATTACCTTTCAAGAAAGTAGGGAGTGTGAGGTGGGAAGCCCAAGTATATAGGTAGATAAATCATTCAGGACTCAATAAAACCAGAAAGAATTCTTATTTTGCAGAGAAAAGTCATAAGCACTTTGTGAAACTCTGGAGATAGAAACCAAACTTCTTTACCTATTATCAGGAGTATGGCAACCTCAAAAATGTCAACTGGAGAATGCCCAGGACCAGAAATGTCACTAACATACAAGTGCATAGAATAATAGCAATATTTATAACAAAATTATTTGTGAATGCAAACAATTTCATTTTGAGTGATATCCTATTGCTTTTATTTATAAAATTATTATGATACTTATTTATATCTTCCTACAAAAGTTCTAGCTTAGTTATTAAAACATATCCTTTTCTGAGGTAGTTAATTTTATCCCAGTCATTATTGTATACAGTATCAATGTACTTTCAGTGTATTGTTAACAAATGTACTCCTTAATAGTTTGACTCCTTCTAAACAGTGATTGCCCTATTGACGGAAGGTTCTAACATGTAGAGGTCTCAAAAGTCGAACAATGGTAAGCCATTGTCTTGACTTTGATACCACACATTCATTTTCATTCCTTCACCTCTTCTCTCTCTTCTCTCCTCTGTCTCTCCCCACCCTTTCCCAACAATATGAGAATGGTACTTTCCATTGGACTGAATCAACACTGCTTTTTAAATGAACTTCATTTAATTGGTGTCATTTGAGCTTTATTCAGTCCCTGATTTTTCCCTGGGTCTCTTTAATTTTTTTAATGGATAAGTACCTAGAACATACAACCTCCCAAAACTGAAGCAGGAAGAAATAGAAAATTTGAACAGACTGAACACCAGCAGTGAAATTGAATCAGTAATCAAAAAATTCCCCTGGTTTCTTTAATGTAGAGAATCTACTAAATCTTCCTTTGACTAAATATGATACTCTTAAGCTTTACTAGTACAGAAACAGAAGTTAAAAATCTTAACCTTGACTTAAATAACCAAACACATAATTCTGTATTGTAGGTTTGATGTATATTTTCACAAAATGGAGGTGAAAGTTTTGCTGTATTTTCCTTGAAGGCAAGGGGATAGATGGAAGATAATTTGGAGAAAAATGGAAATTTCCATTGTTTTAAAGTGCTCTTAATAAAATCACATTGTTATAAAAAAAACTGTTTTAAATATTGCTACCATCATTCTAAGTTACCTTTTAACTTTTGTTAAGTTATTTATTTATTTATTTTGAGAGAGACACAGAGAATGTAAGCAAGGGAGGGACAAAGAGAGAGGGAGAGAGAGAATTCCCCAGCAGGCTCTGCACCTTCAGCAGAGTCCAACACTTGAACTCAAAAAACCGTGAGACCATGACCTGAGCCAAAATCAGGAGTTTGACGCTTAACCGACTGAGCCACCCAGGTGCCCCAAAGTACTCTTAACAATTACATTATTTATTCTCTAGTGCAAGAATTTACGATTCTTACTTCCCTAATTGTTCTGTCCCAGTTTTGGTAACATAGAAGGCATTGATGAATATTCTTTTGATTAACTCTAAAGAATGGAAAGCATATAAAATCCTTGGATATTCTTTTTCATGTAATGGTTAGCTACTGTTTTGTCCACCCAGTACGATTCCCTTTATGTGAAATCAACTCTTTATGCAAAGATTTATTTTTTCCACCCGAACCTTAAAGATCCAACCATTCATATGACTACTGCCACAGAAGTTTCCATGTTCTAGGACTCAAACTCCACTGGCTCAGTGGATGAAACACCTGCCCCAAACTAGGTCAACCAGAGCTCTTCTCTAGGATTTTTTTTCCCCTTGAAACAAGAGAAAAGAGCAGGCAGTTCTTCTCAGGTGGCAGTAGATCTAGGAACTAAAATTTAGGCATTGTAGGCAACTGCTTTTCCTTCTAAAAGGAGAAAGTAAATCTGCAGCTTAAGAGAATAAAGCCAGTATGCAACAAAAAGCGAAGATGACAGACAAAAAGAAAATCTTAGGGGTGGTCATGTCCTTTGTTCAGGTTATTCCTGAGGCCTAGCTTCATAGACCTCCCATGGTTCAATTTTTTCTTTGAAATCTGAGATCCATTAAATTTTTTAAATTTTGTGTCCAAGCTAGTTCAAGCTAGATTTTAGTCACTTACAATTAAGAGTTTTAACTAACAGTGTATGACCCAGGATCCATCATACAGCAAACTTAAAATTAACCTCTAAGGTTAGTTTGAAGATATAATGCTTTCTAATAATCCTTAAAAAATGGAAAACATTTAGTGAAATAAGCTCATGACAATAAATAGGCAATTCGGAGAAAAGCAATATTCTGAGTAAAATTTTTATGAATATAAGCTAGATATCGTTCAATAGGTTAATAGGGAACATGATCTGCATTCTAAAGACTGCACTGTTGTTAGTGAAAAGCTGATCTCTGTGAAAGTGCTAGCACCTTAAGTAAAGGGACAAAAGCCATTGTTCTCCAAATGTGAGAACACTAGCTATCCCATGTAAGGGGCTCCCTGCTCAGCTGACCTTGGGTCTGTGTTTTTACTCTTGGTGGTTACGACATGTATAATAATTTCTAGAAACCCAATTTTAGTACAGTCTTACATGTTGTTCAGGAACTCCTCAGTGATATTTTGGATATACGTTTGCCCTTTTAGCTAAACTACATGTATTTTTATTCCTTTTACCCTGTAGTAGTAAAATAGCTATATAGGATTATTCTTTAAAAAAAAAACTTTTATTAACATTTTTATAGAAAAAGTAACTTATTTTGATTGTGAAACAGCTTCTAATCTCTTTTTCTCATTAAAAATACTTTTTAAAATGTGATTTTTGAGGCTCTTAGGGTAATAAAATGAACACATGTGAAAATTTTTTTAACGTTTATTTATTTTTGAGAAAGAGGGCAGGAGGAGGGGCAGAGAGAGAGGGAGACACAGAAGCAGGCTCCAGGCTCTGAGCTGTCAGCACTGAGTCGACATGGGGCTCGAACTCACAGACCACTCACAGAATACAAGATCATGACCTGAGCTGAAGTTGGACACTTAACCGACTGAGCCACCCAGGTGCCCCTAAAACGAATACATTTTAAAAGAAGAGACTGGAGGGTGCCTGAGTAGTGCAGTTGGTTAAACGTCCAACTCTTGATCTCGGCTCAGGTCATGATCTCACTGTTAATGAGTTTAAGTCCTGAGTCGGGTGCTGTGCTGATGGTGCAGAGCCTGCTCTGGATTCTCTCTCCTTCTCTCTAATCCTCCCCTGCTTGTGCTCTCTCTCTCTTTCTCTCTCAAAATAAATAAATAAACTTAAAAAAAATTTTTTTTATAAAGAAGAGACTGACACCAAAAAGTAAATATCAGTTATCTCAGAAAGTGATATTAAAGGCAATCTTTTTCATCAAACTTTCTACTTTTCAAATATTCCATAATGTGCACAGTAAAAATAAGAGACTTAATTTCTGTGAAAAAAAATAGATAATAGCAAATAATTTATAAATTAATGTTTGAAGCAATAAAAAATTAGTGCACTTGAAACCCAATATGATAGCCCATTTACTAATGCACCCCAAAATGTCATTAGATTAATTGTTTTAAACACTAACTTATACATCTGTTCTTTAAAAAGGTTCAAGAGAGCTATATGTGAGCTTCTAGAAATAATGCATAGAATTGTAAGATATTCAAAGAATCATTAAAATTTGAGGCTTCCTTTCTTCCCATTTTTAGGTTTGAAGCAAAAGTAAATCTGGTTCAATCAAAGGAAAAGAGTATATGTGACAGCTTCAGGTCACTATTTTTTAATCTTGTGATAAAACTGTAATTACACTAGAGAGGAAAAACAAAAATAGAAACCATTCACTCAAAAATATGTATGACGTGCCCACTATGTACATGGTACCACACCCAGCACCATTAAAGATTGGGAAATAAAGGAATAGTATCTGTCTTCTGGTGACTCTGAGTTAGATGTGGGAGAGAATAAAAGTGAAGAGCTACATTACAGTGTGATGCAGATGGTTAAAGGAAGAAGGCAGTGAGAGAAGGCAGAGAGGAAAGTAACCAGCTTCTCTTTGTGTGTCCTTGAAAATATGAAGATTAGAGAATGCTCTGACTGATCAGGAGTACTGTTGAAAACTGGCAAGGAGGAAAAGAAGAATAAAAGAGGAAAGAGGCTGCCCAGATGTAATGGAGGGAAGAAAAGAAAATTTATTAGGAAGTCCTTTTCAAAATATTTAGGGGCGCCTGGGTGGCTCAGTTGCTCGTGTCCAACTTCAGCTCAGGTCATGATGTTGTGGTTCATGGAGCCCTGCGTCAGGCTATGTGCTGACAGCCTGGAGCCTGCTTGGGATTCTCTCTCTTTTCCTCTCTCTCTTCCTTCCTCGACTCTCTCTCTCTCCCTCTCTTTCAAAATAAATAAATAAACAAAAGTTTAATAATTACAGAAAAAGCTATGAGTTATTATGGCTACTTCCAAATGAAAGACCATTCAAAGAGTTTCATTAATACTGTAGTGACATTTAAAAATGCCCAAAGAATCTTTCTGACAAGATATTACGTACACTTCATTTTACTATTCAAAGAGAATAAGAAAAAGAAATGTAGTAATATTGTTCAAAATTCAACTTATTGCCTGCCATATTCTGAGGAAATAAAGCTATGAAATTTTCTCCAACTACAAATTGTTAAAACACATAAAAATATTAAAGCCAAATATTCTTACAGTTAAGAAACCTATTTTATTTTTGGACATTTTTTCTGCTATCGGTGTTTTACTAAATATTTTCTAACTCAAATCCTATACGCGTACACTGTAAGTTTCTAATTGCAATGCCTTAGGAAAGGTAATGTGACTTTTATAAATCATCAAATAATGGTACTGTGCTCTCAAATTAATTTAAAGCAGATGTTTATAGGGGTCACAGAAAACACCTCTGTTAGAGGGTGACATGAGAATCATGATACTATTTCTTGGTAGGGGTTCAGTGATAAGCAGGACCCAGAGCCGAGCTGGTATGATGACTCACTCAGGTTCCTCTGTGTGCAGTCTTACATTTGTCCAGTTTTGAAGCTGCAAATCAGTCCGTGAACACTCTTTATTTGACTTGACTTTTCATGAGTACCACCATTTAAAATTTCAGGGATTTTACATAAAGATCCAGATTACCTACTTTTCTTTAAAAATCAAGTAATTCAGGGGCACCTGGGTGGCTCAGTCGGTTAAGCGTCTGACTTCGGCTCAGGTCACGATCTTGCGGTAGGTGAGTTTGAGCCCCGTGTAGGGCTCTGTGCTGACTGCTCAGAGCCTGGAGCCTGTTTCAGATTCTGTGTCTCCCACTCTCTCTGACCCTCCCCCGTTCATGCTCTGTCTCTCTCTGTCTCAAAAATAAATAAACGTTAAAAAAATAAAAAATAAAAAAATAAAAATAAAAATAAAGTAATTCAGAAACAACAGGCCCACATCCCCCCCCCCCCCCAAACAATCTCTTATACCTGCTGTCTCCTTTAATGAGCATGCATTTTCTGGTTTCCTGTAGTTCACACCTAGCCTGTTTCACTCGCTGAAACAAACTCACAATCAGTGAGTTTTGGATACCTGCTTTGCCCCATAGGCATTTAAGTTTGCCATTCTAAATTCTAATTCCAGAGATTCACTAGATGGATTTTAAATGTTTTTATAAGCCATTTAAAGCCCATCCAAATGAGCTTTGGCTACCTCAAATATTTTTTCTCTGAAAATTACATAAGTTGGTTGCCTACCATTTACTTGGGGAATTCTATAAATTAAATTAATTCCATTTTTATTTTGCATAATAAAAAAAATACAGAGAGAGACAGAGGCAGAGACAGAGAAACAGAAAAAGAAAGAGAATGGTAAAACCATAGAGAAAAATCCGAATTTATACTGACAGCTACCAAGATACTAAGACTTGAAGGCAAGGAGAAATCATGACTGTTCGCTCCAAAGTTGCAGTGGGATCCTTAGTTTAAAGATTGACTGATACCTACCCTATCGACAGCAACTTGTCTCTCACAAAACTGGCAAGAATAAACCTTTTCTATCTCATTTCCCATTAAACAACAACAAACAAACAACAAACAACAACAGCAAAAGACAACAGCAGCAATAAATGACCCAGCACCAACCATGCAAAAGGTCCAATGCAACATAAGTTACAGGTGTTTTCTCATTTAAACCTTTTGGGGAATCCTAGCTCCAGTTTCTCAATTTCCTTTTGGTCCCAGTTAAGGGATTTTTGCCTGATTTTTAACAGTTTCTTTTTCATATCAAATGTTTTATTAACCCTTATTTTAGTGTTGTCAAACTATGTTCCACAGTAAGCCCTAGCGCACTCCAAAAAATGGTTTCATAGTAAAATAAAATTGGAAATAACAGGTTTTTTATACTGTAAAACTTCTTAGGGTTTTTACTGTGCTAATATGTAAAGTGAATCACCAAGAGAAGATAGATGAGTATGTTCCAAACTTAAAATTTGACCATAGGATAGTTTTTCAATAACATTTCTTACAAATCCCTTGGAACACACTTTGAGGAGCAATGTTCTATTTTTAGTATTAATCTTATAATCATTCTATGTAATTACTTTTATTTAAAGTGGTGTTCATTTCAATATGGTATCAGAAAGTATCAGCAGAAGGCAGAAAGCTGAGCAGATGGCAGGTACTTCCAACAAGAATAGAGGTTCCTCTTTTCCTAGTGAATCTTGCAGAGGCTCTACCTGGCCAAATGAGCTATTCCCTTTATGGGGATTCCTGTCCAGAATGGAGCTGGCTCCATCAAAGACTCCTTCTCACACAATTTCAGGCGTTGTCTCAAGTTCTGCCCTACAAACTTACTTGAATCATCAAACTGGTTTACAGCTCCTAACCTTTTACTTCTGTCCCTCTCAGTTCCCCCTTGGCCCACTGCTTTCAACTTGGAAGACTCCTTGGACATCCCAATGTACCTGATCCTTTGCCCACCCTGGAAGGGGTAGTTGGGGCATGTTAACTAACCCCAAACCAATTTTCTACCCCAGACTCAGACACTTTCTTTGACTATGGGAGAAGATTGATAGTAGCATACCTAAAGATGCTGTTCCTATCATCTTGGTAAAAGTGAATGTTAGCATTTTCCTTCTTAAAGATCAGTAAGGCCAATCTAAAAGACACATGAAGGGAGCTAATGAGAGCAGTGTTTTCTTATACTCACAGTTTGTCAAAAGGCCAAACAAGCAAAGAGTCTGACCTATTTGATCTTCAGATATTTGCCAAATAGCCTACACCATGGACTTTAAAAGCCAGGGATAAAAATTATAGCTAGGAAAGATCTTTCCAGTGCCATTTCTCCACCAGGATCTTAAAGACAGAAATGATATTTCTTTTAGGTTTCTCTACTCTCCAAAATATAGAACCTAAAACTTCCCATGACAGCAAAATCATAACTAGAATTCCAGAGGCCCTCAATAGCAGAGATTCTCCTATATATCCTGACCTTGTAAGGCACCAGTATCCTACAAAAGGCTCTATTGAGAAACAGAAGCCAGCTAAGGAAGATATCTTACAAGTTTTTGGATGGCTCCTTCACTGTAAATAGGAAGCTATCATTAGTAGGTCTGAGGTACTTCAAACAAACTAACCATCAAACTGGACTAAATCTTAGCAATAATTCTCTCCACTCAAAGTTTCATCTGAGTCATACATTTATTCATTCACTGAAGAATTTCAGTTAATGCAGAAGACTGGTTGGTTGGTCAACCAGCACTAAAGGTTAAGTACTATAACAGCAGGCATGCACAGAGTTTTATGTGAGCTCATAGGAAGTTGGTCAAGAAAGCTGAGTGGTAAAGGATGAGTTTGGGTCAGTGTGAAGCAGGGAAGGCGTAACAAGCAAGGAGTTCCAGGTCATTAGCCAAAGCACAGAAGTTTGAGAGAAGATGGCATATTCTGGTTAATTCTTAGTGGTTCACATGGAGTGACAAGAATTGAAGGCAAATTAAAGATCATGTGAACCATGTTATGGAATTTGCACTTTTCCCTCAGTACTATGGGGCCCCTAGAGGATTTGAAGCAGGAGTCAGATTTGCATTTTTGAAAGATGGCTCTACCAGAAATTACCTAAGAAAATGTCACTGAGACATAGGTGTATATTTGTTTCATTCAACCTCCCCCTCCTCTCCAGTATCTTATTTCTCCTATAAAGCTCAATTTATACATGGTCTTGTTGATTGATAACATCAGTCAGCTTTTATTTTATTGTGATCACAGCTGCTGCCATATGATTTCCCCACTTAAGAGTCTCAACCTCCTGCCTTCATGCCTTTTTCCTTCTCCTCCCTTCTTTCCTGCTTGTTAGGACCAATTCTGACTTCAGACCTAAGTTCAACAGCCCTGCCCACCTCTCCACACCTATTCATTCTTGTTGCTCATTCCTTTATCCTCCTTTAATAAATAGGCTTGTATCTCACTTTCTTGTAATCTTGTCTTCTATTTACTGGTAACCTCACTTAAGCCTAGATCCTTAATGATTCTCTTTCCAGGCCAGGACCACAATTTGGCAATTCAGCTTCTCTATCACTGACTGAGTGATCAGACTTTTGGATTTATCAGCATGAGCCCTGCTATTTGTTGGGGCAAGCTAGTAGCTATTAGTACTTTGCCTTGAACTTCTCTCGTCAACTGCATATCCAGATACATCAACCCTCCTAGAAATTCAAGGAGGGTGTGTATGTGGCAGTGGAAGACCTATACAGTGCATAATAAGGCTAAGGTTGTCTTCCTTAGCCCCTGATATAGCCAATGGATAGGTCCCACCCCCTTCTAGTAAGCTATATATTTGTCTTAAGAAACTGAGCCAAGCTCAGTTGAGTTCAGGGAGGTGACAAATACCATTTATTTTAACTGTTCACTGAGATGATAACCTGGCCCCTTAGATGATCCTCACTGACACCCAATCTTATGTTGCATGCCATAAAAAAATCACCTTATGCTTCTCCCTCACTAGCCCATTAAGCCTTTCTCTCCCTTATTTAGATTAAAAAGTTCATAATCCCTTCAATTATTCCACTCTGTCCAGAAATGAGACAGTATTGGGCCTTCCCTATAGTACTAATAATTTATTAAGTATGGAATCATGTAACCTCAAGAGGAAAATGTATATACTTTTCTCTCACGCTTAAGTAATCTTGGATTGCATTTCCCCAAATTAAAATTCTTCTGGAGTCTAACAGTGCAAACAAACAGAAAATTGCTTCTCTGGCTTCCCATAAATACTTTAATCCTCTCTGTTAAAAAGAAGCATGGCTGTTAAAAAATAGCCACCTATACCCAAGTTGCAGCCTCTTTTCTCACCCACCCTTCTGTCAAGTAAGGCTGGCAGAGTGTCACTTTGGAGTAATCTCACAGTGCTGATCTCAGTTAACAGCACAGAGAGGCCTTAGAGTTGCTCTGTAAATGTAATGCTAAATTACAATTTGATTCCAAATAAACAGGCAATTTCTGATAGTTCGAACAAAAGGCTGGGCTGAAGTTTGTCTGCATTATTTAAGATGGACATATTAACATAATACCTGCTTTTAAACTTCAGAAAAAATACTTAAATATGAACTGCTGATATTTAGAAATAAGTAAAAATTGTAACATTAGGTTTGGGGGATTACTAAAGCTCATCAATGAAGTATTAAATCACACAGTACTTTGTTGTCCTGCTTTTATCAGTTACATGTACTCAGATGAATTAAAACTGAGCACTTATAAAATATTGCATCATTTAGATATTTACTAATTTGGATTGCTCTTGGCAAACATCTGAATGGTGAGGTCACACATTATATATTGGGCTAGTTATGTTGTAACTTCTCAGATTTCACTTCTCTTCATTTTGGCATTCAAGTAAATGAGTTAGTTAAGCATGCTGCTTTAAATGCGGGCATATTATTGATATCAAAATGTTTATTTTTCAAAATCATATTTTCCTACAGTAAGGTAAATATTCGTAATAAGGATAAAAATAAAAACAAATAATAAAGGACACTACTGAGCACTTACCAAGTGCCAGATATTGCACTTAAAGTTCCCATCAGCTATCATATTCAAACATCACAATACTCCTATGAGGTAGATCCACTATCAGCCCCACTTGACAGATAAGGAAATGGAGAGGCAGAGAGATAAGCAAAGCTGCAATAGGGCACACAACCAGCAAGTGACCAAGCTGGGATTTGAACCCACGCAGCCTGGCTCTTATCCTGCTACTAATATACAGTGGACTGTACTTTGCCCTGATTTTGTACTTTTGATTGGTGCTTTGCATATCATTTTAGAAAATGGATTTTTTTTTTGCATACTGTACTTTGCATTCTGCTTTAATTAAATTAATACTTACTAACAATTGACAGGAACTAATGAGTGGGAAATGGCATTACCAAAAAAGGAAAGTGAGCAACAGCTAAGAACCACAAATGTTATGCACATGAAAAAAAGTTAAGCACAAGGTTAAATTTACACGTATTTCCAAAAGTACGTCTTTTTAAAATCCCCTTGTGAAACCCAGAGGTTGACAGAGGGAAAGAGTTCAGTGGTAATTTCCACAGACATTTGTTTTCATGGGCATAAAATGTTTTCAGAATCAATCCTAGTTAGTCTCTGTCCTTCTGCATGGTAAGAATTTGGCATGCTACTCCTTTCTTCCTGAGAGAGAAATCTAAATGCTTGCCAAAGCACTTAATATTCTAGCTTCCACAGCAAATCGCTTTCATCTTCTTCTAGCCGCCTCCAAACTGACTTCAGATTTGTGTAAAAGAAAGAAAAGCATTGGAGGAAAGAGGCACAGGGGTGGTGGTTGTTGTTCATATATTTTCCACTGCGACAAACAAGACAGGTTTATAATTATGTGAAATATAATTTTTTAGTATAATTCTTATCAACCCTAGAAAGCCCTGTAATTGTAGTCTTCCTTCCCTCATCGCATAAAATGCCAGGCCAATATAATAGTGTAAATGAGGTACTAAATGACTGGCTTATAGCTCGCTGACAATTTTGAGTTTTACTTCAATAGCCAACTCTTCTTCCCTTTAAAAGAGGATAGGAAATGGAGAAAATTATAACCTATTCTTCTAGATACAAAGATATGAATGAATAAAATGTCTAGTCAAAGAAAATAAAATTAAAAAGAAGTCTATGATTTAGCATTTACAAGAAAATAAAACTTTCCTTTTTAGAAAATAAGAGCTATAAAACAGGTTACGCTAAAGTTAATTTTCAAAGGCATAAACATAATATGTTTTCAGCTCATGCTCTAATTAGTTTTACATTAAGTTAAAGAAAAAAAAGACAGGCTTGTGTTTGGACTGCAATGCTGGTGAGAGAGATCTAAGAACATTGGACAAAATCTAACACAGAACAATGGTGATAAATATTCCCAGAAAATGCTGCTTTTCACAGACACAATTTACAAAAATAAAGACAGGCTAAAAGCAAAAGGTTAGAGAAAAAGGAAAGAAACTTAAGCCATTCTCTTTCCTTGGATTAGCAGCCCCTCAAATTTGCTGGACATTCTTACCAGGCATTTTCAATCTTTAATTTTTGTTTCTCATTCTGTGCCTCTCCAAAATCTTCTGGTTTAATATTAGAAGAGCATTAACTTCATTTCACAAAATTATTTTGCAAAAACACAGTTATTAACAAAAGGATAAGGAAAACTTAAATCACAGAGCTATGAATGGCTTAGTGAGAGAGTGTTGTGAATTTGGCCTTAGCTCTTCTACTTGGCAATGCTACACTTCCAGTCTAAGCTTGAGTCTTGAGATATCCTGCTGTTTAGATTGGTCATAAATACTACCATGTTTCCCTACTCTACATTTGCTTTTTAACAGAAGTATTGACCAACTGCTTTGTTTTACTTTTTTTGTTTCTTCCCTATCCAGATCCTGTTCCCACTCCTAACTCTCCCACCTTCTTTGACCATCTCTTATGCAGTCACATTAAACTAGATAGTTTCATTAGACATAGCGAAGAGGTATGTGAACTGTGACCACACACTTGACAGAATTACATATTGAAAACAGGGACATTCTTTCCATTCCCTGATTATATCATCATGTTTATTGTCATCACAACTTTATTTGCATGTTAATGATAGAATTTGGACTAAACTACTCTCTTGAGATTGTCAAAATAATAACAGAATGATGCAAAACACATACAAATGATCATTCAAATGTCCTTCTCAAGATATACCATCTGGAAAAAATTAGAAAATGGTAGTCATTCATGAATAAATGAATGAATGAATGAGTTAACCTAAATCTTTGTCTATAGGATTTTTACAAATGGCAGACAGTTGGGGAAGGAGGGGGGGCGGAGCGGCAGCAGAAGGATTACCCTGATCCCAGCACAATAATTATGTCCCATTTTTAAGTTTTTTAATTTCTAAAAAAAATAATTCTAAATTAGATAAATAATAGGATTAAAACTCATATAGTGATAGGAGTTGCTGTTTGATTGCTCTTTCCTGAGCAATTACCAGGGGACCTCCACTAATATACCAATAAAGCAGAATGTATAAACTAATCATTCAAATATTTTTCAACAGAGAATTTAGAATTGAAAACTACTATTCTGATGGCTGCATAAAATATTAAAAAGATCCATAATATTTATGAACATGTTTCTAAGTATGAATGAAGTCTTGTTCCCTGAAAAAAAACAATTATTTTACTAATAAAAAATTGTGAAAAAAAAGTACTTTGTGAAAAAAAATGTAATTTATTTTATCCTTATCTTGTGTACAGTATGACTCTCTTGAACACAAAGGGTTCTGAAGGGGAAAAAAAGCTTTAAAAATATTTGTTAAGCTCATCTACGTAATTATTGACACAAAAATGTATAATTATTACAAAGTAAATTTTTTTCTCTTCTGAGCCTTGATTAACTAGAAGCTAATACCACTTTTAAGTATGCATTATCCTTCTTCCCAGCCTCTCTGCCATACGCTACCCCTAACATGGGCAAAGAAAATGTTGTAAAGCATTTTCCATTTTTCCCCTCTCTCTGTTTCTCTGCTCCCCTTTCTAAGCTCAGGCACAGACACTGCGCACGGTGCCTGCTGGCTGGCAGCAGATGAAAAAAAAAAACCCTCTTCTTTTGAGGGCAGACGATGACAAAACCCAGGAGTAATCATATATGGGTAACAAAACTCAATATAAAAACTCATGTCCATTAAAAGAAGAAACAGAATATAAATTCTAGGAAATTATGATGATTCAATATTTTAAATTATATCTGAATGATACACTTTCCAATGTGTCACTGACATTCATCGGAAACCATGTAGAAGCAAAGAAAGAATATCTTTCACAGCTCTCTAAGCATTTATCTGGATACAAATATTAGAAAATTCAGCATGAGTGAGGCTGCCTGCTGAGAACAGAAACTGAAATGCCAGGAGGCATATTAAAAGCCAATGTAAATGATGCAATTCATGGCAGAGAGCCATCTATAGGCCTACATGCATTTAATGTTAATAGAAAACAGAAGTGGCAGCAAGAGATATACTGTTCCATATCAATCCCTTCTTGGCATGGATATCATTTACAATACAGGACAACAACACATTAGCTTGAGTGCATTTCAGGAGATGTGTAAACATTCCCAGGTTTTGTAGAGTGGTAAAATCAAAATGAAATGTAATATGAAAACCTTAGCTTCGTGATTCATTTCATACATTCCAATCACTGGGCAAATTAGCAAATACCTATTATCATGTACCCACCATTGTGCTAGGTCCCATGGGTATTACAAAGGAAAATAAAGACAGTTACTGTTCTCAAGGATTTTGACATGCAAAAAAGGCAAGACTGAAGAACAAGCACCAAAACAAACAAACAAACAAACAAACAAACAAAAAAACCACCCAACAAGAGAGCACATACTCAACTGCCAAACGGTTTGTTTAAAAATATAAGTGCTATATGGTATCAAAAGAGATCATTATGGGCTAGAGTAACTGTAGGTAACACCATAAAAAAGAAGGATCTTGAAGAATCCAAATAATCTAACCATAAAGAAAATAATAAAACGGGTAATTTGTTTTGGCCAGGGGAAAAACATGTGCAAACACATTGAAGTGAGAATGGCCTCATAGTTTTATGCTAACTCAAATCTATATCAAAATCATTGATTTTTTAACATATATAAATGAATTATTTTCTCAAAATTAGTCATAAGTCCTAGGGCAGTTCCAGTTTAAGCTTATTATTCAAGAATAGTTATTGAGGGTAAGAAAACCTGAACTGTAATTGATAAATTGCTGGAGACTCACTGTGGATAACTATAAGAGTTAAAAACTGCAGGAGAACCCAGTCATAGCGCAGTGTCCACAATATTGTGACATTTACCTTTAGTAACTTGACCAGGTTCCCATAGCAAATATCAAAGAAAAATCCCCTTATGATTCCAGAAGGAGGAAGGCAAAAGGAATATGCCAGATCACTCTGTTCTCTTAACAAAAGGCCTGCTCTCCAGGGAAACTAGTTAACCAGAGCTAGCTGCATAAGTATTATTAGATACTAACTGGCCTGGCAAAGGGAAATACCCAGTTCCAATCTACTCCAGCCATCCTGTCTTACCTAAGGGCTGGAGGCAGAGGGGGTGGGGATGGGCAGAGGCAGAACTAAGAATCTTATGAAGTTCACAGTCCAGAGGCTCCCTACAGGACTGAGACTTAATCACAGGACTACAGATTGCTTCCTGTTCCCCTACCCCTCACTACCGTATTACTGAAGGCCGTTGACAGCAGTTCCCTTTACACAGTAAATCATGCCTGGCTATCAGGAAAAAATTACAAGGCATACCAAAAGGCAAAAAACACAATCTGAAGGGATAGAACAAGCATCAGAACAGATATGCCAGCAATGTGGGAATTATCAGACAGTGAATTTACAACAACTATGATTAATATACTAAGGGCACTAATGGATAAAGTAGAGAACATGCAAGAACAGATGGGCAATGTAGGCAGAAAGATGGAAATCCTAAGAAAGAACCAAAAAGAAATGCCAGAGATCAGAAACACTGTTACAGAATAAAGAATGCCTTTACTGGGCTTGGTAGACAACATGGCTAAGAAAAGGATCTCTGAGCTAGAGGATATATTAATAGAATCTTTGAAATCTAAAAAATCAAAGAGAAGACTTAAAAAAACAGAACATAATATCCAAGTATTATGGGACAACTACAAAAGGTGTAACACATGCATATTGGGAATACCAGAAGAAGAAAAAGAGAAGGAACAGAGGAAATATTGGAAATAATGACCGAGAATTTCCCAAATTAATGTCAGACACTAAAGCACAGACCCAGGAACCTCAGAAAACACCAAGCAAGATAAATGCCCCCCAAAACCACACTTAGGCATATCACCAAACTAAGAAAATCAAAGATAAAGAAAAAATTCAGAGGGCAAAAACACTTTACCTATACAAGAACAAAGATAAGAACTACATCTGACTTTTCCTCAAAAACCAAGCAAACAAGAAGAGAGTGTGGTGAAATATTCAAAGTGTTTAGTGTAAGAAAAAACCACACCAACCTAGAATCCTGTATGCTGCAAAATTATCCTTTAAAAGTGAAGAAGAAATAAAGATTTCCTCAGACTAATAAAAATTGATGGAATTTGTTGCCAATATATAGTATATATAGTATACTATTTAGTACACCTGCCTAATAAGAAATATTAAAGAAGTTCTTTAGAGAGAAGGAAAACCAGTCATAAACATGGATCTATTTAAAGAAGAAAAGAGCATCAAAGAAGGAATAAGTGGAAGTAAAAAAAAAAAAACTTTTATTTTTCTTATTCTTTTAAAAAAAATTTTTTTAATGTTTATTTATTTTTTAGACAGAGAGAGACAGAGCATGAGTAGAGGAGGGGTAGAGAGAGAGGGAGACTGAGAATCCAAAGCAGGCTCCAGGCTCTGAGCTGTCGGCACAGAGCCCGATGCAGGGCTCGAACTCACAAGCTGTGAGATCATGACCTGAGCCGAAGTCGGACGCTCAACTGACTGAGCCACCCAGGTGCCCCAATTTTTCTTATTCTTAATTCATCATAGCAGCAATGTACTTATTTATTCTTATGTATATGTATACTTATATATGATTTCGTTATTTTTTTTAATTTTTATTAATTTTTGATAGAGAGACAGAGTCCAAGCAGGGGATGAACAAAGAGAGAGGGAGACACAGAATCTGAAGCAGGCCCCAGGCTCTGGGCTGTCAGCACAGAGCCTGATGCGGGGCTCAAGCTCATGAACCACAAGATCACGACCTGAGCCAAAGTCAAGACACTTAACTGACTGAGCCATCCAGGTGCCCCATGTATGCTTTTACATAAGTGAAATGAATGACAGCAATGACACAAGGGACAAGAGAAAGGAACATGGATTATTTTGTTATTATAAGATACACACAATATTACCTGTGATGTGTCTAGTGTTATATGAAAGTGAACTTGGATTAGTTGTAAATGTCTATTACAAACTCTAGGGTAATCACTAAAAAAGAAAAAAAAAGTATAATTGACATGCTAATAAAGGAGAGAAAGCAGAATCATATAAAATGCTCAACTACAAAAGACAGAGAAAGGGTAAAAGACAAAAGTAAGAACAAAACCAAGGGTAATAAATAGAAAACAGTATGAAGTATGGTAGATATTAATCCAACTATATCAATATCATTTTAAGTGTCAAAGGTCTTAGTGCACCAGTTAAAAGAGATTATCAGAGTGAATTCAAAAACACAAACCAACTCTATATTGTCTGCTAGAAACCCACTTTAAATATAAAGACACATATAGACCAAAAGTAAATAAAGAGGAAAAAAAAACATTTTGATTAACTAACAATAATCAAAAGAAAACAGGAATAACCATATTAACTTCAGACAGAACAAACTTTTTAATGTTTATTAATTTTTGACAGAGAGAGACAAACAGAGCATGAGTGGGGGAAGGGCAGAGAGAGAGGGAGACACAGAATCTGAAACAGGCTCCAGGCTCTGAGCTGTCAGCACAGAGCCCGATGCAGGGCTCGAACTCACGGACTGCAAGATCATGACCTGAGCTAAAGATGGACGCTCAACCAACTGAGCCACCCAGACGCCCCATAGACAGAACAAACTTTAAAGGAAGAAAAGTTATCAGGGACAAGGAAGGGAATTATTTAATGATAAAGTGGTCAATTCTCCAAGAAGATATAAGAAGTCAAACAACCTGCAACAAAAATTGATAGAACAGCAAGGAGAAATACATGCATCCACACTATAGCTGGAAACTTCAACACCCCTGTATAATAAATGGACAGATACAGTAGGGAGAAAATCAGTAAGGACATATTTGAACTCAATAATACCACTACAGCTGATATAACTGACATCGATAGACCACAACCAACAAGAGCAGAATATACATTCTTCTAAAGCTCACATGGAACATTCACCAAGAAAGACTACCTTGTGGGTCATTAAACACATCTTAACAAATTTAAAAGAACAGAAATCATCCACTATTTGCTCTCTCAGATCACAATGGAATTAAACTAGAAATCAATAATAGAAAGATATCTGGAAAATCCCCCAAAATAACATACTTCTAAATAATACATGAGTCAGAGAAGAATTCTCAAAAGAAACTAAAGGATATTTGAACTAAATGAAAATGAAAACATAAAACTTACCAAAATTTGTGGGATGCAGGAAAAAATACAGTGTTTAGAGAAGTCATAGTATCGAATGCACAGATTAGAAAAGAATAAAGATAAATTATCAATAATCTAAGCTAACTTAGAAAACTAGAAAAAGCAGAGCAAATTAAATACAAAGTAAGCAGAAGAAAAGAAACAAGAATTAGAGCATAAATCAATGAAACATAAAACAGGAAATCCATTGAGAAAATCAACAAAACCAAAAGCTGTTCCTTTGAAAAAAAATCAATAAAATGGAAAATTTTCTAACCAGGCTATCTAGAAAAAGAGAGAGGGGACACACATTATTAACAACATAAATGAAAGAGGAAAGACATCACTACAAATACGATGAACAATAAAAGGATAAGAAAGGAATGCTGTGAACAACTCTATGCCCACAAATTTGATAACTTAGATAAAATGGACCAATTTCTTGAAAGAACTCACACAGGAATAGACAATCTGAATCAGATTATATTTATTTTAAAGATTGCATAAATCATTAATAACCTTCCAAACAGGAAGCCAAACCCAAATGAGTTCATTGGTGAATTCTAACATTTAAGGTTAAGTTATACCAATTCTCTACACTCTCTTTCAAAGAGTAGAAACATAAGGAATACTTCCTAATTCATTCAATGACAGAGGCATTTCCCTAATTGCAAAGCCAGACAAAGTCATTACAAGACAAGAAAACTCAGATTATTATCTCTTATGAGGATAGATGCAAAAATTGTCAGCCAAATATTAGCATATCATATCCACAAACATTTTTTTGAAAGATTTATATACCCTTACTAAGTGGGATCTAACCCAGGTGTGCAAGGCTGGTGCAACATTCAAAACTTAAGTAATATAATCCATCACATTGACAGTATCAGAAAGAAAAATTACAAGATCATATGAACAAATGCAAAAAAAAAAGCACTTGACAGAATCTAATATCCATTCATGAATAAAATCTCACAGTAAACTAGCAATAAAATGGAACTTTCACAACTTAATAAAGACTATCTTTTTTAAAAAAAAGTAAACTAGAAACATACTTAATGGTGAAAAATCAAAGCTTTCCTACTAATATCAGGCACAAGTTAAGGATATCCCCTCCCACCACTCTTTTTCAACATTGTACAAGAAGTCCTTGTAATGCAATAAGGCAAGAAAAGGAAATAAAAAGTATATAGATTGGGAAGGAAGACATAAAACTGTCTTTGTTCCCAGGTGACATGATTATCTATGCAGAAAATTTGAACGAATCAACAAAAACACTTCTGGAACTAATAAGCAGTCAAAGCAATGTTGCAGGACACAAGGTTAATATACAAAAAGTAAATCACTTTCCTATATATGTACCAGCAATGAACACATGAAATTTTAAATTAAAAAAACACATTAGCATTTACCTTAGCATCCCTCAAAATGAAATACTTATGTATAAACCTAACAAATATATACAAGATCTATACAAGATTCATTTACTAAATAAACTGAAGGATATTCCATCTTTATAGATAGGAAGACTCAATATTGTCAAAATGTCAGTTTTTCCCAAGTTGATCTACAGACTCAATTCAATGCCAATGAAAACCCCACAACTTATTTAATGGATATTGATAAACTGATTCTGAAGTTTATATAGAAAGGCAAAAGAGCCAGAAGAGCCAACACAAATGAAAGAACAAAGTTGGAAGACTGATGCTACCTGACTTTACTTGAAAACCACAGTTGTCAAGATAGTGTGGTATTGGTGAAAGAACAAAGAAATTAATGGAAAGAAGAGAAAGTCCAAAAATAGACCCATATAAATATTGCTGGACAATTAGACATCCACATGAAAAAAAAAAAAAGAATCTAGACACAGACCTTATAGTCCTTACAAAAATTAATTCAAAATGGATCATAAACCTAAATGCAAAGTACAAAACTATAAAACTCCTTCAAGATAATGCAGGAGAAAACCTAGATGACCTTGGGTATGGTGATGCATTTTTAGATACACCAAAGACATGATCCATGAAAGAAATAATTGATAAGCTAAACTTTATCAAAATTAAAAAGCTTCTGCTCTGCAAAAAACAATACTAAGAGAATTAGAAGACAATCCAGACTAGAAGAAAAAATTTGCAAAAGACACATCTGATAAAGGACTATTACTTAAAATATATGAAGAACTCTTGGGACACCTGGGTGGCTCTGTTGGTTGAGCATCTGACTCTTAAAAATTTCAGCTCAGGTCATGATCTCATGGTTTGTGGGATTGAGCCCTGTGTTGGGCTCTACACTGACAGCAAGGAGCCTGCTTGGGATTTTCTCTCCTCTCTCGCTTCTGCGCTCTCTTTCAAAATAAATAAACATTTTACAAATAAAAGAAAATAAATGAAGAACTCTTAAAACCCAACAATAAGAATACAAAGGACACATTTAAAAAATGGACCACACAGGTCGCCTGGGTGGCTCAGTCAGTTGAGCGTCTGACTTCGTCTCAGGTCATGATCTTGCAGTTTGTGAGTTCAAAGCCCCACATCGGGCCCTGTGCTAACAGCTCAGAGCCTGGAGCCTGCTTCAGATTCTGTGCCTCCCTCTCTCTCTGCCCCTCCCCTGCTCATGCTCGCTCTCGCTCTCTCTCTCTCTCTCTCTCTCTCTCTCTCTCAAAAATAAAAAATATTAAAGACAATTTTTAAAAAATGTACCAAACATCTCAATAGTTCGCCAAAGAAGATATACAAGGCAAGTAAGCAAATAAAAATATGTTCCACAGCATATGTCATCAGGTAAATACAAACCAAAACAACAATGAAATACCACTATACTCCTATCTGCATGGCCAAAAGTCGAATCACTGACAACACCAAATGCTGGGAAGGATGTGGAGCAATAGGAACTATCTTGCATTGCTGGTAGATATGCATAAAAGACAGCTACTTTGGAAGACAGTTTGGCAGTTCTTACAAAACCAAATATACTCTTACCATATGACCCAGCAATCCTGTTCCTTGGTATTTACCCAAAGGAGTTGAAAACCTATGTCCACAAAAACTTGCATGTGGATATTTAGAACAGCGTAATTCATAATTGTCAAAACTTGGAAGCAACCAAGATGTCCTTCAGTAAAGAAATAGATAAACTGTGGTATATACAGACAATAGGATATTAATTGGCACTAAAAAGAAATGAGCTATCAAGTCATAAAAAGACTTGGAAGAACCTTAAATACATGTTATTAAGTAAGAAAAAAAGGCAATCTGATAAGGCTACATATTGTATGATTCCAACCATAGGACATTCTGGAAACAGTAAAACTATGGAGACAATTGAAATATCAGTGGTTTGGGGGTGGAGAGATGAAGAGGCATAACACAGAGGATTTTTAGGACAGTGTAACTATTCTGTATGATACAAGAAATGGAAACATGTCACAATACATTTTTCCAAACCTATAAAATATAACAATAAAAAGGAACCTTAAGGTAAACCAGGGACTTTAGGTGACCATGATTTGTCAAGGTAGGTTCATCCTTGATTAAAAAAATGTCTACTTCAGGTGAGTGATGTTGGTAAGGGGCAAGCAATGCATGTGTGGTGGCAGGGAGGATATAGAAAATCTTGATACCTCCTTTTTAATTTTGTTATAAACCTAAAATTGTTCTTAAAACGTCTTTAAAAAGAATAATTCTTAATAACACCTCCTTTTACTCTCAAAAAGTTCCCAATATGGACTACAAATATTATGGTCATCTTATTCATAATGTGCAATCTTTGTAGAGAATTATGAGACTTGATATCCTTCCACTTAATAAAGGTTGTTTTGTTTTAAATACCTTTGAGGACATCTGCCAAGATGTCTTGATTCTAACTTTTATAAATATACTTGGTTTTCTAAATTATCAGGGACATACCGAAGATTAATCCAAATGTGTATGAGACTCTAGATTGTGAAAGTCCAGAAGCTACCCTCTTAGGGGATTTCATTTTTAGAATCCAAATTAAACCTATAACTCAGAGCCTTCTTTAATGAAATAATGTCTTCAATCTATAATCAGTATCATTGTCAATAAGTATTTGTTGGGCATCTAGGATATGCAGGATAGTGCTGAGGGTGGATAGAGCTGGGTGAGGAAGGGGTGATACAAATATAGATAATGTGGTCTTAATGCTCTAGTAGTTTATAATCTAGTGGTTGCTACTCATTCACCCATCTGAACTACGCCCCTACCCCACCCATCCATCTATCCATCCATTCATCCATCCACCCACTATCATAAAATAGCTCATGCTAGGTACTAAATAAGTGACGTAGGTTATTAAGTTTATGTATCAGGAATTTTATCTGGTTACATATAACACAAACCAGACAACAGTATATATTAACTATACAGAGGTTAATTATTCTAACATAACAACAAGTCTTGAGAGAAACATTTCAGGGCTGGTAGAAGGGCACCAAGATGTTATCAATGACCCAGGCTTCTTCTGTCTTAGAATGTCATGTTCAAAAGTAGGAAAAAAATATCCAGTGGAAAAAAGACAGTCTCTTTAACAAATGGTGCTAGGAAAACTGGATGGCAACATGAAGAATGAAACTGAACCACTTTCTTACACCGTACACAAAAATAAATTCAAAATTGATTAAAGACCTAAATGTGAGACAGGAAGCCATCAAAATCCTAGAGGAGAATGCAGCAACCTCTTGGACCTCAGCTGGAGCAACTTCTTACTTGACATGTCACCAAAAGCAAGGAAAACAAAAGCAAACATGAACTATTGGGACTTCATCAAGATAAAATGCTTCTGCACAGCAAAGGAAACAATAAAACTAACAGGCAGCCTACGGAATGGGAGGAGACATTTGCAAATGGCATATCTGATAAACAGCTAGTATTCGAAATCTGTAAAGAACTTATCAAACTCAACACCCAAAACACAAATAATCCAGTTATGAATTGGCAGAAGACATGAATAGACATTTTTCCAAAGACATCCAGATGGCTAATAGACACATGAAAAGATGCTCAATATCATTCATTATGAGGGAAATACAAATCAAAACCACAATGGGATACCACCTTACACCTGTCAGAATGGCTACAATTATCAACACAAGAAACAATAGGTGTTGGCAAGGATGTGGACAAAGGGGGACCCTCTTGCACTGTTGGTGGAAATGCAAACTGGTGCAGCTACTCTGGAGAACAGTATGGGGGTTCCTCAAAATACTAAAAATAGAACCCTATGATCCAGCAATTATACTATTAGGTATTTACCCAAAGGATACAAAAATATAGATTTGAAGGGATACATGCACCAAAATATTTACAGCAGCATTATCAACAAGAGCCAAACTATAGAGACAGCACAAATGTCCATCAACTAATAAAGAAGATGTGGTATATATATGCAATTGAATATTACTCATCCATCAAAAAGAATGAAATCTTGCCATTTGCAATGATGTGGATGGAACTAGAATGTATTATGCTAAGGGAAATAAGTCAGAGAAAGACAAATACCATAATGGTTTCACTCATACTTGGAATTTAAGAAACAAACAGATGAACATATGGGGCAGGGAAAGAGAGAGGGAAACAAACCACAAGAGACTCTTAATGATGGAGAATGAACTGAGGGTTAATGAAGGGAGGTGGGTGGGAGATGGGCTAGATGTGTGGCAGGTATTAAATAGGGCACTGGGTATTGTATGTAAGTGATGAATCACTGAATTCTACTCCTGAAACCAATATTGTACTGTATGTTAACTAACTAAAATTTAAATTAAAAAAAAAAGAATGTCATGTTCATCCTCACAAGAAACTCAACATTGCAAAAAATGCTGATCTGCCTCAACTCTGTCCTCTGAATTTCATATAGAAAGAATAAGAAGGAAGCAATAAGAGGAGTGATGCAAAATTTCCCACAAGCCCCATCAGAATTTTACCTACATCTAATTTGATAGAACTGCCAGAGAAAGTCATCCTTAATTGCAAATAAGGCTGAGCAAGTAAGTGTCTGGCCTTTTCAACATCTACAGGGAAAGGCCTTGTACTGCTTACAAGAATCAAAGAGTGGAAAATTTCTCAAAGAAGCCACCATATACATTCCTCATATTTGCTTATAAATTAATCAATCCAACAAATATTTTGCAACATTACTATATGACAGACCCTGTGTTAGGTGCTTGGGATAGATCAAGCAAAGAATAAGACTGGTTTCCATGGAATTTACATGACAGCCAGAAATACAAACATTAAATAATTGTAAGTGTGAAGAACATTATAGTATGGGGGGGAGGGGGGAAGAATGTCATGGAACCCCCATCAGGGATCATGGAATACCTTCCTGAGGATTTGACATGTTATCTAAGACTAGCAAAAAAGGGGAGAGAAAAGATGGTGGAAGGGAGAGGAATCCCCAGCAGATGTTACAGTACATTTAAAGGGTCAGAGGTGAGAGCATGGTACCTTTTAGGAACTGCAAAAGAAAAAAAGAAAAGAAGAAAAGAAAAAAAGAAAGAAAAAGTCTAAGGTGACTAGAACATAGATAGTGAGGCTAGAGGGATAAGCAAGAGCCAGAGATCACACAAAGTCTCAAACCATAAAGAGGATTTTAGACTTTATTCTAAAAACAGTACAAACCCATGGCAGGTACAGTGGTAAAGTGCAATGGTGAGGTATGTATCTGACCTAGGTTTCAGAGTAAAGAATGGATTGGAAAGAGGCAATAGGTCATGTAGGGAGACTAATGCAGATGTCCAAACAGAGAATGGACCAGGATGGTGGCTATATGGTTTGAGAGGAATAGGGGCAGATTCAAGAGATACTCAGGAATAAGGTAATAAAATAGGAAGAATTAAGCTAAGAATGATGCCTAGGATTGATGATAAACACAATTATAGTTTGTTATATAAGTAATTCATGTATTTTATAAATTTACATATATACATATACCTTACAAAACCCTACTTAATACTCAGAATAATCCTGCGATATGGGCAGCATTATTACTCTCATTTTAAAGAGCAGGAAGCTAAGACAAAGAGTATTTTATTTAAGCAATTTACCCAAGTCCACACCACTCATAACGTGGGGTGCCAAGATTCAAACCCAGGCAGTCAGTCTGACTGTAGGACACAGACTCTGAACAATATTAATGCTGCATGGTGATAATGAGGGTAACATTTTCTTAACTTAGAAACTCAAGTGTATTGACCAGCTCACTTTGGGGCACTGTTGAAGCTGTGATGCCTCCAAGTGGAGATGTTGAATGAAAAGTTGAATAGACTAATCTGGAGCTCAGAGGAAAAGTTAGAAGTGGAAGTAGGGATTCATAAACCTACAACCCAAAGAGGGTAATTGAGGTGTTGGGATGGGATAAGATAAACTGGAAAGTAAAGAGAGAATATAGAATAAAAATAGAAGAGAGCTATGGACAAAGCCCTGAAAATCTTCCAGAACAGGAAGAAGTGAAGAGGCCAGGAAAGGATAATGAGAAGTAACAGTTACAAGAAGCAACATAAAAACCAAAAGAATATGATATCATGGAAGTAAAAGAAGAGTATTTTGAATAGAACAAGTCAAATACTGTGTCAATGCTGGCTAGCAAGTCCAGAAAAATTATGAACTAGCATAATCTTTTAGATTTAGTAACATAGAAGTAACTGGTTCCTGAATTAGAACATATTCTTTGAAATGGTGCCAGGTGAAGCCAGGTTATGGTAAGCCAAGGTGTGTGTGGAAATAAGAAAATGGAGACAGTAAGTTCAGATAATTTATTCAATAAGACTAGCATTAAAAGGAAGAAGGGGCTAAGGCAGTTGCTGGAAGAAGCCTCAGACTGAGTGAAGTTTTCCTTTGTTTGGAGAGTCCTAAGGAATGCTGCTGGAAAGGAAGGAGTTTGTAGAAAAAGAGAAAGTAAAAAGTACTCTAGAAAGAGGAAATAATAGGTAGTATCGGGTTCCCGGCAGCTAGGGTACCAGTGTGTGGTAGCTGGAGTCATCCACAGTAGGGGTTTTCCAGGCTGATATAAGGATAATGGGACAATGGACTTTAACTTATTGTCAGAGGAACAGCTGACACCACAGACTATGGAAGCTAAGCTGAATAGGAAAAATGGGATAACATAAAGAGACAGAGAAGGTAGAGATAGCAATAGACCTCAGACCTCAATGAAACTGACCACGTTGGAAGGTGAAGACACTATAAACAAAGAATGGATGTCCAAATTAGTCATTTCAGATGTGGAGTCACTCTGGCTAATAAAAGCATTTTCAATTTTCATCACATTTTCAGTTTACTTTTTAAAAAGGCATGTAATACATGAAGATTCCTTGTTGAGTTCTTCACATTGTTTCCAGGGACAGCTTTCCTAATAGATCTACCAACTCAACCAACCCATTTCTTGCTAATACTGGATGGCTTTCTATACAGTGGGTTTCTTTAGTACAACAAGGCAAGACTCAAGAACTGGTGTGCCCTGTGCCTTCAAAACAAGTCTCCAATGACAGTATCTTCATCCTATCGTTTGCCATATCTATATTTTTTTGGTTTCTTCAACTAATCCAAATGGTAATACAGAAAAGACAAAGTAGTTAATCTGCTGTGTGACACTATTATTTAATCTTTTTATTTGTTTATCCATCCTCAAAATGGATATAATAGGAGTTGTTGATCATACCTCACTCAATGAGTTAATTCATTGTTCACTAATTTCAAACTGTTCCTCTTTAGAAAAATGTAAAATAAAGGATCTTAGAAGAAATCCAATTGCACACTTTTTGGAAGATACATTAATTCAAATCTGTAACAAATAAAAACCAGCCTATTCCTAAGCTAAAATAACATGATCTGACTTGTGTGTTCAGGCCTGGTGGTAACTGAAGCAGTAGGAGTTGGGTAGAGAGATGAAGAGCTAAAGAAAGCTAACAGAAAGGTAAACTGGGACTGCATTCTTTAGAAAAGTTTTGCTGCCTCCTTAGTGAACAGGAGCATTAGTAAGGCAGCCACCTGTCACTACCAGGACTGGCTTCAAGTTACACAGATGGTGTAGGTTCTCACTAGGGTCTAACTGCCCTCCTAGTTATTTCCTGTGGTCTTCTTATAGATTTCTTCCAGTGCTAAGTCAGCCTTGCTTAAATAAATTAATTAATTAAGTAAATAAAAACCACTTCTCCAATCCCTACTCTACTCTTTTTCCTACAAAAAGACTATGTAAGATCCCTGAAACTCAGGTAAAAGGATTTGCAGGAAAGCTACACTCAACTGCTGACCCTCAGGGTTTACTTACTTTGTTTCTTAGTTTTTGTACAACACCTTCCTCTCTTTTTTTCTGGCAAGTTGTTAATTTTATTATGTCTTTTTATAACACCTCACTATGCATTTGGAAATAAAAGAGTATAATAAATGAAAGTAACAATTAAGTTCTAAAGTCATGGTTTCTACAAAATCTCAAAGTTGGGCTAGGCATTTTAAGTCACCATTTAAAAAGGAATTAATTGTTTTAGTATAGCTGAGATTGAGATATTTCCTGACGTAAGAACTTCCCTTATATTAGGTAACGTTCAGATATCCACGGTAGGTGGGAATGAGATGATATCTACGGAGGAATAACTGTATGCTATGAACCTGAGTTTAAAAAAAAAAAACAAGGAAAGGAAAAAAAGGAAGATGAGAGGAGTGAGACATAACTGAATTCCTGCCAGGCACAGAGTAAAGTGTACATCATTCCTATGAAGTAGCTGGTTCTTTGACCATTTTCTAGATGAAGAAACCAAAGTAAGAAAAGATTACAAGGCAAGGTCATGGGGCTAGGAAATAGCAGAGCCTTTACTGTTTACACCATCTAATACATGGTTTCTCTTCATTCATTCTTATAACTCCCACTAGGCTTTAGTCCAATAAAAATTGCATTTTATAATGATAAATAACTAATTTAAGCAAGGGAAATTCAAGGGGAAAAAATAAATAGAAAGAATACTGAATGTCTAGAACCAAAATTCTACACTGCTGATTAAAAAGCTTGGGGAAAAAGAGACCTCCTTTAAAAAAACAAAGCAGAAAAATGTACCTTATTTTGGTAACTACATTGTTATAATGATAACACAATGGTACACAGAAGAGCTTTCAAAGTTATAGTGGTTATAAAAGATATACATGTATACATAGGTCTAGCAACATTGTTGAATAAATATCAATCTCCATAACCTTGCCAGATCTAGTAACAAGAAACCCATGTAGGCATTATTTATACCAATAGTAAAAACACCTGTCAACTTCTATTTACTGTTTGCACATGTCCACAGAGAGAAGGAATAAAGGAAAACAGTAGACTGCATACCCAAGGATTTTGGTCGGGAACACAATCTAGTAGTGGTGAACAATGAAAAGACAACAAAAGGATTAGCTGGTCTTAGAACTAAATGATGTGAATAAAATTTGTTTAGGTTTCTGAAAGTTTAAGTAATGCATAGTACAAATATTAATATAATAAATTCATATCTATATACCTAGACAAAAAATGATATGAACTTCTAAGTTTAAATTATTTGTTAATGGCACTGTGTCTATTTAAGAGCCATTTTTCAGTGCCTGAAAAAGAATAAATATCCAATGGAATTCAACCTGATTTTTCCTGCCTTCCCCATGTTCATATACCCAACCACCCTCCCATCAATACTAGCTCTTATTTCACTGCAGATAATCTCACTCTGCCCCCAAGGGACAAATCAGGATCTTAGAAGAGAAATGAAGGTTTGAAAAGTCCCAGAGATTTGAAGTGATTCCCTAGGAAGTGCCCTACCCCATGAGAACTATAGTTGTGCATCAGTACTTGATACTGATCAGTACTTCTATAAAATCTTAATTATTCAAAATCAGTTGTCACACACATTTTTAATGTATGTCTCTTAACACTACTTCCACAAACCCCAGAGAATACTGCAAAAGTAGAAAAAGCAGAGCCTCAACAAGACATGTACAGAAGACAAGATCTTTTTAAAAAGGGAATTCTGGATATATTTCTTTCCTTGAGATACTATTTTTCTCCCACCCAAGGAACTAAAGTAAACATGCACACATTACTTTCTGGAGGAAGATGCAACAGTACAGTGAGGCAGGCCCTGCTTGTGTCTTCTTCCTTACAACAGAACTTGATATTTCAACAAGCAATGAGCCAACTCCCTGCAGTCAGTTGCCAGAACCCCTGCAGTTATAGGGAAGCTTTTGATCTTCTAATATAGGCATTTCCCCTTAGTGCTTTACCCCTCATATTCCTGCCTAGAAATGAACATGATGTCTGGCAATGTAGAAGCCATCTTGAGATCACAAGAAGACCAGCATGAGGCTCTCTACTCACTGAGAAAGAGTGAGAGATGGAAAGGGGCTAGCTCCCTGGTGACATTGCTGAGCTGCCTATACCCCTTATTCTTGATTCAAGAAACAAATTAAAGCCACTTGCTGCAGAATGCATTCCTAACTGATATAACTAGTCTATGTGGAAGGTAGATTTGGCAGGGGAAGATAATTCACAAAATCTGCCTCGTTGTTCCCATCACGCTCCACTCTAGCCAGGTACACCTATTTCCTCCCATTCTCCCATTTATAAACTCGGAGATACTCTCTGTATTAGTTTTTTAAATTTTTTTAATGTTTATTCTTGAGAGAGAGAGAGAAAGAGACAGAGCATGAGTGGGGGAGGGGCAGAGAGAGAGGGAGACACAGAATCTGAAGTGGGCTCCAGGCTCTAAGCTGTCAGCACAGAGCCCGACGCCAGGCTCAAACTCACAAACTGTGAGATCAGGACCTGAGCCAAACTGGCACGCTTAACCGACTGAGCTACCCAGGTGCCCCAATTTTGATCCCAAACTATGAGCTCAGTCTGGCTCTCTGAACCCTTGGTACCTACTACCTGTGCCCATTTCTCTGGCTGACTGCTTTAGGCTTTTACTTATATGGCTCACCTGACTGGTGAGAACAGCCAACTATGCTCAATAGAACTCTTAAGTCTGGTTCCTCATACACAGGCCTATTGTATAGCTGCTTAAATCTTCATGCCAGAGTCTTAACCTAGCATGAGCAGAAGAGAAGTCAAAGAAGAAATGTTTAGCAGACACATAGAAAACACATTTATAAAACTACTGACTTTTGTGAACAAGCTATTGACTAGCTATTTTGTGACTATTTATTGACTAGCTACTTTGTGACTAGTGTGACAATTTAATCCATGACTTAAAAAAAGTTTTTAGTTATTCAAAGCAATATTTAATTTGGCTAAAATATCAATCCAAGATCACAACCAAGATCACAACCTGTTGCTCTCAGGTCCTCCCTCTTATAATTAAAAAACCCTGATCATAACACACACAAGTATAAGAAGACTCTGAAAGGTGGAAAGAAGGCAGATGGGCTAGAAATCTCAGAACTTGAGAAATACCAAGGCAATGAGATCGCTGAGTTTCCTTATTATATCCATATATCCCAGACAGGGTGCTGAAATCTCCAACCCAGAATCACCAACAATCACAAACCAAAAAAGAAAAAGAAAAAAAAACCTTGAAGAAAAATCTGATCTACTTAACTGATGAGGAATAGGGTCACTAAACAACAAAAACATTCTTGGCAATATCCACCCTCTCAAACTAGACATCAACTGTACAACTGTACCTCCCTACCCCAGAATTTCAGTAGGCCTGGGATCAAGTAGAAACTTGATCTTTCACACCACGCCATCCCTACCCCCATAGAGGCAGGTAGTGTATTCCAATTCACCTGACAGGTGCAGTGTCAATGGGATGATCTGGGAGTTGATCTTCCATTTCCCTCTTGCAGAAGCTAAGATATGCTCTAACTCCCCCACCAGGGCAGTAACAGCAGGGCCAGGGGAAAGCTGAGCCTCCACTCCCACCCTGCACCAAGTCTGAACAAAGTGTAAGTCCGTAGTAGTGACCACTTCACTTCCCTTCTACTCCTGGTGTCAGTGAGGCCTAGTGGGAAACTAAACCTCCGTATCAAGCAACAGTAAAGAGATCGAATGAAGCAGTTAAAAACACTACTAGCAGCACTCCTGCTCTTGCTCCCCATCCAGATTCCATGTCACGGGGTCCCAATTAGGAGCCTCCAGCCCCACTCAACACCAATGAGGTAGAATAAGGTAGTATGAGACCAACTAGTCAACACTCCGCTTCCTTTCCTCTGATGCCAGTGGGACCAGGTTGCTGAGCCTCCCTCCCAGCTGCCATCAACAAGGCAGAATCAAGTGATGGGAACCAGGGCTGGGTGGCACTCTACTTCTCCCATCCCTTGGTGTCAGTGGGGCACAAAGTGGAGCCAAGCTTCTGCCTCCTGCTGCAACGAAGCAGTGTGTGTCAGCCCTCTGATTCACACTCTCTGGTGACAGTGACTTCAGCAGCAGGGAGCTAACGTTATAACCCAAGCAGAGATACAAGGCAGTGCAAGTTGGTGACCCACTTTAGCCAGAAAAGTGTGAAGGGGACCAAAGAGGGTAGGTGAAGTTCCACTCTACCAGACTGATACAGTATGAGTCAAAACCCATTTTTACTGGAGTGGTGTCAGTGAACTCAGCAGGAAGCTGAACAAATATGCCCATCTGGCTTTCATGCTATACCTCAACAGGGGGAGTGCCTGCTTAAAAAAAAAAAAAAGATGAAATAGGATCCAGAGCCTCACAGTATAACCTCAAAAATAACCAGGACTCGATGGAAAATCACTTATCATGCCAGAAGGAGGAAAATCATAACATTAACAAGAAAAGATAAACAATAGACCCAACACTGAGATAAATCAATTGTTGGAATTATCTGACAAGGATTATAAAGCAGCCAGAATAAAAATTATTTTAAAAGCAATTTAAAATTCTATTGAAATAAAAAATAAAGAATCTCAACAAATAAATAGAAGTTACAAAAAAATAACCAAATAGAAATTACAGAAATGAAAAAATATAATAACTGAAAGAAAAAACTCACTAGATGGGCAGAAGACAGAATCAATAAACTTTAGGATAGATCAACAGTATTCACCCAATCTGAACAGAGAGAAAATGGGGGGAAAATAACTAACAAAGTCTCAGAGACATGTAAGACAATAGCAAAAGAGCTAACATTCATGATTAGAATCTAAGAAGAAAGTCAGAAAGTAGGGCTAAATAATATTCAAAGAAATAATGGCTGAAAACTTTCTAAATATGGCAAGACATATAAACCTATAGATTCAACAAGATGTAGGGAAGATCTTATTCTACCCAAATAGAATAAACTCAAAGAAGTCCATGTAAGACATATCATAATTAGACCACAGACTATAAGTCATGTGTCTACACTGCAATAACTAGAGCATCCACTAAGAAACCCATGCAGAGCAGTATACATATATCACTATAAACATATCAGGATATAATCCTTAAAATGTTCAAGAAACCAACAGAAAGGTAAGAAAAGAGAAACAAAGAAAAGAGAACCAGAGGAAACAAACTGAACACAAATAATAAAATGGCATACCAATAATTACCTTAAGTGTAAATAGTCTAAATACATGAATTAAAAGAGGTTGGCAGAGTGGATTAAAAAAAAAACTACATGGTTCAACAATATGCTGTCTACAAAACTCACTTAAAATATAACATAGGTAGATTAAGAGCAAAAGAATAGAAACAATATACCATGTAAATCATTTAAAAAAAACAGTAGTGTCTATATTATCAGATAAAGTAGACTTCCCAGCAAATAAAATTACTATAGAGAAATAAGGACATCACATAATGATAAATGGATCAATCCACCAGGAAGACATAACAGTCCTAAAGGTATACATGTCAAACAACAGAACCACAAAATATGTGAAGCCAAAATTATAGAACTCAAAGAATAACAGACAAATCTACAACTAGAATTGGGGACTTTCAGAATTACACTTCCAGGAAACAGACAGAATTAGACAGAAAATCAGCAAGGAAATGAAAGAACTCAACAAAGCTACTAACCATCAGATTTTAATTGCCATATATTAAAAAATTCCACCCAACAATAGAAGTATACACATTTCTTTTTCAAGCACCCACGTAACAGTCATCAAGACAGAGCTTATACTAGGCCATAAAATCAATTTCAACAAATTTTTAGAAGTTGAAATTATACAAAATATATTCTCTGAGCGCAATGGAATCAAGCTAGAAATCAATAACAAAGATGACAAGAAAATCTACAAACACTTGGAAACCAAACAGCAAACTTCTAAACAATGCCTATGTCACATAATGCATGCATTATGTCAGGGGCGCCTGGGTGGCTCAGTTGGTTGAACGTCCAACTTCAGCTCAGGTCATGATCTCACATTCCGTGAGTTTGAGCCCTGTGTTGGGCTCTGTGCTGACAGCTCAGAGCCTGGAGCCCGCTTCAGATTCTGTGTCTCCGCCTCTCTCTGCCCCTCCCCTGCTCATGTTCTGTCTCTCTCTGTCTCAAAAATAAATAAAAACATTAAAAAAAATTTTTTTAATAAAAAAATAATAAACAATGCATATGTCAAAGAAGAAGTCTCAAAAGAAATTTTCTAAATTATACATACACACAAGCCCACACATAGAGAACTGAAATGAAGATGAAAGTACAGCATATCAGAATACGTGAAACGCAACTAAAGTAGTGAAGAGAGTTACATTTATGAGTAAAACATTAAGTGCTTCCATTAGAAAAGAGATAAGTGCTTCCACCAAAAAAGGGAGTTTTCAAATAAATAATCTAAGACTTGCTACTTTGTATACCTGAAACTAACATTATACTGTATGTTAACTAACTGGAATGTAAATAAAATTTTTTTTAAAAATCTAAGCTCCTACCTCAAGAAATTAGAAAAAGAATGGTAAAATAAACCCAAAGCAAGCAAAAGAAAAAAAATACCAAAGATAAAAGAAGAAATCAATTAAATTGAAAACAGGAAAATAATAGAGAAAATCAATGAAACGAAAACCTGACTCTTTAAAAACATCAACAAAATTTATAAATCTACAAGAAAAATTAAAAGAATAAAAAGAGACAAAGATCAACAACATCAGGAATGAAAGAGGGCATATCACTGCAGATCCTGTAGTCATCAAAAGGATAGTTGGGGCGCCTGGGTGGCGCAGTCGGTTAAGCGTCCCACTTCAGCCAGGTCACGATCTCGCCGTCTGAGAGTTCGAGCCCCGCGTCAGGCTCTGGGCTGATGGCTCAGAGCCTGGAGCCTGTTTCCGATTCTGTGTCTCCCTCTCTCTCTGCCCCTCCCCCGTTCATGCTCTGTCTCGCTCTGTCCCAAAAATAAATAAACTTTGAAAAAAAAAATTAAAAAAATAAATAAATAAATAAAAAGGATAGTAAGATATGACTATAAACAACACTCTAAAAAATTTGACAACTTGGGATAGAATTGCTTGAAAACCATGAACTACCAAAACTCAACCAAGATGAAATAAATAATCTGAGTACTCTTATAACCATTAAAGACATGGATCTGTGATTTAAAAGCTATCAGCAAGGGGCAATCCAGTGGCTCAGTCAGTTAAGCGTCTGACTTCAGCTCAGGCCATGATCTCATGGTTCATGGGTTCAAGCCCCATGTCAGGCTCTGTGCTGACAGCTCAGAGTCTGGAGCCTGTTCCAGAATCTTTGTCTCCCTCTCTCTCTGCCCTTCCTCCTGACAAAAAATGAATAAACATTTTAAAAAATGCAACCAACGACAAAAAAGTCTCCAGGTTCAGATGGTTTCACTGGAGAATTCTACCAGACATTTAAAGATGAATTAATCAATCTCTTTCAGAAGATTCCATCAACATAATACTAACACCAGACAAAAACATCATAAAAAAATGAAACTGCACACCATTATCTCTCAATAATTTAGACACAAAAACCCTCAACAAAATATTAGCAAATCAGATCCAGTATATGTATACAATACACCATGACCAAGTGGAATTTATTCTAGGGATACAAGTCTGGTTCAATATTTTTAAATTAATCGATATATTTCACCATATCCACAGGATTAAGGGGAGCAATTATATGATTATATCAAAGGACAAAGAAAAACCATTTAACAAGATCCATCATTTATTCATGATAAAAACTCAGCCAACTATGAAGAGAAGTGGACTTCTTCAACTTGATAGAACATCTACAAAAAACCTATAGCTGACATCACACTAATGCAGTGAAAGAGTGAATGTTTTCCCCCTAAGACTGGGAACAAGGCAAGGATGTACACTCTCACAGTATTTAATCAACATATTACTGGAAGTTCTAGTCACTGTAGCAAAGCAAAAAAAAAAAAAAAAAAAAAAAAGATATAAATAGCAAAGAAAAAGAAAACTATCCATATTTGCAGACACCATTGTCTTCATTTCTATATGCTAACAATGCATTTGTATATACTAAAAACAAGCATGTGGAAACCAAAATTAAAAACACAATACCATTTACAAACACTCCAAAGAAAATAAAATACTTGAGTATAAATTAACAAAACATGTACAAGCTCTGTATGCTGATAATTACAAAATGCTGATGAAAGAAATCAAATAAGATCTAAATAAATGGAAAGGTATATTGTGTTCATGGATTCGAAGACTCAACATAGTAAAGATGTCAATTTTCCCCAAACTGATACACAGGTTAATGTAATTGCTATCAAAATCCGAGCAAGATGTTTTGTAGACACAAACCAATTCTTAATTTTTTATGGCAAGGTAAAGAAACTAAACTAAAACAATCTTTAAAAGGAAGAATAAGGGGCGCCTGGGTGGCGCAGTCGGTTAAGCATCCGACTTCAGCCAGGTCACGATCTCGCGGTCTGGGAGATGGAGCCCCACGTCGGGCTCTGGGCTGATGGCTCAGAGCCTGGAGCCTGCTTCCGATTCCGTGTCTCCCTCTCTCTCTGCCCCTCCCCCGTTCATGCTCTGTCTCTCTCTGTCCCAAAAATAAATAAAAGTTGAAAAAAAAATTAAAAATAAAAAGAAGAATAAAATAGGAGGAATCACTCTACCTTTAACATAAAGGTCTACCAATTTACTACAGTAATCGAAACTGTGTGGGACTGGTGGAAAAACAGACACATAGATAAATGGAACAGAATACAGAACCCCCAAATAAACCAATACAAATGTGCTCAACTGATTTTTGACAAATGTGCAGAAGCAATTCTATGAAGGGGAGGTAGTCTTTTAAATAAATGGTGCTGGAGCAGTTGAACATTTACAGGCAAGAAATGAACTTTGACCTAAGTCGTACGCCTTATTTAAAAAATTAAGACAAACTGAAATATGTCTTAAGTACAAAACATAAAAACTTCTAGAAAAATGACAGTGGAAAATCTTCAGGATCTATGGCTAGGCAAAGAGTTCTTAGACTTAGCAAAAGTATGATCTATAGAAAGATAAACCAATAAATTAAATTTCATCAAATGTAAAAAAAAAAAAAGTTTTGGTCTGCAAGAGACCTTGTAAAGAGGACTGGGAGATAATATTTACAAATCAAAAAAGGCTTAGTGTTGAGAGTATATAAAAAAAATTCTAAAAACTCAACAGTAAAAAAAGTCAATATTTCAATTAGAAAATGGGCAAAAGATATGAGTAGACATTTCACAGCAGAGAATATACAGAAAACAAATGAGCACACTGTTAAGGGCTGAATATGTGCCTTCAAACTCCAAATGTTGAAGCCCTAACCCCCAATGTGACTGTATTTGAATACAGGGCCTTTCAGGAGGTAATCAAGGTTAAAACACATTATGAGGGTGAGGCCCTCATCCCACAGCACTGGTATCCACAAAAGAGAATGAGGAGACTCGGAGATCTCTCTCTCTTCAAACATACAAACATGTCAGAAATCAAGCACCTTGAACTTGGACGTCTAGCCTCCAAAACTGTGAGAAAATAAATTTCTGTTGTTTAAGCCATTCAGTCTGTAGTATTTTGTTATGGCAGCCCCAGTAAACTAATACACACATGAAAAGAGGTTTAACATCATGAGTCATTAGGATGCAAAGTAAAATCATGATAAGGTACCACTACACACCTATCAGAACAGCTAAATTAAAAAATAGTCAACAACATCAAATGCTGGTGAGGATGTGGAAAAACTGGATGACTCATATATTCCTGGTGAAAATGCAAAAGGCTATAACCACATTGCAACACTATTTGGAAGTTTCTTATAAAATCAAACATGCAGTTACCCTAAAATCCAGCAACTGCACTCCGAACATTCGTAGAAGTGAAACAAAACTCATGTTCAAACACAACCTGTATATAAACATTCATAGCAGCTTCCTTTGCAATAGGGAAAGCTGAAAACAACCAACATGCCCTTCTGTGAATGATTAATATAAATGATTAAACAAAATATGGTACATCAATACAATGAATACAATGTAATACTATTCAGTAATAAAAAAGAATGAACTATTAATACACACTACTTGAATGCATCTCCAAAGAATTATGCTGGATGAGAAGCCTATCCCAAAAAGACTAATATTCTATGATTCCATCTATATGACATTCTTGAAAGGACAAAATTATAGAAATGGTGGTTGCCAGGGGTCATGATTGGAGGAGGGAGAGGGTAACTGTGACTATAAAGAGCAACATGAGTAATCCTGTGGTAATGAAACTGTTCTGCATCTTGACTATATCAATGTCAATATCCTCACTATGATATTATACTACAGTTTTACAAGCTGTTACCAACAGGGGAAACTGGGTAAATAGTACACAGGATCTCCATTATTTCTTACACTGCATGTGTCTATAATTACCTCAAAATTAAAGTTTAATGTAAAAATTCCATTCAATTCTAAATGCAAATATTTCTGACCAATAATCTGCCATTATGGTTCTTGAATTCTCTGAAGTAAACACCCAGCTGTGATCAGTGTACTACTCTGTTATGACTTTTATAAAAGGTAAAATTTTCTATATGTCATTCTGACCAGCTGGTGAGCATCATAAGCTTAAACTAAGAGTTTCAATAAGCTTATATCAATAGAACACTCTAGTAGCTATAATAATGATATATTTATCTATACAGTATCAATCTACCTGCAAACATAGAATTTCCTTGTGGCTACTCAAATGAAGTCCTTTCCAGAGGAACTCTGGAGTAGACCTCCCAAGGAGCCCAAAAAGATACTTCTGCCACAATGTCAAGTTCGCAGCTCAATACTAGTCTATGACAGACACCAAAGGAATTGATATAGAAGTAGTAACACTAACCTATTATAACGAGAAAGTCAAGGTTAGAAAATGTTATTTGAGGGTGCCTGGGTGGTTTAGTCGGTTAAGCATCCGACTTTAGCTCAGGTCATGATCTCACAGTCTGTGGATGTGAGCCCTGCGTTGGGCTCTATGCTGACAGCTCAGAGCCTGGAGCCTACTTCCCTCTCTCTCTGCCCCTCCCCCGCTCGTGCTCTGTCTGTCTGCCTGTCTCTCTCAAAAAATAAACATTAAAAAATTTTTAATAAAAAAATAAAGATGGGGCGCCTGGGTGGCGCAGTCGGTTAAGCGTCCGACTTCAGCCAGGTCACGATCTCACGGTCCGTGAGTTCGAGCCCCGCGTCGGGCTCTGGGCTGATGGCTCGGAGCCTGGAGCCTGTTTCCGATTCTGTATCTCCCTCTCTCTCTGCCCCTCCCCCGTTCATGCTCTGTCTCTCTCTGTCCCAAAAATAAATAAACATTGAAAATAAAAATAAAAATAAAAATAAAGAAAGAAAATGTTATTTGAAATCCATTCTTTCTTTAAGTTTTAGGCACTCATATTTTTCTGTTTATTTCCTTTGTCCACCATGTTCTATTCTTTCTCTTGGGCTATCTATACTTTGATTCAGGTTTCATGAGGCTTAGTGAGTACAGTTATAAACACTTATAGCACATGAAAAAAATAAAAATGTTTAAAGTATTAAGTCATTCTTTTAAATGTCAGCATAAGACTTCTGGTTTCCAATCAGATGTGTAAGGAGCTTTAGAAGTCACTATGCTATCCTAACAATAGGTTAAAAAGATGAACAAAGTGAAAAATGAACAACTCTTGCTAGATCTGTTAGAGAAGTAAGGTCACAGGGCAAACCACTGCCCCCTAAATTAGAGACAGATAAGGTGGATACAGAGAATCAGAACTTCTCAGAGCAGAAACCCACAAGAGAAACCTTCATGGGAACCAATGCATGGAAAGAAAAACCTGAATTGTAATAGGCAAATGACTGGAAGCTCACTGTGGACATCAATCTGAGAGATAAAAACTATAGGGGGAGAGGGAAACCACACTTTTGTGAGTTTTATATCCAGGAGCCTTACCAGGTCTTCACAGTAAAGATTAGAGAAAAATCCACTTGTGCTTCTGACAAGGAGAGGGGAAACATATTTCAAATATGATGAAATGTACCAGAGCTTTCTATTCTGTTTAAGAGGCCTGCTCTCAAGAAAAACTATCTTATCAGAGTTTAAACTACTGGGGTTTTATCAGGGCCCAACTGACCTGGCAAAGGGAAATACCCAACTTCAGCCCACCCCAGCCATCCTGTCCTACCTAGGGTGGGAGTGGGGAGGGGTAAGAGGCTGGCAACTGAGAAACATCTGTGAAGTTCACAGTCTAGAGGCACAGGCTCACTGCAAGACTGGGACCCAATCCCAGGACTACTGAATACCTCTCCTACACTCCCACCCACCACATTACACTGCATTACTAAAGACCCATTAACTGCAATTCCTTTCACCTAGAACATCATGTTCTCCTTCCAAAAAATTGGAAGGCACACTAAAAGGCAAAAAACAAAAACAAAAACCCAGTTTGAAATGACTAAACAAACATCAGAACCAGAGGCAGATATGGCAGGAATGTCAGAATTATCAGACTAGGAATTTGCGATTAGTATGAAAAGAGCTTTAATGGAAAAAGTAGACAATATTCAAAAATACATGGGTAAGTAAGCAGAGATATGAAACTTCTAATAAAGAATCAAAAATAAATGCTAGAGATCAAAAACACTATAACAAGATGAAGAATGCCTTTAATGGGTTTATTAGTAGACAAGACATCATTGAGGAAAGAATTCTCTGAGCTTGAGGATATGACAATAGAATTGAAAAGCTGCTAAAACTGAAAAGCAAAGGGAAAAAATGAAAAAAAGAGAGAGAGAGGGAGAGACTCTAAGAACTTTGGGACAACTATAAAGGGTGCAACATATGTATAACAAGAATACCAAAAGAAGAAAGAAAAGAAATAGTATTTGAAACGATTGAGAATTTCCTCTAAATTAATGTCAGACACCAAACCACAGATCCAGAAACCTCAGAGAATACCAAGCAAGATGAATACCACCCTGCCCTGCAAAAAACCCCACAGTTAGGTATACCATCTTTAAACTACAGAAAATCATGACTAAAGAAACACATCATGCAAATCCTGATGGTGAATATTTACGTACACTTACTTAAAGTGAAAAGAATGACAGCAATGGTACAAGAAATAGGAGGAAAGAATCAGGAATATTTTGTTATTATAAGGTACTTACACTACCCAGGAAGCAGCACAGTGTTATTTGAAAGTAGACTTGGGTTAGCTATAAATATATAATGCAAATTATACAGCAACAACTAAAAAAAAAAAAAAGTAAAAAACAAGTAGAACTGATATTCTAAGAAAGAGAAAATGTAATTATTTAAAACGCTCAAATACACAAAAGGCAGAAAAAGTGTGAAAGACAAACATAAGAATAAAAATAAGAACAAGGGCAACAAATAGAAAACAGTAATAAAAATGGTGATAGTGATCCAACTACATCAATCTTTACAGTAAAACTTTGATTTGTGAGCATAATTTGTTCTGAAAACATGCTTGTAATCCAAAGCACCCAAATATCAAAGGGAATTTCAAGAACTATTGGCTCAGTTGTGATCATGTGACATTAGGAATCACGTACTACTCATATTTCAAGACATCGTTCATTTATCAAGTTCAAATGTATTAGAAATGCTTGCTTGTCTTGTGGAACAGTCACAGAACAAGTGACTCACAATCCAAGGTTTTACTGTACTTTGAATGTTAATGATTGAAATCATTAACAGAGTGTATGAAAAATGAGACCCAAGTATATGTTGTCTGGAAGAAACCCATTTTAAATATAAAGACACATGTAGATTAAAAATAAAGCAGTGGAGAAAGATATATCATGCTAACACTAATCAAAAGAAGTGAGAATGTCTGTATTCATTTCAGACAGAGAAGACTTTAGAGCAACGACAGTTATCAGAGTTGAAAAGGGGTATTATGTAATGATAAAGGAGTCAATACTCCAAGAAGACATAATAATCCTTAACAACAGAGCCTAACAACAGAGCATCAAAATATGTGAGGCAAAAGCTTATAGAATTACAAGGAGAAATAAATAAATCCACTAGCATGAAGACTTTGATACAAAAATGGACAGATACAGCAGGTGGAAAATCAGTAAGGTCATAGTTGAACTCAACAGTATCATTAATCAATTGATATAATTGACATCTATGGACTACTTCACCCAAGAATAGCAGAACATACATTTTTCTCAAGCTCACATGGAACATTCACCAAGTTAGGCCACATTCAGGGCCATAAAATACACCCTAACAATTTTAAAAAATTAAAATCATACAATGTCTGATTCCATGAGGAAATTAAACTACAAATGAAACAGAAGAGCTGAGAAATCCCCAAATACTGGGAAATAAAAAAAGACACTTCTGAATAACATATGGGTCAAAGAAGAAGTCACAAGAGAAGTTTAAAAATACTTTGAACTAAATGAAAATGAAAATACAACTTATTGAAATGTATAGTATGCAAATCTATATGATCACCTATGTAGAAAATACATAACAAAATACATAACATACAAAAGTCAATAAATTTCCTATACACTATAACTACATGGAATTTGAAATTAAAAACAGATTACCATTTACATTAGCAACCCCCCCCAAAAAATTAAATACGTAGGTATAACCGTGAAAAACTCTTAACAAAATATATATAAGATCTATATAAGAAAATGAAATGTAGATGAAAGAAAACAAAGAACAATTAAATAAATTGAGAGTTACTCCGTGTGTGGATAGGAAGGCTCAATATTGTCAAGATACCAATTCTTCCCAACTTGATGTATAGATTTAATTCAGTATCAATCAAAATCCCACAAGTTATTTTGTGGATATGAACACACAGATTCTGAAGTTTATATGGAGAGACAAAAGACCCAGAATAGCCGACTCAATATTGAAGGAGAAAAACAAATTTGGAGGACTGACACTACCTGGCTTCAAGACTTACTACAAAACTACAATAATCAAGATAATGTAGTACCAGTAAAAAAAAAACAAAAACAAAAACAAAACAAAACAGACAAAGATACTAATGGAACAGAATACAGAGTCCAGAAATAGATCCACATGAGGGCTCCTGGGTGGCTCAGTCGTTTGAGCCTCTGGCTTCAGCTCAGGTCATGATCTCGCGGTTTCGGGAGTTTGAGCCCTTCCTCAAGCTCTGTGCTAACAGTGCGGAGCCTGCTTGGGATTCTCACTCTGTTCCTCCCCGACTCACACTGCCTCTCTCTCAAAATAAATAAATAAACTTTAAGAAAAAAGAAATAGATCCACATAAATACTACAGTCAACTGCTCTTCAACAAAGGAGCAAAGGCAATACAATTGAGCAAAGATGATCTATTTAACATATCACGCTGGGAGCAACTATAAGACATCCAAGTGCAAAAAAAAAAAAAAAGTAAAGAAAAAAGAAAAAAAAAAGAATATAAGTACAGAGTTTACAATCTTCACAAAAATTAACTCAAATGTATCATGGATATAAATATAAAATGCAAAAGTATAAAATTCCTAGAAAATAACAGGAGAAAAATTAGGTATGTGCAAAAGACACATCCAATAAAGGACTATTATCCAAAATATACAAAGAATTCTTAAATCTCAACAATAAGAAAATAATCAATCTGATTTTAAAATAGGCAAAACATCTGAATAAACACTTCAGCAAAGATATACAGATACCAAGCATATGAAAAGATGTTCAACATCATATGTCATCAGGGAAATGAAAATTAAAACAACAAGATACCAATACACACTTATAAGAATGGCCAAAATCCAAAATACCAACAACACCAAATTCTGGTGAGTATGTGGTAACAGGAACTCTCACTCATTCATTGTTGCCAGGAATGCAAAATGATAGAGCCACTTTGGAAGACAACTTGGAGGTTTCTTACGAAATTATCCATACTCTTACTGTATGATCCAGCAATCACACTTGGACATTTATCTAAAGGAGGTGAAAATGTATCTGCATACAAAAACCTGCACATGAATACTTATGGCAGCTTTATTCATAACTACCAAAACGTGGAAACAATCAAGGTGCTCTTCAGTAGATGAATGGATAAACTGTGGAACATCCAGGCAATGGAATATTATTCAATGCTAAAAAGAAGTAAGCTATCAAGCCATGAAAAGACATGCAAAAAACTCAAATGCATATTACTGAGTAAAAGAACTTGAAAAAGCTACATATTATGTGATTCCAACTATACAACATTCTGGATAAAACAAAACTATGAAGACAACAAATGGATCAGTGGTTGCCAGTCTTTAAAAGGGACGAAAAGATGAATAGGCATAGCACATAGGATTTTTATCCTCAAGAATGAGATTAGTGTACCTATAAAAGAAACCTGGAAGAGCTCCCTTGCTTCTTCCACCATGTGAGGACATAGCAAAAACACCAAACCAGGAAAGAGTAGGAGGGAGGAACCCTTCCAAATATGCCAGCACCGTGGGACTTCCCAGCCTGCAAAACTGTCAGAAACAAATAAATAATGTTTATAACCACCCAGTCTATGGTACTTTGTTATAGCAGCCCAAATGGACTAAGACACCCACTGATAAGCAATAGATCAATAGCATAAAACAGAGAGTCCAGAAATAGACTAGCATAGAAATTACTAGGTGGCATTTCAAATCAAAAGAGAAAGAATGAAAATTTAATGAATGATATTGAGACAAGCCATACATTTCAAAAAGAATAAATATGAAATTATAAATCCACCAGACAAAATTAATTCCAAATAGATTAAAAAGTTAACTAAAACAGCAGTACTATAAAAGTTTTAGACATATGTTGTGTTTTCAACCTGCCTGAATCTAGGTTAGTGTTAGCCAGAGTGAGTTTCTGTTGTTTGCAATCAAAAGAACTTGACACAGAACCTGGACCAGAATTTGGCATGAAATGTTAAAAAAATAAAAAATCAACACAGAAAAACACAATAAACAAAAAGATAGGCAAACATGAGGAAATATTAGCCACATATATAAACCAAAAATAATGTCCATATTTTATTAAAAACTCCTATAAATAAACAAAAATAAACAAATAACCCAATAGAAATTTTGACAACAGATATGAACAAGTACTTAGTAGAGGAAAACACAGAAATGTCTAATAAACATGAAAAAAATGTTCGGCCTCATTAGCAACAAAGAAACACAAATTAAACAACAATGAAAACTCAAGAAAAAAGTAAATATTCGAAAAAAATTGAAAAACGCTAATATGAACATGTAGGAAAATGGTCTTATAAACTATTCGTCAAATTAACACTATCTTCTCAAAGGACAATTTGGTATACATTTATCAGAATTTTATTTTTTTTTTAATGTTTATTTATTTATTTTGAAGGGGGGACAGGGCAGAGAGAGGTAAAGAAGCCCAAGCAGGCTCCACACTGTCAGCACAAAGCCCAACACTAGGCTCAATCTCATGAACCGGGAGACCATGATCCGAGACTAAATCAAGAGTCGGATACATAGCTGACTGACTGAGCTACCCAGGCACCCCATTTATCAGAATTTTAAGCTGGCATTTCCTTTCTTTCAGCAATTTCACTTCTAGGAATTTATCCCATGAAAACACATGTACACAAGAATATAAATATAAATACTATCTGTAAAAAAAATACTACCTGTAATAAGAAGTATTGGAAATAATCTAAATGTTGAAAAGAAAAATAAGTAAATTACGGCATATTCTTAAGAAGGAAAGTGTAACAGTTAAAAACAAGATTGATCTATACACACTAACACGGAACAATTTCCAATGTATGTAATTAAGTGGCTCATATATGATATATTAGATATTTTAAAGAAATATATCTATAATAAAAGAAAAGGCACAATAAAGGATCTAGAAAGATATACACCAAACCATTAAAAGCGGTTTTCTCTCCAGTAAGAAGAAAGTAATCAGAATAAAAAGGGAATTCTTTGCCTTTACTTCTGTTTACTTCTTTTGTGTGTTCATATGACTTATATAATGCGATATTCTATTAAAGAAAGTAAAATGTGAATACCCCAAACAAAAGAATCTCTGCTCTGACAGGCAAAACCCTCCAAATCTAAAATTTTAAGCTGAATACTTCAAGCTTCTTATTTTTCTACTAGAACATTATGAAATACTTTATTATTCAAATTTGAAATTAAAGACACTGTAACAAAATTTTCTTAGTAAAGGTCTAAGAAATATCAGGTTCAACTGAGATTTAATGTAATTATAAAAGCTTATAACAAAATGTAATAGAAGCACTTAATTCTAGGAGATTTAACAAAGTTCCTACTTTTACAAAGACATGATATTCACTAAATTCATTCATTCAAAGTTTACTAACATCAACTGTCGATATTTTAAATGGAGAAATATTCACTTATAGGAAAAAGGAAAGGCCATAAAATACCAGCAAAAACCCTTCTATAGAAGTGTCTGTATAAACATACTGAAGTGTCTTTAGGCAGACTAAATTGCTGATTAGATTCAGCAGCAATTAGGAACCCAATCTTTAATTTTATTCCAATTTCAGTGACTTAGAATCATGTACCAATTTTAATGTTTTGGCATCCTTTCAAAACATGAAAACCTTATGCTATAAATCTAAATATTCAAGGCCATTTAAAAACAAATGTTAAGTCACAAAACAACCAAAATTCACCTGATTTTGATAGACAAATCTTTCTAATGATAAATTAAGATATATATCTGGGGAAAAATATAACTTGACCCATCCCAACTATGACTACTGAATGAACTAGTTTCTAATTATTCAAACAGTAAATATTATGCCTCAAAAGAAATGCTCAAACTATAATAATTAGGTTTAACAGTTAGTAATAATTAATGAACAAACATAGGTGTATTAAAGTGTAAGTTATACCTGATATAGAGAAATTCCAGAAAAAACATTCAAAGTCTATTTATTTCCTGTACTTTCCTTTCAAACTAAATAAATGACAGAAAAGAATAATATACCTTTCTGTTTTGGATTCATTGTCAATTTTGTACTGTTCAAAATCTTGACTAAGAGACCGTAGCTTTTCTTGAAGTCTCTTTTCACGATCTACACTTCCTTGATAAAATTTCATCTCTTTTTCCATCGCTTTCATTTTTTCTTCCATAGCTTTAAACTCGTGAAGAATTAGATAGCTGACTCCACAGTACTTACAAACTTTTTCTTCAGGGGACATCTAGAAAATAGACATATATACATACATACATTGAAATGATATTTTTAAATTTCTGGCAAAGTTCCACTGAGGATGTTATTGCAACCACGCTGGTCAAATGAAGTAAATGCACACTGGACTATGCCATGGAGTAATAATTATGATGTTGCTGACATCTGGATAAAATTTTAAAAACTGGCATGACATTGACTCTGACACAGAATCTTGGAATTAAAAAAGGGTCTTTCAGAGTGATTGCTTCTCCATAGTATCTCTAAGAAAGATTTACTCTTGAAATATTTTCCATAAAATAAAACAAAAAATGATGAAAACATCTTTATAATTCTTGTTTTAAGATGAGTTTTTCCATGAAGTGGAGAGAAATCGCTGGCCTTTCACTGCCAGCTGCACTGTGATCCTGGAGATGCCTCTTGGCTTTTTCAGATCTTATTTTTCCTCATTTATAAAATTATGGCATTGGACCAAATGAACTCTTAAGTTCCTGTTCAGTTTTAATATTTTATGATTTTTACAGAATTTACAACAGAATTCTCTCATATAACCATAAATAGCAAGAACATTTTAAACCCAATCTCTTCTAACTCTGTTCTTTTCCCTTCAGGTAGGTACGGTTATACCCATTTTATAGATAAGGAAATGGAAACCACTGAAGTTAAACAACCAGTTGGTATATGGAGACATTGGGATTAAACCCAGGTCTATCTAAAACCTACCCCCTGTAACCATTTGTGTCATATTTTTCTGCTATGGGTGTGTCAGCTTAACCCTCTTACTTCTTAAATAAATAAGAAGTTCATATATCTCTGGCCAGCATAAGGGCAGTGAAAAATGGAATTCCAGCAAAGTGAAGAGAGAGGTAATTCTTTTTTCTGTCTCAAGTATATAAATATTCCTCAAGTAGACTCTACTCGTCCTGCTATTCACAAAGGCTAAGAGATGGCTTCATTAAATATTTGCCCCAGGGCGCTAAAATGAAAGCAACACTTGTATTCGAGGGGTACTTACTCTTAATGAAAACTCCCTTAAGACTGTAGAAACTGCTCCCACAACTAAGAGTGACACACTTCCCCCACCTGTCAATGCCATTACACAAGAGTCAGTTGAAACAAATAACAAATCTTTACATAGTATCATTTTGTTCATCTAAAGTTCAATAACAAAAATTTCAAATTAAAAACTGCAATACTGTGGGATACAGGTGAATGACCACATCAACCATCTAACTGCCAGAGATACCAAATTTACAGATTTGTAAAACAACAAGTTTGAAACAAATCATAAAAGTAACTTGGCGCAAGCTCTGGACGGGTTCATACAATCTATTCTAACCTGGATAAAAAGTTATCCAGATTCTATTTCAACCTCCCAAATGATGGGAAACTAGTTTGTAAAGCAGCCTGTTCTATCCTCTGACAGCTTCTCATGCTGACCCCAAATCTGCCTCCCTGGTAAGTGCACTGGCCCTAAATCTCCCAGTAACCATGTGGAACAACCCTAGACCTCGTTCTAATATTTAAAGACAGCTATCAGGAGCACTCCATATCTTCTCTTCTCCAGGTCAAGACTTCCAATTCCTTCAGCTGTTTCCCATATGACATGGTTTTGAATTTCTTCCTTATTCTGAATAATTTTCTCTGAACCTGTTCCAGTGTTCTATACATGTTTCAAAGTTTGGTCCCCAGAATTTAATACTCCAGCATGGTTGGTCTCACTAAAACAGAGTAAGAGAGGGCTCAAACTTCCCTCATTCTAGTATCTCATAGGTAATATCATTGGTAGTATCTTCTAATGCAACCTTCGTTCACAACAGTCTTTTCTATTTTTTATATGTTGATATTATATATTACTTGCTTTTGTGTTAAATAAAGCCCCTATTAAAAAAAATGCTTCAGTGTGAAACCATCTTTCATTATATTAAATATACCAATCTATTCCTTCTCACCTATGTTTGCTTTTTTAGAGAATTCACCTTCTACAGTCCTGGCTGCTCTGGTAATGTGACTAAATCTCCCTCCACCCATCAACCGTAGCCATGGCTGACTGGGGGATGAGGACTGGATATCAGACCTAGAAGAACGAAGCCCTAGGCTGGGATGAGCCAACCAGACTTGTAAGTGTTGAAGACCCTGGTATTTGGGACACCTTTAGGGCAGCCTGAATGGAGGCGGATCTTCCACACAGAGTTAGCCACATTACTGGAATGAGAGAGAAGGGTGAGCAGACATACACAGACAAGATGAGACAAAGATAATCTGGATCCAAAGTAAGAGAGGAAAAAAGGAACCAACGACCTTCAAATTCCTCACTTCAGTTACTCGTGCAACCTAGCTTCCCTACCTGTCCTTTGGGATCCATGCCCAATCTTCCTGCACTATTCTCTTTCCTCCTTATGCTACCTATTTCTTGCAACCAATAACCCCCATTCTATTGTGTATCTGGTTTTTCACATTGAAGTGCAGAAAATTAAATTATAATTATAATGTAAGTAAATTAATAACATATATATCTGTACATACATATCTTAGACACATATATCTTTTTCTTTTTTTTTAAGTTTTATTTTTATTTTGAGAGAGAGAGAGAGAGTGGGGATGGGGCAGAGAGAGAGGGAGATACAGAATCCAAAGCAGGCTCCAGGCTGTGAGCTGTCAGTAGAGCCCAAAGTGGGCTCGAACCTATGAACCACAAGATCATGACCTGAGCTGAAGTCGGAAACTTGACCAAATGAGCCACCCAGGTGCCTCTGACACACATGTATCTTAAAGATATGTATGTGTTAGACTCCCTTTATGTATTGACTTGGTGTGCAGGAAATTCTAAGCTTTGTGTCTCTTTGAAAATTGATCCTTATAAGCTGTTTTATCCATCTAATTCATTGATTTAAAGTGTTGAATATGACAAAACTGAGGAAAGAACTCCATAGCATGTCATATCTACTTGGTTGATACTGATCTATTACTCAGCACATTTGAAGAGTTGAAGGTACAACTTTTCAACTGATTATTAATCTATCCAATTATTTTTATAATCAGCCTATATTTACCCATATTGTCTTCAGGAATATTATGGCAAACTCAGTCAAATGTCTTCATAAAGTCTATACATTCTATAGCTACTATAGGTCCTGGACCTAGTAACTGTACACAACATCCACATGCTGATTCTCTTAATAAACATAAAATTGGCTCAAGGGTTACTGTTTTCTCTAGTATATCCTCACAAACCATCTTTTAATAAATATGTTCTAGTATATTGTCTGGAACTGAAATTGAGTTCCCTGGTTATAATTTATGGCCATTTTATACCTGGCATGGCATTTGTATGTTATCCTCTTACTCTCTATGTCTTCTCAAAGATCACCAAGAGTAAGTAGCTCCACAATCCCATTCAAAGGTACTATCAGTCCCTGGGAATATAACTTATCTAGGTCAAGAGACCTGAACTAATTCAGAACAGATGGGTATTTTCTTATAATCCCTTTGCTCTTGTGAGTTTTGGTTCCTTCTCATCAATTTGAAAATTATATTGCTTACTTGAAGGCACTTTCATTCCTAACCTTATGCCTATTAATCACAGTTCTTGCCCAGATTCTGGCAAAATGCTTTATCTTCATTCTAAAGAAAACTCTTGCTAGGTGGAGCTCATCTGCAGCCTGATGTACAAAACAGAAACAGTATAAACTTCACAGCTACAAAAGCTATTAGAATGTTATTCTAATATTCTAAACAGCAATCAAGGCAGGGGCAGGTAGAGCAGAAATACATAAAGTAATACATTTTATAGAATAGGTATTCTAGAAGTTCAGCAAAGAATACCCAAAAAATGATACCATGAGCTAGAAAACAAGACAATCAAATTACAAAAGAATAAGTCCATAAGAAGAGTCTCCAGAATTCACCTAGTACGATCTAAATTACTGAATGATCTATGTTAGATAAGTATATGGAACAAAAGTTTTCAGTATTATTAACTTGTAAACAATTTTCCATAAGCAAAAATACAACAGAAAAAAAATGCAATAACACTTTCAAATTCTTACTGTTTGTATGGGCTAATTACTTAGGATATTTCTGTGAAGCTTGAAAAATTATGAAATACTATAATTATATTCCCACATGAAGTAAGTAAGTACCTGTTTTTTGTGAAATATAATTTGTGCTTCACTCTTATAACTTGGCATTATGTCATCATTTTCTAAGTAAAATAATGACATGCTGTCATTCTTGACAAAAGACCTATATCATGAGCAGGATATTTTTGCTTTCTACAAGACATGCTTTGGAGGAGGCATCAACAAATGCAATATATTAAACAAATGTAGAGTCATTTAAAAATAAATTACAGGGGTGTCTGGGTAGACCAGTCAGTTAAGTATCTGACTCTTGATTTTGGTTCAGGTCATGGCTCATGGTTTGTGAGATCAAGCCCCATTTCTGCACTGTCAGTGCAAAGCCTGCTTGGGATTCTCTTTCTCCCTCTCTCTCTCTCTCTCTCTGTCCCTCCCCCACTTGCACTCTCTTTTTCTCTCCCAAATAAACATGTTTTAATTTTAAAAATTATAAACTTCTCAAATGTGGTATTTGTACTTTTAAAATTATAGTTACAGTAACACCTTAGATTGTGAGTAACGTGTTCTGCAAACAGGCAAACATTTCTAATAAATTTTAACTTGATAAACGAGTGATGTCTTACAATATGAGTAGTACGTGATGCCGAACATCGTATGATCACAACTGAGCCAATGGTTCTCTCTCTCTGTCACTGCGGGATTGCAGGTGATCATCTCCCATGCTCAGATGCTCAGTCTCAGGCCACACTGTTTGGCACAAACCAGTGATTTTTTTCAAAACGTTGGAAGGTGCCCACAACTGGCATCAGTGTATTTTTTGTCACTTCAAAGCACCTATGGACAGTCTTTTGCTTTTCTACACAAGAATAAGCTTAGGAAGGCTTTGCTTCATTCTAAGTCAGGCTGTCTGCAGATAGAGACCCTTTCCTCTGTGGCCTTATTACCAGTTACATTAAATACAGTATATGACAAGAGTTTATTAATGCCATACTGTAGTCAACATCTGTGCCAGCGTATACAATGGCACCCCACGTAGAGAAAGGTTGAAAAGAAAGGTGGTAAGAAGGAGTTAATTGCACTGGAAGTTAAGAAGGAAATCATCGAGAAGTATGAACAAGGTATGCAAGTGGCCAAAATTACAACATTTTGTAAGCAGTGTATGTCTGCATCTCATCTACAGAGAAGAAAAAAGGCAGAGGAATCCCTCACTTCAAATGAGATTAGGGAGATGTGTAAAATCTGGGAAATAGTGTAAAATTTTGTAGAAAAGCACCACTCAAATAAGGCTATAGCAGTGCAAGCAATGAAATTGTTCAATGACAATGCAATGTCACATTTCTGCGAAATCCTCGAAAGGAAGCAAGAGCAAGTGTCATTGGATAGGTTCCTTGTTAAAATTGCACAAAAAGAAAAAGATTCCATTGAGCCAATAGATAGCAGTGATTCCCTTAGTGATACTGGAAGTTGTCCTACACAATAACCCTCCTCTCTCTTGTCTCCCTCACACCAGCCATGAAGGTTTTCAAAGGTAAGTACGGGTTAATTTATTTTTCTTTATATTTTGTATTTTATTTATTATTTTGCATTATATTACCATACTGTAATCATTTTTATATGAATATTTTTGGGTTGCAGAATGAATCATCTGAGTTTCCATTATTTTTTATTGGGAAATTTGCTTTGATATACAAGTGCTTTGGATTACAAGCATGTTTCTGAAATGACTTATGCTTGCAAACCAAGGTTTTACTGTATTTAATACAGAAGTGATGCAAATTTTTTAAAAGGTTAAATTAGGCTTCGAATCCTTTTCAAAGCTCCTGTCTGTGCTTGAACTAGAAAAGGCACTCCAGTAACTTCCTGCAGCCCAACTGCACTATTCTCTGCTCTAAAACTGTTCCTCCTTTCTTCTCCCACCCATCCCATGCTTTTTGTACTTGGATAAGGAGGAAAGAAACAGATAAACTATTCCATAACACAGTATAAAATGTGACCCCTTCTAAGAGGTTCTCCACTTAAAAAGATGCAAAGAGGGTCTAGCCAGTGAATTTCATTTGGTTTGGGAGAAACATTTTAAGACAGAACAGTGGAACTTTTGAATCACTAGTTATACAGGCCACCTGACCATTTCATAAGGCCATCAGGACCCTTCCTTATCAATAAGTCAATGTGCTATACAACCAATTTAAAGATCAATTTTGTATAGAACATCTACAAAAACCCCTATAGCAACATAGGAGCAATAGTGAAAAAATGAGTGTTTTTTTCACCTAATATCAGGAACAAGGCAAGGATATATATTTATTCTCTCTGCTCATATTCATCATAATGCTGCAAGTTCTAGCCAGAGCAAGAAGGCAAGAAGTAAATGCCAAGAGAGAAAAGAAAAGAAAAGAAAAGAAAAGAAAAGAAAAGAAAAGAAAAGAAAAGAAAAGAGAAAAGAAAAGGAGGGAAGGAGGATGGAATGAAGGAAGGAAGGAAACTGTCCCTAATATGAGCCGACACGGTAGCCTACATAGAAAATCCTGAAGAATCTACAATAAGACTCCTAGAACAAATAAGTTCAGCAAGGTCAATGATTGAAGATAAACATAAAAAAACCAATTGTATTTGTATACACTGCCAGTGAACACATGGACAGTGAAATTAAAAATACAACACCAATAATGATTGCTCAAAAAAATGAAATGCTTAGGCTTAAATCTAACAAAACATGTACAGTAGTTGTATCCTAAAAACTATAAAATGCTGATGAAAAAATCAAAGATCTAAATAAGCAGAGAGACATACTGAAGACTCAAAATATTAAAGATAGCAATTATCCCCAAATTTATAGGCTTACTGTAATTCTTATCAAAATTTCAGCAAGATTTTTTCTTTAGACAGGATTCTCAAATTTATATGGAAAGGCAAAGAAACTAGAAGAACCAGAACAATCTGGAAAAAAATAAAGTGGAAAGAATCATTTTACCTGATTTCAATACATACTGTATTGCTATAGTAATAAGACTGTGTGGTATTAACAAAGGGACAGACGCAGAGATCAATGGAATAGAACAATGAACCCAGAAAAAGATCTGCATAAATATGCCAAATTGATTTTCTGCAATGATGCAAAAGCAATTCAGTGAAGGAAAGATTGTCTTTTCAATAAATGGTGCTGGAACAATTGGATACCCATAGGTTAAAAGGAAGAAGGGAAGGAGGGATAGAAGGAAGGACCTTAAACTAAACCTCATACCCTATACAAAAATTAACTCAAAATGATTATGGACTTAAATGTAAAACATAAAAATATGATTTTAGAAGGCAAAAAAAAACCTAGGAGATTATCTTCAGGATTTTCTAGGCAAAGAGTTCTTATACTTGATACCAAAAGCATGATCCATAAATGGAAAAATTGATAAGTTGGATTTCATCAAAATGTGAAACTTGTGCTCTGAAAAGGACCCTGTGAAGAGGAGAAAAATACAAGCTACAGATTGGGAAAAAAATATTTACAAACCCGTATCTGACAAAGGACTATTATCTAGATTACACAAAGAACTCTCAAAACTCAATGATTTAAGGAAATCCAATTAGAAAACACATGGTCAAGGGGCGCCTGGGTGGCTCAGTCAGTTAAGCGTCTGACTTGGGCTCAGGTCATGATCTCAATGGTTCATTAGCTTGAGCCCCCATCGGGCTCTGCTGTCAGAGCAGCCCTCTTCGGATCCTCTGTCTCTCTCTCTCTCTGCCCCTCCGCTGCTGGTGCCACACACACTTTCACAAACAACTGCGCTCTCTCTCTCTCACTCTCTCTCAAAAAATAAAATAAACACTAAAAAAATTGTTTTAATTAAAAAAAAGAAAACACATGGTCGAAAGACATGAAGAAACATTTCACCTAAGAGGATACAGATTCCAAATAAGCACTTGAAAAGATATTCATTGTTAGCCATTAGGAAAATGCAAGTTAACACCAAAATGAGTTATCACCATATACCTATCAGAAAAGCTAACATAAACACTAATGACAACATCAAATTCTGGTAAAGATGCAGAGAAGCTGGCTCACTCATGCATCGCTGGCGAGAATGTAAAATGGGACAGCCCAAACTGGAAAAGTTTGACAGTGTCTTAAAAAACTAAACATGCAATGCAACTACTGTACAACCTAGCAATTGGACTCTTGGGCATTTATTCCAGGAAAATGAAAACATATGTTCGCATAAAAACATACACATGAACACTTACAGCAGCTTTATACATAATAGGCAAAAACTGGAAAAAAACCAGATGTCCCTCAATAGGTTAAACAAACTGTGCAGTACCTTTAGATTGTGGAATACCTCTCAGCAACAGAAAGAAAAAAACTACTGATACATGCAACAACCTGAATAAAGCTCCAGAGAATTACACTGAGTGAAAAATCTAATCCCAAAGGGTTATATATTGCATTATTCAATTTAGATAACATCTTGAAATGACATAATTACTGGAGATTGATGGTTCCCAAGGGTCATGAATTGGGGATGGGAGGTGGGGTAATGGAGGTATGTGAAGAGGTAGGTTGAGGTAAATGCGACTATAAAAGGGAAACATGAGCAATTCTTGTTGTGATAGAACTGTTCTACATCCTGACTGTATCAATGTCAATATCCTGGTTGTGAGAGCATAGTATGGTTTTGCCAGATGTTACCACTGGAGGCCATGGGGGAAGACGGGGAAGATGGGGAAGATGGGGAAGAAGAAGCTGGCATCTCTTAGTATGATTTCTTGCTACTTCATGTGAATCTACAATAATCTTGAAATAAGAAGTTTACTTGTAAAACGGTAAAAATAAAAATAAATCAATCTGGGACTAAAATACAGAGATTAATCCATAAAGAAATTTTATTGAACAATGTTAAGAAATGTTGGCTTCAGACATAAATTATATATGACACACTTATGTTTATATAAATATGTTTCTAAAGTGTATTTCCTTCAATACCTATTTTTCCACTGGGAAACCTCACCTTAGTAGACTCCATGACCCTCTGTGGCCTGCCAACAGAAGTATTTTAGACTCAAAAAAAAAAAAAAAAAAGAAAAGGATTTTGGACTACAAATTGACAACTGCAGATTTTTCAAGATTTTAGGTCACAATATTAACAGAATAGTTTCTCCAAAAATTACATAGCTTCCTATTCCTTTTGTCATTAGGCTTTAAGACTAAAATTGCTTCAAAACACAACACACATACCCACGCCCACACATAAATATCACTACTTTTCCAGGATGCTAGTGCTAACATTTCTATGACCATATTCTCTTTCTTTTTCCTTTAACTCAACACAAAATCTGACCCTAGCCACAGTGGCCCAAAATGACCTGGAAAATTACGTTTATTTTTTCTGGCAATGACAATCTGTGCTTGGAAATATAAAACTGTTATTCTGAATAAATTTCAAAGTTCCAAAGTACTAAAATTACTTTACTGAAACAGGACGAAATGAGCTGTTACTGCTAGGGAAAGGGATTGTTATCCCAGAAAGAACAGTGTGCACTCCAGCCTGCACCACCACTTGTGTTTTGTAAAATAAACAACTCTGGTCTCTTTATTTTACTTTGTGTTCTGTGGTAATAAATATCTCCTGAAGCTAAAAATCCTATTACAAGTGTTCATTTTGTCACCATTTTAAAAAAAAAAACAAGAGATCAGTTTTACTTTTTGCAAAATAACTAGTTTTTTCCATAGTTTGTTGGAGTTGTTTTGACTTCTGCATATGTCCCCTGGTGAAAACAGCAAAAGGAAAGTTGTTCGTTGCTTTTTTTCTAAAAAGAGAACTCCGTATGTCTATAATATCAGTTGACATTCAGGAGGGGAATAAATATAGAATTATTACTTTGCTGATCTATAAGTACTGTTCAAGTTTTAAATCATGGCAATAAAGTCCTAAACTTAGAACAAGTTCATTCTGCTTCCAGAATGTTGCATGACAATTCTAGCAAAGCTGTTGGATATTGGAGGCCAGAGACAAGTAAGAGTTAGTTCAGTCTTGAGAGAGTAGATTCAGAGATATAGTCTAAGTACACACAGACGTGAACTGTAGAGTCTAGCAGCAGACAAAGCGGGCAAGTGTGGTCCTGCTCTCCAGTACATAAGCCTGTTTTATATTTTCTGCCACTTAGGGATATCGACGTCTGAGGCATGTCTCATGCTTGGTCAGAAACTGTGACAAAAAGCAAAAAGATTTAAGAATGAGAGTCAAAAGATTACTTTATTCTTTCTTCTCTAAGATTTCCTAAGAAATGAGACCAGGGGGAAGTAATTTAACATTAGGCTTCTAATCAGGCAATGGATTCTTTCAATATAACTGAATGTCATCAGCATTCTTCTCCCTACTTTCCCCACCACCTTTACTTTTTCTTGCAACTCTATTACTACCTGTTTTGCTATTAATAATAGAGTGTAATACACCTTCACATTCCTTACCATGTATCTTTCATGTGATTTATTGACCATCTATTTCCAGATCATACAGCAAAAGTATAGAAAGAAATAAACAGGAAAGGCTCACCTTCTCTTCTACACTAACTTTCCTTGCCTAGACACAGAAAAGAAAAAAGAAAAAAGAAAAGAAAGAAACACAGCAGAAGCTTTTCTAGAAAGAAGAGCCACATAAGAACTAATATAAAAAGTTAACAGAAGAACAATTAAAAAAAAAAAGCCTTTGAAAGACCTGTCACCACCTACTGACCCACACACCTCAGTTATTTGTTCATCCAATAGAGAAATGAGCAAAATTTCAAAGCCATGTGGGAAAAAATGATTTGTTTTCTTTATCTTAATAATGCAATGGTTCTAATCTGAGGTATTCCTATTAGCATTATAAGCTATATACCTATTTAACATGATTCTGTATGAAATGATGTATGCAAGTTGACTAAATAGATATACTGCCTGATCAGTAAGCAATTTAACAAGTTACATAATGGACAATCTAGATGAATCAAACATAGGTAAGAAGTTGTGAAAAAGAAATAACTGACTTATTCTTGGACTGTGCTTTAATAGGCTGTGGCTACGTGTACACATTTTTGTTGCTTTATAATCAAGCCCAAAACAGTGCCTAGCACATAATATGCACTTGATAAATATTTGTGGTATAAATGTATCTAACTGGAGTCTGAAAAAGTGCAGAGCTGCATTTTACATTCTAAACATTCAGCAGGACCAGGGCTACAATCAGCATAATTGTCCAGGGACTTAGGCAGCTGAGTTTCTCCTGATGTCCCTCCTCTGCACTGTATGGACAACTGCCTGCCATTCCTGCCTTGAGAATAGAACTGTAGATTCGTGAAAGGTTTGGTTTTTATCATTTTTAAACGATTTACTTATATAGCACCTTAAACATGAGAAAAAGGCATTTTACAATTCTCATAAAAATCTTGTCCAAATAAATACATACCTAACTTGGCCAGCTTTTTTTCACCAGTAAGTTTCTGTTACGTTGGCCTAGGATGCCCTATTCCCCATCTGTATATAGAAATACTCAGCTTTCAAGGGCCAATCCCAATTCTGTCACCCACATAAAGCTCCTCCATTGACCATCCTCCCCTACCTGTCCATATCAAAGAAGATACTACCTTATATGATATTTAAATCATATACTGTTTTTTACAGTTATTTTTTTAATTTTTTTAATGTTTATTTTTGAGAGACAGACAGACAGAATGTGAGCAGGGGAGGGGTAGAGAGAGAGGGAAACACAGAATCTGAAAGAGGCTCCAGGCTCTGAGCTGTCAGCACAGAGCCCGATGCGGGGCTCAAACTCACAGACTGTGAGATCATGACCTGAGCCGAAGTCGGACGCTCAACCAACTGAGCCACCCAGGCGCCCCTGTTTTTTAGAGTTATTTTTTCGTGTCATTATATAGCCTCTTCCTTGGGATCTGCAGTATGGATATTGTTTCTTCCAGACTGTTTTGTTTTGTGTCTTTTAATCTCTACCATACCAGCTTAGTATTTGCAAGGAACTCAGTTGAGGGAGAGAGGAAGGATATTCCATGTCTTCAAACACATATAAGCACCATTTCTCAGATAAGCATAGCATAGTTAAGCTCTCTCTGTGCTTACTATCTCTTACGTTCAATTTAAAAGGCGAAGCAAATTAAATGCAATGGTTTAAAAGGTCTTTTCTGGGCTTTTCCTTTCCAGTGCCTGCTAGGTTGCATTTTACATAAATCTGAAGGACATGCAGTAACATTAAGCATTAAGTTAAATCAATGGCATGATTAATGCTAACAGGCAGCCCAAAGCAACATGCACAAAGGATAAAAGCATATCTGAGGGATGACTACAATTTTTAATTAAAAAGTAACGGATTGGTGGTTAATTAAGAGTTGACTGTAGATTTACTGAAAACCCTCAATGATTAATGATAGTTAATGTTTGAGGTTTTAATTCACAATCTGTCAATCAGTTTCAAAGAGACGTTTTAAACATTATACTGTTAACAATGTATGCATTGCCAAACTAAATACAGGATAAATGCTTCTGCCTGAGGACAGATATGAACTCACAGGGAGGAGAGCAGGATAGAAACTGAAAAATTTTTAACCAGATTCAATGAGTTGATATACATGAAAGGGTTTAAAACAGTGCCTGGTACATGATAAGTGGGAAGAATTGAGGTGAAATTGAAACAGCCCGTTATACGGAGAGAGACACAAAAATTTAGCATATCACAAAATGTTACAAACTGTAGCTGCTATAATGTTTTACTACTAATTATTTGCTACTAATTATTTGTTTTTGCAAATAGGGGGATCGTTTAAAATTTTAAACAGACCCATTTATTTCCATTTTTCAAGCAAGTTTTTTGTTTCTGAAAAGCTGCCAAAAATATATATATCTAACTATAGTATTTGGACATTCCTGAGGCCCTCTTTTCACAAGAGCTCCACAAACAGCTGGTCAAATACTGTGCTGAAATTATAGATGTCTTCCTTCACAGGTCAAACATTCTTTGCACTGAATTGAATTCTACAATCTGGCCATTATGATTGTTCCCCTTACACTCCATGAAGTAATTGCAGATCCCCTGGCCAAAATAAATATAAAACCTCTGAAATCACTCCCCCAGGTTTTGTTACTATCTACCTTTTTTTATATATAAATTTTTTAAATGTTTTTTATTTATTTTTGAGACAGAGACAGGCAGAGCATGAGCAGGGGAGGGGCAGAGAGAGGGGGAGATATTACTATCTACCTTAAAATGCTCTCAATGTTATGCTGTAATAACACAATATAATACCATACCTTTTGGATTTCTTCAGGTAACGCGTGCATGGGGATGTGACGATCCATAATTTCTCAAAATATGCAGAGGGAGTTCTGAAGTAAAATAATCTAAAAACATTGATGGCAATGGTCAGAATTGAAATTATGAATAAAATTCAAATTAAAAGCTATAAATTCTTGGAGTAATCAGAGATAAATGGTGATAACTTTTAACAGTTATTTCATCAACTCAGTATTAAAAGGTACAACTGGACCTTTTCAATTAGCTATTACGCCAATAGAACAGGAAAGATAACAGATGACTAAGTAAGAAATATTTTCTTCCTTTAGAACTTTATAGTCTAATTGTAATTTCTATGGTGGTTTATTACTAATTATTTGTTTTGCAAATACAGAATAAATGTTAATTTTTTTAAATTGTTGTTAATGTTCATTTATTTTTGAGAGAGACAGAGTGTGAGTGTAGGAGGGGCAGAGAAAGGAGACACAGAATTCAAAGCAGGCTCCAAGTTGTCAGCCCCAGAGCCTGACGCCGGGTTTGAACTCACCAACCGCGAGATCATGACCTGAGCTGAAGTTGGACACTTAACCGACTGAGCCTCCCAGGCACCCCTAAATGTCACTTAAAATTTTAAACAGATTCATTTATTTCTGTTTTCTTTTTTTTAAAGGGTTTTTTCCAAAAAGCTAATAGAAAAATATCTAGGGGCTCCTGGGTGGCTCAGTCAGTGAAGCGGCCGACTTGGGCTCAGGTCATGATCTCGCGGTCCGTGAGTTCGAGCCCCGCGTCGGGCTCTGTGCTGACCGCTCAGAGCTTGGAGCCTGTTTCGGATTCTGTGTCTCCCTCTCTCTGACCCTCCCCTGTTCGTGCTCTGTCTCTCCCTGTCTCAAAAATAAATAAAACGTTAAAAAAAAAAAAGAAAAATATCTAAATATAGTATTTTAGTTCAGCAGATAAGAAAAACAATTGTGACATGAATGCTGGTTTAAAGGATGAAGTACAAAAAATAGAGTTATCAGATTAAATATGATATGCAGACACTGAAAAGTCATGAAACCGTGAGACGTGCTAATTTTACTCAAGATGAACACTTATATAATTTTACGCAGATATTTTACCTAAATAAATTTTCATTTCTAATATAACAATTCAACATAAAATCCTATTACTACTTTCATAAAACCACACAAGATGAATGGAGGGAGCACTTTTGGTTCTTTTTTTTAAAGCTTATTTATTTATTTTGAGAGAGAGAGAGAGAGAGGGCATGAGAACGGGGAAGGGGCAGAGAGAGAGGAAGGGAGAGAAAATCCCAAGTAGGCTTCGCACGGTCAGTGTGGAGCCTGATGCGGGGCTCGAACTCAAGAACCAGGAGATCATGACCTGAGCTGAAATCAAGAGTCAGAAACCAACTGAGCCACCCAGGCACCCCTGATTTGTGTTTTTTGTTTGTTTGTTTGTTTATCTTTCCCAAATATGGAGAAAGAATACACAGTCCAGTTTCATGAGAGATGCTTATATATTCATCTAAGGACTTGAGGGGCAGAAAGGAGGCAGCAGAGATGATACAGGCACAATTCCATAGCAATGAAGAAAGTCTGAGGGCTGGGAGTGGTAGACTAGGAACAACCGAGGAGTTCAGCAAAGAAAGATGTCTTATCTTTCTGGTGGGAGAGGCGAATTAGGGAAGGCTTCCTGAAGCTATTTGCTTTTGAGCAGAGCAGGATTTTGACACAAAGATAGACTAAAGAGGCACAGTACTCTATCAGATACAGCAACCCAGGCACAGCGAGGTGTCAGGGAAATTGTAGTTAACAAAAGTTCCTGGAGCGGCAGTTTTTGGTTTTTTTTTTTAAGTCGTGCAACCATTGGTGGAAAGGAAATTCCCCATCCCCTTGTGTTAGCACAAAGCCTGTTGTTTTAATGAGCTGCTGTTTAGAACAAATAACTAATGAGCTGTCTTCCCATATAAACATAATATGTATGTTTGGTAAAGTCAACTAGAGTTAACTATGGGGGTAAAGTTAACTGCCATAGCTAACATAGGCCCACACAGCCAAGTACATAATAATCTGACGTTTGGCAGACTGTGATATGGCAAGAGCTCGTTATTCACAGAAGGCTCATTATTCTCTCTTCTGCCATTTTACAATGGACTTACCATCAGTAAATAAGATGGCATTATCTTAATTAAACTCTACTGGGAGTACAATTTTTCCTAAAATTGCCAACTAAATCTCCTTTTTAAATTCCACCCACAAAATTATTTGAGAGCATGGATCTAGTGACAGCATAAACAAAGGACCAGTGGAACATATTTGTTTAGTAGCTTCTTTATCTGTAAAGGTATTCCAACTTTGGGTCCTTCTTATATAGCAAGTAGGAAAATTTGGCAGGTTCTGATTGAAGAAAATATTGCCAACCCAGAAAATCTCTCTACAATGCAGAAAGAAAACAATTTTATTATTGAGTAAGCATTTAACTATACTGTGATGCACATCAGAGCCAATCTGCTAAGGAGACTACAAAGACAGAAAGCTCACTTTTTTTTTTTTTTATACAGCCATGTAGATACAATCCATTACATATACGTTCTCAAGAGAAAAGGTAACTCGTCCTCAACACAGTGGGCTATACACTTTCATAGTTCGTTTCCAATTCACCTAGTGATTGAAGTAGCTATCTGCACTGGTTAATTGCGATTGTTCTAAGGAATACAAATCCCTGTGATAGAATCCGTGGTTTCTAGAGGCGCCTGGGTGGCGCAGTCGGTTAAGCGTCCGACTTCAGCCAGGTCACGATCTCACGGTCCGTGAGTTCGAGCCCCGCGTCAGGCTCTGGGCTAATGGCTCAGAGCCTGGAGCCTGTTTCCGATTCTGTGTCTCCCTCTCTCTCTGCCCTTCCCCCGTTCATGCTCTGTCTCTCTCTGTCCCAAAAATAAATAAACGTTGAAAGAAAAAAAAAAAAAGAATCCGTGGTTTCTAAAGGAAGGAGTCGAGGGAGAAACTCCCAAAGGTGATAAGGAAATAGGGACGCCGTCTTCCTTGATGTTTACATTTTAAAGAGATGGTTCCCACGTCCTCAAGAAAAACATTCTGGGTCTTTAAAAAGATTTGCATACGTATTAAAGGAATAGAGGCATTCACAAATTTACGGAATTTCTCAAGAAAAGGAAAGAAAAAAGTCGTTCACCCACGGCAACACGTAGGTGGAAAAATTTTTGATTTTTTTACTTTACTCTTACATTATTTTGTATGTTTTATCAAACTAGTTTCTTTTATTCGTTCACATTACATACATGTAGACTGCCCTTCAGCGAGAAGTGCGGTGAAACTGGCAGCAGCCACGTAAGTATTTGTGAACCTGCTCTCTTAACAGGATCGTGAAGAAGATGTCGAAAATACAGAAACGTCCTTGACTGTTCACTTCCGATTCCCTTCCCTCACAGCAGTGTCACGTTGGGCCATTAACTCACGTCCAGCTTTCAGGCCCTTCCGTAAAGAACTATTCCCCTGGCGTGAATCACCCGCAAAAGAGCAGATCAGCGTCAGGTGAAACGGAGTTCACGCTCTAAGACATTCCTGAAGAGGCGGGATTTTCCGAATAGAAACCAACTGCAAGGCCAGCCAAAACTGCTTGGAAGTGTTTTGAAACCCGTCCCTTCCTAACCCCGCTCCCTGGGGACCTGCTGTGGCAGGAAGAGGAGGAGAAGGGTGTGGGGGTGAGGCTGAGCGGCGCTCTCAGGGAGAGTAGAGGACTGGCGGGCTGGCGGAAGCTGTGCCGGGGCCGCAGAGAGGGGCGGAGGGGACGCTCGGAAGCCCCAGCCCCTCGCCGCGGCGCCTCGACTCAGCTTTCCTGCCCTCTCCCCCGGTGCCAGCACGCCTCCGCTCCGGAACTGCGTCCCGGGGGGCTGGGTAGGCGGGGGACTCAAGGAAGTCATTCATTGTCTCTCACCTAGACCTCGACTCCGAGTGCGAACGGCTTTCCCGGTCTCCCGGGAGACCATGCTACCCGTCTGCCCGACGTCAGGGCGCGGTGACGTCACGGCCCACGCCCCTCGCCAACGCGGAGGGGCCTCCCTTGCCCCGCCCCGGGCCACACGCGCCGGGCGGAAGCGGGAAAGCTGGCGGTGGGGTTGAGAGGGAAAGGCTTGTTTTTTGCTGAGCGCTGTGTGAGAGAAGGGAGGGTCGCAAAGGGCAAGGCAGAGGAGGGCGGGCTGGAGTCGCGGTAGAGGCCGCTGGGAAGGAGGGAGATGTCCCTAGCCCCAAGACTAGATTAGAGAGAGAGACACTGCCTGCGGTGGAGGCCCAAGTCCGTGAACCTCTGACCCCAGGCTCTAGAGCCCGTGTGGCGGAGACAGCAGTGGGCAATCATTGTTCTTGAGCGGAAAGAAGAGAAGCCTGTAGAGCTTCTCTGGGTGTAAAGGGAAGCGCTGGGCATTGCAGCGAAGGCAATTGAGAAGGCGTTAAAATTTTCATTCTAGCCCCAAAGTAGTCAAGATGTAAGGGCTTAGTTCAGAAGGTATCTTGAGACCGCCTACTCACAAGTTGTTTATTTATAGAAGGCTGGTCACGTTTGCAAGTGACTTACTTTCCTTCATTCATAAAGCAAGTATTTACTGACATACTACTAAGAGATGAGCACTGCATACCAGAATGGGGTGATGCTCTGTAACTAACCCAGGTAGGGGCAGCTATTGGTATGATTTTCAAGTGACTCATTAATAACCCCAATCTCTCCTGAATACATGAAGTCAAAAATGCAGCTCTGGGGCGACTGGGTGGCTCAGTCGGTTAAGCGCCAACTCTTCATTTGGGCTCAGGTCATGGTATCACCGTCATGGGATCAAGCCCCACCTGGGGCTTTGTGCTGAGGGTGGAGCCTTGAGATTCATTCTCTCTCTCTCTCTCTCTCTCTCTCTCTCTCCCTCCCCCCCCCCCGCCTCCCTTTCTCCTTGCCCCTCCCCTGCTTGTGCATGTTCTGTCTCTCTCTCAAAATAAATAAACATTAAAAAAAGAAAAGAAAATGCAGCTCTTATACGAAAAAACTATCAATGGCTTACCAGCAGGGAAAGAAACTTGTTACCATTGAATGAAGTACAAAGAAAATTAATTAAAACCTATAGATTTAGAGGTGATCGAATGATGCAGAGCAGTGCTGAAACAGTAGTCAAACTGCTGATGATAGCTGTTTGTTAATGAAAATGACAGGACGAAGTACTGACCACTCCTAAAAGCCTCGTCCTCAAAGCACTGAAAGTCTTGGAGATAGATGTACCCTGTACCTGTACCCTAGCTGATATTTTGCCCGCCTGCCAACGACTTTCAGTTTCCACCCCTCAAAGAGCATTTTTCTTCATCTGAGAAAGATAAACGACAATTACAGGATTGAAGAGAGGATTAGGAGAGGGGAGCCAATGAAGTGGTCAGGGACAGCATGCTTATGAGAAGCATAAAGAACTTTCACAACTATTCACGTTCAGTATGTTTCTTTGAGGGACAATGAAAATAGGACTGTTCTTAACAATGGGGAGTTTAGACATAGGTCACACACACAAAAAAGCAGTTCATCTCGATCGACTGAGTGCTTTATCTGGAACAGAAATTGCACATCTAAAGCAAGATGATTCTTAGTCTAGTTTGGCTAGTAGTGTGATTATTAGCATTAATATTTATTATTTAGTGTATATAAGGAAAGAAAACACTTCAAGGATAGGAGAAAATACCGCAGAAAGGCTGTTAATTCATTCTGAGTTAATTTCATCTGTCCTTAGTCATCTCTACATTGGCCTTGAGACCAATTTTCCTTCCACCATAAATGTCCACACCATAAATGTCCCTTAGACCTGCACTGCCCAATAAGATAGCCACATGTGACTGTACAATTTAGTTAAAACAAAATAAAAAATTCCATTCCTTTATTGCACTAGCCACATTTGAAGTTCTCAGTAGTCACATGTTGCCACGGCATCACACAGCCCATATATAGAACATTCTCCTCATCAGAGAAAATTCTACTGAACAGTTGCAGGCCCAGTAAGAATTTCAAGGATAAAGAGCATTGATAGATTGCGAGGAATAGCTTTTGTTAAAAAGTAGCAGTGAAAGGTGTTATTCCTGAGGACCACAGCACAGATGAAGAGTTGTGACAGGGTGTTATGAAATAGATTTTTTAAAAAAGTAATCCTATAAACCTTCTCCCCGGGTTCTTGTGTGTTTATTCTTGGCTTTTCATGATCTCAATCTCTCCTTCTCTCCCTCCCTCTCTCTGGGCTCTTTCCTTGTCTTTTTTGTTTTTCCACTACTCTAACTCGCCCCATTACTGGCCATACTGGAACTTATATAGAATTTAAAATGTTCCCATCATTGGCCATATTGAATAAAGTTTTGTGTTATTCAGTTATTAAATTTAATTTTTTTTCTTTTAGAGAAAGAGAAAGCATGGGAGAGGGGCAGAGGGAGAGAGAGAGAGAGAGAGAGAGAGAGAGAGAGAGAGAGAGAGAGAATCCCAAGCAGGCTCCATGCTCAGTGAGGAGCCCAACACAGGGCTCAATCCCACCACCCTGGGATCATGACCTGAGCCAAAATCAAGAGTCTGATCATGCTCAACTGACTGAGCCCCCCAGGTGCCCCTTGTTATTAAATTTTAAATCAGCTAAGTTTCACTTTTTACTGTGACTTTTAAAAGTAATCTGGTGGTAACCAAATTAAGTTCCTTTTCACCTCCTCTGTGGCCTTTTATTATTCTTTTTCCCCTGTGGGTCAATGACCCCTGAAAGAAAAAGTATAGTCCCTAGTTTTGGGAGAACAACCTCTGTAAAGTGACTAAATGAGGGCTTTCCACAATGTCTGCAGACCTTTGTGTTGTAGTATTAACATTTATGAGAACACAGTGTCTGCGCTTTTGTTTCTGTTATGAATTTACCTAAGATATTGATCCAGCAGGGTGTTGTCACTCATCCCATTCATTTTGGTAAGTAATATTATTTCCCTTCCCCTTCCCCTTCCCTTCCGCCTCCCCCCATAAGAGGCATGTGGAAAAATGCGTACTTTGTTAGCAAGTCTGATGAAAATATCAGGAAGTCTACCCAAAATTGCTAATTTCAAAGTGAGTTCAGAACTGTACCAAGGGAGCATGGCAAAATTATACTTAGCCCAACTTTATTTTTATCCTGTGAACCAGAACATAGTACCACACTATTCCCTCAAAAGTTTGAATAAAATGGTTGCAGACAGGCCTCCCGGGTTGGAAGCAACCACGGCCTTCGCTGCTATTTCTGAGTTCTATCCCATTCAACTACAGAATTTTTAAAAAGCTAACATTTATTGGGCTCTTTCTGTTTGCCAAACACCGCATACACAATATCTCATTTATTGAGAACGCTTCCAAACATAACTCGGTCAGATCGTACTTATTGTTTACTTTTACCCAAATGATGGAAGTGGCCAAGGGCATGGCCCAACAACACATGAGCACTGAAGTGTACTTGGACTGAAAGTATAAGCAGAAGCACCTGGGCCTCATGTATTATGTCAGTTGACTCTGCCAGCCAGTCAGTGACCAAAAGGCATCGGCCTACTGTAGATTAGTAACATATGTAAATACTCAAAAAGCATTGAATTCTGGAAACTTAACTTTGTTTTAGACTTACCATTTTCCAAACTTTTCTGTTACAGCTTCCAGTTTTCAAAAAAGTGGTCAGCTACAAGTGACGATTTGCTTTGTTTTACTCACCCCAACACATTTTATTCTCACCAAGATGTGGATTAGATTTTTTTCATAATACTGTTTTTTTAACTGCTAATCAACATTTAAAGTTGTAGACTCCTTTGTAAAGCTACTTTGTATATTTTGGATTTTTTGTTTTGTTTTTTTAATGTTTTATTTTTATTTATGTTGAGAAAGAGAGAGAAAGAGGGAGGGAGAGAGCACAAGTGGGGGGAGGGGAAGAGAGAGAGAGGGAGAGAATCCCAAGCAGGCCCATGACCTGAGCCATGACAAGAGGCAGAAGCTTAACCGACCAAGCCACCCAGACTCCCCTACTTTGCATATTTTGAATTCCAAATAACCAATCTAAAGGTGGCTTTGGCCACAAAATACTATTTGTGGGGTGTTGCTCTGTATATTTTTGAATCCATCCCATGTGTAGTATAAACTTTAAGTATGTAATAAAATGAATGTCACACTGTTTAGCATCTCTCTCTAGGAGTTCAAATGTGTTGTGATCTGTGCAATAGTTAAGTTCTATACTGAATTCTTTTTAGCCCTAAGAATGTAATTGTTGAGCAAAATTCCCAATGAGACATCAGGCCTTTAAGTGATAAATGTCAACTCTCAAATATTAAAAGTAAGTCAGACACTACAGTGAAACCTTTAATGATTATAAATGTACTCTCTTGTGGTCTTGTGGTCTCTTGTGGTCTCTTGTGGTTCACTACTGATAAGAGTTTTAGCCAAAAATGTACTGTTTGCCAAATATAGTTTAATATTTGTTACATGAATATATTTCTTTTTGAGACATAATTGATATAGCACATTATATTAGTTCCAGGTATACAACATAATGAGTCAATATTTATATATATTGTGAAATAATCACTACAGTAAGCCTAGTTAACATTCATCACCACACATAATTACAAATTTTTTTCTTGTGATGATAGCTTTTAGGATCTATCTTCTTAGCAACTTTTCAAATATACGATACAGTCACTATGCTGTACATTACATCTCAAGGATACATTTACTCTCATGAACATATTTAAAAACAAAAAGAATAAAGCTCTCATGGCACTGACTTAAAACTCTTGTAATGAATTTGATACTCAAATATATGGCACTGATAGTTCTTTAAACTCTTAGCGTCCAATACACAGCCTATAATAAATGTTAATGAATTCAAAGACTGAAAATTGAGAACTGCCTTATATATTTAAAAAACAGCTTTTGTAGAATTTGCTTGTTTAATGAAATTATAGCTCATTTCTGAGATTTCCATAGGAGTCTAATGAAGCATCTGAGAGTCTAATTCATATGTGTTTTGATAAGTGATTGGCAGAAGTGATTTCATTCTACCTTTGTAAAGATGAAATTCATGTTTTGGTACCTATAATTTTAGGTAACAGTGGAATTTATATGAATCAAATTATAGCAACTTTCTTGTCATTTCGTTATATCTCTATTAACAGAATGATTTGATTCTATTAAATAAGGAGTTGTGAATCATCTTAAAGATATTTTCTTATGAATTATTGATAAAAAATATATCAAATAATATTACCAAACCTATAAAACAGAAGAAAAAGATTAAAACACTCATAGTAGCCCTGGTTTGCAAGGGTTTAGAACAATAGCATTCTTAAACATTGCTTTTAGGGTCAAAAATTTTAGGGTAATACATTTATTATGTTGTAAACAACCTGAAATATTCAAAACTATTGTAGTAAACATTTGAGCCCCCTTCTTCCTTTTGTTCAACAATCCAAACCTCTTCACCGTCCCCTTCCCCTCCCCTCAAGCACAAGTGAATCAGCCCAACTCCAGGAATCAGCTCAGATTAGGTCAATTCTGCTAGCCCCTTCCCCTTAACCAGTGGTTTAAATCAGAAATGGGCCTATGACCCAATTCTGATCAAACAGGCCCCAAGAGAAGCCTGCTAGAAGCTTTTGGGAGGCTTATTTCTTATTAGTACATATATTTAGTGTTCATGACAGTCTCCTTTATAAATAATGTTTAAAAGTTGGAAAAGCCAAAACATGAAATAAATAGATATATCAAATATCAAGATTGTGCACCTGTTAGAAATGATGATATAGTTCTTTGGTGATTAATGTCCCAAGCAAGTTAAAAATAATATTATAAATCCCCCCAAAAAGTATTCCAAATAGCATTCTAAATATACATTTTGTTATTTATGTCTATAAATATATATTTTAGGATACCAGAGCACTTCACAGAATCAACAGAAGAGCTGAATAACCAAGCTTCAAGAAAGCAGGAAATAAGCCTGCTTTGAGAACTTCAGATATGAACTCTTGAACTATAAAAAGTCATGGAGTCTCAGCCCTTTAAATCTACCACTTAATGATGGTTGGTCCATTCTCTTACAGTCTCTGCACATGGCTGACAGTCTGGTTTTGTCACCAAGAGGAAAAGAGGAGGTTTCTGTTCCCGACCTCCAGTTAGAAAAATGCCAGGAAGTGACTCTGGCACACCTTAAGTTATACAAGAATCCCTTGATCAAACTGCTGAAGCTAGGAGGTATCAGGTACATGCTTCCTGACCAGTTGTGAGGATCATGTAGGCAAAGCCACACATGATGAACCTCCCTTTCTAATTATAGGCCTAGAAGAATAGAGGGGCAGTTCTGTAGCAGATGAGTGCTGGGCATACAAAATAAACATCCCCACATACACTTAAGAATTAGCTGGGAAAACATTCTAAAACTAAACGGTGACTTTCGCTCTCTCTAAGTAAGAGAGAAGTGGGGAGGTAAATATGTGTATTTTGAAAAATACTTCCTAGGACTTTATGGTAGGTATCCTAACCCAGCAGAATCCCTTCTTCAATAATAGTATGTTACCTGTATAACAAAAATAAATGTGTGTGTGTGTGTGTGTGTGTGTGTGTAACTAGGCACTTTAGGTCTAAGGGTAATAGTAATAGGGAAATAAATGAGAGCTTAGATCCACCAAATTAAAGTTTAATTAATAGCAAATAAGCTAATGTTGAATTTGAAAAACTTTTAGTCCAGGGGAATGGTTTTGTGTGTTAAAATGTTTTGGTGTTAATAGGTTTGATTTGCCCTCCAAACTTGATTTATCTGGAAATCTACAAACATACAAGTAACAATAAATAGATATGAGCAAAAAACACTTTTGATTACATGATCTTGACAAGGCATCTTATTATGTCTGTAACCTTTTCTTTTCATTTTTAAATGCTCTTGGGACTCTTGAGTCCCCGTACACAAGAGGTCTCTCCAGTCAGTCTGCCAGGGAAATCAGGTACTTCTGATTTAAAAAAACAAAACAAAACAAAACAAAACAAACAAACAAACAACAACAACAACAAAAAAAAAACGCTGGAAAGAACACTTTTAGGAGGAATGACAGCGTGCACAGAATCCCGACTATGTTATTTCATTTTTGTGCAGAGTGGACAAAATTGCCTCCTAAAGCCGCCATCCTTGCTTTGTTCCTTTCTGTGTAAGCATGTCACACGAACCGCACCTGTGCGCCCTGCCTCTTAAAGTTTTCTTTGTAAAGTTTCCTCGGCGTGATTGCTTATTGATTAAGCAGCTCTGGTTCCCAGTTTGTCTAATAACATCCTGTGTGAGCGGGTTTTATTACCGAATGTTACCGACGTTCTGATAACAAGGAGACGCGTGTCCTCCCCGGTGAACTCACTCCCTTCCCCAGAAATATAGCGTGACTCCACTCCCGGCTGGGGTGGTAAAAGTGGAAACCCGGCGCCGCCCTCCGGCACCTGCGTCTCCCGCCCCGCGGCGGCGGCGACCGGCCAGGCTGCAGAGGGCAGCCACCGGCACGAAGTGCGTGCGGCCGCCGGCCGGCAGGTCACGCAACCCCGGCGGCGGCGGCCCCGCCCCCGCCGCCTGCTCTCGGCGCTTCCGTGCTCGCTCAGGGCTTCCTGGCGGGCATCGAGTCCTCCTTGCGTGCCGACCCGGCCGAGTAATCCGGCAAGGAATCCCTGATTCCGCCTGGCTCTCGGCACACCGCGCCCTCCGCCGACTTTAGCCCGAGAGGGTGATGCCCTCAACTTAAAGACAGAAAGTTTCCATCTCCGCTGCTGGAAAGCAAACACCTCAGGCGGCGGAGGGAAGGAGAAGAGCAACGCCGGCGAGGAATCGGTCTCGCCCCGCGGACCCCTCTCGGTTTCCTTAGCAGGAGTGGCGCCTGCTCGGCGCCTTCCAAGCTTGGCGGCTCCGTGGTGGGGGGTCTCGGGTCACAGCCGCATGGGGGTGGGGGTGGGGGTGGGGGGGTGGCTCCCGCCCTGCCCATATTGCGCAGAAAGGAGTCGGGCGGCCCGCCCAGGGCAGGGAGACCCGAGAAGGGGCCCCCACGGCGCCCCGACTGCCGGGAACCCGGCGCGCGCTGACGCCCGGGGCGCGCGGGAGGCGAGCTGCGTTGCCGGGCGACTGACCCCGGCGACCTGGCGCCTACTCCAGAACTCCAGTGGGTGGCAGCTGTGCCTCAGGGGGCGGTGAGGGGCAGGGCCCGCTGAGGCTTAAAAGGGCGAAGGCCAACGCTTGGGAGGTTAAGTTATTTGTGGACGTCCGGGGACCATTTTCTGGAAAGAGAATGGTGGCGTTACTAGAAGTAGTAGGGACTTCCTGCATCGCGGGCCTCGAAGGGGCCACCGGGGCGCGTCTCCCTGAAGACTCAGGGGTGAGCAAGCCGGCTGCCCCCGGGGCCTCTCACGCTACGCCGCGTGCAAGCGAGGAAGCGCGTGTCGTGACGACCGGCGATGAGATCAGTTTGCATTACCACAGCGTCGGGGCTGGCGAGTGCAGGCTGTCACGCAGCCGCTGCCGGGCCCAGACGCGGCTCTGCCCTGGTGGCCGTGGCTGCGGCCGCCCCTCGAGTCGGCTCCGGCAGAGGGAGCTGGGGGTGAATCAGCCCCCTCCAGGCGGTCGCGCGGGAAGCGTCAGAACTATTCCCGGAGGCGGCAAGGGGGTGGGGAGACCGAGAAGAAAACCGTGCGAAATGCAACTTGCGCAGTCTAGGGTGCTGGACTCCGAACAGCCCTGTTGGCACACTGAAAATAACCTCTGTGAATCGGTGTCTTACAAGTGCCCAGTAGGTAACTGTCTAAAAACCACTACAAGACGGAACTCAAGCGTCATTAAAATGTGCCTTTAATTTGTTTATATTACTTCGTTTAACAGGCAGTGCACATGGCTTGCAAATGCGTGCGTAAAATTTAATTTATAGAGTCAAGTCTGTAGGCATGGTTTGGCAAGAGGAATAATTGCAAATTCGGTTAGAGAGGGCACAGATTACTTAAAAGGATAAATGAACTGAAAAAAAAAAAATTCAGACCATGACACAAGGAAGCCATTACATTCATCTTTTCATGGTTTTGAACATCTTGTACCAACTCAACCATAGTCCGCGATGGAAACTTCTAATTAGACACAGAAAACGCAACTATTTAGCTGTACCAGGCAAACTTTTTAAGTCCTGTGTTATAGATACGTGATTGACATCCATAACGTGGAGAAGTAGATCTTTAAATTTTTTTGTATTTCAGTCATTTCCTTAGTGAGTCAATGGTAGGTATGTCACTATGAAACGATTAGGATTAATCACAATGTGTAGAAAAATCTCGGCTCTGAATTTAAACATCCGTTATGAGATTTTTTTAAAGATTGTAATGTTTATACAGTGTGAGTTCAGTAAGGAAATAGGGACTTGACCCTAAGTGCTTAGGAAGCTGCATTAAATGAATATGTTCAAGGAAGGAAGAAATGAGTGAATGAATGAACATATAGGCGGTACTCTCTGATAGAGCTGTGAACTAAAGTGTCATGAGTAATGGCAGCCCTACCTCTGCTTCATGACTCATCCGTGATCCTCCTATGATGGAAATAATGCTTACAGCATAGGTACCTCACCAGAGGTGTGGGGAGGAGTGTTCCTTACAAAAGGTGCTTTGAGATCTTTGGAGGAAGGTGATACATTCAGTTATTATAAATAATACACTGCTGTTATGACAACCCATATGTAAAATTACAAGAGTATAAAATAATGTTTGAATACAACTATGCCACCAATTTTGCTTTGTACTTAGTTCATCAAGTACTGAGCTACAGTGTGGGAGGCTTCACCCTTACATGAACTAGTTGGCTTATAGATGTTTCCCTGTCAGTTAACAAGTATGTGCAAGGAAAGTTTTAAATACGCATTGAGTTGTATTTGTGGTGATGGTTTTTTTATACGAAACCTGAGACTTCTGGCCTGTGAAGTGCCTAGGAGAAAACTAATTTTTGATGACTCTTCCTAATTTGATCCGCGGAATTTTGAAGATGAGAGATCTTCTTGGTTTAATTTCCTATTGCTCAATGACTGACTGTCTTGGATTAGAGATTTACTCAACATATTAAGGGACCTACTGCATGTCAGACATGGTGCTAGGGGTTAGGGATAGAGCAGTAAACAGACAAAACTGAAGGATTACCTAATATTTCAGTGTTTTCGATCTCTAGGTAAATGCAGATCACCTTAGAAATAGTAATACATGACACATATCTTTGTGTCAATGTAAAACTTGTTCCTGGTCTCAGCTTTTACAAGACATCTCTAGAGAGGAAAAGGAAAAATCAAAACCATACAAAACAATACTGCTATTTTCCATCATCCTGCATATCAAAGTTCCCTCATCTTTCTTAATACCCTCTGCCATCATTTGAAGGCTTGCCCTTGTTGCCAAGGCACCACACACTTGTGCAGTTTGTTGACTGTATGATGGTGCCTTGCAGAGGAGGTGGGTAGGCATTGAATTCCAGCCCCTACCTTTACCTGCTAAGACGTGTATCGTATCCACCTGACGAAGGAGTCTCCTTTTCTAGCTTTTGTTTTGTTTCATTTTTTTTTTTAGAAAGAGAGGGTGGGGGAGGGGCAGAGAGAGAGAGAGAGAGAGAGAGACAGAGAGAATCTTAAGCAGGCTCTATGCCCAGCACGGAGCCCGATGTGCGGCTCAATCTCACAACCAGGAGATTGTGACCTGAGCCGGAATCAAGAGTCAGATGCTTAACCGATTGAGCCACCCAGGCACCCCTCTTTTTCTAATTTGATCATAGCACTGTAGGGCCACAGTGGCTCTCTTGGTTCTTCAGAGTTCTCAGGCAGCTAGTTCCCATCTGCCCCTTGACATGTATTTTCATGTTATGTTGAATAGCACTGCTCTGAGCTGCAAGACAGGGAACATTGGGGGATGGGGAGAAGCCAAGGCTGAAGAAATGAACCAACAACCCCTATCAGCTTTTAAGATATTTAAATAATAATCAGATAAATGAAAACTAGCTGAGGCATGATGCTGTGTGAAATGTTCTGCAGCAAAAAGGAAGCAATGGTAGAGCAACAAAACTGCCTTTTCAGTTTTAGCAAACTGGAAGAACTGTCAACTCACAACAGGTTGCCTCAGTATTGCATTGCAGCTGAAGAACATGATACAGTCGGACCACACGGCTCAACCTTTTGGCAGAGCTCATTTGTGGGATTTGATACCAGGTGATTTGATATAGGATAGACGTCCTGCTGAACCCTAGGGATGGCTTTGGGTATTAAAGTGTTTTCCTTTTGCCGTTGCTAACTTCTCTGTGGTCTGTTGACATTACGTCATGTTGCAAACAATGAGTGGTAGAGACTGCAGTGTCAGGATGTAGTGACCTGATTAGTCCAAACTCCTGCAGGGGAGACGGGCAAATAGATGAGCCCCAACAGGACCTGAAGAACCATGTCGTTTTGAAATCCTGGGTGGATGGGCCACGCCCCGTGTACACCTTAAATCTCTTGGTGCTCTGAAGGTATAATCGTTGCTCAACAACTCCCAGGACGGAGTAAATTAGTTCTTTATATGATTTGATGATGATAAAAGTTTAAATGTAACTTATTAAAATGTGCAAATGTGGGCGTAATAAAAATATATTTTAAAACTTGGAATTAGTATTATACGAGAACATGAAAATGACCCAACTGCATTAACACCTTTTTACAATATATTCTCTTTCTGGCAGTAGTTAAGCAGTTAGATTTGTGGCTTAACACACAGGCTAAAGCAAATGTAACATATGAAGGAATATGATTGCTTTATACTGCACAATTTATCATTTTATTTAGCAAGTAAAGATTCCTAGGGTATTTCTTAAATTGATTAATGATTATTGTTTCAAAAGCCTTGGGAGAATATTGCTTTGAATTTTATTGAAATCAAGAATATTGCTTTTCAGTTTTCAAGTTGGGGAAACAAAGAGATTAAGTAAAACATGCCATGAATCCTATACCCACCAAAGATAAGAATTAAAGCAATTGTGGAACTTTACACGCAGAGCACACCTGGTAAATGTAGTTTATTGCTATAAACCGATTAATGTAATTCCCACTCTTGCAATAATAAATGTTGCATGTCGTAGATTGTTTTCTGTTTGAGAACAGATACTGCCACTTGTCGATATTTACATTGCTAGTACCCTGCAATCGATGATGATTGAATGAATCAATTAATGAACGAGTATGAGAGAAAACCCCTAAGAACTGACCTCCAAGCACTCCATTCGAATCCCTAGACTCTCCCAGTTTCTCTCTTGCTCAGTGCCTTCCCAGATCATTGATGCTTTACTTGAGCAATCAGGAAAAAGGAAGCAATCCAGATGGGAGGCTAGCTGTGGTCAGATGCCTCTGAAATGAAAAAAAGTATTTGCAGATGTTTCAACAAGTGCAGGGGTTGAGCTGAGTCTAGGCCACAGGAAACAACTTCCACACCTTGGGGCTACTACAATAAAGGTATCATCACTCACCAGCACAGGGTTCTGTTGGAAACTTGAAAAGGCCCTCAGGATCGGAATGCTGCATGAATCCAGACTTGCCTCAGGAATGCCGCAAGTGATCAGAACTAAGTACAGAAATTAATATGATTTGTAAAAATAGCAATAAAGATCATAGTTACCTGGGAATCAAATCCTTTAATCACTTTAGACAAAGCTAATGAAACTAAAAGAAACCATCATTGATTTTGAGAGTCTCCTTCTAAATTAGTTGGCCTTTGGCTTTTGGAGAGCAAAGTTCAAATTCCAATTCCTGTCTGACAGGAAAATAAGTCAGATACAAAGTAGATAGATAGTCTTTTAGCCTCCAAACTGGAATAGCAGTGCATAAAGATCTGAATCTTGAAGAGACTTTGTTTTTAGAGTTGCTGAATTCATTCATCTACTCTGATATTTTCCACTGTGCCTTTTGAGGCTGTTCACTAGATTTATGATATGTGCCTGTGTTAGCTGATCTGTTCAAATGTAAATAATAAATTTTAAACTTTTTAATGAAAAGTGCTAAATTCTATTCTGTTCTGTGCATGCCCTCTTCCTGAGCACATTAGCTTTTTAGCTGCACAGCGGACGGTGGAGCACATGGTCGTAAGTACCAATTGCTTAATAAGATACTAATAAAACACAAAGACACTTTAAAAAATGCTCAGAACTAAGCTCAGCCATTTTCTATTTTTATGCCCTGGTCATATTACTACCTGAGCCTATTTTCTCATCTCTCTCTCTTTTTTTAAGTTTATTTATTTATTTTGCGAGGAAGAGAGAAAGAAAGAGAGAGGATGTGTAAGAGGTGGAGAAGCAAAGAGGGGTCAGGTGACAGAGAATCCCAAGCAGGCTTCCTCTTATCAGCGCAGAGCCCACCCTGGGCTCAGTCTCATGAACCCTGAGAAGACTGAGCCAACCAGGTACCCCTCCTCTCTCTATAATGTAACAGCTGAAGAATGGTATTTTGTTTTTGGCTCAGGGAACAAGGGAGAGATTTTCTAAAACAGTGATTGGAATACTTGGCAACATTGGATTTGTTCCATAAAATCCTAAACATTTAAATTGAGAAGAACTGATAATAGCATAGCTAGCTATAGACACTTGACTAATAGAGATCAGCTTTTCATCAACCCAAAATGAAGTTTTTAGAAAATTACAAGGAACGCAAGAAAATGCTGGCACTATTATTAAAATTGATCAGGATATTTTGGGGGATGGAGAAAAATTAATTAGCCCTAACATTATTAGAGAATTATACATATGTTGCTATTCTTAGCAAACTGCCTTTTGTGAATATTGGAATTCAAAATGCAAAAAACTAAATGAGAATGCTGGCAGCAAATCCTTTTGTTGTCGTTTAAAAAAAAAAACACCTCAGAGGTATATCAGATTTGCCAAGATTCTTTGTTATAGAATTGGATCATTAGAATAAGGAAGAAATTTAAATGTCAAGGTCAAATTCCTCATTTTATAGATGAGAAAGCATATTCTCATATTAAAAACATTATTACTGTCATTATCATCATCATCTTTACAGGTGCCACTCAAGGCACCCACATCTGTTCTGGGAATCCAGCAGTGAACAAGACAGATGTGGTCTCCTGCCCTGAATCACTTAGTTAATGGAGGAGCTAGCACCAGAAATGAGTCTGTGGGTTTCTAATTAAAAGAGCTTCCATTAATCAAGTACTGACTCTAGACCAGGCCCTAAGTGTTTCACCTACATTAAGTCACGTAATCTTCACTAATTTACAGTAGGGTGGAGCTTGTCTTCCCACTGCTGACGTCTCCTTCCCTGTGAAGGGAGCTCCATTAACGCAATAATCCTGGCTTCTCTCCCTGCCTTATTTACTCTGCCCAAGGGGAGATTAAGTGACATCTGAGTTTGGAAAGAGTAACGGTGCATGAGTAGCCCAGCCCCTTCTCTTCTCTTAGGACAGAGGTGCCTAAAGGGAATATTTGTTCTTTGCTCTTTTGGGCCCAAAGAGGAACAAGGCCGAAAGAGGCCTCTTCAGGTCTTATGAGTGGGGAGATAAGTCCCATAGTGGGGTTTTATATTAGGAAGCCCACTTTCCCATAGATATCAGCTTTCTCATCAATAAAATCTGTGTGTGTGTGTGTGTGTGTGTGTGTATGCAAGAGAGAAGCATTTTGTAAAAATAAAAGAGCAAATAAGCAAGTGCGTACTATCATATCTGAATCATCCAAAACCAGCCAAATTCTATCCGGTGTGCATGTCTGTACCTCACATCCTGACCCCACCTGCTACAGCACTGAGGAAGTAGCATCTTAAAATAATTTCAATATAGCCTTCTGGGATCATATGCCCAAGCACTGAGAAGCTTGCACAGCAGGCTGGACCTGTTCCGGATGGCACATAATTAACCATCATACCTTCTAGACAGATTTGGTCCAGTTTTCCCAAATTCTAAAACTGTGTTTGCTGTTGGGCTTCTTAGGAGACAAAGTGGTAAGATGAAAAGAGCTGGGGATTTATAGAATTGGAAGACCCAGATTTGAGTCCACCCTGAGTAAGTCTCTCTAACTTTGAACCTCTGTTTTTGCCTCTAAATAACAACACAGATTGCCTTAATGAGCTTACATAGTTGTTTGAGGCCCACAGAGGAAAATGCATGTGCAAGGGCTTTGTAAATTGTAAAGAAAGATAAAAATGTCAGTTGTTTTACAGACTTAAAGATACAGACTCTAGATAATAGTTCTCATGTTAACGATAGGTTTTAAGCTTGACTTTGTACAAAGATGTTTGTATGGTTGGGTGGCTGATAGTGGCCTAGGTGGTTATTATTTAAAGGCTAAGAACCACTTCACCAACTAAGCTCTCCCCTCTCCCAACCAACATTACTTACTTAGTATAATTAAAAAATAAAAACCTCTCTTCCATTGCTGTCTACATTTTTGCCATTAATCTTCGGCCCTAGATGATACCTCTCTCAATGACCTGTGAATTCTGAGCAGGATTATAAAATGCTTTTCCACTAAGAAAAAGCAGCAGCAAATGTGAGAAGTGGGGTCAAGGTAGGGAGGATGATAGAGAGGCTGAAGGCAGGTGAAAGGCATAGAAGAGTCTAGGCTTTTCAACCAAAAGTTCTGATAAAGAAACTGAGGAGGGAGCAGAAGGTAGCCAGGAACAAGGGAACATTGTGTCAATGTGGCACCTTTTCCGTAAGTTATTTTAAGGTTTGCTCCCTCTGATCCGTCAACACTATCTCAACCTGAAAAAAATGGATTTCAGCCCTGTGTCTCTGACCATCCAGCTGTGTGACCTTGGGTATGTGACTTTGCCTCCCTGGGTCTCATTTTCCTTATCTGTAAAATGAAAGCTTTGGATAAATATTCTCTAAAGTCATTTCCACAACAAATATTCTGTAATTCTAGCAAAGAGCCTGTGAATTTCCTCCTCTTTCAACATTTAAATCATATCTTTCCGGGGCGCCTGGGTGGCTCAGTCGGTTAAGCGTCAGACTTTGGCTTAGGTCATGATCTCCCAGTTCGTGGGTTCAAGCCCTGCGTTGGGCTCTGTGCTGACAGCTTGGAGCCTGGAGCCTGCTTCTGATTCTGTGTCTCCCTCTCTCTCTGCCCCTCTCCTGCTCACACTCTCTCTCTCTCTGTCTTTCAAAAATAGATAAAATGAGAAAAAAAATTTAAATCGTATCTTCTAGGGTGGTGGTGGGGATTATCTTAGAAATGTGTGAAGAAGCAGGTTGTGTGTGTCTGTGTGTCTGTATGTCTGTGTGTTTGCATATGTGTGTAGACATCAACGGTAAAGTTAGAACACCATAGGCCAGAGAGAAGCATTTCATGAAAATTAAAACAGAAATTAGGCAATTGTACTCCATACAGTTAGGAAATTGTAACCATTTCTCTTATAAGCAAAGAAACTCCCCCAAGAAGTTGTTCCAATTATAGTTGTATTCAGACACATTCACAGTTCAGTTAAAAAACTGTTGGGCCTTACAAATCATACTTGAAAGATTAAAGAATACATACTGGCATTTAAAGCAGGCCACCAGCCTAAAAGCAGACAGGCTTCTTGATAATTGCTCTAAGTCACTAAGAGAACAAATGAATAGTTGTTAAATTCGCGAAACGATACATTTTTTTCCTGTGTGTGGAGAACAGATTCCCCATGTTTTTCTGCATGGTGCTAATTCTGTTTACTGTGTAAGTAGGATTAAGCAAAAGAATAACAGAAAGAGGTCAGTCATATGACCTCAGGCATTAAAAGAAAAACAGAAAAATTTGGGGAGAGGGATTCATCAATTCAGTATTAATCATTCAGAATCTGGTGGAAAGGCACTTTCTGTGTCTTTCATGTACTTCAATAAACTATTAATAACTGGCATCTATTAAATAAAATCCCACCCTCAGAAACAATAAAGACATAGGAATACTATTGCCATGTTTCTTGTTTATATAGATGACCTATCTACTTACTCTTCCCTATCAAACATGACTACTGCTTCTAGAACTGAAGATCATAAATAAGCATTATTACAAGGCTAGAGATGGGAGACCAAAGAAAATCAAGAGGTTTAGAGAGGGAAGATAGTACAGAGAAAAGACCAGTCTTTGAACTGAGACTTGCGCTGGAATCCCAGTTCCACTAAATCTAGGATTTGATTTTTCTCATCTGTAAAATGGGCCTTACAGTTGTGAAAAACCACAATACTGCATGGGAAGCACCTAATAGGCACTCAGTACACAGTAGACGTTATCATTTTTCCTTTGTTAATAATGTCTCAGTGGGGCAAATAACTTGGTTCTTCCTGATTTAAATTTGAAATCATGCTCCTTCCAGGTCCTAACTCCTATGTAACTATGCCGTTTCAGAAAAGTTATGTAATATTCCTAAGACTACCTGGAAAAATGATGGTTTTCAGAATATAATCTATCTTCTGACATTAAAAAAAGAAGAAAGAAAATAAAAGAAAAAGGAAAAAACAGGAAGAGGAAGGAAAGAAGAGGGATTAAAAACAAATCGATAAGAAGTCCAAAGTAGAAGATGAAGAGCTACAAAAAGAAAAAGGAAAGAGACTTAGGTCTTTGCACCAACCTATAGCCACATTCAAGAGTTCCTTAAGTCCCCTGAATGGTGTTCATGAAAATCCCAAGGCTTCTCTTGCTTGACTCGCCCAATTGTAATTGTCCTTTGAGTTGAAATACCTTTTTTTTTCAGACTTTTTCAAGACTATCAAATTTCTGTTCATCTTCAAGGCTCTCACTGTATCTCACTGGAGAACCAGCATAGGGGCGCCTGGGTGGTTCAGTCGGTTAAGCATCCGACTTCGGCTCAGGTCATGATCTCACAGTCTGTGGGTTCAAGCCCCGCATCGGGCTCTGTGCTGATGTCTCAGAGCCTGGAGCCTGCTTCCGATTCTGTGTCTACCTCTCTCTCTGCCCCTTCCCTGCTCATGCTCTGTCTCTCTCTGTCTCAAAAATAAATAAAAACATTAAAAAAAAAAAAAAGAACCAGCATTTGTAAAGCATATACCAAATGCCCAGCATCTTGTTAGGTGACTTATTTGAGCTGCATCATTTATAAGGAGCAGTAGCCCTGAAAGGTGGATATTATCAATCCTTCACACAAGGAGGCAATGAAGAATTAAGTCAATTATCCAGAAAAAGAGTCAAGCCAGGATTAGACCCTAGGACTATAAGATCCAAAAGCCTTCATTTTTGTTCCTTCGTATCACAATGCATATGACCCTGATCCTCTCTATCAGAATTAATGGGCCCTTCTTCCACTCTCTTTCAGCACTTAGCTTATCCCTTTATCATAACAGCTTTTTCACTGCATTTTGTTTTGTTTTGTTTTGTTTTAAGATTTTATTTCTTTAAGTAATCTCTACACCCAACATGGGACTTGGGCTTGCAACCCAGAGATCAAGAGTCACGTGTTCTACTGACTAAGCCAGCCAGGAGCCCCTCACTCCATTTTGTTTTAATTTGTTAGTTTCATTCTCTCTTCTGCCAATTCTATTCCATTTATTAAACATTTGTTGAGCATCATCTGTGGGTAAAACACTGAATTATATTCAGGCTCTAAGTAGACTGTAATTTTTTGTTTTGTTTTGTTCTTATTTATGATTTCCTTGTTTTTTAAATTGTGGCCAAAAAACACGTCACATAAAATTTGCCATCTTAACCATTTTTAAGTGTACAGTTCAGTAGTGTTAAGTATATTCACATTTTGTGCAACTGTAAATTATTTCATTAATGTCTGTAATTCCCATACTGCATAGCACATGTTTGCTGAATAGCCGGGACTTTGCCACCCATTCCCAAAACTTCCAGTCTCCAAATCCCAATGTCCCTGAGTCCACTGTGCCCAAAGGGATCGTAGGGGGCCCTGTGGCCAAAGAGAGAAATAATATTTCTAAGCCCCTACCTAAGAGCTTGTCATACATCCCAGTTCTTTAATTATATTTACTAATTTTCAAAATAGGTCATAAACCCACATGGTTCAAAATTCAACAAGTATAAAAGAGTGTACAATGAAAAATGCTCTAATTCACTCCCCAGCCATCCAATTTCTCTCCCTGGAGGCAATCTTTAGTATCCTTATTATTTTATGCATATACAAGCAAACACACACACACACACACACACACACGTTTCCTCTGCGTACCTTTTACACAAATTGTAGCATACTATTTATATACGCTTATATGTGGATATGTAACTTTAATAAGTTCTCTGTTGATCAACATTTAGTGGTTTTAGGGGGCCAGGGTTTTGCTAGTAAAATATTACTGCAATGAATATATCATTTTGCAAGTGTACAAGCATACCAGTCTGATAAGTTTCTAGACTTGGAATTACTTGGTCAGGGGTGTGTACATTTGTGGTTTTAGCAGACATTGCTGGAGATTTTTATATTACTGTTTCCCCTCCCCACTCCCTAGTAGTTGAGAATTGTAGTGTAATGAACAGATGTTACTTACTGACAATGACAGTGTGTATTCAACACGTTAATAGTGCGGTGACAGAAGAAATAGAATCATTACCCCTGGCTTCTTTTGGTCAGTATTTCCAATTCATGAAAGAATCTGCTTGACTAGGTTTGTCATGTCCAGCCAGGCCTCATCAAGGTCTCCTGGAGTCACCAACCTAGGACTATTTATCACTCTGGGGTCACATGCTCAACTGGATTTCAGGCTAGTGGCGTGGGATCAGCCTGAAGAGCCCGGGACTGCCTCTCTAGTGGGGGCTATGGACAGAACAGGATCCCTTCGGAGGGGCCTCGGCAGGCAAGCACTGAGATTAGGATATGTATAGGGTGACTAGAATTTCAGTTTTCCCAGGATGGCCCCAGGTTATGTCTGTTGTCTGGCATAATTACCAATAATGCTCCCTTTCATGCTTTCATGCTCAAAAGCGTCCCAATTTGGAGTACAACATGCTAACAGTGGCTAAGGTAGGGCAGTGCTGTTCATGCTGTATTGTAAGGAGCCCTTGGATTTATAAAGGTGACTGAGGAGAGACTTTTGGAGGAAAAGAGAAGGCCAAGCAGGTGGGATTTGCACCCCATTACCACTGTCTAATGTGACTAAGAGGAGATTAAGCTTATAATAATGAACACATTTCTATCTAATGGGAGTTAGATGTTTCTCAAAACTTTTAAGTCAGATGCACTTGTCTCCTCTCTAATGACATATAAGTACTGTTGGGCATTTTCTCCACCAAAATAGATCACTGAAAATCTCTTGAGGTGGTAATCCCTTGACCTCAGCAGATATAGCATCTGGATTTAGCACTCATTTGACAGTGCAGATGGGGTTAGGCCTTGAACTAATGGACCACTTGTGGCTTTTAACAAGAGCTTTCCCGAATACACTTCTACTCCATGAGAGTCAGATCATGGAATCTGGTCTAGGTGAGAGAATGGTCAAGAATGACATTCTGAGTTCAGTTCAAAGATGCTGCACTTTGATTTATGTCCAAAGCAGCATGTAAGCAGTGCAAAGGATAGACATGAGGTAAGGCAGACACGGCTGCCCGTTGCCTCCTTTATTCTTCACAGAGACACATAAATTTGGTGATCTTGGCAGCTTGAAGAGAGTGAGATGTCTGGGAGGTCAGAGGAGCCCAGAAGTACGAGCTCACTATCTTTCATACCTCCAGCCACATCAGCAACAAGAAACAATTTATGCTACCATATAAGGCAAAAATGTAGTTATTCAGCAAGCTGAATAATGTCCATATTTCAGACCTTGAAATGGTTGCTGTGCCCAGCCTGGGGCAGTCTCTCCTTATCTACACCTGGGCGGCAGGGTGTAGGAGTTTCCACTTATTTTGCAGGCTGGCTTGGCCTTGGTCTACCACAAACATATTTGAACCTTTAAGTTCGCAAACAAACCCTTGGCCTTCTCCTGAATTAACACGGGCTAAAGGACATCTGTGTTGATTGTGATTCTCTAACTCCGTGGGCCACGCTTTCCATTTTGTTAATCACTTTGCCTCATCTCTTGCTGATTACTCTTGATTGCAAAAGCCCAGCTCTTCAATTGCTGCCTGATTCTCTTTGTCCTTCAGAACTATTCCTTCTGTGAAACAATTCATCCCTTACACACATGCAACTCTCATCCTTTTCTCCTCATTTAAAATGTTTACTCTCTCCACTTTTGTTTCCATCATAGCCATATGTGTCTTCTTATTAGCTCTTCCAACAGCCTCACAGCCCTTGTACTTTCTGGGACACCAAGGAGGCAAGAGTATGCCTAAAGTACCCCCAAATCTGTGCACAGTCACAGCAAACATGGCCAGTGACTAAAAACGGCCACCACCAACAGCTGGTAATATCATTCATTAATCAATGCCAAACAGGACAGAGGAACATTTCCTCTGGAATATAGTTTTGTTCAAATCTATGGAAGCACATTGTTTTAAAGTCCTTAAATAAAGTAACTTATTGTCCTCCTTCTCCTTGTTTCACTTCTTTTCTTCCTTTTCTCAATCTCTCAATCAAAGATGGCTTAAGATCATTTATAGAGTCCAAAGAAGCTGATTATGGCTTGAATGACAGGAAGAAAATGGGTAGAGGGGCCAAAGAAAACAGGAAGGCTGCAAAAGTGAAAAGAGAAAAGTGGAGAAGATCACTACTAATTTGGAGCTCCCAGATGCCCATTGAGTTAGAGTTTAATTTGTATCAGTTTGCAAAAACAAATAGGAATCCAGCTCCTCTCTAGCAGCCCCTCCCAACAAGGGAGGATGATTTGTAGAAGAGATTGTATTAAGAGACTACACTTCCCACACACCAATATTAGGTCTGGGCTTCTGATTTGCTTTGGCTAAGGAAACATGAGTAGAAAGACATGTGACACTTCTAGAAGCTTTAAAAACCATTGCATGGTTCTGCCATTGCTTTTCTCTCTGTTATAAAAGGACCAATGCGTCACAGGTGGGGATTGCTCCTTCAGTCCAAGTCCCAAAATAAAGATGCCATGGAACAGAAGCTGATCAGTCATTAACATGAGTGAGAAAATAAATCAGAAAACAACTTTTGTTGTTCTAAACCTCTAACATTTCAGGTTCACTTGTTATCGCAGCATATTGTAGCTTGACCTGACTGATAAAGCCAGTTAATTCCAGAAAGCAGAGAGAGAATGAGAGCAGCAGTAGAGATGTTTGGGAGAAAGGAAAGAGTGGGTATTGTGGCACAATGACACAGGAGATTTAAGGAGCCATTCAAATGTCAACAAAACCTCCAAAGGGAACAATACAAGCTCTGACAAGAAGAGTCAGGATCAGGAGAAACTTACACAAGGATTCTTTCAGGAAATGGGAGGGGAGAAAAGGGACACAACTGAGACTGAATTAAAGAACAAAAGTACCTTATTCTTAGTTGTCTATAGAGTAGAAATGAAATAGTATTGGGTGTGGGGAGGACTAAGAAAAGCCAATATTTTTCTTTCCTCTGGGCCAAGTCTGACTGCCTGCAGTATGATGGAAAGCTTCGGATGGAATTCCTAAGGTATCCCACACACATCTCCATGAAGAAGGTACTGTTTTAGAGAGCGCGTGGATATTGTGGTAATCCAGGTCCCGCCTCCTGCCTGGGCTGACTCCTATGATTAGACTCAATCTAGGGATGATGCAGAATCCCATCTAAGGAAACGAGGCCCTGGGCTGGCACAGAGCTCAAGGGGAGGTGTTTTTAGGGCAATTTCCTACTTTTCTATATTCTTTGTTTTATCTGTGCTTTGGATCCAATTGATGTTGAAAGCCACGATTTTAATCTTCTCTCTGGAGCTGAGAGAAGTTGTAATTAGAGGTGGGTTTTCCCCACAGGTTGAGCATGTTGTCTTCATCATTCACATTGTTCCAGATACGGATGACTCCTTGTCTGTGCCAGGTGCAGAGTATGAGGTCAGAGTCACACGTACTGCCTAGGTCTTGGGGATGCATGAGGCCAGTGGTTACCTCGAAGAGTGGTCCTTGAAGCATCAGCATCACCTGGAAACATGCTAGAATGCAAAGTCTTGGGCCTTATCCAACACCTACTGAACCAAAATTCTGGGAGCCGGGCCCAGCAAGCAATCTGTGCTTCAACAAGCCCTCCAGGGGATTCTGAGGCACGCTTCAATTTGAGAATCACTGCATGAGGGGCATCTGTGAACAACAAATATGTGTCTCTTTCTCAAGGCATGTCTTAACCCTAGGCTAAGGATCAACTCCACACCCTCCTCTTAGTTTATTAAATGATCATCCACTCCAGTTGCCAGCAGGGCTCCCTATCTTCACAGCACATCTCAAAGTGGAAGAGGCAATGAGAAGGCTTCAGGCCTTCTTGTGGTGCCAGATTGAGCACCTGCAGCAGCACCTCTTGGCCAAGCCAGCTCAGATCCAGGCCAGCTTCGGGAGCCACAGACGAATAAACCTCCACCGTCTCCCTTCACAGAAGGTCCGTGTGAGACAAAAGAGGCTACTGATGAAATCCACCCTGTGAGGTTGGTATTATCTCCACTTTACACACGAGAAACCTGATGAGAGACTTAAATAACTTGTCGTAATCATAAAATTAGTAAGTGACAGAGTTGGGATTGAAATCCAGTCAGTCTAACTTCAGAATCCACTGGGAAATTGTTTGCAACATTCCCAGATACACGGTTTGAGAATCCTGCTGAGAAAAATTTGACTTGATTTGACAGCACGTGTCAAAAGGGTCCCCTCATGTCAACCTGCTGCCACTAGTCACTTGCTTTCCAAACTGAGGCAGTTGATCCGAACATTATAAAATGAAAGTGTAATTCTAATTTCAAGATAGATGTATTGTTATTTCCCTTAAACGATTTGCTCTTTTTTTTTAATTTTTTTTCAACGTTTTTATTTATTTTGGGGACAGAGAGAGAGCATGAACAGGGTTGGGGCAGAGAGAGAGGGAGACACAGAATCGGAAACAGGCTCCAGGCTCTGAGCCATCCGCCCAGAGCCGGAAGCGGGGCCCGAACTCACGGACCGCGAGATCGTGACCTGGCTGAAGTCAGACGCTTAACCGACTGCGCCACCCAGGCGCCCCCCATTTGCTCTTTAAACTCTTCTCCAAACCTAGCGCCAAGAGATGGGGACCTCCCTGAACTCCAAGCCCTGCACACCTCTGCTGGGGTATCTCACAGGCATCTCTCATTGGGCACGTGCCGGTAGCATTCATTCCTCATCCACAGCCCACTCCTCCCCTGGCCTTCCCTATCTCAGGGGACACACCACCGTGCTCAAGCCAAAATCTTTTTTTTTTTAATGTTTATTTTGAGAGAGACAGAGACAGAACGCGAGTGGGTTAGGGGCAGAGAGAGAGGGAGACACAGAATCTGAAGTAGGCTCCAGGCTCAGAGCTGTCAGCACAGAGCCCGACACGGGGGCTCGAACTCACAAGCTGCAAGATCATGACCTGAGCCGAAGTCTGACGCTCAACCGACTGAGCCACCCAGGCGCCCCTGCTCAATCCAAAATCTGAAGAGCCATTTCTTATTCCTTCCTTTCCTCTTTCTCCCATATCTATCTACTTGACTTTGTCAGTAAGTCCTGGTAGTTGTCCTTCCAAATTGTATTCCAAGTCGGTTCACTTTTTCCCACTTCTGGTACCATCTAGGCCAAGCTGCCATCACCTCTCACGGACTACCGTATTCACCTCCCAACCAGACTTACTGTATTTACCATCTCACCTCCTAAGATCTGTTCTCCACACATATTCTGAATGAGCTTTTAAAAATACACTGGCTATGTCACTCTCCTGTTTAAGTCCTCCAGTAATTCCCCATTACATTTAGAATAAGATCCAAATTCCTTCCTAGGGCCCACAGAAGCCCCAGAGGAGCCAGACCCTGACTAATCCCTGGGCTCAGCTCCTTCACTTACCCTGGCTCACCTCTCCGCACTCCCTCTAGCCTTCTTTCTGTTCTTTAGCAGGACAGGCTGGCTCATTGCTGCCGAAGGGTAGCAATGCTATTCCCTCTGCCTACAAACTGCTTTCTTGGGATCTTGAATTGACTGTCCAAGATATCATCTGTTAGTTCTCAGAGCAAATGCATTTCCTAAGAAATATCTTCCCTAACCACTCTATTTAAACTAGTATATAGCCTCACCCCATCATAGTACCATTTATTGCCTTCATAGGGGATCAGAAAAGGCACCCCAAATATGCTGTTTTGGCATACTGATTTGAGCAGACACAGGAAAGGTCCTCTGCCCTTTCCCCTTTCTACCTAAAAGCAGGGTGTAAATTTCCTATAAGAAAGATGTCCCCTGTACCAAAAAGAATAGAAAATTCTTATCATTGGAGATGGGAGTTGATGCCAAGTTGAGCCTGCACAAACAAATGTTACTAAAATAACCTTTATCTTCCATTTGTTTCCCCCATACATTTCCTAGTCACTTTCCCAAAATTTACCACCACTAGAGGCCCAAACCTCCTCCCTTCATCTAACGACTTTTTCACAATTTATCACCTTTTGTTAGAATGGCATAAAAGCCCCCACATCTAATTACTTCTTCAAAGGGTTTTTTACCTCTTTCCTGTGAAGTCCCTTGTTCCGTGTAAAAATACTAACATCAAATAAAATGCATACACTTTTCTCCTCTTTGAATTTTTTTTAAAGTTTATTTATTCTTGAGAGAGAGAGAGAGAGAGAGAGAGAGAGTGCGAGAGGGAGGTGGGGCAGAGAGAAAGGGAGACACAAAATCCAGAGCAGGCTCCAGGCTCTGAGCTGTCAGCACAGAGCCTGACCCAGGGCTCGAACCCACGGATCGCAAGATCATGACCTGAACCAAAGTTGGACGCTTAACGGACTGAGCCACCCAACCACCCTACTTTCTTCCTCTTTAATCTTTCATCTTTCAGCTTAATTTGCAAGTCCTAGCGACAGAAATAAGAGTTAGAGAGAAACTTTTCTTTCCCTACACTGTCACTTACCTATCAAAATTTATATTGTGTATCCTTTTATTTACCATTTTTTATTTTATTTAAAAAATTTTTTCAAAACATTTATTTATTGCTGAGAGACAGAGAGAGACAGATCATGAGCAGGGGAGGGGTAGAGAGAGAGGGAGACACAGAATATGAAGCAGGCTGCAGGCTCTGAGCTGTCAGTACAGAGCCCCACGTGGACTCAAACCCACCAACTGTGAGATCTTGACCTGAGCCCAAGTCAGATGCTTAACCAACTGAGCCACCCAGGCGCCCCTATTTACCATTTTTTAAAATGCCCTCTGCTTGGGGTGCCTGGGTGGCTCAGTCGGTTAAGCATCCGATTTCAGCTCAGGTCATGATCTCCTGGTTCATGGGTTTGAGCCCTGTGTTGGGCTCTGTGCTAATAGCTCAGAGCCTGGAGCCAGCTTCAGATTCTGTGTCTCACTCTCTCTGCCCCTTCCCTGATTGTTCTCTCTCTCTCTCTCTCTCTTTCTCTCTCTCTCAAAAATAAATAAACAAAAAAACAAATTAATTAAAAATATAAATAAATAAATAAAATGTCCCCCACTCTAAAATGTAAACTCAGTAAAGCTAAGAAGAGTATTTGTCCTATTCACCACCATATCTACAGGCCTGGCACAGAGTCAGTCCTCAGTAAATATTTGCTGAGCAACTGAATCTGCCCAGAGGCAATGTAGTTAAAGCCCCAGGGAGAGCAAGGTATCTGAGACAATGTCAACAGAGAAGCCTCCTTAACTGACCACCATTGATAGAATTATTTGTTTCAGGTCCCACACACAGTACCACCTTAACTGGGCATTTCTTAAATGCAATTGAAGGTAACAGATCTTCCAGTTTAAAGAGAAAGGAAGAAAAGTATGAAGATTTAAAGAAAGGAAAAATAAACTACCATAAAAGGGCATTGTGAATAGCACACAGCAAGAAGTCTAAATGTAGAGCAGATATCAAATCCTAAATGCCTGGTTTTAAAAAGCAGTTTTAGCAGAATCCTGGGGAGAGAAAATGGATAGAAGAGTGGGGGTCATGGATAGAAAACAAGAGATGCAGAGACACAGAGAGAGACAGGGACCAAGAGACATTAGATTATAAGCTATATTCTGCTAAGCAGTGGATTCAAACTAACTCCACCAAATGATGTGTGTGTGTGTGTGTGTGTGTGTGTGTGTATACACGCACACACATTCACTGGGGAGAAGAGTAGTCAAAAGAGTATTTTATTATATACAGGGAGAAGAAAACCAAGTGTGGAGACATTTGCCAACGTGACAGTGGTAACAACCCTCCAACAACAGTGGGTTTGCCAGTGACATCACAGCCTCTGCTGGCCATGATGACCTCTCCCGGTCTCATGTGCTACATGACCTTTCCCATGAAAAGTTTGCTGTGGTGGGTCTGATGTGCTGCTACCAGAGTAAGAACTTTCCAGTGTGTGCAGTGCGACAGTATACTCTCCCCTGCAATCAACAGCTTATTAGCCAAGAAGTACAAATAAAGTGTTATTGTAGGCAAATGCCAAAACAGAAAACTAAATGATTTTTTAAAACACAAACTTCTTAAAATGTAAGAGGTGGCACATATCCTCACACACTCACACACACATTCTTTTATATACCAAGAGAGCTTCATGAAGGGGTTTGTAAATTTAGATTATTTGAAATAATCATAATACGATTTGGGGCCATTTCTGATTCAAGCTAATATTACAGGAAATGTTTTTTTTGTGTGTGACTCCTTTTTAAAAAATTGGTATTTAAAAAAAGGAATACCATGAGGGAAATTATAAATGTAAAGTAATGCAAAAATAAATTTGATGAGAAGTACTCCCCTTGTCAAAGTAGGTCTGTGATAGACAGGAAATGAATTTGAAGAGATTTTTAATGGCATCATCTTTTTCTCTCTAATCCATTTGCACACCATTTGGTGTCACTGATGTCCGTTTATTATCAGTGTAGTGGTCGAGGCATACTAGGGTCAAACAGCCCCGGATTCAAATTCCAGCTCTAGCATGCCCTGGCTCAGTGAGTCACTTAATCTCCCCCAAACTTTTCTCATCTACAAAACGGGGGTCATGGGGTTGTTGTAAAGATAAAATAAAATCATGTACATAAAACTTCTGGTACAAAATAATATGCAGTGTACAGTCTTAGTAATTATTATGAATTAAATTAATTCCATAAATATTTATCATGTGCCTTTGGCACGGTAGGCATTGTTCTAGGTGCCGGGGGTGGACATCAGGGCTGCCTGTAGGATGGTACAGGTTGTGCACAAAGCAAATCCACAGGCCGCCATTTGTATCATCATCTGAAGGAACAATGCAACCTGAAGCCAGTAGGATACAATCTGTGAGTCATACTTTGTTGCCCTTACAGTGGAAAGTAAAATGAGTAAAGCTTACATTCTAATGAAAGGAATAACATTCATTATTATGACTTGACACTTAATAAAAACCCTATCATTCCCCATAAGAGTAGCTAAGTAGTGAACCAAGAAGTACCATTTAAGCCTTTGGCAAACATTCAGTGCTATGCTAGATGGAGTAGGCAATATAGAAGTAAGGGATTTGCCTTGCCTTATTTCTGTAATTAAGCAGTTTAAAATCCAGTTGGAGTCGAAATATACAAAATGGGGACAAAATGCACGTCAGGGCTAATCTGCATGATGTAATTAAGTACAGGCAGACCTCATTTTGCATGGCAATGTGGGACCATAAAAATGACCTATGCAAGCTAAAGCCACACAAAGTAATCTTAATAATCAATAGGGAAAATTAGGATTATTCCAAGAGCTTTAAACACTTTTGTGAAAACATTCAAGATTCTCTTAAGGTCAGTTATAAATATACTGGGAAATGAAAAAAAATAGTAAAAACTAACAGTCAGTAAGCTAAAATTTAATACATTTAAAAAATTGAGAATTAAAGTATTTTAGTTCCGTGTGAAAAAACATCAAGAAGAGTTCCAACAGGACTTGCTTTCTTCTCACCATATAACTTACTACACATCTTTTCTATGCCTCGGCAAAATCGTCATATTCCTTTCTAAATCTGGATTCACTTGCGACACTGTATCCTCTCCACATTCAGTGTCATGAAATATCTCCAAGAGTTTCTTTAATGTGAAGTATTTTCCCGGAGTCACTTCCTTGGGGACGCCGTCATCCTTTTCCTCACAGCCACTTCCCCCACTGAGGTCAATACGTCTGCCTTTGCCAGGCGCCTGGCGGCATAAACAGAGGGGCTCACGCTGTACCGGTGTCAGCACAGCCATGAGCAACAATTTCTTCTCTCCCTCCATTTACATTGCGTTGAGATTTGGCTTCCGGTGTTTCACTTTTCATTTCTCTGCTGCACTTTCATCTTTGTTGGTCAGTTCCCTCCTTTGATTAACCGTTTCTGTAAAATGGCACAGAGGTGCCTCACTGGGAGACAAGGAGGCAACCGCACACTTTGCTGTCTGCGGGGTGAACTAAAGAACAGATGCGAGGTGACTTTCAAGGAAGTGATTGGTCATGGATCACGATTCACATCTGTTATTTACATAGTGGTTTGTGGACTGAAGTGCTAGGATCAAAGTTTATACTTTATGCAAATAACAGTAAAGAGACCATATAGCATGGTAACGAAAATTTGAACTGTGTTATTGGGGCGCTTGCGGTATTTAACTACAATGTAGTGACTGAAACTCATGCACATTAGGGCCATGCACCGGACTGCCTATCCTACATTATCTTTGTTAGTTTTTAGCAATGTATTCATAGAAAATATGTCCTCATGATAGAAAGCTATCGTATCTATTATAAGTGAATTGCATTAAACATAGAAGGTTAACAAAAGTAACACCTCAAATGAAGTGTTTTAGACATGTATCTTAGCATAACATAAACAAAGCTAATAAACACCTACTAAATCATTAAGACTAGTACACCTACTATACAATAGCATGGCACAAGAGGCCAAAGTCCAATGGCTTCGAGTGTTTTCTGACACTTTAATCCATCTTTTTTCCCTTCTATTTTTGCCTTTTTCCTTTTCTATTGAAATTAAGATACAGTTAAATGTAATATATTTTGTTAAAAATAGCACCACAGAACTTGACTTTTATGACAGTATTTCTCTATTTCCCTGCTCCTTTTTTACCCTTCTATCTATGTGTGCATATGCAAAGAAAGTATCCAGATAATGCTCTCCTACTCTTAATGATGATAATATCATTATGAAGTGGTAGAAAATGAGATGCTTTTTCTTCATGTTCATATTTGCACTGTGTGTGTGGCTTGAATGTTTCATGATGAGCATTGATGTACACGTTTAGTGTTTACAAAAGCAATGGCAATTTTCCTCAAAACGACAACAAAATCTGGACACCTTTTAAAAATAATTGAAAGAAATCCTTTCAAATTTTTCTAAATGGCCTAATTTTCTCAGAAATTTCCTCAAGGAAGGTACCGTTTGGCATTTTGAATGGCTGACTTGGTCCCTGATCGTTTTCTCTAACTCGGCTTGATTTTTCTTTCTAAAAGGAACTGACAATGGCCAAGGGTCTCCCACAAAAAAACCAACTGCCTATTCTTTGATCCCTACTCTGTGCTCTACTAAAATAGTTATTCTTCTACTATTGGAGATCTTACCAAATTCTATATTTGTTGATGAAATTGAAAGCTCCATGAGAGCAGGGACCATATCTTCATTCTTGTGCACAGGCACTCCATAAATATGTGTGCATATGAAAATTTTTTTAAATTTTTGTTGAAAGATAAAATTAATGCTTTGCTACATAAAGAATAAAGGGTTCGTTTAAAACTCTGCCTGAAATTTTGTTTTGTTTTGAGATTCAGAGCTTTCAAGTTCAAGACCATCAGCCTTTCTAGACTATATAGAGGCTGCAGATTCTAGGAAAACACTCAGGTTTACATTCAAATATTATGTAATCATCAATAGTAAGTAAAAATTAGAAGGCTCCCAAGCAAGTCTAAGTTTTATGTCTTTAAGTTTTGCTTCAAATAACAACTTTCTTATAGTAAAACATATTAGTATTTATTACATTTTGGTAGAAAAACCGTCTGCTTCTTTTTAAATTATTTTATTTTAGAGACCGCCAGCTGGGGAGAGGGGCGGAGGGTGAAAGAGAAAGAATCATAAGCAGGCTCCATGCTGAGTGTGGAGCTAACGTGGGGCTCAATCCCACCACCCTGGGATCATGACCTGAGCCAAACTCAAGAGTCAGACACTAACCTATTGAGCCACCTGGCGCCCCAACTGCCTGCTTATGACACGTAGTTTTTTTTTTACTCGAGTTGACAAAGGGTCTATGTTCTTTGTTTCTTTGCATGAACAGATCAATTTAAAAAGCAAAACAGGGGCACCTGGATGGCCCAGTCAGTTATGCCTCAGACTCTTGGTTTAGGCTCAGGTCATGATCTCACAGTTCAAGCCCCATGTGAGTTCGAGCCCCATGTCAGGCTCTGGGTTGACAGTGCAGAGCCTGCTTGGGATTCTCTCTCTTTCTCTCTCCCTCTCTCTCTATCCCTCCTGGCTCATGCTGCCTCGGTCTCTCTCAAAATAAATAAATAAACTTAAAAAAAAAAAAGCAAAACAGAGCAAACACCTAGGTACCCTGTACTTTCAGCCTTGCTGTGGATGTAATCAGGGTTCAGTTTTTTTACCTGTTTCTCTTCTTTCCATTACTTTCTATGAATTCTGCTTCTCTGTTTTCCTCAAGTTCCATTGATACGAAGAGTAGTTCTAAATCTCTCTCCTGCCCTGAACTGTCACCCCCAAGGCCTCTCTAATCTTGTATTTCTAATTGCTTATAATGTATATCATATAATCCACCGAGAGTTGATGTCTTGATAGAATTCTCTCCTATCTAAGTTATCAAGGCTGCTTCCAAAGTGGCCTCCAACTCTGAAACTTGAGAGTTCTTCACAACAGTTTTCCTCTCTGGTTGTTCTGCCTTACATCAACTCATTCGGTTTAGTGTTCATGATACTTGTTCTCCATTTCCATCATTCCTGTTCCTGACTGAATCCTAATCCCCCCTTATACCTGGACTTGAACAACAGCCTTTATGCAGAGCTCCTGCTCTCACCCTATTCTGCATTCAGCAGACAGAATAGACTCTCATCCACCATTTTTATCACTGTTCTTCTACCCACTGGAATCTACAGCATTTCCCCAAGATTAACTGTATTTTGTGAATTCAGCTTCCATTCAAGAACTTCCATTATCTACCTCCTTTTGTTATGAAATTATGCTACTTGCTTTTCAGAACCAGCCTATTTATAATGAAATTATGCAGCTTCCCTGTGGGAAACCTCATTTCATTCCAGACTCCTTACCAAAGGCTAATAAGTGTCTGCCAATCTTTCTGACCTTTTTTCCTATCATCCTTGATACATCTCAATATTTCTTTCTGTTCCTTCCCACCCAAGGCCCATTGTACTAGCTTCCTCCTCTGCCTTGAAAGTTCTTAGTCCAGATCAATGGCTTCTTCTCATCATTTGAGACTTAGTGCAAATGCTATCTCTTCAGAAAGCTCTTCCCTAACTATCCTGTCTATGTGCTTTCACATATACTACTCTCACATCTCTTAGTTTTATTCATGATACTTTATATTGTTTTTCACTTGTTTTTTATCTGTGCCACCAGGAAAAAAAAAAGTTCTCTAAAACCCAGACCCGGCTTTCTTGTTCACTGTTATATCTGTGGGGCCTAGAATAGTGCCAGGCACACAGATACGGCCTAAGAAATATTTGCTGAATGAATTATAGCGACATAATTTTTACTGCCTGATTAAGCCAAGCCATTCTCGACATTGTCTTACATGTCCATTTGCAACTTCTTGGCTATGTGTTTTCTTCATTCTTTTCTCCCCTAATTCCCTTTACTGTTATTTTTTTTATCAACTTGTATTAGTCACTTCCTTCAAAATCTAGCTCAAATGCCACTTGTAAAACCTTCTCGAATTCTTCCTACCATGAGCATTCTTCTACTTCTCCTCCCCATGAGATTTGCCCCATTGTTTTCATGATATTACTTTGTGCTTTAAAAAAAAAATTTTAACAAATTGCTCTATAACTACATTTTTTTCTTATTGAGTCATCTAATTATTTTCTTGTTGAGAGAAGGTGTAGTTAAGTGACAAAAGCTTTGGGGCTTAGAGTCCGGGAGAACAATTCCAGACTGAGGAGAGGCTGTTTCCCACATCTGTAAAATGGAAGACTTAGTCTAGACTGCACGTTGCAAAATGACAGCCCTCACGTTGAATAAGGCCCACAGATGTGTCTCACTTGGCCTCCGTGAAACTCACATTAGTGGGCAATGTTTAAAAATTGGGAAATTTTTGGAAAGCTTGGAAATCTACCCTCTCTGGAAAAAAAAAAAGAGAGAGAGAGAGAGAGAGAGACCTACATTTCTGCATGGCGATAGATCCACTGAGAAGGAAAGCAATTGTCTTCTAATGTGGGGTAGGGACCCTCTGTTGTGACATGATGCCCAAGTAGCCTGCACTCTTCACTTGTTTATGTTAATTCTTTGTTGGAGTTTGAATATGTACTCCCAAGACTGCATCATTTCTGCGTCCCTTCTAACTCTACATATCTATGATTCTGGACAAATACATTTTATCTCTCTACCCAGACTTAAATTCTAGAAGGGCAGTGCCTGGTGCTTTTCTTCTGCTTTTGCAGTTTATACTGTCAGGCATAAAGCAGATGCTTTAAAGCTGTTTGTTGAACATTAAATTTAGTTACACAAAAATATGTGGTGAAAACCATGTTCTACCTAATTAAAAATGTATTGCATGGTTGGCTTTTATCAAGAAAGACTCCTATCAAAATGGAATTAAAATAGCGAACACAGAGTTTATGTGATATGGAAAATTTAACTCTGGACAGATATCAACCAGATGAAGTTTCATTTGGGCAGCAGAAAAGAAATGTAGTTCCTCGGTCTCTTTTCTCTGTGTGTACCTCCCACTGATGGTTCATTGTAGTCATGCAGGCATATCAATAGCAGAATGTACTCTGCAGATGAAAAATATTGCCATTTGTCCTCCTTAATAATGATCATATGTTCAGGCAAGCTGGAACTTGCTGAGACCCTCATTTATTACAATACCAATAACTACCTTTGCTATATTCCCACAAAACCACAAACTATTTGGCAAGTTCAGGACCACCATATTTAAGAAATCCCATTAGAGATTTTGCAACAATTAATTACCTCTTAAGGAGAACACATCACACTAAAATGTTTTCCATGGATTAACAGCAATAGCTAATAGATTCCACACCCAGGTTGGGCCATGCCTGGTATGCCAAAGCGAATGGAGGTCACAGACCTATATAACCCAGGGCAGATTTAGTACCACTGGTGACAAAGACTATAGTCTGAACAATTTCTTCTCCATTTTTCCATTTTCTACTATAAAGAGTACTCATAAATGACATAAATATTTTATGTGAGAAAAGATTGCACTCCTCAAAAACTTTCTACACTAACAGAGGACATAGCTGATATTATGCCATTCATATTAATACTAGAATAAATCTTTTTAATGAAGTTTGGATAACCGTAATACTTGAAAAACATTCTACAACTTTGTATTTCTTTGGAACATTATATTCTAAAGAATTAAAGGGCAAAGAAGTTAATCTGATTAAAATATTTTAATGTTTAATTTAGACAGTTTCAATTTCTAATTTTTTTTTATAACGTGTGCAGGGACTGAGCTGAAATGTACTTGTGTATTATCTATGAAAAAAGTGGTTTAGTAAGTAAATGAATAGTATAAATAATATTTGAAAGGAAGCATTTACTTACCAAAGAAAATAATTTGTTTTCCAACACTTGAGATTTCTTTTATTTATAAAACACTCTATTCAAAGTGTAGGCAAGACCAGAACTTCTTAAATATGCTAATCATTTTTATCTGTTTACTGAATCTGGGCCTGAACTGCCAGTACTTATTAGTCATTTTTCTGGTTACTGTATGTACTTGAAAGTAATAAAGCTGCATGTCCTTTGAAATGGCCCAGTTTTCCAGATTAGTGAATTTTTTAATATGTATTTACATTTTGGGTTTGAATAATCATCTTCCACTGATGTCTAACCCACTGCGAATTACACAGTTTGCATATTAAGGAAATCTAGTCATGACTAACAGTGAAAACTAGGTAGAAGACATCTTTCTGCAAGCTGTGGGATCTTAACCTTGCAGAGCCTCGGTTTTCTCATTTATAAAACGGGGATGAAGGTGGGCTCCTGGGTGGCTCAGTCAGTTAAGCGTCAGACTTCAGCTCAGGTCATGATCTCACAGTTGATGGGTTTGAGCCCCGCATCGGGTTCTCTGCTGGCAGCTCAGAGCCTGGAGCCTGCTTCGGATTCTGTGTCTCCCTCTGTTTCTCTGCCACTCCCCCACTCAAGCTGTCTCTCTCTACGCCCCCCCCCCCCAAAATAAACAGTAAAAAAAATTTTTTTAATAAAAAAATGAGGATGAAAGGGAGAATAATAGAGAACAAGCAAGCATTCTCTTAGTAAACAAAATCTATATCATCTTTCCTAATATGTGTCAAAGATCCTACGTAATTAATTATACATTTTCTTATTTACACTGCATTATCCCTATTTTGTAGAGAAAGCCACTGAGGCTCAGAGAATTAAGAAACTTGTCCCAGATCAGACATGTTAAGGAACCATCTTCCTGTTTCTGCTTGTAAACTGGCTCTGGGCACGGCACTATTTTTCTACAAAAGCAATCTTAGAAATTAGAGTCAGTGATCATCTATGACTAGTGACTGCAGTTCTGAGACTGGTTTTCATATACACTTTGTAGGATCAGCCTCACTATTTGGAGGTTGTACCCTGTGCAGGAACTTGAGTCATCACCTACCCATCCACTCCTCCACACTCTACTGCTCTCCTTTATGAATTAAGTCCTAAGAATTCCTGTCTCATTACTCCCCAAGGGTGTTCAGCCACGGCCATCTCTGACTTATATTTTCACCCACCTAGTTAATTGCTTTCTTAGAGTCTTCTCTTAGGCTAGGCGATGTCTACCTCAGCAAATAACTTCACATCATTATAGAGGAGCGAGAAATTGTTTGGCTTGTGGAATGGTTTATAAATTTGGCACTTGCCAGTTTATACCACCCTATGACCCAGTAATTGTGGGAGGACATGGTCCGGAGTGCAGAGGAAAGTTCTCATAAAACATGGCTTCCCTGGGTCCTTTGCTTGACTACCTGGTTGATGGAAGAAGAAGCATATGGATGTGGTGGTGACAGTGGTGGTGGTGGTTGTAACGTCAGCGGTGATAACAGTGGTGATGGAAAGATTTTGTTTGATCACGTTGGCACCTCACCCAGCCAAATATTGGTATGAGTATTGGTACGATTTCATTCTACTCTGACAATTTGAACTTATTTTGTCAACGTTTCTTAATTTATCTCCATTTTCCTCAAGTGGGATAGATCTTCACATGTATTGTTGTCATTTTTTCCCTTTAAAATTTAAAACATCTGGGGCACCTGGGTGGTTCAGTGGGGTAAGCATCCGACTCTTGATCTTGACTCAGGTCATGATCTCGAGGTTCATGAGATTGAGCCCCAGCTGGGCTCTGTGCTGACAGCATGGAGCCTGCTTGCTTGGGATTCTCTGTCTCTCTGTCTCTTTCTCTCTCTCTTGCAAAATAAATAAACATTTTTTAAAAATAAAATAAAATTTAAAACACCTTCTACCATTTGCCTAAAGCAAATGCTTTTAACTCAAGACCCAGGGATAAAAGGAAGCCCTGTTAAATGGATTCAGATAACTCCTCCCTTCTTGGAAATCTACATGTGACACCTATGCTGACCAAACTGTAAGCTCCCAAATGGATTAGCAGTTGCTTACGGAGAATGACAATAATATACCTGTCATGTTGAAGAACTGAAAAATTTAAAAGAAGAAACGTAATTTTGCACGATACTTTACATCAACAAAGTATTTCTAGTTGTGTTTGTAGATCACGAGGCTGCCCTGCCCAGGAGCAGGGTTTTTTAAGTGTGCTCAATCTCAGGATTTAGGGGAGGCAGGCCACAGAGGAGCATGGGACTACGGCACGTGGAAAAGCCTTGGTGTGGCCTCAAGAAGCCCGGAAAGGACTGAGGGAAGTCTGGGCAGGGTGCAGGGCAGTTTCCTGGGCTCTTTTATGGCTCTGTCTGTTCTTGCAGCCGATGACCTCAGGCACCCTGCAGCCTCCTTCCTGTATCTGTAAAATGGAGGAATGCAACTCCAGGACCTCTGCTCCGCTTTTTTCCCCCGGGGGCCGGAGACTTCCTGAGCGGCACACTATAAAACTCACAGATCCTTCGCTCTAGGTGTGGTTAAAAGAACAAAATCATTATAATTACTGGGCGTACCTGTAGTCACTCGGCATCACATCTTCCCCTAAATGTGTGTCCTAGGTCTGCACATCTGTTACCAAGAAAAGAACGCCACTGAGGATACGTGGAGAAGTTCTGCCGAAATGCTGGCTTTTATGCTGTTTTCTAGAGCCTGTCTTAATAATCACCTGCAAAGCTACAATTTGGCAGATATGAGCTGGCGGCCTAACCCAACGTCACCGTGTCTTGGTTTATTGAGGTGTCTCCCCGCGTGCCCGAGCCTGCCACACTCTCTTCCCACTTTCCCCCATGCGTCACCAGCATAGCCCTCTTTCAGCCACCTGAGTCTTTGTGTGCACCACCCGATACAGCAGCCAGGAGCCAGTGTGGCCCTTGAGCAGGCTACAGTGCCAGTCTGAAGTAAGTGTGAAATACACGCTGGATTTCCAAGACCTAGCGTGAGAAAAAGAATGTAAAATATCCCCTTAACAACTTTTAATATTGCTTGCAGGTTGAAATGAGAATATTTTGGACATACTGAGTTGACTAAAATATGCCATTATAATTAATTTTACCTGCTTTTTAATTTTTTTTAATTTTTATTTATTTTTTTCAACGTTTATTTATTTTTGGGACAGAGAGAGACAGAGCATGAACGGGCGAGGGGCAGAGAGAGAGGGAGACACAGAATCGGAAATAGGCTCCAGGCTCTGAGCCATCAGCCCAGAGCCTGACGCGGGGCTCGAACTCCCGGACCACGAGATCGTGACCTGGCTGAAGTCGGACGCTCAACCGACTGCGCCACCCAGGCGCCCCTTTTTTCTATTTAAAAAAAAAAATTTTTTTAACGTTTATTTATTTTTGAGACAGAGAGAGAGACAGAGCATGAACAGGGGAGGAGCAGAGAGAGAGGGAGACACAGAATCGGAAGCAGGCTCCAGGCTCTGAGCCATCAGCCCAGAGCCCGACGCGGGGCTCGAACTCACCGGACTGCGAGATCGTGAGCTTGTGACCTGAGCTGAAGTCGGATGCTTAACCGACTGAGCCACCCAGGCGCCCCTACCTGCTTTTTAAAAAAATCCTTTTTGAACGTGGCTACTGGAAAGTTTAAAATTACAAATGTGGCTTGCATTTGTAGCTCACATTATGTTTGTGTTCTTTAGCAGTCTAAATGGTTTCCAGGCCGTTGCATGAATGTGCTCTATTCAAGAAAAAACATGTCCTTAGACAATACCATCTAAAAATGTTTAGTATTTTTATACAAATATCAACTAGTTTCAAACGAATTATCAGCTAAATGTTGTATTTTTAACTTTTAAGAAGGATGCATTTATGTATCCAAAACAAAGCCCATTGTGATGGAAACTCAAATCTATTAAATCATAGGACAGATACTGGGACAATCTATAATAATACAGAGGCATGTGATAAAAGCAGTGGCACTGATCCTTTTTTATGTCATGGGCCCATATTGCTCACTGAACCAGTATTTATGATTTATCTGCTACATCAAGACTCTGCCGGGCTCTAGAAATACACCTGATAAATCTGATGAAAGTTTTAGACCCTCTCTGCAGAAAAAAAGCATATATGAACACACTTATGTACTTGCACTCCATTTTAGGTTCTTGTGAATCTTTTGAAGCCTATCATGCATCCTAAATTAATAATTTCTAACTTTGAAAAAAGAGCATGGACCTTAGGGCCAGACAGATATGCGTTCAAATGCTGGCTCCACCAGTTTCTGGGGTGATCTTGGGCTGTATTTAACTTCTCTAGGTCCCATTTTTTTCATCTGTAAGTTAGGAAGATATGGACAAATCGTGGGGTATTATGAAGATTAGCTACGAGATATATAAAAGTCTTTTTTGCACATTCCTTCCTAAGCACCTTAGTAGGGGTAACAGATCGTAGCTATTATTTCTCATCTTGCATTATGCGAGGAAGTGGCTCGGAAGGCTAAGTGAGGGAATGGATTCTTTAGTTTGAGTCTTCTTTTCTATGTCAACTTTTAAATCATGAAGTAGCCCTAGAGACTAATTGCTGAAAAATAAATAAATAAATAAATAAGAGTTTGATTCTCCAACCAAGCCATGACCTTTTAAATAAGATGTCCAAAAGTGGTGTGCGAGTCGTCTGGGGTGTTATGATCGACAGAACTGAGAACACATCTGCTCACACCTTATGAGATGCTCTGTGGTATGTGCATATGTTTTTCTGTGGTTTGAAAACAAATTTGTGTCTGCAAGTCTTACACATGGGTTTCTGTTTTGGGGATGGTTTGTTTGTTCATTTCTTTAGAAAACCATCCTGGTAGGTGTGTGCTCCTTACAGGCAACCTGAAGGCAACTGCCAGCAGGCACAAGCAAATGTTGGCATGAAAGTAGCCTTAAATGAGTAAGAACTTGGGCTAAGAAGCTAAATGCCATGTTATTTGTGCATTGCTTCTCCTTCCAATGTCAAACTCTGGAATGGTCCTGCCTCCAAATCACTAAGTTAGAGTCAGAATGATTCACCAACTACCATCAGGTGAGGGTAAGCTAGCCTCATCATAATTTTACAGACTCCTCTTGCCACTCACGAAAACAAATTATGTATGGTATTTATGTACATCTGGGTTGCTGGGCATTTTCCAAACGCCTCTTGGAGAACATTAAACAGGAAATTGATGCCACAGGGCAAATATTCATTCTTCCCATCCTCTCTCACAAAAACAAGTACAGATTTGCTGTGGCTAGACTGACTTCCTGCAGTGTGCTGTACGTAGCTTATTCGATTTTACACTAGAAGGAAAAAAAATGCATTCTCTGTTTCAATTTAGGGCATGTTGAGAATGGCTAAAATACATAAACAAAAAGCTTCCCTCATAAGAGCACTGAAGTATAGAAATCAGGGCTTTATGAAATCACAAAATTCAAAGGTTAATTTGTTCTTCATGCCTGTTGGTGAAAGTCAATCCATATTACAATAGACACATCATATTTAGTTTAAACAGCATGTTTTCTAGTTCTCAAATGGAAAACCTTTAAGCATATGGCCGCTGCAGCTTTTCATATAAGGATGGCCTCTTTTTCTAACCTGTTACCGTGGTCTTTGGTTAGTGTTCTCCTGGGGAGGACATTGTTTTTCCCTTTTCACTTTCTTACCATCCCAGAAACTATTTTGGGATCCATGAGACTCTGGAAGAACTTAATCTACTTCCAGTCCTAGGAATAGAGGATGTGACTTAAGTTAAAGTATTCAATGCATTATCTCTCCTAGACACAGAGATTTGTTCAGAGGCATGTGATCTAAGCTTATCCAATCAAAGTGAATCTTGAGGCTTTTGCTAGGAAAACGTCATTCACTTTTTCCTGGTGGACAAGACCACTGAGGCAGTTGGCAGTCACCTTAGGGTCATAATGGGGACTAACCGAATTTTCTCAAAAAAAGCAAATACCATGGAGGGCAGACTAGAGAAGCTAAAAAAAAACTAGGCCATCACTTTACTGCTGGATCAAGCTTTGCCTAAAGATCTATCTCTGCACCATTTAGTAATATAAACCACGAAATCCCCTATATTGCTTAAACTAGCTTGATTCGAGTGTTTTGTAATTTCAACCAAAGCCTCCTAATTGTCATGTCCATCTGTTAGAAAACATTTATAAAAAAAAGGTAAGCAGACAAGGAGATATTCGAATGGTCTACTTTTAAGGTCAGTTTCGTAACTAATGATAGAAAAGCAGGACCATTAAGGAAGAAAGAAGTGATTGCTATTGAGAAAAGCATGAGGAAAAAAAATGTCTCCAAATGATAAGTAACTACCACAGCACTGTGGGGTGGGAGAAAAACCAATCCATGTACTTCCCCCTAGGCCCAGGCAGAGCGGGAGGTGGGGTAGGGACTTAGCAGCAGGAATGGTCTACCCTCAGCCAAAGCCATTCTTATTTACTCCCTTTCCTTCAGCTCTCAGATTGAGCTATTCAGCAACATATGCAGTCTGCAATTATCAGAGTCGTTTGACCTCCGTCCTCTCTATTGGTCCTTGCCACCTCCCTCTGAAGAATATATATTATAATTATGTCCCATTTTATACATGGAGAAACTGTGGCCCAGAAACCCCAAGTTACATGTACAGGAAACAAGCAATGGAGAATAGAATCAGAGCTCAGGTCTTCCTATTCCAAAGCCTATAATATTTGTCCTACAACATATATCCTTGAAGATCGTCTTTTCATGTTATATTTGGTAGTTGGGGCCATCTAGAGTGAAGCCTGGAGATATGCGACATCTGGCTTCATCCCTACTCTTTCCTTCACCAACAGTAGCCAGAGTTGATTTTGTTGACACAGTCCCCATAATTTCTTTCAGCAGTGTCCCATGCTCTTAAACTATCACCTTTCTACCTTCCTTGACTATCAAAACTCCCATTTCCTCGGTCCCTGAAGACAACAAACTACAAGGAAGGGGTTTTCTTTTTTTTTTTTAATTTTTTTTAACATTTATTCATTTTTTTTAATGTTTTTTATTTATTTTTGAGACACAGAGAGACAGAACATGAGCAGGGGAGCAGCAGAGAGAGAGGGAGACAAAGAATCTGAAGCAGGCTCCAGGCTCTGAGCTGTCAGCACAGAGCCTGACGCGGGGCTTGAACTCACGGAGTGTGAGATCATGACCTGAGCTGAAGTCGGACACTTAACCGACTGAGCCACCCAGGCACCCCATAACATTTATTCATTTTTGAAAGGCAGAGAGAGTGCACAAATTGGGGAAGGGGCAGAGAGAGAGGGAGACACAGAATCCAAAGCAGGCTCCAGGCTCCGAGCTGTCAGCACAGAGCCCGACACGGGGCTCGAACTCACGGACCGCGAGATCGCGACCTGAGCCGACGTCCGCCGCTTAACCGACTGAGCCACCCAGGCGCCCCAAGGAGGGGGTTTTCTGAACGAATGCACACTAAAATGTGAAATACTGATAACTTTAGGTGTTAATTCTATCTCTGAACATAAACACTTTATAAGTGAGTGCTTGGAGAGACAGTGACTTCCACTGAAGAAGTTAATCTCCCACTGTGAATTTCAGGCAGTGTGGCAAATTGGAGGCAAAAACACTTTGGGTAGGGGTCCTTCCTAGTTATCTTGCTACATAAACCCCGTCTTCCTTCACCTACTCAGATAGCTTTGGATACACCTTGATCCTGGTACAGAACTCCTCCTTCACCAGCCTAACATGGACTCAGTTACTCCCAAAGTAATTCCAAAGTGAATCTCAACACTTCACTCAGTAAACACTACTGAGTGCTTCCTGTATGACGGCCCTACGCAGTGTCCAGGCACTTCAACAAAGATGGTATGTTATTTAGGCTCTTTCAAATGGCAAGGTGCAGGAGATGGAAATTATTAGAAAGATAGTGGGAACACGGAGCTACTAGAAGCAGCTTTTAGCTGGCCAGGTCTTACAGAGAATTAGAACACTGTGTAGCATGCAACAAGAGCTTCTGATGCCCTCAGGATACAACAAGAGCTCTGGTCATCAGGTCATCTGGTCATTGCCTCAGGCTTGTTTATTTATTCTTGCTCTAGTGAGTCCACTGTTATTGTGACTCAGCTACTATCTACCTTCATTCATTTTCCTTCCTTTCTAACTTTTCCCCTACTTCATAGCTTCTAGTACCTCATTATTTCTGCTTCTCAGGCTCCAAGAGAGGATCTATTTGAGTCTGTTGGGAAGTGTCTCGTCCCAAGCATCGATTTTGGGTTTGTCTCTCAGACAGGCGTCCCATGAGTTCCCTATAGACCAGGTACCAACCTCTGAATAAAGCAGCCATGAAGTCGTAAGGACAGCAACCCTTGGCAGGTCCTTGAGACTCTGAAGAATCCACCTGGGAAATTTCCTCTTCTGCTCATTTTAGCAACAATCCTTTCCCCAAAAAGACAAAAACAAAAAGTGAGTCTAGACTAGCCAGAGCAGAATGACAGGTCACTGTAGATCTAGTGGTAATTTACAAGAAAAGAACAGAATATTAGAGGGCTAGGGTACTAAGCACAGAAAGCAGCATGAGAAAAATAAGGTAGCAAAATTGACTAGGCTACTAAAAAACATGATCTCATTTAATCAAGACCTAAAAGGAGTGTAGTATGTTCCAAATGCACCTTAAGGACAAGATAATGGGAAATTGCAAGGAGAGTTCACAGAAACATGGAATACAAGAGCTGGAGAGTGCATGGCAGGTCACTTGTCCAACCCTCTCATTTCATAACTGGGGAAAGCCCATGAAAGTTAATTGGCCAATTAATTAATTCACAAAATTAGGGGTGGAGCCCCGACTCCTGAATCATGACCAATAAACCACCAGTCTATATTTCTGAGGTAGTAATGGATTTTTCTTCCTAAAGATGGAGTAGATCACATTTAATGCTCAAAGGACCCTACTGATTGTCCTGGTGAATATGGACAAGGGCAAATAACAAAGTTGGGACATAGTAGTTTAAGGTATTCACACAAGATAAAGTCTGTGTTTTCTACAAGAATATAGAATATAATGAGATGTAACAGGAAAAACAAAAGTAAGAGTTTGGAATCTGAGATTCAAGTGTCATTCCTGCCACCAGCCAGCTGTGTGTGTGTGAACTACCAACCTGTGAGCCTCAGGCTGTTTATCAGTCTAAGGATAAATCAGGCCAGAGAACCACTCAGATCCCAGGTACTCCTGACTCCTCCAGTTCTAATCATTCTGGGAGAGAAAGCACCTACTTTTGGGGGTTAAGCTCAGAGGACCAGGAGTACCAAACCAGCTCAATGCCAATAAACTAAATTGAGAATTTAATAGGTTGTTTTCAAAATTATCTAAAGGCAAGTAGACTAAGGAAAGGATGTGGCCTTTCACAGAATCTTGGCTTAGATTTGTTGCCATCTCTGAAAGTACCCAGAAAGGCATTTAAAATCATCACATTTTACATGGGAAAAAAAAAATCTCCATAGTGCACCATATATGGAGACATATTTAAACATGTAGGCACTTTTTCTTTCTAGTGAGCTGAAAATGGAAGAGATATGACAAGTAGCCAGTACACAGAGTGGCATTTTAATACATTCTCTTAGTAATAAATTTGGATGGGTGGAAACTAAAAATGGACCAGGTAGAGAGAAGGGTCTCCCAGTTGGAAGTCTTACTCTGAGAAAGCTAATAAATCTTTAGGCCGCTCACAGGTCACTGCAGATGGCGAGACCCTAAACAACTCTAAGAGGTGCCAATCATATCAAGTCTATATGGGTCATGCCTTGGGAGTGGTACACAGCACAGGCTCCAAAATGGTCCACAGTGGCCCTAACCATGGGGGTATTAGCCATATCCTTCAGAGTCCCATGGTGTTAAATGATACTTCAGCAGCTGCCTGTGGTACCAGCTCTTCTCATGATATTTCAGAACAAGCAACTATTCAAGAGAGGAAGCATATGGCAAGCATGTGGAAATCACTTCAATTGGACAAAGAAAACATTTTCATTTACTAACCAACTTTCAATCACCATAACATCCAGTTATAGTGAACATCCAGTAGCAAGAAACTGCCTGGATTTTAATCTCAGCTTTGGCATCTATTACTAGCTATGCAAGCTTTGGGAATGCCACTTAATCTCTTTGTGTATCAGTTTCCTCAATGTATAAAATGGGGATAATAATAGTACCTATGTCATAAGGTTTTTATAAGAATTGAATTAAATGGTTTCACATTTAAAGAATTTCATATTTAACTAGGTGTCGGCTAAGCATCCAACTTCAGCTCATGTCATGATCTCATGGTTCATGAGTTTGAGTCCTACGTCAGGCTCTGTGCTGACAGCTCAGATCCTGGAACCCACTTCGAATTCTGGGTCTCTCCCTCTCTTCCTGTGCCCCCCCCACTTTTGTGCACATGCTTGCTCTCTCTCAAAAATAAATAAATTTTTAAAAACTTAAAAAAAAAGAATTTAGAACAGTGCGTGGGACATGGTAAGCACTATGTATGGATTTGTTAAATAAATAAGTAAAAACTACAAGTACGTATTTATTATCATTTATGACTCTTCCAGCATATTCTAATTGTTGGACAGAATGTTATAGTAGCCATAGTACATTTTCATTATACACCCAACCAAAACATTACTAAGACAATAATTAAAACTGAAAGAAAAATAACGTATTGACAATTGTTTCAACCCCTCCTTCTCCAACATAGATTAGACATGAAATGTATAAGTTAAAGAACTGCATTCTTAACATAAGGTAGTATTTTGGATTTTGCAACAAATGTGTAAGTTCAGTATTTGGGACACAAATTAGACTGTCAGACAAGGTGAAAGAGAACATCCAGATGAACACTTTCTTATAGGTTTCATTTCTTCTTCCAAAATCATAAATATAAAGTGGTTTAATAAGCTGACTACAGCCCATCTCATTATAAGAATATATGAACTCAAAGAAGTTAATATTCTCTGCGAATTTGGATTTATTACACAAATAGCATACCAGCAATAATAGAAGGAAGGAAATACCATTAACACACCTTAACACATCAGTTGTTTATAATTTTCTTTGCTTCTTTCTATACCAAGTCCATTTGCCTGCCTGCCCTTTTTTTTTTTTTTTTTTTTTTTGCATAGTGGTTGGGGGAAAAAAAGGTAAACTGGTCTATAAGCCTCAGTCATCTGCCCTCTTCCCTTCTCACCCCACACACTCCCTCTGGGAGAAGCTTTTACCCATTCAGTAAATATTTATCGAATACCTCCCACGTGTCAAGTGCTGCTCCAGGTGCCGGGAATATAATGATGAACAAGACAGACAAGGCCCCAGTCCTCAAAGAACTTAATGCTAATCAGAAATAAATATATAAACCAATACATTAACAAAATCATTCCAGACGTTTTGGGATAGGAGAAGTTGCCTCTGGGATATTTGAGCTGAGAGAAGAACGATGAGGTGGTAAGAGCCATGCAATGAGCTGAAGGCATCAGGTGCAGCACATGCAAAAGCCCTGCCATGAGGAAGAGCTTCGAACATCTGCAGAGGCTAACAGAGGCCTATGAGAATGAGATGCGCCAGCAGGGGCCTAAGAGGTAGGCAGGAGTCAGCTTCGTGAGGCCTTGCAGGCCATGGTGAGGAGTTTGGATTTTATTTTACGTGCAACAGGAAGACTTTGGAGGACTTTAAGCAGAGACAGGACGTGTTCCGACGTAACCCTTAGGTTACTCTTACAGCTTAGTGAAGAGCAAATTAAGATGGGACAAGAACAGAAGGATAGAGACCCATTAGTAGGCTATTGCAGTGGTGAAAAACAGAGAGGATGGTGATGTAGGCTCGGATGATGGCGTAAAGTGGATGGATTCAAAATGCATTCTGGAAGTAGCACCTGCAAACTTGCTGATGAATTAGATACAGAGGATGAGAGAAAGAGGACCCCAGAATGATTGGGATCCTTATTTTGGCGGTTAAGCAATTGGGTGTATGATAGAGGTATTTACTTAGAGTGGGATAGGAACATTAGTTAGGAGTTCACTTTCATGTACATTTAGTGTACAATACCTATTTGGAGTTCAACTGGAAAAGTCAGTTATGCAACTGGGTCCATGAGTCTGAAGCTCAGGTCAGTTATGTATCAGCAGATAGTAAAAAGCCATATATATCAGCAGATAGATTGAAAGCCAAAGGGCCAGAAGAGAAGTAAGGAGGGAGAATTGAAAACCAGGCCCAGTGACACTCCAACTTTCAGATGTCAAGAAAGGCAAAAAGCCAACTATAAAAACTGAAAATCAGGGAGGAAAATCAGGACAGTGTAATGTTTCTGAAGCCCGGCGCATAAACTGATTCAAAAAAGGAAAGAGTTCTTATCTGACTACCATTCATAGGCCAAGTAAAATGATAATGAAGAAAAATCCATTGGATTGGTAATATGGACAGTTTCAGTGATTTTGGCAAGATCATTGCAGTGGAGTCCTGGAGACTGAAGCCAGAATGGAGTGAGTCAAGATTGAATGGATTCAATGCAATTCCAGTAAAAATCCAAACAGATTATTTCTTAAAAATTAACAAACTGACTCTAAAAAGCATATAGAAAAGCAAAGGGCCAAGAATGGCCAAATTACTCTTTAAGACCAAATCAAGTTTTTTACATATCAAGACATGTTACAATTCAAAAGTAGTTATGGAACACTGATATATGGATATGCATAGCCATGCATGGCAGATTATTCAATAAATGGAATAATTGATCATCCATACAGAAAGAGTAAAATTCAATCCCTATGCCACACCATTCTGAAATACGAATTTATAGGTGGATTGAGAATGTAAAATAAATGGCACAATTTAAAAACTTTTAGGAGAAAATTCTATAACCTCAGAGTAGAGAAGAATTTCTTAAATAAGAGATATAAAGTTTTAACCATTAAAGAAAAGGAAAAGTCTGATAAATTTGACCAAATTAAAATTAAGAACATCTGTTTCTCAAAAGACACTATTAAGAAAGTGAAAACTCACGCCACAAACTAAGATAGGAAGGGTGTTCGCAAGAACTGTAACTAGCAAAGGATTAGAATCCAGAATATCTACAGATCTCCTACCAATCAATATCAAAAGACAAGTGACTTGATAGAAAAGGCAAAAGATGTACAAAGGAAGTTCACAGAAGAGAAATCCCTATTGGCAAATAGACACATGAAAAGATGTTTGACCTTAATACTTAAGAAAATGGAAATTAAGATGATAATGGGATAACATTTTACATTCACTAGACTGACAAAATTAAGAAATCAGAAAATACTGGGTAGTGGAAAGAATGTAGTCAACAGAAACTCTTAAAAATACTGCTGAGAATTCAAATTGGTGTAACTAACTTGGAAAACTTATCATTATCTTACAAAACTGAACAATCATATAGCCTAGAGCCCTGCAGTTCCACCCGGGGAATAAACCCTAATGAGGTGGATGCCATGTTCATAGCCTCACTGTCCCTAAGAGTAAGAACAAGAAAGGACACAAATATCCATTGACCAGAAAATGGATTAACAAATTATAGAATAGTCTCACAATTCACTACATTTAAATGTAAGTGAATGCACTGCAGCTGCATGAAATAATATGGAAAACTTAAGTTCCACACACAGAGTCTCTACCATTTTGTAAAGCTCATAAGCAAGAAAACCATTCGTTATATTGTTTGGGGATATACTATCCCAGACCCATCTTAAGGTACCTTCACGGCCCCAGGCTAATACCAGGCTTCTGTGTGGAGCAGTTGAACAGGCTGGAGGTGGGGAAATGAGGAATAGACTTTTTGTTCTGGGACTTAGAGTTAAATGTTAAATGTCTCAGGAAGTTCACACACACACACACACACACACACACACACACACTGCCCTGCCCAGATCTGACCCAGACGTGGGGGGTGAGGAATGAACACAGCAAGAACACTGGAATCTGACATTGCGGTCGGTTCCTCCTCTCTGCTGGTGAAGGCTTTTCTTTTGTCCCGTGGAACACAAACTTGCCTTATATCCTATCCTGTGTATTCTACTCTATGCCTACTTAGAAGAAACTCTGGTTTCTTGTCTCTTGATAGAGCTTTTGGAGTTTTGAGTCAACCTTTTTCTCTTTGCAAAAAGGCATACTTTTGCAAATCAAAAGGGCTTGTCCTCAGGCTATTTTGTTTCCTTAGGGACTTAAAAACAACTATTCTGAAATTCAAAAATGTAGGCAATGACCCATGTGTTCTGTGCTATATCAAGTACTTCCCTTCCCTACGACCAAAAGCCTCAGATTGAAGGTTATTCTTAGTGACTATGAGGGTTAAAAACAACAAAAATAAAAAACAAGAAAAAACCTGAATGACTGAAAGGGAAAAATATAGCAAGAGATATTTTAAAAATATTATCCTGCGTTGCTTTTTAGCATGCGATTCCCTGCCCTTTAGACTACCTATGGTCCCTTTCAATCACTCCAGTTGCCCTGCTCAATACTTTCCCAATGCATTCTGCATTCCAACGACAATGGCTATCAGTACTTGTAATTCCCAAGAGTGCCAAGCCCTTTGATGGCATCATGCCTCAGCACATGTGGTTTCTTTCTACCTGCAGTGCCCTCCCTTTAAGCTGGCTTCCTCACTTTATAAGATTTCAACCCTTACACTGGAGACTAAGCTATTTTCTGTCAGCTCCAAACCTACCTTTCTCTTCCCTCTTTTGTGATGTTGGAGTTGAAACTACACAAACCACCTTATTCTTTTGTCAGCCGAATTCCTTTTGGTTTCATCAATAGGGGGTGCTAACGGGAGCCAGAAGGCACAAGGAAGTTGAATAGACCTGTTCTTTCCTATTTGCTTGCTTTTCCTGTGCTGTCACTGTGCCAGCCCCAGCTGGCCAGTATCCCCTCCTCTGAGGCCTGGGTCCCCTCTCTCTGTGGTACATCGCTAAGCTTCTGAACCTATAACCCCAGTGTCTTCCTTGTTTGCTCAGACCTAGGAGGTGGTTGTTGCTTCCTGAAGTTACTATCTCTATGAAACCTCAGTGTTTCCTTTTTGTATTTTCAATTCTCTCTAAGATCTGGTTAACTGATTCCCTATATTAAACTGTCTCTATTGACATTCTTAATGTGTTTTTTGTTTGGTTGTTTTTGTTTGGTTGTTTGTTTTGCTTTGTTTTCCTGACTGATTTGTCCCAGTTAAGTGATGGGTAGCAGAATATGCCACCCCAAAATATTTGATGTAAGGATTATTTTGAGCTGAAGGCAACTGAGAAGAAACAGATAGGAAAAAAGGTCTCCACCCTCCACCTATTTGCCTAAAAGCAAAATACAAATTTGTTAGGGTGTCCCCCTTGCCCCTCTCTAAGGGGAAGGACAGAAGTTAACCACCTAGAGGAATCTACATAACAAACTTTTTTTTTTAATTAAAAAAAAATTTTTTTAATCTTTATTTTTGAGAGACAGATAGAGCATGCGCAGGGGAGGGACACCCAGAATCCGAAGGGGTTTGAGCTGTCAGCACAGAGCCTGACGTGTGGCTCGAACTCACAGACTGCAAGATCATGACCTGAGCTGAAGCTGGTTGCCTAACCAACTGAGCCACCCAGGCACCCCTATGTAACAAACTTTTCTACCTATCCTTTGTTATCTGTTAGTCCTTTTCCTTCATCTTGTCACTTTCTTAAAAAGTTATTGTGCTTTGGATAAACAAGATATGGTACAGTTTTTACAGTGGAATATTATTTGACCACAAAAAGGACTGGAGTACTGATACACGCTATAATATGGATGAACTTTGAAAACATCATGCTAAGTGAAAGAAGCCAGACAAAAAGACCACATATCGTATGATTCCATTTATATGAAATGTCCAGAATAGGTAAATTCCTAGAGTCAGAAAGTGGATTAATGATTGCCAGGGGTCAGGGGGCAGCAGAATGGGCAGTGAATGCCAGGGTGTGAGTCGTTTCTTTTTGAGGTGATGGCAATGGTTACACAACTCTGTGGATATACTAAAAACCATTGAATTATACACTTTAAAAGGTGGAACTGGGTCACCTGGGTGGCTCAGTCAGTTAAGCGTCCAACTTCAGCTCAGGTCATGATCTCACAGTCAGTGAGTTCAAGCCCCGCGTCAGGCTCTATGCTGACAGCTCAGAGCCTGGAGCCTGTTTTGGATTCTGTGTCTCCCTCTCTCTCTGCCCCTCCCCCATTCATGCTCTCTCTCTGTCTCAAAAATAAACGTTAAAAAAATAAAATAAAAGGTGGAACTTTATCATGTGAATTATATCTCAATAAAGCTGATAAATATTTTTTAAAAAATTATGTGCTTTTGTTAAAAATTCTATGAGGGCCAAGTTCTAACCACCCCCCTTTGAGTTATTCATCACAGAGCACTCCTGTGCACATTGGCAATACATGCACTAATAAAATTTTTTCTCTCAATCTCATTTACAGAGCATCAGCCAATAAACCCAAATGGGTAGAGGGAAGCCAGTTTTTCCTCCCTTACAGAGACTCTTGGGACCATTTCATCCACCCCCTCCCCATCACAGCATTTACTTTTGTGCGTCCATAGCACCTTGTGGGTGGCTCCTTTGAAGTGCTGATTATCACAGGATTACAATGATTTTCCTGTATGAGAGTGTCCCACCTCTAAGGTTGTTAGCCTCTCAGAGGTAGAGATCATGTTTTATTCATCCTTATAATACCTGTGTTTATCACAATGAATGCACTCAACAAGTGATCCTTGAATTAACAAATAATCAAGTGAATGAATGAATGAATGAATGAATACATGACTATAGTAGCATGCATTTTATCCTGCTAAAACTTACAATAACACTTCTTTATCTACAGAATAAACCCCAAGACCCCCTCAATCTGGCCCATGTCTTCCTCTCTGGCTCCGCTCTCCCACCCTGTACCCTCTGTACCCCACCCCCACCTCCGTCTTCCCAGCAGTACTGAATGGCTTATAGCCCTCAGAACACACATCTCACCCTCAGTCTTCACAGTCCTTTCTTTTTGAAATGCTTGTCCATGTCTGATTCCTCTACTACAATGTAAGCTATTTGAGGTACTCCTTTATTTCCACTGCCCAGAAGAGTTTTAGAATATAGTAGATAGGCAACGCATAATAATTGAATAAATATTTCCATATTGCTGTAGTTTCCCTAATTATCAACTTGGACTTGTGCACAATACTTTATGTAGGTTATATGCCATGATTTACCTAATCACTACTTTATTATTGGACTTTAAGATAGTTTCCAATGTTCATTATTACGAGTAATGCAGTAGAGCACTTTTTTGAGGAAAGCGCTTGTTTTCTTGTTAAAGATAGTTATTTTTTTCTTTTTCTTAGAGAAAGGTAGAGTACGAGTTAGCAAAAAAAAAGGAATTTTCATTTTTCTCAGTTGGCTTCAATGATGGTGGGCCTGACTTCTAGGGGATGGTTTTGGGGTCGTCATGTCTTTAGAAATAATTTGACTCACAATAATTTTAAATATTTCCCTAATGACCTGCAAATCAAGACGTTAAAATCCAAGTATTCCAGACTCAGTGGACCTGTATGCCTGAAACTTCATTGTCTCCAGCTTCTCATTGAGTATACAGAGGCAGGAAACAAATAGGTGGCATTTGACTTTGAAGATGGGCTGGTTGGGGTTTGAGGAACAGAATAATATATAATGAGCCTGTTGATAGAAATTGAAATCAATTGAAACCATCACCACTGAATCATACCAGAGTTCTTTTCATTCTATCTGGAAATGTCCCAGAAATAAAGAAATCCCTTAACACACAAAACAGAAACACTCATGAAAATCTAAGTACAAGTCCCCTCTATTGAACTTTGCTTTCCTAATTGGTTTTACATTTTGTAATTGTGGATGTGTCTCCAACTAGAACATGAAGTCCAACCAGATCCTTTCCTAAGCTAAATCAGACCAATTTAGTCTCAAGTAGGTTGAGAATTTCCAACTTAAAGAAGAGAGAGGTAGACAGAAAAGAGATTAAGGGAAAAGTGATGTGAACCTAAAAGTGACTTGACTTCTAGTTTGGGGATGGTCAGTTTCCATGCCAAAAGCTGGACTTGTATCCTCATTTATAAATTGGGTAGCATATCTTCAAAGCCTTCTCTAACTCTGAATTTCTATGACCTTATGTGTTTTCGTTCTGATAATGTGCAGAAACCTCAACTAAACTCAGATTCGTTTTTGGCTTCTCTCAGTCTCAAGAACAAACAGCAGAGCCTAACTCCCTTGCAGGTGTAACTCATCTTGCATCCCCCTATCCAGATTTAAAAAAAAAAAATAGCCCAAAGAATGTAACTGCTGTGACTCCTCAGGAAATCTTTCTCTACTTCATTCATTATGATTTGTATGTTCTCCTTCCTCCAGATCTATGTGGAATCTGACTTGAACTCATTTTGCACTCTTTGGTGACGTAGAATTCTGAAATAAATCTCTTCCACCCTGCAAAAGACAACTCTCCCCAATTTAGCTGATCCACAGACCTAATCAGGAGAAATCTAACGGAAATGAATGGCTCCTCCTTACAACTTATCCAGACCGTTTTTAATTTTATATTGTTGTTTTTTAACCTAAAGTTAGAGAAGATCCACTTCAATTTGGAGAAGTTGCTCCAGGCCATCCCACATTCCCTGGGCTTAGTTTGCAGATAATAAAAGGCCACTTGTCTCCTCTGCTCCTTCAGGTTTACCCATAACTTATCAGGAGAAAAGACATCATACAGCTCTGAGGTTCATTTTTTCAGCCAGCCAGCTCCTCCAATTTCCTCTCCAAAAGAACATGCAGCTGTTTATAAAATGCCTCTATTTAGAAGTCCTCCTTCGGAGGCAGAAGGAAACCTCAGGCTTCTGTGGTGTTTCAGCATTTTGCATCTTTGCTTTTAGATAACAAGTGATAACAAGTGAGTAACAAGAATAAATAATATAGTACTGTTCGTGAGGGGGAATAAAAGAGCAAAATCAATGCTTCCACCCCTACCAAGAGGGATGAGTTCTCACCATGGGCCTCTGCTTAGGAAAGGCATTGTTCAAAAGGCAACCAGCCCTCTTTACTGCCAGCTTATTAGCTAGGAGCCAGGACTACCACAGTCCGGTTTAGCTAACCGGGAGGCACTGTTTCAAGGTGAGGGGGAGGTCCCTAATTAGGGAAGCCCATATTTGGCCATCTCAGCTTTTAGAAGTGATGCTAGACATTCAAAGTGATGAGAATCAAGCAGGAAGGTTCGGTAAGGGCAGCTGGTCACTATTAGGAAGGCAGATTTGCCCCATATTCTTCTTCTTTGGATGAATTCAAGCGGTCAGTGTTTTGCAGTTTTCAACGGATGTGACAGTAAGTCGTGACATAGTGCAATGTGTTTTAAATACAAGCTAGAATTCTTTATTTAATTAGAATGTTGTAAAATGAGTACAGTGTTCTTTCATTGGTATTATAGCCTCAGGTTAGTAAAGGGCAGCATTTCACTCCTTTGGATTTACATTCAAGCAATAGTGCCTTTAACAGTCAACACGCTTCTTGAACACCTATTCTCTGCGAATCTGATTCCGATTTAGAATCTTAACTCAGGCCCCATTTACTACATTATTTTTCATGCAAACATTAGAAGTTAAATATTATTATTTAAGTCATGTCCTGAGTCAGTGATCTAATATTCTGTAGGCTGGCAGACAAGAAAATTGCCCTGGCAACTTATACTATTACAGTAAAAGACAGAGTCTTAGTCCTAGAGATATAGCCCTGAACAAGAAACAATCCCTGCTCATGTGGGGAGGGGGGGGGGGTCTTTCTACAGGGGGAAGCAAACAATAAACAGGTACTTGAAAAAATAATTGTAGATAATTATAATTGCTATTAAAAAAACCAAAATAGGATGTGTGAGAGGGAATGACCGGCAAAGTAAAGGCTAACTACTTTAAGGTGATCATGGCAGAACCATTGAGGAGGTAACATGTAAACTGAGACCTGAATAATGAGGAAGTCCCATCCATGGAGAGTCTGGGGGGAAAATCTGAGGAGCATCCAGGGAAACCCAAGGGAAATGCTTGGCATGGTTCAAGGAATAGGAAGAAGGGTAATGGGACTGCAGGGCTGTGACTTAAAAGAGATACAGGACATGAAGTTGTATAGGTAGGTAGAGGCTGGATAAGGCAAGTCCTGTAGGCCATGGTAAAGTAAAACTGGAAAACATTTCAAGATTTCAGGCAATACGTTCATATTATTCATGTTTTAAAGTTATTATTCTGCAATAATAATAATAAGCAAGGAGACCAGCTTAGAGTAGTTGAGGCAAGAGATTGGTGGCTTAATACCGGCAGTGACATGAAATAAAGTGGATGGATTTGAGATATTCTGGAGGCAGAACTTCCAAACTTGCTGAAGACTTAGATATGGGGCGAGGGAAAGGTGGGAAACCAGGAAAACGCTAAGGTTTGAACAATGGAGTGGATGGTAGCATCATGGGATAGGGAATTGGATTCAGGGTGGAGGGGAGGAATAGGCTTGAGGTGAAGGTAGGAAGCGAGAACTCTTTGTAGCTCTCTTATATGGGAGATTTCTGTTGGATGTCGGACTGGAGGCATGAGAGCTGGGGAGATGAAAGTATTTTATTTCATGTGAAATAAAATATGTGATCAGCTTGTGAAAAATATGTAAAGCTATGGGAGGAGAGAAAAGTAGGAAGCCCAGGACCAGGCCATGATGCACTCTAACATTCGAGGGTCAGGGCAGCATGTCATGGAAACAGAGATAGTACCTAACATGCTGTAAAGGGAGGCCAAACACTGGACATGAAATACATTAGGGAAAGAATCTAAGGTGGCATAAACATGCTGAAAACTGCAGCACTCTGATATGTCAACTTTCCGCTGTGGTGAAAATAAAGATGAAAAGCATTTCATCTGAGTTAGCAAATATTATGGAAAAGTAAATGAGGATCTTTATTCCATGAGGGTATTTATAACAAGTGACTGTCTCCGCATCACTGACACCCTTGTAAGCAGTTCTTCGGGAACTGTGACTTGTCTCAGTGGGGGGTGGGGGGGGGTGGGTGCTGCTCTATATCCTGGGACAAATTTGGGGGAATATACAGCACACACCTGTGTTTATTTACCATGTGGAGAGTCCTGTTTGGCAATACTGAGTCATTTCCCCTTAGCTTCTAGAATTTAAAGATGGGGTGGGGATCTTACATCTGTGTGTAAAATCTCTGGATTAGTTCCACGAAGGTGATGGTCCAATCTAGTCAGTTCTCAGTAACCAAGCCTTTAGGAGTCTTCTGGGGACTGCTCTCATATTAACATGATAGGCGAGCCATGCCAACACCAACCAGGACAGAGTCCAGTGGCTCCAGAGGTGACCATGGGCTTTGGAGCCAGGCCCAACTATATTCAAATCCCAGCTCAGCCATTTTCTGCCTGTGTGCCCTGAGATGGGTTACCCAAGTTCTCCACGTCCCAGTTTCCTCATCTATAAAATGATGACAACACTTCACAAGCTTGTTGTGACATTTAATGAGGTAGCATGTGCTGAGTGACTAATCCAGTGCCTCAGTGAGTAGTTAGGAGGTGTTCAATAAGCCTTGGTCTCCCCTCTCTCTTTTTATCCCAGAGCCTGTGGTGACACACTCTAACCCACAGAAACCCCAGGTCCTCCAGACTCTGGCCCCATTGGCTACATTACTTTTTGAATGTAAAAATTAAAACTAAAATGTTAAACATTTAGGTCATTTCCTGAGTTGGTGATCCTTTTGGCGAGCTGGCAGAGGGAAAATTACCTTGGCAACTTCTACGGCTATTTCAATATGAGAAAGATTCTCAGTCAATGAGCAGCACTCTTTTTCAGTCTGGCTAATTTCCTCAACATTGCTATGGTGCTAATAACTTCCTATTTAAATTCTAGAATTTGAGTCTAGTATCTAAACTCGGTAAGAACAGGAAAAACTTCTAATCAACTGCTTGCCAGATTTCCCAATTGTGTATGGTATAGTAATTTGTCACAGAAGAGTTGTCTTTGTTTGTTTAATTTATTAACTCGACTAATATATACTGAGACCCTGTTAAGTGCTTGACATAGAGTAGATGCTGGAGTGACCATGACAAGTAAGATGGACACAGTGCCTGCACTCACTCTTGAACAGGCTAAGGTTAACCAGCCCATTCCACTGGCAGAGAAGTGGCTTTCCTTCCCTACGACATTCCCAAGAGGTTTTTTACTCAGACAAAAATGTAACTTGTTTAAGATTCCTAGAATTGTTTAGAAATATGGACTAAAGGTTATTGCCATCTTTTCCCAGACGGCTTTCTCTTTAATTGAGGAGCAGGGTCTGCTTCCTTTGTGTTTGCGTTTTTAATTATAAAAGTAACACATGTTTGCTTCAGAACGTGTTAACTCTGGCCTAAAACGGGAAACTTCTCCTCCTTGCTAGAGGAGAAGCTATTGAACTCTGGAATTTGATGTCTATACTTCCAGACTCTTTTCTAAGCATACACAAATACATGTTTATGCACACCCACCCTGGCGCCAATGTTTCGCTTGTTTTGTTTTTACAAAGATAATAACGTATTCACATACTATTCTGCTACTTGATATTTTTCAGGTAGCAATGTGTCATGGATGTGCTATCATTTTACTATATTAATCTACCTATGTTTTTAGTGGGTTATACAATTTATGGCTATTAAGGGCAATTATTTCATAAACGTTCTCGTACATATGTATTTTCACATTTGTGTGTGCTTATCTGTCGAATAGAATCCTGAAAGTAGAACTGCTAGGTCAAAGGGGTTGTGCATCGTAAACTTTGATAATGTGAAATCGCCTTTGAGAAAGATGACACCCAGGGCGCCTGAGTGGCTCAGTTCGTTGATCGTCCAGCCTCAGCTCAGGACACGATTTCGCATTTGTGGTTTTGAGCCCCGCATCAGACTCTGCTGACAGCTCAGACCCTGGAGCCTGCCTTTGGATTCTGAGTCTCCCTCTCTCTCTGCCCCTCCCCTGCTCGTGCTCTGTCTCTCAAAAATTAAAATAAATCATTAAAAATATTTTTTAAAAAGAAAAGAAAGATGACACCTGATTCAGATTCCTATCAGCACCATAGGAGAATGCTCACTTCCTTCCTCTCTCTCTACTACTGAATATAATCATTCTTTAAGTTTGTCAATCTGGTAGGCAAAAAAATGGGATTTCGTTTCAGTTTGCAGACTCTTGGTTTTCACTCTGACATGTAAAAAGCTTAGAAGCCACCCTTCCCGTCCTCATAACAAAGAAAGCTGGACAAACTGAAAATCAGTGACTTTTTTTCGATCCATCAGAGAATTGAAGTTTCAACTCAAACCATACTCTGAAATCAGGAGAGACAAGTGTATCCCGAGAGATTCAACAAAAGCCACTGGAGTGATAAGGGTGAGACCACTTCACTTCACGAGTAATTGTGATGAATTGCTGGAGGCTGAGCGGGGACTAGCGTGACAGTGAGAAACGTCTGGGGCCTTAATCATGTGGGGGCCCTGCAATGTTGAGGTCTTTCCTCCCTAGGATCCTCATGGTGAGGATCTGAGGAAAGTCCCCTGTTGGCCTTGACAGGGGGATGGGAAAGGTAGCAATGGTACAACCTTCCTGGGTCCTTCTCTATAAGACAGGTCTACCCTCCTGGGACATTACAGAGAGCTTGTCCCACCTGGAGGCCAGGATTTCCACCCTCCTCCAGCACCTAGGCTTTCAGTTTCACCAACAACAAACCCCAAAAAACATAGTTAACCAGCCAATAGGAATGGAATTTAAGGGAGGAGGATCCTAAGAGAGAGCCAGAAACACCTATGAAGGCCAAACTTCCAAGACACAGGCCCACCAAAAGACTGAGATTTAATCAGAAGATTATCGAACACTTCCCCTCCCCCACATCTTACCACCATACCAGTAAGCCCCCAGTGGATTACAACTGAGAGAATCACAAGACCCAGACTCTCTGAGAACAAAGGGAACCCCTAGAACGAAGAGAAGACATGAAAATAACTACACTAGAGGAATTTGGAACTTATAACTACAACAAACATTAAATATAGCCTACTCTAAGCCAGATTAACATAAATCCTCATTTTAAGGCCTATTTACCTCAGTACCTATTACTAATACAACATATCTGGCTTCAACAAAAAAATTACAAGGCATATTAAAAGACAAGAAGAGGGGCGCCTGGGTGGCGCAGTCGGTTAAGTGTCCGACTTCAGCCAGGTCACGATCTCGCGGTCCGTGAGTTCGAGCCCCGTGTCAGGCTCTGGGCTGATGGCTCAGAGCCTGGAGCCTGTTTCCAATTCTGTGTCTCCCTCTCTCTCTGCCCCTCCCCCATTCATGCTCTGTCTCTCTCTGTCCCAAAAATAAATAAACGTTAAAAAAAAAAATTAAAAAAAAAAAATAATAAATAAATAAATAATAAAAGACAAGAAGAAACCGTCTAAAGAGACAAAACAAGCATCACAATCAATTTAGATATGACACAGATGATAGAATTATCAGACAAGGAATTTAAAATAACTATGACCAATATGTTAAAAGTTCTAATAGAAAAATAGAGGATACCTGAGTAGCTCAGTTCGTTAAGCCTCAAATTCTTGGTTTCTGCTCAGATCATGATCTCACCATTAGTGACTTCGAGCCCCGTGTTGGGCTCCACACTGACAGTGTAGAGCCTACTTGGGATTCTCTCTCTCTCCTTCTCTCTCTGTCCCTCCCCTGCTCATACGCTCTCTCTCTCTCTCTCTCTCAAAATAAATAAATAAACTTGAAAAGAAGAGAAAAGAAAAGATAAAAGAAAAGAAAAATAGATAGCATGTAAGACCAAATGAGTAATGTCAGCAAAGAGGTGAAAACTATATGAATCAAAGGGAAATACTAAAAATGAAAAACTGTCATGGAAATGAAGAATGTCTTCAGTGGGCTTGTCTACTGGACATAGTGAGGAAAGAATTGGTGAATTTGAAGGTAGCTCAATAGAAACTTCCCAAACCGAAATGCAAAGAGAAAACAGAATTTTCAAAAACAGAACATTTGATAACTGTGGACAATATCAAAAGAGTTAACATGTGTGGGCGCTTGGGTGGCTCAGTTGGTTGAGCGTCCAACTTCGGCTCAGGTCATGATCTCGCGGTTCGTGGGTTCAAGGCCCGCATTAGGCTCTGTGCTGACAGCTCAGAGCCTGGAGCCTGCTTCAGATTCTGTGTCTCCCTCTCTCTCTGCCCCTCCCCCACTCACGCTCTGTCTCCCTCTGTCTCAAAAATAAATAAACATTAAAAAAAATTTTAAGGGGCGCCTGGGTGGCGCAGTCGGTTAAGTGTCCGACTTCAGCCAGGTCACGATCTCGCGGTCTGTGAGTTTGAGCCCCGCGTCAGGCTCTGGGCTGATGGCTCGGAGCCTGGAGCCTGTTTCCGATTCTGTGTCTCCCTCTCTCTCTGCCCCTCCCCCGTTCATGCTCTGTCTCTCTCTGTCCCAAAAATAAACAAACGTTGAAAAAAAACATTAAAAAAAAATTTTTTTAAAGAGTTAACATGTGTGATTAGAATCCTGCAAGGAAAAGACAATAGGGCAGAAGAAATATTTGAAAAATAATGCCTAAGAATTTTCCAAAATGAGTTACAGACAGCAACCCCCACCCCCCAACCACTGACAGATTCAGGAGGCTCAGAGAACACTAAGCAAGATAAATACAATAATAATAATGATAATAATAATAATAATAATAATAGATCACAAAAAACAAAACAAAACAAAACAAAACATCCCCAAACCTAGGCATTTGACTTTGCATCTCTTTCATTACTAGCTTGGAATCTTGGCAATTTGTATTTTTTCTCTAAATTATCTGCTCATAATCCTTGAATATTTTTCTTACCAACTTACAGGAATATTTCATATATGTAGTAATCCTTTGTCTCTTATGTACGTGGTAAGTATTTTCTCCCATAACTATATCTACAGAGTCTTTAACCATACTGATATATTAAAAATGTCTGTGATCAATTTTGTCAATCTTTGTCCTTCTTGATTTGTAGGGTTTTTTTAAAGTTTATTTTTATTAATTTTGAGACAGAGACAGAGAACAAGCAAAAGAGGGGCAGAGAGAGAAGGAGACAGAATCCCAAGTAGGCTCTGCACTGTCAGCACAGAGCCTGATATGGGGCTTGAAATCAAAAACTGAGATCATGACCTGAGCAGAAGTAAAAAGTCAGAAGCTTAACTGACTGAGCCAGCCAGGAGCCCCAATTTTTACTTTTATATATTGTTTAAAGATATCCTTCTACTCCCCCAAATTATAGAAACATTCTTTTTTTTTTACTTTGAATACTTTTTATATTCAACTCAATGAATATGAAATTCATTATTGTGTGGGGTAAAATATACTTTACTTTCTTCTAATTGAATAGTATTTTCTAATACCAATTAGCAAATAATCTACTTTTCCTCCCATTAAAATGCCACCTTTGTTATTAAACTATACATATACTGAAAAACCTGTCCTTCACCTACCTATTTATGACAAATTATTTTCAGACCTTCCATTCCATGTTATTGAACTGTTGATTTATTTCCGTGCTAAAACCACGTTTTATGTTTACTACAGCTTTATATTTATGTTTGGAAAGCTCTACTCGGTGAGTCAAGTTATCTTCTCTTGTTCTTTTTCAACTCTCTCTTAGCTATTCCTACCATTTGCCTTCTAGGTTTTCTTTAAATGAGCATGTCAAGTTTCATTTTAAAAAATACTAAAGGTTTTGATTAGCATTTATTAAATCAATAAACAATCAATAGCTTTATAATCTCGAGTCTGTCCATCCAATAACATGGGCATTTCTGCCATCATTCGAATGTCCTCTTGGGTTCAATTTTATAGTTTTCTGAATGTGGGCCCTGCATAGTTCTTGTTAGGTTTATTCTCTTCTATGGGAGGTCATCTATACAGTGTTTTATTACTATTATAGTTGCACTTATTTCCATTATATCTTCTAATTGGTCATTGGTGACCAATTATAGGAAAGCATTTTGTTTTTTCTATGTTGATCTAATATCTGTCCACTTTAGTAAATTTTTACTCATTCGTTCTATTTTTTTCCAATTAGTTATCTTGGATTTCCTAAGCAGATTTTTATAACTACAAATAATAATAGTTTTTATTTTTATTTTTACCACTTATATCTAATCTTTTTCTTGCCTTATTATATTGACTCTATACATTTTTTTTTATTTTAAAAGAGTTTTAAAATGTTTTTTGTTTTGAGAGAGAAAGAGAGAGAGAGAGAGCACGTGTGCTTGTGTGAGTGGGGGAGGGACACAGAGAGAGGGAGACAGAATCCCAAGCAGGTTCCATGCTGTCAGACTATCAGTGAAGAGCCCAGTGTAGGGCTCTATCTCACAAACCATGAGATCATGACTTAAGCCTAAATCAAGAGTCAGACACTTAACCGACTGAATCACCCAGGTGCCCTAACTCTATACATTCTTAAATAGTAACGATAATTACAAATATCTTTGTGGGGTTTTTTTTAATTTGAATTTAATGGGATTGCTTCTAATGTTTTACCATAACAGATAATATTTCCTGTAGTATCTGATATCAAGTAAGAAAGTTTTCCTTCTAGTCTTAACTTGCTAACACTTTTCAAAAGATATAGGCATTCATTTTTAATATGCTTTTATGGTGTCTATCAGGATGATCATATGGATTTTCTCTTTTATTTTATAAATGCGTAACAGATTTCCCAACATTTATTAAGCCATTATAGCATTCTTAGGTAAACACAAATTAGTTATAGTATTTTATTCTTCCAATATATTTTGACTTGCTAAATCTCTATCTATAATTAATTCTCCTTTTTTCATTACTAATATTAGTTATTTGTGCTATTTTTTTATTGGAATTACCCAAAAGTTTACCTTGCATTTTGCTTTCCAAGGAATCAGCTTTGTATTCTATGGAATTTTCATGTTAGCTTAATTTTTGCTAGTTTTTCAATTAATTTCTGCTTTTATTTTGTATGATTTCTCATTTTCTTTTGCATTTTCAAAATGTTTACTATTTTTATTTTTATTAGATTCTTTAAATAAATACTTATTTTCAATTTTTCTTTTAAAAAACTTGGGTCTGGGGCACCTGGGTAGCTCAGTTGGTTAAGAATCCAACTCTTGATTTCGGCTCAGGTCATGATCTCATGGTTTATGAGTTCAAGCCCCACATCAGGCTTTGCGCTGACAACAGGGAGCCTGCCTGGGAGTCTTTCTCTCTTTCTCTCTGCCCCTCCCCTGCTGCTTCCCTTGCTCTCAAAATACATAAATAAAGCTTAAAAAAATTATAATAAAAAATAATGTCTTACTTAGTTTTTAGGAACCAATTATCTTTCATAATAGTCTGTTTTGTTGTTGCTTAATGAATTCAATATTTTTGGATCTCTTAGAGAATCTTAACTAAACTTATCTTAAAATTATTATTACCTATTTCTAAAAACCTTCTGTTTCATTGGTGGTTAGTTCTCCAACTGACGGTAGAATCCCTATTCCTCCACCACTTGAAAGGCAGATTCTGATTATAGGGATAATGGCTGGGAAGGAGGTAGGTGTGGGATCAGGTGAACTTTCATTTAAGGTCTACAAGTAAATTGCCATCTGGATGCAGGGCTTCATTCACTGATCTTAACTCTAGATTATCTAGAGCCTTCATCTACTTCTCTGGTCTGAGGATCCACTCTGAGAATTTTCTACATGAAAGCCCCCACTTCCATCTAGAAAGCTATATTGCTGGCTTGACCCTAGCGACAAACACCAGGCAACTCTCCTGAGATGGAGATTCAGATGAAGTTCATTTGTAAAATTTAAATAATTACCTGTCCCCGCTTATGGTCCATTCTTTTTTTGAGCATCTGCTACACCTAATCTTGGGCTTCTATTGGAGTTCTGCTAAAAAAAACTCACCTTTAGAAAATGTTTTCTTTGAGTTCCTGGGTGGTTCAGTCCTTAAGCATCTGACTTCGGCTCAGGTCCCACAGCAGGTGAGTCCCACATCAGTGAGCTCGTGCCCCGCTTCAGGTGAGCCCTGCTTCTCTCTCTCTCCTCCCCTTCCTCTCCTTCTGCCTCTCCTGAGAATCTCTCTCTCTGCCCTTGGCTCACTGGCGCTCTCTCTCTCTCTCTCTCTTAAAAACATTTTTTTTTTAAATGTCTTCTTTTCATCTCCTGAGCTTTAGGGTTTTTTCCTGTTTGGGGAGGTTGTCTGCCAGCTTTATCTCATATACTTTCCTTTTTTAAAATTTTTTATTTATTTTTGAGAGAGAGACAGAGTGTGACTGGAGGAGGAACAGAGAGAGAGGGAGACACAGAATCCAAAGCAGCTCCAGGCTCTGAGCTGTCAGCACAGAGCCCGACGTGGGGCTCGAACCCACAGACTGCAAGATCATGACCTGAGCTGAAGTCAGACGCTTAACCAACTGAGCTACTCAGGCACCCTTATCTCCTATACTTTTCAAGAATTTCTCACTGTTCTGAGCCTCCTAATGGTACCTTTGTTTTCTTAGCTCTGTTGTCAATTATTTTTACTTTTTATATTTTTTGTGTCATTTCAATGAGATTTTGGGTGGAGTACTTAGCCATCTTTAGAGTCTTTCCATCTTTTTCTATGCTCCTAAACAGATCATGTAATGTAAGAATTGTCTGTATCTTGAAGCCTTGCTAGAACTTGCCAATAAGCTACCTGAGCCTGGGCCACCTCTTCATTTATAACTTTAACTATTCCATGTGCTGCTCATTGAACTCATAAAAGTCTTTCTGTCTGCTGGCCTTGGGATTCACCTTTGGATATTGCACCTACCAAAAGCACCTACCTTGGTTTCACACATGCTACCTTTGTTCACCATTTCAGCAAATGCAGTCATGGCTTCCTATGTTTCTGGAATGAAGAAATCAATCAACTCTTTTTCCAACTTAAATGTCCCCTCTTGGTTCCACAGTGCATTTTTAACCAATTTTAAAACAAAATAGGAAGGGGGAGCCTGGGTGGCTCAGTCGGTTAAGCATCTGACTCTTGATTTGGGCTCAGGTCATGATCTCGAGATCATGAGATCGTGCCCCACATCAGGTTCCCATGGAGCCCGCTTGGGATTCTCTGTCTCTCCCTCTCCCTCTATTCCACCCCCTCAGCAGCACCCCCACACCATCTCACATGCACACTCTCTCCCTCTCTAAAAAAATAAATAAATAAAAAGATTTAAAACAAAACAGGAAGGTCCTAGGTCTTCAGTGACCATATTTCTAAACCAAAACTTGGTACTTGAAAACTGACAACTGAGTATATAATTTTAAGGAAGAACACATCAAGTACTTGAAATCGCTATTGTAAGTTAGATTACCATATAAGCTGCACATTTAGTCAATGGTGGCTTTAAAAAGGAGGTCGATTAGTCCACCTATAACTTTTATGTGCTATTATGTATGTTTAATATCAGGTATTGAGTCTCTTATTCCCTGGGTTGGAACAGCCTGGAGGTTTTCTGTAAGGAAAGAGTTAGTGGATTAATTCAACTCAAAGATGAGTGATCTTTTAAGGGCATGAGGGTTTGAGAGTGAGAGATACAAGAACAAAGCAATAATATAGGAATAAAACCACCTCCAGAAATCAGGCATACATGCAGATTTTTTATGCTGCAAATTCTTACATGTCTTCATTAAATGAATATATATTTATCACATGGAAAACAATATGACTGTTAAGAGAACGATGACAGCTTAGTCTTACGAGGCATGAGTCATAAAAAAATGAGCCAAAAATTCAGAAGGGTCTCATTCACCAAGAGTTGAACCTTTCACAGAGTTTAACTTTCACACTTGAGCAGTTTGTATAGTTGCTACAATTGTCACCAGGCCTTCATGCAAATCTTCTGATCTTCCTACATGAGAATTTCCAGCAATTGCTTGTCTGCCATGGGCTGCTACACGATTCACCTAGCCTGGTTAATATAAAACATCTAGCCATCACTGAATTTCTTCTTCTTTTTTTTTTTTTTTTTAATGTTTATTTCTGAGAGAGAGAGAGACAGACAGAGCATGAGCAGGGGAAGGGCAGAGAGAGAGGGAGACGCAAAATCCGAAGCAAGGTCCAGGCTCTGAGCTGTCAGCATAGAGCCTGATATGGGGCTTGAACTCACAAAAAGTGAGATCGTGACCTGAGCCGAAGTTGGACGCTTAACTCACTGAGCCACCCAAGTGCCCCTAGCCAGCCCTGAATTTCAGAAAGGATCATGAACCCTTTAGCATCTCTCTCCAGGTCTAGAGAGTTTCGGGAATCATTGAAGCTGATGGTGCAACGGAGCAAAGCTTTCTGCTCAAAGGGCAGCGTCTTCCAAACCAAACTGATTAAGCCTCACTCCAGAGACCCCCTATCCTTGTTGCTGAATTGAAATCCAGTCCTTCTCCAAACCATATTTAGGAAGATGCCGCTCAGTGTGATCTTCCCAAATAACACCCAATAGAGTTATATCCCCTATAGCAATTTTAATGACTGAGCATTAAGAGCTAGGGTCTAAACTGTGCCCAGGAGCTCACGAAATCTGCTCTCTGTGCCTGCTTAGGGAGCACGGCAGGGGAGTTTAAGTCTCAAGTAGCTAGGCACGCCATGCATCTGGAATGAGACGCAGGCCCTAAAATGTTCGCAGCGTGTTGCAGCTGAATGTGTTCTCCCTTCTTCAGAAGATAGAATAGTTTTGATTTATTTTTTTCTGAATTCGTAAAAAATCCAGACAGCAGAACACGATGAGTAGGGGAGAGACGTCAAACGAGCAAGTCCACAATGTTTCTTAGGCAAGAGCCACTTTCCCACGGGCCACTAAGCTTTTGCAAAGCTTTTCTCTGTCACGTCACAAGGCATGGAGATGAGGCTGTGAAAAACCTTAAAGCAGAGTGATGAGGATGGGGCAAAGAGGAAAAATAGACCTTATATCAGTTCTTAACTTAGGCCCAGAAACTGTGCCTGCGCCAGTCCAGAAAAGCAGAGAGTTCTTGCTCTCTCTCTCTTTTTTTTAATCTTCGAAGTTCTGTTTTTTCACCAAACCATGAAGAGCCACAACTTATCCAAAATGAATCACAGGAAATCCACAGTTCTCAGCATTTATTTTTAAATAACACATGTAGTCATATTATGAGGAGTCATAAATAGCATATATAAATCTAAAAATCCAGGCATTTAAAAAAATACGTGTAGTCTTCTATGCTTAATTCCAAGGAAATGTTGAGAACTACTTATTTTTGAAGATCAGTATTATTTGGGTGGCAACCTTTGAAGGTTTTCCTTTACTGGTGAAAGACAGTGATTCATCTTACTCTGACTAAGGCAAACCCAAGACAGGCTTGCTGATTCTCTAAGAGGTAGAGTCAGGGACACTTGTTAGCAAACACATTTCCTTGTCAGAAACTAATTAGTTTGGGTGCATGGTTTCTATCAAGTGCCTTCTAAAGAAACTGCAATGTCTTTCCTGAAATTTCCCTTTGCAAGAATCTATTTTTAAGAACACATCCGATCCTAGGGAGTAGTTTCTCATTTCTGTGAAGCCTGCTGCCCTTTTGTATTTGCTTTTCTGTTGATTTCCACAGCCATGCTTGCCCTGCAGTTAGGAGAACAGGAGCAGAGGCTCTGATGCGACCCCTGGTAGCGAGACCAGGTCCATGCACATGGGGTGCAGAGTTCTGCAGCTCCGAAACACATGTGAGCACACAGAACTCTCTTTACTTTTCAGTCTCGGGATCAGTGGATTTATTGGGATGGTGCTGACATAAAAAATGAAATGAAACATCTGAGTCTAACAGCTGCACAAAATTTGGACTCATGTAAACTGCTCTGACATCACACGTTCTGCATGTGAGTTCCATGAGTATTCTCCATATGCTGCTAATACAATAACATGCCTACAAAGTCCCTGTGGTTTATGGCGTGATGAGCTCCAGAGCTGAGGAAATGAAGCCAGGAAGCCTACGCCATTTGCTGAATGGAGTCGGCTTTGGGCAATGTCTCATTCTCACTGAGCTACCCAAGTTCACTAGGGACAAGAAGCCATGTTGGGCAGGAACCAGTAATAAGCTTTATGTTGGGGATTTTCGTTCCTTTTTCTCTGGAAGGGTAGGAGAGAGGGCTCACAATGATTGTGCCTTGGTCCAGAAAATAAGAGATGTAGGAGTGTAAAGGAGTTACTTAAGCCAGCTTACTCCATTCTGATAGTCAGGAGAAGGCAGGTAGAAAGAAAAAGCACATCATGGCTCAACACAAAATCCTGGCAAGATACAGCAATCCTTTGCTGGAAGGCTGGAGTTCTATCCAAGGCACACAGTGGCATTGATCAGTTCAGTGACACCCCACTCTGGCCCACAGCAATAAACAGAAGTTTCAGTTGTTCTCTTCCTTCCGCTAAAGACAGGGGCTACAGACATTTAGCAAGTAGCTCCGTGTTGCTCTGACGGGCTAGGCATGCAATCTAGGAAAAATTCTGTTCTTGTTTAATTTTTTTTTTAACGTTTATTTATTTTTGAGACAGAGACAGAGCATGAACAGGGGAGGAGCAGAGAGAGAGGGAGACACAGAATCGGAAACAGGCTCCAGGCTCTGAGCTGTCAGCACAGAGCCCGACACGGGGCTCGAACTCACAGACCGTGAGAACATGACCTGAGCCGAAGTCGGACGATTAACCGACCAAGCCACCCAGGCGCCCCTTGTTTAATTTTTTAAAAAAGATTCAAAGTCACTTGTTTATCTGTTGGCTGATTAGCCACATAGAAAGAGACTTTTGGAAAATATTTAGCAACAGCTTGGCTTTCCCTGTTTGCTTAGCATAATGCTCAATTGCTTCCCTCGCCATCAGTTGCTAGGATCAGAGAATACACACTACAGTGTCGCATTATAAACAAATTCATCTGATTCTCAAAACCCGTGGACTTATTGAATGCAGCACCTATTTGAGCTAGAGAATCAGTAAATGGATATCCCAGGTTGGGGCCCCTCATATTTTAGAACAGCACCTATTGGCTATGTGTGATAATGCATCCTAGCTCTATTGGAAACTATAAATAGCAGAAAGAGATCTACCAAAGGAGTTCCTTGGGCTGAAGCATGGAAGGGAGAACAAAGAAAGCGGGGATGGGAGAAAATAGGGATAGGAGAGTAATGAACATTTTTAAAGTGCTATAAAGCATTTTAAAATACAAAAATATCAGTCCTACTCCCTCCAGTGAAATGTAACTTTAATTTTATTAAAAGAAATCATTAGCAGAATGGAATTACATTAATAGCCACTTCATAAGCAATTTACTAAAATTTATTCACTCTGTAAAATTGGAAACACCTGTGATTTTAACTGACACTTAAGCAAAATATAAGTTAAAAGGTAAGCTTCATGATGGAATCATTGTATGGTGCATTGTAAAGCTAGTGTTAAAATTCTCCTTTAGGAGCTCCTGGCTGGCTCGGTTGGTCGAACATGCAACTCTTCATCTCAGGATTGAGTTCAAGCCCCATGTTGGGTGTAGACATTACTTAAAAATAAAATCCTTTAAAAAAGGTTCTCCTTTATTTTGACTATCTGTGTCATTACTCTCCTCCATCACAATGGGCAATATAGATGATTGTCAAAGAAAAGAAAATAGATTTATGAGGAATTCTTGTCTAATCCCCAAGCCCAAGGTGGTGGCTTAGATCTATTGCACTGTTGCTGAGATCAGAGTCTGAGTTTGAGTTCTATCCAGGTTCTAGAGCCTTCTCTGATTGTCCCACTGGAATTAACCTGTACAATGTTTTTTCTTTTTTTTTCTTTTTTTTTTTTTAATTTTTTTTTTCAACGTTTATTTATTTTTGGGACAGAGAGAGACAGAGCATGAACGGGGGAGGGGCAGAGAGAGAGGGAGACACAGAATCAGAAACATAACCTGTACAATGTTAATGAATTGTGTGGCCACATCTGCCTCTGTCAGGCACACTACAGCCCTGCTGTGTGTTGTTAGGTTACCACACACTAATTATCTTTCAGGTTTTCTGCACATTCTTCTCCAAACAAGGCTAGTCCTGCCAACTTGTCAACACAGCATTACTTTCTAAAAAATGAAGTTACTTTCTTTTTGCCTGAGAATGCCCACAATGACTTTCTCAGAGTCCTAGGAAGAGAGGCAAGATTGTACCATTCACTGCCTCTTTAATCTAAAGGAGAAGAAGAAAATCTCTGCAAATGAATATGTAGCTTCGCTGGGGATTATGGTGCTCCAAACTTCTCTGATCTGAACCAGAGAATAAGCCATGTCACCATTCTCCGCTGGTAGGGAAGAAAAAACCATGCAGGTGGATGGTGTGAAATTTAAGCAGACTTGAGAAAGAACTAATCCACGTTTGGAATTCTCCACTGGGGATTTGTTTTGACAGTTCTCTAGTAATTTCCTGTTTGGGTTTGCCCACTTTATGTTAATGCATGAAGCAGCATGCTATTGCTGACAAGGCATGAGGTTTGTGATCAAGGGTCCTCGTTCTGTCACTTTTAGCTGGCACTAATCGCTTCTCTGAGCTCAGGGTCTGTATCTGATATTTGAGGTAATGATACCTGACTCAATGAGTTACTGTAAGTAAAATGATAATGAATATAGAATTATTTTATATTGCTGCCTGCTACATGTCAGCAGCATGATTTTGTTCAAATTACTTAATCTCTATGCCTTGGTTTCTTTATCTGTAAAATGGGGATGAGAGTACCCCCCCCCCGCCACCTTTGCGTTGTAGTGAGGACTACATAAGTTCATACCTGTAAAGTGCTTAGAATAGCGCCTAGCATACCAAACGCTGTTACATACTCAGCTCTAAATGGTTTCTGTTATTTCTGTGTATCAAATGGTATGTATATATAATTTATTTTTTCAGGTGTACTCCGTTTTATACTCATTGAAATACGGCAGAACCTATATTTAAAATTGAACTATTACCGGGGCCCCCGGGTGGCTCAGGCAGTTGGGTGTCCGACTTCAGAGCCCAGAGCCTGCTTCAGATTCTGTGTCTCCCTCTCCCTCTCTGCCCCTCCCCCACCCACACCCTGTCTCTTTCTCAAAATAAATAAACATAATAAAAAAATTAAAATTCAACTGTTACTGAGTATTTTGTGCAAAGCATTAAGGTGCTGTATATGAATATAAATTAAGGAGATAGTTATCTGTTTTGCAAGAGGGAATAAACAGCAAGACCGTGCTTCAATTCAAGAATTCACTTGGACAGCATCCACTATTGTTTTCAACACAATGTAAAATACAGAAGATATGTAATACATCCCTCAAAAACCGTTTTAAATATTTTTTATTCTAATATTGATGCATGGTCATTGTAGAAATTTTTATAAAATACTGACAAATGGTAATAATACTAATAACAACAACATTAAACTGAAATCACTTCCATTGCCACCACCAAGAGATAGCTATGTCTCAAATTTTGGTTGTGTGTGTGTGTGTGTTTGGGGGCACACTAACTTGGAACTGCTTTTTAAAATTTAATACCTCATAATCATCTTTCCATGTGACTAAATATTTTTATGTCCCCTAATTTTTTCAAATTTTTATTCCAAAATAATTTTGGAGTCAAAGAAGAGTTGAAAAACGAGCACAAAGATACTTGGATGGTATGCAAATATCTTGGCTGTATTTAAACATTTGCCCTCTCTTTTTAGAATACATTGGTGGATCCTGCCTGTAATTATTACTGTGGTGTCTGTCATATTAGGAATTTTCTATTTCCCTCATGCTGTCTATGTTTATTAATTGGTATTCTTCTCTAAAGAAGAGCTGTCCCTTCTCTCCCATTTATCTATATAATCATTTATTTTTATCTATGTGGACTCACGGACATTTATTTTATTCTTGTTGTTATAATCTAATATTGTACTATTGCTTTTTATTTTGATGCTCAAATTTTTCCAGCTTTGATTACTGCCAGCTTTTTCAGATTCCCCGTGCATTTTTAATATTCCTTTTCTTTTTTAAGTGTTTCCTTACGTTCAAACATCACAAAATGCTTACACTTAGGCTTATGTTTATGTCCACTGCCCCACCCTGGAATAAAACAGTTCTGTAAGGATCTGTGATTCTTTTTACTAGAAGGTAGTATTTAGAAACCAATACCATTGGGAGTTAGGTGTTCTATTTCTTACTGTTTCTAACCCCTCTCAGTGGATAGAGCTAGGACGTGTGTGTGTGTGCGTGTGTGTGTGTGTGTGTGTAGATAACTAACTCATGCATACACACTTGCCTGTAATTCTGTACTAATTTATCTGTATATACTTATTTTTTTTAATTTAACATCTAAAACATGTGTTTGTTTGAATATCTCTGAATCCAACTGAGCACCACAGGAGTCCTGTGTAACTTCTTCCTGCAACAGTGACAAACCTGGCTGTCGCTATCTACAATATATTTAGTTTTTTGTTTAATCCAAGTATACAAAATAAGTAGTGTCAGAAATTCTAACCCATCCCCCCATGAGAAACAAGAGAAGTGCCGTATCTATGTTTGCTAATTCAGCTCTATATCAAATCAAAATGCTGTTTTCCAAAGTTACTTAGGTCAGCTCTTTTCTTCTCCATCCCTTCAGTGCGCTCATGTGATTAATTTGTAATAAGTTAAACGTATCTGTCACCATCTGCATTCCATCTTTTCTCCCACATCCTGGTAGGGTTTTTTTTCCCACATGTAGTAAAATTCACTTTTTGTGGTGTACAGTTCTATCAGTTTTGACAAATGCATAGAGTGGTATTATGAACCACAGCCCTATACACAACAATTCCATTACCCCAAAGTTCCCCTGCTACTCCTTTATAGACAACCCATCCCCCACCCCCCACCCCCCCACCCCGATCTGTCAACTACTCACCTGCTTTCTTCTCTATGATTTTGCCCTTTTCAGAGTGTCATGTGAATAGAATCAAACCATTCTGGGTCAGGCTTCTTTCACTTTGCAAAATGCATGTTGTTTGGAGAATCAATCGTCCATTCTATTTTATTGCTGGTTAGCATTCTATTAAATGGTTGCACTACAATTTGTGGTGCATCTGGGTTGTTTCCAATTAAAAAAAATTTTTTTGGGGGCGCCTGGGTGGCGCAGTCGGTTAAGCGTCCGACTTCAGCCAGGTCACGATCTCGCGGTCCGTGAGTTCGAGCCCCGCGTCGGGCTCTGGCCTGATGGCTCAGAGCCTGGAGCCTGTTTCCAATTCTGTGTCTCCCTCTCTCTCTGCCCCTCCCCCTTTCATGCTGTGTCTCTCTCTGTCTCAAAAATAAATAAATGTTAAAAAAAAAATTTTTTTTTTTTTAAATTTTTTTTAACATTTATTCATTTTTGAGAGACAGAGTGCCAGAAAGGGTGGGGCAGAGAGAGAGGGAGACACAGAATCTGAAGCAGGCTCCAGGCTCTGAGCTGTCAGCACAGAGCCCAACACAGGGCTTTAACCCACAAACCGTGAGATCGTGACCCGAGCCGAAGTTGGATGCTGAAACGACCGAGACACCAGAGTGCCCCCGGTTGTTTCCAATTTTTACAGTGGCTATGAATATTTACTAATAGATTTCTGCGTGACCATGCTTTCTTTTCTTTTCCTTTTTTTTTTTTTTCTACATGCCTCAGAGTGGGTCCTATGGTAGGTACGTGTTTATAAGAAATGGCCAAACTGTTTCCCAAAGTGGCTGGACCATTCTGCTTTTTCACCATTTTGCATCTGCCCCAGCAATATGCGAGAGTTCCAGCTGCTCCACAGCTTTACCAGCAGTTGGTATTGCCAGGTTTTTACATTTCAAGTGTTCAAATTGGCATATTGTGTTATCTTACTGTGGTTTTAATTTATATTTCCCTAATGATTAATGATGTGGAACATTTTTTCTTATGCTTGTTTTGTGTCTGAATATGTTCTTTGGTAGATATCTGTTCAGATCTTTTCCCTGTTTTTAAACATTGGGTTGTTTTCTGACTGTTGACTTTTATGAGTTCTTTGTATATTCTGGTTACAAGTTCCTTGTCAGATGTGATTTAAAAATACCTCCTCCCAGTTTGCTTTTCTTTTCTTTCTTTTAATCAAAAAGGCAGAAGTTTTTACAGAGGGGGAAAAAAAAACTTTTTTAAGTAAGCTCTTTGACCAATGTGGGGCTTGAACTCACAACCCTGAGATCAAGAGTTGCATGTTCTACTGAGTGAGACAGCCGGGTGTCCCTCATTTGTAAAACTTTTAATATGGTCAAAAAAAATAGAATAGAATAAAATAAAATAAAATAAAATAAAATAAAATAAAATAAAATAAAATTTTAATACAGTTCAGTTTATCAATTTTTTCATTCATGGGTTGTGATTTTGTTGTCACATCTAAAAACTTTGTCTAACTCAGGATTTCTTGATGTCAGCACTATTGGCATTTTGGACTGAATAATTCTTCATTGGGACGGGGACTGTCCTGTGCATTTTAGAATGTTTAGCAACATCCCTGGCCTCTACCTACTAGCCCCACCTCCACTCCATTTCATAACAACCAAAAATGTTTCAGACATTGTCAAACGTTCCCTGGGGTATAAAGATAACTTTGTTCAGAATCACTGGCCTAACCCAAAGTCATGCATGTCATTTTTCTACTACTTTTTCTTTGAGAAATTTTATGGTTTTGTGTTTAAGATTTTAGATCTATGATCCACTTTGAGTTAGTTTTTTTTTTTTAATTTTTTTTTAATGTTTATTTTTGAGAGAGAGAGAGACAGAGAATGAACGGGGGAGGGTCAGAGAGAGAGGGAGACACAGAATCCAAAGCAGGCTCCAGGCTCTGAGCTGTCAGCACAGAGCCCGACGCGGGGCTTGAACTCACAGACCGTGAGATCATGACCTGAGCCGAAGCCGGACGCTTAACCGACTGAGCCACCCAGGTGCCCCTTGAGTTAGTTTTTATATGAGATATGAGATACAGGCTTAGATGCAATATGTATACATAAGCCTGATGAAATTTTGACTGGAACTTCATTGAATCTATGCAATAAATTGGGGATACTTAACATCTTGATAATACTGAATCTTCTAATCCATTAACATAGTCTATCTCTCCATTTATTTGGGTCTTCCTAGATTTTTTTTTCTTTAGTGTTTTGTTCTTTGCAGCCTCCCACATCTTTATCTTTTCTTTTCTTCTTCATCTTTTTTTTTTTTTTTGAGTAATACCTAAGTTGGGCATTTTTTGGTGCTATTGTAAATACTATTGTTATTTTAATTTTGAATTTCAATTGTTCAGTGCTGGCATATAGTACTATCATTGATTTGTATGCACTACCTTTAGATCATCTCCTGAGACTTTATTAGATTTATTAGTACTTTTGTATGGATTCTCTAGGAATATCTACATGGACAATTAAGTCATCTATGAAGAGAGCCTTTTATTTCTGTCTTGTCCTATTGTAATGGCTAGGACTTCCAGTATTATGTTGAAAGAGAATAAATATCCCTGCCTTCTCCCCTGTCTTAGGGGAAAAGGATTCAGTCTTTTACTATTAAGTATGATATTAGCTATAGGTTTCTTGTAGATGTCTCTTGTTAGGTTAAGGAAGTTTCTGCTACTGCTTTGCTGAGAGTTTTAATCATGAATGAGGCTAGAATTTTGTTAATGCTTGGTCTGCATCCATTTTCTTCTTTAGTTTGTTAATTTGGTGACTTCCATTGATTGATTTTCAAATGTTGAACCAGTTTCACATATCTGAGACCAATGCCACTTGGTAATGAATATCTTTTTTATATGCTGCTTTAAATTGGCTAATGTTTTGGTAAAGGGTTTAAGGGCATTTTCCACCTATGTTAATGGGGGGATATTGTTCTGTAGTTTTTTTTTTTTTTTCCCTCGTGATGGCCATGTCTGGCTTTGGTATTAGAGTAATCTGGTATCATATAATGAATTGAGAAGATTTCCTCCTCTTCTATTTTCGAAGATAGTTGTGTTTAATTGATACTATTTCTTTGTTCAAAGTTTGGTGGGATTCAACAGTAAAAATTTTGGGGCTTGGAGATTTCTTTGTGGAAAGTTTTTAAAGTACAAATTAAATTTCTTTGATAGATATTGGACTATCAGTTTATCTGTTTCTTCTTGAGTGAGCTTTAGTAATTTGTTTCTTTCAAGGAATCCATTTCATATAAATTATCAAATTTCTGGGTATAGAGCTGTTAATAATATACTCTTATAATCTTGTTAATATTTTAGGGGTCTATAATGATATCCCTTCTTTTGTCCCTGACATTGGTAATTTACATCTGTTCGCTTTTTTCCTTGGTCAGTTTGGCTAGAGGTTTATCAATTTTATCAGTCTTCTCAAAGAATCAGCTTTTGGTTTTATTAATGTTTCCCTATTGTTTTTCTGTTTTAAGTTTACTGATTTCTGTTTTAATGTTTATTATTTTCTTTCCTTAGCTTATGCGTAACTTGAGTGTACTTTTCTTTTTCTAGTTTCTAAAGGTGGAGGCTTAGATAATTGTTTGGGAACCTTTTTTCTCTTCTAAGCATTTAATGCCTAAATTTCTCTCTCAGCACTACTTTAGCTGCATTGCACAAATTTTGATGTGTTGAATTTTTATTTTCTTTCAGTCAAAAATGTGTTTTAATTTCCCTTGAAACTTTCTCTTTAGGAGAGAGAGGGTTAGGAGATCATTAGATTCCTAACATTAGATCAGTGCAAAGCCCAATGCAGGACTCAAACCCATGAATTGTGAGATTGTGGCCCGAGCCAAAATCAGGAGTTGGATGCTCAACCAACTGAGCCACCCAGGCACCCCTTACTGAGAGATAATTGTGTATTTCTCCTTTTTGTTCTATTCCTTTTTGCCTCATGTCTATCGAAGCTCTGCTGTTAGTCGCATCCAAATTTGGTTGGTTATATTCTCTTGGAAAACTAAACCCTTTATCATTATGTATTATGCCTCTTTATCCTTAAAAAAGTATCTTGTTTTGAAGTGTACTTTGATAACCTAGCTACTCCAGTTTTTTTTTTTCTTTCTTTTAGTGTTTGCATGGCATATTCTTTATCCTTTTATTTTTAACCATTCTGTCTTTATAAGTAAGGTGAGTTCACTTGTTCCATCTCTCTTTTGTTTCTTTTTTCTTTTCTTTTCCTGTGTTTTCTTGTGGTCATTGAGAATTTCTTACTGTTCCCTTTTATCTTCCCTATTGACTTATTATTCATCCGTCTTTTAAAAATATTTTTAGTAGTTTCTCTAGGGTTTACAAAACACATCTTTAATTAATCCGCGTCTGCCTTCAAATATCACACTTTTTCCTGTGTTGTATGAGGATCTAGCAACAGTGTATTCCCAGTTCCTCCCTTCCTTCTTTGTGCTCTTGTTTTCATATCTTTCACGTTTACACTCACTGTAAACACAGAGAGTACACTGCCACTATCCCTGTCTTCAACAGTGAAAAACCATCTTTTAGAGCAATTGTAAATAAGAAAAGAAATGAATTTTATTTTATTTATTTATTTATTATATTTTATTTATTTATTTATTTGTTTATTTATTTATTATATTTCCAAGGTCCTCATTTCTTTGTGTAGATCCAATTTTCCATCTGGTATCATATTCTTTCTGCACGAAAAACTTCCTTTAACATTTCTTATAGAGGGGATCCTCTGGTAAGAAATTCCCTCAGTGTTTGTCAGTCTGAAGAAGTCTTTTACTTCTTTTTCTTTTTGAATGATATTTTTCCTGGGTGTAGGATTCTGGGTTGGCAGGTTTTTTCTCTTTCAGCACTTTAAAGGTATCATTTCACTGTCCTCTGGCTTACATTATTTCTGAGAAGTCTGTTCCCATTCTCCTTGTTCCATAGTAGGCAATTTCTTTATTCTCTGGCTGCCTTTAATGTTTTCTCTTTCTTATTGTTTTTCAGCTGATTTTGAATATGATGATATGCCTAGGAGTGTGTGTGTGTGTGTGTGTGTGTGTGTGTGTATCATCCTACTTTGTGTTCTCCGAGCTCCTTGGATCTAACATTAAATTTAGGTAAGTCTTGGTCATTATTTCTTCAGATAATTCTTGTATTCCTCTCTTTATCTTCTAAGATTTTAATTATGCATATGTTAGAATGTTTAATAATGTCCTGAAACTCTTGGGTGTTATGTTCTGTTTTTCCTCCCACTCTTTTTTTCCTTGGTATTTCAGTTTCGGTCATTTATATTGACCTACCTTCAAGTTCACTGATGCTCATCTTTCTAAGTCCATTGATGAAACTCTTGAAAGCATTCTTTGTCTCCATTATTGTGGTTTTCATTTCTAGCATTTTGATTTAATTCTTTTTTTTAATGGATTTTTGTCTCTCTGTTGAAATTAGCCATCTGATCTTACATGTTGCCCACCTTTTTTACGAGGGTCATTAACATATTAATCATACTTATTTAAAACTTCCTGTCAGGGGCACCTGGGTGGCTCAGTCCCTTAAGCAACATACTCTTGGTTTCAGCTCAGGTCATGATTGTACGGTTTGTGGGTTCAAGCCCTGCGTTGGGCTCTGCACTCTTGGCACAGAACCTGCTCAGGATTCTCTCTCTCTCTCCCCCTTTCTCTTTGCCCCTCTGTCTCTCTTTCTCTCTCTCTCTCTCTCTCTCTCAAAATAAATAAATAAACTTAAAAAAACTTCCTGTCAGTTCCAACATCTGTCTGTGTCTGGTTCTGATGATTACATGGTCTCTTTGGAGTATATTTTATCTTGTCTTTTTATATGCCTTGTAATTTTCTGTTGAAAGCCAGTCATCTTGTATAGGCCAATAGAGACTGGAGTAAATAGTTTTTAGCCTTACTATGGAGTCACCTTTCCTTCTGCTAGGCCTTTAACGTAGTGGCATGAATTGATCTAGGTTTGAATTGCTATGCTTATCCTCAAGGCCTGAAATTACTACAGAGGTATCTGATATCCTGCAAGATATATCTTGTGTTTTGGATGGATGGAAGTGAATTTACCAGAGCACTAGCTGTTTGATTCTGAATTTTAAGTCTTCTCTCTCCATTGTACCTCAGAGACTTTCTTTATGTGCTCTTGTTTCTCTTTCATCCCTCTCTTGGTGGTATTCTGTTATTTGTTATTCGGAGCTTATTAGCTTGACAGTGGGAGAGAAGTAGTGTGGGAGTTTATTCTTTGTGTTTTGAATTAGCCTCAGTTTCAGGCAGGTACTGTATCTCTGGATTAGGGAAAGGGTATGTCTCTCAGTTCTCTTGTCTCTACCCCAGCTGTATTGTGGTCCCAGTGTATAATCCTGTCCCTCCTTGATTTTTTTCCGTTGGTTCCTTTCACCAGGTGCAGTGAGTTTTCACCAATGCCCTAGGGCAGTAGTGCTTGGTGGGCTCTCCCTCTACAGATTAGGCTTTTTTTTTTTCCCTATTGGAGATGGGAGGGATGGATCCAGCTGGAGTTTCTTGCTCTCCCCCAAAACTACTCTACCACTCTCCTAGGTCTGCAACATGATGGGCCCACCTAAGAGATCTTTCCAATCTCTTCTCTGAGCAATTGTTGGGGTTGTGGGAAAAGCCTGAAAGAAGTGCTGACTCCCCAGACTATGGCCCCCAGGGATTTCATACTTGCCTGTCATCCCACATTCGGCCTTCCACAATTTATCTGCTATTTTAGTCTAACTCTTCTCACTGGTGTCCAGTGGCATCCACCCTGAGTGAGTACTTTGTAGTCTCCTTTTCTCTGCAGACGTTATCTCTTCTTAGGTTTGCGACTGGTTGCTGGCTCTGCAACTCCAGCTCTCTGACAGTCTGTAACAGATTTAAAATGAATCCAGTTACTTGCCTTGTAAGATGAGAGTGATGCTCCTTCTAGCTCTCTGCATCACAGAACCAAGCCCTTCCTTTCATTTGAATGGCCAAACTGCATTATATTGTATACTTTATTTAACCGATCTCAATCCTTTTTCATTTTCCTTTTAGGCAATTTTCCATTTTTTACTGTTATAAACAAGGTTGGATGATTCTTGCAGGTAAATCTATCTTTTATTATTTACTTTCTGAAAGATTACAACTTAATTAAAAAGAATAGGCAGGTATGTCAGAAACAGTTAAGTGATAATGTGAGGTAGGAGATAATGAATGCCCCAAATAGTTTTGTAGGATGCAATCATAATAAAGAGGCATAATGGAATAATAATGGTACCTCACATCTGTGTAGAAATTAACAATAGCTTCACACTTATTAAACCTTTTGATCTTAACCATAATTCTCCATGTCCGTATTAGGAAAATGAGAACTAGAGTACTTCTGTGGGTTAACCAAGGGTCACACAGCTATTAAGTGATGGAACTAGGACTTGACTCATTGTCCCAGGGAAAGTCTTCGTAAAGGAGAAGATGGGCCTGAGTTGAACCTTGAACGATGGGTAGCTTTATGTCAGGCAAAGGCAAGAGAGGATGTTTCCTGATGGGCAGGAGCTGTAACTTGAGATACACCCATATAGAATTTACATACATGTGTGCAATCTACACAAGCACATGTTGAGACTGAAGAAGGCTTGGAGTAATGACTTCTGTCACAGATGTGCTTCTTGTTCTCATTTTAGAATGAATGATATCCATATCAGATTATCTAGGTGATTAGCACAATGGGACTGATTTGGAAAGGAGGAAGCCTTCAGCTCTGCTCTTCCCTGAAGCTGACTGATTAAGCCCACGGGCTCCGCCCAGCCCAGGAAGGGAGCCAGCCTCTCCTTCACCCAACCGAGCAGTGTTCAGTGTTTGGGTGGAAAGGAAGATGCATTCCAGCTGTCCTCAAAAACAAAGACAAGCAGAAGATGGGTATTTTTCCTTTTCTTCAGTGAAATAAACCTGACCTTCTGGTAGGAGAGTCTGTCTTGAATCAGAAATGGTTTAACCGAATCACAACAGGAAACAGCTCTGGTTACGGCCCAGCTTGCTCCAGGTCCTAATGGGTGAACAGAGCATCCCATCCCTACTTCCTACAGCTCTGGGTCTTGAAGATAGTTGCCCCAAGGAGCCCTGGCAAAAAGGGTAATGGACTTTGCCTTTGGGATTTCTGTTCTCAGAACAGCCTAAAGAAGAATGAATATTCGCGGAAGGAAGAAGCACTAATCCAGTAATCGGGAACCCTGTCTTTAAATGTAGTTAATTTTTATTTAATTGGCCAGTAACTACATTTAAAATAAACACCAGTTGGTAATCAAAAACAGGGGGATAACGGATGAGCAATTGTGTAAACAGGATTGAATTACTAGGCCAAAACAAAGTTGGGGGAAAGTGAGAGGCTCGCTGCTTCAGGAGAGGAGGGATTGCCTGCAAGCAGCTGGTCCTTGCCGAGCTCATAAAAATTTATATCAGCCCTTCTTTGTGTTTGCTAGCCATCAATAAAACGATTTTTAATCACCAACTGGTCTTTCATTATAAAGTATTTATTCCTTTGTTAAATAAAAATTAAAAGCACATGTAAACAGTGATTTTAAAACTGTCAAACAGAGTAAGAGTTTGGCACATCCTGGTACATCCTCAGCGACAGAGGTGCAGCTTGGACAGGCTTCCAGAAAACCCTTGGGCTCCCAAGGCACTTGGTGACCTCGGGGGCTGCTGGCAGTATGGGCTTGCAGGCACCTGGGGCTGCTACCCTGGGGGAAGAATGTGGAATCTGCAGGGCTGGGGCGAGGCACATCATCTGCCAACCCATCCCCTGTCTTTGTAATCCCTGCCTTTCTGCACCACCCAAGATGTACTAATGTGTCTTGTAAAGACCCATCCCTTGGACTGTACTATATTCCTCCCTGGTAGTTGGGGGGGGGGGGAGGGGAGGGGAGGAGAGAAAGAGGGAGAGAGAGGAAATGAAGAAGGGGAAGGGAAAGGAGAGAGAAGAAATGAAAATGGCTTGAAACCAGAGCCCCAGGCTGCGAGCAAGCTTCAAAACGGCTTTTTCTTTTAGGCAGACATTTTCTAATTAAACTTTAAACCCAAACCCTTGTCCCATCTCTCTCCAAAATGCAGGCTATGTGTCTCCCTCCTCCTTACCAGGAAATTATTTCTTCTTTTTCCTTCATTAGAAACTGGAATTGATCTACTTTAAAGATAAAATTCACTTCCCTGCCTAATTTTCAATATGATTCATTTGGAACCGGTGCATATTCATCAGAGGGACTAAAAAGCCCTGTGAGAACCAGTTAAGAAGAAGCAACGTGCATGAGCCTCAAGATAAGTAGCACTTCTCATCAGACCTGCTGCCCGGGGATGTTAAAGTGCTTTTTAAAATGAGGACTAATAAGGCCACTCAGCATTTACTGCTTTCTAAGAGCCTTGGCTAAATTAATTAGGGCAACAATAACCCTGTAAGGTAAAATAATAATAGCAATGATTCCTAGTATTTTGAAAGCAAATGCTGATCCACCAAGAGGGAGGTAACGTCCCACAGAACCAAGATTAAAACTCCACTCCCTTCCTGTCATCAAAGGCCAGCTTGTTTGTATCCAGGCAGGGGCTTGGGAGAGCCAGGCACTCAGTGGAAGTGAGGAATGGGGGGCCACAGCACAACTGTAACAACTGTGGCTGTGGGAATGCAGGCACGGTGCGGGGTGCGGGGCGGGGGAGGGGGGCTGGGGGGGACTGTCGAAGTTTTGTTGACTAATTATATATGCTCACCGTAAGTGGTCAGGCATCAGCAAGGGCCTCCTGCGCAGGGACTCAAACCCAGGCCGGCCTGCCCAGAAGGGGCTGGCTTTGCCCGGGGCCACCCACACACTGGCACGTCTGTGCGCCTGGAGGCCAGTTCCCTTTCTGCATTAGCTATGGCAGGGATTCCTAGTCACATCTGCACGATCAGAATGAAAGCCTGTAATTTCCATAGAATCCAGTTCTTTGAGTCAGGGCTGCAGATAGCTGCTTTATATTTCTTTTCAAGGTGATTACACATCGTTTGGTTGTGGGGAGAGCTGGGACTATCAGGAAAGGAAGAGGCTGGGTGAATTATTTGAAAAATGTGCAAGGAAGGCCTGTGAATCCCTGCCGAGAAGCGGCTGCACGCCCCCCCACCCCCCTTCATCTGGGGGCCGAGAAAAAGCAAAGGGGACCCCAGGCTTCCTGGAAGGCAGTTTAATTCTGAAAATAAAGCACCACTTCACCTCCCGTGTGTTGGGTGGGGAATTGTAAACCGGGACACGGTCAAAACAGTCCTGAAGGCCAAGCCGAAGTCAGCCCAAAGCTAGGCGGGCGTCCCCAGGAGCCTGCTGGGAGGCGACATTTGCATACATCAGCCTCCATTCTCCATTGTCTCCCCCCGGAAGGACTCGTTCCATTCCATTGAAGACGGGCTGAATATTTTATGGACTAAAAACTGGGGGATTCAGCTGGTTGGTAAACAAGTTTGGAGTGCTGTTTTTTAGCTGTGTTTATGTTTTATACATGGGATCGTTTTAAATACTTTTTTAATTCAAAACACTCCAGAAATTCTGCAACTTGATAGAACAACAGCTACAAAAGTTTCATAGCAACATTTGGACACTTGAAAGACTTTATTTCAGGGGCTTTAATGGTGATAAATGAGAGAAGGGGTGACTTTTATTAACGATAACGTTTTAGCAGCTGAAGACGGAGATCAAAACCAGGACTAGGCATTCCAAATTCATATTGTCAAGTGCCTGCAAAAACATTCTTCTGTCAGCTTTGAAATGTGGAGACTTCATCTTTTCATCTTATCAAGGAAAAATATGCTCAAATTCCCGAATAGGTACTCGGTTAGTAAAAAGGGGGAGGGTGATGTGTTCTCATTCCGCAAACACTCTGCAGATTTATCTGGTCAAAGATCCCCGTGGTCTAGGCCAGTGAGTGGAAGGGGTGCCCTCTGCCCGGCTGCAGCTTCTCAGGGATCAGCTTTCACAGATCCAAGCGGGAGAACAAAGGGCAGGCTTCATCCGCCTGCACCCCACAGGCCCCTGTGCAGGGGGGCTCCATTCCAATGCCCATCACATGGCCTCTGTGGCATAAAAGCCTTTTAATAATTCTGATTTTGAATATCAAATTGGAATGAAAAGTGCATTTAGGAAGGACGGGCTCTCTCCGCGCTGAAGAGCGTGCTCTATGCAAACAGGTTGGGCAGGCATTGGCTCTTGCAAGATTGTGGTTCTCAAATTGGCTGCACATTGCATCACCTGCTCCAAAATGTACTGATGCCTGCCTCCCCCCCACCAGGAGAGTATGATTAATTGACCTGGGCATCAGGATTTTTTTTAAAGCGCTGCAAGTGATTCTAATGTGCAAACTTGAGAACAGCTGCAGAGTGATTTAATACAGCATTCAAGGCCTCTCATAATCAAGCCCCAGCCAAGCCTTTTGACCTTTCCTTCCTTCATCCCCATCTCAGCCTGTACATGAGGCACAGAGACCTTTTCACTGTGCCCTGAATGTACTTGGCTCATTCATACTTCCATGCTTTCGTGCACACGTATTGTCTCACTCTGGGGACCAAAGAGAGCCCAGCTCAAATGTCCTCATCTGTGCAACTTTCCCTGTCACCCTACCTTCATCACCTTGCCCTTCAAACACAGTGATAGGGGGAAAAAAGGCAAGAAGGAAATTAAATTTCCTTATAACCTGCAGCCCATTGACAAATACTTGAGGCAAATACAGAGTATACCATTTCCCCAGGAACCCCCTACTGTCCTAATGTTAATGCCTGACTACAGGGAAAACAACCTTAGCTTGACAATAGGTAGGACTCTGGTATCTCAGGAGTCCTCTTTAGCATATGAAAGTCCTTCTGGAGGCCTCTCTTTTGCCTTTACCTCCCCCAACTCCATAGTATATAACCAGCCACTCTTCACAACCCCAGAGCGACTCTTCCTGTCCACAGGTCCTGTCCCTGTGTTTTAGTAAAATCACGCTTTTGCGCCAAAGACATCTCAAGAATTCTTTCTCAGCCGTCAGCTTCAGATCCCCACCGCCACCCCAAAACCCCATTAACAAGACACTCCGTGCCCAGTTTTATTAGAGCGTTTCTCACATTACATTAAAGACATCTGCTTATAGGTGCTCTCCCTTCCCCAACAAAATATGGACTATAGTTTCAGCAATAAGCACGGGGCTTGGTAGGGTATAGGTTTCTGTAAATGCTTATTAAATGAGTAAATGAATGAATGAGGGAATGAATGCATGTCGATCTTGCACATAGGTGGGGTACCACAGTGAACCCAATTCTCAAACCAGGGTCACCTGAGAGACCCCCTGAGTCAGTAATCTGGGGGTGGCAGACCTACATCTTTGTGTATCAAAGTGAGGTTCATCAACCAGTAGCGGCTACATTATCTGAGAACTTGTTACAAATGTAGAATTTGCATTTTAACAAGATCCCAGGGCAATTCGTATGCATAGTACAGTTTGAACTGTATTTTTAAACAAGCTCCCAGGTGATTCCCATGTAACCAGTCTGCTGAGCAGCATTTGAGACCCAAAACTCTAGACTTCCATTTACTGAATGTGGTAGATCTTGTGTGATTACCTAATGGTTCCCACTCTTAATCTCTTTTCCCTACCTAATAAAGCCCTGATTTTGTTCATGTATTAGTCCTTCACCGACGAAGCTTGTCCCTCAAGGGAGCTTGACCCCACTCCTCACCCCCCTCGCCAGAACTGGGCCTGATTGCCAGAGGAGCATACCATCTCCACTCTCCCCCTGTCCCCCACTCCCACCAGGAATTGGTTCAGGAATGGACACGTGACCGAACTCAGATCAATGAAATATGAAGGTAAGTATGTTGGGGAGCAATCTAGAAAGTTTTCTCTTTGCCAAGAGAAAGCCACAGGGCCAAAAAAAAAAACAAAACAAAAAACCCCTCTCCTATTCAAGACATGGTTCTGCTTCCACGTCCTGCCTTGGAACCATTGCTGCCATCCCCTACCTGCCCAAAGAAGAAAACCAACACTGAGGGATCAGAACAGAGATGGGAAGGACCTGGGTCTTGTGACATTCTTGAGTTCTTCTGTCTCTGGATTTCTTGTTATATGTGAGAAATAAGCCCACTGCCCCAATCAAAGGAGGGACATGGAGACTCAGAGCACAGTGAAGCGAGGCTTTAATCAATGTTCTTGCAGGAGCGGGTGTCTGATGGACAGGCACACTCCTGGTGGTTACAGCAGGCAATTTATCTCCTAGCGTGAAGTCCCTCCTGATTCCACGCGGGCTGAGTACTAAGCAGTTACAGCCTTACTGGGAAGTCATCTATGCCCATGTAAGGCCAAAAAGTAATCTGATTAGAACAAATGTACATTCTTTGAGGTGATGCAGAGACCTAAGTTCTTTGCCACGTGCTCATTGCAAAGCCTGTGAAAAATAAGCCTGAGAAATGGAGAAGGGGGGAAAAAGAACCAGGAAGTGAAATGTCTAAGGGTTCGGGACTCCATTATGTTGGGGGGGGGGGTTCATGGATATTTCCAATGGGTTGTAAACCTATTGTTCACTAGACAGCACAGCTTTTATTTGGTATTTCTGAAAATGAATCATCTCTCTTACTTCTCACATTATGGAAGTTAAGTTCGTTTGTTTACTGTTTAAGCCCTCTCTGTTCTTTGGAATATTGGAATACAGCAGATTTTTTAAATGTATATTTCCCATTTCATCCCCTAGAACATTAAAAGCACTCATTGATATACTGAACATCTTATTATATTCATTCAGTCAATATTTGAATGCGTACTGTGAGGCACCATGCGAAGTACATAACAAGTGTTATTCTAACCCTCAAGCAATCTGTAAGTTCAGTATTATTATTCCCATTTTACAGATGCGAAAACTGAAACTTGGAGCAATCCAATGATTGGTTAAATCAAATAGCTAATAAATGGTAAAATCAGAATTTTAACCTGGGTCTGAATCCAAAGCACAGGTTCTATCCACTCTACCGTGTTTTCTAGTTTGAATGGCTTTTTTTATGTGAAGTTTCAGTACATCAACAGTTCTCAACTTTTTAGACTCAGAAGCCCTTTACATTCTTAAAAATGATTGAGGCTCATAAAGTGTTTTTATTTATTTAAATTATATCTATCAGGGGCGCCTGGGTGGCGCAGTCGGTTAAGCGTCCGACTTCAGCCAGGTCACGATCTCGCGGTCCGTGAGTTCGAGCCCCGCGTCAGGCTCTGGGCTGATGGCTCGGAGCCTGGAGCCTGTTTCCGATTCTGTGTCTCCCTCTCTCTCTGCCCCTCCCCCATTCATGCTCTGTCTCTCTCTGTCCCCCCAAAAATAAACGTTGAAAAAAAATTATATCTATCAATATTTAACACATTAAAAATTAAAACAGAAATTTAAGGTGTCTAATTAATTTAAAACTAGCATTGGGGGCGCCTGGGTGGCGCAGTCGGTTGAGCGTCCGACTTCAGCCAGGTCACGATCTCGCGGTCCGGGAGTTCGAGCCCCGCGTCAGGCTCTGGGCTGATGGCTCAGAGCCTGGAGCCTGTTTCCGATTCTGTGTCTCCCTCTCTCTCTGCCCCTCCCCCGTTCATGCTCTGTCTCTCTCTGTCCCAAAAATAAATAAACGTTGGGAAAAAAAATTTAAAAAAAAAAACAAAAAAAAAAAAACTAGCATTGATCAGCCCACGCTGACATAAATAATATATTCTCATGAAAAATAACTATATTTTCCCAAACAAAATAGTGAGAAGTGTGACATTGCTTTACATTTTTGCAAATCCCTTTAACATCTGGCCTAACAGAAGACAGTTGGATTCTATGTGCTTCTACATCCAATCTGTTGTGATGTGTTGTTTTGGTTGAAGTACACAAAGAAAATCTGACTTGACACAGATATATCATTGGAAAAGAGAGAGGCATTTTATGAGCCTTTTCGTAATACTGTGCATATTCTTTGATACTATACCAAAAGTGCACAAGTAGTAGTTTGTTAAAAGTTAGTACAATGTGGAACCTGAAACCAAATGAATAAAATTTTCATCTCAGTTGCATTGAAATCCGTTGATCTGTCTTACACTTTGAGGTGATCTTTACCCATGCGTAATTTTGTAACATCAGGCATTGGTCACTTGGAACATGTTGATTCACCGAGTTATGCAGACCTTCCTGATGTTGGGACATTAATATCCAGTATTAAAAATTGCATCTGTTAATATCACCACTGATATCATAAGTCTTTAAGTATTGATAAAGCTGTGAAGCTCACGGTGGCTGAAAAGTTCTCATTTTTACTTGAAGTCTTCATTTCTACCATTGGCAACAAATACTGGAAATCAGCTATTTTCTTTGAAGTGACACGCTCACTTGCCAACTTTCGGGAAAATGTCTACCAGATATCGAAGTCTGAATAACTGCCATTTGTCTCTCAGCCATTCTTTCAGGTAGAAGTGGTGTTGGGTGAAAAGCAGCTAGTTGACTCTGTAGCTCAAACAGTTGCACAAGTGTTTTTCCTTGAGACAAACATGATGCTTTGGAATACAGATTTTTTAAAATGTGTATTTCCCATTGCATCACATAGAAAGTTAAAAACACAGGTACCTAAAGGCCGAGATTTAATAAAATGAGTATATTTTGTGGTTCGTCAAGGACATTCTTTAATGTTTTTGTAACATTTATTTAGTTTTGGGAGACAGAGACAGAGCATGAGCAGGGGAGGGGCAAGAGAGAGAGGGAGACACAGAATCAGAAGCAGGCTCCAAGCAATCAGCACAGAGCCTGATGTGGGGCTCACACCCACAAACCTTGAGATCAAGACCTGAGCCAAAGTCCGATGCTCAACTGACTGAGCCACCCAGGCACCCCCATCAAGGACATTCTTTTTAAATTTCATTCATTCATTCATTCTTTCATTCCTTTTAGAGAGAGAGTAAGAGAGCAGGGGAGAGGGGCAGAGGGAAAGAGGGAGAAAATCTTTTTAAATTAAAAAAATTTAACGTTTATTTATTTTTGAGAGAGAGAGAGACAGACAGAGTGTGAGCCAAGAAGGGGCAGAAAGAGAGGGAGACACAGAATCCAACACAGGCTCCAGGCTCCAAGCTGAGATAGCACAGAGCCTGACGCAGGGCTTGAACCCGTGAACCAGGAGATCCTGACCAGAGCAGAAGTCCAGCGTTTAACCAACTGAGCCACCCCGTCGTCCCCTGAGGACATTCTTGAATGAAACTAGCGGGGCTGTTTCGGGGTTGCAAGTGTGTGGCAGTGAAAAATGCAGCACCTACTGGAACACTTGGGTGCCGTTGCCTTGATTAGTGCTAAGGCACTGGTGGTGCTTTTACAGTACATTAGCATTGCTTTTACATCATCAATGCAAATGTCAGTACAGTGAAAAAAAGTAAATAGCATCTTAATATGATCATGAAAATAGCTTTGACTAGCAGACCTCACTGGGAGAACTGCTACTGTAGGTGATCATGTGGCCACCGAAAGCTCTTCGGAGAAACTATGGATACGAAATGATTGTTGCAAGGCCCTGGAAGAGACTGAGTTCTGCGTCACACCATGGTCTGGCTCCTCCCACTGGGTCAAAGTCACTTTTGCCCGAGTGACTGCCATGACAGGGGGTCTTTACAGAGGAGCCGTAGGAGAGAGAGTCCAGGTGCTGAGGTGTTCATGAGGCCGGAGGGCATAGGAAGTTGGCTCACCCAGTCCACGTGCAGCCTGTTACAGACACACAACACTGCAAATCCACAACTAACCGGTTTCCTTATTTAGCCTGTTAGGCAGTTTAACTTGTACTTGGCTTAAAAATGCACTCTTTAACGTGATCTGATTTCTGCTTATAATTCTTAAAATACCCATATTAATGAAGTTATCTAAGCCTTTTTCTTGGGATAAAATGTCTCTGATGCTGAGTAATTGTTAAATAAAGAAGGTTTTGTGTCCTTCTGAGGGGCATCGAGACCCGTTCTCTCACGCAGCCTCTTTCTAAAGCTTGCCAGAACAGGCATCTTGGCAACACAGAGCACAACTCTGGGGGCATCTCACTGAGCCAGTCCCTGTTTGCAGGAAAGAAAACTCATGTCCTTGAGCCAGAACCAATGCTCTAAGGGCTGGGATTTTTTTTTGTCCTGCTACAGAGGGAAGAATGACAATGGTTTGCTTGAATCCCTGCGGTGGGAAAAGCCATCCAGAAATTCCAGCCTGCCAGACATCTCCCTGCCAGAGATACTGTCCCTTGACTCGTGAATACACTGAGGAATTTGCCCTGGCACCGTCTGAAGGGTTAAAAAAGGATCCTGTTCCTGATTAGAACTGATGCTTGGGGCTAACTCAAATCAGGGAAAAGGCCAGCCATGCTGCTGGCCTGCTATAGTTACCGAACAAATTTCTTAAAAGCACAGAAGCAAGACAGACAACCCAAAAGATTGACCTGAATTTGTTCTGCAAATGGTAGTTTCTGCCTTGCTGCTGCGCTGCTGTGGGAAAAAAAAAAAAAAAAAAAGTCACGATCTGAATATGGCAGGGAAGGAAGTTCCCAGATCATCAGAGGAATGGCTGAGTTTTAGCAAGTTTTTCCTATTATTTGACCTAAAATGTTCTTTCCGCCATGGCCACACAAGCTTTTTCTTTCTTTTTTTTTTTTTTTTTTTTTGCCTTAAACACACGCAAAAAAACTACATCATACATTCCTACCTTCACTTCTGTGCTGGGAGCACAAGAGTTGTAATAATCTCCCTGGCCCCAGGTCTCTAAGGCTTCCCATTGAATTTACCTAACCTCATGCATCAGGACCAGCCCAAGCCTTGCAACGGAGGGCAGAGGAAGCGGAGGCTATAAACACACTCGGGGCAATGATTTCCCAGATCTGGATCAAATTAGTCTGATCTGTGTGACATTCCTGGCCTCTGTTTGCTTTCAAGTTTGCATACAAACAGTATTCCAAGTGATCTGCCTTGGACCTCCCCCTCCCCCACTGCCCCTTTTACTATTACCTTGAGCTTTTGCTTGGTAATTTAGCTCTTATTATGATGTCGGCAGAATACCTCCTCCACCCCTCCCCCAAGCACAGTTGTGGTACATTATTTCTGTGCTGCACTAGTAAGAAAAACTGGATTAATAATTCGGGGAAATGTATAGTCTAGTTCTGTCACTAAATAGCACAGATGTTGGAAAAGTTACACACCTGTTCTGGGCTTCGCCTATAAACAGGGGATTGGAAGAGGGTTCAATTTGCAGTGGTTCATAAACCTGGAGACCAGAAATACATTTTTTGCAAGTTCCCTCCCCTAGTTCCGCCACTGCTATTAGTCACTTGAGACAGCGGTGTCTCCCTGTGCTGAGACAAGCTTTGGGGACTGCTGGGCTTGGTAGATTCTAGATTCTTTTCAACCCTAAAATTTGTGTTCTGTCTCTCCAAATGCCATGCTAGTGCACCACCAGCCTGCACTCAACTTGCCAAAGCTTCTGTGCCTTCTAGGTGGCCCACGTGGTTTCCGACCACTCCCTGTCTCTCCAGGCTGTAGCGTCTGGACCTTCCACAGCCTAAAACAGATGGGCAATTTGGTGATTTTTAAGATATCCCCTTTATTTACAAGAGTGAAATGGAGGCTCAGAGAAGTCAGGTGGTGGCAAGCACTCGCAGGTTGGGTCAAAGGACAGCAAACAGGCCAGACACCCACGTCCCTCAGATGCCATGTCCCAGTAGCCACACAAAGAGGCTTCTGGAAAGAAAAGATTCCTACCAGTTTCTGAGGGAGCAGATGGCTTCGGAGTGCTGCCCAGAGTTGCCCCACACATAGGATCCAGGACTGACTTAGCTTCCTACTCCGGTAGGAAGCATGACAAGTTCCCACCTACACTGCTGGCCTGAACGTTGGAGAACCCGGAGCAGTCGGGAGCACCAACGTTTACTCTCTGGAGGTGCTGCTGTGACCAAGACAAAAATACAGTCTCCTGAATCCCCTGTTCCTACGATAGGACACACACCACAGATTAAAGAAAAAGAAAAGAGCTGAGAAAAATAAACACGACAGAGCCAGTTGACTATGCATCTGTAGAAAAAGAGGGAAAAATCTAGGTGGCTTTAGGGAAAGCAGAGACAAGCAAACAGGAAAAGAATTCAAGAACATACAGACGAAGTGTTAATCATACAAGTGAAAACACAACATAAAAGAAAGTCCGTTCATATAGAAGATAAACATGGAGACGGGGATTCTGTGTGGTAAGTAACTTAAAATGTTTACTCCAGGAGGCTATTGGGGTCTCCCAGTTAAAACAGAAGCATTAGAAACATGATTTGCCAGTAAGATAAATGTTGAAACAAAACACTAAAAATTGAGGCAAAATTCCGACCACAATTTTGCTTGCATATTTCCTTAAGTCACCATAAGAAAATCAAGATACTTCCGGTTAATGCACTTTTTAATTTAAACCTTCCCAAGAGAACTTAAAATAAAATAATAACACTGATCAAAGAGTTGACATCAAGAGCCACAGAAAAATATCTCAGCAGGTCAGAAAGTCAACAGTGGTATAACTGCTTAAATATTTGGGAGAACATGATGACTTGAAATCTTCGGTTAGTCAGTGACTATCTAAACTTGGAGAAATTGTCCTAAGTTTCCATGCCTCAGTGTGATCGTACATAAAATGGGACAATACTGTTTTTGTGGTCCTGTTGTGAGAAAATGAGCAATCTAAAATGCCACCATAATTCTAATTAAAATGTAACCTTGAGTGCAGTGATGTGAAACTTGCTCATCTTCAAGAACCAATACAATTTGCAACAACGTGGATGGAACTGGAGGGTATTATGCTAAGAGAAATAAGTCAGTCAGGGAAAGACAAATATCATATGACTTCACTCATATGTGGAATTTAAGAGACAAAACAGATGAACATACGGGAAGGGAAGCAAAAATAATATAAAAACAGGGAGGGGAAAAACACATAAGAGACTCTTAAGTACAGAGAACAAACTGAGGGGTGCTGGAGGGGTTGTAGGTGGGGGATGAGCTAAATGGGTAAGGGGCATTAGAGAAGACACTTGTTGGGATGAGCAGTGGGTGTCATAGGGGATGAATCACCTGAATCTACTCCTGAAATCATTATTGCACTATATGCTAACTTAGATGTAAATTAAAAATAAATAAATATTTTCTAAAGGAGAAAAAAAAAGAACCAATACAGTATTTTTTTAGGAAAAAAGAAAGAAAGAAAGAAACAAACAAACAAACAAACAAACTCTTCCAAAAGTTAGCCAAACAACAAGGGAAAAACAATTCCGTTGAGAGGGAATAAATGGCTGGCCAGGCTTTCAGCTCTATCTCCTCTTTCTAATAAAGAGACAGAGTAACCATGTTTTGTATCTTCTACTAAGAATTCATTTGGAATGTTTTCCCTATAGATGATGAATAACTTTCAGAATCCAGTGAGTTTAAAGAAACCACATTTCCTGGATAGGGTCTGTTGCTTATAGAGATCGTTCCTATTACCTATTGCTGCAGGAACGTTTGGCCTATTTAAAGGTCGCAGGTGTGTGAGAACAGATGGTATTGAGAACAGGGACATATTCAGGCTGCAAAAAAGACTGCCAACAGTCAGCTTGAGGGCGATGCTTTAAGAGCAATGGTGTTTCTTCCTTTCTCTTACTCACGTGTGCGTGGGAGCAGGTACTCTATCAGAGCCATGTCCTGGAAATTTAATTTGTTTTGTTTGTTTGTTTGTTTGTTTGTTTGTTTTCCTCTTCTGTTCTTTAGGAGAGAAGTGCCAGATACTTCAAAATACAGGCTAGCTCTGAAAACCACCTTGGAATCAATGCAGTGAGCCTCCCTAAGAATGGTAGGTAGGAAGTGAGTTGTTCCTACTATTTTGAGTTTAAAAAAAGAAAGGAAGGATAGAGAGAAAGAAATGGGAGGGGGAAAAGGCAGAGGAGCTGTTTCCTCCTGGGTGGGCTGGGGACAGGGTTCACTCTCCGGAACAGGATGGTGGTTTAGGTCAAGGGGAGGCAGAATGATGTCAGCACTGGTCCTGGGCCATCACCCCCCAGCCTCTAGGCCTCTGCAGAGTGTCTGTGTACAAGAACTGAGTGTGCAGGTCAGAAAGAACGTCCACGGCTTGCTGTTCGGCCTGATAACGTGGGCAGGCCGCTGGCAGACTGGCTGTGGTACCGGAGGAACATCCGCACCAAAAAACAGTGTGAACTCACCGGCTCTGTCCAGCCTCCATAGCAGCAGCACCAGCAAAACACCCTGCTCCAGCCCTGCCCCCTAGACCTGTCCTTTAGGCTTTGCTTCACCAAGGAGATTCAACCACCACCGGTTCCTAAGTCACCCTGCGACTGATCCCAGAGGATTAGATCATTTAGGCTGGGACATCCCCCACTGCCCACCTATGAGTCAACGGAGACTAGCAAAGAGTTTAGCCTTCCGTCCTGGGCCAGTGAGTTGGGGGCCCTCTGCCTGGCCTTGTAGGCGCTGAGCAGCCTCTGTCCAGCAAGAGGCCACCAGAACACACAGGTGACATTGCCCGAAAAGCCAGGAAGCTACTGCCCTCAGTGCTGGGCTCTCTGTCCAGCTTCTGAGAGTCGGCCACAACCCCCCAGGGCCAGCTCTGTCTACAGTCCTTCTGTTCACCTGGGACCACCAGGAAGTTCCACGCGATCCACACTTCCTGCTCAAGACAACCTAAAGCAAATAAAACAGAGAAGGGGGAGGGTAGAATAAGAGTTTCCCTGTTACTCTGGAACTGGCATTTAGAGTCCTAGCTGAAAAGAAGAGGTGCTAAATGCCTCACATTTAAGAGAGTTATTAGAAACCAGAAGCCAGATATGCTTCCTTCCCTGCCCTGCACTGCACCAGGTTTTCTAAAAGGCAGCATATTAGGTTCCACAGTCAACCACAGCCACCCCATCACCTCATTGCCCCTTTTACATGGGGGGGAAGCAGGAGGGGTCATCTAGGTGGACAACCTGGGGCAGGGTTCACAGTGAGAAGTGATTCCTTCCCTGTGCCCCACTGTCTACTCCTGCCCCGAGGCAAAGAAGTGGGGGGAGGAGGGGAGGGCTGCATCTCAGTCACCAGGTAGACATCTGCTTGGCCTCTGGACTTCCAGATTCTCCCCCTTGCCTACCTGAGCGGGAGGTGGTGGCAGTGGGTCTATACCGGGAGAAATAGCTGGACTTGAGCGGTCTCGCCAGGATTCACCCAGAGGGTTGCCCACTGGCAAAGGCACCCGGCGCCAACAGGCTGGTAGTATGTCACCAGAGCAGAACTGCGAGGCAGCAGCAGAGGCCTCACCAAGCTAGCTCGACCTCATCAGGGTACAGTGTGTCCCTTCTTCCCTGCCCCTTCCCACCCCAACAGCCTGGAGGATCTTAAACCTGAGCAAGAGAAGGAGGCTGACATAGAATTCTGAATTCAGTATGAGAATGAGGTTTTTAATTGCACTGAAAGTGACAAGAGAGTAATGGAATCTGCCCGAGATGTGCTGAGGGAGAAGCTTTTCATTTTTCATTTGTTTGTTTGGCCAGGAACAAATCAGATTCGAAGGTAGTGATTAGAAAAATTAAAACCATTTCATGTTTTACCCCCACGAAGTTGGGGCTGCTCAGTGAACAGCTATGTAATCATAAGCAGCGAGGGGCCTGTGGAAGCTTGGACTAGGTAAACTTCCAGATCCTCTCCCACCCTGAGATGCCAGATTTCACTGTTGCAGGGTATCCATTTGAAAGAGGGCCACACCCATCGCTGGGATTCAGTTGTGCGTGGGCATGTCTGGAAGACGGTGGGATTAGTCAATCCTGGGCTCCTGTCTGAGTCCTCAGGGGAAGGTGGGAGGACATACTGAAGGTAAAACTTGAAAGAGCCACTTCCATTAAAATTGGGTAAGACATTGGAGTTAAAGCATTGCTCTAAAGTCACATTTATCTTAGTGCAAGCTCTGTGCTCAAGATTAAAAGTTTATTGCTTGGCAACTGTTGCATCTAAAGCTGTGCTGTCCAATGTAGAAGCCACTAGTCATATGTGACTATTTAAATAAAATTAAAAATTCAATTCTTAGATCGCACTAGCCACGTTTCAAGTGTGAAGTAAACACATGTAGCCAGAGGCTACTGTATTGAATAGTGAACATATGGAACATTTCCATCATAGCAGAAAATTCTATTAGGCTGCTCTGCTTCAAAGACAAAGCTGTTTGTTCCAATTATGGAAGAGAAAATGGCCAAGCTGAACTTCTGAGCTATCTTCTGGTATGTTACAAATTCCAAGCTTCAAGGGCAAGTCAAAAGTTAAAGTGACGTTAACAGAGAGAGGACAAGAAGCAGCCCCGTTACTGCAGAGGACATGATGAGCCCTGAACCCATAAGTGTCCCTGAAGCCTGAGTTCCACTTGAAGAATTTGAGGGAGGCCTTAGGGCCAGGGGACAGTCCAGTCACTTGGCAGAGGCACTGATGCCCAGGGAAGTGACAGTGGTACTCAGGGAAGGTGAGAGCGCATGGTGGCAGGGATTCCACTATGACAAGTACCTTCCTTCTGGGAACTCTCAAAAACTGAGTGAGATTTGAAAGACAAGAGCCTGGGATGTATGCATTACAGTATTTTGTTTTTCTCACCAGGAGATGAGAAGTAGTAGCAGAGGTCTGGTTGTTATCTAATGCTGTGTAGCTAAATACACAACTGGCTTAAGACAACAATAATCATTTATTATCTCTCACAGTTTTCCACAATGAGCCAGGAATTTGGGATCAAAGTGGTAGGGTGATTCTAGCTTAGAGTCTCTCTTGAGGTTGCAGTCAAAATACCAGCTTGGCCGTAGTCATCCGAAGGCTTGACTGGGGCGGGAGGTCCACTTCCAAGGGAGCTCACTTACACACTGGGCTAAATGGTGCTGGCTATTTATAGGAAGCCTTAGGGATCTCAGTGTGGACTTCTTCACATGAGTTTCCTGAGTGTTCTCACAAAATGGTGCTTGGGTTCCCTCAGAATGAGAGATGAAAGTCTTTGAAGTCACAGACTATTACTTCTGCCGTATTCTGTAGTCACACAGACCAGCCCTAATTTGGTGTGGGAGGGAGTTCTACTCAAGGATGTGAATACCAGGAAATAATAGGAGACAAAGTTCATTGGGGGCCATCTTGGAGGCTGGCTACCATGTGGTCACATAGAGCCATGTACTACAATTATCAGAATGTATGATCAGAAATCTGTCAGTTGCAAGTGACCAAAATCTACCTGAAATTGTCTCAAGAAAAATAAAAGACAATGCGTCTTCTACCACATATAACTGAAAAGTCTTGATATGGCTGTATAGAAGTGCTTAAATGATGTTGCCAGGGTTTTGTCTCATTTTCAGACCAGCTTTCCTCTTGTGGTAGCAAGATGGCTTGCATCCCCAGTTTAAAAGAAAGAGATTGTCTCTTTCCTGTTAACACTGACAAAAATCCAGTGGGCTTCCACTGGCTAGAATATATTTTTAACTTTTTTAATGTTTATTTTTGAGAGGCAGACACAGCAGGGGAGGAGCAGAGAGAGAGGGAGATAAGAATCCAAAACAGGCTCCAGGTTCCGAGCTGTCAGCCCAGAGCCCAATGTGGGGCTCAAACTCACAAACTGTGAGATCATGACCTGAACCAAAATCAGACGCTTACCAGACTGAGCCACCCAGGGGCCCCAAGAATATTTATGCCTGAATCAATCACTGTGATCTCTTTTGAATATGGTACTGATTGGCCGGCCTTAAGTCACATGCTTATCCCTAGAGTAAGTGGCTATTATTAAAAAAAAAAAAAAGGATTAATGATGCTGGGCTGGCAAAATTGACTGCAGTTCAGTACAGAAGCACATCCATACATGTCTGGTTTCATAATGGAAAATTATATCATGGGGTGCCTTGGTGGCTCAGTTGCTTAAGCCTCTGACTCTTGGTTTCAGCTCAGGTCATGATCTCACCCTTGGTGGGAGGGAGCCCCACCTCAGGCTCTGTGCTGTCAGTGCAGAGCTTGCTTGGGATTCTCTCTCTGCCCCCCTCCCCCACCCCGCTCACATGTGCTCTCTCTCAAAAGAAGTACATAAACATTAAAAAAGAAAAAGAAAATTATGTCACATTACTCTCATCCCCTTATGAAGACTGATGATGCCAAACTTTCAATCAATCAAGAAACATATCACTGTTTTCCATTATCCTTCTCACCGAACCAGATGTGGACATCCCTCTACAGAATCTATTTTGCGCAGCCAAGGCTAGAGATTTCTCCTGGTTTAGTAAACCTCTGATGTGTCTCAATCTGGATGGGGCTTCAAGGAGCCATGGTCTTTGGTTTCTATTGATCACAATACATCACTGTCAGTGTCCTCTAGTGTGTCCCTTCACCAGCAGGTGGACAGAGAGGAACTTCCCAGCAAGACCTTAAAGATGTGTGATTAAAACTACTTTATTGAAGAGAAATACGACCTTGTGTAAGTAGAGCATGGCAAATACAGTAACAGCTCACTTGTCTAGACTCTGGATGGCTGATTTACGATATATTCAACCTTTCAAAGTACAGACTGTGTTCCTGGGCGGGGAAAAGTTTCTACGGATCAGATAAAACACTGACACAGCTGTCCATTTAACTGCTTATTTGAGGGTGTATTGATTCTAACTGAGCATCTGACCATCTGGTCCTAGACATGGTTGGTTTTTCTACTTCCCCAGTCCATGGTAGATAAGAAACAATAACCTGGGGTGTGGCAGGGAATCACTGTGTAGCCAGCAAAGAAGATATCTGATGGTTTGAGTTGCTAAGACTGCAGTAGGGTCCTGGTTCTTGCTGCTATTTATTTAATATTGACGGTGGGTGAAACACTTTGTCAGGTACTTTAGCACTTTACGTGTTATGTCTCATTCAATCCTGACAACCCTATAAGGTTGGGGCTATTGTTTTCCCATTTCATAGATGAGAAAACTGAAGTTTAAGGGTGATGTCAAGTTATTAAGGGAAGGTCGTTTGCTTGGTAACACCTATTTAATAAAACAGATTAGTAGATAGCGTCATTTAGAAATGCTTTTTTTTTTTTTTTTTTTTTTTTTTTTTAGAAATGCTTTTTTCAACAGTGGCTTACTAGAGATTTCTTAGGGCATAAAAGGATAAGCGGAAATATTACTTTCAAGACCTCCCTTACCCCATGACCAGGCAAAATAAAGTGGCTCTGGGGTGTCTTCGAGGCCTGAGATCCTGTATTTTTGGAGGCCTTGGCTTCTAAGGTCAAAGAACTTTATAAACGGTTCCGAGGGGTTTGTCTGTTAGATCTGCCAGCGTTCCTACTGGATGCCTTCAGAGTTCCGTCAGGACCCAGAAGGGGGAAATCCGGGACAGCGGTTGACAATGCAGTCTCTTTTCAGAATGATTGCCGATAACGGCCCCCGGCATCTCCATGGTGCATCTGACTCCTACAGCCGCATTTCTCTGGTCCCCTTGGCATGCTGGCTGGAAGGACACAAGGTCCACTCGTGCTCTGGGAACCCACAGGCCTCAGCTGCACTCATCCCCTGTCCCAAGATTACACAGGACACAAAGAATTCTTTCTTTGAAGAAGGTCGTCGTCTTTGGACTTGAGAATTACCGAGTCTCCTGCTTTCGTTTGCTCCCCTGCCCTTGGTTCAGCTGGTTGAGAGAAGAAGCCTTTGGCTTCAATGTTTTCTTAACCTTGACAAAGCAAACAAGAGGGGAAAAATCCACCGTGTGTTTTCTTCTCCCACAGGGCAAATTAAGAGGCCCTTCTGGATTCTTCTTAGTGGGGGTGGGTTTGGTACTGGGAAGGGTAAACGTTTTTCAAGACTGTCAGGAGTCACTGAGATTATGTGGTTTTCGTGGATAGGGTGTGTGTGAGTGTGTGTGTGCGTTCCTTCCTGCAGATTTTCACAACCCAGTGAAGTCCCCAGAGGCCTAAAATGAAGCTGAACTCATCCATGCCTCTTTGAACGCCAGTATCTCCAAAGAGCTCGGGAATTTCACAGTTTCCTGGAACTCAGACCTATGATGTGAAACGCTTCAGTCTCTGACCCTTGGCAGTTCTAATATGCCCATTGTTCTTTCTGGCCTGGAACTGACCCTTGCATGCATTCAGAAACACTCATTGCACAGGACAAGGAGGAGGCATCGAGGAAGAAAATCCGAATATCCTAGTTCTCCTTTGAAAACTAGAATTGATTACTGGATTCAAACCCTCTGCAGTAATTAAGCACAATATACTCTTTCAAAGATATTTCTGTTACTTTTAGATTTTACAGTGCATAAAGATAAAATATATACCCATAAGGCTGTTGGTCTTGGCTGGTGGGTAGATGAAATTATGAAGGAAAGGACACTGAATTTCCCTACTTTCCTTTTTTATAAGCTTTAAGTGCCTCTTAATGACTCTCCTGCCCCAGATGTTCCTGCTGTTAGGACATTCTCTCCCCATAGGAAAAAAACAAGGTGATGTAACAAACTAATTCAAAGAGAAAGAATTAGGAATGTGTTGTAATGTCTCATGCCACCATGAAACAATACTTTTAGAAACAATACATCTAAAGAGAGGGGCACTTTGTAGGAACAAATTCCTTTTTAGGGGCAGGGGAGAATGTCCTAAATTCTCTTCCTCATGAAAATCACCGGGGTGGAAGTGTGTGCATAAAACATACCCTTCCCCAGGCTTACTCCTGACCTGGGGGCTCTAGGAGAAGAATCTAAAAAGTCTGGTCTTCTGGGCCATTTTTTGTGACTAGCTGAGGTTGGGAATCACTGCATTTTACACCCACACAAAGCTGAAGGGCTTGTGGAGTTGGAAAAAATTGTGCTTCTTGGGGAAAGACAGATCTGTGTTCAATTTTTGACTCTGTTACTCAACAAGTGGCTTCAGCTAATCACTTAGCCTCCTTGAGTCTCTCCTGCAAATCGGATTAATTCTTCTGCTTTTGCCGTGTTGTGCGCGTGGAAATCATGCACACAAAGGCCTGGCACAAGACTCTCAGACCCAAGGCTAAGTGCTCAGTTACTGACTGTTCTCATTAGTGTTGAGTAAGAATTTGCACGTCAAATGTCTAAATGTCTTTGTATCACTTCAAAGGGGTGTTCAGAATCTTTTTAAAATTTTTATTTGAAAGCTTTCAAATATACATAAAAGTATAGAAAATAGTCTAACTTTTCCTGTACCTATTACCTTGCCTTTATAAGGATCAGCATTTGGCCCTGACCTCTTGCAGTTCTGTTCAATTTTTTAAGTGGTAAGAAATGTAATGGTCCTTATGGTAACCTAGGCTTGGTGTTTTTTAAACTTGCTGAGAACAGATGCTACAATGTGGGGGAAGGGGATAACATACGCTAGAAAACATCATCAGCCTGATGACAGATAAATTTTAGTGACTCTCCTCAGACACCAGTCCAACCACATGAAGTTCATGATCACGATTCAGACCTCTAGGTCCACAAGGTATATGCACAGAGGAATGCATGTCCTGGACCACATTTAACGCTGTCAATCGTATTGACTCCAACGAAGACATAGATGTTTCCAAAAAGTGCCAAGTATAATAACTGAGAAAACCATAAAGTGGATTCATGTCCAGCCCATCCCTCCAGCCAGATTGCATGTTTTATGCAGAAAACTGTGTCAGAGCCACTGCTCATCAGGGCGAAGAACCAAAGCACTGAGGAGGCTGGAATCCTGGGCCTGGTGTGCTGGGTAAAAGGTCTGCTATTCGAGAGTGTGAAGGACGTTGATGACTGCTTTCTTCCCGGCAACCTGTGACAGTCCTCACGTTTTCAAGGGGACGTGTAGCCCTTGTCATTCGTTTCTAAGGCTCATGGTCCTTGAACTCCTCAGCCTGATGTACTAACACACCCAGTGAGAACTCACAGCTCCTAATATTTATTTATTCATAAGTTAACTATTGGATGGGAAGCAGATTGGCCTAATAAACACGACTCTAAGCCCAAACAAACAAAATATAAATAGGGAGGGGGAAAAAATAGCATAGCTCAGAACTCAGCTCTGGTAACTGTTCAGAGTAGAAATCAGAATTCATCATGGCCTAGTTCTTATTCTATGAACCCAAGGCAAAAGATGACTCCTCAGGGGGTCAGGCTGCAGGGAAGGATGCGTTGCAGCAGCTTCGAGGTGCCCACTAAAGTCACAGGAAGGGTGGGACGTGAGTTCCCTACACGTGCACTCAAAGTGTAGAAGCCATGTTTGGTCTGGTTACCTCATTCTTACACTGTTCACCTCAGGAATTCGCCAGGAGCCTCCAAGGAAATTTCACGCATGCATTCAGACACCTGGTCCTAAGAAGGCTGTAAACCCCTGATCCCACCTCGTTCATCACCCATGCCTACCTAGCCTCTTAGAATTTCCACAGCGGGACTGTGGCTTATTGTGAACTTAACCCAGGGCACTGTCTGTCACATAGTCACATTCCTGCCAGGTCACTTGCTTGCCTGCCCAGCTCCCTCCTGGACGCTGATAATCTCCTGGCCCCCAACAATGCCCTGTGACTACAAAGTGATGAGACTTATCTCCCGAGCCAGATCTGGAACTCTGTCTTGTTACTTTTCAGTCACACCGGGCATGTGACGCACTTGGAACACCTCAGAGGAGACGTCAAAAAGGTGTCATGGTTTACTTAAAGGACTAAAACCTGTTAATTATGGCTAAGAGCAGGCAAGGGGGAAAGGGAAAGGAAAGGAGGAGGGAAGGAAGGAAGGAAGGAAGGAAGGAAGGAAGGAAGGAAGGAAGGAAGGAAGGGTGGGCAGTTGGCCACCAGTTACAAAATAGGAGCTGGATTTCTTGATAATTTGTATTAGTTTAAATAGAAGTAATGTCCTCATCGGCTAGGACAGTTTACTTTCCTTGGGATAAGCTTTTTGCTCATTCTGAGGCAAGGAGGATTAACAAGTTGGCTGAAAAAAGTTTTCCTTCAAATTGTGGGAAAGTCTTGGAGAGCGAATCCCTTAGCAAAGCTACGTCTTGTTCTGACAATCTTTGAAGCTCTTCAACGTCTTCATACTGAGTTCACCTTTGCATTTTTTTGTTGCTGTAATGACAATATGACTTCCTTTCATGTGTTCCATTTGAAAATTGTTTTTTTTTTAATGTCTATTTTTGAACGAGAGCGCGTGTGAGCGAGCATAAGTGGGGGAGGAGCAGAGAGAGGGAGATGCAATCAGAAGCAGGCTCCAGACTCTGACCTGACAGCACAGAGCCTGATGTGGGGCTCGAACCCACAAACTGGAGATCATGACCTGACCTAAAGTCGGACACTTAACAGAGCCACCCAGGTACCCCTCAGGTTGTTTTAGTCATTATAAACCATCTCATCATTCATTATAAATATTCTTACCCCCAAGTGAAGAAAAACACTGGACAGAACGGGGGATACAAATTTAACCCATAACTTCCACCCCTCCCGCAACTCTGTCGGTGGCTACTGGACCAGCCCCACTCAGTGCATCTTCCATGCCCCACTCAGCACAGTGGTCATCACCTTATCAAAGAATTTGTTGGGGGTAAATCGGGTAATGGCAGGTTCCACCTGAAGTATCTGGACAAGCGCCCACAGCCACTGGCTGCCCAGGGCTTCTTGGAAAATAAACGCCTCTTAGGGGTAACCTTTTTTTCTCTTCTGTGTGAACGAAACTCACCCGTCCTGGAAACTGCTTGCCCACATTTGGTAGGTCATTCCTCCCTTGAAGGGATTTGAATAAGGAACCAGAGAAAAGGGCTCCTTATCTCCCAAAGTCTACCTGATTGTCTCTCTTGTGGGCTACCTGGCCTCCCTCAGCCTTGTGCCTTCGTGCAGCTGGTGGTGATGTCAGGTGAATCACACAGTCCTGCGTTTACACGTGGGTCTCCAGGAAGGCAGGTAGGACGTTAGCTGCGCAAAGCCAAGTTGCAAAGCTCATTGTGCGTACTTGCCCTGATGCCTGAAAAGCAGTCTTTCTAAACACTGACTGGTGGGGGATTCACACACATCCCTAGAACACAGGCAAGTGACATCATCTCCTCTTTGTCAATGAAGAAATGGGCAGAGGTAGTAACTCCAAGGCTGAACTGCAAGCACGTGAGCCACAGAGCCACATAGGACCGGTGGGGCTAGGCACCTGTTCCTCTGCTCCCACTCTGGGCGGCTCCACCTCCTCTGAACTGCACGTACTCTTGGGTATCTCAGAATGTGGGCAGAGGGAGGGGTGCCTGGGTGGCTCAGTTGTTTAAGTGTCCAGCTTTGGCTCACGTCATGGTCTCACAGCTCATGGGTTCGAGCCCCCCATCCCTAGTTGGGCTCTGTGCTGACAGCTGGGTGCTTGGAGCCTGCTTTGATTCTGTGACTTCCCCCGCCGCCCGCCGCCTCTGCCCCTCCCCCGCTTGTGTGTTCTCTCTCTTTCTCTCTCTCTCTCTTGCAAAAATAAACATAGAAAAAAAAAAAAAACTTGGACACATGGAAAAACACCAAACAGTGTACATTTAAAAAATGCTACACTGGGGGCACTTGGGTGGCTCAGTTGATTAAACGTCCAACTTCAGCTCAGGACATGATCTTGCAGACCATGAACTCGAGCCCCATGTCGGGCTCTTTGCTGACAGCTCAGAGCCTGGGGCCTGCTTCAGATTCTGTGTCTCCCTCTCTCTCTCTGCCCCTCTCCCACTCGTGCTCTCTCTCTCTCTCAAAAATAAATATTGGGGTGCCTAGGTGGCTCAGCCAGTTAAGCATCTGACTTTGGCTCAGGTCATGATCTCACTGCTGGTGAGTTTGAGCCCTGCACAGGGCTCTATGCTGACAGCCGGGAGCCTGCTTCAGATTCTGTATCTCCCTCTCTCTCTGCACCTTCCCCACTTGTGCTCTGTCTCTCTGTCTCTCAAAAATAAATAAATATTAAAAAAAATTTTTTTAAATGCTACACTGGTTGAGTACTCACCTTAGCTTCCTAAAGCCTCTAGCTCTGTACCAGAATTATTGAGGGCCAGCCTTTTGGTGCAATGTGTAAATGGAAAGTTCATGAGGGCCGGCAATGTTGACGTTTCCTTGGCTGCAGTATCCCGGACCTATGCCTGGCTCATGGTAGGGACTCAATAAATACTAGCTGAATGTTGGATGAATTTCAGCTGCATTCTGTTAGCCTTTAGTGCTAACAACTGGGTCTTACCTGGTTGGTAAGCCCTGCACTCCCTACCTACCCAGCTCAGTGATGAAGACCATTTAAATAGGCTTTTAGTTGAGGTTCTCTGAAGAAGTCACGGAAGGTCACAGTTAGAATGGCCTCTATGCTATAGATTGTCTTAGTCTATACAAGTATATAGAAATAAAATGGTTTGTTCAAGTTCCCTCTATATTTAATTTTTTTTAATGTTTATTTATTTTTGAGACAGAAAGAGAGCGAGAGTGAGTGAGCCGAGGAGGGGGAGACACAGAATCCGAAGCAGGCTCCAGGCTTCAAGCTGTCAGCACAGAGCCCAACGCGGGGCTCGAACTCACAAACCATGAGATCATGACCTGAGCTGAAGTCGGACGATTAACTGCTTAACTGACTGAGCCACCCAGGTGCCCCCAAGCTTCCTTCGTTTTAATACCTTCCATAAACTGAAATGTGTCCCGTCCAAATTCATATATTGAAGCCCCTAACCCCCAACGTGATGGTATTTGGAGTGGGGCTTCTGGACAGGGCCCTCACATTCTCTCTCCTCTCTCTCAAATCTCTCTCTCTCTGATGTGGTGATCAGATGGCCATCTGCAAACCAGGAAGAGGGTCCTCACCAGAGTCTGGGCATTTTGGCACCCCAATCTCAGACTTGCAGCCTCCAGAACAGTGAGAAAACACACTTCTGTTGTTTAAGCCACCCAGGCTATAGTAGTTTGTTATGACAGTCGAAGCTAAGACAATACCCCATCCTGGCTTCCTTCTTTTCTTCCTTCTTTCCTTCCTTCCTTCATCCCTCCCTCCCTTCCTTCCTTCTTTAAGTTTATTTATTTTGAAAAAGAAAGAGCACACAAATGAGGGGGGGGGCAGAGAGAGAGGGAGAAAAAGTCCTAAGCAGGCTCGATGCTATCAGCACAGAGCCTGACACAGGGCTCCGTCACACGAACCATGAGATCATGATCTGAGCCGAAATCAAGAGTCAGACGCTTAACCAACTGAGGCACCCAGGCGCCCCTCCACTGGCTTTTCTAATACAGCCTTGTCTCAGAGTTAGGCTATTGTCAACATCACGCTGGTCACCCTGTCCACAGGTCCTGGACAGGACAGTTACAGAGGATTTACAGAGAAAGCCATGTGCTCACCATTTTGCCCTCAGCTCTGTAAAACTGAATTGATGCAGAGGTTCTTGTTAGGTATTCCTTTGAAGGGCAGACAGTGTAAAACTCTAAGCCAGCCTTGGCAAAATGAGCCTTTCTAAGGGTCAGCTCTCTTGATTAGAGGGCATTTTGTTTCAGGAACGATCTCAGTGGATCCTGTGAATGGGAATCATAACATCACTCCTCATTCCACCTGCAAGGAAGTATGTGTTTCTCTCCACCTTTCCCTGCTAGGCAACTGAAGTTATTTGTGGGGAAACTCTTATTGCCTGGGCAGAAAATCTAAAGTAGGAAGACGGATGTTTGATAACCTATCAGGAAATACATTGGAGAGTCTTAAATGGGGTGGAATTCTAGCATTACCTTTTTAAAAAACCTTGTACATTTTTTAAACACAAACACGTGGTTCATTTTTCTTTGAAGGATATTTTACAGAGGTCTGGAAAATATATGCTATGGAAAGGAGGAGCACCTTGAGGCCTTCAGATCAGTCTTGGTCATTACGTCTTAGAAATTATATGGCTCAAACTTTGAACGGCTCTAGTTCCCTCCAATTTGGCATTATACTTTCTTCCTGGCTTTAATGCCGAGTCTAGGGGAGGTCAGGGCTTTGCAGAGCCCATAGAGGGTCCCGCGTGACTAGCAGGCCTTTCTGCTAGGTGTTACAGTACTTGGAGATTTGCACTTGTAGAGCCTGGGCCTGTAAAGAAACCACTTGGCTGACTTAGAAAAATTCTCCTCTGGGGGCGCCTGGGTGGCGCAGTCGGTTAAGCGTCCGACTTCAGCCAGGTCACGATCTCACGGTCCGTGGGTTCGAGCCCCGCGTTGGGCTCTGGGCTGATGGCTCAGAGCCTGGAGCCTGTTTCCGATTCTGTGTCTCCCTCTCTCTCTGCCCCTCCCCCGTTCATGCTCTGTCTCTCTCTGTCCCAAAAATAAATAAAAAACATTGAAAAAAAAATTAAAAAAAAAAAAAAAAGAAAGAAAAATTCTCCTCTGGTGCTGCTGGTTCTGCCTCACATGGGATGACCCAGTCCCACCACATTCTTCCACAGAGTCAGAAGTTCAGGAGGTCCCCGCGCCTGCTGAGATCAGAGCAGGGAATTCTATGAAAGGCTACCAAGAATGAATTCCCCGGAGGTGGTGTGTCTGACGAGGAGGGAGCAGAGTGTGGACACATGAGGCTGTCTTCGGACAGACAGCCCTGGGATGGCCACTTCTGGAATATCTACAGATCTGAAGGCCATGCCCAGGGGTGAGTGGAGAATTCCTCGATGGGGGTGCTGACAGACAGCCATCTTGCTGGACGTGGGGGCCAGCTAGAAGACTTGTCTTTGAAATTGCACTTCCATAGCACTTTAAGCTTGAAAAAACATTAATTGTTCTCTTAAGGAGTCGGAGATGGTGACTGGTATGGGGAGTAAGGGGCTCTAAACTTCCAGAGCCACCTGACCAGCATGGCGTTGATGCACCCAAGACGAGATTCAATTTTATATAAGAAACTGAGTAGCAGACTTCTCTAAGAATCCTGAGAAATGCACATTCTTTGGCAATTAACATGAACCTACTTCATGCATTTAATTAATCAAGACTGAGAAATATTTTCCAGTGGGAAAATTCACATGTGTCCCCTGTATCTCCCAGAATATATAACGTCTGGAAAGCTCAAATGACATTCTCATGCCTTCCTGGCGCCCCTCCAGTGAGTGGGCTGCAAGAAATGTTTACACCAGCAGTCATTACTAAAGTTTTCCTCACGGCTGAATCTAATTAATTAGGCCTAGCCAAACCTGCCAGCCACACCCAGGACCCAGCAGAATAACCTTAGAGGATTTAGAAACACCCCTTTGACAAACATTCATTTATTACTCCCTGTGTTCAGTGAATCACCCTACAGCAGATATCACCTGGGAGAACTTCCTCCAGACAGAGGGCTTGATGAACCAGCAGTCAAAGCCCTCTGCTTTGTTATTCATTAGGGAACGTCTTTCTATTCTCTAATAGTCATAGCAACAGTCCTTGACACTCTTCAAATACTTTACAAATGTTAATTTTTATCCCACTTCAACCCACAGTTTGCCCAGAACCAAGGACAATGTGATTAATTGCCTTCAGGCCCATATCAAAGGGCTAGGTAGTTTCAACCAGGCCCACTGTTTTCCTTAAAATTGGTGTGAGCCTTATTTTTTTTTTTTTTCTCCAAAGCCTGTGAAATACTCCAGAATGGGTAGAAACTCCTCTGAGCACCCTCCACCCCCTGCCTTTCTCAGAGGGCTCTGGAAAGCCGTTCCAGAGCAAACTCACGTCCATCGGCAATAAGGGTACCTTTGGACCCAGTTTCTTTCAACACACACGTATGGAGTGCTGAGTCCATGCCAGGTAATGTTTAAAGTACTGGGTGAACAACAGAGACGATCACGTCTCCGGCTCTCCCAAGGTTCATCTGGTGGAGGGTGGCAGAGTAGGGGGGAAAAATCAACACATAAACAGTGGAGTAATTTCGGATAGCGATAAGTGCTAGGAAGACAACACAGAGGCTTATGGAGAGTGATGGGCGATGTGTGTGCGGGGTGGCCAGGGAAGATTTGCTGAGCAAATAACAGTTTGGTTGAGACCTGAATGCTAATATTATGCTAATGGTGTCATGTTCTGTCAGATCTACTTCTCTATTTTTAAAGCAATTCCACAAAGACATATACTCAAAGAGAGCAAAGAGAGTAATTAGGAGAGCCCTGTCGTCTCATACTTTTTGTTTTCTGAGTGGGAGAAAATATGTGGGGAATGCTGGTGAATTGCCTGTCTCTAAGGACGTCAACATTGCAGTATCTAACCAAATGCACTGTCCTTTGACCCAACGACCACACTAGGAATTTCATCTATAGAAATAATGGCACATATGCAAGAGAAAAATATATGGATGTGCGCCACGGCACAGCTTGTATTAGCAAAAGACTGCAAACAACCCAAAAGTTCATCACTAAAGGATTGGCAAAGTAAATTCTGATACAGCCATAGGAACGAATGCTTTGTAGTCATTAAAAAGATTGAGGTTGAGCTCCGAGATGAACTAAGGGAAGAAAAGCAATGTGCATGAACCACGTGTTCAATATGCTGTCATCTTTTAAAATATATACTCACACCTACATATTATCTTTGGAAGGGGATATGAGAAACGGAGAGTGGTTTTTGCCTCAGCAGGGGTTGGAGGAGAATTAGGGAGACCCTCTATGTTCTTTTGCAACATTTGCATCTTTTACGTATTGCACGTCCTAGCAAATTAATAAACATGTTTTGACAATCAAAGCTTCACAGTATAAACAAGCACGTAGTTAATATTCATACATTATTTTCATGTGTACTTCTGCATCACAGTTTCAGCCAGAATGAGTTTTGTTTATTTTTAAAAATGTTTATTTATTTAGTTTGAGAGAGACAGAGAGAGAGAGAGAGAGAGAGAGAGAGAGAGAGAGAGAGAGAGAGAGAGGTGAAGATAGAGAGGAAGGGAGGGAGAGACAAAGAGAGAGAGAATCCCAAGCAGGCTCCACGCCGTCAGCGCAGAGCCCCCAGGTGGGGCTCAATCTCCCAAACCATAAGATCATGACCTGAGCCAAAGTCAAGAGTTGGACACTTAACCGACTGAGCCACCCAGGTGTCCCAGAACAAATTTTAAATGCTAAAAGTACAAAAGCTCCTAAATTCAGTTGCGTCCTTGCCTCGTTGGCTGGCTCAACGACAGGGCATTTCACAGCCAGGGCTCGGGTACAGTCTCTGTGAGAGTGAGTTATAGAATTGTTTCAGGAAAGACATTTTCCTTTACGATGAACATGCTTTTTGGGAGACAGTCCACTCATTTCGAATCCATTCAAATATCTGAACAACTAACCTGACCGGTGTTGAGAGAGAGAGCCAAAGAAAAAGATGATTTGTTTTAGAAAACATTTCCCAATGCATATATGAGATTTTAATTTTCCTCCTTCTAAGTTAGAACAGGTCTTGTTTTCTAAGAATGAACTTGTTCCGGCAAGAATGTTTTTCTTAGCTCTCACAGCTATTTCATGTTCTGGTCCATTTATGATTATGGACTGATAAGAGTCTTCAGCTACTAGTAAAATGTTAAGAAATACAGTGGAAATCAAATGTTTCTCAGATGTCTGCACTCTGAGCACAGTCTCTGTGGTTTCCTACAATGCTGTGCCAGGGAAATAACAGCAAGTAAGACGTATAACCTCTTCTCTGCTGGGGATAAAATCCGCCCCATGTTAAATAAATCATCGATGCATATAAAAGTTTTCTTTAAAAAAAATGTGCCATCAATAATCTGCAATAGCCATGGAAATGACATGCAGGATCTATTTTAAAAATGCATTAAATATGTATCTAGTAGAATCATGAGGAATTAACTTGCTTGTAGGCAAAATTTCCACCAGCTGCAAGGTGGCTGTGAGAACCCATGCAGGGCCAGAGCCCGGGGAATTGGTAGAGTAGCCTGCGGTTTGAATCTCAGTGGGGCTGCAGGAAGGAGAAAGGGCTCATTAGAAAAAACCCTGGGAACACCCCGGAGAACGGCTGCACGTGAGGCTGAGTCAGAGAGCACGACCTGACCGAGGAGGGGCAAAGAGGACAGAACCTGCTCGCCATCGACACGTGGACGGCAGCTTTGAAAGTTCCACTGAAGCAGTGAATGTCATCAGTTCTTGGCAGAGTCTACCCACACTCGGTGAAGTCAGGTCCAGATGAAAGGTGTTTCTGAGCACCGGCTCCCAGGCCGCCGGTCTGCACGGCAGCAGGAGCCCTGGGAGAGAAAGACAGACTCAGTATTGCAGGAGGCCTTTCCAGGCAGCAGCCCTGTTATCTGTGCTGGCAGAACCTGATTGCAGGGGAGGAAGTTATTAAAAAGTGGGTCACTGCAGAGGGCTGGCTAACTCCGGATCAGGGTCCCTCGTCCTCGGGATCAGGTTTCAGGGAAGGCTTTTGAGGCTCTTGAGGACACACATTCTCTGGTATTCTTGGAGGAGGGAGGGAAAGGGTTGTGGTGTGGGCACTGGCAAGTGGAGATGGAGAGAGAAACGCCAAAGAGAGAGAGAGAGAGAGAGAGAAAGAGGGAGAGAGAATAATTCAGACAGGACTCTAGACATGAACGCTGAAAGGGGTTCTGTCCCAGGGAGGGGCTGCTATTATAGGCAGTCAATATGTCTGTGGCGGTCAGAGTGACGAGTGTCAATAATCTTGGATTTCAACTTGGATTTCTCACCTTCCATTTTTGAGATGCTTCTATGGAGTCACTCAGCTTGGAATCTGATGATTTTCCTCGTGAAACATATTACGTCTGTAAGGTCAAGGGATTAGTATTGGTGATTGAAGCTATACTTTTCTTATTTCTTAATTTGTCTTAGAATCATAGAGTTGGAAGGGGCAGTAGAGATCCAATCCACTCATTTTACAGACGAGGAAACTGAGGCCTAGAAGGGTTAAGTAGCTCGGATAAGGCTATCAGAAAAGGCAGGGCTAGAATTTGTTTTCTTTCTCTAAGCAGAGTTCTTTGCTACCAAAAAAGTAATGTTCTACTTACATATTCTACTCACACCTCTAGTCACTCTCTTTCAAACTGTGTGGTCCATTTCCCTGTCCCAAAGAGAAGTGACTATGTTGATTCAGCATAAAATTTCAGAGAGCTGAGCTGAGAGAGGAAGAGGGAGAAGAAGGGAAAGGGAGAGAGAAAGAGAGAGAGAGAGAGAGAGCAAGCAAACCTATACAAGGGCCTGCAAAGCTTAATGGTGACCAAAGGAATCTCAATTGACAAATAATGTCCAGACTTAATGACACTTCAGACATAAACTGACACCAGCTCACATATACGAAATACAGAAGATAAGATTAACCTTTGTCTTCAGGGGAAGCCCTGCCTGCTTAAGACCATCAGCTGGCTGATGTCTTGACCCGGTCTGGGATTCTGCACTTAATCATTGTGGCACTCATGCGGCGCCAAGTGAGAAGGAATTTGGCATTTTTCCAGTTGGGTGAGTCTAGAAAAACCACATAATTTGGCATGAAGTCGTTTGTGTTTTACCAGAATTTTTCCGTCCTGCAGTCTATATTGATCAAATCAACGAAATTATAGCCACTCTGTGAAAAGACCATTTAAAAACCTGCTGCGTCACCTTACATGTCCTCATGCGACACGTCTCCTGGAGATGGTGAAATATCCCATTCTGCTGAGTCACAGCAATGTCCTCCTTCCTGTTCTTGGGCTGGGTCTGTGATGCACAGTGACACTTTGGGAACATATTGTGCCTTATATTTTTAGAGGTCTGTCTTAGCTAATCTGAAATTAATCTTATTCCTTAAGAATGGGACCCAAATCTTGTGGTGCTTCGACACGTCTGCATCCGCTCACTCGCCAAACATTATTATGGATTGTCTATGACACCTGATTTCTAAAAAAGGTACTGAAAATACAAAGATACACTCAAAGCACTCGAGTCTCGTCTACCTGTAAATAAATCATAACAATGTGGTGTGGTAAAGGCACGACAGACTTTGCCTGGATGGCGATCAGAAAGTCTCTCCAAAGGCCACAGGCCCTGTTCTGTTTCTTCTTCCCTTAGTCCAGTCTCTGGACTTCTTGACCTGCATCCTTGAAGGCAGCCTTCACATTGATGCCTTCCCCCATCTGAAAATTGGCTACTGTCAGAGCCAGGAAAGTTCCCACACACCTTCTTCTTCATCTCATCTCCTGTTCTTATCCCAATGACCCGCTTTCACAAGTCGATGTGCAGAAGCTTTAAGTCATCTCAAGGGTGGGATAACACGATGGTCAATTGAAACGAAGGACAAAAATATTGGAACACCTATTTACATTCATTTTGTCTAAATTTTTTTTTTTAATTTTTTAATGTTTATTTATCTTGACACAGAGAGAGCAGGGGAGGGACACAGAGAGAGGGAGGCACAGGATCCAAAGCAGGCTCCAGGCTCTGAGCTGTCAGCACAGAGCCCGACGTGGGGCTCAAACTCACGAACTGTGAGATCATGACCTGAGCCGAGGTGGGACACCCAACTGACTGAGCCACTCAGGCTTTAAAATTTTCTTAAAATTTTTAAGAAAAATCTTAAGTTTCTCTAACTTTTCACTTTTATAACACTGGCACCCCACGTAGGCCAGTCTGTTGGCTGGGCACGTATCATGTACAGTAGGCAAGGTACCCTCAGGAGAGAGCGAGGGGTTCCCTGAGCAGAGGGAGGCATCTGCTCCCTCTTCCCTTTCAGAGTATTGCAACCATCGCAGGTTATCTGGGCTTGGCTGAGTGGGTTTAAAGATGATATCACCCTATGGCTCAGTCGGTTAAGCGGCCGACTTGGGCTCAGGTCATGATCTCGCGGTCCGTGAGTTCGAGTCCCATGTCTGGCTCTGTGCTGACAGCTCAGAGCCTGCAGCCTGTTTCACATTCTGTGTCTCCCTCTCTCTGACCTCCCCCGTTCATGCTCTGTCTCTCTCTGTCTCAAAAATAAATAAACGCTAAAAAAAAAAAAAAATTAAAAAAAAAAAAGATGATATCACCCTAAATCTAGGGTTGGCAAACTATGGCCGCAGCCAAATCCAGTCTGATGCCTCATTTTGTAAATACAATTTTATTTATACAGTCACGTTCATTGGCTTACAATTGTCTCTTGCTGCTTTCAGATAACAAGGGAAGAGATGAGTAGTTGCAATAGACACTGCATGGCCTGCAAAACCTAAAATATCTGCTAGCAAGTGCTTTACAGAAAATATTTGCCAAAACCTGTCTGAAATAGTCCAACTTTGTTAAACTGTATACGACGGGAGAGGTAGGGCTGTGGTCACAAAAATCTTTATATCACACCTAGATTCACTAGCTATCTCATGACCACGTTCTTACAAGGTGAAATTAAAGATCAGTTATGCGCTTTTATTTTACAAAAACACTAATGTTTCAAAGTTGCTGACCCTGTTTTCTGGTGACAAGTAGCTGATTCTAGTGACCTAGAAGATATTTTTGAAAAACAAACACAAAACCAACCCCTCCCCACATTTCAACTGTCTTTTCAAGTGAAATCGCCTTTCAGTTTTAAAGGAGAGAGAAATGCTCACATATCTTACAAGAAACCTGCAGTAGACAGAGTATTTTGAAAAAGAATATTTTGATGTGTTTCCATTTTACATGCTTCTGCTTCTTTAAAAAGCTGTAAATATATCATAAAAATGTTCACATACGCTTTTTCAGAAACACAAGAAGCAGAATTTTCTTATTTAGATGCCATCAAAATGAAGTTTCAGTGGAATTTGAAGCTGTATGTTAAAAAAATATAAAAATACAACATTTTTATATTAGTTTACAAGAATAACTCATGGACATCTGGAAATAGGAATATTTACTAGCTGAGTTCCAACAGGAATCTTTGTCTAAGGGAGTTAAGGATGCACAAATGAGTATGAGTTAGTAAGCTTTGTCAGTAATGGACTTCGATTTGGATGTAAGTATCTTTGTGATATACTTTTTTCAACCATGATTAGTAGTACTTTTTTAGGGAGAAAAAATATTTGTGTGCACTTAATAAATATAAAACACATTTCTTGTTTTTACAATGTTTTGTCTTTTATTTTACATTATTTCCCTCATCTTTTTCTTGTTTTCTTTCTATCTTCATGTGTGTTAAAAAAAATTATATATATATATAATTTATTAAAGTGGAGGAGAAGATATATATACTTCAGGAGTAAATAAATATACATACATTGGGGTATGCCCCACCCCAAGATTTTAATGATAGGAATGTGTCATCACAATGTTTGGAGACCACTGATTTTGACTCTCAATTTGGAATTTAGCTGATAGGTTTAAATAGGGCTCTACCACTTACTGGCTACATTCTCTTCATCAAAATAATTTGTTACAGGCCTTATTTTCTCAACTGTAAATTGAGATAAGGCCCATCGGGCACTTAACAAAGAGCCTCACACATAGTAAATGTTCAACAATTATTAGTAAGTGCTCAATAAACATGAATAAATACTATTACTGTACCTTAGTATCTCCACGTTCTCCAGCCTTCTTTAATATCCCAGTAAAATAACTCAATTCCTCCCATCTCACTTACTTATGGGAAGGCCAGTACGTGCCCCCGACTTTCCACAGAGGGGGCTTCAATTTTTTGGTAGTGACAACCAGTGGTGGTTGCCCAGTGTCTCTCTCCTGGCTCAGTTGTCTATTACTTGCAGGCTTCTGCCCTATTCCTTTTCTATAGGACTCAGAGAGCAGATGTGAGTTTCTTTTGAGTATTCCTTAAGACTCAAGGCTGTTGTAAGACTTTACTTAAGACTTGTGGAGAACACAAGGTAAATATAGTTCAGAACAGGAAACAACTTAAAATGTAAGTATCACACTACACCCTGCCTAAGTTCATGGACTGCTGCCCACTGCTGGGAATGTCTTACTGATTCTGTCCAGGTTTAGGCCTGGCCTATGTCTCTGTTGTTGGCACTATTCTTTCCTTTTCAAGAACTTTCTGGGGCACCTGGGTGGCTCAGTCAGTTGAGCGTCCAACTTTGGCTCAGGTCATGATCTCATGGTTCACGAGTTTGAGTCCCGCGTCAGGCTCTGTGCTGACAGCTCAGAGCCTGGAGCCTGCTTTGGATTCTGTGTCTCCCTGTCTCTCTGCCCCTCCCCTGTTCACACTCTGTCTCTATCTCTTAAGGATAAATAAACATAAAAAAATTAAAAAAAAAAAAGAACTTTTTGCTTTCTTAGCTCTTCCTTGAATTTGGGGTCCAACCCCAGTTTCTCAGGCTATCTGTTATGACAAGGCCTAGGCATAGCTGCACTCTGAGCATTAAACTCCTCCAGGAGTACCAGTCACACTGATGAGTGAATGCTCCCTGGAGTTGTACAATAAGGCAGCCCTGATCCTTTCCATCAAGAGTGGAAGTAGATAAAAAACAAACAAACAAACAAACAAACCCTTTATTTTCCAAATAAAGAAGCATTAACATATCTTTCTAAATAAAAAGTCATTCACCATAGGTCTCTATCTTATGCTAAACAATTCATAGAAGCTTGTGAGTTTACTGTTTTTCTTTCCTAACTCCAAATGATCAGACTGAGTTCTAAGGCAGGGATCAAGGTCAAAATTTGTGTATTTCCCTTCTCCTATGAGTCTCTATAGTGGAGCTGTGCAATAGAAAATGTGTTACCCCCACTTTCTTTTCAGATCAGGTCCTAGAAGAGCAACAATATTATCATCACCATCACCACCATCGTGATCTACATGACCACCTTGACCATGAACATCACTATCCCCATTAGTACCATCACCATCACCATGTTCCTTCTCCATCACCACTGTATCACCATTGCTACCATCACCAACATCTCTTGCTTCCATACAGCCCAACTGCAGGCTCTGACATTGGCCTCTTCAGACTTGGGGCTGATCCTGAGTCTTATCAAACATATGGTTGTAGTTCTGTAATGTTATTCCTACCCTTTCCATCCTGTTGTCTTCCTGTGTCTCCGGAAAAACTCTCTGCTCTATTTCCTGGCCCTAGGGTGGGGGTGCTACCACAGTCCTGACACCTCTAACTTAAAAAAGAGGAATTATAAGTGACCCCTTGCCTTTAGGGGCTTCTTTAGGCCCTTGGTCATTCTAGGACAGAAAACCCCTAAGTCAGAAAAGTTCTCCATCCGCTTGGTGCCCCAGTCAGAGACTGACTAGCTGCTACTCTTGGAGCCAGTTGGTTTCTTGTCTACTCTGCCCTCTGATGGGAAGTTTCTGTTAAACCAGAATAGCAAGGATGGGATGGCCTTTCAATTGGTGGGTGTATCACAGTGCAATGGTGGAAGCCTTTTCATAGTGGCCTCATGATTTACCAATGCCCTTAGAGAAAATATAAGCCTTGCAGCATGCCTTCACAGATAATATCAACACAAAGGTATAGGCTTCCTAAAGGCTTTCAGTTTTCTTTTTGAGTTCAGTATAATCTAGTATAGCACAGGGAAGGAAAGGGCATCAGATTTTAAAAGGTAATAATAACGCTTTCCCTGTAGTTAGGAGCACAATTACAGTAGGAACTAGAAGCTAGTATTTGATACGGTACCTGGACATCCCAAGTAACAAATCAAATGAGCGAACTTTGGTTCAATTATTTAGATTGAATGAAAGTGCCATGTAGCACTGGAATACAGCCATGCTTGTTCACTTGTACGTGGTCGGCCTATGGCAGAGCTGACTCGTTGGCAGAGTTGAGTAGCTATGAGATTCTGTATGACCCACCAAGTCTACGATATTTACTGTCAGACTCTTTATACAAAAAGTTCATCAATGCTTGCTCTAAATAATGAATACTTTTCTTTTCCAGGAGCTGGCAGGAAAGTGAGTTGGACTGGTCTTTCTCTGTGTCATAGAAGCAAAACCTGATTAAAAGTAGGGAATAGTTGAGGCAGGGCTCCTACATACCCTGCTGGATCTGAGAGCATTTAGTTCTGATTAGTAACAGACAAAGTAGCCTTCCAACCTTCAGTCTAGTGTACGATATTAGAGATTGGAGCCAAGACCCCAAATAATGAGAAAGTTTATTTGCTTTGCTTCCTTTGGGCAAATACCTCCTCAGAGATGTTGTGGGAAGGTGAAGTGACTGCTCCAAGGCAGAACTGGGCATACCCAGAATTGGGTCTTCCCAGGTTTCTATCAGAATACCGCCTGGTGATGCCTTAATTCCATCAGATGTTTTTTTGCACTAGTGGAGGGAAGCTAGTTGAGTATGCTTGCTGGCAATGGTTTACATTTATCAGCTCCAAGTAGGCTACTCTCACCGTCACAAGCTCAAGACCTGCAGTGTCCCAGCAAATCTGAAGGATGAGTCCATTTCTGATGCTGCCTGTTGTCAATTCCCCTCCCAAATTCTGAGAACGCCAGACTTTCACAGCAGTTCCAAAAACCTGGGGGTGGGGGGTGGCTTTGATGCTGAGAGAAGGTGGACAGTTAATTTATTATTTTCATTATATTCTGCTTACCTGTATTTTGTCTTTACATTTAAAAATATGTAAAAATGGTTTACATTAAAAAAAATTTTTTTTTACTAGAAAGTAGGAGTTTTTGAGTCTAAAACTGAGGAAAATGGATGCTTTATCTTTGCAGGGGTTTATCCCTACTCCCAAATACAGATCTTCAATTTGGCCTCATTTGAGTCCTTGAACTTAAAAAGAAGTGAGCATTATTATTGTACTAAGTGTTCTACATGAAATCTGCTTTAATCTTTGTATAGACCATGAGGTTATTTATTATGAAGAAACGGAGTCTTAGAGATGCTAACCTGCTCAAGTCACCTCACATAGAGATAATGATTCGAGGATTCCAATCTAAGTAATCAGTTTTTGTTCTTGCCCCTCATACTGCACAGGTCTTCTTAATGTCAGTCCATTAAAAAGGCCAAAGTTTCACATGAAAAATAGCTCCACTTAGAATCTGGAAGTTTCAAAGACCAACCAGTGGTAAATCCAGCTTTAAGTCAGTTTACAGGCTTTCTGAAACAATGTCTTTTCCTGCCATAACCGTTGCGTCTTTAAGGAAATGGATACCTAGGGTCTTTGTGAAATAGATTGCACAACTTTCCTAAAGAGTGCCCTATAATGCAGTCCCTCAACTTAACCTGAAAAACACTATGTGTGACAGATACTTGTTGATTTTTCTCCCCAACAGCCATTTTCCTTTTTCCTAATAACATCTCAATCTTGCTCAGGTATGGGTGATAACTTGCTTAATGGATCCCTCTCCTGCCCTAAGGAGTGAATGTTGATTAGTCCAAATCATTTATAGTGATTCTGTCTTCTTTGCCAGGCATTGGGCTAGGCATGGACGCATGATACAACCTGGGACAGTAAGACAAAAATGGCAATCCAGTGGGGTGCTTATGTAAGGTTTTTCTAACTTTTGAAATTAAAAAGAAAAAAAAAAGGAACTACTTGAAGCTCATCCCTTCCTACTTTTGAATGTTGCAAATAAGATGTAGTCTTATCTGAGGCTAGAGTAGTCAGGAGTCATCTCGTAACCATGAGGGGAGAACCAAGGGAATTATACAGAATCCTCGGAAATGCTGCACTTTTTGAATTAATTAGTGTTGGAATAACCTGTCCTGGATTTGTTAGGATAAAGAATTCATTACATTCATTATGATTTAAGGCACCCTTATGCATTTTTACCAAAACAGTCTGATTACTCTGACCCTTCTGCAAGACTCTTTGGAAGAAGCTGCTACAGAGAAAAGCAAAGCTGACTAAGTAGATGTCCCTTCCTTCAAAGCAAAGCTCAATGCTGTCTTCTGGTAAGAAGCTCCTGAATATAGGGAAATAAGACAATCAGGAGTGGAGTCACGCTTAATAAGATTTGAGGCTTTAATGAGGTCTCTACAAATTGTAGACAGGGGTTTCTGATATTCCTTAACAGAAAGGGGCTGAAAAAAACCTCTGTACTTTGCTAAGGTAAAGGAAGCTACTTTATATTGTGGAGCACAGTGCCCTTTCAAGGAGGAATTCCCAGGGTTCTAGAAGCCAGTCAACAACCGTTTTCTAAATAGCTGTGTACTCTTTCCTATGTAAGAACAAAAGATCACCCAAAGGAGGTCTGGATCTGCAAAGTATACCCACTCTTAGACAATCTTGGTACAAAAACTTTCCATCCCAACATCTTTTCCACCAATTCACTAAAGTAGTTTGCTTTCTCCCTGTCTTTCACGAAGACTGGGTTATCAAACTATAGTGTTTGTCTTTATTCAGTATTTAAATACTCTCCAAGGGCGCCTGAGTGGCTCAGTCGGTTAAGTGTCTGACTTTGGTTCAGGTCATGATCTCACAGTTTGTGAATTCGAGCCCCACGTCGGGCTCCGTGCTGACAGCTCAGAACCTGGAGCCTCCTTTGGATTCTGTGTCTCCCTCCTCTCTGCTCCTCCCTGGCTAGTGCTCTGTCTTTCAAAAATAAACATTAAAAAAAAGATAAATACCCCTTAGACGAAACCTTATTTTAAGTGAGGTTTGTCTTTAGCATGTATATATTCCACTCTCGGAAAGCCACTGGTAGTTTGTCTTGGAATTTCACATAACATTTTAAAATTTCCAACAAGCATTAAAATACTTCTTATTTTAGTCCTCTTTTCAATTGCTAATTTATACTAGAAGAACTTCTTGATAATCAATTTATATTACATTTATTACTTGTATTAGCTTCTTATTGCTGTTACAAATTACTGCCAGCTTCGTGGCTTAAAACAACACAAATTTATTACAAGTTCTGGGGTCAGAAGTCCTAAAATCAAGATGTCAGCACAGCTGCAATACTTCTGGAGGCTCCAGGGGAGACTGTTTTCTTACCTTACCTTGCTTCTAGAGACCACCAGCATTTCTTGGCTTATGGTCTCATCCTCCATCTTCTAAGATGAACAGCATAGCATCTTCCAATCTCATCTTCTGCTTCCCTCTTATGAGAACCTTTGTGATTATCTTGGGCCCCCTTTCTCAAAACCCTTGACTAAATCATATCCACAAAGCCTCTTTTGTTATATGACAGAATATATTCACAGGTTCTTAGGGGTCATTATTTAGCCTACCATACTACCACTTCTATTAGTACTCCACTGGCTCAAATCTGATTGTATCTCATGAGCTAGGCACAGGGCTAACTGCTTTACAGTTTTTAAATCTCAATCCACAAGCCACACATTAAGATTGTATAACTTTCTCAGGCTTGTGACTAAGCCATTGCTTTCTGATAAATGAGAGTAATTAATCAGAAAATTGAGTAACAATGACTTACAAAATCTGCATTTCTACTCCTATCTAGCACTGACTTGTATATGCCTACAAGTTAACTATAAGTAAAACTACAAACTCGTATTTTTAGAAAAATGTAAGTCATGTAGGTAGAAATTTGCGTTTAGAAATAAGCTATATTTATGAGTTGCTGGAACTAAAGCCGTAGTTTCTGGGTTCAGTTAGCTTAGATCACTGAGACCAATGCTAGTTAGATTTATGGTTGCTCTACCTAAGTAGGGCATTTCATTGCACTCAGCTTAGAAATTACAACTCAAACTTTTGACCAAGATCCTAGGAAATGCAGACCTTTAACCACGGCCTTTATCAGAAAAGTGTGGGTGAGTCCCCAAAATCCATCCCTGCTGCTCAAAAACCAGTTTGTAAACCGATGAGCATTGCAGAGTCCCTCATTACCACGTAGTTGAGTAGCATCTGTTTAGGGTCCGCTTGCCACTCAAATATGTTAGATGCAGTCCTTAATGTACCGTGAAACACTACGCAGTGCAGCTGATGTATCTAAACGGAAGGCTCACCAAATGACAATCTGGCACCTAAAACTTGCTAGGTATTACAAGGGTTAGAGGCTCTTGCACACTAGTTTGAGCCCCTTAGCTGTCTGACTTAAGGCTTTTTTTAAGATTGGATATAATTAAGGAGACACACAATTATAAAACTTGAATACAGAAATAGTTTAGCCCAGTGGCTTCCAGCCTGTTGGCTATAAGCTCTGGCAGCATCTGGGAGTTATTGTAAGGAGCCCATTAATCCATTTGAGCACCAAATGTCTGTAGACTAAGTATATTCTACTTATCAAACACAGATATGGTTGTGATGAGTAATACGAATTTCCTTGAAAAGATCACTGAACTCATAGAAGTCTATAATCCTTTTCCTCTTATTAATCATTAGGTGCTTAAGGGCAATTAAGTCCACGAAATTCTGACATGCTCAGAGTAGTAGGGCACCTTTGCTTCGGCTTAGAGAATTTAGCAAAGTGTCCACAAAACACTTCTAACACACAAACACTTCCATTCATGTAAGATTAAAGCTTTAAAAGAGCTCATCTCACAGGCTCCTAGAAGGTATGCTGAGGAATGAGTTGAACAATAACATATCAAGTAAGACCAACTAATAATGCTGATGAAAACTTTCAACAGCAAATTTTTCTTTCTACCATATCTTATGAGAAAGGTTAGGAAAAGAAGGTAAAAAGCACTGTTTCATGTCTTTAACTTGCTTGCAAGAGTATCTAAATCAATAAACTGGATAGGGCAGATTTTGAAAACCAACACTATCCTCTTTAAAGATTATGTATCTGGCTTTTAATTTGTAAATAAACACTATCAGTTTGTATAGAACTTTACAAAAAATGTGTGCGTTGTAGGATTTCTTATTTGTAGTCTTTCAAAATCACAAACTTCTTTTTCAAAGGTGAGAAAACTAACCGTATGAAAGGTCAAGTGATTTTTTTCCAAGATTATAGTATAGTTATAATGGAAGAGCTTAGGTTATTAAAAAGAATACACACAACAGCAGCAACAGAAGTAATGTAGATTAGATTTTAGAAGGGTCATACAGAATTTTCTAAACACATTTTGATTATTTGATCCCAATTAAGGAAAACCAGAGACATTTTGTGGTCATCTTACCTTCCTTAAATGGAGGAACAACCCCACTGATTTAAACGGACTGTATAGCACTGTTTGAGTGTTGAATATATTCATTAAACAAAACTTTTTAAATGTGTATTTTTGAGAGAGAGAGCTAGAGACAGAGCATGAGTGGGGGCGGGGCACAGAGAGAGAATGAGACACAGAATCGGAAGCAGGCTCCAGGCTCTGAGCTGTTAGCACAGAACCCTACATGGGACTCAAACTCGTGAACCGTGAAAGCATGACCTGAGCCAAAGTCGGAGGCTTAACCAATTGAGCCACCCAGGTGTCTCAAGTACTGAATATATCCTTTTTCAGTCATTTTCAGACCTCGTATAATAAAAATTCCTCTTTAAAGATTAGTATTCCAGGCTCTAATGATTTTCTTTATATCCAAACAATCACTTACTAAAATAGGTTGGTAGCAAAAGGCGGAGTTGGGTTTTAGAATTTATAATTACAAAGGATCCAATATTGGGGTGCCTGGGTGGTTCAGTCGTTAAGTGTCCAACTTCGGCTCAGGTCATGATCTTGCGGTTCGCGAGATCGAGCCCCATGTCGGGCTCTGTGCTGACAGCTCAGAGTCTGGAGCCTGCTTCAGACTCTGTGTCTCCTTCTCTCTCTCTGCCCCTCCCCTGCTCACGTTCTGTCTCTCTCAAAAACAAACATTAAAAAAATTTAAAAAACAAAAAAACAAAGGATCCAATCTTTATAAACTTTGCATATAATAAAAAAACCCTTCCTGTCTATAGGATTGTGTGACATTGGAATATTTCAAGGAGCTTGCAGCTTCTCCTTGGAAATCTTAACCACAGGATAAATTAAGTTGGCTGAGGGGACCCTGAGTGGCTCACTCGGTTGACCATCTGACTCTTGGTTTTGTCTCAGGTCATGATCTCATGGTTTGTGAGTTTGAGCCCTGCTTCAGGCTCTGGGTGGACAGCCTCTGATAGTGCAAAGCCTGCTTGGGAGTCTCCCTGACTCTCCCCTGTGCATGAGACATGTGTGCATGCTTTCTCAAAATAAATAAACTTAAAAAAACTTTTTTAATCAAGTTGGCTAAAAGCTAAGGTGCTTGACAGCTGACAAGATTTCTATATTCCTCTTCATATTATTTCCTTCAGCACCTGTTGATGGGGAACAACCTGCCCATATTTTTCACTACAGCTGTTTGCTGATATATAGCTGTTTCCCTTTTCCTCAAATATTTACCTGCAAAATAAAATATTCACTCTTCTCTTGTCACTTACAGTTGACTCCTAGCTAACAGAGTTTCTGCTGATTCCTAGAGCACCAAAGTTTAAGTAGCAGGTTCTGGTTGGGTCTGTTCATTTAGTGAATCACACATTCATTCAACCAATCAACCAGCATTTACAGATCATCCACTATGTGCTGAATTCGGTCACCTTAAATGGAACCAAAACAACAACAAAAAGTTTTAAAGAATTACCAGAACTTTTATTTTTGCTTAGTTTTATTAAAAAAATAAATATGTCATAAAGCTTTATTTTCCTTTAAGGAGAAAAAAAGGAACAAGTTTCATAAAATCAAAGAAGCAATGGTAAGGTGTCTTAACTTGAAAAAGATTGGGAATCACTGGTTTACAAGTTATAATTGAATGAAAGAACAACTGTAACAGCCAGTTGGCTGTTTCATGCCAATGGCAGCAAACAACAAGATCAACTAGGGCAAAATAAATAATTGTGTGGAAGCCCTGATAAGTGCTTAAACAGACCGATTCACTGAGACATCAGTATAGATATATCTTGTTTTAAACAACACAGGAGTTCCTGAAAAGTTTTGTGTAAATGAAATAACCACAAACAGACTAGGAGAGCTTGGTATCTGAAAGAATTCCATGGTGAATTCTTTTGTGAACAACCACTTCCACCAATCCAGGTATTTGCTTTGCTAAAGGCAAAGTATACCTGGCTGCTAACTCTCTGAAGTGAGGCATTAGCATACGCGCCTAACGTCGCTCCAGCTGGGCCAGTGGCACAATTTCCCAGTTTGTGTTTCTATTAAGTAGTGTAAAGTACAGAGTCAGCCAGGGAACCCGGCTGCATCTGGCAGAGCAGGCACAGGGGTGGGATAACCACCTTTAACATCATTTCCAAGCCAATAAATACTTTTGAGAGTCTACTTTGTGCAAAGCACAGTCATAAACCTTATCAATTCAGTTATAGATGTAACTTCCCTTCTCTAAAACCTTCAGTCAGGGCCTAGGTCTGGAACTCTAAAATAAAGTAATACTATTAATCCTCAGGACTGGCTTTAACCAAACTAGCTGCCCAACTCCTTCAGATTGGGGTAGATGATAATGGAAGAGACTGAGTTTTCTAAGGCTGAAGTTTAACAACACAATAATCATGTTTTATATAACCAGTTAGTGAAAAATTTTGCTGGTGACAAAAATTTTTCAAATGGTTTCTTTTTTTCACTTGATGGCAAACTCTGGAGAACAATTAAAGTCGTCGCTCTCTGGCCGGGCGATACATTTCAGTTCTGCTGATAGAAAATAAAAATTTCTTTCCACCCACCAGAATTTCGTGAACTTATCCCACACCACAGGTGATGCTTTGGACAGGGAAGAAGTGTGGTAGTACCAGCTCCAGTCAGTTTTATCATTATAAATAAATAGAATCCTCACCTTGCTCACAGCCTCCATTTCATTTGGCCAAACTTCTACCAGGCTTAAGTCACATTTAATTAGTTAGGCTGTTCAGTTTCTTTCTTTTTTGTTTTTTTTTAAATGCTCCTAATACCATTGCTGCCTATATGTACAAGTGTGAATAAAAAGAGAATGCAATCTTTAGTCTTTTCCACACTGAGTACACTAACAACAATTAGTAAATAATTAAAGAATAAGTGGTCATTTTAAAACTTGTGTTTTTCTTTAAAAAATTTTCACTTTCTAGCACTTAAAAAAAGGGGTCTTAAAAGTGCCCTATTAATGTCCAATGCTGTTCCCACTCTGTCCTACCCATCCAAAACCTGCTACAAACGCTGGATTGAGTTCAGATCAAATAACTTAACCGTACCAAGATTTTTCAAATGGAAACAGTGTTACTGACTTCTTCATATTGGATAACAAAATAAGGGTAACTCTGATCATCATTAAAAATGACAAAAATCTGAGGCTCAAAGAAATTATCCACACAAGAGTCATACAGGTCGCTGGTGACACTGCCAGGATTGACAGGAGGGGGCCGTCTCATGCCATGACTGCCCATCGTGTATCTGCCAGTTAGCACTTTGGCCAGAAACATGAAATGGACTCCTTTGGACGACTTCTTAGAAAAGTTATGAGAGTAGCTTGCCTTCTTTGCAAAGTAACTGCCTTGTCCAAACATTGTAGCATGCTTTCCACAGACTCGAGGGTCAAAGTTGTGCTTGCAGATTCCATCTACCACATCCTGGGATGTTCCATGAAATAAATGTCTCTCATTTATTATTCTGTCACGGCCAAACATTTTCCTGTTCATATATTCCTTTTTCCTAATGCAAACAGTGGGCAGGGGATTCAGAAAAAGGAAGGTACATATCAATTTAATAGGCAAGACATAGTCATAAACTTCTCTTTATGGTTTCAATGGGGAGGAAGTGTTAAAGTAGTTTTCAAGGGCACAATGTCATCAACGATCGTATTAAAAGTGTACACTTATCTTTTCCACTGCAGACAAGAAAAGCCCTTTCATTTTTTTTCCCCAACACCTGTTCACTTGCTTTCTCTTCCATTTCAAATCTAGCTCACAGACTTACCTTCTCAGGATGGCTTCTTTGTCTAATTCCACTAACCTGAGGGTCTCTTAATTCCGAGATTCCTCAAATCTGCATGTATTCTTTTTGTACCACATTTGTTATTTGAGAGGCAGCACAGTCAGGTGATTAAGAGCAAAGCCTCTGGTGTTAGACTGCCGGGGTTCAAACTCTAGCACATATCTTATTAGCTGTATAACATGTGGGAAGTTACTGAACTTTTATATGACTCAGTTTCCTCTCTGTAAAATGTACACTGCAACAATCCTACTTATAGGTCGGTTTGAGGAGTATATGCGAGTTAATATATGAAAAAATACGAACATATTAGGTTTTGTGAAAGTCTTTACTATTATGTTCTGCATTTGTCATTAGCTACATTAAGAAAAGTTCTCTTGAACTTTTCATACTGCTGACTCACCTTTTATATTTCTCCCAAAGAAACTGGTTTTGGACTCTCAATATTTGCAAAATTCTATATTTAAACTCAGGCACAGTCTTATGAAAAAGATTATAAATGATTCGATAACTTTTGTCCTCTGCAGAAACAGGCACTTGGATGAAGTCCTGAGATGGATGCATATAAACCCAAGTTTCAGGGTAAAAGTTTGCTGAGGTGACCCCATCTGGGCAGATAATCTGTGATGAGGAGGTTGCTTCAAGAGGTGGAGGAGCCTGTGTGGGAACACCACCAAGTGTCCTAGAAGGGAGAGGAAGGAATGTCAATGTAAAACATTCAGAGATAAGCACATCTCACATTACAGTGCTCTATAGCAATATCTAATAATTTGTATAGCTTAAATGCTTATTCAAAAAACAATATAGAAAATGCTATGTATTAAAGAAAAAAAACTTAGAGTAACACTGCCTGTATACAGATAACCTATTATTAGCTTCTTCCTGGTCTCCTCCTGGTGGAGAAAACTCTGGAATGTACTGCTACAAGGCAAGCAAGCAAGAGCCAATTTATAAATATCTTTACTTTCTGAATCTTGGACTCCTCTTTTGCCTATACACTTAAAGAAACTGTTTCAAGGGAACGACAATTTATATGCATTGTTCAAACTTTGCTGTACTAAGCAAAAATGTGCCATTACTAAAGGCTATGTAGGTGGGGGGAGCAGAATAACGGGGAGACAAAGTAAGGCAGGCAGGGGAAGATGACATAAGATATTAAAAATAAAAAAGCTTATACTCTTTGTGTAGAAACAAACAAAAATCAATGGAGTAGGCACTGAAAGCTGACATTTGGCTTTTGCTTCATTTTTCAATATCCCATAACAAGAAAACCATCAACTCTATTCAAATTTTATAGCTTTAGGTGTGCTTAAGATTGAGCTAATTATCTTTAAGCTCTAGACACCAGAATGCATATTCTTGAACCTTTAACAATTCAGGTCTTTACATTTCGAAAGATATGCTTAGATAAGTAGCAGCTTGATGGTTACTTATTCCTGCCCAATTAAATGCTTAAATTTAAGTTATATTTTTTTGGCCATTTTCAAAACAGAGGAAAAGGGAAGAATCAGAGGGATAGGAAATCCTGGCCCTGAGACCCAGATTCAGGGTCAGGGTATTATAACACTCATCAGCACAGTGTGGTCACAAGGAAGCAGTGAGTGTGCCAAACGGATTAAGAAACTAAAATTTTCAAAAGAGCTTTGTGACACAGAGGTTACAACTCTGAATGAACATGCAAATAGTCTCCAAGAGCATATATTACCATCACCCTCCTCATAATCACAGCCACCTTACAGTAATAAGCACATCCTATGGACAGGCTTTTTACACACAGTATCACTACCCTACAAGATGGCTTGGTTATCCATACTTTTCAAATAAAGATCCTGCTAGCATAATAGCAAAGAACAGAGACAGGATTTGAACCCAGGCCTATCTATCATAGTTTATAGATGCAGCATTCTCTACTTCTATAAACTTCACAATTCATATACATACATATATAGATATATAGATACAGATATAGATATATAGATACATAGATATAGATATAATTTCTCCCCTAAGGCTTGAAAGTGATGGATGTATACCATGGTTGCAACTCAGGTTTGCCTGACTCCCACCACCACCACCACACCACACAGTTTTTTGACTTTTAAGAGATGGCTTGTTAAAAAGCTAAAAGCTACAGAAGCACAACTGCCTCCTCTAACACCCGTCCCCTTCAAGTCACTGTACCTACAACTTATTATGCCTGAAAGTCCCTGTGAGACACAGAGAAGGTCTGGATAGAGCCAGGGCTTACAGAATCCCTAGGTGCTTTTAAGTTCGGGGGTCAACTTAAAGGGGCACTGGTTGTTCCAATCTTCATGGCAGAGGCACAATAGTTCTTGTCCTCTGGAGCATTTTCATAAATCCCTGACAGATTCCTCCAGAGCCTTCATTCACTGGCACATTCTTCTGAAGAGAGGCCCCACTGCTTTAATCAGATTCTGAAAGGTCTGTAACTCCTTAAAAAGCCATCACTACTCTGGAGAAAGGAAACATAGAGTATAAGCTCCTTATTTTTAGCTGTTCCCTCTATTCCTGCTCTACAAAGAGAGTAAGTTCCAGCCTACCAGGTTTTCCAGTATTATTAGGGATTGAAGTTACCAAAAGAGGTTTCTGAGTTGAGGAAGGAAGGGAAGATTCTCCCAAACCACTCTGCCCAAAATAGGTTTTAGGCTGCTGTCACAGCTGTACTGAAAACCTGGCACTGACCATAGAAGACTCACATACTTAAAGATGAGCCTGTGTAAATAAATCCTAGCCATCCTAAAACATTAAATTAGATTTTATCATCCATTCCTACCTACAGATGCTTACTTTTAACAAGCCAACATCCCAATTAGGTTGAAACATAAAAATGCAGATAGACAGTTGTCTGATGGACTTCTATACTCCAGTTGCTATAGGTTAGAAATACATATTCCAAGCACAGTTACAAACGTGGCTTTATTTTCTAGGGATGTCGAGTTCATATTTAGCTCACGAGTATTCCAATGACATACTGCGTGCTTCACAGTGCTGTACCAGGCAAAGTTGAAGGGTATAGAATTTATCCTTCAGGACCTCTGAAGAATGGATTTTCAGAATCCAAGGTCATCTTTCACACTCTCTTTCACTCCCCTTGCCACTTCAAAAGATGTTTCCTAACCCGCTTTTAATGATGACGTAAATATTAATTTATTTTATCCTTTTTGAGGAGTAGTCAAAGAAACTCTATCAGGCTTTCCCATGACCATGCGGTGACTGCACCGGATAGATGTCTTTTCAGCTGAAATGAACTCCTAAACCTCTAAATCTGAGATTTGTTTGCTTATGCTGCCTCGCTCAAGTATTCCAATAATATTAAAAGAATAAGCTCCTTCTTATCAGCCTCATTAAAAAGCAGCAAGCACAAGAAAAAAAAATATGTTCTTTGTAACTATGAGGTGATGGATGTTAACTAACCCTGATTGTGGTAATCATTTTTGCAATATATATGTATGTTAAGTCATTATGCTATATACCTTAAACTTAAAAGGACAGAGGTGTATGCCAGTTACAGCTCAATAAAACTGAAGGGAATAAAAAGCACCCCCAGGGAAATTCTCATTTATAAAGAGCCAAATTTGCAGGAAATTCATAGATTAAGTCTTCTCTCCCCACCTCTCTTATTCTGGCATTCCCAATTCTTAGGCATCTCTGATTCACTGAGAACTGTAGCCTTTTTGACACCTATGTTTTAATTTAACTGTCTGTATTTTACTTAAAAACAAAACTTTCTTCCTGGCTAATAAGATTAAAATTGTGGTCTCTCTCACATCTATTTTTGCAGTCTGCCTTTTAAAAAATTTTTTTTATTTGAGAGAGAGAGAAAGGGAGTGGGGGAGCATGGCAGAGGGAGAGAGAGAGAATCACAAGCAGTTTTCACACACAGCACAGAGCCTGGCATGGGGCTGATTCCAAGGATCCTGGGGTCGTGACCTGAGCCAAAAATCAAGAGTCGGAAGCTCAACTTACTGAAGCACCTATGCATCCCTGCAGTCTGCTTTTTGAAACTAATCGGCCTCTATTTTCTTCCCACTAGGCCAGTCTAAGTGCCCCACAGCTCCAGACTCTAGGGCAGACAGGAACTGAAGGGCTGCATTTACCGATTCCACTCTGATGAACTTGCTGCTGCTTTGCTCTTTTCTCACTCAAGTGTCTACATAATCTCTTTGATTTGCTAAGCTCTTACTTTATACCTGATTATCACTGTTCCAGACAAGAAGACTAAAATAGGAAATTTTAAAAAGGAAAAAGAAGAAAAAATAGAGTGAATTTCTTTGTTCTCTTATTAAGCCTATGTTATAAATAGTAAGGTGCCAAATTTGTGACGTTTATAGTTCGTACTTTTACAAAGTAAGCCTAAGTTTAAAAAGAAAGGGGGAAGGGTTATTCTACAATTACTTGTTTTAGGATTGAAACAAATCATGTTCAAATCATGTTCTGTAAACCCCCCCCCCAACAATGCAGTACTCGGGTGAGCATTCTTACTCTCACTCAGAAGCTACATCTTGCTTGATTGGCTCAGCATGCCAAGCTGCTGGTCCCACTAATGAGTTCTACCGTCTCACTAGGAGGACAATATGTTCCTAACTACCGGACGCTGACACTATCTCCAGCTGTGCTAGTGAAATCACAGAAATGGCATTTTTATTAGATTCTAAAAAAAAAAAAAAAAAAAAGAAAAGAAACCTACAAGGTAAAATAATTCACACTTGGACTAGAAAGAAAGCACACATTTACCCCAAGCCAATATGCATTTCTAAAATCAGCATTACTAAAAATTGCTTTTGGATACTGAGCATTTCAGGGATTTTTATTCATTTGTATTTTTTTTTTTTTGCATTTTGTTTTTAATGTTCCCTTTGCAATCTCATAATTAGAATCATTAAGATTCTGTCATAATCTGGGAAAAACAGTTTGAGACTGAAATTAAAAAAAAAAAACTAGTAAGAATATAAAAACAGCATCTCTAAGATTGGTAGAAGAGAAAAACCAGTATTACGCTAGGCTTCCCCAGTCCATAAAACCAAGTAAACCTAGTATCATTTTAAAAGTCGGGTTCTAAATATGGTATATCTGACGAGAGTACATAACGATTTCCCTAGAGTTACTAACTTTCAAAGATGGCTATGCTATTGGTAACATGCTCCACCTTTTTGGCATCTATGGAGATGTGCCAGTGGGCTATTTAGAGGTGGGGAAAAAGAAATGGCACTTGGGAAAATGGAAGAAGAGCTCACCTATAATTCAGAAGGATGAGTTCAGTCTCAACCTAGAAATAGGACAGGTAATTTTAGTGAGTGTTACAGGAAGGTGGGCCTTACCTAGCACATGAGAATGCAAATTATTTGAAAAGGATTCTTCCCAAGAAAATTCACTCAAGGAAGAATGGGAGAAAGCAACCTTGGAGGATTCTCCCTACTTGTCCTGGCAGTTTACCTGGACTAGGAAGTAGTCCCATTACATGGAAAGACATCATCAGGAAACTCAGTCTTCACAAATGCAAACTGCCTCATTCCAGATATAATTACTTTTAATTGTGTAAAAATGTTACTTCTATTTGCTTTTCAGTTCAAAAAACCAATTGGATAATCACTCTTTTAGTGAGGTTAATTGTAGCTTATCTGAATGCTACTCTTTAAAGACTTAAACCCACTGAATAACTCAAAATTTCACATTCTCGAAGTAATAACCACGTTAGTCTCTTAAAATCTTTTACTCTTTGGCATTCAGTTGTACATTTACATAAAATAAGAGTAAAGATTAGGCATTCCACTGGACACTTACTGTAAATATGGAAGCAGTATAAAACAGGAGCGGAAGAGGGGTCTCCTTTTTATTTCTCTCCTGAAGAATGAGTTGTGGAGGATGTAGTGGTTGTTCCACATCATAAATCTGACCTCTTTCAGACCCCTAGAGTTGGCTTCTTCAATCAATCGAATAACAGACTGGAGCAGAAAACAGAAGGTAAAGAAAAAAAAAGTTAGAAAAAAGCAATCACTATGAAATATGAAAAATGTTACTAGAAAGGCAAAAATAGCTAACCTTGCTGTTAACATCAGTAAAGTTTCAATAAAGTACCGGCGGTCAAATTAATTCCCTTTACACACAGGATTTTTGGGGAGGGAATAGGGGGCAAAGATGCAGAATAGAAAGACGCTCTCTCCTCAGAAGATCACAGTCCAACATAGGAAACATTGAGGCCCAGGGAACTACTCTATTCTAGTTTGAGGCCTTAACAATGTCCTAGAGATTTTTTTGTTTATATTTCTTACGGGAATTTTCAGAAGAGGATTAAAGATGATAGTGTATACAGTTCAAATAAACTAGTTAAGTTCTAAACCCAAGAAATCTTTCAGAGGAAAAACACAGGGACAGCCCAAGTATTCTGAGAACACATTTTAAAGAGCTTCTTATTCTCCATGGAAGGTATCAGATACTAGTGACTACTTAAGAGAGTCTCAGAAATTTTAATTCCATTGTGTATTATTAAGCAATTAACATATTAGGTAGTTTTCTTTTGTTATTGCCTTAAAAAATAAAACCTAAGGGTAAAGAAATCAGTTCTCCCTTTTTGTAATGCTGGAAATGAATTTAATCAAATTAAATAAGTCAGATCTTTGGAATGTGAAGTTAATCTCTAAAGCCCATTTCATCATTTTTAAAACTGACTCAGAAGTCTCATTCAGAGGCAAAGTAAAGCCACCATCATTTTGAAAACCTTACTTTGTGATTGATGAGCTATTCTTACCATCTCAGACTAAGGACGCATATGCCAGAATTTTAAATGACTGATTTGCCTGACCACAGCTAAATAAACATTGTCAAGTATTTCTTACAGGGGCTTAAGAGTGCTGGTTTCCCGTCAGACTTCCGAAATGCTAAGTGTAACACATGATCCAATGACCACGAGCCCAGGAGCTAGAAATAGCCAGACTTACACCAGTGCTCATCTCATTAAAATTATTCCAAAAAGGCACTGAGTTTGAGTACTTACCAATATAACTACTTGGTCTCTATAGTATAAGATATTGGGGAAAACATTTTACCTCTTTGATAATAGTGGTTTGTATTTACGTATTCCAGAAGATTAATGGAAAGAAATACATCTTCAGAAAAGCAAGACAGAATAATGTTACTTGTATCAATAACACTCAATTTTACATCAATAAGCTCTTTGATACTGTTGTAAAGGAAGAAAGAAAGGACACTGAAAGGCAAAAAAATTTTTAATGTACTTTTTGGAAAAAGAACCTATAAATACCTCAGGATACTCTCTCCATCCAAAGTGGTCCCTACAGAAGAACTTCCAGACTGTGTGATAAATGGAGTTTACATTGCTAGAGGGTGGTGTGGACAGCCTTCGTAGTTGGTCAAATTCAGTTGTTTCATACACATTCATGGCATTCAAATCTGCCCAAAATTCTTGTCCTCTAAAAAGAACCCCCCCAAAAAGAACTGTTAATACATTGGCAAAATAGAAATGTCTAAACATCTCATCAAACATTAAAAATATGTAGTAGAGCATGTTGTAGAATTTTCAAAACTTGTCTTATTTGGAGTAAAAGGATATTATTGGTTTCCTCATTTTCTACATGCTTTCTCTTAACAAGACCAAAAGTTCCAGGCCATGGAGTTATGGTAGGACTGCTGCTATCCCACAGTCACTGACCTAAACCAATCAACATAATCCCACCCTCCCTACAGTGGGAAGAACTAAACCCTGGTCTCAGACAATCAGGGGGTCAGTTTTAAGATGAAGCTGACATAAAAAGCCGGAAGTGAAACAAAAGAAACTTCTGTTGAAGGCTGCCCTTTTTTCAGAGGCATCAGTTTACCTAAGCCAATACAGGAATATATAATATTGCCTGATGAAAGACAGGAAAGGGGTACCTGGGTGGCTCAATTGATTAAGCATCCAGCTCTTGATTTTGGCTCAAGTCATGATCTCACAGTTTGGGCTGACAGCACAGAGCTCGCTTTAGATTCTCTCTCTCTCATTCTCTCTCTCATTCTCTCTCTCTCTCTCTCTCTCTCTCTCTCTCTCTCTCTCTCTCTCTCTCCCTCTCCCTCTCCCTCTCCCTCTCCCTCTCCCTCTCTGCCCCCTACCCCACTTGCTCTCTCTTTCTCAAAATAAACAAATAAAACTTAAAAAAAAAAGACAGGAAAAAAAAGGAAAAAATAAAAAGACCCCAGATGAGACCAGCATTGCTATTCTACCCAATATCAATACTATCTTTTATCCTGAAGGGAAAAAGAAAAGTTGGTATAACATGAAGAGAAAAACAGTTTGGATTACTATTAAGTTTAGTTATAAGAATATTTTTGTCATTTTGTTATCTGGTCTGCTGCTGCTGAATCAGCACTTGATAAATATCTCAGTACTGTCAGGAGGAAATCTCACTGTATGAATCAAGATCATTTAAGAATTATAATGGATGGTCTCATTAAAACATTTGTCCTTTTTTAATGAAACTTCCTCTAGTGTTTGAAGCATTTGAACAATTATTTTAAGGAACCAGAAAAATATTCATTGTATTGTTCTCTCTTTTTGTATGTTTCAAATTGTTCCTAAGAAAACATGAAAAATAAAATATATCCTAAAGTAACATCATAGGTATCAGCAGAGTGACCAAGTTTCTAAACACATTCCTTCATTTTTCTACCCTTTCCACAACAGATTTCTAAATGGATGCCTCTAACTCACAGGATACTCCAGATCCAGTAGCACTCACAATGACTACTAGTTCATGTGAAATCCAGGTGTCTGAACAAATATTCCCATTAATTAACTAATTTCCTTGCCATAAATTAGGATTTTGAAAACTATTAATTTTGACCTATGGGTTTTGTTGATTAGTACAACACTTTCCAAATTCTGCTCTTGGAACACTTGCTTCAAGGACTGTGAATGGGTATTCCCCGTAAAAAGCATTCTGTGGTCAAATGCTGGGAAAAAAACTCAGTTACACAAGGCCAAACAATTTACTTACTACAGCCATTCCTCAGTCCCTTTTGTATGCTAAGGTAAATACTCAAGTACCATGATGAGGGCTATAAAGTATCCTTCCAAACCTATGACAGTGCTCTAGCTTTTTTTTCATTAATACCTAATAACATATCTCGATAACACCCCTGGCAAACGTCAGGGCAAGAAAATCTATTTCCCACCCTTCATCTTAGTGTTCATAATTTTTGAAACAGGTTCTATTTGAAAACAAAACAAAACAAAAACTAAGTCATCTATCCAACTAATGGTGCCACGAAGCACATAACTTGTAAAAAGCAGTATGTTTCTTTAGAAAGAGGAAAAGACAGAAAGAAAGAAACAGGTGAAAGAAAGAAAGAAAGACCTAAATAGTAGGATATGATCTTAAAAGGAACATTTATATTTAAAAGTTTTATTTATTTTGAGAGAGAGGAGAGGAACATATTCTTTTAATTAAGTGTAAAATGGGAATAAAACAATAAAATGTAGTTTAAAATTACATTTGGACATTTCTTTGTTTAAAATTATTTATGTTAAATAAGGATATTTAAGTCAAAAGGAAAAGTTGTTTCTGGAAAATTCTTAAAAAAAAAAAGAAACATTGAAAACTGCAACTCCTATACCTAATTAAACTTCACATCAAATTGCTTTAAACAATTTTCACTTAATTTTAGGAGAGTCTGATTTCATTGAGCAGAGAAATAATAACCTGTTTCTCCCTCTTAACATAGTTTCCAGTACATAAACAGATTTTCTCCACTTTAAGTTTATCTCCCAGTAACTGTTTCCAATTATGAGTTAAATCCTCAGTATTTTAAGGAATTCTTAGAACAGGCCACCTGGATAGCTCAGCTGGTTAAGCATCTGACTCTTGATTTCCGCTCAGGTCATGATCTCACGGCTGTGAGACAGAGCTCCACGTCTGGCTCTGCACTGAGCGCAGAGCCTACTTAGGATTCTCTCTTCCTCTTTGTCTGTCCCTTCCAGGCTTACACTCTCTCAAAATAAGTAAATTAAAAAAAAAAAAAAAAGGAATTCTTAGAACAGCAGTTATTATGTTAATATGCATTATAAACAGCCAATGCTTTTTGCTGTTCAAGTACCAGATTTTATTCTGGACATCACTCTAGCAATTTCTGTTTAAGCTTGTATTATTAAGACTTCATAGATAATGATTTGCATGAGAAAGACATCTAAAACTGCAGCTTTTGCCACATCCTCTGTGCATTTCAGTCCATTGGGCATTATGAAATTTCTATGACAAATCCTAATTTACTACAATCAACTGTTCTTTGGATTGATGTATCAAAGTACTGTTTTAGCTCTATTTGATTTTCAATATGCTTTTCTAGACTTTGCAGAGACAAAACAACAAATTTGAAAAACATTAAATTATCTTTTTATAAGATTAATTTTACCACCTGCTCTCCCTTAAACAGGGAATGCTTCAAAAATCCAAAGCCAAGAGTTTCTTTTCTCCTCCATCTGCATCAGTAGAAAATGCATGCAGTACAGATGCCAAATTTTCAACATACACCACTTTTCCTTATCAAACCATTGTTTCCTATTATGAGAAAGCAGTTATGAGTCATGTATGTGTGATAATAGTGATGGTGGGCTGTATTAGGCAATACACAAAGAATTAAACAGATGTAGTTCCTGGCTTCTAGGGGCTTCAAGAGAGAAATAACTAACAAAACATAAAACCAAAGAGTCGGTACATCTGCCTATCCAAACTTATCAGTGGCAAATACATCCTGGGAATGAGAGGACAAAGAGTAGGCATGCAGCATGATGGGAGAGGAGGTAACTGGTGTCCAGGAATGGCAGCATTCATTATGGGACATAAGGCAGTTACTGGTGCTCAGGAATGGAAAAAGGTCAGGAAAAATTAAGAGGCTCTACTGCACCAATCCAAGATAGCTTTCTTGAAGAGAAAGAATTTTAGGAACAGTTAAATAATAGGAAATAATGCCAGTAAGAAAAAGGTTGTGTGGAAGAACAAGAAAAGAGTTCTTCAAGCACTGTGCTTTCTGCAAGACTGCAGACAGGGAAGGACAGGAGCAGTGCAAATAGGTGGAAATGGAAATCTTTCAAACAGGGGTACATAACAGATGAGGGAATGTGAACCAGGATATAATAGGCAATGTGAGAGATGTCAGGCCATGAACTGAGGAAGCCCAGAGTCTCAGAGCCTCAAATAAGAGTGCAAATTTAGAGTATTGAGCAGATGGTGATAAAGGGTCAAAGCAGTAAATACAGGATGTGAGAAGACTGAGCAAGAGAGACAATGCTAGAGATTCAGAGGTAGAGAGAGGCTTTGTAAAAGCAGAGTGAAAAATCCTGGCAGCTGAAAACCCTGTCTGGCCTAAGGGCATCCCCACTGAGGGACAGCCAGAAAAGATTGAGTATGGGAGATAGCCACCGTGCAGGATTTAAATTTGGCTAAATACATCATGTGGGTAACTCAATCAGTACTGACTTACCCAAGATATAACCCTATCTGATGAAATCGGGAACAAAAATCTTGTAAAAAGATTGATGATTTTTCTACAAAGGGAAGAATGAATTTGAACTACTGAAGTATTAACAATTCTGTTTCCACGTGCTTCACCAATAAACACAACACCACACATACCATTGTAAGAATCCAGATACAAAACTAATTTAAAATTTTGACAAGAACACCCATTCTCATAATTTAGATGCTTTATAAAATCGTTTTCCTCCTACTCAACAAATATCTCAACATACCAATTAGATAACAAATATTGGAGAATGTTGTCTTATGTATAGAGCACCAACACCCACACTAAGTCAGAAAGAATGCCCCACAGTGTATAGTCTTCTATGTATACTGCAAATACAAAAAAAAAAAAAAAAAGTAAACAGGGCCTATGATGTAAATGATAATAAACAGAGCTGTAATGAAAACCAAAACTATTTTGTAAAACGTTCCTGAACAAAATAGAAATTAGTAAGAACATGACGTTTGTTAGATAAATAGTTCTTGGGATTATGCATTTGGAAGCTCAGTAAAGAATATAACTGTTTCAGATAATTTCTCTGTATTTACAAATTGTTTGAAACCAAGAAAAGAAATGCGACAAAAACAAAAACATCTTCAGTAGACATATTAACCACTGGGCTCTGTGCTGGGGATAAGATGAAGAAAGGTTAGTGTCAGTAAGAAGAGAGAAGCAAACCCAGTGGTACAGTGTGAAGTGTGGCACAATGGTGCTCTGAGTACCAGAGGCAGAGGGCCTACCTCTGCTGGAAAAAGGGTCAGGAAAGGGGATCATGGGGGTATTCTAGAATAGATGAAATGGGAGCCAAGTCTGGCTGGTCATCAAGCAAGACAATGGGAGGCAAGACATCACATGCAGAGTGACTGACATGTGTAGAAGCCAACCAAACAAGGCACGAGAGACCCAAGGGCGTGCAGTACATACAGTTCATGTGGGAGGTCAGGGTTTATGTGCGTGTGAGAGGGATGATAAGAGATAAGACTGGACTGGATAGTTTGGCTGGGCTAGATAATGAAGAGCTTTGTATACTGGGTTAAGAGGTCAGGACTTGATTCTGTGGGCAATAGGACTCACTGGTGGATTTTTAACAAAGTTCAGACTTGCCTTTTTTAAAAAGCCACTGCAACAGTGGTGGTATGAAGGACTGATTTGTTTATCTTTGGTAGGGGAGGGTGGGGAAGGGTGAGGGGGAAGGGTGGAGACAGGCACTTACTTGCTAAATACTTATTAGCATGTTTATTATTAATATTTATTATTCTATGCTTAACCACCTGTAACTACTAGAACTGCACGTGAGACAAACGATGACTGAGAACGAAGGAGGCAACAATAGGGGTGATTTGAGAGGTATTTAAGAGTTAGACTCTAACTACATAAAATAAGATTACATGTGAGGCTGAAGGGAACGTAGAGTCTAGGATGTGTCTCAAGTTTCTGATCTAGACGACTGGATAAGGTGCCATTACATGAGACAGGAATTGCAGGAGGTAGAACACATTTAAGTGGGAAGATGATGCAAATAAAATATAGAACTCAGATTTTAGTAAAGGTCAATTAAAAATGAGTTTTCTGGGCCTACTCAGTACAGTTTTAATCAGATGGGTTAGATTTCCAAAATTTGGCTTCTATCCTCTAAGCATTAACTGGTTTCTACAAGGATAAACCTATGATCCCAAACTAACACTTGCCCTAATCAGTTAACTAGACACACTTAATAGGTCCTCTAATAATTTTATTACTATGAGGTAGTCTTCTGCTACAGACTTGAGACAGGCATGATAGATGCGACGTGTTTGTTGCTGCTGAAGAAATTTCACAGACACACAAAATATAGTTGACTTTTGATACCTGGCTTTGCTGTTTCCAGGACTCATTTAGCAATGCTGGAATATTTAGAAGCTTGCATATCCCTTCAAATATGTTACAAGGTGATGAGAATCAAAGCCATGGCATATATAATACCAACATATTATGTGATAGTGGTGTAGTTATTAAACTTCAGAGGACTATGCATTCTAACTTTATGCTTCGGAAACATAGTAAACCATCATTTATTCTGTTACTAATTAAGATTTTTGCTAACACTGACTCAAATAAATAACACAGAGTTACTGAGGAAATAAAAATTATCCATAAATTCTTACATACATACCAACATCTTTCAATATTTACCAGAGGTTAGAATTCTATACTTAACTTCTACACTATAACATGGGTCTTGGTAACAAACTGGATTTTCCCCCCTTATATCCAGGAGTAGCTACAGGCACAGACATATCTACAAATCAAAATTGGAAGTTTATATTATGATGCATACGACCCTCAGTAGTTATGGGCAGGCTAAGAATCAAATGTTGACAATTCAATCTATCCACTTCTAAGGAGACCCTCACCTCATCAAGACAGGATTGCTGAGGCTTAGCTCACTCCGTAAAACAATTAACATCAAACTTGGGTCATGGATTTATCTTATGGTTGTAAGTACTTCAAATGATTTTTGGGTAAAAATATCCTCACTTTAAGATGATTCACAATGAGTTTGTGGGAATCAATTTTTAAAAAGGTGATCATTGTAAAGCAAAATCCTGACTGTATGTGCTGCTCCCTTGTTACCTCCTGAGATATCTTGGAAGCAGGTGAATGAGATGGCACAAAATTAGTGAATGGATGCTGTCTAGAATCACTCTGATCTGTGTGCTTAAATCTGATTTACAAATTGTTAGACATCTACCTATAGTCTTAAAGTCATTCTAGAATGAACACACTGAAATAAAAATGAGAGGATAAATAAGAGGAGAAAAAAGGCAGGGAGGTAGATTTCCTACATGAAAGAATACTATTTTTAAGCTTTCGGAATTCTGTATTCTCCAAAAGTAGGTGGGTAACTAAACAAACACATAACACAGTTTATTCTCAAAAACCTTCGTACTAAGACACATGAGTACACCTAACTGTTTCCTAAACCTTTAAAAAATACCATAGACCCCTGTGCCCTATGCAACCACTAAAAGCAAATTACAATATTCACTTGAGGAAAAGAACTTACTAAAGTAAGTTTTTTGCTTGTTTTTATTACAAAACTACTAGATCAAAGGAAAGAACACAAAAGAACTTTCTAATAAGACGTGGATAAGCCTAAAATCTTTCATAAATAAAATTACACTTATGAGATCAGAAGATCTCACTGCTATCTATTTACAGAGACATGGGATTAAATTTTACACTCTGAAGACATCAGAAATGTCATACAGCCTTAACTTTTATCCAAGTTCAGTCACATGTCCTGAGGCTCCTAGAAGGTAACTTAAGGGAGACATACTTGTCAACCATGGCCTGAAGAGGAAATGAAACTTAATTTCTATAAGAACAGCTGGGATAGACAGCATATAACAGACTTTTTTTTTTTTAATGTGTATCATATCGTACACTGCCTTAAATTATGAAGTTATGGCTTTTAATGAAGAGGAGTAAATATCCCATTTGTTAAGTGAAATATTTTTAAAACTGTGAAGTTTCTATCTTATCTCAAAGTAGACAATAAAAATTGTTTGCCATGTACTCAAGGCACAATACTGATTAATTTTATGGATATAGAATTTGACAGCATTGAAAGGGGGCTGAAATATATTTGTTTATATAACTTTTCTACTTAATTACAAAATCAACTGTATGTAAGTGCTAAAATTGCTTTAAAAATTACTTTCAAATAACCTCAAACAATTCAGAACTCATTTACACGTAAATGAAATAATTATAAAAATTATAAAATATATCCTCTAATAACCACCAGTAAGATACAATCTATTAGCTTAATTTATAGATTGACTTTTAAAATTACAAATTCCTTTAAAAAAGGTTTTTATTCAGAATTTTCTCAATTTAGCCTTGTCTTTTTGCCTGGTTAGTGCAGATTAACTGATAAATGAGCAAATTAAAAATATACACTTTGATGGCTTATTATGAGAGGTCTCAAGACTAGAGATTTGAATGTATGCAATCTAACCATATAGAGAATTCATCACTTCCTGAGTTTTTTAAAGCAAATTTCTCAAAGGGGGGAAAACAAAAGACTCCCTACAGAAAACATATTAAGAGATACTTTTTTAATTATCTAAGTTTCATAAACTATGATCACAAAACCTTTCAAAAGGATCTTTAATCAGTAACTTTTTCGAGGGGAGAGGGATTCTACAAAACCAAGCTTCTCTGATAGATTCAATTTTATCAATAGACAGCCTAAATTATTTTCTGATGTGTGGCAGCATTTGGACAATCGAAACATCAGAAAGTAAGCAAACAAAGTTCCTTCTGTTTCACATATTCTACCCCCATTCAAGGAGGTCTTTCTTTTATTACCTCAGAAAGCAAATCTAGTATTTCTGCTGCATTTATTTTTATTCTCTCAATGCCTGGAAGTGAAAGAGCGAAGCCAGGTGACAGTCAGAAACCAAAAACCAACCGCAACAGGAAATATTTAGAGTATTTTGTACCATTTGCCCTCTCCACGCCCTGATCAGCTGCAGGAGCTGTGAAGATCACAGGGTGCAGGCAAGATTCTGAAAGCACACACACTACTACAAGCAAAATCACCCTTGGGCCCCTACCGCTGCCGTTCTTGCCCTGACTATTCAGTGCTGGTAAAAATTTCAAGCAAAGAAGGTCACCTAAACTCTATGGCTATATGTCAAATGAGAAGAGGCAGTTTAAAAATCTCTGAATCCAAAAAGGAAAGAAGGTAACGTAACAAAGAGAAATTCCTGTAAGTATGGCCCAAACATATTTTCCAGTCATAAGAGAAGTGCTATGTTCAAGTAAGACTATTCACAAACCCTTCCTTTTGCCCAGAAGCAATAGTGCCCAAATAAAGGACATCCATTTGCATAAAGAATACAAATTTCCTGAACTCTTTCTCAAATAACTTAGTCATGGGAGATTCTAATACACTCCTGACACATTTTGTGGCACACATACTGGCAAATCACTGGTTTCTGTAGAATGTGAAAGGGAACAGTCATTAGCATTCTCACTGTCATAAGAGCTTACCCTTTCATCGTGATGACCATGCAAAGGTTCTTTACTGGCCAAGTGGGTGTTGCCAGTAAGTAAACAGCACATAGGAGAGAGAAAGATCAAGGAGACAGACACATTTCGTTGTGTGGACACAGCAAATAGGAATGCTTAGTTAACTCCCTTCTACGCTTGTCTTAGCAACAGGTTAGGTCAGCAATAGGTTAGGTCAGCAAGGAAAATTTTAAGTTTCACAATTAAAAGTGTTAATATCATCAACTTCTAAAATTTAACTTAGTGATCACAGAATTGGTTATAGTTAGCACAAGACTGCTATATTGTAATTATGCACAAATCAAATATAAACCTTATTTATAAACTACCAAGTTGAATGGAATTTATTTTACATAAAATCCTTTTTTTTCCCCCTGCCAGACTTCAGGATGTATTTCAGAACTTACCCATTGCCATTTTAAATTCCCCTATTAACAAGGAATTTATATTAGAATTTCAAGGCTTTTAGTTCATGTATCAGGGACTGGGCTGGATTAGGTTTAACACTTACAGGGATATTTTTTTAATGTTTAATTTTGGGAGAGAGACAGAGAAAGAGAGAGACAGAGCACAGGCAGGGGAGTAGCAGAGAGAGAGAGAGGGACACACAGAACCCAAAGCAGGCTCCAGGCTCTGAGCTGTCATCACAGAGCCCAATGCGAGGCTCGAACTCATGAACTGTGAGATCATGACCTGAGCCTAAGTCAACAGCAGTCAGTGGCTTAACAGACTGAGCCACCCAGGTGACCCCTTTTTTTTTTTAATTTTTTTTTTTAACTTACAGGGATTTTAAATAGAGGCAAGTCTGTGCATAATAATTCCTAGACTCTAGAAAGCAATACCATAGATAACCTATAAATATAATACATCTGATTTTGTTAAAAAAGTTCCTCATACCTAAAAGGTACTTGTTTGCTCCTAGAAATGGTGAACTTTAGAACATAAGTATTTTATTCCTTTATACAGTTTGTGTTTATGGTGTCACAAAGTTCAGTTCAACCCAAGATCTTAAGCTATTACCTAAAAATTTCAAACCCAGAATGAAACAGAACATGGCTCAACCCTCAGCACTCTTGTGTCTTCCAAAGATACAAAATCACTCATGTTCACTTCACTTTAGTTTAAAACTCCCAGATATATTTTAAAAGAGAAATCCAGCTGCTTTTATGAAGGGAATTTCTTGCAAAACTTAACAGTATCCAATTACCAGAACCAGCCTTATAAAGTTGTGCCAGAATAATCAAAAATCATCTTATAGCTCCAAGTATGTTTTTTCCTTTGTAAAAATATACACATGTACTTAAGTTTTCCTTCCACAAAAAAGGCAAGTGCAACTCTCAAACAGGACACCAGTAATTATTAAGGGTTGCCGATCTAGATTAAGAGGACATCAGGTACAAACTTAAGTGTGATCAAAATTATTACAATCAGATAAAGGATGCGGAATCTGGTGGTCTCAAATCAAAGGATAAGAAATAAAAGATGTCATAGGAAAACAGTCATAATCTCAAATGGCTGGATTTTAGTAGCATCTCTTGAGTAGCCAAGTTTTGTACGGGCTCCATACTGTTTCACCCTTTAGAAAGAGCCCCCAAGCCTAATATAAAACTAAGGATCACTTAGATCAGAGATGCACAGACAAAATTTATGAATTTACTTGCTTCATAGTAGAATGCAAATCCAGAATCCAGAAATTCTAGTGTAAAAGTAAGAAAGAGATACAGGAACATAGCAGACTTCATCAAATTGCAGCTTTTTCATGTCCACATATGCAGAATGAAGCCTTAAATGTTGAATGGACCATTATTTTTTCCCACTTATTTATAATAAAAAATAAAAGCTTTAGAGTCAATGCAAGAAAATGCATACTATATCATGCCAGATAACCTTATAAGCTATTTTCTTCAACTGTCTGATTTAAAAGTTATACATCTTTGGCTTTAGCAAGGTTCATTTTCATTACCATAAATACTTCAGGAACAGACTGACCCCAACCTGCAGCCAGGTGACAGCTGCTTCAAAAAGTCTAATCTGCTTATTGACAAAAAAAACAGAAAGGAAATAAATGGATGATTGCTATTGATTCCCATGATAGCTCTACACAGACCCAGTAACTCCTCTGGATTAGTATAGACAGAAGCCAATTAGTTTTATTTCATATGTAAATAGAGCATAAAGAGGTACAAAAAATAATTCACTGGATTGCTTTATCCTAAAGCAGAAGGCACACATTTTGAAAGTCACTTCAAACACAGTTCTTGCTTATGGAGCTCTCTCTTTCTCTTAGGCAGGAATTTTTAAAATAAATTCAAACTCATCCAGCTGTGTATATTCAAGAAATACCAAAAAGTCACAAGGCACAGTAAGTTTCAGCTGTTCTCCTCTCTCCAGTGTTATCAATAACACATAATGAGTTAGTTCCTATATCATCACAGCTGTGCAGGCCAGAGCTAACTTGGCTAAATTAACTATTCTAGTATAGTTCAGTCAGGAGCTTGCTCTACTTTAGATAATGCACTCTTCAAGTCAAATAAAAAATAGGAGCATATGCTCTCTACTATCATTAATATGCAGTCCTCTCTGTCTTCTTTCACAGAGTTCCTGGGAAATCATCTAATGGTATTGTCCCTTGGCCAGATTAAAGAAAAACACAAAAAACTCCTAAGAGCAATCACAATCACTCAAAACTAAGGCTATAACAACACTCTATGCTTAAACCATAACTAGTAAAACTCCCTCTCGTATCAATAAGCCTTAATTCCAAAAGAGGAGAAAACAACATTGGCCTCTGAGAAAAATTAACCATGGAGTCAGGGTTTGCAATTTTCTTCTTCACCCTCCCCCTTTCAGGAAATTCAGAATTCGAAATAATCACTGGTCATATTTTCATGTACAGATTACCTCCAAAATATATTCTGCAGAGTGCCTTTTCTTTATGGGTGATAATAACTGGAAGACTATTCTGTATTCTGGCACACTTTAAAATGAATGTAAAATGAAAAACAATGGTGATCTCAGTTGCTAAAGGGAGATTTGCACATCCTCCACAATTTCAATTATCCACAACAGTATTCCACACAGTTTGTAAAGCTCTTTCAAAATTGCTTAGTCCTGCCATTTAGTATCATTTTCTACTAAGGATGAGTGCCTAAGCTGTCAGAGACTATGTTTTCTTAATCTAAAACACAACATTCAATGTTGTTTTCTTAACTGTGTATTTGGAATCTGGAAATTCTCCAAAGCCCATCCCGTGTACAAAAGAAGCCTTGGCATCTAAATATGGGGAGTTCATACATACAACTACTTTCAGTTGATGTCAGCAATAAACATCTAGAGATATATAAAAGCAGAGTGAAAAAGCGAAGTGGGATTGTATCATAATTTGGGATAAAGACAAAACTCGAAAAGAATAATTAAAATAATTTCACTATAATAAACCAAGTAAGCATTTACTATTGAAATCCTCTTTTTAAAACATTTTTAGCATCTAGACATCTTGACTAAAGAGCTGGAAGAGACCTGTGAACTTATCTGGCTCAACTTCCTTTCCAATTTCATTCTTGAGAATAAAATAAATACTGTACATCTAATTTGGATTAAATTAGATGTTAAATCCAATCCATTTGCAAAACAAAGAATTTCATCTGCAGTTTTGAGGCTACAAACTTTTGTCTCTGCTAGAGACCCAGAACTATGAACTCTTCCCAAGTTCCATACGTACAATGAAGTATCTCACGGATATAGCATATAATAATGATCTACCAAGTCGTATAAACTGCTGAAAATAAGTGGGAAAAACAACTGCCATTCATTGTTTCTGCATCCGAAGACTGCTAGGCCAGACTTGGACATATACACAGCTGAACACACACTTCCTGGTTATGTGCAATCTGTACAGATAGACCAGCTTTACAGGCCTGACCACAGAGATTAATAGCTTTAGCCAAATAATGTGGTAACCATGTGAACCTGGGCTGCTCCAGCTTGTTTGTGAATCTCTCAGCAAGGCTCAACATGCCGTTATCTGCATCTTGTTGCCAGGAAACACAACATCGCTTCGGAATACAAGGAAAACCAGGTTGCAATGACCACAGGTCAACTTCCCAAAAGCCTGATTTTTGACACTTAGCTATCTACAATCTTATATTTCTTACTGTTGTCTATGGAGAACTTCACTTTACTAGTAATTAACTGTTAATACTTTTTTGCTATTTTTATCAGAGCAGGACCACTTACTACCATTAACAATGTAGCAGCAGAATTAGTAATTACAATAATTCACTGACACTTTTGCTCTTAACTGTCAAATAAATATTAGTTTACTTCATTAAAACAGATTTGGAAATCAAGCACTCACTGCAACTACTTTGTAAATTACCCAACACTGTATGCCTATAGGCCTATAGCTTTATCTAATTTTTCGGCCAAGTAATTTTACCAGAGAATAAAATACCTGATCTAAGAGAGTTCTTGGATTTTCTGAGATCAAAATACCTGTCTTGCTTTGCGCATGGTAACAGAATGTAATGCGTTGGACAATAGTCCTGCTAGTTTCTTCCTGACCAATTCAAACAGATAGAAACTTAATGTACCAAGATGCTGAAGTACTCAGCAGACTGGAAATTTGCTTCATAAGAGTGAAGTGGGAGGCCACTGTTCTGCACTTTTGCAATCTGGAGATGGAAGGATTACAGTGGCTTTGAGAATATGTAAAATTAATTACCCTTGACATACCAATTAGAATTGCTAGCTGATGGGCAACAGAGATTTTGGACAATACCTTATTAAAAAAAGATTTTTAAGATAAAATAGAAAACATTTTTCTCTCTTCCAATGCTGGCTTAAAAAAAAAAAAAGAAGAAAGTTAAATGTACTTAGCTTTATTGTAGGATCTAAGAATTTTGCTACCCAAGCAAGATAGAATCTTGAAAACCTAGTATTAATAAATGTATTGTCTTGATAACATCTTGATTTTCCTGATCAGGAAAGCTACATTCTTAGTATTATCTTACTTTTATCCCAAGGGGCTTCTATATAACAATGCCTTAAACTTGGGCCTTATATTGTTTCTCATTTTATCCCATGCATCCCTTTTGAAACAAATGATGCAAAGTTCTAGTCTCATGATAATTAAGTTGCTAAAAAGACACACAGATCTGTGTACTATACAACTTACACAATGCAATATCAAAAGAAAACCACTTACCTAATACTAAAAGGGAACAAATTAAAAAACAAAACCAAAAACCTGGTTTCTACAATACGAACAATGCCCTGGCACTATGTTAGAACACAGAAGGTTAACATCAAGACTAACAAAATTAGACAACTTGGAAACGTTTACTGACACCATTTGATTGCTGGCTCTCCAGACACTTGGGTTAGTGTAACCCAACTTATCTGTGAAAAAAGATGACTCTTAAGAAAGTTTTCTCTCAGACTTGTGGGTTAGGATTCTCAGCATATTTTTCCTTTCTATGGGTCATGCCTCTCAGTACTGTATCAGGCCATTCATTATCTGTGAAGCTGTCAGGTTGCCCTCATTGTCTCCCAAGTCAGGTAGCATGGACAGATGTGTTCTTCTCCCCTCATAGAATTTTAATCCTTTCTCTTGGTCATAGACAAATAGCTAGTAACATCATATACTTTAACTCCTATACTACAGGAGAAACAAATTTGAAATGTAAAGATTAATGCTTACTACACAGCCATTTTTACACTAGCAACTTCACACATGGCAACTACCATTTCTTTCAATTTATATTCAATTAAGTAAGAATTCAGATGTGGAAATTTCAGTTCCCTATCTGAATTTGCACTAAAAGAACTGAATTATTTACATACATGTCTTGCATACAAAAACTTGAGGATAACTGTTTTTTATGTAAATGGTAAATCAACATATCTATTAACATAAAATTTCCCTGTAAATCAACATACCTATTAACATAAAATTTCCCTTCAACTCACTGCTCAGGTCTAAGAAAACAGCCTGAATTGTAGAACAATTTTCTCTACAAGGTAAACAGAATAATAAACTTAAAGGTAGAAAGACTTAAGGAAACTTAAAAAAGAAAAAAAAATTAATGTTTGGGCATGATTCAGAAGTTTGGGAAGAAGCTCACAGAAAAACCATATCATTCAAAATGGAAAGAGGGACACAGATATCTCCAAATGATACTATTTTCCTTTAAAAAACTAGCAGCTACTCAACATGCAAAACTTTAAAATTAGATAAATTTGGTATTCATTATTTGTGCTACAGTAAGATTAACCTTGGATTTTCTTTCAAAAGCAAGCTCTTTTGTGTGATTAAAACAGTATCTGATTCACAACATTCAATGTATATGCAACTTCTCTGGCACACACATACTGTACAGAGTGACATATGGATTGTTCAAATCATAAAACTTCATAATCTGGTTAGGTGAATACTCCGCATTAAACCAACATGAAAAACCAGGTTAGCATACAGCTGAAAGAGTAACAGTAAAGAAAAGAATAAAACCTGTTAGGTTACTACTGAAAGAAACTACCCTACTAATAAGCATTTAGCCTCTTGACCTTCTCTATAGGATTTAACAATAGTTTTAAAGTAGTTATAAATACATACCCATACTTCATTCTCATTCTATCATTCTCTGGGTTACAGTAAAATCTTTCCAAGTGCTCCTGGGAATCAGTGGATACACTCTGCCACTTTTGAGTAGTTGTCCTCTTGATCTGCCAATGATATGGCAAGACCGTGTGGTGCTTCAAACAATCCCTGCCATAAATACAAGTGCCTTGCAAAAAGTCCATGCAAATTTCAATTCCATTCTCTTGGTGAGTGTGGTACTGTAGCTGGTTCACCAGCTCAAACACAAGGTCAAGGGAAGCCTCTTCACTTTTGTCCTGAAAAAGCTCGGTACTCAACTTATCACTGGTGTCCAAAATGTACTGGATTGTAAAATTGTTGTCTTGGAAAACCCCTGGAATGTAATCCATGACTTTGTCTATGCAGTCAGGACTAGTAGGAACATCACTTGAAACGGGGTGCAAAAGGTCAGTCTGGAAGTGCCCTGCTGTAGAATCTGCCACCGTCCCACTGATAGCTTCCGGTGGAAAGCTGTGATCCTGGATTGGAACCACTTGTTCTGGAGTATCAGTGGAAGGATGAGCTTCTGGTATTTGGCCCCCAACATTTGTCCCATCAGGAATCAGGACAGACATACTGTTTTCCGCTGGTGGACATGATGGATTGATTTCCAGGGGTTTTTTCACAATAGGTTCATGTAAGCTGCTCTCATCTGCACTCTGGTTTCTAGATCTAAAAACGCCATCAAGTGAGCCAGATTCTAGCAAAGTATTTAAAATTGGCCTCAAAGACCTCAGGGTTCCGGTTCCCAATCTCTTCTGTTCCTTTTTCTTAAAACAAGTCTTCAATGGAGTGATCTTCTCAGAGAGTCTCATTTGGCATGAAAAGTCATCAGGAGGAGAGGGAGGCTGCACTACACAGTCTGGCTCAGGTTCGGTGGTTTCCATTTCCATGGTGTGGATGAGCTCCAATTGCTCCTCAGAGTCTAAAAATCCTACCAGGAAAGGAAAGAAGATGATCATTTGCAAGCTGACAACAACTGGATCCCATTCATTCATCAAAATGTTTTGTTTTAGTCTGTGACTAAGTCCCTGAAGTCACTCCTCTTATACCATATTTCATCTTTATGGGTCAATTTTAAATTTTAATGAGAAATTAAGGTTCCAAAGCAGCCAAGGCTATTCAAAAGCCCATAGCAGGTAAAGGTAAAGAGATAGTATCTTCTAATAGACTCTTGACATTTATTTGTGGACAATATATGATTGGTAATTCTGCTGGAGTATCAGTTTTTACTGTAAGTCTAGGGTGGGGTTGGGGGGTGAGGTGTAGAAATAAGTGTGGCTAACTGATGACAGCAGGGAAACCACAACTTCTCTGGTTTGTGGTTCTCTTCACAGTTGTTTATCACCTATCTCATGAGGTGACAAAACGGTTTCTTTGTAAAAAAAAAAAAAAAAATTCACCAAATTAAAGATTAACTTCAAAGTTAAATAGTGAGTGAATTTAAAGCATGAGAATCTACCCAGGAAACAGGGGCTGTCAATGGAAATGTTATGTGGGAGAAAGCCAGGAGCATGTTGAAGCACTTCTAAGTTCAAATATATTCCTGAAGGATGTTAAGGGTCTACTTTTAATGTTTATTTATTTTTGAGACAGAGACAGAGCATGAGCAGGGAAGGGGCAGAGAGAGCGGGAGACACAGAATGTGAAGCAGGCTCCAAGCTCCGAGCTGTCAGCACAGAGCCCGACGTGGGGCTTGAACTCGCGAACCACGAGATCATGACCTGAGCCAAAGTCGGACGCCCAACCGACTGAGCCACCCAGGTGCCCCAAGGGTCTACTTTTACAATTCCCAAAACATTACCACTATTGGAGAAGGAATGCCAGTTGCTTGTTTAGCAACAGAAGCTACATCAGCAGCAACCACTATAGGCTGTTTCAGAGACCAAACACAACTTCTTAATTGCAAAAGGGCCTCCTTGTCCTTGTCTTCAGAAATGACACATACGTGACTTTATCTATTAAAGCAAATGAAGCCATATTATAGAAAAATAATGCAAGAATATAAAACACACACACCAAATGTCAGCTTCCTAATGAGCTACTCAAACCAAAAAGGTGCTCTCTTCAAAGAATCAGACCCCTTGAAAAAAACTAGAACTTAAAGTCAAAAGCAAAGCAAACTCTGTAAAATGACAAATATCATCGTCTCCTCCTTAGCACTGTAGGAGGTGGAAAAGAGCTGGTGATAAGCAATTAATCTTCTCTCTCTCTCTCTCTCTCTCTCTCTGTCTCTCTCTGTCTCTCTCTCTCGGCCAACAGACTAAAAGAAAAAGAGATCATTGATGCAAGGGTCCGTGGCCTCATCAAATACTCATCCCAGGTGACCAGTACTATGCCTAGCACAATGCACACAGGTGCTCCATAATATTTAACTGAATAACTGAAGAAAAAGCACCTGTTAAAAATCTAGTTCTGTTAGCCTTTATAGGTCAACAATAACAAAATTATAAAACTGAGTCCCCAGAAAAATGAGTATTAAAGATCTAACTGGAAACATTCATGAATCTATGTATAAAAAGTTCATAATGATCAAACTCAAAGAAAGCACAGTACAGCTAACCCTTGAACAAGGTGGGTGGAAGAGGCGGTTCATGGAACCCACCCCTGGAAAAATCCACCCATAACTTTTTGAGCCCCGAACTTAACTACTAGCAGCCTACCGTTAACCAATAACAAACAGCCGATTAACACAAATTTTGTGTTACATGTGTTATTGTACTGTATTCTCACAACAAAGTAAGCTACAGGAAAGGTTGAGAAAATCACAAAGAAGAGAAAACACATTTACAGTAGTACACAAAATCCACATATAGGTGGACCCGGAAAGTTCCAACTTGTTTTTTAGCGTTCAACTGTATAGAGCCAGGTGTTAGGGCACACGGTAAGTACAAAAGGAAAAGGCAGAAAAAGAGTTCGGTGTGAGCTGGCATTGTTAGGGAAGGAGGGACTTGACATAAGACATAAATCAACTGGAAAGCCGCCAAGCCAGGCGTTATTATTCATCACTCGGCGCTCTTGCCTCAAGGCACAATTGGCACAGATTGTGGTATTCCCTCTCCACCCCACTAAACCCGCCTGTGCCTTCCCCTCGCGTGCGTGCGCGCGCGCACACAGACACGCGCGCGTGCACACACACACACACACACACACACACACACACACACGCCACTCCTACCACATCCACCCAAGGCAAAACAGACACTGAACCAATTTTATTTATAGAGGTGTACACACACACACGGTAACTTTTCCTGTTATTGCCCTCCGTCAAACTGGGAAATAAAACTGAGGAAGAGGCGGAGAACTGAAGTGGCTGGAGTGGGGAAGTCACTAGAACCCAGTTCCTCAATTAGTTTGCATAACAGAAAAATAAAGATTGGAAGGACACTTCCTCCGGTCCCCCGGCTGCAGGCGACCTACCGCTCCACCCCTCACCTCGTGATCTCACTCCCGGCCCCCGGCGCAGTGCACCGAAACAGCCCGCTGCAAACTCAGGACTTTTCCCCCGCGCAGCCCCTGCGCGACACCCGGACGCCGAGCCCGGGTCCGAGAGACGCCTCCTGCCGGCCGCGGCGGTTTCCGCAGCTCCGCCCCCGGGGCCGCGCCAACTCCGCGCAGCGCGACCGAGGCGCCGCCCGGCTCGGCCAATTCCCGGCGTTCCGGAGCATCGCACCCTCGCCTTCCCCGCGGCAGGCTCCGGAGCGCCCCCAAAACCTCCCCGCAGCCTCGTCCCAACCAGCGACCCCCGCCCAGGCTTCTCCCCATCCCAGAAGCCCCCCAGGGCGCCGTCCACACTTAATTGCTTGCTCGCCTCCTCAAGCGACCTTCCTGCGAGGATCGTCCTGCGAGTCTCGGAGGCTCGCAGAAATGAGCCGAGAAGCGCGGGGGGAAGGCGGTCGGCGCTACTCGAGGTGGCGGGGAGGAAGGCGAGGACTCCTGTGCCTTCAAAGTTGATCTGAAAACAGCCTGCAAACTTCTGGGCTGCCGCCGGAACGCGGGTCTGCCGAAAGGCTCCCCGCAGCTGCCGTGCCCTGCCCCTCAATCTGCGAAGTGCTTCTCCTCACTTCGCCTCAGAGCGCTCGGGGTCCGCCCGGCGGGGGAGGCCGCATAGACGTGCCCCCGCGCCCACCCAGACCAAGTGGGACTGGGGAGACGCCGGCGACCCTGACTAAACCCTTCAGTGTCTTCCTCAGATTTATACACCTGCCCGAGGCCGTAAGTGATTAAGAAGTGTACACCAATCCCGTCCCGGTACTGACGGGATCCGAGTGAATTTGGTAGAAAAAGGCACAGTCTAAACATCAATCACCCCTAGATCCGTGAGAGGCTGCGAAGCCGGAGACCCCCGTCCTCGCCCACCATCCCAGCTAAGGTTTCTCGTCGGCTCCTCAGAGCCCACCCGGAGCCCTTTACCTGATCGCGCTGCCTGAGAGAACGGACCGCAGGAGCCGAGTCGCCTCACCGCCGGCTCGCCGGCAGCGTCCGCGCGGGAGGATCGGCGCGCAGGGCAGGCTTAGGCGTCTAAGGGTCGCAGGCCGGAGACGCGACAAGCAGCGCACTGGCCATTCCGCCACCGGGAGTGCAGAAAGCCGCAACCGCACTCCCGATCCAGCTCGCTCGCCTGTCACCCCGAGCTCTGCTTTAAAGTGGCTTCCGGTCGCCTCCTCTCTGCTGCCCCGTCGCGGAGGCGGAGCCTGGGCCGCGGGGGAGAGGGGTGGGGTGAGAGGGCCGGGCGCTCAGTGGGTGCCGGGAAGGAGGCCCGCCCCGCGTGCGCGTGCGCGCTCTCTGGCAGGGAGGCGCGCGAGGGGTGCCTGCGGCGGCCGCGTGCTCCCGCGAGGGGGCGTGTCCTTCCGCGGCCAGCTGGGTCCCCGAGGGTCCAGATCCACGCGCGGGCTGGAGAGCGCGCACGGCTGTGAAGAGGGTAAGTGTGCGCCCCGTGAGGGAGGCTCTACCTGACTGCAGACACGTGAAGGGTCACGGTGTTCCGAGGAAACCCGAGCACCCGAGAGGATGTGAAACGGAACGAGCGGTTTCTGTACAGTAGGCTTTATCTGCCTCCTCGTAAGACGCCTCCTGCCCTTGACGCCGCTGGACCCCAAGAGGAGACAAACGGCTGCTACTGCCACTGTGGCCAGACGGGGTCGCCCTCCGCATACCTGACGGCCCGGCCCAACAGCGCACCGGCCAGTAGCCTACCCGACGCGGTCGGTCGTGGGCACTCCTCCGTTTCACGGGAAACGTAGGCAGCGTAACAGAAGGGAAACCTACCTTTGGGGTTTTGACAGTAAGAGCGAGTGTATGTGCTTGAAAGCCCTTAAACACCGTAGTGAATAATTTATTCATTCAGGAAATGTTTGCTCAGTGTCTATTGTGTGTGTAACTAGGATTAGGCTACATACAGCCTTGATCAGCTCAGACGCCATGCCTGTCTTCGTGGAACTTGCAGAGTACCATACACTCATCTTTAGTATATACATTGCATTGTGACTTCGCTATAGTTTCTGGACCATAAAATGGCTTGGATGGTAAGCCTCTTCCTATATCGAACAGCCTTTCAGTGGTAGAGGAAGAAAACTACGTTCAATTCATGTCATCTCTACATATTGGAGGAGAAAGGCCCTTTTCTTTTCCTAAAAGTTAATTATGGCTATATCCCCAACAGCTGGCAGAGAGAAGGGACCACAGCTTGCAAAGCTGTGCTCTCTGCCTGAGATCTAAACTGACTGAATTCCATAATTCGGAGACTTTCTGGGTTGAAAAAGAAGTCAACTATGACCTTACAAAACACGAAAGCCTATCAAAACAGGAGCTAAGCAGCAGTAGTAATAGAAGTAACTGTTTCAAGCTTTCTTAAACTATTCTATACCAGACTGGGTGACACACCAGCAAAGAATGGATTAAGGGTAGTACCTCCCCAGCAGGCGTATTTCACATTGCATCAAGTCATGGCCATTCAACTAAGGTAGGATTGATATGGACAGAATTCAGAGGCTAATAGGTGAAATAGAATGCAAGTCTTTGCATCATGCTTACTAATGTGTCATTGGCCAAAGCAAGTCATATGACCAAACTCAGACTCTGTGTAGGAGGGCCAGGAATAAGAGAATAAGAGGCCAGGAATATGAGAAGGTGTGGTTCATTTGGGGGGGGGGGGCACTTAGATTAAGGACAGACCACCTTAATCCAGGGATTAATAAACATTACTTCCAGAGTGTAGCCCTTTGGAATTCCAATTTGAAGTCTTTCTTCCTCAGGCCCTGAACTCAAATCTTTCACCTTCCATTCCCTACCCACTTCCCCCGAGGCAGTTGAAAATTCTAGCTAGTTCTCAGCCTCTACTACTTTCAGAACATCAATTGCCCCAGAGAGAAAAATGGCACCAGGTTCTTGACTCACCACTCTTGGATCTAGGTTCCTCAGACTGTTAAAGGTTTACTACTCCAGAAGAGGTATTTTCCACAAGGTCCACCCCAAATGTGATCCCTGGAAGATAATGGGATAAAGAAGGTCCTCCTACAGAACAAAATCAGGAACTGACAGATTAAATGACCAAGGGCATAGATTTCTTGCTAGTTACCTAACAAGATATGTGATGTTCTGTGCACCAGTGCTCACTGTGTGTTTCCCATTTTCCCCTTTTCTGATGAGACTTTTACCACCATCCTGTACCTTGTCTATCCACCGTTATTTATTAGGAGTACAAGGCAAATAACTTTTCTTTAAAAGTTGGTTCCCAGAGCATGAAGAGCCACACATTGGGAGTATTCCATATCATTGGAACTTCTGGATCCTGGACTGTGAGCTCATTACAATAACTGGATGAAACTTTGAGATTGTTTCCCTTAGGGAGGGGATAAGTATATTCCTTATATGAGAAGAGGGTTAGCAGATACTAATGATTGCCCCTTCCTTATCAGAAAGAGCCTGATACTTTTTAGAGGAAGGGGGAAGGGGGAGGGCTAGCAATGTGGCCAGCCAAAAAACTCATTTTCCTAGATTTCATGCTCTTATGAGTGGCCATGGCATATAATTCTAGACACATGGTGAAGATTTCTAGAAAACCACTTCTTCCTTAACATATATAGACACGCCTTCCATTTCTTCTTTTCTTCTTTCTCCTATAACACAATGTAAGGATGGAGATGGAGCCTCATGACAAAAATGAAAATGAACGTGATGTGGGAAATATAAAGAAGAGATCCCCAAGATAAGGATTCTGGAGCAGAAAGGTAGGAATCTGAGTCATTCATGATATCTTGAAGCTGCAGCAGCAGTCCTAGACTGGCTACCCCTGAACTCATTGTAACCCCAATTTGGTTAGACTGTTTTCTGTTATGTGCAGCTAAACATGTTCTTAGCTAATACATAAACTATGATAAGTTACCTTCTAACTAGTCTTCTTGCTTGGAAGCTCTATCAATTAGATAGCAACATGACCTTATGTCAGAAATATAAGCTGTCACAAAGTAATACATCAACTCCTATAACATTCCCTGCCAGTTTCACAGGTATACCAAATTGTATAATTAAGAAATAGGTTTATTAAAGAAAAAATAGAAAGTAGAGAGGAGACAAGGATACCCATAGTTGAACCTTCTTAAGTCCTATTTTAACATTTTGCTGTGGTCTGTTTTATTCAAAGGTTTTTTTTTTTTCTATCATTGTTATTGTATTTTCGTATTTTGTTTAACACTATAAATAGCTGTCCATGTTAACACAATCTTTTGAACAAATAGCCATTTAATAGTCTGTAACTATAACAAGTTTTACTTTACTGGGTCCTTGTCATAGAACTTGTCAATTCACTTTTTAAAAAAAAAATCATTTATTCACTGAGTATCTACCACATTCGAGTCACTGGATTAAATATTGTAAGTAAACATACATGAATAAGTGGCTCCTCTCAAATATTCTTCAAAACTACAAAAGAAACCTATACATGCAACATATAGGGTATAGGTAGGTGTACACTTTTTATTTACATATGGCCCTATATATGGCCCTAAGACATTTAATTCTTTTTAAATATATTTATAGGATTGAAACGTTCTAATTCCTTTCTGTGTATTCCTTTTGTCGCTAATTTCTGTTACCCGTGTCCACTGGATTTGCCTTGGCATGGCTGATCAATTCAGTAGAGCACTTCCAATGAATAACTTATCCATCCAAAAGCCAAGACTACTTACTGGAAATTTCAGGTGACCCAAGGCCTCCCATTTTTTCCCTCCCATTTTTATTAACATAAGACATGCTATAAAGTATAAGTAACAGTATCTGTTGCTTTCTGTTTTCACAATTATTAGTAATAGTTAATTCCCCAACATCCTTATGGTAGAAAGATAATCATTTCTGGTTACCACACCGAGAAGGAAACAGTGACTAATGTGACTCAGCACAGTGAAAGACTCGAGATTTGAAAACAGAGGCCTTAGCTCTTAGCAATGCTATACTGAGATTACATGGAGAACACAACCAACTTGCATAAATGGCAGACTGACAATTCCTTATCTGTGAGTGCTAAGTCCAGGCTATAATGTTTTCTGACTATGTATATAAAGACAACTTATTATTTAACTTAAATGAAATTCATATGTGAATGTATCTAATATAGCCAAAGTGAAAGAAAAGTCGAACTTCTTATCTAGACAAAAGAATTACTATTGTTTTTAAACATACAATCTATTATTGAAAATTGTGTTTTGATGTTCTTATTAATGGGTCAGCCCCTGGAACTTACCTAACTTCCCTTTGAGGGGGTGCTGCACGCTTGGCATTCTAGAACAAGAAAAGTTTTGGGCTGAAATTGATTTACGTCAAGTGGGTTTAAAAAAAAATTTTTTTAACGTTTATTTATTTTTGAGACAGAGAATGAATGAGGGAGAGTCAGAGTGAGGGAGACACAGAATCCGAAACAGGCTCCAGGCTCTGAGCTGTCAGCACAGAGCCCGACGCGGGGCTCGAACTCACGGGCCGCGAGATCATGACCTGAGCCGAAGTCGGACACTTAACCGACTGAGCCACCCAGGCGCCCCTCAGGTGGGTTTTAAATATGGTGTTGATGCACAAAGATTGGAAAATGCTGCTAGAGGATATGTCAGAGAAACTAAAGGTGTAGGGAATTTAATCAGCATGAAATAAGGGTGAATTAATTCAAAGTTCAGAGGTAGGTTGGTTTAGAGCCAGACACGAACATGCTTTGATAAATGTGAACTTAAGATTCATATTTTCATAAAGTGATAAAATATTAACCTTAAGGACTATTTCCAAATTTTAAAAATATTTCTCCTTTGTAATCTCTTTCTTGAGACTCACTTTTCTCCACCTCTGCTGAGGCAGTAAGGTACCTCTGTCTGGGAAAGGTGAAGATACAAGGCCTAGAGAAAATTAAGCATAAAATAGGAATAGCCTGAGTTCTAAAATGTTTATGCCAGATCACAAACTATTCTGTTTATCTAAGATTTGCATTTGTCAACTGCCTAATCATCTGCTCAACTGTTCTTCTTACAGGATGCATGACAATCAAGTGTGCTCTTCAATCCCCTTCAAGTTTTGGACCTGTTGTGTAATTCCTACAGCACATAATCAAAGTGCTATTTGATCTAACTGTTTTGGGGTCTATATACAATGATCCCCTTGGAGGAGTCCCCAGATGTTTTCCAGATCATTCATTCCGTTGATTCAGTACAATTTATTGGGTATGTGTGTGCCAGGTACTAGTTATGCAATGATGACTAAGATAGTCCCTATTCTCTGTCAGCCTCTTATAGTAAAGTCTGTGAACTGACCACACAGATGACCTGCAGAAGTCTGCTGCAGATTCTCCTGCCCTATTCCAGACCTCCTGAACCCAAATCTCAGAGGCAAGGGATTCTGCACTTTGAAGATGTTCCCTAGGTACTGTTGCTTTAGGAGTTCATAATCTTTTAAAATACTTGAGATAGTGGGAGATAGGGAGGGGACAGAGACTTGGGGGGAGGGGGAAGGTATGGCCAAATAGGAAAACAAACAAATACACTACGGTGTGGTAAGTGCTAAAATAGAGGTATACAGGCAAAGCGCTGAGAATATATGAGGAGGAGTTAAGCCTAACTGCATAATGTCAGAGGAGAGAATTGCCAACAGGAGATTTCTTAAAGTAGCTAGAATTATTATTCTTTAGCATGCTAAGAAACTCATTTGTCTACTTGGAGTACAAGTAAAAAAAACGCAATTACTTTTTGAAAATGAATTCCCAATTAAAGATGATCTTGAAAATCATGTTCAGAGATCCATCTGAGTTAACAGCATTTCTACTTGTAGGAGTTTATCTTAAGGATATAATTAGGGTGGGGCATCTGGGAGGCTCAGTTGGTTAAGTGTCCAACTCTTGATTTCTGCTTAGGTCATGATCTCACAGTTCATGAGATTGAGCCCTATGTCAGGCTCCATGCTGACAGTGCAAAGCCTGCTTGGGATTCTCTCTCTCTCTCTCCCTCCTCCCCCCCCCCCCATGTGCACTCTCTCTCTGCTCCTCCCCCACGTGCGCACTCTCAGAAAATAAATAAACTTTAGGGGGAAGGAAAAGGCTATAATTAGGGTATAAGCACAGGCTTGGTTACAAAGCTGTTCCCTGCAAATAAATCGTGCCCAAGTGCTCATTTTCATCAAGTCCCAGAATCAGTTCTCTGTGGGACAACTTTCCTGTCCCCACTCATACTATTGTGAGGCCATGATAGTTTCCTTTTCTGCTCTTCAGACTCTACAAAGCCAATACACAAGATTTTGTTTAGTAACAAAAATGGAATTTAGGAATTTAATTCATCAGGAGCCCTGGCTAGCCACATTGGGCAGTATCGTGTACACAATATCAGTTTTCACGTTGATGTCTAAACTTCAAAAATGGTGATTTGGCACACTGGCACACTAGCCATTCATTGAGGAAAGATGGTTTTCATGCCTACCTGCCTTTTGTTTGGACTCTCCCACTAGGCAGATGTCTCCTGGACATAGGTTTTCAGTTTGGCCTATACATGAGAATTACTTGAGCCACTTTAAAAATGAACATCACTAGTCTCTACACAAGACCAGTCAAATCAGAATCTCTCAGGTGGGGCTTGTGCTTGTGAACAGGAACTATATTTATTTATTTTTTTCCTAATTCCCAGGAAAACACTTGACATAATCAGATAGTTATGACCCCAACTCATTCATTCGTTTGTTTATTCATTGCCAAACACTTGAGCATGTGTTCTAGGCACTTTTAAGTGCTAGGGACAGAGCAGAGAATAAAATGGTCAACTCTTATCAACATTCTAATGGGAAGAAATAGACAAGTAGTATCAGGTGATGATGAAAGCTCTAAAAATAAGACACGGTAAGGGTATACAACCACATAATTTATCAAATAAAAACACTTTGAGAATAATTATTTATAATTATGCCAAGATAATGCAGATGAAACCAGGACTGCCCTGGATAAACTGAGATACATAGTCATTCTGGCTAAGGTATTAAAAAGCTATAAGGGAATGAGGTGCTTTTTAAAAATGATGTGCTGTGCAGGGAAGGCATTTCGTAAATGAAAACATTTAAGCAGAAGCCTGAGGGAGATACAGGAGCTGGCCATGAAAATATTAGAGTAAGAGCATTCCAGGTAAACAGAACAGCATATGCAGAGGCTCTGAGGTAGAGGTAAGCTTGGCATGCCAGAGGAAAATTACAGAAGCCAGTTTGATTGGAATGAACAAAATAGAGTTCTGTTGAAGAAGTCAAAGGAGTGGCCAGATTTCATACCTTTTAGGCCCATGGTAAGGACTTTGGATTCTACATTGACACAGAAAGCTATATAATTTACTACATAATTTACATTTTAAAAGGATAACTCTGGTTGCTTTCTGTAGAAGAACCTTGTAAGATGGCAGGAGTGAAAGCAGGAAGATCAGTTAATAGTCTAGAGAAGAGATTATTGTGGTTCAACAAGTGTGGTAACCATGATAGTGATAAGATGTGATTAGATTCTGGATATGTGTTGAGGGTAGAGCTGAGAGGATTTGCTATTGAATTAGGTATGGGTTATGGGGGAAACTGAAGACACAGGAATGACCCCTCACTTTGTAGCTTGAGCAGTTAGAAGAATGTAGTTGTCATTCATTGAGATGGTGCAGACTGTGGGAAGCAGACTTTTGAGAGCAAGGGGAAACAGTGTAGTTTTGGACATGTTAATATTGAGACATAATAGGGATGCTTGGGTGACTCAGTTGGTTAAGTGTCCGACTCTTGGTTTCAGCTCAGGTCATGATCTCACAGTTTGTGAGGTTGAGCCCTCCATTGGGCTCCATGCTGACAGAGCAGACCCTGCTTGGGATTCTCTCTCTCCCTCTCTCTCTGCCCCTCCCCTCCTCTCTCTTTAAATGAATAAATAAATAAACAAACAAACATTAAAACAAAGATTGAGATACAATAGATATCGAAGTAGAGATGGTTACGAGGCAGTTGGATAATGAAGACTAGCGCTTAGGGGAGAAGCTACATTGCTTGCTACCATGTCTAAGAACATCCGCATTTCTAAACCTACAGAACAAACACACTGATTGCTTCATTTGACAAGGTTAATTAGGAGGGCTTAAAAATATATCTTTTTAAATAAGTACTGGGCTGTTTTCTGCATTTGCAGAGGAAGGAGATTTATTTTCACAAAGCCTGGAAGTGAGGTGTTGTCCAGTGGTGATGTGTCCACTCGTTTCTCCAACAAAGGTAAACTCTAATTCCTATAAACCTAAGCTAACTTATAGTTCCTATTACCCAACTTTGTCAGTGAAGATCCCACGCAGGGAAGCTGACTGAATAAGAAATTACTTTGAGGCTAAAGAAGTGAAACAGTTGACATTTATTTATATGTTCTATGGGTTTAGAGGGAAAGAATAGCCAACTCCAAGTCAAGCATATTAAAATATGAAAATTAAAAAGTCAGTGAAGGCTCATACAAGTTTCTAGTAATGTAAGCATACATCTCATTCTGAAGCAAAATCTTATATTATCAATTAGAGTTCCCATTATTTATTGACTACTTGCCTACAGACTCTAAAGAAGCAATTGTCTTTCTTTTTCAAATGTAAAACAGATGGAAATTTGCTGTATCAGGAAAATCTATATTAAGCAAAAGAAAATATTTCCAATATTATTTCCTATATTATTTTGATTTCATCTCCTGCCTGAAACTCTTATTTTTCACTTTCTGAGGAGTTAGCTAAATTAGAAGTCAAGAATCTGAATGACTTTTCTCAATAATAAGCATGTTTACACTGAAGCCAAAGTAACCTCTTGGTTTTAAAGTTTTGCCAAGTCACCAAAAAACAATGTTTCTTTGGTTAAAAATAAAGCTCTTTTGATGTGAAATCAATGAGACCATAAGAAAAAAGAAAACTGACTTTTTTTTCTTTTTTTTTTTTTAAATCAGGCTTCAAAGTTAAAAACCAGGAAAGTTTAGCTGCATCACCAAAACTCTAGGTGCAGTCCTGTTGTTGGGCTATTTGCATAGATAAATGGCCCAGAAAAGGATTTGTTGATTGATGATCATTTTTATTCATTTATGGAATACCTGCTGTAAGTAGTTACTGGGCATGCAATGGTTAGCAAAACAGACAAAATCCCTGCCTTCATTTAGCATATGGAAGAAGATAAATTTTACTCAAATAGTTACTCAGATCAACATATAATTACAAACTTCAGTAAATGCTTTGAAGAAGAACAGGATGCCATGACAGAGACCAACTAGGGGAGCCAGGAAGGGCATCTTTGATGAAGAAAGATTTGGCTGAGTTCTTTCTTAATTTTTTTTTTTAACATTTATTCATTTTTTGAGGGACAGAGAGAGAGCACAAGCAGGGGAGGGGCAGAGAGAGGGGGAGACAGAATCCGAAGCAGGCTCCAGGCTCTGTCTGAGCTGTCAGCACAGAGCTTGATGCCGGGCTGGAACTCATGAAATGCAAGATCATGACCTGAGCCAAAGTTGGGTGCTTAACCAACTGAGCCACCCAGGTGCCCCACATTTGGCTGAGTTCTGATGATTCAGCATTAACTAGATCAGAGGGAGATGGGCAGGGGCAGTTAACAATGATCAGGGGATGGGAACAGCAAGTGCAAAGCCAGAATTGTGAAGGTGTGGCATGCAGAAGAGAGCTCCTGGGTCTGGAAAGTAGAAAGTGATCAGGAGAGTGGTTGGAGATAATCTAGAGATGTAGACTTTCAGGCCTAATTAAGGATTCTAAAGAAAAATAGGGGCGCCTGACTGGCTCAATTGGTACAGCATACAACTCTTGATCTCGGGGTTGTGAGTTCAAGACCCACACTGGGTATAGAGATTACTTAAAATCTTCAGGGGCATCTGGGTGGCTTAGTCAGTTAACCATCCAACTTTGGCTCAGGTCATGATCTCACAGTTCATGAGTTTGAGCCCCATGTTGGACTCTGTCCTGACAGCTCAGAGCCTGGAGCCTGCTTTGGATTCTTTGTCTGCCTTTTCTCTGCCCATCCCCCACTTACGCTCTGTCTCTCTCTCTCTCTCTCTCAAAAAAAAAAATAAAGATTAAAAAAATTTTTTAAAGTATTTATAAAAAGAAGACAAAAATAGGCACTCATTGAAATGTTTTAAGTAGGAAAATGACATGACCATATCTTTATTTTTAAAAGTCAACTCTGGGGGTGCGCCTGGGTGGCTCAGCCAGTTAAGCATCTGACTTCAGCTCAGGTCATGATCTTGCAGTCTGTGAGTTCAAGGCCCTCATCAGGCTCTGTGCTGACAGCTCAGAGCCTGGAGCCTGCTTCAGATTCTGTGTCTGTCTCTGTGATTCTCTCTTTCTGCCCCCCCCCCCCCCATTCTTGCTCTCTCTCTTTCTCACTCAGTCTCAAAAATAAATAAACATTTTAAGAAAAAAGTTTAAAAGTCAACTCTGGGGTAAAGTGAACTTTCACTTCCAGTAATAGATTTGGTAATTCAGGCTAATATTCTTACTGAGGAAATCCACGTAAGTTGGACAAAATATTTTAAAAATCATTCTAGGAGCTAACATGAAGAATGAACGTAACAAGATCTGAGAGAAAGAAACCCAGAGAGGTGAGAATGTTTAGAGCCACTTTTCCCAAAGAGGTGGCGGAGAAGCTGAACCAAACTTTTGACAGATTAACAGGGGAAGGGGTATAAAAGTTGAAGTCTGAGGAAGGTCAAGGGGCGTGACTACACGCAATAAGTTGGGAACCAAAGGACTACATTGGCAGTAATGGTAAACTAGAAATAGACTATCCCTTCTAGCTTCAAATCCTCTCAGGTCCCTCAATTGGATTAAGGTGATCTAGGATTGCTAGTGACCTTAATCTTTTGCCAGAAGCAAATATAAACCCTCCTTGGCCAAAGATATTATTTTAGACCTCAAACTATTTTTACAGTTATCTAAATGCAATATCTGACATTCATTTAAAAATAATCAGATAAGCATTCACAAACTGATGGGATATGTCAAAGGACACAGAAGAATCCATGAGTTGATAAAAATACTCAAACAAAGGGCAAAGAGAGGAGGGAAAACTCTTCTTTACAGTGGAATGCCGGTTAATAATGTAGATGGATTGATAGCATTAAAAAATAATTTTGTAACCACCAGAATAGTAAGTGATAAGGAAATGCTTATTAATGGATGTTAACACCACTGGGTAAACAATTGGAAAATAGGATATCCACATAGTCTCCAAGTATCTTCTTATGTATTATTAATAACAAAAGGAAAGAGGTATTTTGATAGTAGAGAAGTCTGATACACACCACCTTAACGAAATGATCACACTTAAAATGACCATTAACTGACATTATATGCCTTCTGATATGGTGAACAGAGGAGGACAAACCATCATCAATGTATTATTCTTACAAAGTATATATACATAAATATGTTTTTTAATTTGGCAAGCGTATACTGAAGTCTAATTGCAGAAAATTAGACTTGTTTTAGGAGCTGTGGAGAATAAGACCTAAGATAGTATAGTAATGTCTTCTTTAAATTGAAGTTGATAAGCTAGTTGGTAAGATAAGCCATCCAATGTAATTATATTACAAGAATTATTTTATTTGCCAAGATTTCAAAGATTTTTTTCAAATGCCTACCTGGTCATCCAAGACTCTAGCACTCTCCTGTATAAACTATTGTCAATTGTCAATGGAAACAGTTGTAACTCTGAAAGTAGTGCTTTCATTAGGACAATTTGATTTGGAAATCTTTAATTTTGCCCACTGAGCTATATATAGGTCAATTTACTTCAACAAAATGTCAGAGTCTGTTATGCCTTGGGAACTTTATGGGCACTGGGCATACATCTTCATAGTACTTTGCTAAAAGACAAATCGTCCCCTGGGAGATGTATCTTTTTAAACTGCTGGTAGTCATTTCAATTTTAGTTTAAGGACTTTCCATCTTGAGAGTAGTTTGATTGGGATAGAGAACATGAGGGCATTTGAGCACCCAAGGCATAAAAAGAGAGGTTTTCTTTGGAACAATCTAGTGAAGAAAATGGATGATGATTTTCTGTTATTGTTAAGAAAGTATGGGAGAGTTGAGGGATTTAGTTGTGGAGTTATTTCTTTTTTTTTTTTTTTTTTTTTTTTTTTTTTTGCAGAGAAGAAGATTGGTTGGTTACATGTTGGTTGGTTAAGGAGAGAGGTTAAAGAGTAAAAGGGAGAGAAGAACATTACAGAAATTTAACCATACCTTGCCATAGCTACCTAGAACCTGTCTGGGGAGTAGGAGTAGGGCAGGTGGAAGAAACCAGTTCTAGAACATCAATATTTACTCTAAGCAAGAGAAAACAATCATACAAATCCAAATAATGGAACATTTTAAAGAACTCCTTAAAAATAATAATGTCATAAGAGGAAAAGAAAAAAAAAAAGCAGCACAACTATTCTAGATTAAAGGAAACCAAAGGTTATGCTTGATCTTTATGTAGATACTGGATATTCAGAAAATGCTATAAAGGATATCATTCAATTAGGGAAATCTGAATATGTGCTGAATATTATATATATTATGGTATCAATATTTAATTTTTTGAGAGTGATGAGAGGTACTGTGATTATGTAGAAGAGTATCTCTGTTCTTAAGATAAAGATACACATTGAACTATTCAGAGGGTGAAGCACCATGATATCTGTAGAGTCCTTTCAAATGGTTCAGGAAAAAAATATACATATATGCAGTACTCACTTTGCATAGTAGTGCAGCACTCAAGTGACCATGTGAAGTGAAATTATGCTAAGTAATTTTAATTATCAGTGGAAAAAATTACCAGTGTTCCATGAACTTTAAACATTTTTGTCAAAACATTATGATGGCCAGTTATAAATGTAAGAAAGTAAGAAAATAGTAAAACTAATTTTTAATTGGCACACTAGCATTTAAAACAATAGAAACATTGAGGATTGAAGTATTGCATTTCTTTGTGAAAAACTTAAGTATAATTTGAACAGTTCTTCTGATCATATAGCTATTTGGATCAAGCATCTTCTCTGTGCCTTTGCAAATGGTCATACTTCAGAGTTTGGATCAGCTTGCATAAGTTTATCATTTGCGCTTATAATGCTGTGAAATATCTTCAGAAGTTCTTTTGATGTGAAGTTTTTGCCAATGTCACTTCCTCCAAGACATTTTCAAGCTTTTCATCGTAACCACTTTCCTCCTTAATCTCAGTAACTTTGCATCCACTGAGTTCCTCTGGCTGTATATCTAGAGTGTTACTAATGGTGACAGTGTCAATATTCCCAGTTGTCTCTTTTGTACCTCCATTTGTGCTTGATTCAGATTTCACTTTCAGTGTTATCACTTTTAATTTCTTTCCTGCACTTTCATCTTTTTGGCCAATTTCCTCTTTCAAATATCATTTTTGTAAAGGGTCATGTGAGTTTATCATGGGGAGAAAAGGAAGCAACACAATTGCATGCTTTGCTGTCTGTGTTTGAACTGAATAACAGATGTGCAGGGAGGGACCAATCATTGACAAATTTTGAAAGAAGTGTCTTGATTGGGTACTATGACTGATTGTAATCGGATTCTGATAATTATAGAGTGATTTGAAGATTGAAGCTCTGGCAGTGAAGTTGTCCTTTATGCAAGTATAGTTAGTATACTATGGTAACAGAAATTTGAATCATGCCATGTGTAACTGCCTGTATGTGTGTTTGTATACCTAGATATGTGTGTGGATCTCAATAAAGGATATAGAGGTGCCCATTGTTCTATTCTTGTAGCTTTTCTGTAAATTTTAAACTTACCATAATAAAAGTTGGAGGAAGGAAGGAAGTAGGTCATGAGGAGACAAGACAATGCAATAGAAAACCTAGAGAAACAATAGACAATAAAAACAGACCAACAGGATATCCAGAGAATAGAAAAGGCTGTGGAATCAAATTGCCTGGGTTTGAAACCCACTTTATCCATCAGCTCTGTGATCTTGGGCAAGTTATATAATCTCTTTGAATCTGTTTCCTCTTAAAAATAATGGAGATAAAAATATTACCTATTATATGGGACAATATAATGATTGAATAATCTGCATATGTGAAATACTTAGAACAATAGTGGTATATGATAACTATAGTGTAAGCTGTTACAGGCTTGTTAAGATAGGGGAGGCTAGTATGTTTAGACATTAATAAGAATCCAGAAGAGGGAGGTTGAAGTTGCAAGAAGGGACAATTAATGGATATAGTTCAAAAAAAGTGGGAGGAGATGGGGTCCAAAGAAACAAAGGAGTTGGTTTTGGACTAAAGAATATCTCTATTTTAACAGGAGGGGAAGAGAATAGGATGGCTAAAGGTATAGGTTGGGTAATATTTGCTAGGGAGAAGGTATTACAAGGCAATGACTTCTGATTTCTCCAGGAAATAAAAGGGGAGTTATTTTTGGAGAGTGAACACTAAGATAGGGGATTAGAAGTTAAAAAGAGTAGGAGGACACTTGAAATGGCCCTTCTAGAGAGCAAGAGAGCAGTTGACCAAAGAAGTATAACAGAATTGTTAGCAGTGTTGAGGACCAAGAGCTAGTCACCTGAAAATTATAGTCATATCAGCTTGCCCTTTTGTGTTTCTCAGTTGTGGTGCACAGTTGCCTGGGTGCAGGCATGGAGGATATGGGCCGTTGAGTTCATCGAAGCTTGAAGTTTTTCCAGATTGATGTTATGAAACAATAAAGAGACAAAGGAACTTATGGTATTGGCAAGAGGAATACTGAAAGTATGGACCATGAAATTTAATCTGGGACTAAGAGAAGCAGGAGAAGGCTAGTGATGAGAGAAAGTAAAGGAGACCATGAATCAGAGAAGGCTCCCCTTGAGGTCACGTAATGGTCCTAATGAGAATTGTTTAACAAGCAAACTAACCATTTTCTAAATTAGGTTAATCCATCAACCACCTGGAGTCTGTGTAAGCACTGGAGTTGAAAAGTTGAGAGACAAGTTTTCTTTGGAGAACTGTTGGAGTACCCTGGTTTTTTCTTTTTCTTCCCTTCTATCCTAGGTGAAGGGAGTGGTGCTCCTCTTATACTAGGTGAGAGATATTTTAAGGAAACCATTGAAGAGCTTCAAATGTGCCTCCTTGAGTTTGAAGAGTGTAAGGGCTGGTAAGAGAAGCTCTTACCAAATTAGGTATGTGTGGTGGCAGGATGGGATTGAGGGGAGGGCGGTATGTAAAGCTGTATTGGGAACAGGCTACACACATCCACCAGCAGCTGGGCAAGGGGAAAGTGAGTATTTCTCCTGGGTCAGATGCAGGGCTATGGGCGGAGCCAGTCTGGAGCTATCTCAGGTTGCATGACTAGCTTGAGGGAGCAGCCACAAGATGGCCAGGGGCTGAGGAAGAAATTGTAGGTCAGTGGGAGGTGAGAGACATTGCCTACATCATGGCAGCTTACTGGAGTAATCCAAGTGGGAAATATCTCTTCAAAACTCACAAAAAATAGCCAAAGGAAAGAGTCAACAATGGGATTCTGCCATCCCAAAGGCTGCAATGATGGATTGTGTCTGTGCCAGTCAAGTGAAACCACAACCTCTCCTCTCTCCTCTTGATCCAATCCGGGAGGATACAGAGGCAGTTGAACTGGAATAGGATGGAGAGGAAAGAGAAGCTCTCTCCCTCCACAGGCTTTTCATCGAGCAGCAGGAACAAGATGAGGGAGGAGAGGAGCTTTAGCTTTGAATATGGTTCAAATTCTATTGAACATTTTAATGATTGCACTGAGACTTTTCTTGTGACTGAGAGTTCCAAGAAGAATTTTTATAACCTGAAAGCCAGAAAAGTTAGTGGTCTGCTCTAGTAACAAGGAAAACAAAACAAAAACTAGCTTAGAGAGGGAGTTGAAAGGGCAATTGGGAGCAAAAAAGAACTCACCTTATAATTCTGCCCTCTAGAGTTGCAGCTCATTCACTGTAATACTGATTACCCCAGATTAGTGAGATAATGCTGGCAAGGTCCAGAGTGTGGCTGTGGGTGGGGCAGGCTGTGAAGGAGTGGAATAGAAGGTCATTGAGGGTGAAGAGGCCAAGAAATGAGAGGTCTGGTGTTGGATGAGTCATCTTTATGAATGCCAAATGTTGGGGTAGAAAGACTATAAGCTTTGTGCAAGTGGTTCTTAAACTTAGGAGTGTATTAGAATCACCTTGAGGGCCATTGAAAGAGACAGTCTTGTTGAAGTAAGATATGGCCAGGGTTCCTATCTATTTTTACTAAGTTCCCAGGTGATGTGGAATATACAACAAAGTTTGAGAACCACCGCCCAATATTTAGTGGAGAGAAGTAACTGGTTAGTATATAACAGTATCTACCAGAAGAAAGGAAGAGAGGGTAGTTTAGCCAAATAGCAGGGGCCCCTAGGATGCAATTTTTTGTTATAAAAGGCTAAGAAAGTGGTGGTCTGGAAACAGTAATGGAGACAATAGCCTCCTAACTCATTATCCATAATTACCACTTTCCTCCCTCCCTCTTTCAGCCCCTTCAGCTCTCTTGTGAAAATTTGTGAGTGTTGGGTGTTCACTTGTGTCTCCTCAAAAAAAAAGATATGTTGCAGTCCTAGTCTCTAGTACCTTAGGATGCAAACTTATTTGGAAATAGCACCACAAAAATTTAGAAATAGATGTAGTTAAGATAAAGTAATACTAGAGTAGGGTACGCCCCTAATCCAACATAAGTGGTGTCCTTAAAAAAAAAAAAAAGATGGCCTTGTGAAGACACAGAATGCCATGTGATGATGAAAGCAGATATTGGTGTTACACAGCTATAAACTACAGAATATCAAAGGTTTCTGGCCAACTACCAGGAGCTAGAAAGAGGAAAAGAAGGATCCTCTTACAAGTTTCAGAAGAAGCAAGGCCATGGTGACACCTTGATTTTGGGGTCCTGACCTCCAGAACTGGGAGACCATACATTTCTGTTGTTTTAAGCCACCCATTTATCACACTATCGTGGCAGCCGTAGGAAACTAATGCAATGAGATATTCCTTTTTTGATGTGCTATAAATCATCTCTTACATTCTGCCCATGATGTGTCCCTGCCCCTTTCTACTGAACTTACAGTTTCAGGACACAGAGGAACCATATATAAGTCAATGGATGTCACTAGAACAAGAAAAAGTTCACTGCTTCTCCACCTACTTAAGCTGAAATACAATATACTTTGTGTTCTTGTTGGAGTTTTGAGCCCCCACACTGGTTTCTACAATTATTATTGACAAATGAATCAGTTCATACAAGACGGTAACTTATTAGAGTAGGTGTATGTGAAAGTTATTTTGAAAAAAAGGAAAAGAAGCCTATAAAATATATTCATGCGCTGCTCTCACATGAAAGCATTCCCATGAGGAATCTTAAACAGTCTTCATTAAAGGGCTGAAAAACTTCTTGGCAGTTGTATGTAATGGCTTCCATTTCCAAAAGCCCTCCCATCCTTTGATTCTCATAGTTCTTCTCTTTTTCCCAATATTGAAAGAAAATCTTGGGCCATTCCATGGCCCAAGAGCTCACACTAACTGACTCCAGGAAAGACAAAGTTCCATTCACAGCATATCTCATTAAGCTATCTAAAACCTGCCACAGTCCCTAAGAGGGTGGTTCAACCAAGAGGTTGGTTCAAGATATACCTTGCAGCCTAGAAATGCTCCCTCTAGAAATTTAGTTTACAGAAAAACCCCAAAGGGCCAAGTAAAGGACTAAGGTGGCTTGCAGATTCTAGAGAGAGGACAGAATAGTTACTAGGTGAGCCGAGTAGTCCAAGATGAACGTTCAAAAGAGGGATTATGTACTAAATCTTTTACATCAAACCTTAAACATGAGCAGGGTTCATTAAAAAGGCATCTGGGCCAGAGATTCTTGCCCAGCTTTGCACATACATGGTTTCAAACTCTCTCCAGTCATAATCTTGCCTTCTACTAGACATTTTCACTTGTATGCTCTGCAGCTACGTGAAACTCACCATACCTAAAACCTTAGTGCATCTCAGCCCCGTTTGCCACCCCCATATCTGTCTCCTCTTGAATTTCCTTTTCTTTAAATGTTTATTTATTTTTGAGAGAGAGAGCACAAGCAGGGGAGGGGCAGAAAGGGTGGGGGGACAGAAGATCCGGAGTGGGCTCTGCACTGATAGCAACGAGCCTGATGTGGGGCTCATGCTCACGAACCTTGAGATCACGACATGAGCCAAAGTTGGGCGTTCAACCAACTGAGCCACCTAGGCACCCCAAATTCCCCTTTTATATGCTCTCCGAAACTGCCAAAGAGTTATGTGCTTGCACTTTCTCAAATGCAACTGTTCCATGTCACCTGCTCTCCAGTCTGTCTTCAGTATCCTTCACATTCCTGAAACTGCCTAAGACCTCCATGACCCTTGTGGCATCCAGTCTAATAGTCACTTTACTCTCTTCGTGCTCCCAGCTCAGTAGTATCAAGCTGCATACTTCTCAGCTGACCATTCTCCTTTCATGACCTCTGGTATATTATACATTGTGGTTTCTTTTCCACTTCCTTTCCCTGTTCCTCTCTGTCTCCTTACATTTTCCTCTTCAGTCTCTAAAATATGGAGTTCCTCTAACATATCTTTAAATACCATCAGTCTATGTTGATCAACCACATATCAAATAGGCTCCAGACTTGTAAATAGTAATTACTAATTTGACATCTCTCTCAATGACTCTTGGCATTCCAGACATAATGTAGCCCCAACCAAACTCTTAATTCCCTTTCAAGTCCTCCCAGCTCAACCTGTTCTTCCCCAGTCTTCCCAACTCAATAAATGATACTCTATTTCATGCAATTGCCCAAGCCAGAAACTCCTTTGTTTCCCTCATCTCCTACAGCTGATCCATCCATAAACCTAATGATTCATACCTTCACAATAAATGTCAAATGTACTTCTCTTTATCTCCCTTAGACTACTTTGGTCTAAGCCAACACCTGGTCCCCAAACTGATTTCTCTGACACACTTCTTACCACCTTTACCTCAACGCCAGTCTCTTCATCCAGAACAGTCAGAGAGTAAACTCTTAAGAGCTTCCAAATATAGCCTACAAGGCCATGCATGCTTTGGCTTTTGCTGGCCTCTCCAAGCTCATCTCATTCTGTGCTCTCCTGCACCCACAGAACTTAAACCTGCTGTCCTTTCTGTTCTCCAGACCAGCCTAGCTCTTTCCTGCCTGAGGACTTTGCATAAACTGTTCCCTTTCCTGAACACTCTGCCTACTTCTTTAATGTGTATTCCCTTCACCTAATTACACTCGATCTTAGGTACAGGGATTGACATAGAGTAGGCTTTCAGTAAGTATTTCCTGAAATAGGGCAACAAATGGATCTGACGTGAAAATTCCTCCAACAACCCATTGGTTAGTGAGTGGGACAAGGTGAAACCACTTACTCTGTGCCAGAAAATGCCTGTTAGAAAAACAGAATGAAGTTCAGGGATGCCTGGGTGACTCAGTTGGTTAAGCATCCAAGTTCAGCTCAGGTCATGATATGGCGGTTTGTGAGTTCAAGCCCCACGTCGGGCTCTGTGCTGACAGCTCAGAGCCTGGAACCTGCTTTAGATTCTTTGTCTCCCTCTCTCTCTGCCCTCTTCTGCTTGCACTCTGTCTCTCTCTCTCTCTCAAAAATAAACAAACATTAAAAAAAGAAAAAAAAAACCAGAATGAAGTTCAGAGAGACATCCAAGTTGGTCCTCCTTTTCCTTAGGGATTCTACCATCCCCTCATTGTGCAGTTAAGAAAGTAACCAAAATATTGAAAGACTATTGAGCCAACATGGGACAATTTAAATGCTTTCAGAAAAAGTTAGGGTATAAGTCACAAATAATAAATACCCACTTACACAGCAGCAGTAAAGAAAGAGGACTACTTACCAAATGGTTAGTATAGACTCCTGATTCCCATCATTTTCATCATAAGGATTTGATTCATTATACTCTTCCTATAAGGACCTCATATTTTTAAAAACACCTGTCTAGTAAACAAACTACATTCATCATGTAATAATTTACTTTTCCACTTCTAGTTAGACATATATAACCCCTATTTAGAGCATTTAACCAGCATGCTATGAAAATTGGAAGCCAAAGTAGGGCCAGGTAGCTTTGTTTTAGTATTATTAAAATTTTTACTGGGGTTTTTGAAATATTTAAAATATCTTGCAAACTCCCACCTGGTATTCTATTCAAAGCTTTAGCCTATGTAAAGAAAATAATACACATGGTTCATTTATCTTTTCTTCAAAAAAACCTCCCTGTGGCTCTTTGCTGATTATTAACTGTAAAGTGAATTGGATTCTTTGGGGGAGAGAAACTCATCATTGTGGTATTTTGATAATAAGGTAATGGAAGTTTAGGTAGTCTACTGGAGCCAAAATACAATAGACGCCAGAACACTGCTGTACATCAGGGCAGATGCCACCGTGGAATCTCACATTCCTCCTTTCTCCATTGGTTGCCATGCAGCAGTAGAGAAGGAAATGGAAAGGGAATAAAGGAGTAAAACTTGCCTCTAGAGTAAACTATTGGCTATCTTTTTATTCTGTTCTTAGGATAGGAAGTAATAGTATGTACTCGTCAAAACTAATTTAACCACTAAACCTCTTTTTCCTCTGTACTTGTTAGGTTATTTAAATCATTTTTAGACACTATTAGTTCTTAAGTAATTTCCATTAAGGGAAAGAGAAACATGTAAATGTTTTATATCCATAAAATGAACACTCATTCAAGTGCTGTAAGTATCTGAAATAAACTAATGATACTTGTCAACTTGTCACTTTGAGAACATTTCTTAAAAACTGACCATATCAACAAAATTGGTATTTTTATGGAACTATTCAAGATAAGTAAGCAAATCATGTTATGTAAGTTCTAAAGAAGAAGAGGAATGCTAATCATATAGTTATACTGAACAATTTAACACCGGAACTCAAGATGTTTCAATTCATAATTTTACTAACAGGTGCTGAATCTCCTATATTTTTATAGCTTTAGTGTGGGAAGTAAGCTATAGTTCATTTGGTAGAAATTTTATCTTACTAGACAAATGCTTGATATATCAAGCTTTTCTGATTAATGCACCACACAATGAATACAGATTTTTATTTTTTCTGTCAAGATGTTCCACAAACATCCCCATGTAAAGGACACTAAAAATGAACATCCTCTACATTTTAGCCACAGACAAAAGAACTGTAGTGACTCTTCTGAGGTTATATATAGCCTCTGCAGAGCTGAAATCCAAAGCTGTAGGTTCTTTTTCATTAGGAGTATGTATAAATTTTATCTTCTATTATCATTAAAATGATATGTTTTAACCATATAAGTCAGTGGCATTTACTGCCTTCACAATGTTGTGCAACCATTATCAAAACCTTTCTATCACTCCAAACAGTATCACTGTATATTTTACGCAAAATGTTCAATAAGTGTTTATTCATGAAACAGTTCATCCACTAAATACATATATATATATAATTTATCAAAATACATATATACATATATATACATATACATATATACATATATATATATATATATATATATAATTTATCAAATACCCACTGTGTATATCATCCTGTGCTTGATACTGGAGATAAGCAATGAATAAGATATGAAGAAGAGTGAACCACACAGTGGTCCATTTTCAAATATTTGTGCCTTGCAGGTGACCAATGAAAATAACAGTAATAATAATGCTTGCCATTTGATCTAAGAGCTTTATGTATATTAATTCATTTAATCCCGACAACAATTCTATGAAGTAGGTACTGTTATTAACTTATTGCCACAGGTGGTAAAACTGAGGCAAAGGGAGATTAAGGAATTTGTCCAAGGTCACACAGCTGATAGGAGTGGAAGCTAATTTCCAACCCAAAGTTCAGACTATGTGCCCTTAAAGCACTAACTGTAACTTTCTTTTCTTTTCTTTTCTTTTCTTTTCTTTTCTTTTCTTTTCTTTTCTTTTTTTAGAAAAAGAGTGAGAGAGCAAGCAGGGGAGAGAGGCAGAGGGAGAGAGAGAATTGTAAGCAGCCTCCAAGCTCATCACAGAGCCCAACACGGGGCTCAGTCCCATGACCCCAGGATAATAACAGCCGAAAGCAAGAGCTGGATGTTCAAACAACTGAGCCACCCAGGCACCCCTACCTGTAACTTTTTACAAGATAAATTTTATTGGTGTATAATTCGCATAAAATGCACCTAAGTAATGGTTTAATGAATTTTAACAAGCAAATACAACCATGCTACACCCACAGTCAAGAAACCACAAATTTTCATCATGATAAGATGTTCCCTTGTACTTGTTTTCAGTCCAGACTCCCTCACACCCAACTCCTTAGGCAACCGCTAATGTGCTTTCTGTAACTATAGGTTTTGCCTTTTTAGAACTTCATAGGGGCACCTGGGTGGCTTAATTGGTTAAGCGACCAACTTCGGCTCAGGTCATGATCTCACAGTTTGTGAGTTCGAGCTCCACGTCGGGCTCTGCAGAGCCTGGAGCCTGCTTCAGATTCTGTGTCTCTCTCTTTCTCTCTGCCCCTCCACTGCTCACGCTCTGTGTCTCTCTGTCTCTCAATAATAAATAAACGTTAAAAAAAAAAAAGAATTTCATAAAGATAGAATCGTATATATGCACTCTTTTATGTCTACTTTCTTTTGCTCTGATACTGTTTGAGACGACTGATAGTGTTGCATGTGTTAGTTCCTCTTAATAGCTGAGTAATATTCTTTTGTGTGGATATAACTTATCAGTTCATCTGTTGCTAGATACTTGGGTTTGCAGCTTTGAATACTATGAATAAAGCTGCTGCAAACATTCATATACAGATGTATACTGATACATGTTTTCATTTGTCTTGGGTAAATAACTGTGAATGGGATTCATGGGTTGTATGGTAAGTGAATGTTTAACTTTTTAAGAAACCACCCAATTATTTTTCAAAGCATTTATAGCATTTTATGTTCCCACTAGCAATGTATGGCAGCTCTAATTGCTCCATGTCCTTGCCAACCGTTGGTATTTCAGTCTTTCTAATTTTAGCCTTTCTAATGGGTATATAGTGGTGGCCCACTGTGATTTTACTTTGCACTTCCATGAAGGCTAATCATATGGAGCATCTTTTCATGTGTTTACTGTCCATTTATAGATCTTCATTTGTCAAGTATCTGTTCAAATCATTTGCTCCTTATTTCATTGGATTCTTTTACCTTCATACTATTGAGTTTTAGGAGTTCTTTACATATTTTGGATGCCTGTCTTTTGTGAAATGTGCATTTTGCAAATGTTTTCTTCCAGTTTGGGGCTTATCTATTTCTTTAATATTGTCTCAGAGCAGAGGTTTTTTTATTTCAGTGAAGTTCAGTTTTTTCATTTTTTATGATTTTCTCTTATTAAGAAATTTTTGCCTATCCCAGGTTTAAAGTTTTTCTCCCATGTTTTCTCATGCAGTCAACTGCAGACTTTTGTAGATGTCCTTACTCAGCTTTAGTAAGTTCCCTGCTCCTGATTTGCTAACAGATTTTATTATAAGTGAAACATTTATCAAATGCTTTCTCTTACCTATTGAGATGATCATATTGTATTGTCCTTTATTCTGTTAATATGGTGAATTACATTTATCAGTTTTTGAACTTCAAATCAACCTCCTTTTCCAGGGATAAACCTCACTAGATCATGATATAGTATAATTTTTAACACTGCTGGAGTCAATTTGCTAATATTTTGCTAAGGATGTTTGCATGTGCATTCATGAGTGATATTGGTCAGTGTTTTTCTTATATCTTTAACAAGTTTTGATGTTAGTAATGCTGGCTTTGTAAAATGAGTGGGGACATATTCCTTCCTGCCTTCTGTTTTTTGAAGGGGTTTATATAGTTTATATTTTTCCTGAAATGTTTGATGAAATTCACTAGATCTATCTGTGTCTAGACTTGGGCTCAGATTAGGACTTACATTTTTATTTTTATTTACTTGTTTATTTAAGTTTTTTTTTTTTAATTTTTTTTTTCAACGTTTATTTATTTTTGGGACAGAGAGAGACAGAGCATGAACGGGGGAGGGGCAGAGAGAGAGGGAGACACAGAATCGGAAACAGGCTCCAGGCTCTGAGCCATCAGCCCAGAGCTTGACGCGGGGCTCGAACTCACGGACCACGAGATCGTGACCTGGCTGAAGTCGGACGCTTAACCGACTGCGCCACCCAGGCGCCCCAAGTTTTTTTTTTTTTTAATGTTTGCTTTTGAGAGAGAGAGAGCATGAGAAGGGGAGGGGCAAGAAAGAGAGGGAGACACAGAATCAAAAGCAGGCTCCAGGCTCTGAGCCCTCAGCACAGAGACCGACGCAGGGCTCAAACCCACAAACTGTGAGACCGTGACCTGAGCCGAAGTCAGATGCTCAACCAACTGAGCCACCCAGGTGCCCCAAGACTTCAATTTTTAAAATAGATATTAGGAATTCAACTTCTTTAACAGATATGAAGTTAAACAGGTTTTCTATTTCTTTTTGAATCAACATTGATTGTGTCTTTTAAGGAATCTGTTCATTTAAGTTGTCAAATTTGTTGATAAAGTTGTTCATATTACTTTATTATGCTTTTACTATTTATAGAATCTGTAGTGATGTTCCTTCTTTGATTTCTAATATCCGTGTCTTCTTGTCTATTGATTTCATTGATCTTTTCAAAGAACCAGATTTTGGTTTTATTGATTTTCCCTTTTGTTTGTGTTCTATTTTATTATTTCTCTTAATATTATTTATTTTCCTTCTGCTTACTTTGGTTTAAATTCTCTTCTTACAGCTTAAGTTGAAAGCTTTAATTCTTGATTTTAGACCTTTCTTCTTTTGTAATATAAAATTTTAAGATGTAGATCTCCTTCCAAGCACTGCTTTTGCTGCACCCACAAATTTCTCTGTGTTCTGGTTTCATTTTCATACTGTTCAAGATGTTTTCTAATCCTCCTGTGTTTGTTGATATATAGGCTTAGAAGTGTGTAATTTCCAAATATTTAGGGATTTTCCAGATATATTTCTTTTATTGATTTCTAATTCCTTTGTAGTCAGAGAATATACTGAATGATTTTAATTAAGTCTTGTTAAATGGCCTAGAATATAGTTTATCTTGATAATTGTTCTGTGTGCACTTGAAAAGAATGTGTATTTTGCTATTGTTGGATGGAATAGTCTGTAAATGCCAATTGGATCAAGTTGGTTGTTGTTCAAGTATTCTATGCCCTTATTGATTTTCTGTTTGTTCAACCGATTGAGATAGAAGTATTGAAATATCTGACTGTAATTGTGGATTTGCCTATTTTTCCTTGAAGTTCTATTCGTTCTTACTTTGTGTATTTTGAAGCTGTTATTATGTGTGATCTAGGACACTCCATTCTGGCTGGTCAGAACCCAAATGTCCTTTAGGCCTGTCTGAGCACTGGACATTGGCCGACAGCTCACCAGTCATTATATAAGCTCTTATAATATGCCATATACTATATTTATCAATCTATATAGGCCAGGTTAGGCTGTGATAACAAGCAACTTCCAAAGGCCAGTGGTCTGAAACTTGTCACAAAGATTTTTTTCTTGCTCATGTTACATGCCCACTGCATGTTGACTGTGACTATTCTGTGTCCTGTTTGAGACTTTAGAGGGATAGAACAGTTTCTGTCTGGAGGACTGCTGGTCATTATGGCAGAGAGAAAACATGGCAAACTGTGTACTGGCTCTTAAATTTTCTGCCTCAAAGTGTCATATGTCACCTCTATTCATACTTCATTTACTAGATCAAGCCTCATGGCCAAGGCTGACATCAATAGGATTGGAGGGTCTAATCCTCCCCTAGGTGGGAGCACCAAATATTTGTGAATAAAATAGTCTACCACACTGTGTTAAGCATTCAAACACTTTCTCTTTTAATCTTCATTAACAACCTTCTAGAAATAAGTACTATTATTGTTTCCATTTTACTGAAGAGGAAACTGAGGATCAGAGAGTAATGTGGCAAAAGCCAAGTAATAACCAAATGGCAGGGCCCGGATCCAGCTTTGCTGACCCCATTGTAATTGTGCTATTCTGCCATAAGAAAAGGAAAAGGAAGGAGTGATCGAGTTTGGGAAGGAATATAGCAAGGAGAAAGGAAATGAAGGGAGACCCTAAAAATATTTGTAAATGACTACTTCCTATGGAAATCTGATCTGGCGATCAGAAAGAGGTTGGATATGGAAAGGAGAGAAATTCCTCTTAACTCAGTTCTTCGCAGTCCACACCTCATCTGTCCATCCCCTATCACATGACCTTATCTCATGTCATCCCAAGAAAGCCCAGCTCCTGTCTCTCTACATTCCAAAGGCCCCAACCCTGTTACCTGTATTGAGGTTCCCTCAAGTCCCAGTCTGTATTGATTATTCTGTTTATATGGTCCAAGAAAAAAGAGTTTACTACATTTAGCAGTGACCACAGATATTTCCATCATTTAATCCTGGCATGTCATAAAAATCCAACACTTGACAATTTATTATTATTTCCTCTGGAAACCTGTATGCCAGTGATTTATAAAAACCAAATTGCCCTTTGAACCAAAATCTATATTCAAAGCTTTCTGAAACAATGCTATGAAATTAGAGGTGAGTATAGCTTATTAACACAATATTAGAATTCTATCAAAAAGAAAAAATAAACTGGAAAATATTAGCACATATTTAAAAGGCTTAAAATCTGTGTTTTATAAAATGCTCATACAAAAAATATTAGATTCTTGCAAGTAAATGAGCTGGGGAAAGAAATAGATGTTTCATTCAAGAGGATATAACTAGTAAACAAGTACATGAAAACTAGTTCAATCTCACTAATGTAAAAGATAAATACAAATTAAAACAATGAGAACCATTTTACATTGTTTAAAGGGGCATACAACTTTCTAAATGTCATTACTTGGTCACTTTTCATTCTTTCAGTGAAATTGTTATAATCTGATAGTACTGGTATTACTTTTTGTCGAGAATCACGTGGTGGCAACATATAGCAAGCTCATGGGGTGAAAGGTCAGAATGCTTAAGCCTATATATTTCTGAAAGAACTCTGAGCTTGTTGCGGCATTCTGGTGGGGGGGGGGGCACGGACTGCAGCCACTTGGTAAACCTCTGATGGAGAATTGTCTGTCTCTGATGGGAAAGGTGGGAGACCATGGGTGGGGTGCTCAGAGCCTGTTGGTTCCTGGGTGAAATAAAAAACCCCTCACATCTAGGCTTTTGACCTTTACTTAATCCTACCTCTGAAGAAATAATCCCTAAGGAAAAAAGCTAAATAAACAAGGATTAGCCACAGTGTTAATTGTTATGGAAAAGATTACAAAGTAAGTGCCCAATAGCAGGGGAATAATTAAAAATATGGTGTAGGTATTAAAATTCAAATTACAAGGACTACACAGCAACATAGAACATGCTTCTGAGATAGTTTTAATTGAAAATGGGAAAATGCACTCATTGCAATTATTCACCAGAGCTAGAAGGGAACAGGGTCAATGCACAGTTAGCTCTGCTGAGGTGACAACATTTTGAGCACAAATTCTCCCTCACTTATTTAGATTTATTGTATAATACAGATAGAATATTTATGTAAAAGGAATTCTATTTTTAGAGAAAAGGAGAAATAGGACACTATGACCCTTTTCTACTCAGCTTCTCGTTGGAGGCTTCAGAATTTCATTAAAATGCAAAATTCAAAATCATCTTTATTTTTGGTATATCCTGATAAATATATTATAAGCTTACTCTGAATCTGAATTGGTCATCCTCATGGGAGGATTTACATGTAGATAAATAGCTCTTATGTTAATCCATTTAGCTCCAAAGACTGTAAGGGGAATGTGTACTAATCATATGGTCCGCTTGTTAAGTTTTTTAAATCACAGGGAAATATGCGAGGTGTATGGCATGTCAGAAAGCACAGGAGAAACTTACATTTCTGTTTTCAGCTACAGCTACATTTCAGGTGAGGAGTCTCTCCATTTACAACAGTGGGCTTAACTGTTAATCTAAACAAGTACAATAAATACACAATTTTATCTCGGTTTCCAGATTTTTGGATACTCTGTGTTTTTATTGTACTTTTCAGATTAACAATTGGACCCACTACATTACATTTAGAGATGCTTCACCTGAGAGGGGTTTGGAGGTTGAAGAAAAACATTTAGCATATTATTTGGAAAGTAACTAAAATACTGTTTACAAACAAATGTATCTGACTTTTAAAAAAAAATTTTTTTTAATGTTTATTTATTTTTGACAGAGAGAGAGAGACACGGAGCATGAGCAGGGGAGGGGCAGAGAGAGAGGGAGACACAGAATCGAAAGCAGGCTCCAGGCTCTGAGCTGACAGCACAGAGCCCGATGCGGGGCTCGAACTCACAGACCGTGAGATCATGACCTGAGCCGAAGTCGGACGCTCAACCGACTGAGCCACCCAGGAGCCCCTGCATCTGACTTTTTGAACATCCTGTGGTGTCTTACTGTTAGCTTTAAATTTCGTCAATGGCAAAAAATAGAAAAGCCAGAGAGTCTCCCAAACTAGGGGGATGGGAGAGTAGAGCAAAGGGTAGGAGAGGGAGGAAGAGGAAAAGGAGCTGGAAGTTTTTGTGCCGTCTTGACCGAAGAAAGTTAGGTTGAAATAGAAACCTTGAAATGAGTTGTGGGCTCACTGATCGATTAGGAGAAGGTAGTGAACAGGGGAAGGGAAAGAAAAATATTCCTTCCAGCACTTCTGGGAACAGCCTCAATATTCACACAGTGAGGCTGAGAACAAATTGTGAGGTAGATGAAGCTCTAGAAACACTTCTCTCTTCTTAGTAGCTCTCCTAGCCTTCAGAGATAACAGCAGAAACTCTGTGTGTGTGTGTGTGTGTGTGTGTGTGTGTGTGTGTGTGTGTGTGTGTGTGTGGTGGGGGTGGCAGCAGAGGCAGTGGTATGAGGAAGGAGAGAAAAATCTCAGAGAAGATAATGAGGCTGTGGAGTGTGGGAGCCCAGAGCAGAAAATATTCTGGTGCTTGAGAGAACAGGAAGGCGTATATATAAATGTGTGTGTATCTCTTTTTAGATCCTTTCATTCAGGAGGCATCTCCCTGGAGACGGAGGAAATGGTAGGAGTCCCCTGGGGTGCTGTCAGCTCCACTTGCTGAACTTCTGGAGAAAGAGTGAAATACTAGGTAAAGGAAATGACTCCAGCCTGCTCCTAGGGAGAGGCAGGACTGGGAGGAGTGGGGAGGTGAGAGGGACCCTTGACCTGAATAAGTTGGAGACGTTTCCAAGTGTGGCTCCCTTCCCACTCTCAACCTCACAGCACTAGTGCCCCTGACAGGAAGGAAAACTGCCTTGTCCTGTGGCCCTTTCAGTTCTAGTACAGCTAGAAGGATGTTCCCCACATTTGTGCTCTTACCTTCTTTACTTCTAGGCAAACCCCAAAGCCCCCAGCCTCAAAGAAGGGCCGTTCCTGGGGCAGTGCTGACAAGTCCAGGTTAGAGGGACTTGGGAAGTCTCAGATGAGAGGCTGGCACTCTTATCAACCACCCTACCCAACCCTTGTGTCCATGCTCCTCCTTGAAGACCTGCCTATCAGAGGTTTATTTCTGACCAGGGCCACTAGGACAGAGGAAGTTTGTGGGGTTGGACCACCACACCATACATCTGCACCAGCCTTCTTTGCTACTCTTTTTCACTGCAAATGTAAAATAATCCATTGGCAGTATCACTTCTGTGGTCCCACTTATATCATTGTTTCTGGGACTGTGTTGAAAACAAAATCCTGACAAATGTTTAGAACACAGACTCGTTGAAGAATGGTGTCTTATACCCATTTACTACCACAAGCATTTCGTATGTATCTTAACACCAGTCTGGGAAATGCTCTGTCTGTGCTTTCATAAATTGGGCCGTTGCTGCTGGTGCTCCAGGATGGTTTTAGGTTGTACACTAACAGGGCAAATGCCATTGACTTAGCATGAAAATATTACCACCATTCTAATTATCCTTCTGATTATACCAAAGACAAGGTCCTGGTTTGGAACTAGATCTTTAACACTGTTCTAACATTTGCTTATTGCTATTATTACTGTTTAATAAGTATAGGTCAAGAGCCTTGGGCTGGTTTAGGTGATACAGAGGCTGAATTCCAAACTGGTGGCTCTGTGACTGAATCCAGCCTGCAGATACGATTTTCACTATGCCATATTTGTATTTATATATATTTTGGGCCAACATTTAGCAACTCCAGAAATTTTGCCTAAAACCCCAGATTCCAAGCTTCTATTAAATAATCAAAATATGCTCAAATTCCTTCATGGCAGAATCTGACTCTATTCTTTAAACAGGACACATGCTCTGGGGCCCTGGGCAGCTCAGTTGATTAAGCGTCTGACTTTGGCTCAGGTCATGATCTTGCACTGGTGAGTTTGAGCCCCGTGTCAGGCTCTGTGCTGACAGCTCAGAGCCCAGATCCTGCTTTGGATTCTGTGACTCCCTGTCTCTCTGCCCCTCCCCTGCTCGCACTCTGTCTCTCTCGCTCTCAACAATAAACGGACATTAAAAAAATTTTTTAAACAGGACATGTGCTCTCCACTTTGCCACAGTCTCTACCACTCCTTATCATGTTATACAGGACCCATATATTATTCACTTTCATTGCCTTCCCAGCCCCTCTATGCATTTGCATGTTAGGTCTATTTTAGGAATTCTGTGGCCAAAAAGGTAGACCACAATCAAGCTTGACTTTCAGGCTAAGGAATTTGGTCTTCATTCTATAGGAAATAGAGAGCCATTAATTTTTTAGTAGGGTAGCCAAGGCTTAAAGCAACTCTTTCAAAAATGATTCTGACTTTTATTTGAAACTAAGGATGAGGAGGGGAGAATGGAGGCAGGGGGCTGGTGAAGGGGTAACCTTAAATTTCATTGTCTCAGGAAATGGAAGCTGGGCCGAGGCTGTGAAATGAGTGGGTCTGGCCTACACGGCCTCCAGACATGCAGTTAAGAACAGGATTGGGAGCCTTGGGCAGTGCAAGGACAAGTAGAAGGCCAAACCTGGACTGGAAATGCATGGTCATCAGTGAGGTGAAGCTAACTGGCCCAGAGCCTAGAGGGACTTTTTGAAGCAGAGACACAAGGCCCTTAAATAAGGGCCTACAAGCAGGAAGGGAACCATCAGAGCTGGTTCTGGCCAGGCAGGCAAAGGTAATACCAAGGTGGTGGTTGTGGGAATGGAAATAGCTGGAGAGATGTAAAAGCCATTTAGAAGAAAGATCCAGTGATACTGGTAGATACTAGGAAAGGGGGTCTTAAGGAGGAATAAAAAAAATGATTCTAAGACTCCTAACTTGGGAGCCAAAGAAGATAGTGGTGAGGAGGAAGAAGAAATTTTTGAGTATATGAAATATGAGGTGCCATCAGGATGCCCAGTAGGCAATGGAAGGACTGACGTTTAGAGAGGTGTAGGCTGAAAGTAATACTAGGGTATCATCTTGCACAAAGATGAGAGATGAAGATAGAGAAAAGGAAGAGGGAGGGAGAGAAGGAGAGTAAAGAGTAAATCTTAGGGCGAATTTAAATTTAGGATGTCCATGAAAGTATCACAAATGGTCTGATATGGAGGAAGAGAAACATTTAGCTCCATGCTGGTTAAGGGGCAAGGGGCAAGGCCATAGTGTTGTCACAACCTTCAAAGACCACAGCAAATGAGGACCAAGAAACAGAAGCAGAGCCAAAGTAGTATTTTCTAGAAAGAGGATCTCCACATTCATTCATTCAACAAGTATTTATTGAGAACCTAGCTTTTATCCAGGCCCTGAACAAACGGAGGTGAGCCAAACAGAGACCCTATGCTGATGGAACTTACATCCTGCTGGAGAAGACAGACATTACACATAGACTGATCGTGGTCAGTTACCAAGAGAAACAAAGCAGGGTAAGTGGACAGATAGTGACAAGGTGGTCCAAATAGGCCTCTTTGAGGAGGTGGCATTAACATAACCCTTAAGTGAGGGAGTGGGCCATAAAAATATCTGAAGAACAACATTCTAGGCAGAGGGGAAAGCAAGGGCCAAGACAGTCTGGCACATGCTTGGTAGGTATGAGAACAAAAAGGAGGCCAGAGTAGCTACAGAACAAGGGAAAGGGGGAGCCAGGGGCGAGGTCATGAAGAACCACATAGGCCAAGCTAAGGATTTTAGATGTTAGCCTGTGGGGGCGTGCTCTTTGGAGGGTTGAAACAAGACAGTTACATGGTGTTACTTCACTCTGAACAGGATCACTCTAGAGGTCTGGCTATGGCTTAAAGGGTGGGGCCACGAAAGGTACAAGGGCACAAGCAGACAGTGAGGAGATTCTTATGTGGCAGCAGTGAGAGATGGTGGTTTGGAGCAGGAGGAATGTAGGAAGCAGCAGCAAGATGGATGTTGGAGGGATAGAGCCATTCAAGAGGGAGACCTCCCAGACGGTGTAAGAAGCAGGGAAGAACAGAACTGAGAGCACAGGGGCAGGAGCAAGGAAACTGTAACATGGAAGAATATAATCATCCACACTCAGGGGCGGTTTAGAAGCTTTGAGGCAGAAGAAGGTAGGCTACCCTGGCCTTCAGCTCAACCACTTTTGTTTTTTTTGTTTTTTTCTTACAGATCCCTGTGGAATAGCTGTTGATTTTAGAGGAGGGTGAGTTTGTCAATGTTGAAAGAAGACCCACTTGGGAAGAAAACTTGATTTTGTGTTTCCAGTGTATGACAGGAAAATGTTGACCTCTCCAGACCTCAAGGATATATGTAAAACAGAGAGCTTTTTACCTCATACTATCTAGAGTCTTAAGAGTAACACCTCGAGGGGAGCTTGGGTGGTTCAGTTAAGCTCTTGGTTTTGGCTTAGGTCATGATCTCATGTTTGTGAGATCCAGCCCCACATCGGGCTCTGCGTTAGTACAGAGTATGCTTGGGATTCTCTCTCTTTCTCTCTCACTGTCCCTCCCCCCGCCACCCCCACCAAATAAATAAATAAACAGTAAAAAACAAAAGTAGCAGAAGAATACCTTAAGACACCTCCTGCTTAGCCTGACTCCATGGTTTCCTGGACTCTGTGTACCAACGTGTGGTGGCCCCTGTGGCCTGTCCTGAGGGCCACCACTCATTATCTCCACACTAGGTAGCCTGGTCCATCTGGCTCTCCAGTCTACACACTGGAACTAAGTTAGCATTCTTGAAGTCCTCATCTGTGGCCTTTTCTCAGAAACCTTCAGGGCCCTTATTGCCGAGCAAATTGAAGTAAGTGCTTCCTCTGAATGGCCCAAACCTGCGTCTGTGTCCTCTTGGTCTTCTACGCATCCCAGGGCTGGGACAAAATGGCACTGCTTGCCATTCTCCAAACATGCACCACCTTTTCCTGCCTTTACTCCTGCTCCTCCCTAAATATTTATCCCATCCTTCTCTACCTCTAGAAAACTTACCATTCAAGACCCATCTCTAGTGCACTTTCTCCATCAACTCTTTGTGATGTGAAACGTGGCCTTAAAAAGGAAATGTGGCCTATTTTCCTTAAGATAGTTTCACAACTCACTATTCTTGTGGCATTTGCCAGATTCTTTGTGTGTTGGTGTTACCTGTGTGCTTGTCTTACTCTCCATTCCCTCTGCACGATATACTGGGGCTTTAGGGAAAAAACCTCCCTTTTCCTTTTGTACCATCTGAGGTCAGTAGCACAAGGTCTTGAACCTAACAGGCAGTCAACAAATCCTGAATTGGATTACTCTTCACAGGAGACAAACAAGAATTTTGAAAGAAGTCTGAATGTGGGAAAAGTGACTTGGAAGCAAATATGTACAAATGTTGGAATGTGCTGCAAAGAAAAGCAGAGAGGCAGCCAATGAGATGGGCACAGGCACAGTGGGCAGCCAATCTCCTGGACCTAGCCGTGAAGGAGGCGCAGGCCTACAGCCAGGACTACAAGGTCACCCTCCCACATGTGGCCCTGCTGTGTGGACCAATCACCCCAAAGTTCCCCTAGACTGCAGAAATTATAGGCGCTGCCCTCACCTGGGCAGTTGTTCTCCTGCTATCAGCTCTCCCAGGTAGCTCAGGAGAGCCCCCTTACCAGTCATTTTACATAACAGCTGCGTAAGCGGAACAGCTGACCCTGTTAATCTGCGGGCCTACCCCTCGATAAAGGCCTTGATTCACCAGAGCAGTTCAGACTTCCTCCTCCTCATTTAGTATGGTTCTCTTTAACTAGTTATCACCATGAAATAACCCTAAAACTGTGACCCGCACCTAACTGTCAAAACAACTTGGCACAATAGACTCCTAATCCTCTGACAGCCATTTCACTGTTAGAGCATGAGAGAACCACTACCATTATTTAATTCAGCTGTCCCCCAACTGAGCTGCAGTGCAGAATCAGCTGCATAAGTTTCCTGGGTTGTTCTCCCACAGCCTTGGGAATGCTGATGTGCTCTCCCTCTCATCCTATAACTGAGGACTCTGACGTCAGAGCACTTGGCCACCTGGTCCAAGGTCGTGCTGCTGGTGTCAATAACACTTCTCTAACACACGAGGTACCTTATTTCATATGATCTTCCAGTAACTTGAGGCTGGTGTTATTATAGGATCATCCCCACTTTATAGAGAAAAAAAAGCTGGAGAGCAAGCAACTTATCTAAAGTCTCCTTGTAATGAACAGACCAAACTTGCACCCAGATTTCTGGAGCCCCAGTCCTGCCATCTTTTCACTGTACAATAAAGGCCCTGAGCCCAGGCAAGGGGTTGATGGGACTGGGTAGAAAGGATGTTCCCAATCAGATTCCACACAGCTGTAGCTCCCCATTTCTTGATGTCAGTTCAAACAAGTGGGTAGTGTGCAAAGGCATACATAAACTTATCGTAAGATTTATAAGGTTTATAATGATCAATTGAACCTTTCAAACAGATTTAACTATGAAAATGTTCAAATACACAAAATTAGAAAGAATCAGAAAAATTAGAAAGAATAGCATAATAAACTGCCATTTACCCAATATTGTGATTCAACACAGTTTTGCCACCTTTCACATAGCTCTTTGAATCCCTTTTTTCTTTGAAGTTCTTATAGTTAAATATTTTTAAGTTTATTTATTTGTTTTGAGAGAGAGAGGGAGGAGGGTGTGTGGGGAAATGAATGAATACAAACAGGGGAGGGGCAGAGAGAGAGGGAGAGAGAGAATCCCAAGCAGGCTCCACACTGAGCCCTTCTCAGGACTTGATCTCGCAACCATGAGATCATGACCTGAGCTGAAATCAAGAATCAAACACTTAACTGATTGAGCCACCCAGATGTCCCTCAGTATTTTTAAAGCAAATCCCAGACATGTAATTTCTTCCCTTCATGTCTCAGAATGCATCTCACAAAAACACCCAGACTTTGTGTTGGAAGGAGTGTGAATCTGCAGGCAGAGCCACCTAGGACCTCCCTGTACCAGGAGCACAGATTCCAGCAAGCAGCACGTATCTGTCCAAGTGCACTGGCTGGTCTGTGTTGCACTCTGGTACCAGGTGTGTGTTCTCAATCATCCTGGCTGACAAACACATTTTGGACTCCCTCCAAACCCGCTGACACATTCAGGTATTGATTTGATCCAGTCCTGGTTTGCCAGTTGCTGCTGAGTGCCACCTTACCTGCATAAGGACGGTCAGAAAAGGAAGTAGGGAAGCAGCCTTAAGACAACAGTTACTCAGTTCTTGGTTCACAGGACCACAGCCAGTCCCCCTCCCCACAGTAAGGTACAGGACACAGAGTCCCGCTGCCATAAATCTGAGCCAATCACAGAGTGAGAAGGAGTCAGTCAGAGTGCCTAGTACACATCAGGCAGGAAAGAGGAGTCATTATTTTTTAGCAACTTCTTGTTAAATATTTGCCTCATCGATGCTGGAGTGCCCACCAGCCACACTAAAATGAGAAGTGCTCTAATAATGCCTCTGCGGCAAGAGGGAGGGTGTGACAAGAGGGCCCTTTTATAGTTCACTTGGTGGAGGCTGCCCTCCTGCTACTAGCCACCAGCTACTTCCATCAGTCCTGCACCTATAAAAGCAAAAGCTAGAGACCTGAAATGTGGAGTGAAGCAGGTAAATCTAAAGCTTTAGTCCGAGTCTTTCTCCCTGCCTCAACGTGCAGGCTTCCCTTAGCCTGCCCAACCAGCACCCTTACTTCCCTCCCAGCCCTAACAAGGCATGCTCAGGAAGCTCCAGAACGTCAGCCCACTGAGATTCTTCACCATTCATTCTGCTGACGCACCATCCAACACAGGCTGGACACAGGAACCACAACTTTGGGTTAAGTTACCCACACTTCTATTTCTGGGAGACTGCTGCATCTGTGTGTCCTAAAATGCTTTTGGGAAACAGGAATAGCCAAGCTCGACACATTTTTACAAACACCTACTAGTTTCCACTTTTAATTCGAGTAACAGATACTTGAGTACTTAGTAGTTACAGGAGGATCTTAGTCCTGGATTCTGCCACCACCATGCTATCTGACACCCATTGACTCACCTAATTAAATTCTTTTCTCACAGGATCACATTCCTGTTTTCATGTGGGTGAACAGGGACTGAGACAATCAGTGCTGTAGTTATTTTTTAACTCAGGGGGATATTGATGTCATCTGATACCAAGATGCATACCCCAAATTGAAATGAAACTGTATGTGGCATCATTTTTAGGTAAATGTGTTTGGCTTTATGATGCTTGGAACCAGTCACTGAAAAATTAAACATTTCAGTTGATCTAATGGGTTGTTTTGTATAAAGGATTATTTGAATTGAGTTTCCTCTGTAATGAGAGGTACCACCGGTTAAATTTTACCTGAATCAGAGTGGAGGCTAGGGTGAGGCTAGATGAGGTACCTAGGGCACAAAATGTAAGGAGGCATTTACTTTCAGGGTCATGCAACTGCCAGCCCTACACTTGCACAACCCTAAGATTGAATACCTCTTTCAATTTTGCACCTTAGGCTCTTCACTTACCTTACCCTAGCCTTAGCCATGCTGTAGACTCAGGCCAGCTGGAGGCAAAAATAGTCACCTTGTTAAGTTACAGAGTCTCCCAGTCCAAATCTGGGAGATTCCAACTCAGTACACCTAGGGTGAGGTTCACGAACCATTTTAAAGAAGCTCCTTCATGTTAATCTTGGTATACAGCCACACTGGGATCCACAGATGTAGTACTTAGAGTACCACAATTGGAAGGTGACATTCCCTTAAATATAGCATGATCAGCTTTAAGTATAAATATTCTATTCAATTTTGAGTTTTCTCCATGACAAAGCATTTAAAGATCTGATTCTCTATCGGTTAAGATTGTGTTGTGCTACAATCAACGTAAAACCTTACTAGCAATGGCTTAAACAAGTAGGGGTTTATTTTTCCCATAACTGGAGTCTGGAGGTAGGTTACTGCTGGTATTGGTCAGCAATAACTAACATGTGGATGTGCGAACATCAGAGTCAGCATCTCTGTGATTCTCTTGGGCTTTAGTTGGGTCTGTTTGCCTCATGCCCCCCAAATGACAGCTGTAGTTCCAGGGATCACCTACCTTCAAGATGCAAGGGAGGTAGAAGCAGAGGCACACTGCCAGGCTCGCCTGTTTCCCTTGTGTCAAGAAAGTAAAAGCATTCTCAGAAACCACCTCTTCCTAGATCTCTATTAGGTCTCATTGGCCGGAACTGGGTCACATGGCCACCTGTGGCTGAAAGGGAGGCTGGGAAATCAGGACACAAACTCATCAAAATAGGCTTAGACTAGTGCTTCTCAAACTTTAGTAGGCATTGGAATCACCTGGAAGGCTTGTTAAAACAGATTGCTGGTAGCTCCACCTCCACGAAGATTCTGATTCAGTGGGCCTGGGTTAGGATTTATATTACTTCAAATTCCCAACTGACGCTGATGCTGCTGATTTTAGGAAAACACTTTAGAACAGTCTTCCCACCAATGGCTTCCAACCCTAGTGGTGGATTAAAAATATTAATTAAATATAAATTTAAAAAGCACTTTTTTATTTTCTTAAATTTATTTAATTTACATCCAAGTTAGTTAACATATAGTGTAATAATGACTTCAGGAGAATCCAGTGGTTCATCCCCTACATATAACACCCAGTGCTCATCCCAAGTGTCCCCCTTAATGCCCCTTGCCCAGTTAGCCCATCCCCCCAGCCCACACCCCTCCAGCAACCCTCAACTTGTTCTCTGTATTTAAGAGTCTTTTGTGGTTTGTCCCCTTCCCTGTTTCTATATCATTTTTGCTTCCCTTATGTTCATCTGCAGTCTCTTCATCAATGGTGTTGGGAAAACTGGACAGCGACATGCAGAAAGAAAAAATAAACTCAAAATGGGTGAAAGACTTAAACATAAGACAGGAAGCCATCAAAATCCTAGGGAGAAAGCAGGCAAAAACCTCTTTGACCTCGGCCGCAGCAACCTCTTACTCAACACGTCTCCATAAGCAAGGAAAACAGAAGGAAAAATGAACTATTGGGACCTCATCAAGATAAAAAGTATCTGCACAGTGAAGGAAACAATCAGCAAAACTAAAAGGCAACCAATGGAATGGGAGGAGATATTTGCAAATGACATATCAGATAAACGGTTAGTATCTAAAATCTGTAAAGAACTTACCAACTCAACACCCAAAAAGCAACCTAATGAAGAAATGGGAAGAAGACATGAATAGACACTTTTCCAAAAAAGACATCCAGATGGCTAACAGACACATGAAAATAATGCTCAATATCACTCATCATCAGGGAAATACAAATCCAAACCACAATGAGATACCACCTCGCACATGTCAGAGTGGCTAACATTAACAACCCAGGCAACCACAGATGTTGGCAAGGACGCAGAGAAGAGGAACCCTTTTGCACTGTTGGTGGGAATGCAAACTGGTGCAACCAGTTAAAAAATAGAATTACCCTCTGACCCAGCAATTGCAGTACTAGGTATTTATCTAAAGGATATAGGAGTGATATTTTGAAGGGGCACATGCACCCCAATGTTTATAGGAGCACTATTGACAACAGCCAAATTATGGAAAGAGCCCAAATGTCCATCAACAGATGAATGGATAAGAAGGCATGGTATATAGATATATAATGGAGTATTACTTGGCAATCAAGAAGAATGAAATCTTGCCATTTGCAACAATATGGATGGAACTAGAGTGTATTATGCTAAGCAAATTAGAGAAAGACAAATATATGTGGAATTTAAGATAAGAAGAGCAATTTTTAGAGACACTTTTCCCTGAGTCCCACCCCTGTATATTCTGATTTAATTTGTTAGTGGAGTCCAGGCATTCCTATTGTCAAAGCTGTACAAGTGATTCTAATGTAGTCAGATCTGGGAACCACTGTTTTAGGCCAATCATGATCCTTTATCTGGGACTGTTATGGAAGTTCTATAAGCAAGGAGGAAAGAAGGAAGGTAATAGGGTAGGTTCAGATAGTGGCTCTGCAATTTTGAATTATTTGGGAATCTTCCAAAAATTCCAAAGTTCAGGACCTACTCCAGACAATTGAATCACATATGTGGGGGTGGGACACAGGTATCAGTAGATGCCAAAACTCCTCAGGTGATTTTAAATGTAGACAGTTTGGAGAACCCCACTGTTAAGATTGCCATGAAATTGATCGCACCTGAAAACTGGAAGAGGCAGTTATTTAGACTAGAAAAGAGAAACCTGGACACCTATTTAATTATAGTTTCCAAGTGTGTGAAAAAATTTCCAAAGAATGCTATTGTCCATCTGAATTGGAAAACTAGCAAGGAGGAAATGGGATTAACTTGGCCAGAGCTTGATGCAAAGGGTTTTATGCAAAGAAGAATTTCCTAGCTGCAAATTGTTACAATGAAATGTAGTGCAGTGAGAACAGGGTTGTGCAATCCTGTCATTTAAGAGCTATAAAAATAGTATAGATTCTCATCTATTTACAATGTTTTAATGTCATTCTTTCTGAAGGTGAAGAGGTGGATGAAATGACCTGGCTAGATTTCTCCTTTGAAAAATTTCTATTTTATTCCTCTTCTCATTTCACATCTCAACTTAAAAGACAGACCTCGCATTAACAATTTAAGGAAAACATAACCTTTGCCCACTTATCTGCTTGAATGGATAAAATATCTGACAGCTAGTAATAGTTTGAGATTATAGCTCACACAGTTTGGATCTCTAAAAGGCTATTTTGAGCTTTTAGATGACAAGCATACTGCCAAATAGAGAGGGCCCTCCGAATTCGAACTGAATAGGTTCTTGTGTTTGAAATGTAAGTGTTGTGCTCAAGGATGATTCACCATCATGTCTGAGCCCTGCCACGCACACACAACCAGGATACCTATTTTCATGCCACACAGAAATAATGCATGTGTTTAAATATAGATACAATTAAAACATGTTCTTCTCTGTACATGAAAATGTCACTGGCTATTGTCAGAAGGACTTGCCCTCTGAATTGTCTTTTGCAGGGCTGACAATAGATTTACGCTGATCATACTTAACCTTAATACCAGGAACATACACCAGTCCAACTGCTGGGATTTTAATTCAGAGAAAGGCCATCAATGGAGAAAATCCGCACTCAATGGATCTTAGGTGGAAGATCCCCCAAACTTAGGGAGGGTTGTTCCCAAACATTGCTGCACGTTAGAATCGCCATGGGAGGTTTTAAATACCTGATGCCCAGGCTCCATTCCGTATCAATTAAATCAGAATGATTGGGTGTGGAAGCCAGGCATCAGTAGTTTTTAAGATCCCCAGGTGATTCCCATGTGCTGCAACATTTGATAGCCACTGCCATAATCACCTTCATTATGGGATCTAAAATCTCTCATAGAAAGAATTACTCTTAGGTCTCATGTCAGAAGTAGAGATAGGAATTAGGTAAATTTTTCCTCTTTCCTGGGTGTGACAGAGATTAATTGTCCCAAGTATTCACCCCTCCTAATTCCTCCAGCAAGAGAGACCTCCAATATTGCGCTGACTACATAGCCGCTCAGAATAAAGACTACTTTTCCCAGCCTCTCTTGCAGCAGGGCGCAGCCTCATGTCCTAATTCTTGCCAGTGGAATTAAGAGGAAATGGTGCATGCATATTCCTGGACAACCTTTAAAGGGAAAATGTGTATTTTTTCCCCCTTCCACCTCCTTGCCTGCTGGAATGCAGATGTAATAGATGAAGCTCCAACAGCCAATTGGACAATGAGATGATTTGGGGACAATGAAGCCACACAAAGCAAGGAACAAGGTAGCAGGAGCCTGGTTCCCAACACCACAGAGCTAGATATCAACCCTAGAGTGACCAACTATCTCTGGGCTCCTTAGTGGGTAAGAAGAATACATTTCTCTCATTTATGGCACCATTTCTGTTAATTGCAGCTGAACTTAATTCTAACAGACTCAGTGGTTCTCCAGGTTTGGAATATGTCAGACACACCTACAAAGCTAATGAAGCATATTAAAGTAGGTGATTCTGATACCTAAATTTGAGAACAAGTATACAAATATCCTGAAAGCTAGAAACAATATGTGGTGAGGGTAAAACTTGGAAAGTAGTGATTGATTAGACTCACTTTGGAAAAGTAAGTCTACTGAATAAAATATTTAGCGGTACAGTGTAGCAGTTAAAGACTTCAGTTCAGGATACACATAGACCTAGACTTAAATCCTGGACTTACCACTTACCAGCCACTAGGAACTTAACTTCTCTAAGCCAGTCTCATTTATAAAATTGGCCAGTAACAGTACTTATTGATGGAAGTATCATGAGAGTTAAATGAGATAATCTAAGACAATGCTTAGTATAGTAACCACCACATAGTAAAAGCTCAGTAAGTTTTGGCTTGGGGAAAAAAAATTGATGGTAGAATTTATGATCTGGCTTTGAATTCCATTTTAGTTACTTACTATTTAGTTCTACTCTGTCCAATGTGGAGGCCACTGACCACATATGTTACCACTTCACACTTACTAGGATGGCTATAATTTTAAAAAGATAAGAATTATTGGCTAGAATGTGGAGAAATTGGAACCTGTAGACATCGCTCTAAACATTGCATGGTTTATCACATGATACAGCAATTCTCCTAGTTTATAGCAAGAGAAATGAAAACATATATCCACACAAAACTTGTGCACAAGTTTCATAGCATTCTTATTCATAGTAGTCGAGAAGTGGGAAAAACTCAAATGTTCATCCACTGATGAACAGGTAGCCAAATATTCTATACAATGGGACATGATTTGGCAATGAAAAGGAAAGAAGTAGTGATGCATGCTACAACATGGATAAATCTTAAAAACAATATTCTAAGTGAAAGAGGCCAGTCACCAAAAAACAACCTACTGTATAATTCCATGTATATGAAAATGCCCGGAGTAGACAAATCCACAGAGATAGAAAGTAGATTAGTGGCTGTCTAGGGCTGGGGGTGGGAGGAATGGGAATGACTGCTAATAGGTACAGGGTTTCCTTTCCGGGTGATAAAGTGTTCTAAAATTAGATAGTGGCTGTGATTGCACAACTCTGGATATACCACTCTAAAAGGTTGAATATTGTGTAATGTGAATTAAAAACAAAACGTGGGGGCGCCTGGGTGGCGCAGTCGGTTAAGCGTCCGACTTCAGCCAGGTCACGATCTCGCGGTCCGAGAGTTCGAGCCCTGCGTCAGGCTCTGGGCTGATGGCTCAGAGCCTGGAGCCTGTTTCCGATTCTGTGTCTCCCTCTCTCTCTGCCCCTCCCCCATTCATGCTCTGTCTCTCTCTGTCGCAAAATAAATAAACGTTGAAAAAAAAATTTTTAAAAACAAAACGTGATGCATTCCCCCCACCAAAAAAAAAAAAAAAAACCCATTTAAGAAAACTAGCTTTGCAGGAAAGTATAAAAGGCAACATCATATAATGTGAAGAACATTGGCTGAGACTCAACACCTAGATTCTAGTCCTGCAGTCACTACTTACTACTAAGAGCAAGGCCTAGGGAAAATCTCTTTATTTCTATCTTCAGCCTCTTTATTTGTTAAAGGACAAGGGTTCCATTTCTAATATTTGGTGGCAATGGTATTTTTCCTGTTGACCCAATCGAGCAGCTGTTGTATCAGATTCTCAAGGGGCTTCATGATCCAACACATGTAAGAGCAGCTGTTTCTGACTCCAGCTCTGTATTTTCCTTATGGGAGAACATCTGATGAAAGACCTGCAGGATATCCCCAGACTACCAGGCCAGTGAAACCCCCCTTTCTCAACAGGAACTGTGTAGTATATTCCCCAAGTAATCATGCAAAAAGAGAGGGGATCATGTTCCAACTCAGTTTTGGTTCAGGCTATATCCTTCCCTTGCAGACCAAGAGGAGTGTGAGGGAGAGAAAGCACTCTTTAAGTTGCCTCTACTCAAAATTATTTTCCTTATACCATATCAAGAATAAAACAAAGAAAACAAGAAATGTTGCCAAGTACAGACTCATCACACAAAAAAATAATACAAATATGGAAGGAGATGGAACATTTGTTTCAATGCTCTAGTCTTACTGATGTGGAAATCAACAACTGGAGGTTTAAATGACTTGTTCACAGTTGCATTACCTGTAGAACTGGGAGTAGAACACCCACCTGTGGATTCTAATTCTGATGCCCTTTTCTTTGACCTCGTATAACGCATCTCAGTTGAATTTCAGAATGAGAGAGGGAAAATTAAGCCTTATGTACACTTTAGTTTCATTTAATTAAACAATCAAAATGATAAATTACAAGTGAATGCTGGGGCACCTGAGTAGCCCAGTCAATTGAGCATCTGATTCTTGATTTCAGCTCAGGTCATGATCCCAAGGTCATAGGATCAAGCCCTGGCACAGGCTCCAAGCTGAGTGTGGAGCCTGCTTGAGATTTTCTCTCTCCCTCTGCCCCTCTCCCCTGCTCATGCACTTTCTCTCTCTCTCTCTAAAATAAAAAATCTTACAAGTGAATGCTAAAGGAATTAAATATCAGTCTTTATATGAAAGAATTATTTTAATGAAATATAAGGTCAATGTTTCCAAACTCTTGTTGAAAGGTTGATATGCCTCCTGCCTCAGAACTTGGCCCTCTTCCCTTCTCTAGGCTTACTTTCTAGAAGTGATGGCTTCTAGCCATGGTGATCCCATGCTTTCTCCTCTCTTTTCTTTATAACTTATATCCAATCCATCTGGAAATCCTGTTGAGCTGATCTTCAAAATATATCAAGAATCCAAACCCTTCTCCATTATCATTGTTGCCATACTGGGCCAAGTCATCTTTCTCCCCTGGATTACTGCCATGGCCTCCCAACCATTCCCTTACTTCTGCTCTTGCTCTTTTAAACCTGATACCAATATACCAAGTAAAACAGTGCTTTGAAATGTAAGTCATACCGTGTCAAAATTTAATGCAAAACTCCAATGGCTTTCCTTAAAAGCCAAAGTCATTGGAGTGGCCTCCAATGCCCAAAAGTCCATCTCTGTTCATTCTACTCCTGCCATGGTGATCTCCTCTCTATTCCCTGAGCAAGGCAGGTATGCTTACCTGAGAGCCTTTGCTCGAACTGGTTCTTCTGCTGGGAATACTTTTCCACAGGATAAATACCGATATGTATGCAAGTTTGTAAAACTTCATTAAGAAATCACAAATGCAAAATTAGATGCAGGTTCTTGAAGGGGCCCCTGCAAGTTAGGGATCTTGAAATTGAAGCTATGCTAGCTTCATAATAAATCTACTTTTCTTTTCTCAGACGTCTGCTTGCTTGACTTCCTTGCTCCCTTCAGAATTTTTTCTAATCTTATCTTTTCAATAAGGCCTGCCATCACTTCTTTGTGTAATACTGAAACTTGTTACTCCACTCTTCTACTTTTTTTTTACCCCCATAGCACTTATTATCTCTTAACATACTATATAATTAACTTATTTGTTATACTTACTCTTCCTCCCCCATCACCCTGCTACAAATTTAAGCTCAAGGATCCCAAGTCCCTAGAACAGTCATGACACAGAGTTGATGTTCAATAAATATATGAAGAAGGAATGAATTTCTATTTTTTCACTGCCATTTTCAAAGCAATTGGAGACTCAACCAAAAAACCATTAAAACCAAAAAATGAATTCAGTAAGGTTGCAGAATACAAAATTAATATACAGAAAACTGTTTAATTTCTATACACTAATAATGAAAAATAAATTAAGAAAACAATCCCATTTAAAACTGCATCAAAAAGAATAAAATACCCAAGAATAAATTATACCAAGCAGGTGAAATCCCTGAATGCTGAAAACTATAAGACATTGTGAAATTGAAGAGAACACAAACAAATGGAAAGATATTACCACTTTCATGAAGTAGGAGAATTAATATTGTTAAAATGTCCATTCTACTTAAGGCAATTTATAGATTTGATGCAATCCCCATTAAAATACCCACAACATTTTTCACAAAATCAGAACAAATTATCCTAAAATTTGTGTGGAATCACAAAAGCAATTAACAAATTGCTAAATAACAAAAGCAATCTTGAGAACGAGCAAAACTGAAGATATCACAATCCCAGATTTCAAGATATACTACAAAGCTATGGTAATCAAAATAGTATGATACTGACACAAAACTGGACACAAAGATCAATGGAACAGAACAGAAAGCTCAGAATAAATGCACATGTAAATGGTCAATTAATCTATGGGGAAAAGACAGTTTCATTAATAAATGGTGTTGGGAAAACTAGCAGCTACATGCAAAAAAAAAAAAAAAAGAAACTAAACCACTTTTTTTATACCACACACAAGAATAAACTCAAAATGTACTAACGATCTAAATGTGAGACATGATGGCACAAAAACAGACCCATAGACCAATGGAATAGAATAGAAACCCCAGAACTAGACCCACAAACGTATGGCCAACTCATCTTTGACAAAGCAGGAAAGAACATCCAATGGAAAAAAGACAGTCTCTTTAACAAATGGTGCTGGGAGAACTGGACAGCAACATGCAGAAGGTTGAAACTAGACCACTTTCTCACACCATTCACAAAATAAACTCAAAATGGATAAAGGACCTGAATGTGAGACAGGAAACCATCAAAACCCTAGAGGAGAAAGCAGGATAAGACCCCTCTGACCTTAGCCGTAGCAATCTCTTACTCAACACATCCCCAAAGGCAAGGGAATTAAAAGCAAAAATGTATTACTGGGACCTTATGAAGATAAAAAGCTTCTGCACAGCAAAGCAAACAACCAACAAAACTAAAAGGCAACCAACGGAATGGGAAAAGATATTTGCAAATGACATATCGGACAAAGGGCTAGTATCCAAAATCTATAAAGAGCTCACCAAACTCCATACCCGAAAAACAAATAACCCAGTGAAGAAATGGGCAGAAAACATGAATAGACACTTCTCTAAAGAAGACATCCGGATGGCCAACAGGCACATGAAAAGATGCTCAACGTCGCTCCTCATCAGGGAAATACAAATCAAAACCACACTCAGATATCACCTCACGCCAGTCAGAGTGGCCAAAATGAACAAATCAGGAGACTATAGATGCTGGAGAGGATGTGGAGAAACGGGAACCCTCTTGCACTGTTGGTGGGAATGCAAATTGGTGCAGCTACTCTGGAAAACAGTGTGGAGGTTCCTCAGAAAATTAAAAATAGACCTACCCTATGACCCAGCAATAACACTGCTAGGAATTTACCCAAGGGATACAGGAGTACTGATGCATAGGGGCACTTGTACCCCAATGTTCATAGCAGCACTCTCAACAATTGCCAAATTATGGAAAGAGCCTAAATGTCCATCAACTGATGAATGGATAAAGAAATTGTGGTTTATATACACAATGGAGTACTACATGGCAATGAGAAAGAGCGAAATATGGCCCTTTGTAGCAATATGGATGGAACTGGAGAGTGTGATGCTAAGTGAAATAAGCCATACAGAGAAAGACAGATACCATATGTTTTCACTCTTATGTGGATCCTGAGAAACTTAACAGAAACCCATGGGGAGGGGAAGGAAAAAAAAAAAAAAGAGGTTAGAGTGGGAGAGAGCCAAAGCATAAGAGGCTCTTAAAAACTGAGAACAAACTGAGGGTTGATGGGGGGAGGGAGGGAGGGGAGGGTGGGTGATGGGTATTGAGGAGGGCACCTTTTGGGATGAGCACTGGGTGTTGTATGGAAACCAATTTGACAATAAATTTCATATATTGAAGAAAAATAAAATAAAAATTTTTAAAAAAGGAAAAAAAAAATAAATGTGAGACATGAAACCATAAAACTCCTAAAAGAAAACATAGGCAATAACTGTTAGACATTGACCTTAGTCACATTTTTCTGGATATGTCTCCATAGGCAAGGAAAACAAAACCAAAAAATAGACTATTGGGAGTACATCAAATCTTTGCATGGCAAAGGAAACCATCAACAAATCACAAAGACAACCTATTCAATGCAAAAGATATTTACAAATGAAATATCTGATAAGGGGTTGTTATCTAAAATATATAGAGAACATATTCAACTCAACACCAAAGAAACAAATAATCTGATTTAAAAATGGGCAGAAGACTTGAATAGATAGTTTTCCAAAGAAAACATATAGCTGGCCAAAAGACCCATGAAAAGAGGCTCAACATCACAAATCATCAGAGATATGCAAATTAAAACCACAATGAGCTATCACTTCACACTAGTCAGAATGGTTAGCATCAAAAAGACAAGAAATAGGGGTGCCTGGGTGTCTCAGCTGGTTAAGCATCTTGGTTTTGGCTTAGGTCATGATCTCATTGTTCATGGGTTCAAGCCCCGCGTCAGGCTCCACATTGAGAGTGTGAGGCCTGCTTGGAATTCTCTCTCTCTTTCTTTCTGCCCCCCATCCCCCCTTTCAAAATAAATAAACATTTTAAAAAAGATAAGAAATAATAAGTGTTGTTGAAGATATGGAAAAAAAGGAACCCTCATGCGCTATTAATGGAAATATAAATTGGTTCATCTATTATGGAAAACAGTATGGAGTTTCCTCAAAAGATTAAAAATGGAGGGGCGCCCAGGTGGCTCTGTCTGTTGAGCATCTGACTTTGGCTCAGGTCATGATTTCGCCGTTGATGAGTTTGAGCCCCGTGACAGACTGTGTGCTGACAGCTCAGAGCCTAGAGCTGCTTCGGATTCTGTGTCTCTCTGTCTCTGCCCCTCCTCCGCTCAGAGCATGACAGACTCTCTCTGTCTCAAAAATAAAATAAACATTAAAAAAATGTTTTTTTATTAAAAATGGAAATACCTACAATCCAGTAATTCCACTGGATTATTCATCCAAGAATATCTTGCTGGATATTTACCCAAGAAAACACTGATTCAAAAAGATTTATTCATGGGGCACCTGGGTGACTCAGTCAGTTAAGCATCTGACTCTTGATTTCAGCTCAGGTCATGATCTCATGGTTTGTGAGATCGTGTATCAAGCCCTGCATCAGGCTCTGCTCTGACAGCATGGAGCCTACATGGGATTCTCTCTCTCCCTCTCTCTCTGGCCCTCCCCTGCTTTCTCCCTCAAAATAAATAAACTTTAAACAAAACAAAAAAAGATATATTCATGCCTATATTGCCACATTAAGATATGGAAACAACCCAGTGTCCTTTGATGAATGAATAGATAAATAGATAATGAAGGTATGGTATGTATATAATAGAATATTATTCAGCCATGAAAAAGAATGAAAATGTGCCATTTGTGACAACATAGATGGACCCAAAGTGTATTACGCTAAATGAAATAAGCCAGACAAGGAAAAACAAATATCATATGATTTCACTTATACATGGAATCTAAAAAAAAATCAACAAAAACAGAAACAGACTCTTAAATACAGAGAACAAACCGGGAGGGGGGGAAATGGGTGAAATAGGGGAAGGGGATTAAGAGGTACAAACTTCCAGTTATAAAATAAGTAAGTCACAGTGATGAGAAGCACAGCTTAGGCAATATAGTCAATAATATTGTAATAACATTGTAAGGTGACAGATGGTAACTACATTTATTGGGATGAGCATTATGTAATGTACAGAATTGTTGAATCACTCTGTTGTACACTTGAAATTAATATAACATTGTATATCAACTAAACTTCAATTTAAAAAAATAATTTAAAAAAAAGCAATTGGAACTCCTAGACCTGGCATATGCTAGATGCTTAGTCATCATCTTAAAAGTTAAACTAATTTTAAGAAGCCATCATTACTACTATTCATCCAGTATTAAGCATGTGCCAAGCTCTTTTTCACATTCTCTTGACAATCTCACTAGGTAGGTACTATTATTCTTCCCACTGTAGAGATGAGAGAACCAAGTTTAAATACATTGCCCGTGGTTACATAGCTCAGAAATAACCAAAATGGAATCAAACCCAGGTATGTCTGATTCCAAAGACTGTGATCCTTCCATTCTGCTGGTAGCAAGTGACATTAATTGACCCAGTTTCTGTCTGGCACGGCTGATGGAAAGAGTAGGAAAAAAAACTGCATGAATTTTAGATTAATGCACAGCTTCAATAAGTACTTGCCATGGGACCCTGAGTTTCCATTTTGTCATCTGTAAAATGAGCCTCACAGAGCCTACTTTGAAGGATAAGAGAGGTTAAAAAAAAAAAAGGAAAAAAAAAAGATAGTGTTTAAGAAACAGGCTTTAATAAGCATTTAATAAATATTCCCTTCAAAGGATTTGAAAGGGTTTATAATTAAACACACATTCATAAATAGAATCTGGAGGAGCTTGCAAGCCAGTTGCTATGGGGAAGTCAGTGGCAGGGCTTTTGTGGAGCCAAGCACACAGAGTCTGAGCTCAAAAGAACAATGTAAGAGTGGGGCAGAGAAGACCTGCAAACAGCAAGGGAATGAAAGAGACACTTTCCTGAAGTTACATTTTGTCCTTGCCTCCTACAAGTTGGCTTGCTCATGTCTTTCAGTAAGACCCTGGAGTGGGTCTTTTTTCAACACTTCACTGAACAAGTGTCACAGGATACCTGAAGTTTCCTGGAATTGAGTCATCTTACACAATTTCAAATATTTGAAGTACCAAATGAAAAAGAAAACTCTAACTTCTTGTGATATTTCTGCCAAGCTTCTTTGGGAACAATAGATGAGGAAAGCCAATCTGGCAGTGCATAGTGTAGGAGAGGTTGAGCCAAAGGCTGGGAGGGTCCATAAGTGACAGGCTAGTACCCATAAGACTCCAGTGAACTTGGCTGAGGGCCTCTTCTGCTGATCCTGGCATGGGGCAAGCAGCATTGATTCACGTTATTTTATTTCACAATAAATGCTACCTGGGGACATTTTGGATATTCTTTAAATAATTTAATCTTATTGATAAGATAAATTGGCATCTGTAAAATATTATAAAAGAAAATTTTAATACCCATAAACCTATGACCTTAATATGGTAACAACTAAAAAGTATCTTGTAAATTCTGTGTTCATGTATCTAATATATGTGGCATTCTTGATTATCTAGCTCTTAATGCAGAACTCTGATAGTGAGGAATGTGGGACACCAAGATACATAGGACACCTGTCAGGATTAAGTTTAGCTGTGAGTAATAGAGCCATGGAAGATAGCAGCTTAAACAAGGTAGAATTTTATCTTCCTTTCACTTAAAAGAAACCTATAGGTGAGTACAGAAGTAGCATGGTGTTCCATGATCATCAGGGACTAGAACTCCTGCCAGCTTTCTCTGTTTGCCATCCTTGGGCTGTGGCACCCGGTAACTGCTGGAGCTCCCCCTTCTGAAGCAGCTGGAAGATGAACTGGAAGTTGAAGGCTGACCCTCTTCCTTTTAAGGAAGAATTCCTGTAATTTCCACAGTTGCATCTTTTTCCTGCTTACATTTGATGGGCCAGAACTTAGTTGCATGGCCATATCCAGCTGCAAAGGAGGCTGGGAAATGTAGTCTATCAAGGTTTTGTTACTGGGAAAGAAGGACCAATATTTACAATCTGCCTCAACTTGCTTTTGAGCTCTAAGAAACTCTGATGAACAACCGATTACCTCTGCTGTTCTGAATACTAGGTAAGAATGTTTATTTATCATATTTAATCTTCATAAAGTCAATAAAATGCCAGAGTGAGAGTCAATAGGTATACAAAATTGTGAAACAAAATGGGATGCAATAAAAGCTCAAGATATGGGTTCAAAATCTGACTCATTTTTCAACTGAGTCATCTCAGCTGACCTATGAGAGCAGATGAGTAAAATCCCAGAAAACTATTTAAAATTTTTATACTTTGAGGTAGTAATATCTGTGTGCAAATGGTTTAGTGGCAAGTTTTTTTTTCTTTAATGTTTATTTATTTATTTTGAGAGAGAGAGAGAGAGAGAGAGAGAGAGAGAGAATGAGTGGAGAAGGGGCAGAGAGGGAGAGAGGGAATCCCAAGCTGGCTTCACACTCTCTGCTCCAAGCCCAACGCAGGGCTGGATCTCACAAACCATGAAATCATGACCTGAGCCAAAATTGAGAGTTGGATGTTTAGCCAACTGAGCCACCCAGGCGTCCCTAATGGTAGGTTTTTTAAAAAAATAATTGTGTCATATATGTATATGATTTTTCAAAGATATTTATATGTTTAAGAAAATGTGATTAAATTCTTAAGTCTGATCTATTAGAAAATTGTTTAAACTCTCAAAGATTTTGTCTGTGAGATTTATAAGTCTGCATTATTAAGTGAGAGAATCAGATGCAGTAAACTCATTAATTGTGGTTTGAAATGTCTAAAGAAAATCTGATTAATTGTGTACGAGGTATTTACTGTTTAAAAAATTCTCATTCATTAAATTTATGAATGAATTGAACATCAATCAAAGAGTGAGTGAAAGGTGTTCCATTTGATTTATAAAAACATATGATCTGACATACAGTAGCGTAAAAATACAACATAAAAATAATATCTTCGTGGGGCACCTGGGTGACTCAGTCCGTTAAGCATCTGACTTTGGCTCAGGTCATGATCTCGTGGTTTACAGGTTCAAGCCCTGCATTGGGCTCTGTACTGACAGCTCAGAGCCTGGAACCTGCTTTGGATTCTGTGCCTCCCTCTCTCTCTCTGCCCCTCCCCCGCTCACACTCTGACTCACTCTCTCTCTCAAAAATAAACATTAAAAAATTAAAAAAAAAATCTTTGTATTATGTTTCATGGCCTAAAAGACATGAGCTTTACAAATGAAAACCTTTAACATAATAGATATTAATTAAAAAACAAGTAATTGGGAGTGCTCCTTTCAACACAGAAGCTCTCTCGGTCATTAAAAACTCACCAACAGGGCTGGCTCCTGGATGGCTCAGTCCATTAAGTGTCTGACTCTTGATTTCGGCTCAGGTCATGATCTCACAGTTTGTGAGTTTGAGCCTGAGTTGGGCTCTGCGCTGAGAGAGCAGAGCCTGTTTGGGATTCTCTCTCTGCCACTTCCCTGTTCATGTGCATATTCTCTCTCTCAAACTAAATTAATAAATGTAAAAATAATAATAATAATAAATAATAAATAAATAAAAAGCCACCAACAGGCATTATTTCCCCGATTTCACAGATGAAGAAATTAAGCCCCAGAGTAGTTATTTTCCTTTCCAGAGTTCCCCAGAGTAGTGAATCACAGAGCTGGGATTCCCACTGAACTTTCCCCACCATTCCTCAGGTAAGCCTAAATTCTGTTGCTAGAAGGGAGCTCTGGGCCCTTCTGGCTCAGCAGCAGCTAGGAAGCTGAGGTTCAGGTAAACCGTGTTTCGCCCTGGTTACCATTGAGACACCCTGGCTAAGCACCTCTGCAGTGAGAGCTCCAAGGGCCCCTTGCATGAGTGATAAAAACAAAAGCTATAATTGTGTTTTCAATTAATTTGTTTTAATTGAAAATTTAACATATACACATAACAAAAAGGTCCAGTAAAAAATTTTAAGTACAAAACAGCATGTTAAAAGTTGTTTTTTATTTCTAATTTTTTTAAAACACTTATTTATTTTTGAGAGACAGAGAAAGACAAAGCACAAGCAGGGGAAGGACAGAGAGAGGGAGACACAGAATCTGAAGCAGGCTCCAGGCTCTGAGCTGTCAGCACGGAACCTAATGCGGGGCTCAAACCCACAAACTGCGAGATGATGACCTGAGCCAAAGTCAGATGCTTGACCAACTGAGCCACCCAGGCACTCTGTAAGTTGTTCTACTTTTCCTTACTTCAGAACCCATTAGATCCCTAGAGGCAAGCACTGTAAGTCATTTCTTGTGCATCTTTCCAGAAATCTTCCATGTATATGCCAGTACATTCGTAGTGAGGTGTACATACATCTCCTCCTTAAACTTTTAACTGAATGCTTTCACCATACTGCTCGAATTTTTTTAGCCAGGTATATGTTACTTTCTCAAAACCAAATACGAAATTTTGCTCAGTTTATTCAGTTGGGTAGGAAAGCAGTGTTCAAACTCTTTCTTAGATCGCAAGACTTGTGCACTATTTTTGGAGATTCTCTCAGCACACCTGGAATCACATCACTGCTAACTGAAGTGCTTGTTGACAAGACCATTCCCAGAATGACAAGTGCTGTGACTGAGGCACTTGTGCTTGAATGTGCCTTTGAGACAGTTTATCTGTGATTTTTCATCCTTCTCTCCCTGGTTCCCAGTTCTCAGCACACAGTTGAATTACTGCTGAAGGCTGGGATGTCTCAGCATCACCATCAATTAGCCTCATCCACAATGGGCTCCTCGATGTTTCCCCAATATGTCAAGCTCATTGCCATCATTTCAAAGTCTTTGCCTTTTCAGGTAACTCTGCCTGAAATGCTCCTCTTCTAGATATCTCCTTGTTCTACAACCTTAATACACTCAGGTCTCAGGTATCTCTTCCTCAGAGAGATTGGTCTGACCAGCCTACTCAAAATGGTGCTTGCTCATCATTGAATGCCCCTTACCCTGCTTTCCTTTCCTTCTTTGCTTTTATCAGCACCCACAATATTATACAATTATTAATTTCTTCTATTATGATCTAGCTCCCCTGACAAGAATGTAATCTCTAAGGGTTTGGGGCCTTTATTTTTTAGTTGACAGTTGTATTCCCAGAACCTAGAATAGTGCCTGACACATACTAAAATACTTAAAAAGTAATTGTCAAATGGATGGGCAGATAAATGAAACAGATTTGATTGCCTGGGAATAGACCCTCTTATTTAATAAGGGAGGCTTCACAAATAAATGGGATGAATGGATTAGTCAATAAAGGTTATAGAGAAAGCTGCCTAGCCTTTCTCTTTTAGTGAATAAATATACTACCATCATATAACTAACTAATGTGTCCAGGTGGATTTAAAATGTGGATAATTTAGAGCAAATCCTTAAAAAAAAAAGAACCCTAAAAATATGGCTGATTTTTTTCCCCCTGATTTCTCACTGGGAAAGAACTTTCCACACAGTGAAAAAATAACAAATAAAAAGATCAATACATTCGAATTCACAAACACTTAATTTCTTTAGAAAAGTTACAGCACTAAGTATTTTTGTTTTGTCACTTCTCAGAGAAATGCAAATTAATACCACAATAAATTACCACTACACATCGACTATAATGACTAAAAAAACAAATTAACAAAAGCAGAACTGGCAAAACCAAGGAGCAGCAAAGATGTGGAGCAATTGGGGCTCCTGAGTGGCTTGGTCGGTTAAGCATCCAACTCTTGATTTCAGCTCACGTCATAATCTCACGGTTCATGGGTTCGAGCCCTGCATTGGGCTCTGTGCTGACAGCTCAGAGCCTGCTTCAGATCCTCGGTCTCCCTCTCTTTCTGCCCCTTCCCCTCTCTCTCTCTCTCTCTCTCTCTCTCAGAAATAAACATTTTAAAAAATAATTAAAAAATAAAAAATAAGTTTTTAAAAAGCTGTGAAACAACTGAAATTTTCTTATGGTCTTGGCAGGGATACAAAATGGTAGAGCCATTTTAGAAAATAATTTGGCAGTTTCTTATGAAGTCAAATATATACTTGTGATAGAATCCAGAGATTCCACTTTGAGGTATTTGCCGAAGAGAGATGAAAATTTATGTTCAAAAACTTGTATGTAAATGTTTAGTGGCTTTATTCATTATTGAGAAAACTGGAAATAACCCAAATGTGCTTCAAGTAGTATATAGATAAACAAAATGCGGGATTCCATATACAATAGAATACTACTCAGTAATAAAAAAAGGAACAAAGTTCCGACAAACACAATAACATGGTTGAATTTCTCAAATGCTTTATGCTAGTTGGAAGAAGCAAGACTCAAAAGGCTATATTCTGTATCATGTCATTTATATGACATTGTGGAAAAGCAAAACTAGGCACAGAAAAAAGATGGGTGGTTGCCAGATGATGGAGAAGGGAGAAGAGTTAACTACATAAAGACAAGGGGAAACTTTTTAGAAGTGGTGGAAATATTCTATATTTGATTTCAATGCTGGTTACCCGACTGTATGTGTTTATGGAAATTCATAGAACTTCACGCTAAAAAGGGCAGATTTTACTATACATAAAATACACCACAATAAACTTGACTTTAAAAAAAAGAATAAAATTAAAAGATACGCAAGCTGAAAAATATTTTTTAAAGCATGATAAAGTATTTATATTGTTAATACATAAATAGTACATGACATTGATGAGAGAAACGCTAATTGCTACGTAGCAAAGGAAATAATGTTTGTTCTAAGTAATAATCAAAATTAAAGCTCATTGAGATAGCATTTCTCACGCTTATTCTCCCTCCATTGCCTGTTTTGAAAGGTTAATACAGAATGTTGGTAACAGTGTGAAGGGCTATAGATGCTCAATCAATTTGGGGAAGAGTGTAAATTGGTTCAAGTCTTCCTGGGAAGCAGTCTGGCAAATCTATATCAAGAGATCAAGAAGTGTTCCTACTTTTTGTCCCAGTAATTTTACCTCTGGGAATGTATCCTCGGGAAATAAACCAAGCTGTGAGAATCGTTTGATGTGTAAAGATGGTTGGTACAAATTATTTACAGTGGTAAAAGCTGGGAACAACCTAAGTGGCTACATTAAGATAATAGTAAAAAAAAATTTGTTTTATTCATATGAAGAAATAGTATAAGGCAGCCATTGAGAATGATGTTTCCGAAGATGTTTTAATACTAGAAAAAGTTATGAAATGACATTAAGAATACAGAATAGTGTAAAAAGTATGATCTCAACTGTATAAAAGTAGCCATATATAAGAAAAGTTCAAGAGGACATTTAGCTAACATGTTGATCATAATTATCTGTCGTGGCTTGTTTTATTATTGGCTTCTGTGTTTTCTTGAAAATACTCCAAGGAATGTTATTGTGAAAGAAGTATTTTAAGGCTAAGAGGCCTCAGCAGATGTCCCTGATTTGGGGTTCCGGACCACTGGTGTTACTGTTCCACAGAAACATACCATCGCGAAAAACTATATTTGTGGGGGTTTTCTCCAAAAACCAGAGCCACAACATTTTGAAATAAAATACAATACTGTAATGCTTGGAATATACTAAAGGTTTTCTCAGAAATTAAATTGTGGCTTAGTTTATACTTCTATAGTTAAAGTTCACAGTTAAAAAAATTTTTTTAATGTTTATTTATTTTTGAGAGAGAGAGAGAGAGAGAGAGAAAACGAGCGAGTGGGGGAGGGGCAGAGAGCAAGGGAGACACAGCATCCGAAGCAGGCTCCAGGTTCTGAGCTGACAGCACAGAGCCTGACGCTGGGGCTCCAACTCGTAAACCATGAGATCATGACCTGAGCCGAAGTCCAATGCTTAAACAACTGAGCCACCCAGGTGCCCCCAAAGTTCACTCTTTAAATCCGAGGTTCGAGATCGAAAATCTCACTGTCCAATATAGTAGCCACTAGTCACATGTGGCTGTTGAGCACTGTAACTGTGGGCAGTCCTAACTGAGAGGTGCTGCAAGTGTGAAATAGACACCAGATTTTGAAGACTTTAAATGAAAAGAATATAAAATATGCTGTTAATAATTTTTATATTGGTTACATGTTGAAATGGTATGTCGTGTGTATATATAGGTTAAATGTGTTAAAATTAATTTTAACTGTTTCTTGGGGGGGTGTGGGGAGGTGTAATTGATCTTGTTACTATTACTTGTTCCTTTTTAATTTCTTACAGTAGCCACCAGGAAATTTTAGGTTATATATATGGCCCATATTATATTTCTATTGGGCAGGCTGCTTTAAAATTTGTTCTTAGGGTGCCCAGGTGGCTCAGTCAGTTTAGCATCCAACTCTTGATTTCACCTCAGGTCATGAGGAGTGGTGGAATCGAGCCCCATGTCAGGCTCTGCACTGAGCATGGAACCTGCCTGAGATTCTCTCTCTCTCTCTCTCTCTCTCTCTCTCTCTCTCTCTTTTTCTTTCTCTCTCCCCCCCTTCTCTCCTGCTCATGCTCTTTCTTTCTCTAAAATAAAATAAAATAAAATAAAATAAAATAAATTTGTTCTCAAGCTAGCATTTAAGCCTCATGTTTTCACATGAATAAACAAACATGAATGAACCCTGCCTCATTCTCATTATAAAATAAATGCTATTTTCTGCTGCACTTTTCTGCCACCGTTTCCTCAGCCTGCAGTAACTTTCTCTCCTTTAACTCATATTTCAGTCCTATTCATCCTTAGGCCCAACTAAAACACTGCCTATCAGTGAAGCTCTCTTCATTTATCAGGGACCCTACTCAGCCGCATGCAGTAGAAAGCACAGCCTGATACCTCAGGTAAGTGCCCCTCTCTCCCATTTATCTAGAGGAGGCCAGTCCCCCACTGGGGCAGCAGTGCCCTGACATCAGCAACCTCCAGGCTTTTCCTGCCTGTTTCACCATCCTTGGTGTGGGGCTCCCCTATTCACAGTCACTTCGTAGTCACAAGGTGGCCAATTCACCTCCAGCTGTAAACTGCATTCCAGATAGGGAGAAGAAAAAGAAAGTAATAAGAAGGAAAGGAGACATCTATGATGGGAACGCAGACTTTTCCGGAAATCCAGCAAACTTTCACTTGAATCTCATTGACCAGTATTGTGTCAAATAGCACGGTTTGTAAGAGACAGAGGGAAATGTAGTTCTTTTTGATTTTGCTGTTGGTGGTGGTGGTTTTGGTTCTGGTTTTCGTTTTTGTCGTACATCATGCTATGAGGATATATTAGTAAGGAAAAGGGAACTGGTAAAGCCTGCCCACATCTTAGATTTTACTGCTCAAATTTATTTCCCTGAATCGCACCAGATACACATTGAAAATTTATGCCATTTTTCTCCCCCCCCCTTCCTAGCTTTCAGGGGGACTCTAGTCCTATAAACATAGTTTTTCTTTAGTCAAAGAACACAAAAGCTTACCACACTCTTGTATTTTCTTGATTACCATCATATTCCATATTGTTTCCGGGGTGTTTTCATTCATTAAGCACAATGCCTAGAGTCTAAGAGCATTTTACCACTTCCGCCCCCCCGCCCACCCCGGGGCCTGGATATTTGAAACCCGAAACGATTGTATTGGTTTCTAAATGCACAAAAAAATGGTGATGTCCAAATTCATGAAATATTTAGGTGAATGTCTATAAAACATATAGCCATATCAAATACATTAATTGTTATGTTTGGTATTCATTAAAATGTTATTGTGTTTGAAATATATTTGCAGATTATGGTCTTACTTTCCTGTGCATGCATCCCGATTATACAGAAATCATAGACAACCAGAAACTAAATTATTTTCTCCTAACTTGAATGGACATTACAATCGCCTCCCCATATCCTTTCCAGCTAGCTTATAGCTCCAAGCCTTTTATAGTACCTATAATTCTAGGTGAGTGTTGGAGTTAGGAATGGAGAGGTCTAAGCCATTCAGGACAATGAAATATGAGTATGTGTGTGCCAGGGAAGCTCAGTGTTCTCGTTAGTGCCAACCTCATTAGAAATAAATAGCCTATTTAAGGTTTCAGAATTGTGCAGACTTCATACTCTCACTCCCTAGTTTCTTTGAAGAACACTGAGGCTCATGGATTTAGGTAATGCATTCAAAGTTTGCTGCATTGGTTTGCGAGGGCTGCCATAGTAAAATACCACAGCCTGGGCAGTTTAAACAACAGAAACTTCTCTTTAGACAGTTCTGGAAGCTGGAAGTCCAAAATCAAAGTCCAATCAACAAGCTTGGTCTCTTCTGAGATCTGTCTCCTTGGCTTGCAGATGGCTTCCTTCTTTCAGGGAACTCACATGGCCTTTCTTCTGTGCTTATGCCCCTCTGATATCTCTCTCTGCATCCAGATTTCCTCTTATAAGGGCACCGTTACAATTGGATTAAGGCCCACCCTAATGGCTTCATTTTAACTTACCTGTTTAAAGGCCCTGTATCCAAACACAGTCACATTTTCAGGTATTAGGCTTTAGTGTTTCAGCATATGAATTTGGGGGAGGGGGACACAGTTTGTCCATAATAGTTGCACTGTACTTTCTTATCACAATGCTAGAGATCAGACTAAGACACCACATTTCCTGATTCCCAACTGCACTTTCTTACTACACTGAATTGAATTTCTGTGTAATATCAGTGTGGATTATGATGAAAATTTTTAGAAGAAATTAAGGTAGTATTTAGAAGGAGGTGGAGGCGAAGGTTCATCAGTAGTAAAGCTGGAAGAAATTTGGAAGAAATGCCAAAAAGCCTGTCTGAACTATCAGTTCTAGAACCCAATTCTATAGGTAGGGCATTAATCCAGAAAACTGGAACTTATCTACACTATCCAATAATAGATGGGTAAATTATGGTGTATCTATCCATTTGGAAGAATATGTAGCCTTAAAAATTATGTAATATATATATATATATATATATATATATGCATTTCTTAACATGAAAATACAAGCATGACAAAATTTTAAACATTAAAAAATAGATTATATAACTATATAATCTGGTTTCAAAACATGCATATATGTATATATGCAATTGTTAGCATATATAATAGCTAAAATTTTAGCATACTTTATAGCATAAAACTATTAGTACTGAATACTTGGATTATGAAAAATAACTTTTTCCTCTTTGGTTATGGTTTTCCTAAAAATTTTTAAATAAATCTGGAAAGTTTGTATATTGGATACTGACAAGGTCTCCATATCAAGTGATTGAATGTGGAGATTTTGTTTTCTTTGCCTGATCAAGCCAGCAGCAATAAGCAGCAAAGTAGGCGAACTTTGGGCACAAAAACTGCAAACCAGCTGTTGCCCTGATGGTTCCCCCTCCATTCAAAGCAGAATTCTTATTTCAGGAGGTATCTTTCCTGCTTTTCCTTAGGGGCTTGGCATCCTGCCTGACCCCCACCTCTATGTCAAAGAAGTTATTAAACTTATTTTATTTTGTACTTCCTTCCACCTTTTCCAGCCGCTGTGGGGAGCAAAGCCCATCCTTCCTTTGCCCATTTTGAAGGCAAAGGCTATGAGCAGCATAAGCCTGGAGAACCTGCCTTTGGAACTTGACCATGAGTGGCGAACAGCCAAGACATCTATCTGCACACGGAGCCCACGGAACTACTAAGCACATGCAGGCCAGCCCAGCTGGGCTCCCTCCTCATACCTAGTGAAATGATTAGTCTCAGGAGCAAGCCCGTTTCCTTGCTTACTCCCAACCCTGAGCACATATACTTTCTTCTGGCGATAGTCTTTTAGTTGTCACGTGATCAGCAAGAACCATAGTACAGACAGAGTGTTCCATCCTTAACATCCATTCTGGGAGAAGGAGCATTAGAGAGGCTGGATATTGCCTCATTTCAGGCACCGGCTGCACATTTAGAGAAGGGCCCTGCACTTGGCTTATGTTCTGAAGCTTGCTGGAATTGTTTAATGACCACTCTCTGCTAACTTTTGCCTCCTGGAATTTTCCTCTTGGATAGCTGAGGCTAGAAAACAAGTCATTACATTCCCTGTGTGATGGAAGAGTGATACCAGAATGGATCTATTTATCAATTTATCAATTCTCCTTATTTCCTCTTCCCTCTCAAAGCCTTAGTCTCTAACTCACCAGCACTAAGCAGAAGGGGGAAGTGGCAGGGCACTGGGAGGAAAGGTGGCCCCCATAGGAATGATTGTAATTTGGAAACTGGACAGAAGAATTGCCAGCTATTATACTTTTTTTAAATTTTTTTTAATGTTTATTTATTTTTGAGACAGAGAGAGAGAGAGCATGAATAGGGGAGGGTCAGAGAGAGGAAGACACAGAATCCAAAACAGTCTCCAGGCTCTGAGCTGCCAGCACAGAGCCCGACGTGGGACTCGAACTCACAGACCGCGAGATCATGACCTGAGCCGAAGTCGGCCGCTCAACCGACTGAGCCACCCAGGCGCCCCTATTATACATGTTTTACCTACGGTTTTAGAATAAGCAAAGTAAAAGTTAAAAAAAAAAAGTGACTATTTTTTTTTCTCGAACTTTGGGAAACCAAGTGATAAAATAGCAGAGTAATGCCAATGAAACTTTCTCTGAAGCACTGATAAGCTTAACGCTAATTGCAGATTCCAGGAAGATTCTATTTGATTTTTAGTGCCTTCACTGTTGCCAATTTTGCTTATCAAGAAGTGAGATAAATGGAGGCAATGAAACAGATTAAGTAAATTCTTGTGTGGGAAAAGTCTGAGTTCTCATATGCTTTCAGTTAGTTTAGTCTCTTGATTATATTGACTGATACTAGCATCTTGTTTTCATAAGTGGACAGTGTTACAATATATTTCTATCAGCAATTAGGAATTACAATGTAAATGCCAGATCAGTAGTATAGAAATTAAGTACAGATTTGCCCTAAGGCAACCTTACTTTTATTGGTCGACAGCATCGTGAGTAGTAAAAAAAAGATTGCTTGAAATATAATTATGTGAATGGAAGCCATTGATATGTGATTCAAATAGATCCTGTGTAGGAAAATAAATCTATTGTCATCTATTTATTTAATTTTCAGTCTCCTATGGGGGCCGGGGTTGGGGGGGGGCATCTAGGAACTTCACAGAATGAAGATTATACAATCAATATAAATTTATCCTTCTGTGTGGGATACCGTTCTGGTCACCCCCTATTAACCTCATTGTTGAAGGAGGGATTCCACACCCTAACGGATGAGATTGACAACAGTTATTAGTCATATTCATTCACAGCCTGTAGGAGGATATCACACACCATGCAGGGTCACAAGGGGACTGTACTTGGGAGCTGACTAAACCAGCAGGAGCTGTGGGAGGCAGGCTAAGAAGAGGGTGGGGTGCTTTCTGGTTCCCATGAGAGAATGTGATTGGCTTGTTTGAACAATTTCATAGGCTGACAGAAAGTAAGATACATTAGATTGAGGCCCAGGTGGAGTGTAGCTGGTCCAGCTGTTAGGGGAACCAGCCAAGTGGGGAGACTTTCCTCCCTGATGGGGGGCATACCTGTCCAAAGCAGAATTCATGGCTAAGCCTCTGGGGCCCCAGGAGGCTCCAATGTCCAGGCCACATGTGAAATTGAGGCCTTATGCTACAGGTACAAAAGAAGAATAGGACATGGTTCCCGACTGCAAAGAGCTCGAATTTTCCAGGCAGAGGTAGAAGCGGGGGTGGAGGTGTGGGAGTGTTAAGCTATTCTAAACGGTTCTGACCAAGCCCAAGCCCAGGAGGACCTCTGAGCATATAGAGGGAACTGGGTACAATAATTAGAACAGAGTTTGTAAAAACATGGTGCTTAGCTAGAACTACAAAGGTAGATAGGATGCATGGTTAGGGGGAACCAAGTAGGGGACATATCAGAAAAAGAACGACGTGGTAAACTTCTTTGTTATGTTTCAAGAACACCCAGTTCCTTTACTCAGCATATACTTTTGGAGGGCCTACTCAGGGCACAGACTACCCAGGGTAGAGGGTAAAAAAGAAGCTAGCTCTAAGGACAGCATGGGCCTTTGCCTGTTGGGCTGTCTTGTCTGAGTTGGGGGCGAACTATCGGGCAGAGGCATCCCAGGAAGGCATTTGGCTGAGGCCACATTCACTGAGGGCCGCAAGTATGGATTTTGGACACAATCTCCAATGTGGTAAAATAACCACAGAAATACACCAAAGGGAGGAAAAAACGATTTCGTCTGTAATTTTAGGTAAACATTTATGTTTTACTACATCAGAACCATTAGAAAAATGGAAGTGGTCCAGGTGTCCCTTGCCTCCAGGGAGGCCCTGCTAGCCAGATTGCTCCCTGTGCCCCCCATCCCCTCACAGTCTGTTGGCTCTTCAGGGCTCGCCTCTGGAGTCCCTCCCCTTCAGTCCATGCAGAGCATTCCCGTCTCAGCACCCCTGGAGTAATCTGGGCTCATTCTCTCCTGCGGAGCAGTTGGTACTTAATGCTCCAGCCAGCTGAGCTACTCAGCAAGTACAGGCAGGCTCGAACAGAGAAAGAAGCCTCTCAATTGCTGAAGGGAGCGCTCTGTTCTTTCCAGAACAGGGCAGTCATTTTCGGGTTGTCCAGTACGAGTGTGTACCTCCTAAGATATTTATCGGGGACTTACCTCACGTCTTGTGCTTGGCAACCACAGCACATAGATGCATACCAACACGTCCTCAGGTTTGTTCTAATTTTATACCCCAAATGCCCTCTGAGGGAAAAGATGCAGGGGTGTTCTTTGGCTCCGGGAAATTTATTATGACTTACCTTTCTCTTCCTTAAAGAATGACGAAAACGCTATGTATCCTTTGTTTATGATACACCAAATAGGTTAGCTGGTAAGATATGAAGAGAAAGAAACCTCACCATCTTTTCAGGAATCAACAATGACAACAGCATAAAACTTTAGAAAGAGAGAAGGAAAAAACCTTTCGTGGATACAATCATCCCAGTTGGCAGCAACAAAATCCAAAAGCTGTAATACCAACTGGCTAAAATTCTCATGGCAAGAAATGAATTCGTCTCAAAATAAATGGATGTACAGATGAGCCCAAAGTGAATGGTTTGGTTTTTGTTGGGGGGTGGGGGGTAGATGTGTGCAAACATCACATTAGCCCTTCTGAGAACTGTTTGCAGATTTTAAAGACCACTATGACCACTTTCACAATGACTCCATGGGTGATGATGTTCTCAGATCTGGACATCAGGAAATCCTTAAGTATGTATTAAATCAGTTAGAAGGAAGCCATGCTGACTCTAAATGCAACTATGAGTTCAGATGACACCTTAGTAGGAAAACAAAACATCCAAAGTCTGTTAAAGAGTCACTAAAGCATATAATGTCCTGGAACAGGGAATCATTGTACTGTACATTCTTGCAGGAGGTGTAACATTTCAGATATGTTCTTTCAGACTGGAGGTTATTTGGAAAATGAGTGTATGAGAGTCATAAGACTGAGACAAATCAGCACTCACATCCTGAAGAAATTCTGACTTCATCTTTGGCCTGTGGTTTTCTTTGGACCCCTGAGTTGCTTTTGAACCATAATGCATACTTTAAAACAACCAAAGGGGCTCTCCCATGAAGCTTGGGGAGGTATAAATGTGAGGTTACAGGATATTAGACACTGAAGTAATGTGGGCATTGCTAAAACACTAGTTTCCGCCCTGGACCGATTAGCGCCATTGCTTTGCTCCCGATGGGCTCAGTGAGCTTTTGATCAGGAAGGTTCTTGCACCCTGGCACACTCTACAAGGCCTGGGAGGTACGATAGTTTCTCTGTTCACTTTCACCCATAAAAATGTACTGTCTGGAATCCAAGGTAGCTAAGTGATAAAGTAATCACATGAACAAACGCAAACATAACTTCATCTTGGTTTACACTCGGGCTGCCTCATCATCTAACTTAGCCTCTGTACAGTTTTCCAGGTCCACCTCAGGGCCAGGACTAAGGTGAGGTAAGTGAGGCACTTCCTCTGGGCACAAACTTTAAAAGGATGATGCCAGAAAAATTGAGCAATCAAGATGAATGATACTTTAATGCAATGTTTTAAAAACCAAATTGACAAACCATAGCTCACAGGCCAGCTGCCTATTTTTGTAAATAAAGTTTTATCGGAACCAGGGCCAGGATCAGGGCAAAATGAGTGAGGCAGGATAATGCAAATGCAGCATCAGATCCTGTCTATATTTCAATTTTTATTGCTTATCATGGATTTTGTTTTTGCATTAATCCTGTTTTCTAAAAATTTTGCTATATATCTAAATTCCAACCTATCTCCCCTCCTGTCGGTCCTGGCAGTGATCAAGTTATGCTGGATTAAGAGCATCAGGTGGTGCCTATGAGCAAAACTGACCACACCTCCCTGGTGTTTTCTTTCTTCTTTCTCTAGGGAGGTGATCAATCTTGTACCTTGTTCTATTGTCCTGTCTTTCCCAGCTAGCAGTTGGGTTAATACGGCCACCGAGGGTCATTTTCTTATTCATACATATGTAGTTATTTTTCAGTAATCTTTCTTCCTCTCTTCAAGTTATCAGGGTGAATTTTGACTTAAAATATTTTAAAAACAACTCACCTGCAAGTGAAAGAAAGCAAAGTAAAAAACCTGAGGGGGTGCAGGGGGAACAACCCTTCATCAACAGGGTGACCTTGGGCAAGTTCCTTGGCTTTGACGGAGCTTGCTGTCTCCATTGGCAAAGTAGGTGGGCTCCACTGACTGATCTTTAGCTTTTCTTCCAGCTGTACAAATTCTGGATCAGGCGTTATGCTATCTGAAGTGCTAAAGGTCTTGAGAGTACCCGAAGGTTTAGGTAATCCATTTGCAAACTAAGTACTTGCATGTCACATGCATGTGCACATACACATGCAAATTAATTTTTTAAATTAGAGTATTACATTGTTGAAATATATTTGTTTGAAATCTAAATATCTGACTTATTTAACGGCCACACATGGCTACTTTAGCGTGTCTGATGAAAAATTCAGAAGCATACCTGAAGCAGCTTACATCAGAAGATAACCCAGATTACTGACATAATGCTATCACGTGTATATGTATTTTTTAAAATGTTTTATTGATTTATTTTGAGAGAGAGGGAGAGCACACGTGCGCACATGAGCAGGGGAGGAGCAGAGAGAGAGAAAGAGAGAATCCTGAGCAGGCTCCGCACTGCCAGCGCAGAACCTGATGTGGGGCTCGATCCCCCGACCCTGGGACTGTGACCTAAGCCAAAATCAAGAGTCAGTCACTCAACTGACTGAGCCATCCAGGGACCCCTTTATTAAAAATGTTTATTGAGGCGTGCCTGGGTGGCTCAGTCAGTTGAGCGTCTGACTCTTGATTTTGGCTCAGGTCATGATCCCAGGGCTGCATCTGGCTCTGCACCGAGCGTGGAGCCTACTTAAGATTCTCTCTCTCTCTCTCTCTCTCTCTCTCTCTCTCTCCCTCTGCCCTCCTCCGCACACGCGTAAGTGCTCGCTCTCTGTCTCAAAAATGTTTATTGAATATGTAGGAAGAGCTCGACACAAATATTAAAAATTAAAAGACTTGCAGCTATGATGCAGACACATTAAATATCATCTATGTTCAATTCAGTTTTTTAAAAATGCTGACCTTCTTCAACGTTTAATTGTTATACGGAAAATTCCTTGCATCTTGACAGCATGCCTGCATGAGAATGTGCAAATTATACACACTCCCCATGGAAATGACCCTGTGACCACTGCATTTTATTTAGGTCAGTGTGGACAGCAGTGACGACCTCCTCCTCCTCTATGCAAATGCCGCTAAGAGAAGAAAACTGTGACCGTGATGGGAGCTGGGGGTGGGGAAGCAGGAGAAGCTGAGAAGGGCAGCGAGCCAGGAAGGCCTGCCCTGGGAGCCCACAGTGGCTCAGCAGCCACAGAGAAGCCATTTTTGAATTGTCTGCATGCCTGGTGTGGCAGGCGGATCCACATAGCACCGCCTCCTTCCCCAACCCCAAGGGTGGATGCTTTGTATTTACAGAAAGTGTGCCCTCACCAAGTTGATAGAAACAGAATTAGTTTTCTTGCGTGAGGACTATTGAAGGTGATCTTCTCTCCCTGCTTTCTGTTTTGCCCAGCTGCAGTTCTCTCTCTACGCAGAGTGATGCTGACTGAGCTTTCAACACTCCGAACTGATCAGGTCGCTTCTTCAAGAGGCCCCTGGGCTTACTGAATAAAGGGCAAGCCCTCAGCTTGAAGTACAAGCCCTGCTGTAAGCTGGTGCCTGCCTTCAGCTCAGGCTGCCGATCCCACCACGTATTTGCAGCTCAACAGTCTTCTATGTACGTGCTTTTTATTTCATTTTCTTTTTTATTAAGGTATAACATGCATAAAGTGAACTAATCACAAGTGCACAACCTTATGATGTGTACACATTTATATAGCTGTGTGTAACCATACCTAGGGGAAGACACGAAACATTTTCCCCACTCCGTAAGTTTCCCTTGTGCCCCTTCCTAGTCTAGGAATAGGTTTGGCCTATTCTTAAACTCTACATGAAAAAAAACTATACAGTATGTCTACCTCCTTTCACATAAATAAATGCCTGTGAAATTCATCCATGTTGTATGTGTATTTAGTTCATTTTTTCCTTGCTGAGTAGTATTCCACTATATGAATGTATCACTATCCATTCAATTGCTTCTTCTCAAATTCCTCTTATGGCATTTAGTATAGTAGAAGGTTTGAAGAAAAAGGCACACGGAGGCCTAGCCACTGCCTGGGATGCAGTTTCCTGAGGCCTCACGTAGAATCTGATCTTTAGGCCTGTAGCCCCAACAGTCTGCATTGTGAACTATGCAGAGTGACCCAGAGCAACTACGTCCTCAAGACTTGGTTAGAAAGTCAGCACCCATTTATTTATTTACGGTAAGAAATTCAGTTGTCATATGTTCAGGTGGATACATTTCATATATTTTTTAAATGGTTCTGTAATATTTATGTAGCCTTTCTTCCAAGATGCAAGGAACCATGAATACATTTAAATAACGAGTTGCCACAACATCCTGGTAAATACACTGTCGGGATTTACAAATGAAGAACTGGGGACAAATGGAGGAACGAAACCTACCAAAGGCAAACTTAGAAGGAAAATACCATCAACTTTAACCGGGTCTCTGCTCTGTTTTCTTCAAGCCCAAGAGGCAGGGCAGCCGAGGGGTCAAGGCCACAGACTCTGGGGCCAGAGGGTATGGGTTTAAGTCCGTGCTCTGCTCCTACCTCTGTGACGTTGGGCGAGATACATTGCCGCTGTCTCAGCTATGCCACCTGGAAGAACCGGACGATAATAGGAATTCAATAAGCTGACTCAGGCAGAGTGATCTGAAAAATGCTGGCGGGCAGCAAGCACTTAAAACGTGTTAAAACTGCCAGCTGTTATTATTGTCTTGCGTCCTGTAGTCACTTTCCTCGTTCTCAGAAAATGAGGTCACATTTAGGCATTACTAACTACTAAGGCCTCAGTTTGAAGTCACGATGATGAAATGCTCATTTTTAAGCACCTGAGGGGCAGGTATTTCCAGAGAAGAATCAGCGTTTGGCTATATGCAACACATACTCTTTTGTGGCAACTATGAGGAGATTTAAAAAGAAAAAAAAAAAAAAAAAAAAAGACCAAACATTAGTCAAAGCATCCCAAGGTTCTTAAGTTATTATAAATAACTATCCCAAGGTGGTTAAAATGTTTTGAACAAATATATTGTGTTAGGGACAGTGCTTTGTATATCTGTTCTGTTTTTGCTTTTTATAATACAGTTTTAGAAACGCAGGGGATCTGAAGCCTTCTTAAAGTTGAGGCCTCTTCTGAGATGTTGCTACGGCAAGTTCACGGTCCGGGATTGCTAATTAAAGTGAATTCTACTTATTGTGCCTAAAGTAGGTCCTAATGAGGTGAGAAACTGCAGTAAAATAATTAAAGATTGAAAATACCTTCTCTGAACAAAAACAAAATCAGGGAGGCTTTTGCACTCTCAGTTCTATCCTGCTTCTCTTGAACTGCAGTTGGATAAAAAGAAAACAGCCCTGAGAACAGGCAGATGGAAAAAGCAAAACAAAATCTCTCATGTAATTAGCTTATACAATCTAGGCGGGGCAAATAGAACACCTGGGGATGGTAGAGAATGAAGTCTTTGTAGGCACTGAAAGGTAAGGCACTCAGGCTTTTTAGCTCCAGACCCGGCCAGAAGTAAAGGACAAGGGCCCAGGTGAGGACTTTGATTCCAAACCAGAATGACACGAATATGCAAAGTTAAGGATTCGTGTCAGGAGAACCAAATTATGTCATTATCTTATATATAGCTTACAAAGATTACTCTTTAAGTTTTTTAGAAGATTATTTTAGGGAAATCATTCTCTGACCCTTCCAATTATTTATTTATTTACTTACTTACTTATTTATTTATTTTTAGGGTACGATGATTACTCTTAAAGCATAACTTGTACTGATCAACAAATGTAATCAAGTTCTGCTCCTTCATAGATTAAGTATTTATTGGTAGAATAGTAGAGAAAGAGAAATAATTGAGAGAGAGAGAGAAAAGAGAAAGATCCAGGAAGTCTGAATAGTGCCCTGGGTTGGATTCTCAAAAACAGGAGCGACCCAGTGGGACTTCCTAGAAAAGGCAAATTCCGGGTTGCCAGTTCTTGGTACGATTCCCTCTTAAATACGACGAGGGGGTGGAGCATCGGGTTCCTGGAATCGGAGATCACACTGGAGGGGGGGGGGGGGGCGAACCGAAACCTTCCTGCAAACCCATTTTTGATGACCCAAACTGGGTTTAAAAATAAATTTGAATTCTAACTCTCAAAAAGATGTTACACTAAAATAAATAAATAAATAAATAAATAAATACAAGCAATTTCTGGCTTCCCTCACAAACCCTGACGTTCTGGCAACGCTGGGGCAGCGTTTCTGGTTTTACCAACAGTTGGCAGTACCTGAGCAGTGGCCACTTCTCTACAGATCACCACAACCCACTTGGTTGGCCGCCACCCCGCCCCGGAGGCTTTTGAGGTTTAGCTCTTGTGAAGGGTGTTTGTGTCGGTTGGAGGTGTCTTGGGGGTGGGGGACAGTAAGACCTTTGGAAAACCCGTTTCAAGGCAAATGTATCTGTGTCTGTCGGGAAGCAAACAGATGGGACTGTTGTGGGATCTCTTTGGGGATCCTGATGGACAGGTCTTTGCTCCACCTGAGTGACAGCACCAGTCTCCTCGCAAGTTGCCATCAGGGTATAAATATTTGGATGACCGCCTCCAGACTGAGCTTTTCCAGGGCAGGGGACCCCGTCTCATTCACCATTGTGTCCTCGGTTTAGCACAGTATGTGGCAACAAAGTTGGTGCTTAGTAAATATTTACCGAACGGATCAAAAGCCAGATGACTGTAATGTTCTCTATCCTCTAAATTTAACAAGTTGAAAAGTTACAAAGTAAATTGAAAAAGGGTTGGCTTTTTTAGAAAGAGTCGCTCAATTCTCTGGATAGTCTGTCTCCACCATATATGAAAATCTCCCCTCATTCTATTGACTCTTAAGACCCCCAGGAAGTCCACCTCCTACTGACCAGAAAACCACATGGAAAAATTATTGAGCCATCTCTACAGTCACTTGTAGTGCTTAAAATGAAGTTCATTGAAAGTGAGCCAGGAGTAGGCCAACTGACCACCAGCTGCGCTGCAGGGGGGAACATGGAAGATTTGTCACTGGCATATCTGAGTAATATAAAGTGTTTAAACCGGGCACACTGGCATCCACAGACTCAATGAATAAATCTTTGTGTGAACCAGCTGCTTTCACTTTGTTAAAAGGAAACTGTTTTTCAGTGTTCCAACGTACTGGGCCAGATTTTCTCCCAGGATAATGATGAGCAAATGTTGGCTGTTTATAAACCCTACTTATAAACCAGGAATTCCTAATTCAAAAGCTTACAGGGTCAGGCAGGTAACGGCCATGAGTGAAACTTGCTGACATGGTCAAGAGGGACAGGCACTCCTCCACTCCAAATAGCTGAAGCTAACATCAGAACGTAGGTCCAGTCTTGTCGAGTCTTTCCACTTAGATTTTTCTTTCTTTCGAAGTTTATTTATTTTGGAGAGAGAGCGAACAAGCAGGGGAGGGTCAGAGAGAGGGGGACAGAGAATCTGAAGCAGACTCCATGCTGTCAGCACAAAGCTGGACACAGGACTCAAACCTACGAACCACGAGATCATGACCTCAGCAGAAGTCGGACACTTAATCGACTGAGCCACCCAGGCAACCCAAGTCTCTCCATTTTCAAAAGAAGTCAGGTATCTGCACTTACATGGACACTTCCAGATTAAACAACAACAAAAAACCAGGCCAGACTGAGCAGACCAGATTGAGCCCTAAACCTTCAGTTTTCTGAAATCTACCGTTTAGACAGAAAAGGAATAAAGTTCCCCTTTGAAGTCACCTAAGGCATCTTGGTGATCTGTAGCAATAGATCTCCCCCTCCTGTACCTCAAAGGGCCCCGGGACCCTCTGAAAAAGAAACCTGGCTTTTAATTATTTTGTCTTGGGTTTATTCTTAATGAGGTGCTTTGGAATCTTTACTATATGTATGCGTGTGTGTGTGTGTGTGTGTGTGTGTGTATGTAATTAAAAAGAGTAATTCAATTCTCTGGATATCATCTCATATATATTATATATATAATATATATATTTCAGTATTTATCTCACAGTATTTTCCATGTGGAAATAAATTAGTAGTATTAACTTGAGACATCAACATAACTCCCCTAATGGCAGCTGAAACCATTGTACATATTAGCATGCATATGTATATGTGTGTATGTATTTATTTTACCATAGGTAATTGGTATTTGCTTTAGGAATGCTTTTTCGTTCCAAATTGGGTTTTAGTCGGGTTTTTTTTTTTTTTTTGTCTTCATCAAATAACCATGGGACGGAAATGCATCCCTTGCCCAGAGCTGTTTTGTTTTGAATGTGGGGAAGGAAATGGGAAAATGTTTCAGGCTTTGATCCCTGGACCAGATTACTTTCTGACTCACAATGAGGCCACAGAGAGGACATGTGAATAGGACAAGCACCGAGAACCTGCCCTGGCCAATGCTGAGCAGTGGTTTAGGTCCCTCAAACTTGATTTATTTTGTTTCATAGAAATGATAATGCAAATAAAGACAGCAATATTACTTCTTTTTGGCCCGCGTGTCTTGCTTTGTGGGGGAAAAAATTTAGGACTAAATGTTGAGCCAATTCTGATTTTTACATTTTCATTTGTCAAGTGGAGATATTAGTAATTACGTTGCAGGATTTTTGTGAACATCGATAAATTTAACATCTGTCAAACACCTAGAAGAGTACCCAGTACATAGCGGAAGTGAAGAGGTAGTAGGTAGTATTATTGATATGACTTTATACTTGCATTTACGCTTTGTAACCTTGCTGCTCCAAATGTGCTCTGGCATCAGCAGCGCCAGCATCCTCTGGGTGCTGGCTACAAATGCAGGATCTCAGCCGTCACTAGCTTAGTCTGTTAAAAGTGCTATAACAAATGACCACAGACTGGGTGGCTTAAACAACAAATACTTCCTTCCCACAGCTCTGAAGTCTGGAAGCTGGAGATAGGGTGCTGGTCTGGCCAGGCTCTTGGTGAGGCCCTCTTCCTGGTTTATAAAGCTGTCTTCTTGCCGTGTCCTTACTTGGTGGAAAAAGCACGAGCTTGCTCTCTGACCTCTTCTTAGAAGAGCACTAATCCCATTCATGAGGCTGTAGACTCATGACCGAATCGCCTCTCAAAATCCTCACCTCCAGACACTATCACATTGGGGACTCCATTTCAACATATGAGTTTGGCAGGGTGGAGGGAGGGACATTCATATTTATTTGACCCAAATCTGCAATTTTAGCAGGTGATCTGTGTGCCCAAGCAAGCTAAAGGAAGCACAGCTTTATAAAATGTACTTTGTACTTTAAACGTTTCATATCCCAAAAAAATGTTTTTTTAACATTTATTAATTTTTGAGAGACAGAGACAGAGCGTGAGGGGTGGGGCGGGCAGAGAGAAAGAGAGGGAGACACAGAATCTCAAGCGGGCTCTGGGCTGTGAGCTGTCAGCACAGAGCTCGACACAGGGCTCGAACTCACAGACTGGGAGATCATGACCTGAGCTGAAGTGGGCCGCTTAATGGACTGAGCCACCCACGTGCCCCTAAACTTTTCATATTTAAATGTCTTAAATAGTGTTCTGAAACTTGAATTCTTTTGTACCATTCATACAGTATTTGCTGTATCTGTGTTCTACCTGCACCATTATTTACTTAATGCATATTTTGTTTGACTAGTCTTAATTAAAAAAAACATTTTAGACTGCTTCTAAACAATGATATAGTGGGTTTCATATTCTAGTTATATTCATTTCTAACATATTTTGAAATGAGTAACCATTAAGTTAAAAACGTCCCTCACTTATCACTAAAAGCATTCTGGGTATTTCTGTGGCAGACATTCCACCTTTCCAGCAACATTCTCCCAGGGGGACTCACTATTTATAAGAAGGTTGTGCTAAGTGATTTAGTAAAGTGAAGACTCTTTTCCCTATCTGAATAATACTCCCTGGTTTTTCTATTTTGTCAATTCAAACTAAGGCTGCATGATTTATTTTTTTTTAATGTTTATTTACTTTTAAGAGAGAAAAAGAGAGAGAGAGAGAGACAGAGCATGAGCGGGGGAGGGGCAGAGACAGAGGAAGACAGAACCTGAAGCAGGCTCCAGGCTCTGGGCTGTCAGCACAGAGCCTGACACAGGGCTGGAACTCACAAGCCATGAGATCACCACCTGAGCCAAAGTCGGATGCTCAACCGACTGAGCCACCCAGGCGCCCCTTTCTGTCTTAATTTTCATCAGCATCCATTCAGCAACCACTTCATGCCAGGCCTTGTGTTTGGCATGGAAGACAAAGGTGAGGAAGATAAGACCCCCTTCCCTAGGGTCCTGTAAGTACAGTAGAATGTGCGAAAGGTGATAGTAAAGCAAAGCTCAGGATGTTATGGAAGCACAGAGCAAAGCACTGGCCCAACTGTTGAGTCCAAGCAGGTCTTCAGGCAAGAAGCAGAGCCAAAGGATTGGCAAGGGACAGAAAGGAGGGCATGCTAAAATATATATATATATAAATATATATAAATGTATATAAATATATATAATATAATAATATATATAATATAATATATAATATATAATAATATGTATTATATATATTATTATATTATATTATATTATATATATAATTATATATACTATATATATTATATATATAATATAATATATATAAATATATATACATATATAAATATATATATGTATATATATACACATATATATGTATATATATACATATATATATTTATGTGCATTATCAAAGCCACAGACCAAGAAAGAGAATTATGTATCTTCATATTCGGAAATAACTACACAGAGAGGCGGTACAAAGCAATGGCTACAGTTCCACTCCTATTTTTATACCCAAGAGAAATGAAAATATATGTCCACACAAAAATTTGTACACATGTATTCCTAGCATCATTATTCACAATAGCCAAAAGTGGAAGCAATCCAAATGTCCACCACCCGATGAATGGACAAATAAAATGTGGTGTATCTATGCAATGCAATATTATTTGGCAATAAAAAGAAATGAAGTATTGATACATGCTGTAGCATGTATGAATCTTGAGACCCACTAAGTGAGAGAGGCCAGAAACAGAAGGTCACATATTGTATGATTCCATTTACATGAAATGTCCGGAATGGATAATAGATATGCAGTAGATTCTTATACATCTATATATCTATAAAGATAGAAAGTAGACTAGTGCTGGCCGATGGCTAGAGGTGGGGTGGGAGGGGCAAGAGATTGCTAATGAGTCCTGGCTCTATTTTGGGGTGATGAAATGTTCTCAAATTGATTGTGGTGATTGTTGTACAATTCTCTGAATATACTAAAAACCACTGATTGTACACTTTCAATGTTTGAATTGTATAGTATGTGAATTATATCTTAATGAAGCTATTTTTCAAAGTAATAGCTAACACTCTCATGGCATAACCTAGGCACAGCTCTAAGTGCTGTATATATGTTAACTATTTAATTCTTATAATACCCAATGAAATATGTACCGTGATGGTCCCCTACCTCACAGGGGACTGCCCAATCCACACAGCCAATGAGTGGTAGGGCTGTGATGTGACCCCAGGAGGCTGGCTCTGGCATATGCACATTGAAGCTCCACTCTACACTGCCCTAGCTTAGGAGCCATTAAAATCTTCAGTTTTAGGGGCGCCTGGGTGGCTCAGTTTGTTAAGTGTCCAAGTTTGGCTCGGGTCATGATTTGTGGTTCATGGGTTTGAGCCCTTTGTCGGGCTCTCTGCTGTCAGCACAGAGCCTGCTTCAGATCCTCTGTGCACCACCCCCCCGCCCCTCCCCTGATTGTGCTCTCTCTCTCTCTCTCAAAAATAAGTAAAAGCATTTATTTTATTTTTTACTAATTTTTTAATGTTTATTTATTTTTGAAAGAGAGAGAGAGAGAGAGAGAGAGAGAGAGAGAGAGAGAGAGAGAGAGAACACCAGCAGGGGAGGGGCAGAGAGAGAGGAAGACAGAATCTAAAGCAGGCTCTAGGCTCTAAGCTGTCGGTACAGAGCCCGACACAGGGCTCAGACTCACAGACTGTGAGATCGGGAGCTGAGCTTTGCGAAGTCGGAAGCTCAACCTCCTGAACCATCCAGGTGCCCCATAAATACAAACATTTAAATTAAAAAACAAGTCTTCAGGTTTAGACTCAGATCTGGGTTCTGGTCTTGGCCCTGTCACTTACCAGCCAAATGACCATGGGCAAGTTACTGAAATTGGTTTCCTCGTATGTTAAATAGAGATAATCGTGCATACCTCATGGGATTGGTGCTAGCCCGGGGACTATGTATAGTAAGCTGTTATTAACCATGAGGCCCTTCTCTTAGGCAACATTACCATGGTCTAAGAACTGAAAAGCACTACACAAATTGAAGCAGCAGGTAGACTAACAGCGTGGAGACCTGAAGAGTCAGCTTATTATTTCCGCAAGTACAGAATTTTGTTTTCCACATAGAAATGGCCTGGTAAACCAGTGGTCTGGCATTCTACCTTTTACATAACATACCTTGAAATTAAAGGTTTAAACGAGGATAAAAATATTTGCCACATGCACGAAGCATTGGAAACATTGAGGATTGGCTTTTTATTGCCTGAAAATAAGCAGAAGTGTGGGACAGAGAAAGAAATGTGTCACTTCCCCAGCGCTGGCCTCCAAGGGCAGAGTGACCTTACACAAGAAGAAAAATGCCAGTCATTTCCAAGCTAATTTAATTTTAAATTTCTGGATTTTTTTTTTATTTCATCTTGTAGAGACATACTTGTTCTTGGAAGGAAAAAAACGCCAACAACATTAGTGATAAATGAAGTTATATAAGCTTTGCTGGCAAACGCACGCTGCACAGGGCTACAGAGCTCATTTGCAAGGCAAGGAAGCGAATCAAAGTCCACCACAGCTCTCTCAGTGCCCAGAATGTTTCTTTGAGCAGTTTGTGACCGGAATTTTTTGTCTGGGGTCTTTGGGGGGCGGGGGCACAGTTTGCTACAGTGTGATTCAGCCTCTCCTTTAGTCTCCTATAACTTTCCCACTAACACGTAAGGAACGACTCACCAGCTGGATTTCTACCCCGTGGGAGATGCGTCACCATCCTCTCTGTTGTTCAGATCATCTCTGATTCCTCCTTTTTCTCTCCCCTGTCTGGTCTCTGGGTGCAGTCAGTAGGACTCCTGCAAGGTTTACGTGGGATCTTTTTGCTTCTTTCTGACTCCTTTGCCACTACTCATGCAAACCACCTCCCTCTCCTGCCTGGACCACTATAATACTCTTCTAAGGGTTCCTCCCTCAGCCTTTGCTCTGCCTCCAAGTGACCAGAGAGAGCTTTTAAAAATACTTACCAAGGGGGCGCCTGGGTGGCTTAGTTGGTTAAGCTTCTGACTCTTGATTTCAGCTCAGGTCATGATCTCACCTTTTGTGAATTCAAGCCCTGCATTGGGCTGACAGTGCTGAGCCTGCTTGGGATTCTATCTCTCCCTCTCTCTCTGCCCCTTCCTTACTGGTTCTCTCTCTCTCTCTCTCTCTCTCTCTCTCTCTCTCTCTCTCCCCCCCCCAAAATAAACATAAAAATTAAAAAAAAATTTTTTTTAAGTCAGTGGCATGCCAAAGCACTAAATAACTGAATCCACATGTGATATCATGGTCTGGCAACTGCCTTCCTTTCCTCATTTCGTCCTCCCTTCCCTCTGTTCTTTAGGCTTTTGTTCACACATGCCTTCTCATGTTTCCTCACTATCCATGACTCCATTTTATTTTCTTCATAGCCCCTACCACCATTTGAAATTATTTTATTTGATTACTTATGTATGTCCCGCTTTCCTCCTCCAGGATGTCAGCTACATGAGGGTGGGGTACTTGACTATGTTATTCACGGTCTAGCCCCATGGCCCATAATAGGGCAATTGTAGGCCTCGGGTGTTTGTTGTATGAGTTCATGATGTGATCTCCAAGTATTTGTGAACACTTACGCTTCTGAGTGTTTGCAATGTCTTGATAACCTTAACAGTGTCTCAGATGAAAGATAGCTATTATGGCCATTTTGTAAATATCCTATTGACAAATTGACTCATTTGTATACTCTATAAATATTTATTAAATGTTCACTACAAGCAACATGCTACATATGATTTAGCTAGTATTGTCTGCTGGTGTATTGAGCGATTAATGAAGGAGAATTAAAAATACAGAAGTCAGGAGTAGGAATCGAGGAACTACGTCTGAAAGCTGTCCTAGGGGTAGAAGAAGGTCATTGTTTCATGTGAAACTGAGAGGGAAATGTGGGTGGGGGTATAGATGAATTTATTGGTAAGGAAGTGAAAATGTTTGATGGCTTCTATTTCCTCTGAAGTTGCGAACCGCAAAAGAGAATGGTGGGCATAGGCAAGAGAGCTCGAGAAGCTGCAGTGGTTTCGTGTTCTTCACACTCAGGGCACATGTTTTTCACCATATGAGCACCTGCTTGCCTCTCCCAGGTGGAGGGTTCACAGAATGATGCAGTAAGGCAAGGAGGGAGGGGTCTGTGAGACCTTATAAAGCAGTATGAGGAGTCAAGAATGGAGGTGAGGGAAGACATCCAGATGGCTGACGGACACATGAAAAGATGCTCAACATCACTCATCATCAGGGAAATGTGAACCCAAATCACAACGAGATGCAACCTCACACCTATCAGAATGGCTACAATTAACAACCCGGGAAACAACAGATGTTGATGAGGACACAGAGACAAGGGAATACTTTTGCATTGCTGATGGGAATGCAAACTGGTGCAGCCACTCTGAAAAACAATATGGAGGTTCCTCAAAAAATTAAAAACAGAACTACCTTTTGACCCAGAAATTGGACTACTAGGTATTTATCCAAAATGCTGATTTAAAGGGGCATATGCACCCCAATGCTTATAGCAGCACTATCGACAATAGCTGAATTATGGAAAGAGCCCAAATGTCCATCAACTGATGAATGGATATAGAAGATGTGAGATACACACACACACACACACACACACACACACACACACACAATGGAATGTTATTTGGCGATCAAAAAGAATGAAATCTTGCCATTTACAACAACGTGGATGGGATTAGAGTGTATTATGCTAAGCAAAATAAGTCAGTCAGAGAAAGACAAATATCATATGATTTCACTCATTTGTGAAATTTAAGAAACAAAATGGATGAACATAGGGGAAGGGAAGCAAAAATAAGATAAAAACAGAGAGGGAGATAAACCATAAGAGACTCTTAAATACAGAGAACAAACAGGGTTGCTGGAGGGGTGTTGGGTGGGGGAGGGATAGGCTAAATGGGTGATGAGCATTACAGAGGACACTTGTTGGGATGAGCACTGGGTGTTAGATGTAAGTGATGAATTACTAAATTCTATTCCTGAAATCATTATTACCCTATATGCTAACTAACTTGGATAAAAAAAAAAAAAAAGAATGGAGGTGAGGGGCTCCTGAGTGGCTCAGTCAGTTAAGCGTCAGGCTCTTGATTTCATCTCAGGTCATGATCTCACAGTTCATGAGATCAAGCCCTGCATCAGGCTCTGCATTGACAGCATGGAGCCTGCTTGGGATTCTGTCTCTCTTTCTCTCTCTCTCTCTCTCTCTCTCTCTCTGCCCTTCCCCCTCTCTTGCTCTCTCTCTCTCTCTCAAAAATAAATAAGTAAACTTTAAAAAAAGAAGAAGAAAGGAGGTGAAAGTCTGTGGACCCAGGAGGAATTTAGAGAAAGGAAGAGATCAAATGGTGGTCATGACCTCTAGATCAAGATGGATGAGTGATCACATGGAGAAACCTCTTTTCGAGCACAGATAAAAACATTTTGAGCCAAAACCTAGACAGTAAAAACATGGGCATTTGGATAAAGTGGTGAGTCAGGAGGGAGGTTACATTGTTCTAAATGTCTTGTCCAGGGGGGAGGCTAGACATATAGTTTAACTATTGTCTTTGTTAAGAAAATATAAACTTAAGTCTATTAAAGCCACTAAAGGATTAGAAACAGAATGTGTAACCACCAAACTTGTCGAAGAAGAAAAGGAATTAGGAAAACCTGAAAGTCCAAAAGAAGATAGAAAAGGGAAAAAAATAACCTTCGTAAATTCAAAGATATAAAATGTCAAAGTTAGATAGATAGACAGAGATAATATGATTCCTAATCATATTACATAAATATTTAAACTCATATATTAAAGGACAGGGCTGTTAAGATTGGTTTTCATTCCAATTATCCATACTGCTTACAAGTTATATACCTCAAACAAAACAACATAGAAAGATTACAAATAAGGGGATGGGGAAAAGATATGTCAGGAAATTAGTACCTAAAAGAAACCTGGCTTAGCAATACTAATATCAGATAAATTGGAGGTTAAACTAAAAATATTTCTGGAAACAACCAAGACAATATGAATACAATAAATATGTATGCCTGTAACAACACAGCTTTTGTGGAAGGTACTGGAAACTCACTCATTCAGAACTACTCCAACATCCTGCTTATTGGGGTAAAGACTACGTTTCTCAGTTTCCCCTGCAGCTAGATTGTCTTTGTGAATAGGCCTCTGCCAAGCAGAGATTTAGAAGGTGAAAGCAAATATTATCATGGGGTGGCCACAAGGTCCTTCAGGTAGGAAGGGCAGTGGTGGTACTTGGCTTTTGTGACAGTTGTAGGGGTTCTGGAATCCTGGTTCTAGTGTTGGAGGGACTTAGTGGCAGACAGCGGCTGGCTGTAGGGTTTCTGCAGGATAATAGATGTTTCTCCGAGCTGAATTGCTCCCAGGATGGGTAATAACCAAGCGCGGCTCCCTTGCCTCTCTGATGTTCTGTAAGCTACCTGTACCCTGTAATAAACCCCTTTCTGCTTACCCTAGCTGGAGTTTGCCACACTGTGATGTGATAGGTGCCATGCTAGGGGGAAGCCCTGGACACTACTCTAAGCTAAGCCCTTTCTGACTGGGGGGAAGCGTGAAATCCTTGCAGCATTCCAAGAGCAGGTGACAATGGCAATATGTGCCGAAGAACGAGTTGGAATAAGCTAGGTGGAGGGCTTAGATGAAAAAGGAGTGGCACGTGCAAAGGTGGAGCCCAGGAGACCAAGAGCTCTACAGGAGCTCAGGGTCCCTAACACAGGATGAGAGTGATGAAGACGGAGACTGGAGCTGTGTCAGGGGAAATCACAGATGGCCTTGCCTGCCAATCGGTATACTGCAACTGTTGTTTTTGCCGACACAGCATCTTGGCTGCCTCTCCTGCAATCTTCCCACCCCTCCTCCTACCGCAAGGCACATGCATTTCCTTCCGCAAGGCACATGCATTTCCTTCTGGGAGCCACTTGTTCTCCACTCGATTGAAGGGATTTGGATGGGATCACCGATCACACTAGCTCTTCTCCCTGATGACAGAGAGAGCCTTGCTGCAGGTCTGACCATCGGGGTTGACATTCCTATGGTCGTGGCGATTGGTCTAAGATGAGCCTGTGTGTCAGTCCATACCCTGTTAGAGTCCTTCCCGGGGATTTGTAAAATTTAGAACTGGCTCAGAGTTGTAGATTCTGGTAGTCATTACCTACCCCCCAGAATCTTAATCCTACTAGGCCCCCTGGAGCAGCTTTATGTGGGGTTCCATCTTATGGGAAATAGTATATTTGCTTATTATTTAGTCCCACCGGGCCTAGGTTGCTTGCCACCAAGGACCTTATAACAGAGCAAATGAGTGGAAGAACTGAGATTTGAGCCCATACGCACGATTCTAAATGAGAATAGAACCTATTAACACACCCACGGACAAAAGCTTCAACCTCATTAGTAAGCAACAGGAAAGGTAAATTAAAGAAGTTTGTGACTCCATTTTTTAAAAACCATTATAAGATTAAAGGGTTTTTGTTGTTGTTGTTGTTGTTGTTGTTTGTAATGGTAAGTACTGTCTTATTTTGTGGATGTTAAAGAATGTAAACCACTGGGTTGCCTGAGTGGCTTCACCAGTTAAGCATCTGACTCTTGATTTCAGCTCAGGTCATGATCTTACAGTTCATGGGATTGAGCCCCATGTTGGGCTCCACACTAACATCACGGAACCTGCTTGGGATTCTCTCTGCCCCCCCCTCCTTTCTCTCTCCTAAAATAAATACATAAACTTAAAAAAAATGTAAACCATCAAATATCAACAGGGGCAGGGAGCCTGGATGGCTCAGTCAATTGACCTCCAATTCTTTATCTCGGCTCAGGTGTTGATCTCAGGGTCCTGGGTTTGGGCTCCTCACTGGATGTGCAGACTACTTAAAAAAAAAAAAAAGTCAACAAGGCACTTGGCTGGTTCAATCATAGAATACGTGACACTTGATTTCAGTGTCATGAGTTCGAACCCCATGTTGGGCATAGAGATTACATTAAAAAATAAATAAAAATATCAACAGCAGCTATCATTTATTGAGTGCTAACAGGACAAACACTGTGCAAAGCAGCAAACAATGTTAACCCCTGAAACAACCAATGAAATAGATATTGTTATCTCTGGTTTAAAGATAAGATTTAGAGCGGTACCTGGGTGGCCCAGTCAATTAAACTTGTGACTCTTGATTTCAACTCAGGTCATGAACTCACAGTTTGTGGCATTGAGCCCCACGTGGGGCTCTGCACTGAGCATGGAGCCTGCTTAAGATTCACTCTCTCCCTGTCTATCTGCCCCTTCCCTGCTTGTGCCCTCTCTTTCTCTCTCTCTCAAAACAAATAAATAAACATTTTTTTAAAAAGGGTAAGATTTAGAGAGACCCATTGAACTTGCCAAGTTCTTGAAGGCACAAAGGGTGGCTCTCTGGGACCCTCTCACTCTACAAGTGAACCAAACATGTGTCAAGGGGACTAGTAAAGTAGGAGCAACAAAAAAGAGAAAACATTTAATAGAGTTTGAAGTTTGGTGTTCAAAAACTAAAAACATTAAAGTCATCACAGGGAAACATTTATTCATTAGCCTCCCTCGCAACCTATTTTCAGCTGGGTGTTATATTTACTTTGAGCTACCTTTTGCAGGGAGGGCGGGGAAGCAGGTGGCACCCTTATTATGAGGGATGGCCTCTTAGAGCCTCACTCCGGCCCATGGAGCTGGGATTCAACCCAATCTGACTCTGAAGCCTGTGCTTTTAACAAAGACTATTGGGACCCAACTTAGAGAGCAATTTAGCAAATTAAATCAATAGTGTCAGAAACATTCATAATTATTAATCTATTAAATTAAATATTGTGAAAAATTGCAAAAGCATTAATAAATGGGTTAAAAGCAGAGCTCTTCATAATAGTAAAAAAAAAATGAAATTAATGCAAATGTTTAACCATACAGGCCTTGTGAAATAAATTATGTAATGCTGCCATGGAAAATAATCTTTATGAGGACTTTAAAATAAAGTGGGAAACTAATTGTATTATATCACGTCAAATGGAGAAAAAAACAACACATAAAACTACAAAATGTAGTCAGAACTGTAAAAAAGGAAATTTTAAATGTGTGGGGGAAAAGATGGAAAAGAAACACACTTAAAAATGTTAACAGAGGGGCGCCTGGGTGGCGCAGTCGGTTAAGCGTCCGACTTCAGCCAGGTCACGATCTCACGGTCCGTGAGTTCGAGCCCCGCGTCAGGCTCTGGGCTGATGGCTCGGAGCCTGTTTCCGATTCTGTGTCTCCCTCTCTCTCTGCCCCTCCCCCGTTCATGCTCTGTCTCTCTCTGTCCCCAAAAAAATAAATACACGTTGAAAAAAAAAATTAAAAAAAAATGTTAACAGAGACTGCATTTTGGTGTGATGGGCGATTTTCTCCAATTTCTTGTAAATTTCTATAATGAGAATTTTCTCTAATGAGTATTACTTTTAAAGTAGAAATAATCTTAATAATACTTATTTTCTTAAAAAGTCAAAACAATCTTGAAAAAGGTCTTTATTTAGATAGTAAAAAATACTGAGTGATGGAGAGGCTTCACGTGAAGATATAATTATAATTGTGATTTCTCGGTGCTTAAGGCTAAGAGGAAACACCCCCAGCTATCCTTTACTTACAGTTTTCCAGTACAATGTGATGTCAATTTTTTTTGCCCCGCTGTCAGCTTGTGTGATTCAATATTAGATTTAGGAAGCATGGTCAGGGTAGACTTATTCGAAACTTATATACTTCATGAAGCATCTGGGTAGGTTATTTACGTTGCTGGATCGCTAATCCCAGAAATACCCTGGTAGTTACAGAACTCTCTGATCCTGCAGGAGCTAAATCGAAAAAAGAAAATACTATCATGGAATAAATCTACAAAGCTTATTATTGTAATTTATGAAAACTTGCTCCTTTGTTTTGGAAACACTTTCTTCTCCTGGTGTATCACCCAGTGACCATTCCCGGTTTTCCTCTGGTCATCTCTGGCTGTTCCTTCTGTCTCCTTTGAGCCTATTCACTCTGTGCTGCTCCGAAATGTACATGTTCGCCTTGTCTGTCCTAGGCCCTCTGCTCTCCTCTCTGTACCTGGACAACCACATCTACTCTCTTGGTGCCTGCTACCCTCTGCGCAGTAGCCATTTCCCTAAAAGCTAGTACTTCATAACTTAGAAACAGGCTCAGTATAAAAGTTGTCATTAGCCTTCATTTCTTAATAACAGATAGCTCTCAGAAATGGTTATCAAGGAACAGATGTATAAACCAAAGTGTTATCTTTTGACTGCCTTTTCCCTCCATCTATCTGATCACTGATGTTTCAGTGTTAAGATGAATAGGTCATCTCTTACTTTCAGTGTGATTTCTCTGAAGTTATTTCACCATGGACTAAACAACTGTCAATTTCATGTGGTACTTAAAAATATTTTTTTTAAAGTTTATTTATTTAAGAGCTAGTGAGTGTGAATGCAGGAGGAGGAGGAGGGGATTGAGAGAGAGAGAGAGAGAGAGCGAGCATATCAAAAGCAGGCTCCATGCACTGTCAGCATGGAGTCCAATGTGGGGCTTGATCTCATGACCCATGATCTGATCCTCAGATCATGACCTGAGCTGAAATCAAGAGTCTGCCACTTAACCAACTGAGCCTCTCAGGCGCCCCTCATGTAGTACTTAAAAAAATTCATCTGAGAAATCCACAAGTTTCAGAAAGCACCCAGGGGGTACAGCCACTCCATGGCTTCCCAGCTGGGCATGTCTCATGAGGGACCAGAGTGACACCTACTAAGTAGGATGTCCACTCCTGGAATGAATTGATGTATAAATGGATAACACAATAACCCCCAAGTTGTCCTTCCTGACAAAACTCCACCTGTCCTTGTAAATGGTTTAGATCAGCTACACAAACTCTCTCAGCTACACAAACACAGATAAGTATTGTCATGTCCCCACTTCCTGCCCTTATTGTGTTTGTCCAGTAGGTGGTAATCATTTCAACAGATATTTTTGAGGGCCAACTATGTGCCAGGAGCTGCGCTAGGCACTGTAGAATGCAAGTTAATTGGAACAAAAGTCTTCAAAAGTAAATCACAATTCTGTCTCCTTCCTCTAGCTTTCAGGCATGACCTGAGCTCAGCCATTACCCCCCACCCAATACAATTGCTTTGTGGCTAGAGCTCAAAGTCAAAACCAGTTGGGGCTGATGCTGTTTATTTTGTTCTTTCTTGTAACCTTTATTGCAGACTTTAACGAATCAGTAAAAACTTAGGTGCAAAAATACCCGAATTCAAAATTAGACATTCCAAATGCTCCCCAGCTAACCCACCTTAATGTTTTACATAATCTTTATTAGACCAAATACTCCTTCCACTGTCCCTTCCCACCTAGCAGCCTCTTCAGGCAGTAACATGACTTAAATGCACACGAAACCTACTTTCGCTAGACTATCGGCTTTCTGTGGCACTAAGTGAAAAAGACTGAGACACCCCCAATATCATAGCTAGCCTAGTATTTGCTTCCTCTTTCACAGCAAATTAGAGAATTTGATGATCTCTATTATTCTTCTTCATTATTTTCAAACACCGACACTGGTTTTAGCCTTGAGAGCATTTTTTTCCTCCAAGTGGCAAACAAAGGAGAGTAGACATTATTCTGCATTCATTAAAAAATAGCCTTGTGTTTATTCTCCCTGAATTTCGTATTTAGTGCCGTATGAAAGCCCTTCCTACATAGTAAATGCACAGAGCCAATGCCATCCATTCAAGAGCACCTAGGTTCTGAGGAGCAAGGCGGACTGATCAGAGCTGTGAACTAATCCCCTTCTGCATCACAGCAGCGCCATCTGCAGCGTGTGGCTGGACCCCCTCCAAGTGCTCACCACCTCCTTTAGAACTTTTACGAGCCTGCTTTTCGAAAGCATACTCATTCCATATGCAAAGGCTTGGATACATATGCACACCAACGGCCTGTATGCATGCAAAAGGTGCAGATGGGCAAAGGAAAATGAAGCCAGGGGTTTGGCACTAAGACAAATTATTAACCCCGGGAATTTTTAAAAGCCACATAGGAGTCCTATGGAAAAGCAGCCGCTCTCAGAACTGGCAATTGGAACTTATTTTCGATTTCAAAAACTGTACTTTAATCAAAGCATAAGAACAACAGCTTTTAGAGCTTCAGTTTTTTGGTTTTGTTTTCCTTTGTTTTGCATTGTTCCCTTGGAAAACAAACATCTAAAAGGTCGCAGAATTTCAACCAGCAGCACCATCACCAGATTTGATCTGTTCTCCGTGGCTCCCACCGCATACGAACCACGTCATTCTGAGCTGGTATGGTGCAAGAGAATCATAGAAGAATAGACGTCCTTAAATTAACTAACAGCTGCATGACTCTTTGTAGGAAGGGAAAGTGGGTAGAATTACAAGAAATTATAATGCATGTGCAAATATTTAATATGCCCACAATATGTATAAATACATACTAGATCTTGCAACAGATATACTAAGGCTTCTTATTAAGATCATTTATTTCAGACTAGTTTATAGAATTAAAACACTTAAGATTTTCAGGTCATATTTAGGTCTAAGGACTTCCAGAATTGGAGTCAGCATTTCTCCTTTATTCTTCTCCCATTTTTGTTTTTTATGGAGACATAATTAATATATAACATTGTGTTGGGGTTCCTGCATGGTTCAGTCGGTTAAGCATCTAACTCTTCATTTCGGTTCAGGTTGTGATCTCACAGGTTCGTGAGATGGAGCCTCGCATCGGGCTCTGTGCTGTCAGCACCAAGCCTGCTTGGGATTCTCTCTTTCCCTCTCTCTCTCTGCCCATCCCCCATGCGCGTGCATACTCTCTTTCTCTTCCTCTCAAATAAATAAACATGAAAAAAGCCTCATTGTGTCAATTTTAGGTGTACGACATAATGACTTGATAAATGTTTATATTGCAAAATGATCACCACAATAAGTTTACATCCATCAACTCACATAATTACATTTTTTTTTCTGATGAGGAGAACATTTGCGATGGACTCTCTCAGTAACTTTCAAATGTGCAATACGGTATTGTTAACTATTAGAGTCAGCTTCTCCAAATGAAGATATATGCAATTTATTCTATCCTCCGCCAAAGAATTCACTTGGAATCAACTCAGCAGACCTACTTATTTGTGAGGTGTTGGACTGAAATCAGGAGACTCTGCCTACTCCACAACCCTCAGCTTGTCCCCTCAAGCCATCTATGAACAGTCATAACTCAAGCAGTCCTCTTACAGAATATTGAGTCTTGGACGTACCCATGCATTGTTCTGTTTCTGTTACAAGGTTCAATGATCTTCCCTGAAAGAATCTGAGGTGGAGGGGGGCAGGGGAGTGGAGGGTGCAGGAGCCAGATTATGCTTCTAGAGGCATGAATGAGGGGGTCAGAGAAAGGAGATGGCATGTCAATATGACAGTGAATGAGGAAGATAGGGGTAGCTGGAGGAATAGTTAAGTTAGATCAGTGTTTCTTAAGCCTGGCTGCAAAATGGAATCACCTGGAGAGCTTTAAAAACATTCTGACACCTGGGTTCCACCCCTGTCGTTTCTGACTTAATTGTCATGAGGTGCAGCCTCCCAGGATAAAGTTTTTACAGGTGCCCAGCTGATTCTAATGAATAGCCAGAGCTGAGAACAACTGGGATGGAGAAATAATATCTTTTACAGATGGGAGCAAATTAAGCCCGTATAAATGCTGAAGAACAGAGCCATACAGAAGGAACAACTGAAGCCATATAAGGAGGCAGAGGTGATGATAATTGACATCCTGGGAGGTAGGTGAGGACGGAGTAGAAGGTAGACTATGCACTTAGAAATAAGAAGTATTCTTTCATTTTGGCAAGAGAAAGGGAGAAACGGGGGTGTGGATGGAGTCAGGGTTGAGGTTCTGCTAGCAGGATGGCAAAGGGGCAGGCTTTTTTTTTTAAATGTTTATTTTTGAGAGAGAGAGAGAAAGAGAGAGAGCGTGTGAGCGAGCAGGGGAGGGGCAGAGAGAGAGGAAGACACAGAATCCAAAGCAGGCTCCAGAATCTGAGCTGTCAGCACAGAGCCCAAAGCAAGGGTTGAACTCGTGAACTGCGAGATCATGACCTGAGCTGAAGTTGGACGCCCAACGGACTGAGCCACCCAGGTGCCCCAAAGGGCAGGCTTCTAATGAGCCTCTTGAATCACAGGAAAGAGAGGAGGGCTGGTAAGCTTGGCATTTGGAGAAGAATAGAAAGGATTTGGCAATGTTAGGTGCCTAGTTTATTAGAAACCCTGAACTTGTATGTTAGCAATATATGAAGCTGATGGTTCTTAGCATTAACATGGTTCTTAACTTTAAGAAATGGGAAAACAGTACTTTCCTAAGCACGAGATTTACATTCTTCATACCATGTTGTTAGATGGGTTCAAAGTTGGGGCACCTGGGCGGCTCAGTGGGTTAAGTGCCCCACTTTAGCTCACCTCATGATCTCACAGTTCAGTTCGTGAGTTCCAGCCCTGCATCAGGCTCTTCAGCTCTCAGTGCGGAGCCTGCTTCGAAGCCTGTCTCCCTCTCTCAAAATAAATGAATATTCAAAAAAAAAAAAAAAAGGATTCAAAGTTGAGCAGCTATGGGAAGCCGTGGGGGGACATAGTTGTGAATTAACCAATGAAATCCCTTGTAAATATATCCTCTAAATCCAAAACAAATCAACAAACTTCACTGATTTAAAGACATCAATAATAAAGAAAATGTCAACAGCATTCTACATGTTTAAGTGAGTAAAGGGTAAATTCTCTATCCTTTTACGATTGTGGCCTTCCTAAAAATGATGTAGAATCTATCTCCCCTGCATTTGCAGCAAGAGGTTTACAAATGTGTTCCACAGACTGAGATTCTCCCCGTTTCCCACAGTCATTCAGTCCCATACTCGCTGCCTTTCTGGTTTTATAATGGAGTGACTTGGTACTTGTGAAGATGTAATTTGAACATTCTGAAGTTGTGACAAAAAAATTGTAAGGAACTGAGGGATTTCCCAGGATGCAGGACCCTTAGTGCTAAAACCCAGAGTCCCAGGCAAAAGGGGAGGGTCGGTCATTCCACTGCTCTCTCCCTTCCATGACTCCTTTATTGGTGTCAAGGGCTTGCTGTCATGTGGCCTGAGAGACCAACAGAGTGCCAGGCTCGAGGTGGAAAGCCAACATGGTGAAAGGAGATTGAAGGCTACAAACTCTTCTATTAGCTTCCGTCTGCTCCATCGGGATTCTTACTGCACTGTAGGGGAGCATCCTCAAAGAGTCAACTCCTAAAACCCCTGTCCCTTTTGTCTTTGAGACCACTGGTCCTTTGAGGTATCTGTTCTTGACTTTTTTTTTTTTTTTGGTCTTGGGGCTAGTGGCCTGAGAAGGCTTCTTCCCTTCCCGAACCACATTTCTTTTCTCCTTTCATCCTCAAATAAGATCAACTAAATCAAATACATACCTTAAATTATCAGGCCAAAGCACTTTTTGATTAAGGAATTTTAAACATCTCAACACAAAGAGGGTGCTTTGCTCTTTAGAAATGGAGACCACCACCTGCCCTCTTCTGCCCTTCAACAATGGAAGCCAAGTCTTTATCAGGAGGAAACTCTGCTTTCTTCTTTATTCTACATTGTGCTTTGCTTACAAGCCAATTTTAAAATGATCAACAGATGAAAAGTCACATTCTTGAGGGAGAACAGAACAGCACTTTGTACAACAGGCTGAAAAAATGAGTTTTATCTGTACTAAACCCTCCATCCGTGTTTGTTGATTTGGTGAATAAATGAAGACAAATCAGGGTTTTTAGTGATTGAAAAGTTTCTACTCGCAACCCCCATTATTTTTTCTGCCTTCACTAAAACTTGGCAAGTGTGTATATCGCAACACTAGGTGTAAAGCTCTGGATGGAGGCTATGGATTGTACCCCGACAAAGTAAAGCAAGGCCTTTGCCATCATAATAAGCTATCCTCAATTGGGAGAATGTGGTAAAGGGAGGAAAGAAAATTACAGAGAACAGAATACCTTTTCCAAACTCACATGGCGAGTCAATCCAATTATAAAATAGAAAGGTATTAAACATGTGTGTGAAGGACCAGAGAGGAAAAAAAAAAAGTGAAGCGAATAAATTCTACACATTTATAGAATTGTAGAATTCTAAAAATTCTATGAAGATCTCCTGTAGATCTTCTGTAGAATCTCCAGATTCCTTTCCAAAGAAAACATGGTGGCTTGTGTTTTGGTTGCTTTTAAAAGTTTTTCCTAGGTTTCATGTCCCATCTTCTGGGCAGAGTCACATGCGAAAAAAACCATAAATCTGTCTCTGGAAGCCTTGAAGATTCATGTGTATCTTTGATGTTGGTGGTTTTTAGAGCCAGACCAAATATATGGCACCTTACAGAAAGCATCCCTGAATCCTCCTTGGCCACAGTTCTTTTTTCTAAAGCTCTGTATTCATGGCAGCCCCTAAATGTCTCTGTTACTCACCCCGCTCCCCATAGTGGTCCCTCTCCAACTCTTCCTTCACCCATTGATCCATTCCAAGCCGCACAAACCTGTCAGGACTCCTGTTCCTAATTGCCGACTCTGCCCGTCTGCTCTACAAGGCCGGAGAACTCCATTTATTCTCGTTTCCCACAGAGCAGAGTTTGTAGAGTCCTCTGGGGAGTGTTGTTCTCTTTTTGACTGATGTGGGAAAAAAGACTATGGAACATTTCTGGCAAATAAAATTCTCTACTTTGTTCTACTTGCATTCCTTGGTAGAGAGAATTCTCTCTGAGGGCAGATGGGGCTCAAGCCAGCATAGAAGTGAAATGGAGGTAAGGGGTGAAGAGGGATTTGTTTTTCCATTGGTCCATCCACTTGTGACAGCTGTGTAAGTTAAAATGAGAACCCACATCATCTATGTTAAGATTTGATCCGTTGAATGGCAACCTACACAAATCTTGTCTTTTCCCCATGGGGCCGATGTTATAGCCCTCATGTTCCAGTTAGTTCTTGGCTTCCCACCATCCCCATTCTGACCACCTTGGGCCTTTCCAAATGTTGTCGTTTCCTCTCACCTTAAACCTTGATAGAGCTGACCCCAGGCCAATTTGTGTGACTGTATTCTTAAGACTGTGCCCATGCTTTGGCCCAATATCTCCACTTCTGGGACTCTGCTAAAGAAATAATCAGAGATGCAGATGAATAGTTATACCTAATATAGACTTACTTGTAATAGTGAAAAAAATGGGTACAACCTAAATGTCTGCAAATAAAGAAGTGGCTAATATTTTCTGATAGGTTATATGATGAAATACATATCTATCAGAATGCTAATATCAAAGGTTATTCAACTACCTAAAATGTTTCTAATTCAGCTTTAACTAAAATCATGAATGGAAATTCTACATGAAGTATGATAGCAATTTTGTATGTGGACATATATGTATATGTGTGCAGGTATATATATATATATATATATATATATATATATATACACACACAATGCACAGATAAAACAACCACACACACAATTTGGTTGCTCCTGGGTAGTAGAAATATAGGTATTTATTTATCTTTCTGTATTTTTTCATGAGCATGTATTTATTTTATACCATAAGTGAATAAATATTATAGTAAAATAAATGAAAAAGGAAGTTCTTAGCATAGTAACTGATGAAAAGGGAAGCTTGGAAGAATACTTAACAATATGGAGTATTGGGGGCACCTGGGTGGCTCAGTCAGTGAAGCAGCCGACTCTTGATTTCGGCTCAGGTCGTGATCTAATGGTTCGGGAGTTCAAGCCCCACATCAGTCTCCATGCTGACAGTGTGGAGCCTGCTTGGGATTCTCTCTCTCTCTCTCTCTCTCTCTCTCTCTCTCTCTCTCTCTCTGCGCCTCCCCTGCTTGTGCTCTCTTTCTCTCTCTCAAAATAAATAAATAAATAAGCTTAAATAAAAAACAATATGGAACAGTTAAATAAATAAAAGTACATTCATATGTCCCATCTCCATTATGGCCACACCTCCTGCTCTTGGCTCCTGAATATGTAGGAATGTACTTGGTCACTCAGGCCCAGAATTACTCCCAGACTGCTCCTCTCTGCCCTCTCAGGATCCCGTCGCCTGCGATGTTGCGACCATTGACCTGTTACCTGCTTGGACATGACTGCCGGCATTTCTTCCTTGTTTGGAGAACCCTACTTCTCCTGCCCTGCAGTTTAGTAGAACTGGCCCCCTGCACTCCACTAAGTGTGGTCCTCAGATACCAACTTGGCCAATCAGGTACTCTATCCTCCTGGCCACAGTGATGGGTTCAGCTCAGGTGACCAGAATCCCTGCCGATAATGTTCTTCAGAAGCCACCAGAAAAACTACTATCTCTTCCTCAGGGATCAAGATCTATAAAGATAAGCCAGAGAGTCTTATGACCAGCTTTCTTTCAAGAGAATCCACATATTGTCCATGGTGGAGAGAATGATACCAACACAGATGAAGAGAGGTGAGAGATAACGAATAAGAAAGTCCTAAGGACATTGTTTGAGCTTCTGTTACTGTTTCAGCAGTAACGGAAATTGTTTTTATTTTCCTCAGTTAACAATTTTCTCCCTCTCCTCCCTCCCTTCATCCTTCCCTGCTTATCGCTATTTAAAGAAAATTTTTTCTGTTGTTAATTTTTTTCTTTTCTAAACTTGAGAAAGGGATCTGTCACTCATAACTAAAGAGTTCTGACTCAGTTACCCTACCTTGGATTTGATGACCTGGCTTTTGGAAGCAACCACTTTGCTTTTGCATGCCAAGTAAGCCTGGATTCCTTTTAGAGAAACTCTTGACTTAGAGGGCATGGTTTTATATAGAATTTTTCCCTCTATTTCTGGACATTTCTGTCTTTATTGGCCGGAAATTTCTTTCCTCCCTGCCAGTAAGAGAGTGAGATCAGACATGTATCATCTAATATTTTAAAAGCACTAAAAATTGTTTTGAAAGCATTGTTAATGACATAGAAAGATTCTCATAAAATATGACCTCAATTATGTTAAGTATGTAATAGCTAGTCACAGAAAAATACTAGAAGGAAATATATCAAAATATTAACAGCGCCTGTATCTGAGCAGGAGGATTATGGGTGATTTACACATTACATTTTCTAATTTTGTAAATGGATATGCAATTATTTTGTGATTAGAAAATAAGAGTTATTAAAATAAATACACAAATTATAATACTTTCATCCAAGGGACAATTTTGTAGTCCCTAGAAAGAATATTTTGAAGACCTTCCAGTGACATTGAAAAATGCTCATAATAGAACAGTTATAAGGGTGGACAAAACTGTATACAGTGCTGATCTCAACTATTTTATAATTATAGGTGTGTAAATAGATGCATAGGAAATTACTAAAGAAATTGCTTCAACGTGTTAATAGTCGTTACCTCTGAGTTTTGAAATCGTGGTTGGATTTTGGCTTCTTCTCCAACTTTCAGAATCAGAATTATTTTATAACTAATAAAATAGGGGTGCCTGGATGGCTCAATTGGGAGAACACGTGGCTCTTGATCTTGAGGTCATGAGTTTGAGCCCCACGTTGGGTATAGAGATCACTGAAAAAAATAAAAATAAAAACCTAAAAACATTATGATAAAGCAGTAGAATGTTACTTGGTGGAGAATGGGTTTGAGAAGGCAACTCTTCCTCATTCCTGTCCCTTTGATGTCAGAAACTCTACACCTTTCCTCCTTTTCCCTGGGCAAGGGTCGAAGTCCCCTCTATCTTTGCTGAAGGAAGGAGTGAACAGGGGTCAATTTCTGTTCTGGGCAGAAACTGAGGCTTTGTAAACTTCACAGAGATGATTCTGTCTACTTACAGCCAAGTTTCCCCTGCTTTATCTCCCAATTTAGCTATACATCACATGCACACATTTGTTTATTTACCAACAATTAAAGCAGAATTTCTCAGAAAGGAAGGAGCTAAATCTGGGGATGTAGCACAAGAAAAATATTTACATACCATATCTCGAATGCAAACCATGTTTTGCATTGTGCTAAGTATTTTATGTACATTTTCTCATTTAATCTTTTCGAAATCCCTGTGAAAAAATGCCATCGTTTCCCCCTGATTAATAGATTAGCCAAAGAGAGTCTTAGAGAGTTTTAAAATAACGTTACCAGTTCACACAGTCAATAAGGAGTAGGAGTGGAATTAAAGCAAGGCAGTGTTACTCTAAGGCCTGTGTTATTAACCAGCTGTATGGCAAACTGTGGTAATATACACCATAATTTTTGTATTAACTCTAATGCCTTCTTAATTGAGAATTGGTGAAACCCTTGCAAAAGGTGGTTAGGAGAAATTTCAGTTATTTTTCTGTGTTCATTATTGTCTGATTCTGTACCATCTGTATAAGATGCCTAACTGATATACAACAGAATGAAGACTCCTTTGGATCTAGGGTGTTAAAAATAATTGTAGGAAAAGCTCAACTTATCTGTAATTGATTGGAGCTCAGACTTTAAATACAGTGTTCAGCAGTTATGTGTGTAGTTTTAGATGCTTCTGCTCCTACCAGCTACTGTATTGATCTGTGTAGAAATGGAAGACAAGGAAGAATATTCTCTAATGTGCTCTCTGTAAAGCTCTGGATACGTTTTCCGGCTTCCCCTCTCTTTGTTCTGTGTTGCTGGCGTATGGAGCAGTTTAAAGATCATCTCAGGTTTTCTGATAGTTTTTGTTAGGGAGCAATATAGAATTTAAGACTTACATGAATAGGTTATCTCCATGTTGCCAAAATTATTGCTAGTGTGGTCCTACTTTTGAGGGCTCTAATTGGCATTACCATGGTTCTGCCCTTTGACTCTTTCATATCCATAAGAGTAGGAAATCTGTTCCAAGGAGCCAGAAAGAGCAGTGGAGTCAGTGCAGAGTCAGGGAAGGAGCCATCAGAAAGGCGGGGAAAAAGGGATGGGGACAGAACCAGGGGCTCTTCCAGTTGAATGGAGACTAGAGAAAGGAACGTTCTGCAGGATAAGATGTTCAATGGTGCTGGGGTTCCTGGGTGGCTAAATTGATTGAGCATCTGACTCTTGATTTCGTCTCAGGTCATGATCCCAGGGTTGTGGCTTTGAGCCCTGTGTTGGGGTCTGTGCTGAATGTGAAGCCTGCTTGGGATTTTCTCTCTCTCTCTCTCTTTCTCTCTCTGCCCCTCCCCTGCTTGCAGATGCTCTCTCTCTCTCTCTCTCTCTCTCTCTCTCAAAATAAATAAATAAACATTAAAAAAAAGATGGTCAATGGTGCCCAAATGTTGAGGACAGGTTAAGTGGCTAAAAACTAAGCAAACAATGTTGGCTTGGGCAATAGAGTAGGCATTCCTGGAGCAGATTCAGATGAGAGACGGAGGCAGAATTCAGGCGTCAGTGTGGCAAAGAATGAGTGGGAAGTAAGGCCCTGAATGATTCCAAGCATACTCTTCTTTCTTTGGCAGTGAAGGGCAGGGGGGACGTTTAAGCATGCCATAGAGTTGAGGGAAAGTGTGTGTATGTGTGTGTGTGCACACGTGTTCAGGAAATGAGACAGCTGGGCAGGTTTATAAACTGAGCAGGAGGCAACACATCAAGAGAGAAGAGAGGAGAGAAGGATAGTAACTACCATTGATGAGAGCTTACTATTCTAGGCACAGTGCTAGGTGATGGGACCTATGAATGTGCCTTCATATTATTTGTTTCATTTAATGCACACAGCAACCTTGGGAGGAAAGTGAGGCTCAGAGAAGGTGGGTAATTTGCCCAGGATCACACAGCTATTATTCTGGCAGATGAAACAGACAGATCTTTCTGACTCTAAAGACATAGAAGTTCTATTCATTAAAGAGAGGGAAAAGAGGAAAGGATATTTAGTGCAGAAAAGGTCCTAGAGGAGGGAGTTGAAGTTGGAATAAACAACATGGGTTAGTAAGAGAGAGGGCCATATATACCCCAGAAGCAAATCCTGTAAAAGGGATTAGAACTTCATTTCATTTTACTTCATGGATAAAAATAGCCGAGGTAGCTGACATATGTATTCAGCTAGGTTCCAGGAGACCATTGATAATTCCTGATGCTTATAGCACTTTGATTCCCTTATTGTGTCTGACTTTGGTCGTCACCAAAATGATCTCAAATAGTATCCTGTGCCCTTGCATGACTGTGTACTCCTCTAGCTCTTCCTTTTACCTGGAATTCCCTTCTTCATCGATTTATGTGTATAAAGATGGAGCCTACTAGTTCATTGGCAAGCCATATGAGACAAATACTGAGATTGAATGAATCCCATTCGAAGATCTGGTCTTTGAATTTTTATCTACCAGATTGTTGTTAGATTACATTGGCTGGGGCATGTGAAACACAGGAATTTTTAAATTCTTTAAATAAAGACCCCTAAAAGATGAGCAACACATTACAACTGAGCTTCTGTTTCATCTAAGCCATTCTAGTTGAAATTCGTGACCTACTTTATCTTGTGTTCTGTTGCCATAGTGCTTAGGTTAGATGTGTAACTAAAGAAAATTGATTTCCAGTGCAAATCTTAATTTTTATTGTGCCCTGCAGTGCTGCATAGATGATGTATGTATGATAAGTCTCACATTTAGAAGATTCCAGGGGAAGTTAAAGTATTATGGCCTCTATCTGTGGATATTAAGATAATATATTTTCTGTAGATGTGTATCATTTTCTTAAAAAAGTAACTGAGTTTATGAATATCCTTAGGCAAAAAAGAAACAGGATTTTCTGACTGCTTCAGAAGCGGTGTCCAACTTACATGGGTCAACCAGTATTTGCTAAAAAGGAAAACAATATTTATCTTGGAAAGCATAAACCTCAAGCTCAAAGATAAATGCTTGTCCCTCAAATGTCTTAATGCTTCATTTGATTTAAAAATCTGTTCTGCAAGGGCACCTAGGTGGCTCAGTCAGTTAGGCATCTGACTCTTGATTTCAGCTCAGGTCATCATCTCACAATCCATGGGTTCGAGCTCCACATCAGGCTCCGGGCTGACAGTGCAGAACCAACCTGCTTGGGATTCTGTCTCTTCCTCGCTCTCTGCCCCTCCCCCGCTCTCTCTCTAAAAATAAATATATGTAAGAAAACATCTGTTCTACGGTAAAGTGCGCATTTAGAGTTCTCAAGACCCCATCTTTTTTAAAAAACAAAAACCAAAAAACCCAGCTGGCAGACATTTCCTGTCAATGGCAGGGTATGTGTTTGACGGATGGGAGAAGAGGCCGGGCCAAGCCTACTGGGCCAACATTCCCCTCCATTCTCTGTAAATGGGAACATTTCTTTCTGAATGGCGAGGCTTTTCATTACACCAGTGATATTGTGATTTCCTAAGTGGGGAGAGCAATGAAAATGTCTTTTGTTATGTTGATGACTTTTGGAAAAGTCACTAGGTAAACCAAGAATGGGGGCTGCTTGCCTGGGGAACCAATCACGATTAGAGGGTTAGACCGTTCAGTCCCACCCCCCTGACCTCTGGGGACAGGTGAGGGGCTGGAGGTTGAATCAATCACCAGCAGCCAATGATTTAATCAACCATGCCTGTGTAATGCAACCTGCATTAAAAACCCCAAAGGAGGGGGGTTTGAAGAGCTTCCAGGTTGGTGAGCCAGAACACTTCCCCGTGCCAGCCCCTAAATCCATGGAGGCTGAAGCTCTTGTGTTCAGGACCTTGCTCTAGGTATCTTTTCATCTTGTTCATTTGTAGCCTTTAATATTCTTTTCAATAAACTGGTAATCTAGTGAATAAACTGTTTTCCTGAGTTCTGTAAGCTGCTCTAGCAAATTAATCAAACCTGAGGAGGGAGTCATGAAAACCTCCAATGTATGGCTGGTTTGGCATCTGAAGTGGGGGCAGTCTTCTGGGGCTGAGCCCTTAACCCAAGGGATCTGGCATGATCCCCAGGTTGATAGTGTCAGAATTGGGTTCAGGTTGTGGAACACCTTGGTCAGTGTCTGAGGAGAACTGAGTTAATTGCTTGGTGGGGTAGAAAAACACACACATTGTAGCACCTTGAAATTTTTTTCTCCTATATTGAATACATTCAAGTCTCCATAAATCTGGGAATTCATGGGGCAGATTACCCCCCAAACATGTTGTGTTTGGCTTACACAATTCACTTATTGCAGTTATAAAAGGAAAAAAACCCATTTCCTTCTACTTTCAACACTCTGACACCAATGTGTGGGTTTTCCACACTAAGCTATTCTCTAATTTTCAGTGGACTCCAACTGGGTGTCCTAAAGTTTCACTCAATTCTGGTGGTTTTTTTCTTTTTTAATGCTTATTTACTTATTTTGAGAGAGAGAGTGCATGAGAGCAGGGGAAGGGATGGAGAGGGAGAGAATCCCGAGCAGACCCCCTGTTGTCAGTGCAGCCTGTTGTGGGGCTTGATCTTACAAACTGAGATCATGACTTGAGCCAAAATCAAGACTCAGACTCTTAGCCAACTGGGCCCCCAGGAGCCCCTCACTCAATTCTGACACTAACCGCCTGGAGTTAGACCTCATAGGTTAAGGGTTGAGTCTCACAAAACTAAAGCCCACATCAGACGCTAATCTCAAATCCCAAGTTGTCTATGTCCCATCTATGCTTCTGATTAACTGGCTAAGATCAAGGACTCCCACAACTCCCTCCTCCAGTTTGATAATTTGTAAGAATAGCTCCCAGAACTCGGGAAATTGCTTTACTTATGATTTACTGCTTTATTATAAAGGATACAACTCTGGAACACCCAAATAGAAAAGATGCATAAGGGCAAAATATTCAGGCAAAGGCACAGGGCTACAATGATTTCTCTGGACACCCCACCTTCCCAGCAGAGGCTCTCTGAACCCAGAGGTGATGGTGGAGTGGGGCTGGGAGTTCCAATTCTCTAATCAAGAGTTTGGTTTCTAGAGCCATAAGCCCCCATTCTGGAAGAGCCAGCACATTAGCATAAACTCAGGTGTGGTTGAAAGGGGCTTAAAAAAGTGAGACCCTTCTCTCACCCCATCACTTAGGTAATTCCAAGGATTTTAGGAGTTCTGTGTCAGGAAGCTGGGCAGAGACCAGCTTATTATGTCAGGGTTACTTGTCTGGATCTTGTATGCATTTGATCTTGTTACCTTTGTCTTAAACAGTTTGGGGAAGAGACAATAAATAATAGATAAGTTATGTGGAGTACAATTATTCATCTGTTTTCATTTGTATGTAAAATATGTTTGTATTATTTATTTTACTGTATTTCTAGTTGTTTTTCACTTTTGAAGTTAAATTTATTTTTAATTTATTTTTATAAATTTATACATTTATTTTAATTTTTTTAAGTTTATTTATTCATTTGGGGAGAGAGAGAGAGTGCGGGGGAGGGGCAGAGCGAGAGGGAGAGACAGAGAATCCCAAGCAGGCTCTGTGCTGTCATCGCAGAACCTGATGCTGGGCTCCATCCCATGACCCTTAGATGGTGACCTGAGCCAAAACCAAGAGTTAGACACTCAATTGACTGAGCCACCCAGGTGCCCCGAAGTGGGCGTTTTGGCTTCACTGCAGGTGTTGGTAGTGTTGTTCAGGCTTACAGAGGGAAATGAGAAAGCCCTGAGGCCCTTTGAGCATCTCTCTAATTTCCCTTTCTTTAATTTATGGCTGCTGGTGAGTTACGGTTTACAGTTGCCATCTCTTCTTAGTTGGCTCTGTTTCTGTACTCCTCTAACAATCGTGTTTCTTCCTGAGATCTTATTTTCACACTCCTTGAGACAGACTCCACTGGGAGAGCCCAGGCTTGCTCACTGAGGTTTGCCTACGTGTTAGGGGCATGATCCTATTTATGCAAGGATGTGCTGGCTAGAGGTGCAGTGTGACGTGACTCTGCATGGCAACTGGCACACAAGAAACTACCGTTGGTTGTTTGCTAAAAAAAGGGCTTCGTGGGGGAGGGGGGAAGGCACCTACATCTTGAGATTCTGTTGGCACAGAGGAGGCCAGAGCTCCTGTGTAGTTAAGAGAGTGCATACTGGCATCATATTGTATGCGGTTCATAACTTGACTCCACCAATTACTGGCTGTGAGATCTTAGGTAAGCTACTTTACCAATCTGTGCCTCTGTTTCTTCATCTGAGAAATAGGGATAATAATAACACATATCTCGTAGTGTTGCTGGAAGAATTAAATTAGATGACATATGAAGAGCCTAGCATAGAGCTGGATGTATAATAAAGACTCAATATATTAACACTGGTTATTATAATCATAATTACGATTGTTATTTGGGTCTTTCTAGGCTCTAGCACAGTACCTTTCACATAGTAGCTTCTCAATAAATCTTTGCTGAATGAATAGATGAACCGATGACTCAATCACATACCAGTGCCTGAAATATGTAGTTGGGCTGAGTAAATCATCTCTCAGGTGGGACTTTAAAATATTATACCTAGAAACCAATAAGTGTATCATCTCCTCTTTCAAAAATCATTTCCATGATGAGATTTGCATTTCAAATGGATTTTGTATAATAGAGGTCTTCCTCCTCTCCACTCGTACCCCAGAGTAGCCCATGATGAGTCATCTGTTATTTCTCATAAGGTCCCAGTGAAAGCTGTGTTTTTCTTTACTGGCGAGGCAATTTGCAGTGGCCGTTACAAGAAAAGTCTATTATTTTTTAACTTGTTGTATTTTCTTCCCGAAAGCCATCAGTAGTGGACAAGAGGAATTTGTTATCCATATTCCTCCCAGCAATAAATACTACTTTAAATTTCCCCCTCCTTCTCTCCCCACCCCCAATCTAAGTGTGAAGGAATACAATGGAACTGTTAAGCCTAAAGTCACAGATTATAATCAAGATGATACGGAATCAAGTCCATCTGGTTCCCTCATAGAGGTGAACTGTATTGAAATGGCCAAAATATATTGCAGATCTTTGCATAGAACTTTTGCCTACCCTTCTTTCTGTTTTTCAGCATACTGTTACTCTGCTTGTCCAATGTGCCATTGCCACATATGCCATATACAGATGATCCTTAGATTTTGCAGTTCTTCAAAAAGAACTAGATTGCACTTGGTAGAAGACACTGCTCCACTACTTCAAGGGTGCTATTTTCATGTCTTCATTGTTCCCATCACCAAACAACCTTCTCTGTCATAAGCATCTTGCTTACATATCTCTTTACCTTACCCCTATAAAAAGTTTAAATTCCTACTAGTTTAGATTCTTTTCTGTTTATTATCTTTAGTTTTTATTCTTGGTTTACAAAGTGTGTTAATTCTCAGCTCCTTTTGATCATTTCAACTTTAACATGTTTTATCTACTTAACATTTCAAACTTTTATCTTTCCTATTTTGTTTAAATATTTTTCTCAGGTATAATTCTTTTTAATTTCATCATTGTTTGTTTTCTTCTGATTTTTCTTTTAAATACCTTGATGATTTTTGTCCTTTTTGATCTTATAGTTTTCTGATTTTATCTTTTATCTTTTCATATCCTTGGTTTATAACAAGCAAAAAAGGGGCACCTGGGTGGCTCAGTCAATTAAACTTCCAACTCTTGATTTTAGCTCCGGTCATGATCTCGTGATCCTGAGATCAAGCCCTGTGATGGGCTCCATGCTGAACATGAAGCCTGCTTAAGCTTCTCTCTCTCTCACTCTCTCTCTCTCTCTCTCTCTCTCTCTCTCTCTCTCTCTCTCTCTCTCCCTCTCCCCTCCCCTCTGCCCCTTGTCCCCCACTCCCTTGTGTTCTCTCTAAAAAAAAAAAAAGGGTGGCTCAGTCAGTTAAACCTCCAACTGGATCTTGGCTCAGGTCATGATCTCAAGGTTCATGGGTTTGAGCCCCATATCAGGCTCTGTGCTGACCGTGTGGAGCCTGCTTGGGATTCTCTGTCTCCTTCTCTATCTCTGCCCTTCCTCTGGTTGAGTTCTCTTTCTCCCTCTCTCTCTCAAAAATAAATAAACATGCTGATTTGAAGGGGCATAAGCACCCCAATGTTTACAGCAGTGCTATCAACAATAGCCAAATTATGGAAAGAGCCCAAATGTCCATCAACTGATGAATGGATTAAGAAGATGTGGTGTATATATATACACACATATGTGTGTGTGTGTGTACACATACATACACAACAGAATACTACGGGGTGATAAAAAGAATGAAATCTTGCCATTTGCAACAATGTGGATGGAACTGGAGGGTATAATGCTAAGTGGAATAAGTCAGTCAAAGAAATACAGACATCACATGATTTCACTCATCTGTGGAATCTGAGAAACTTAACAGATGTTCATAGGGTAAGGGAAGGAAAAATAAGATAAAAACAGGGAGCAAACCATAAAAGACTTAAATACAGAAAACAAATTGAGGGTTGATGGGGGTGGGAGAGTGGGGAAAATGAGTGATGGGCATTAAGGAAAGCACATGTTGGGATGGGTACTGAGTGTTATATGTAAGAGATGAATCACTGGATTCTACTCCTGAAGCCAAGACTACACTGTATGCTAATTAACTTGAGGGTAAAAATAAACATTAAAAAAAAATAAAAACAAACAAGAAATCTAGTTATACAGATCCAAAAGGTTTTGCTGATGAATTGGTCACAGATGGAGAGGGAAAGAAAGGAATTAGTGTTGAAAACTAGCATTTTAGCCTAAGCAAATGGGTGTGAAAAATGGTGTGATGTACTTCAGTAGAAAAAACTTAGAGAGAGGGGAGTAGGTTGAAGAGAAATAAGAGTTTCTTCTCTATCATCACCATTGCATAAAAAAAGAGCATTTTACCATTTAAAAAGGACATAGTGCAGATATTTTTATTTTTATTAAAATTTTGTTTAATGTTTATTCATTTTTGAGAGAGAGATTGTGAGTTTGCGCAAGTGGGGGGGGGCAGAGAGAAAGGGGGACAGAGGACCTGAAGTGGGCTCCCCGCTGACAGCAGAGAGCCTGACTGAGGGCTAGAAATCATGAAATGTAAGATCATGACCTCAGCCAAAGTCAGATGCTTAAAGGACTGAGCCATCCAGGCATCCCATGCAGATATTTTTAAATGAATACTTTTAAGTTTCTGAAAAAGTCATTAGATGAACACTTCTGGCATTTACATGAAAGATTTGTATTTCAGGAAAACTCACTAGGGTACCTCTATAGAGAATAGACTGAAAAGTTACAGACAGAAAGCTCCATTAGAATGGAAACCGTGGAGGTCAACTGCAATTTGGAGAAAATTTAGATGAAAGATCTGCTTACCTGTTGATAGGGAAGCTGAAGGTTGGGGAAGTCTGTCTGATGCTAGTAATGTAGATGCAAGTTTTTTCTATGTATGAAGTGGTTGAGTATTTTTTAAAGAAAAAGTGATAATGTAATGAGTTAAAAATGGTATCTACCTGTTTTAATAGGCATATTCATTTTTTTCTGAGCTTCAGAGGGGGCCTGTCTAGCTAACATGTACTTTTCTTACCATCATGTTTCATTTAGCATGGCTGTGGAGACCACATTACTCTAAAGATTGAGTCGAAATAAAGTGATAAAAATGTAGTAATTTGTAAATGTATTGGACTCATTTTAAATATTCATCAGTGAGACCACGAATTCCTTAAAAGCCACAGTGCCTTCTTTTTCGTGCAAAGGTAGCCTGTTATTTTGTTCAAAAGAGCCAACTACTCCCTGGTGACTAGCACGGCCAGTCTCTCACCCTCAGGTTCTTCACCGGCAAAATGAGGACAATGAGGTGCATGTCATAGGATTTTAAGGATATTTAATGAAAGAATGGATGTGCAAAGAAGAAAGGATTTCACACGTGTTTACCCATACTTATCTTTCTCCTCTTCCTCCTCCAGTGCCCCAGTGCTGGGTATACCCAGAGGATACTAACCGTATACGTTTGTTGAATGACCGGCTGAATGACTCGAGGCCAGAATAGTTTCCTCGTTTGTAACGCCAATGACTTGGAAAGCGTGACGGCACCTGTGAAGTGGAATGGCAATAAAGTTTTGCTCATTAAAAAAAGCACCCACGAAACTACAAATCCCGTCCTTCTTTAGGAAGCCGGCTAGCCAAGGGGCTGGCCAGGAATACGGAAGTCTGGCCCTCTTGCCCAATCACGCCGGGAAACGTACATAGCGGTGGCCAATCCTGGGGAAGTTTGCTCCCGCTCCGCGCCGAGTCCCGCCTCCGCGTTTAGCGCTGACGGGTCGTTAGTGGATAAGGCGACCGCGGAGGCGGTGCCAGCGGCGTCAGCCAGCTCGGCTTTCTAGGCTCGAGGCTCGGCTCCACCATGGCTCCCAAAGGCGGCTCCAAGCAGCAATCTGAGGAGGACCTGCTCCTGCAGGATTTCAGCCGCAACCTCTCGGCCAAGTCCTCCGCGCTCTTCTTTGGGAACGCCTTCATCGTGTCCGCCATCCCCATCTGTGAGCGCCGGGAACTGGCGGGCCGGGCAGGCCGTCAGCGGGTCGGGCTGGGCGGGGACGTGGCAGGGCCCGGCGGACTGGCGGGAGTGAGTGCTAGGGCATTTAGCCCGCGGCTGTCTCCAGCTCTCCCAGAGCACGGGGAAGGCGTGTAGCCTCTGTGGGCCTCAGTGTTCTCGTCGGGGATGGGGCTGGGCGGCATCACAGGAAAGTCCCTTGTGAACCCACTCCCAGAGATTGTGATTCATTAGTTCTGGGATGGCGGCCCCTAATCTGGAAACGACCGGATTAGGATTTTGTGCTACATGCATGTGTGACCTGCTCTGTTCCCCCCTCCCCCCACACACAGTTGTTTATCGTTACGAGTTTTAAAACTTTATCGTTAATTATTTTGGAAAAACTAACGAATTAGGCGAGAGTCAGATTCCCATTAACCTTCGACTCGAGAATTGTAGCTTTAGGTGAAACACTTCACGCTGCTGAACGTCGTTTGCCTAATTTGGTGAGAGAGTTTGGACCAATGCCAAGAGCCCGCGCTCTAAATGGTTTAAACTTTTTAATGCTATTAGGTCATTTCTAGAATTCTCACTTGGATGAAAGGACTTTGCATACTTGGGCAAAGTTGGTTCTATAGCTCAGGGTTCCCGGATTTGAATCTCCTGTCTCTCCTCCTGCTTGCACGTTTGTTAGGCAGTTAAATCGAGGTTTATTTTCTTTCGGCCTTTTAAATCCCACCGTGCCTTTAACGTGTCGTGGAGCTCTGTGCCTCCTTGATTTCATATAGCCACGTCAGCATGTAAACTATGGCTTGGGACTGCACGTGGTGTTTTGGAACAGCTGTATACTTAGTATAGTAATAATACCCTGCTGATTGAAACGGGAAGTGTGAATTGTGATTTTTGTGTGTTTTTGCTCCTGAGTTTATTCTCATTTCAGAAGAAGCAGAAATCGCATTTGGACTAGTAATGGGAAGGTTCTGTTTTTAAAGTTTTCTGAGCTGGGAAAGTTTGAGACTGTAACTTTATCACTTCTAAAGATCCACGTATACTGACCGTATTGGATTTCCTAACCTGGACTGTATTTTATAGGCTTAACTGTAATTAATTGAGCAGGCCTTTGTAGCTGGGTGGTAATGTTTTGTTCCTTTTTGTACCCCCTCCCTCCTATCTTCATTCAGGGTTATATTGGCGAATATGGCATATGGATCTTATTCAGTCTGCCGTTCTCTATAGTGTGATGACCCTAGTAAGCACTTATTTGGTAGCCTTTGCATACAAAAATGTGAAATTTGTTCTCAAGCACAAGTAAGTATATTTCTCAAGTTGAAGTATATATTACATGTTGCACTTTTTTATAGAAGAATATCTTAAAGACCATTTGTACGTCTTGTTTTCAAGAAGTATCAATTTGAGCTGTATATGCTGGGGGGAAGGCATACTAATGCTATAAAGAATTATTAACTAAGTGAAGCAGAGACCATGCTTCTGACATTGTTACGCAAGTAGGTTTTGAGGGAGACGTTCGAACAGTTAAGCACTAGCCTTAATCATGGGGTTTATCAGAAAAACAGGAGCAACTGGGTGACTCACTTGTTTAAATGTGTGACTCTTAACATAGGCTCAGGTCGTGATCTTGCCGTCATAAGATTGAGACCCATATCAGGCTCTGCTCAGCAGAACCTGCTTGGGATTCTCTCCTCCATGCCCCTCTCCCTCTCTCTGCCCCTTCCTCATGCATGCGCACCCTCTCTCTCTCTCTCAAAATAAGTAAATAAACTTCATCAGAAAAACCACCAAGTAAGTAAGTTAACATTTCTGAAGCCAAGTGGAATTCTTTCTGCAAAGAATAGTTCTGAGTTCTCCATGTACTACTTTTGGACATGAAAGAAATGGTCTTTTTTTTTTTTTTTAAACTCTGACAGATTTAATGCTAATTACAGTTTTTCTTCTAAGTGTGTGAAAATGTAAAAGAGTCTCCTATTTCTTCTATCTTAGGATCACACATAATATGAATTCTAAGTTTGTTGTCCGTATGTTAGGCTTGGGGTGACAAGGAATAGAAACATGTTTAGAGGATCTTAATTAACAGGGATTTATTGTAAGAAGCCCAGAAATGGTCTCAGTGGCTGAAAGTGGCTTCAAGAGCTTTTCTGCTGCTGTTCCGGACCCATAGGAGCTCAAGTTTGTGTGACTGCCTTTCTGCTAGACCAGCAGAGTGATCATCTTTGTCATCTTTCTGCTTGGCAGCCCTCTTCACCAACTGCCATTCCGGTTTCAGCCCACCTTGGACTCTGCTGTTCTGGGCTGTCTTTCTCGTGAGGTGTGGCCATCTGTGGATAGCGAAGGCCTCAGACCTGGGCACCCTGTATGACCCATGCTTTGTGATGTCCTTGGAATTCGGTTCTTTGAGACCTGACATCTTTTGACTTGTTTTGGGTATTATTTTTCATTAACCTTTTTGGAATTAAAATTAATGGTCTTTTTACCTTCTCATTTCTGCTTTAGGCTTCTTAAGGGCCACTGCCATGTCTTTTATGTCCCTTACAACAGTTAACGGTACATCCAGCTCAGTAAAATTTCAATGACTTACTGACTTGATTGCATAGGTTCTCTCATAGTGGAATTGTTTTCTTTAATTGTAGTTTTGATTTAATATTAAATCCTGCCACTCACATTGAAACTCCTACAGATTTACAAGGTGCATCAAAGCTCAAAGACCCAGGAAGAGGCAGAGTATGGGTAGCTGTTCGTAGGAGAGGGAAGATAGCTTATGTGTTGACAATCTGGATTCCAGTCCCAGTTGTGTTTTTTTTGTTTGTTTTTGTTTTTTTGTTTTTTAACTTTATTTCTTTATTTTTGAGAGAGAGGAGCAGAGAGGGAAAGAGAGAATCCCAAGCAGGTTCCTTGCCGCCGGTGTGGAGCCGGACACGGGGCTTGATCTCACAAACTGCAAGATCCTGACAGCCGAAATCAAGAGTCTGATGCTTAACTGGCTGAGCCACCCAGGTGCCCCCCCAGTTCTGCTGTTTTTAAATATATAGCCTTCGGCACACATTTCATCTTTTTAGTCGTTGGATTCCTGAGATGTAAAATGGGGATACTAATGGTGCCTCATAGATGGTGAGGATTAAATATGATAACACGGATAATATGTTGAGTATATAGTGTTGAGCACATAACAAATGTTTATGTGCAGTGTCAGAGACATTGAGGGTGAGAGCCTGTAGGAATTTTTTTTGAGTGGAATGAGTTAAAAAAAAATGTTTGCAAAGATGTTTTTCTTTAAGAAATTAAATAGATGGGGGGCGCCTGGGCGGCTCAGTCGGTTGGGCGTCCAACTTCGACTCATGATCTCACGGTTCTTGGGTTCGAGACCCTGTCAGCCTTGCTGACAGCTCGGAGTCTGGAGCCTGCTTCTGATTCTGTGTCTCCCTCTCCCTCTGCCCCTCCCCTGCTCATGCTCTGTCTCTCAAAAATAAATAAATGTAAACAAAAAATTAAGAAAAAAATAAATAGATGGTATTTTTTCTTTTTTTCTGGAGAGGTTCTAAAATAGATAAAAAATAATAGAAGAAAAACAGTTGATTTTGCAGGTCCTCTCATTTGGCTGATTGCTGGGCCACTGGAGTGACCCTCGTTTTGTTTCAGAGCATTCAGTGCTGCGTGAGATTTATTTTTTAAGAGCCCTAAGAGAATAGAGCTTCTTCTTGAGTTATAATAAACCTGACAGGTTGTTATATGTTTGTTAGGTGAATATAGAAGAGAAATTAACTGGTTAATCTGGTTTGGTCTCTTTGAGATGATTTGTCCTATGGACAGATGATCTGTCCTAAAGACACTTGGAGGTAGCTAACTCTTTTGCAAATAGTTTGTTCCTGTGTCCTAGCATCCTGATGGGTGTGTGTGTGTGTGTGTGTGTGTACACATACTTGTGTGTATTTTTTTCTTTCTGTTCATCTCAGAAAGGTTTCTGCTGTAAACCACATCCATTTCTTATCAGCTGGCCTTAGAAAAAGTGGTCTTATGTGAAGTTCAAGAAACACTTGAAGTTGGTTTGCTAAAGAGGTTCAGAGATCAGAGTCTCTGCCCTTAGGAGCAGGACTTTTACATAATGAATCAAGTGAAGTTGGGAATTTGTGTTTAATTTGTATCCCAGAAGCCCTGTGGTTAAAGAAATGTTGAGAACTATTGCCTTGAATGATCTTGGGCTTTCTTTTCAGGGAGCCATCCTAATTTCTCCACATCTTTCCTTGATACACTGACCAGAACTAAATATAGCACAGTAACAAGGGATTAATTAATTGAACATAGAGTGAACAGATTTCTATGTTCCACATCCTGTTGCTTTTAATACATCTCAGTATCATGTTGAACATTTTCATAGTGGGACTGTTGGTATATTTTGCTTATATCAGTTCTTCTATATTTATGGCTAACCAGTGTCTCCTATATTATCAAAAATATACCATATTGAATTTACATGTCATAAACTTTGGCAGGCTTTTTGCATTTTATCGTAGGTTAAATTTTATCCTCTCTTTGACTAGCAATCTCATAAAGTTCACCTTAAAGATTTTCTGATGAATATACATTTTAATTTTTTGTTTGACTTGTCACTGAAGATTCTGATCTGATATTTAAAAAAAATTTTTTTTAATATTTATTTTTTGCAAGAGAAAGCGCATGAGTAGGGAGGGGCAGAGAAAGAGGGAGAGAGAGAATCCCAAGCAGGTTCTGCACTGATAGTGCAGAGCCCATTTGGGACTTGAACTCACAAACCATGAGATCATGACCTGAACTGAAATCAAGAGTCCATCACTCAACTGACTGAGCCACCCAAGCACCCCTGATCTGATCTTTTGAATACCACTTCTAGCCTTTTCTGGCTGATAATATATTGTCTTTTGATACAACCAGTGGTTCATTTAATTACAAGTGCTATGGTTAATCCCTCATGTGGTATCATTTTTAGTGAAATTAGACTCTGGAGTGGAGTTAAAAGCATTACTTTAATATGTTACAGGTGTTATTTCCCTAATTCTCCTTTGTTTTTTTTAAGCCTAGTTTTATTTACTGGAATTGAAATGGTATATCATTTGCTAATACCTTACCAAATTTATTTGTTGAGCAAATAAATTTAACAAACAAACAAAATGGGGTTACAATAATTTATAAATGCATTTGACTTGTTTACCCATTTAAATACCTAAACTTTGGAAAATTATCCCCCCCCCCATTTTTTTTTTTCGAGAGCAAGAGAGTGTGCAAGCAAGGGGAGGGGCGAGAGGGGGAGGGAGAGAATCTTAAGTAGGCCCTACTCTGTGCACAGCCCTACACAGGGCTCCGTCCCACAACCCTGGGATCATGATAGAAATCATGAGTTGGACACTCAACTGACTGAGCCACCCAAGAGCCCTGGAAAATTACCCTTTTAAGCAGAATTCAAAACATATATCTAATAAACTATATTTCAGAAGTTCTTGAATTCTATTATATTTGGCTATTATAATAAAATACTTGAATTCTATTATAATATTTGGCTATTATAATAAAATAAACTTGGAATTTTCTGTCAAGATTATTTCTTGAAATGTAAAGTATCATGTAGTTGCCAATATAAGAGTACAGAGTGTTTCAGATAGTGTGATGTTCATTCCTGGAACATGTGGAAACATTTTTTCTTTTATTTTCTAGAGTAGCACAGAAGAGGGAGGATGCAGTTTCCAAAGAAGTGACTCGAAAACTTTCTGAAGCTGATAATAGAAAGATGTCTCGAAAGGAAAAGGATGAAAGGTTTGACTTCTAAAATGTTGGTGATAGTCAAAACTGGGGATACTTTGTAGAAAATAAGTGTTGGTTTCTGCCTAGAGAATGTGGATAATGGAATTGCTGGAGGTTAAACGTTGATATTGTAGAAGATATAATGGAATGACAGTTACTGACATTTTGAATTTTTACTACCACCAGAGCCATGTGAGGTAGGGCTATTATTTCCATTTTACATTTGAGGAAACAGGTACAGAAAGCTTGGGTAATTTGCACAAGGTCATAGATTAATTAGTGTGTGGTCAGTCTGTAACAAGAACACGGGCAGTGTGGCTTGAGACTTTGTACTTGTAACTGCTCTCCTGGAGTTTAGGAGCTTGCAGAACTTCATCCAGTGTTGGCTCTGCCACTTGACAGCTGTGAGACCTTGAGCACATCGCCTCACCCCTCTGGGTCTGAAGAGTTTACATTGTATTGTGTGTTAGCATTTTTAGGTGGTGGTATTTCCGTTCCTGAGCTTCCCTAGGGACATCCAGTTCTTGGTTATCTGCATTGGTTGGGAGAGAACTCTGTCTCCCGTTGCCCAAATCTGTGCCACATTTGTTAGCCCTTACCCCTCAAATTTTCCTGCCAACTGCTCTTAGAAGGCTTAATAGTCTAATAGCTGAGTAGCAGAAGTCTCTGAATGATTGAATAAACTTGTGCCTAAGAGTTGTTACATGGGCTTAATACAGTCACAAGTTGAGGTGGTTTTCATAGATCTTAAATTTTAGTGTCTGCAAAGTGCTTTGTGAAATGGAATTTTTAACCCACCTTGCTCCAGAAAGACCTTGTGGAGACTTGCAATATTAAAGTGCATATGAAACAAAACAGTACAATTTTGAAAGATCAGAAACTATTTAAAAGTAAAGATGGGTGAATAAGGACCTTGGAGTTAGTTACAGCAGTTGAGCATTGAACTTCGCTCTGAGCTTCCAAGTGTCAGGGTTAGCGTCTGAGGTCCTGCACTTTCATTTTCTGATGAGAAGCAGCATGTAAGTCCTTCTGAAAAGAAACTTTCTTGGCACTGAATCTTGGAAGGACTTTATCAAGTCGGTCCTTATTTAAGGGACGCTGAGTAACTTAAACGAATAATGTCTTTTACAGTGGTTTTGAAAAGCCACTAAAACGTTATAGAAATGGTTATCTCCTAGATCCTTTGTAAAAATTGAAGGGTACAATATATATGTGTGTTTTTAATCATTTATTTTAAGTAATCGCTACACTCAACATGGGGCTTGAACTCACAACCCCGAGATCAAGAGTTGAATGCTCTACTGACTGAGCCAGCCATGTGCCCTCTGAAGGGTACAATATTAAAATAGTGACAATGAAGGCCTTTTTTCAGGGAGCAGCTTTAATTTGGTCTGGCTGCATAGCTTTCTGATTGTGAATTTTTGCATAGCGTTAGAGGTTAGAGAATTTAGGATTTTTTTTTTAATCTTTTTACTGAATTTATAGTATTTATTAGAAAAGTGGTTCTTAAATTGGAGTATACATCATAGTTACCCATTTTCAAAGTGCTTGTTACAGCTCTGTACGTTTTAGGTGATGAATTATATCAGAGGTGGCAAATGGGTCTCCTCTTGCCTGATTTGGTCTGGCACGTGTTCTTGATCCTGGGATATGTCTCAGAATTTTTCTCAGCATGGTAGTCAGGTAGTCACTCTGAGCGAAGAAGAGTTGGAAGTGGAAATGAAATATCTTTGCCATTCGCTGGATCAGATATTTCAAAGTAGAATGAAGGGTAGGTTTTGTGGATACATAAAATGCAGTGTCAGAGGATTATAAAGTTTCTGTTCCTGTCATCAGTGGAAATTTGTGCTGTTACTATTCATCTCTTAGAAACCACAGTGGATAAAATTGTACCCAGGTCTCTACTCAGAATTGACGCTGATACCTGGGACTAAGGCTTTCACTAAGATCTAGTGTTTTTCAAAAAAAAAAAAGCTAGCATTTTTCTCCCTCAAAAGTAAGTTGTTTCAAGAGAAGGCCTATTAGCACCTCTTTGCTTAAGATGTGTATGCCTCAAAGCTGCCATCTACAAGTCACTTGGAATGGGTACTCCATGCCACTTTGAAACTGCTTTGCCATCCATTCAAGGTTGGAGATCAGCTGAGGAGAATCAGAGGTTCATTGACATTTATCCCAGGATGTGAGTGTTATTTTTTTCTCGGTCTGTCATTTAGCATTATGTGATGATAACAGTTCTTGAGTTCTCAGTCTTCCTCTTGTAGGAAGTGTTCCTTGGAAAAACGAGTCTTTGGGAGTGCTCTCCCAAACTAGATTTCTTACCAGTGAAGTTTTGGGAGAACTATTGCTGATGATAGCATTTGAGGGTTTTCATTTTTTTCCTAAATGAACCAGGATATGGATGGGGTAGAAAAAGTTCTGAAGGCTGTCCAAGACAATCCTGTGTATACACTGATATACAGTGCGTATTGGTCATGCCTGGTCGTATTGGGAGCAGGGGCAACCTGAAGGATTGAGCCCTTTCTTTCATCCAGACTGTTTTTGAAGATGGTTTTGAGTCAGGGCGTGGCAGGGAGGTAGGGAGAGGTGCTCTGATAGAGGTCGGATAATCTAAGCAACCATAGTGAAGGCATGCTAGTAACCTATTTAAGGAACCTGTCTTTTTTGGGTCTTATGCCACAGTCTTGAAAACAGGCAATTGTTCGAGTGTTTTCTAGAATTAAACCACGTTGGGCCTTTGCATCTTTCTGAGGTGGTGTTTTCTTTGATCATTGTTAAAATGGTATAATGTATTTCCTCCCAGTTCCAAGTCCTATATATTTTTAAACTTACATTTAAACTTCTCTGAAATCAGGAAGTGTGTTAGAGTTGATGGCTGTGCATTTAATGTAGTGTCTTTCACTTCTCCCAGACTTAAATAGAAGTTTTATTAGGTTGACTCTATCCATAGAATTAAGGAACTATGGCATTTATGTTTGAGACCACAAATTTCTTGTGATAAAGATAGTTTATCTCATTTAACTCCTTTACTGTCAAGCTTGTTGACTTTGTATTAGAACATTTGGTGAATAAAATGTAGGAGTTGCCAAGGACATTAGCCATAGTGCTGTCCTTAGGATTGGTGGAGGGGATCATCTGGCCCCGGAATAGTATATATCTTTTGGGAGGATAAAGTGTCAGTGGTGATGGCTTTCAGCCTTTTTGATAATGATCCACAGTAAAATACTTTGTCTTTTGACCAAATACACTCAAACATGCACATATGCAAATATTTCAAAAAATGATAATTATCTAAGATAATTATCTAATTATCCATATACTTGATATTTTTCTATTTTGTTTTTTAATGTGGGTCTCAGCCCACTCACTTGTTGTCCCTGAGTGTTGAATCCACCCTGTTGATTTCACATCCTACTAGTCACAGCCTATCCTTTTAAAAATTGCTTTACAAAGTTAACTAACCAGGTGGAATAAAGGCTCCCTTATTCACAGGCCACCTGGAATTTCCTGCTGCCTGTGTGAAGAAGTAAACGAAAAGGTTGATAAAATTTTAGTAAATTAATAAACTGTAATAAAGTGGATTAAATAAAAAAAATTTAAAAATCCTCCTAATGATCAAGCAGATTACTTGTTTGAATTATCTAAAGGTGGCTAACGGCATTTGCAAAGAAGTCGGCTTCTGTGAGCCACAGCTGGTTGTAATATTGAAGGCTGAAATCTGTAGGCTATTGAGAGTCTCAAGCCAGCAAACAGCCAGGAAAGCTTCATCTGGCTACTGATCATGGAGTTTGTTTTAGGTGAGGACCTAGAGAAAGATGTCTCTTTAGGCTGTTGATGAAACCAGGCCAATTATAATTAATCTGTCCCTTCCTGCAAAGCTCTGACTGCCTGGGAGAAAAGGTAATACACCCAGCAGCTATTTTCATTAAGAGTAAAATACCTTTTTCAATAGGAAAAGGGGCACAGTGCTGATTAAATATTAAAAACACATTCTGTTCAGTGAACTAGAGCCATGTGGCATATAAAATATTATAATACGTATTTATAAACTTGATTTGTTTGTCTGCAGAATCTTGTGGAAGAAGAATGAAGTTGCCGATTATGAAGCTACAACATTTTCCATCTTCTATAACAACACCCTATTCCTGGTCTTGGTCATTGTTGCCTCCTTCTTTATATTGAAGAACTTCAACCCCACAGTGTATCCTTTTAAAGGTTGCTTAGCATTTTTCGAAGTCTAGAAGCAGTAGTTCCTTTTGGTTTTGATTTGCCTGAGTATTTTACTATAAAGAAAAACTGTCTAGGGAATCGGTCCACTAAATAGCTCGAACTCATGAGATTGTGACCTCAGCCGAGACCGAGTCAGATGTTTAACCGACTGAACCACCCAGGCGCCCCGACAGGTGGAGTTTTTGATGTAATAAAACAGCAGACACTTCCAACTTGAATCATCTGGGAATACTAGAGTGGTTTTCCCCGAACAGTCCAGTTCTGTGACTGAGAGTAGCTCTGAACTTTCACAGCCTCTTTGCTTTCACACACCAGCTGTAGCCAAAACACTGCTGGGCGGGGGAGACTTCTTTTTCCTTTGCTCTTGGGGGGAACAAGGATAAGTTTCTTCTTCCTGCTCATATTCTTTGATTAGCTCTTCTTTAGGTTAAATGGAATTCAGATGTTTTCTTTGTGATCGTGTGTTCTAGGTTTCTGGCTCAAGTGTTTTCTTTTTAAAATTGGGACACATTTCCTGTGAATGCGCTTCATTCTTTATAGTCTTCTGTAAATTGTATTTGCAGACAATGGGACTGCACATCATTGTCATTTCATAGTGTCAGGAGGAAAACTGCATTCCATAGAGATGGGCTCTTTTTGTTTTGTTGAACTGCTTTTGGGCTTTTAATTTTTCCTTAACATTAAATTTTTACAGGAACTATATTTTGTCCATAAGTGCTTCATCAGGCCTCATCGCCCTCCTGTCTACTGGCTCTAAGTAGACCATGTCCGCTTTGCCCCCTGGCTTCGTATCTACGGGTGGCCTGTGGTATATGGAAAAGTAGCAGGGTGGTCAGAGTGAGAGACACACAAGATGTTTTTATAGTCTGGAGTTTGAGGGTTTGAAAAACCCAACAAAATGTAATTCAGTATTTGTGTATTGGCTCTTTTTTGACAGATTGTTGAAATTAAAGGAATTGGAAAGGAAACTCTGAGTACCAGGACATTTATTAAAAGGTAAAAAGTGTCATGCAGTGTGCTGTAATCACAAGAGGAGAAAATAACTTGTTTCCTTGATCTGTCAGAGGTCACAGTAACCTGGACTGAGCTGTTATTTATAATAGTAGCAAGAAGTTAATAACTGGTTCTCTGTGTTCTAACCACAATATTACAACTTTTTTTGAACCATAAATATCAGAATGAATCCTTTCCCCTGGGGATTGAACAGAAGCCTCATGTTTACCAGTCTCTGAATTTGTGATTTGAAATAACTCAAAGTTAAAAACAAGGTGTCTCCAACTTGGGGAAGAGAAACTTGTGGAAAAATTTGTTTGTTTGCTCTTCTTTCTTTCTTTCTTTCTTTCTTTCTCTTTCTTTCTTTCTCTCTTTCTCTCTTTCTCTCTTTCTCTCTTTCTCTCTTTCTCTCTTTCTCCCTCTCTGTCTGTCTTTCTGTCTTTCTGTCTTTTCTTTCTGTCTTTCTTACAGAAGAAAGGCAGCCAAGGCAATAGGCTAAAAATAGTGGACAGGCATACGAGGGTAGTCCTGTGGGATTAAAGCATATACTGTTCACTGTATAGTTTTGGTCTTGGGTGGCCAGGGAAGTCAGCTCAACACTACCATATTGGTTTGACTTGTTAAGAGACTGGAGTCATTGTGTTCCTTGACTAGGGTCTCACACCACTAGAGGAATGTTCAGTAGAGAACTACTTTCCTGAATATTGATATGTGAAAGGCCAAAGTAATATTTATGGTCTTAGTTCCAGAATTCTAAGAACTCTCCAAGGAATTGCGGTGGTTTTAGTGCTTGTCAGCATTTTTCCATTAGGACCTTGATAAATTTGACCCCTTGGTCCACAGGCTCCTATCGATTATGAGCAGAACCTCTTCACATTAACCTCTTCACCCCTGGGTCTAGCCAAGAGCAGTCTCTTGCACTTTTTAACCAGTGTGTGCAGGGATAATTACAATTTTTCTGGTGCATGCCATGATTTGAAGAAGTTTGGGAAGCTTTTTAACCTGTAATACTTAAAAGGTTATGGAATCACAAGTGATACAGGTTCATATTCTTATAACTTTGACCACACCCAGTAATTTCAAAAGAACAAACAGTACTTCAAAAGAAATACCCTATCCCTAATTTCTAACCTTACTTTTAATCTTTAGTTTCCATTTCTAAGTTTAAGGTGAATGTTGTAAATATTTGCTGTTTTGTTATAACTTTATAGAAAAGTGTTCCTCAGAAGTTCATCTTCTGTGCTATTGGATATTTTTGGTAGGCCCACATCTAAGAACTTGGAAGGAGGACAGGGGCAGGAGCACATTTGCTTAGTGACTTACATCATCATTGTCTTCATTGAGGATTATATTTCCTCATTGCTTCTAGAAGTTTGCAATTTATTTTTCTTTGGTGCATTATTATCCATAGTACTGTCACTGGATAATATGGAACTAACAGGGAAGTTGCCAGAGAGTCATTTGCAAAGTAGTGAAAGACGTAGGAGGTTTATTTTTCGTACTATGTTAACTTTTCTTGTAGATAAATAAGGGGTCAGTAGTTTGGTAGCATGGAATTTGTGTGCTAAATGCATTTGCATATTTGACAAACCATCAGGGTCTGCTATCAGCTGGGTCAAGTATTTTTTTTTTCTTTAATTGCTGGTAGAGAATTGCCACTAGATGTCAGTGTCTGTGTAGAAGGGGGGAAAATTGCCACCATTCTTACAATAGGGTGGTGAAAAAGGGCATCGGCTTAATATTCTTAATAGAATGTTTCTTGAGTTCATAAACTGAGTAATTTGTAGAAAAGCATATAAGCAAAATTTGGTTTTGTCTTGATTTTTACCTATAGCATTTTTTGGTTCTGATAATGATTTCTAACTTTCTATACTGTTAAATTTCTATGCATAAGTTTGTAAGGTATATACTCACATTGCCAATTTTCGTTCAGGATTTACTGTACAAGTACTTTACTCTTGGGAATTACAGAACTTTTCCTCATCTCTAAAATGGCTATGTGGCACATAGAATCATGATGGGCTGTATCTGGTTTAGTTCCTAAAAACCTGCTGTAGAATTTGTATTTTAAAAGACCCCATGTCCAATACCAGTAAAATAAAAAGGATTCTGCTGTAATTGAGATTAAAATCGATTAAATAGCCCCTCCCCCTACACTCCTTGTGGTAAGTAGAGGCTTAAAATGTTGGTTCATTTTACATTTTCCTATTTTTAGTTTCTCATTTACAACTTAATAAAAATCTTAGCTAGAAATTATTCTTATAAGCCAGTAAAAATCTACCGGTTGTCCTCTTTGGTAAATTATTCTAAATTGGAAAGAATAATGTACAAGGTTTGAAGTTAACCAGAATATGGAGGTTGGATTCACACCCAGAATTCTTGTGAAAGGTTTTATTGGTCAAGTATGATTAGACTTTGCTTTTTAAAATTTATATTTTCCCTTGACATCTTTGAGAGCCATATGAATAAGTACATAATCTTTATTACATTATTCGACATTACTGTTTAAATTCTTCACACATGTAAAAGTGCATCTTTGTAGTTCCTGAGATAGTAATTAAATGTCTGTGTGGCAGCGACGGGCATAGTGTGGTTCTATTACAGAGCAGCATGTCAGGCCTCTGCCAGCATGTGCCTGCCGTGTTGTCCTGCCCACCCAATTTCTGTGTTTTCAGCATGTGTGCCAGTCACTGCTGTTTCTGGAGACACAAAGGAGGCATAGACCTGGACCGATAGAGAGAGAACTAATCTACAGATCTATCTATTTAGGCTCTAGGGGATTATCTCCTACCTCTTGGGACTCTCAGGGGAATTAATTGAAGTTTAGGGTTTTTTGGGTGGTTTGTTTAGATTTTCATGGATGTGGTTAGAGACTAACTTCTCATTGGCTCTTATGAGTGTTCATTGCACCTCTTCTTTCACTTTTGCCTCTTTTTAATGGATTCTGAATTTGGATTCTTACTCAAGCTTTTTTTAACTTAAAATTTTCCCTACAGAATTTTTCATAAAATTCATCCTTAAAAGAGCACAGGACTGGAACACTGAATACTTGGGTTTTAGGCCTGGTTTCCTCATTTGCCAGGGAGTTGTGGCCTGGAAGCTGGCTGGAGTGAGGCTCTGACATCTGCTGACAGATGGTGCACTATTGATGAAGTGACAGTTCTTAAAGTGGGCAGCCAGGCACACAGCGTCTAGTTTGCATTTCCGCTGGCTGAGATTTCAGTATGCAGATGACTGCTAGCCACGTTACCCTTCGGAATGGTATGTTCTCTGCCAAGACATTCTTTCCAGAAAAGAATATGGGGGTGCATGGAAATTTTTCTTAAGGATATAACTGACATTTCTAATGTATATTTACCATGGCAGACGATTTGTCGGTCAGAAAACTAATGGCTAAGCAATAATGTTTGTATTTGGTTTTAATTGCAGGTGTTTTTAAAAAAGTTTGAGAAGCTTTAGCTTTAGTGCAGAGTATTTCTAAAATCCAATGAGAGATGATATTGTTAGCAGTTAATCATTTTCTTCATTAATAAGAGGAAAATTTTTGGATTGTTATTGAAATCTTTTAATCCTGTTTCTGTTGGGTATCATTCAGTGCTGCTTACTTGCCAACATAATTTTTATTCAGATGATTCTTCCTATCTTATGGAGGTGGGAGATATATATATATATATATATATGCATATATACACACACGCGTGCACTCTTATGATGAAAGATCAGAGAAAAACTAATTGAGATTAAGTGCACAAAATGCTTTTATTACTCTAAGCAAAGAAGTTAAATTGCAGTTCGAATTAGCCAACTTCAGCTCATTTATGCATATAGTAGTTCACTGGATTGAATACACAATGAACAACTGAAAGATGATCCATTTCCATCATTAATCTGGTACTCCTGGGCAAAAACCCAACTGTTTCCTTAGTAGAATACAGGTAGTAGTAACAAAAAAGAAAATTCATTGGTATTTCACACTAACGCTGTAAGATTTAGAACTTAATCATGAAATACATATTTGGAAATGGTGGCAGAAAATAGCATTTTAAGCTGATGGTATAATCTTTAAACGTCAAAGTGATTTCTATATGGGGTACTGGCTAGCCAGAAAATTAGAATTTTGTACATGCTCATGTGTCCAAATAGAGAGCTAGGATCCCACCCCCCAAAGTTTTCCTTCCTTACAGGTACACACAATATAGTCTCACAATTTTTCTCAAGAGACATACTCATGAGGGTAGGTAACCAGTAATGGCAAGGTTAGACTTCTGCTTCTGTGTGCAACAAGGCTAGGCCCCTTTAATCCATGCAGAGAGCTTCCATGCATTTAGTTTAGTGCATATATAATGTGGTTTACAGAATGAGGAAATTCTTTAACATTTGTTTTTCACTAGGCAAGTTAATTCACCCAGCATATTCTGAGTAGTGATAGCATTTTTCACAAAGTCCATGATTCACTTTCATGATGACTGCTCAAAAACAAGCATTATATTGTAAAATCCCAGTGCTAATTAAACAGCAAACATTTGCCTTTGTGGATATTTTACAGGTTTACTTACAAAACTGAGCATTTGTGTATTTATTTTTAAAGCTCAAATATTTAAACTTGCAGAAGCTGTGCCTACAAGCAGTCAGAAGTATAAAGCAGGTTTTAATAAAATGTAGTCAAAAGTGAACACTTCAGTTGCATGTACATTACATTTTATTCAAAGCTAAGCTTCCATAGCAGTGTAATCCTGCCTTTCGTAAATTAGCCATCCTGTCTCAAGTTAAAGATTGGGTGTTCATCCTTTATCTCTGTATGTGAATGGACAGAACGTTAATAGAATCTTAATAGAGACGCTTTGGGTCGTTTACAATACGAGGTCATTCTCGGGGCCAAGCAACAGTGAATATTTTTAAAAGGTAATGAAAGCAAATACCTAGGAATTTTAGTTTTGTTTAATGACAAGTGAGACAACCTTTGATAACCTTCATGTGAAAATGGGAAAAAAAGTAAAATTGTTTGTTCTCCCAAGTAAGACTTCTGAGTGAAGGTAGCCTCCTCTTTCTGATGCAATCCACATTGCATCTGTGGATTTTATTCATTTGAAAAAATAGATCTGTACAGCCTACTTTAAGTTACCAAGTGCCTGAAGGCACTAGGTCTTCCCCTCATATCCTTCCTATGGCATAAGCATGAGGCGTACAGAGCAATGCAAGAACAGGTGACTCCAGTCCAAGGTAAGAAAATAGAATGGATTTTCTTGGTTGTGAGTTTTCAGATGTGCTCGTTATTCAGGTGCACAGTGGTAGCGACAGCAGGTACCTCAGAATCCAGGAATACTAGAGGTTGAGCAGCAGGCTGCTAAGTGACTCAAAAGACTGGCTAGTAACACCATTCTGTACCAGTGTAGACCGCAGTTTTAACCATGCAGGTCCTATGGCTCATGCACTGCTTTATGATCTATAGTCCTTTTTGCTGTAGGGCTTGTTTCGCAATATGTTATCAATCTCATTTACCACGTGTGATGTCATCTTTGGGAGAACCTAGAGCATGAGAAGTACAAAGGATACGGTTGGTTAGTACCTGATCATTTGTTCTTTGTGCTTAATATTAAGCAAAGTCGTCTAGACTTACGTACATTTATAAACCACAACTAGAATGTAAGGTCCCTGGCAGACTGTAAGCTCCTTGAGGTCAGGGACCTTGTTTTTTTCTGTCACTGACTCTCCTATGATAAGAGTGCTTGGCTCATAGTTGGTGCTTCTAAGTATTGCTTAACTGAATAAAGGCATGCTGTGTAAATGAAATACACATGGAAATACGAGTCACATGATTTTAGATTTTCTAATGGCCACATAAAAGTGAAAAGAAACATGTGAAGTTCATAGTTTTACCCCATTTTATCTAAAACATTTCAACATGTGGTTGGTGTAGAAAATTAAGATGCTGTACGTTTTTTAAGTACAAAGTCTTTCAAATCCAGTACATGTAACACTTAGAGCACATCTGCATTCTGACAAGCTGGTTTTGTGCACTAAAAGCCACGTGTGGCTAGAGGCTAGGGTTGTGGACAGCAAAGATCTAGAGACAGAGAGATTTTTTGCCACTGGTCACAACCCTGGGGAAGGATGGGCAGGGGTTAACAGGCATCCCTCGTAGATGGAATGGCTCATGAGAGAGAAGTCTGTGAGATGAAGAAAGTGTAGAGTGGGTGGTGATGGTAGGGATAGGAAAGGGGAAATTGGGATAAACAGCGTGGAAGCCCTCAAATGCCACTTTCTGGAGTTGGGACTTGATTCTGTGCTCAGTGGGGAACCTCTCAGGACTTCTGAGCTGGGAGTGACCCTGTCAGGCACCTGGAGGTAGTTTGAAGGAGATTGAAAGGGAATGCAGATGCTAGAAATTTCTTGCTGTTGGAGCCAGAGATGATAAAAGCATGAACTAACGGGTGGCAGTGAAGTAGAAAAAGACTGGATCAGAAGGACATTTTGTAGGATGATGATGGTTTTAACGCTAGAAGGATAGAGGTGTAGATTATGGAGACAGCCACAGGAGTGGTTTGGAATACGAGAAGTTTGAAGTAGGAGGTGTTGAGTTTAAGGTGTCTAGGGGAGATCCACAGAGGCATAGCTCTGTAGGCAGCCGAGTGCAGCTGTGGGTTAGTGCTGGCAGGAGGATTGGAGTTGAGGGTTTGTGAGTCATTTGTGTAGACATGCTGAAGCCCTGGGAGAAGATGAGATCACCCAAGGCTAGCGTTTATCATGAGAGGGGGACCAAGGGCACACATTACACCATAAGAAGAGGGGCAAAGGCAGACTTTTTCACAGGAATAGACTGACCCTGTGTGGAGACTCTGGCAAAATACAAGCATGATGGCCAGTTCTGAGGTTTCGGCCTCACCCTTCCTCTGCTGCAATCATGCTGGCCCGGGTGACCTTGTCTCCACTCAACTGCTGTTCTCAAAAGCCTTAGGGTTTGGCAGAAGAGTAGAGCTACTCCGCCTAAGAAACTAGTTCTGGTTAACGTTTTCCTATCTGAAGCTAAAGGGAGAGTTTCATTTCCCACCAGCTTTGGAACCTCAGAATTGAAACTAGTGTGTTCTTTCAAACGAGACGACAATAAAGAGACCCAAATCTAGAAACTAGATTTGTGGGAAGTTTTGTCTAAAATATAATGGGTTAGCCATGTGAGGGAAAAAAAATTCTTCCATTACACCAAAATAAATTTCAGATAGAGATTTAAACATTAAAAAAAGAAACCATAAAAGTACTTGAATAAAACATGAAAAAATGTATATATAGCCTTGTAAGACTTAAAATTTTTAAGAGAAGCCATACCTCCAGAATTTTATGTGAAGTCGCCCGATTTTTTAATGTTGGCAACTGTTGTAAAACATTCTCATCCACTACAGATGACACAAACATCCCACAGGCTACCAGTTTGGCAACCTTGCTGTTCTACTGACTGGAATAATCGGTGGATTGAGGATACCAAGGAAGGAGAGCAGTGAGGGGAGATGAGCCCTGGATGTGAAGGGCCTGCCTGCTGAGAAGCCTGGATTTCTCTGAGGAGGTGATGGGGAGCCTCAGAAGGGAGAACATTGCTTCTCTCCACCTTCTAGGTGGAAGTGGGGCGGTTGGGGGCCTGTGCAGGTGATGGCTGCCTGCCTGCCTGCAGCTGTGGTTTATCCTCTCCAGTCAGCCATTTATTGAGGCTCTGACTTGTATGTCCCTCCAGTTTACGCATGGCTGAGGCACATTCCATCCCTTAGAGCAGCTGGCTTCTCGTGCCCATTAGAACTTTCCTTTAACCACTGTTGGCACTGCACACTTCCTGTCCTGCCGCCAGTCCCACCACGGCTGGGTGCCCCCAGCTGCCCAGTCACAACGGGTGGAAGTTTGCTGGGCTGGCCGGAGGTGGGAGTGGAAAGGGGGAGGGGATGATGGAGCCTCCAAGGTAGCAGCCTCCCAGCTTGGGTAGCATCCCTATTATCTTACCTTTTGAGCATCTCTTACCGCATCCTGCTATCAGCCTGAGCCTTGCTAGGGAGGAAATGCTTTGAGAAGATGACGGACTCCGGAGTTTTCGTCTGAAATACATCTTTTGCTGCCTGGAGTACTCCCACAGCCCAGGAATTCCCTCTTTTTACTGTTCCCAGGCAGTATTAACTGCCCCCTGGGATGGCAGTGGTCACTATTCGCATGATAGGAATCTCAGTTCCTCCCTTTTCTGGCTGAGCCATCAGCAAGTCATGTCTGTGTCCAAAGCCTGTGGAATCCATCCACTTCACCTCTATAGCCGCCATCCTAGCTAATCCAAGCCAGCATCTCTCGTCACCTGGACAACTGCCTTTGCCTTTCTTCATTCCACTTTCTACAAAGCAGCCAGCACAGTCTTTAAAAATTCAAATAACAGCATGTCCTTAAAACGCTCCGAAGGATTTGTTGCACATACAACAAAACTAACCTTTGTAGTGTCCTTTGAAATCCATCTCCTGCCTGACTCCACTTTAATGCATCCACTGTCCCTTTTGCTCACTACACGTTGGCCACGTTAGCCTTAGGCTGGCAGTTCCTGGAAAAAGCCAAGTTCCTAATGGTCTCCGGGCCTTCGCACTGTTCTCCACTGTGTCTGGAATGCTCTTGCTTGGGTTTTTCATATGCTGCGTTCTCCTCTTTTGGACTTCAGGATACACCTATCCCAGAGGGGCCTTTGGCACAAACATTATCTGAAGTAGGCCCACCCATTTCTCAGTCTCTGTTACAGAACCCTCTCTAGTTACCTAATAGTCCTCACATTTTGAAATTATTTCATGTTTATTATGTGCTTCTCCCACTGGAATGTAAACTCCTTAAAGCCTGGACAGTATCTTTGTCTGTTATGGTGTCTCCAGTGCCTGGTGCATAGTAGGCTCTCAAAGATCTGAATGAACTAAGGGATTGATTGATTGATTTTTTTTTTTTTTTTTTTTTTTTATCTGATTCACTCTTAGCCAGCCCGTGATCTCATGAGGGCAGAGGCCAGTTCTTTGCTCAGTACCTTCCATGCCTAGCGTGGTGCCAAACATACAATACATACTAAATAACTGTTAATGGAATTGAAATCATTGAATTTCAGTTGTGTACAGACTGTTCCTCTATTTCCTCCTTGTCACCGTGTAGTCTTATCTTTTCCCAGAACATCAGTGAAAATAAGGTAGGGGTGACTTTCATAAGAAGGAGCATTCCCCATACGGGATGGAACCCCATAGAATTCTGGGAGGAGTTGGGGGGCTGGAGAGGTTCTTCATAGCAGGGGCAGCTGCACAGCCCTAAGAAAGTGATGATGGGAAGGAGGTTGGCACCATTTATCTCCCAGCATATTCTGGGCTATTTGCCAAAAGGGTTTTTAAAAAATGTTTTAAGTTTAATCAAGTTTGTTCGCACCACCATGGGTTTCCTTTTGGAAGGGTTAACGGGGCTTGTTTCAGGGATGGGCAGGCAGGGGAGACCTTTCTGTTCCCCAGTGAGCAGTAGGAAAATAGACAACCATACCTGTTGTGGCAGGTGCTGGGTGTGGCAAGAGTAGTGGGCAGGGTCCTTAGGACCCTCAGGGCTGAGCGTGGGGCAGGCTCAGGACTGAGGTATGGCCTTTGGGGCACGGGATGGTCACAGCAGCCATTAACCTCACCCTCTCCACAGAGCCCCCAGGAACATCTCTCTCCCACTTTCTCTCTCACTACCGATGCAGGCTCCTACCAAATCCAATCCACTTCTTCCCCAGGGAAGGTGGTTAGTCCTGAATTCGCTGCTAGAAAGAGGTGATCCTGGAAATCCAAAATAGAATTTTGAGCCTATATCCTCTTAAAATGTGGGAAACATTCATTCAACAGGTATTTGATTGTTGACTAAGAGACACAGTATGCTAGGAACTGGAAAATCGGTGGAGATGCCATAAAGTCTCTGACCTCCGGGAGCTCACATTCCAGTGGGGAGACAGGTAATCCTACTACATGATCACAAATACTGTGGTGGGGAGGAGGAATACAGGATGCTATGGGAGCAGAAAGGGGTGGGGGGCTTGGCACAACGTAGATTGGCAACTATTTGGGGAAAGGAGTAATGCATAATTTCAGGTAGGTTATTAAGCAGGTTTTTATGGTCAGGCTTGGGAATTCAGTCGCCCAGTGTAACATTGCTTGGGTCTTGGAATGCACTGTCCCACATACCATCCTGAAGAATGTGCTTTGACCGTATCGCCTGTTCATAAGAGGACACCCCTGGATCCATGTCCTGTAAAAGTTCTGTTGCTTCTTGGGCCTTTGTGTACCCCCCTTATCCTAAGCACCCCCTTCCCACACCCCCCAGCTAGAAACAGATGGCCTTTCCCTCTATTAGAGGCCTTCATGCAGCTGTGACACAATGAAGGACAGAGGTGGAAAGAGATGGGACACTGCCTGGGGACATCTTCAAAGGACCATGATAGTCTCTGGAGTTTACCGGAAAGGGCTGTAGTACTTGCCTGAATGGCACCGAGGTTTTCAATGAGTTGTTCAGGAGTGGATGATCCCAGGAGCACGGAACTCACACCCTCATTTCTCAGGCACCAAGCTGGGAAGAAAGAACACTTGGTCAGGATGTCAAAACACTTCTGCTTATCGATTAGCTTATAAACACCACCTGTAACGCCAGTTGTTGCAACCAAAACTTTTGGGGGAGGACAGACCGTGCTTTCCAGGATTAAATACCTCAGCAGCAACAGCTGTCATGGAGAGGGTTTAGTACAATCTCTGCATTTGAGCTGAGGGCTTAGGGCTTGTACATTTTCTACATGAGTAGAAATGGCTGGGATATCCAATCCGGCTGTCCACGCCAGGAACACACTCTTGCTCCTGAAAACACCAGATCCTGCTTCCTGGCAGATCCCTGTGTTTCCGTTTCCATCTTGGCGCACAGTCTCCTGTCTTTCCATCTTACTCGTGCTCTTTTTTCTCATCTGTTATGTAGAGTCCTGTAGACCCTGGGTGTCTTCTTCCTTTGTTTCCTTCTACCTGTCAAACTTCTCTGGATCTCCCTAGTCTAAGATTCAACCTATGTTGATTATCTGCTTCTCACCAACCTTCCACCTCCTCTGCATCTCTAGCAACCTCCGCCCTTAAACCCTCTAGCCCCTGTCCCCTCTCTCAGCAGATGACCTGGTATCCTACTTTATGTAGAAAAGTCTGTTCTGTGGGATATTCTTCAGTAACCTACAAGCACATATATATACCCTCTGTTTTCAGATGAGGTGTCTGGTTTCTGTCCAAGACCAAAGTCTGCCCTGGATCTGACTCCTTTTGCCTTTTCTTAGACTTGTTTCATTATTGTTTCTGGCTTTCTCTCCTGAATCTTAAGTCTCTTACTGTCTTCTTCCTCTTTATCAAATTTGTCCCATTCTAAAATTAGCCTCCTCTAACCCTTCATAACTTGACTAGCTACTGCCTCACCCTTTTCCCCGTAAGCTTCTAAAAGGCATATAAAATGCCTTCCTTGCCTCCTAGTCCCCTTCTTAACTGTGTCAGAAGCCAAGTTCCCTGGGAACCTCCTTGTGGTTACAGTAGATGTCTCCATTCATAGATGTCTGGAACTAGAAGTTTCTGGAGAGTCACAGATGCAGTGTCTGCTGTACATCCTGCTAGGTGTCCTGCAGGCGCTGCACACTTCTTGCTACTTAACTACGAAGCCTGTCTTTCTTGTGTTCCCAGCCTCATTTAGTGGCCTTCCCAGCAACTGGGCCTTCCAATCCCCAAACCAGGGAGCTACCCTTAGGAACTTTTCTGAGCCCTCATTCCCTTTTAATTACTGTGTCTAGTTGATTATTCCTCCTAAATACTTCTTTAATCCGGTAGCTCTTGCATTGCAGCATGCATCAGGATCACCGAGAGGGCTTGTGAAACAGTTACTGGGTGCCATCCCGGAGTTCGTGACTCGGAAGGTCTGGACTGGGGTCTGGGGATCTGCATTTCTGCAAGCTTCCAGGTGCTGCTGCTGGTTCAGGGATCAGGCTTATTGTAAAAACTTGATTAAAATTTACCCAGTTAAAGTGTATAATTCAGTAATTTTTCATAAGTTGATCATGTGCAACCATCACCATTGATAGTTAATCCCGTTTGTACCTCCACTCCCAGTAAACCTCTAATCTATTTTGTACCCCTATAACTTTTTATTACTTCCAGACATTTCATTTAAATGGAATCCTATAACCTGGATCTTTAAGTCTGACTTCTTTCACTTAACATAATGTTTATAAGGTTCACCATGTTCTAGCACGTATTAATATTTCTTTTATTGCTGAACAGAATTCCATCCTGTGGATGTAGGACTACACTTTGAGAATCACTGCTCTGGTTCCACTGCCTACTGTCCTTATTCAGGACCTCACCTTCTCTCTCCTGCACAACTGTTTTTCCCACCTCTTGACTGGATTTTCTCTCCTTTTCCCCCATACATCTGTCACACGTCAACCAGCAATGTTTCCAGATGTAAATCTCATCATGTCACTTGCCTGGTCAAAAGTTCTTCAATATAATCATTGTCCTGTGAGACGAAGCTCTCATTTCTCACCCTGGCAAACTTACTAGAACGCTGTCTCTCCAGCTTCAGGTCTTCTCATTCCTTGCCTTGAAATTCGGGGTGCAGTAGCACTGAACTGTTTGTAAATCCTTTCCATCCCCAAACATCATGCTGTTTTCCTGCCCCTCAAGCCCTCGGCTCAAGTGTGCCCTCGACCTGGAATGTCCCTGTGCCTCACTAACACCTACTCATCATTTGAAATTCTTCATAGATGCTTCACTGCTTTCTCCCAGAGTCCTTCCCTTTGAATCCCAGGTGGGGTTAGCCCCTGCACTTAAGACTTCCATGATCCTCTGTGCCCTTCTCAATTATTTTATTACAACACTGTATTAATCTATTCTCTTGCCCACCAGGCTGTGAGATATTTGTTACTTGCACTGGGATGCTCAGCACCCAGCCCAGTACCTGTACATGGTAGGTGCTTGTTACATGTTTGTTGAATAAACACAGATGTGAATGATGGGTGGCTGTCCGGAAGCATTTCTTCTGTCCCCATCTGCTCAGGCCCTGCAACACATACTCTTAAGCAGTTAACATGCTCAGGCCTTTTAAGGCAATCACTAAATCTTTCCACGTGGACAAAATAAAACTATGAAGGCAACAGGCCAAGAGATCCAGGACTTTTTCTTTTTCTTTTTTTTTTTTTTTTTTTTTCCTTGGCTGCATTGTTTCCTGCTTTGCACTTAGAGAACTCCTTTTGGCCCTAGTGGAAGTTCTGAGGTCAAAGCAGGGCCCTGGGAAGATTATTGCCCATAAACTACCTGATGCCAGCAACAGCCAGTTTTCCTCATGGGCTGTAGGACATAGGAGGACTCACTGGGCCGAGCTGACCAGTGTGATAGGTAACACACACAGATGATTCAAGATAATTAGCGTCTAACCAAGTGTCCTTAACCGTCCTATCCAGAATGCCTATGATCAGGGTGTGAAAGCTGGCTCCCGTGCAGGTGTGTGCCTCGGGAGCTAGCCCACAGCTGGGTTCAAGGAGTTTGTTTCCTGCTAAAGGATTCCCTTCCCCCTACACCCCTTCTAGCAGATCAAAGGAAACATGCCTGGAAATCATTTCCCTCTTGGTTTGAGAGTTCTGTGCTTGAAAGCAAAACTACTTGTTTATAAAGAAAGAAAAAAAATGACAGGCAAGACATCTAGGGGCACAGAGGGAGGAAAGGGAGAATCAGAGCATGTTTTAGACTGTAAAGAGCATCTTTCATGTGTATCTAACATCTAGTGAAAGTCTAAATCTGGTAAAGGTTTCCTCTTTAGAAAGACCGTGTTCTTTCAGAGCTAAATTCAGTACTCACTGTCACGTCACTGCCTAAAACCATGTTTACGACCATATTTGAAGAATAGATGTTTCTCTCTGTGCCTGTCACTTTGACCACATGCCGAGGCTAGGAGTGGACAGAGTTTTAGGTCCAGGGTGTCTAATTCTTTGCAAAAACAGCAGCATCATTGTTACCACTTCCTGGGTACCTACTCTTTGCTTTATATCTATAATTTTGCTCTACTCAACAAATTGATAAGGTATCTATTATACCCCTTTTATAGATGAGAAAATTAATAGGTTAAATAACTTGCTCATGGTCAAATAGCTAATACTTTTTACTGTGCCTGTTAAAGTTACAGGAATGCTAATAATATCATTCTTTAGCTTTTTTGTTTTTTGAAAGAAAAGATTAAAACAAGGCCTGTATATATACTTAGGTTAAAGGATAGTCCCCTCCTCCCCAACCACCTCCCCTTTCTGTCTCTGATGGCAGCCATTTTTTTCCTGCCTTGCAACCACAGACAGATCATGCATCTAACAAATATTCTATCACGTCATTTTATTTTCATAAAACTTATCTTGAGCTTTTTATCTCATTTCGCTATCAGATTAGCCCCAATTCCTGCTATTTCTTAATCTTGAGGATTTTTTTTTCTAGACTCTACACCCATTTTATTCTTTTCTCATAACTACCATGTGGATTTTTTGTTTTTTTACCTTCAGTTTCTTTTGTAAAGTGGAGATAATGGCAGCAGATACTCTGGTAACATCTGTAAAGTAGGGCTAGTGATAGCATACATCTCATGGGAGTGTTTTGATGATTAAGGAGACAACAGTGTGTATAAAGTGCTGCTGTAGAGCAAGGAGCTGAAAGTCTCCAGTCTTGTCTTTTTAATACTTAGCCTCAAAGCCACATGTGGCAGCTGTTGGCAACATGAGGGGTGTTTGGCCTGAATCGAGACGTGCTGTGGGTATAACATACATTCTGGATTTTGAAGACGTAGTATGAAAAAATGTAAACTATCTCAACTTTTTTTCTTATTACATATTAAGATAATGTTTTGGCTATATTGGGTTAAATAAAATACATTATTAAAACTAAGTTCGCCTGTTTCCTTTTTAATTTTTTAGTATGGTCACTAGAACATTTTAAGAATGTGGTTCACATTATATTTCTATTGGACAGCACTGGTACATGTGGTTTTCAACTGTATGAGTGACCGTGACCTTTCATCGGCTCCACAGTGTTAATAAGAGGACTTTTCTTCATGGCCCCTCAGGAGGTTTCAGGGCAAACACGTTTCCCTGTGGCAGTAGCCTTGGGCCCCCGGCACAGCCCTGCTTCTGGCCTCTCACCGGCCCTGCCTCAGCTTCCACAAGGAGGGAAATTTGAGCCAGAAGACATGGATATCCCTCCATAATTGAGGGGCGCTCACCCCTGACACCGTGAGGATGTGCTTGTGTTCACTGACTTGTTCTCCTCTGAACTGTGTTATAAGGGACAGAGGAAAGAAATAACGTAGTTTTAGCATCTAGAAAATTCTGGGGAACTCTGAAAAACTTCATTTTAGATAGTATTAACTGGGAGTCTGTGCTTCTGACGTCAGTCTGCCCCTACACTAGATGTTTTATCATGACAGAGTTGTGAAAACTCTATTTTCTGTGACCTAGAAGAGCTTCCCCTCCCGGGTAGTTTTCTTACCGACAGCCAGCTGAGGTAGTGTGCACCCGAGGCGCTCAGCAATTGGGGAGAGGTCTTTTAGTTTGTTCTGCTGTTTTCGTCCCTCTTCACTTACAATTCTTTCCTTCAGCCACTGGTAGCACTAGGGAGACGAAGAGCGTTTAAAGGTTAACGTCTGGTAAGGGCTGGAGGCAAAGATTATTTAAAGTCTGTAAAATAGGAGAGCCCTCATGATGAATTCCTGAGTCTTCTTCACTAACCTTCATGTTAGTGTCGTGTTATGTAACATGTTAGTAACATGTCACCTTGTACCATGGTGACAAGGATGCCTGTGCCTTTAGGCAAAGAAATGTTCCCCACGGTCTCCTTGTTTACTGGTTCAACATAGATTGATTTTTGACTAATAGTCACCATTCAAATCCATCAACATGCACAAAAGTTGTTAGAATCCTGACATATAATCGATTATACGTAGTCTGCTAAGTGGAGGAAATGATGTTTCTCATTGCAATAGCCCAATTTTAGCATGTAGAAAAGAAATGGACGTTTCGCCAAGGTCTATTATGTTTCCTTTTTGTCAGGAAGGCCAGGTGCCAAGCTTTCTGCGCAAAGAAAGCCATTATCTTACATTCTGTTATAACTATCTTTCTGCCTCTTGCCTTCTATTTACTCCCAGTCTCCTCTTCTCACAGCAGGGCTTTATTATGAGCTCTCTCATCTTCCTAGAAGCAGACAAGGCATAACTGATAGGTACCAAGTACATTTTTAAAATTTTTAAGTGGATAAAGACTATCCCACATGTGAATTACCTTTTGTATAGCAATTGAAACTTAAAAAGGTAAGGAGGCTCAAAACGGGAAACTGTTCTTTAAAACCTGTGAGAAGAGATTGACTCTGATCCGTAGCCTGTAAAAGTGAGCTAATTTCCCCGATAGGAGAAAAATCTTTCACAACTTCTCAATGCCTTACTTTCCAGAAGGTTCTGCTCTTAAGAAATGAGGGACAATAGACTGTTCTATGCAAAACTAACACTAAGCAGCAACACCCAAAGGTAAAGAATATTTGTAAGAATGCGTTAGTCTGTTTTAGTGAAAATAACAGCAACCATCCCCCTGTGTGGCAATGTGGACTTTCTCCGCTGCCCGTGTTTGCGAAATAATTGCCACAACAGACCTTTACCTTCCCAAAGGCAATAATGGTCACAGACACGCCACCCACATGATTTCAATAAGACTGCTTGCTTTTGTTTTTGAAGTATTTTTTTCCTCACTGGAAGACAGTATTTCCAAAGAAAAGGGTAACCACATTATGTTTTATTATGATTTTTGGAATAATTTTGCAGATGTAAAAACGAGAAAGGGCAAGCTGCCCCAGTTCTGTTTGCTTCCTAGATGTCAAAGGCTTACGGTCTGGCTCCTCACTCGAGAGTTTGCTTAGGGAGATGGCCAAGAGGTCTCTCAGTCTCAGCTCTGGGAAACCTCAGCGTCTTCCAGGATGAAGGGCCGCCTGCAGCAGCTCTCCAGAGGGGACAGCTGGTGCCAGTGGTGAGGAGACGGGCACCATCATTGGGGCCCAGGGGCTTCCCTGGCCAGACCCGCGTGCTGGGTCAGAGAGCCCCTGAACTTACTTTTGCTGTCCTCAATGGGAAGACATTACCAATGCTTGCTTTAGTTTCATAACATCTTTCAGGGGACCAGTATCTCTGAGTGTTCATTCAAAGGGGAAAAAAAAGGTTGAAAACCAATAGCCAGATGATTGTTTGTTTGTTTGTTTTATCATAACTAGGAGCATTCTTGAGTTTCAGTATATGCCACACGTAAGGAATGATTGTTTTATTTATCACTTACGGAACTCCAGTTTTGAAATCTTTATCGTGTGGAATGCATTTGTACCCTCAGGATTGAGGTACAAGTTTTGCGAGTGTGTGTGTGTGTGTGTGTGTGTGTGTGGATTGATTCCACCCACGCACACACCCACACACACAAAATAATCGAGAGGCAGACTTCTAAAAGTAGCAAACATCAAACATTCATTTATTGAGTCACTCTCTCCCTACACTCAAAACACTATAAATCTCGTTGCTTTAATCATTGGAAAACACAAGCAGGCTAGGATTTTTAAAAACTAGACGCATAGTATTTATACTGCTTTCCTCACACTAAAAGAAACAAAAGTGTTTTTGGAAATAAATAGCTCTAACTGCTTTACAAGTGGGAAAATGTTAGCATAGGGAGGAGATGAGGCTTAATTAAAATATAAATATGGAAGCGAACCAGTGTTTTTTTCTAAGAAGATTGGTGGTGGGTGTGGTTGTGTGCAATAATAAACCCAGTTTGTTGACTAGGCAGCAATCTATGAATCAAAAGCTGAGGCTTTTTCTTCCAACCCTATTCTACTGCTTACCCCAGTGCCGTAGTGATGTGGTTATATGTTGACCTAACTGAATGGGAGGCAAGGATGGGCTATTTGTTCATCGCAGTCTCCGCAGTCCTGACACAGTGCTTGCCATAGAGGAGGGGCTCAGCCGATAGTACAGTGAGGGAGGAATCTGAGCAACCAGGGCTCCACGGGGTAACACCAGATCTCTCCAATGTTTCAGATCAGGCACAGACACCCCTTCCTCATTCCAGTGCAACTCTGCCGATAGTCCTGTGTGACTCCACAATGCCTGTGGATCGATTCCACATCGTTTCATAATTCACTCCTTCGCATCTCTAACAAGTCCCCAAGTTACCCTTTGAAGGTGGAGACTGACCCTTCTTCCCCCTATCCTCAGCACTCAGCACAGCCCAGCACTGAGTAGATTGTTTGCCAAAGGGGGAAAAAAAAGAGCTTTTCTGTGCAGATTAGTGGGCTGTTACTTTTATACAAAATTCTCTAAATTTTCCAAAAGCCCATTTCTTTGCCATCTCCCAATGCTGGGACCATTTTACAGGTAATGATGGGGGCCCGGTGGGGGGGGGGGGTGATGGGTAGGAGTAATCTGTGGGACTGGCCCTGAAGCCACCAGTTGGCTGTTAATAATGGATTGAAAGGCAGCAGCTGTAAAGCCATGGACAGAATCAGCCACATGTCATCTCTGGACCTTGTCTAGAATAATTAACATCCAAGATCACTGACTGTTGTCATTAAAACTTCAAAATCTCTGGCTCAAAAGAGCAGCAAAGTCTTTGATATTAAGATTGAAATCTCTAGGTAAAATGCTGAAGCTAAAAAAATTTCCTTTTGAAATTACACCATGATGTGCACTATCCTTAGTTTCTTTCTTTAAAAAAATTTTTTTCATGTTTGAGAGAGGGAGAGAGCACAAATGGGGGAGGGGCAGAGAGAGGGGAGACACAGAATCCAAAGTAGGCTCTAGGCTCTGAGCTGTCAGCACAGAGCCTGATGCAGGACTTGGACTCATGAGCTGTGAGATCATGACCTGAGCTGAAGTCGGATGTTAACTGACTGAGCCACTCAGGCGTCCCAATACTCTCAGTTTCTTCATGTGAACACCTGGAGTATTGGAACTGCCTCTTTTTTCCCATTTGACGCACCTAAGTTTGCATGTTCCCATTTTCATTTGACATTCCCATTTTCATTTATGATTTTTCTATAAGGCATTTCGCCAGCAACAGGAAAGAGCTGCCCATAAATTTTATTGTACTTTTCATTTCTATTTACAATTTCTATTTAAAAACTACATACCTGGTCTGCTGATCAGACTTTGTTGATCTTCCCTTATGGCTCACTGCACTCATTCAACAAACACTTACTGAGTACTTATCATGTGCCAGGCTCTGTGACGTTACCTGAGTTTCACTGTCCGTCCCAGAGGTATTCACAAATCACTGTCCAGTAACTTGAGAAGTGTTTTGTAGTTGGGGTGTCTCCCTCCGTGATTGCCTCAGAAGCCATGCTTATACTGCCTCCTTGGGGAAAATGCCCCTAACAATGGTGCATAATGTGAGCCGGTCATAGCACTTTACCCTTTGGGCTGTCATTGGTCTAACAGGTTGGCACATGACCCAGGCTTGGCCAGTCTTCTCTGAAGTCATAAAGAAAAGATAGATCGCTATTCTCTCATGTTACATACCTTTACAGATATAAACCTGCAAACACCAGCTTTCCTGCTCCTGGCCTCATAGGGAGGACCCATTTGCAGTAGAAGATGATGCACACATGCAGAGAGAAATAGAGGAGATGGGGAGTCCTGACACTGTACAAGTTTATGGATGGAGTCAACCCTGAGACTGTCCCCATCCTGCTCTTCCCAGTGAGTGTCTGTCCTCCTTCCTTGATTAAATTAGTTTGAATTAAGTTCTGTGGCTTGCAAATGGAGAATTCTGACTCTGTAAGAAGTGTTAATGGGATAATAGAGGAAGATGCAAATGATTCAGTTTTATAAAGTGAGGACAGGCTTCATAGAGGTGAAGAATACCAAGCTTTGTCTTTAGAGATTAGGGCTTCTGCAGCAGAATGAAAAGGAGGGCATTTCTAGGAGGCAGAGAACAGTGCGTTTTGGGTGAACAATATAGTAATACAATATAGGGAGAGACAATAGAAGAGTGTGCACAACTTAGATCCCAAGGGTACTTCCTTGGATGCTTTTCTGTTGAATTTGGGTTTTGTCCTATAAGCAATAAGTGGGAAGTGAGTAACAGATTTTAAGCAGAGCTATGATATGGTCAGATTAGTCTTTTATTATTTTATTTTATTTTTTAAAATTTTTATTTACTTTCAGTGAGAGACAGAGAGCAAGTGGAGGAGGGGCAGAGAGAGAGGGAGACAGAAACCCAAGCAGGCTCTGCACTGATAGGGCAATGTGGGGCTCCAACTCGCAAACCGTGAGATCATGATGTGAATCGAAATCAAGAGTCAGACGCTTAACTGACTGAGCCACCCAGGCGCCCCAGATTAGTCTTTTAGAAAGATAATTGGTCACCGTGATGGGCAGTTGGCAAAAGGGGAAAAAAAAATCAGAGAGTATAGATAGGAGGTTACTGCAGCAAAATAGGTAAGAAATGACAATCTGAACAAGGGCTGTGCAGGGGATGGGCCATAGAAAGTCAGGATGTGACCTGGAGGAGTGGGTGCCCCACTGGACAAGAGAAGGGAGGGAGAAGAGTCTGACATAACCCTTGGCTTCTGACTGGGATGGCCAGATGGAGGGTGGAGGCACTGTTAACTATGAAGGAAGGTCAGGTTCTGGGGGCGGGGGTGGGGGGGGGTGAGGGGAGACAATAGATTCCACTAGGCATGACTAATGCCCATGGGAGATGTCTAACAGACGTGAAGAAGTAGGAGTATACAGCTCAGCAGTGGAGACAGAGCTGATGACAAAAGATCTAGAAGTCATTGTTAGAGCATTGGGCCAGATGCAGCCTCCAGAAAACCCCTGGGTAATACTGCTTTCTAAAAGACCCCTAGATAGGTTTTGTTCTCACTGTGTTAATTTACCTTCAAATACAAGTTCAGTACTTACAACGGCAAGAAATATCAGTGTCTATTTTATTGGTATGACTTACAATAGCTGATGTGAAACGCCAGCCATTCTATTTGGGGTGGGGGGAGGTAAAAGTTGCTCACTGACTTATCTACTTGCCTAGCGCTCTATCTTTATTTTCTTTATTTTTAATTTTTTTTGCTTCAATTACTCTATTCAAGTGGCCTTTCTAAGCGCACATATAGCACTATGGAAAATACTCAGGCTAATGATTTAGGAAGCCTTGAGAGTCTGGAGCTCTAAAGAAGCTGCTTTGGGATCAGATAGATGCCTTTCACCTGTTGAAAGCCTTTCACGTTTATTGTTAAGGATGTTTCAATAGATGTTGGCTTTATCAACGTCAACAATAGAAATATTTTTCTGAGTTGCTTTTGGACTTAGCCATCTTCAAGTACTTCGTCTCTCTTTTTATTATTTATTTATTTAATTTCTTTTTTATTATTTATTTATTTAATTTCTTCTTTTGTTGGGTTTTTTGTTTTTCTTTTTTTTTTTTAGCTGTTTGTAAGCTTTTCCCAAACAATGATGGAGGTCAACCAATCAACGCTCCAAATACAGTGTAGCTACTTCTTCCTTCATTAAAAACCTGGGTTTGCAGGGAAACAAAAATGTCTCAGGGGGAGATAAACCGAGAGCCAAGACACCCGGGTTCTAGTATAAACTCTATCTGACTCTGTGCTCTTAGATTGTTATCTTACCTCTGTGCTGGCTCAGTTTCTACATCTGAAAAGGTTTACCCTCTTGTATGGCATATGTGGAAGTACTTTGAGTGTTTTAAAACGTCTCTGAAAGAATGTAAGACAACATGCCTATCTACAACTGATCAAGAGTCATCTGTATCCATTCACGTTTGTGCGGATAAAAGGAGATGAGTAAAGACAGCCCTGGGCGTGGCACATAGTAGGTGCTCAGTAAAATCGCACTTTTCAGTGCTTCCCTTCCATCTTCACTCATTCCTCACCATTTTTGTTTCATACCTTCCCTAAGATGCTTTTAGTCTTTCCTTGCTAATATATTTAAACTTGGTTCAGAACAATCTGCAGTTTTCAGAAGCAAGACCACAATTAATATTCTAGGATAATTACATCTTGTGACAATGCTAAGCTAGGAACAGCCCTGTCACCATGCTTTAGGAGATATTTATAGTGTATTATTTTAGAGAACAAACTAGCTAATAGGTCAACTGTAACAAGCAGAAAGGAGAGCGGGAGACGCAGAACCTTGAGACTGTTCTGATTAGCGAAGCACATAGTGGTCCCAGACAATTGATTACAGGGTTGGTGGTTTGAGCCTGACTTGAGCTGTTCCCCTGCTAACTTTGGAGGCAAGAGGCAGTGTCAGACTTCGGCTTTCTCTTAGGGGGCTTTGGTGTGTCAGTTTTAAAAATGTCTTTATTCTCTCTCCATTGACATTACCATTTGTGATTCTAATGTTATTATACATTGTCTCAAGTTTTTAAAAACAGACATGTTAATGATAATAATAAAAATGAGGGATGTATGGAGTACTCTACAATGAATTAATCATCCAGATACTCTGAATGGAGGTAATTTTATGTCACTGCTGTTGAATACCTTTATGCTTCAGAGAAGAATTTAAACTGTAAGACTCAGCGGCCAGTTGACCCTGTGAAAATACCAGCCTTGAGCCTGAGTGTCAGATCCTTGCTTGGCTATGCATTGGCTTCCCAAAGCCTCCCTCCTTAACCTGCCCCCCCCCCCACCCCCCACCCCACACAGTAAACAACATCAACCAACCTCAGGCCATACTCAGCTACAATTGGTCAGGCCCAACTGTTTGGTCAAATAAAGTCAAAATAGATCCTCTTATAAAGAAAAGGGATTTTACATTTCATCAGTTTCAAAGCAGGAATGAAATGCCTTCTTTAACCTAAGAATAACAGCTAGGGATTTGATCCCCCGTAAGTGCAACCAGGTCATTGGGCACTTCCTCCTCGTCCCCAGAGAATTTTCTGTGCTGACAGATTCTGAACGCCTGACTGACGCCCAGCCAGGAGCAGAGGCCTCCCCGGGGCTCAGGAGAGCCTGCCTAAAGACAGTGGCCCGGCCGGCCAAGGCCGCGCTGTGCCTGAGCCAGGAAGCCACAGGCTGCTGCCAAGCTGCTGTGTTCAGTCTTCTTCCCTCTCTCCCATCCCCAGACTCTCTCTCTAGAAGTGGAGGAAAGTACCTTCAGCGAAGCCCTAGAACTTTCAGGCACTCCATTTCCATATTTTCCTGAGATGATTCCACAGGCAAGTGGAGACCACGTCATTGCTCCAACTCCTGCAGAAGAAGGAAACTGAATATGGTGCTTGTGCAAACTGAGAGCAAAAGTGTGGGAGTACTTAAACAGGACTTGGGTAGTTATAGGAAAACAGCCAGTCAGATAAGTCAGTATACTTCTTTCCATTACATTTTAGTTATTTACAAGTTGTGCTTCATTTTAAAATTTCTTTTAATGTTTATTTATTTTTGAGAGGGAGAGAGAGAGGAACAGGGCCTGAGCAGGGGACGGGGAGAGAGTGAGGGAGACACAATCTGAACCAGGCTCCGGGCTCTGAGCTCTCAGTACAGAGTCCAATGCAGGGCTCAAACCCATGCACCATGAGATCATGGCCTGAGCCGAAGCGGGACGCTTAACTGACTGGGCCACCCAGGCGCCCCGGTCGTGCTTCATTTTTATAAACCAGTTGAACATGTCCTGTCAGTTGTAGGGAGCAGGCCTTGTCTTCAGGCCAAACAAGCCTGAAACTGTGGCTCATTCATAATTTCCTGATGTCCAAAATTGACGTCTCTTTTTATACTCAGAGACAAGCACTATGACTTGCACAGGAGGATGCGTCAGTGCTTCTCTGGTCCACTCTGCGCGAATAGTGCCTGGTACATAGAAGCCCCGTGCCTGCTGCATGTTGGACACACAGCAAGTGCCAGCAATTGTAACTGTTATTGCTGTTGAATTTTCTATTCTTTTTTTTCCCCTCAGCCAGTACTTTTCCTGCTCTATAGTTTAGGAACCTCTATTTTTTAGGAAGAAAGTTATCTCTGAACGGTGTTTTCATAAATAAGTCTGGACACGGCTTATTCATATTTTTCTGATAGTCCAAAATTCTTATGTATATGTTGCATATATATTTCTTTCCTTGAAATTATGACATCTACCTTCATAGATACGCAGTGCTAGGCTTGTCAGGTATTCTAGAACTCCCCGTGTCTAACTTCTAACAGGCACGGAGTTGAAGATTTAGATGTATATACCCATAATTTTTTTTTTTTTTTGGAAAGGCAGTTATAATCTACTCAAAGATGCCTGCCTTGACTAGAGAAGCACCCTACGAAAAAATGAGTTCATTCCTTGTTTCTGCCCTTCTTTCTATATGCAGTTTTTGGAACACCTACAGAGTACAGCTTATACGCCAGTCACAATTTACAACTGATTGGATTTCATCAGTAATACCCTATAGACTACCCTTTAGGGACTTCCGATGTCTTTACAGTCTCTGAAATGGAGAGTTCTTACAATCTCTATGTTAATTAGGAACATTAAGGAAAGCATTTCAGTAATACTTTTTTTCCAGATCACTGATACTTCTATTGTTAAAAATAATCAGTAAATTTGATTGTGAAGATTACCTATTTTATGGTAGAGCTCGGGTAGCTGAACCTCCACTTTCTCTCTCTGAAAAAGATGGTACTCAGCTTGTTCACAGACCGGTGGGATCATATTGAACTGCCTTGCTACAGAATAGGCTTCCTGGGGAGAAATAAAATTGCAGCTGAATTGATACTGATGAGAAATAAGGCTGCCCTGTGATTCGTATGCATGAGCAAACTTCGTTTTAGTGAAATCAATAGAAACCAAGAAACATGTAGGATGCCAAATAATAAGCGATGTTAAGGCCATCAATCTCACTAAGAGCAATATCAAATGCAAGAAATCCTTATTCTTTGGGAGGGTCTGGACCGAGTAAAGTCCAGGGCAAATAAGTCAAAGTGTGAATCGTAATAGTCCATGATAAAACCTATAATTTAAGTTCCTAAAGAAATAACTCACACTAACATATAAAGATTAGCATGTTATAAACAGTATAGTCATTTAACACAGTTTTTAAAAAGGCAGCCAGACTATTTTGTTCATGTATGTCACTAGCTGGGGAATCCATTGTATCCTCTTGCCACTGAAGAACATGACAGAATATGATTCTTGTTAGAGACCTGCACCTTCACTGTTGTATTGTGACCTGATGAGATCCGGCCCCATATCCATCTCTGTAACGACAGAATTGATCATAGCATTCTAGTGCCAGGGTGATTGTTAAGAACGTTTGCGAAAGGCCTTGCAATTTACACATTGTATCTGAAAAATAATAATAAGGTATTTAATGGCCGTTTAAAAACAGAAATGAAATTACCATGATCTCCATAGCACTCCACCGGGAGGTCCCCCAGTACATTGCCATTCCTTGGTTTATCACATGTGTCATGGCTCGAACAATTTCTGTAGAAGCCCAAACAGCATTTCATTAGTTTCTCTAATTCTCAGAGTTATGTGATCTTTTTTTTTTTTCCGCCTGCCCAAATGTTAGAAGCTTAATGCAATTATTTGTTTTATTAATAGAATTACTTTGACACCGGTGACAACATAATAGTCTAACATGAAATATTGACGGTGTGGAGGCTGCTGGTACTTTTGGATAATTCGACTTTCCATTTTCGGTTTGCAGCAATACCACTAAATGATATTAAAAACATAATGACCACTTTAAGTTCTTCCTTTACTTTTATTACTTCATGGTTGCTGGCCTGATTAAAGGACATATGATTAAACCTTTCTCAAAACCTGGGTACCTTGTTCACCAAAATAAGAAGAGGAAGCATTTATCTTGACTGTGTAGAATGTAAGGTCACTGAGGATAGAAGGCCTGTCTTCGTGTGTTGGATTTGCAGAGCTGGGCCTCACACAGGGTGTCTGTTTAATAGAGATGACTCAACAACAATGTGTTTAGCAGAAAGATAAACATATTAAATGCTGAACAAACAGCTGAGCCACAGTGGCTCCCAGCCCACAATGGCACACCCTGTCCTTGACCACTTTGAACTAAACTTTATTCTAAGACATCCATGTGATGCGTTTCACCAGGGCCTGTTTGTGGCCCCACTGAGTTTGCTCATCAGCTTCTTTCAGCTTGACATCACATTTCCTAAACGGGAGAATGAATCCTTTCCCCAGAGAGCTAGAGTTGAGCTAATTCTCCTGGCACCAGCCAGATGTGATACAAAACCAGAGACCATGGAGAACCTCACGCTCAATGGCGTGGAAAAAGTCAAAGACGTGGCTGGATTTCTTTTACAAAGCGGGTCAAAACACCTAGGATGCCAGGTTATTTGACAATTTTCAAGGGGTTGCAGGCCTCATACTTCTCTGTGTCCTACTAATACCCGTAGGGTACATGTCTTTCAGAAAAAGCAAATCCTTGTCTCAAAGTTGAGTTGAAGTGGATATATTCTTATTTTATTTGTCACAAGCAAATTGGTATCTAAATGGGTAGGGGACAGGATATGGAGTGAAACAGCCAGGGTTAGAGACTTGGCTTTCTTGCTTGTTTGGCTTTTAAATTGCCCTTGGTTTATTTGTTTGGACGATGGGAATGCTTTTACTCACCATCGTCTTCTCAACAGAGGTGGAATTTGGCTGATAAGAAAAATATTTTTCTTTCTTGGAGAGAGACTCCTACGTATCAGGTAAGAACTCAGTAATCACCCAGCAACTAAAACTCTAAGGTCCTTCTCCCTTATAAAGCAAATGAGATACAAAAAAAAAAGCTACTTGAAACACTTTCCTCTTATTATACAAATGGAAATGAGCGCTTTTGATGAACATTTCTAGAAGTAGAAAGCCATCATTTAAATCTCTCCCCAGAAGTTTTCACTCTGCTCCGACACTTCCACGGTTGCACCGGCCCCCTTCCTTTCACATCCTGTTTCATTCAGAGCTCAGGAGTTCATTCCATCAGCAGTATTCATTAAGTGTCTGTAGCGCCGGGTGTTGGGGATATTGTGGTGAATCAAACATGTTGGTAAATACGGATGAGGTAAACAGGGAATAAACTGAACCCAAGACACTCCCCTATCTCTATTCTGTAATCAGTAAAATGAGCATAGGACAGTTTAATGGCTTGGCCACATCGTTGTCACTGAGGCTTTGACAAGAGCAGTTAAAGTCAAGTGGCGGTTGTGACTTCCTGTACCTTCCCTCACTTATTCACCATACACGTATTGAAAACCTAATTATTTGCCAGGGACTGGGCCAGCTGCTGGGTTCATCTGTGAGCAAAACACATACAGAGCTCCTGGACTCAGGGAGTTTAGAGTTGAGAGGAGGAAGAATGGGGACATACACAAGTAAGTAATTACAAAATGTGAAGTGTTATGAAGAAAACAAACAGGGGGCTGAGATAAGGAATGAGGTCAAGGAGGGTCTCCCCAAGGAGGAAGGTGTAGGCATCAAGAATAAAAAAGGAGCCAGCCACGTGAAGCGCAAGGAAAGAACATTCTAGGCAGATGGAACAGCATGCACAGGACAGAGCTTAGGGAGTTCTGGCAAAAAAGTAATCTAGCCATTGTGGCAGGAGCTTACTTAGGAAGGAAGGAGGACGGGGTAGAAGATACAGTTGGCAGAGGGCAAGCCATGTTGTTTGTATGTTATTCAAAGCTTAATGGGAAGTTAGCATTCTCTAGGTAAGGAAATGAGAGGATGTCGTTTACATTTTTGAACACTATTTCTGCCTCTGCTACAGGGAATCTGTTGTGAGGGGGAGGGATTGCAGGAAGCAGGAAGATCTTCAGGAAGGAATGCAGTGTTCCAGGCAGGAGATGAGGGTGGTGGTAGTAAAGACAGCAAAACATGGATGGATTCAAAATATATTTTGGAGGTAGAATCCACCAGACTTGAGGATGGACTGAATGTAGCAAATGAGGGAAAGGAAGGAATCAAGGCGATCCCCCAGATATCTGGCCATTTACAGGGATGAGGAAGACTGAGGGGCAACAGGTTTAGAGAGAAAAATTAAGGGTTCTCTTTTCTTTTCTTTTTTTTTTTTTAAGAGAGAGAGAGAGTGAGTGGGGGAGAGGGGCAAAGAGAGAGAGGGAATCCCAAGCAGGCTCCATGCTGAGTGCTGAGCCTGACACGGGACTCAATCCCACAACCCTGGGATCATGACCTGAGCCGAAATCAAGAGTCAGACGCTCAAGTGACCGAGCCAACCAGGCACCCCAAGAGTTCCTCTTTGGACGTGAAACATATGAAAATGCCTGTGAGATCCTAAAGGGGAAAATATCAGGTAGAAATCAGTGGACAAACGACATGGTCAGCAACCCGGGCAGGAGAAGATATGTTTATCAGTGATCAGTCTGTTAGTTGTATTTAAATTCACAGAAGTGGATGAGCCTACATACGGGGAGTCTGTCAAGAAAACAGAAAAGGTTCTACAAGCCAGCCCAGGAGTCAAAGGGGACACTGCAGGGTTCCAGTTTATCAGCTGCCAGAGGAGTGGGAAGGAAGCCAGGGTATGGGATGTTTCAGAGTCAAGAGCAGACAGTGCTCTGAGAAGGACCTGTGCCCACAGAGTGGAACACTGTGAGCGTTCAGATCAGAGGTCACTAAAACAGTGCCTGCTGGGTTTGGCCAAACAGTAGGGAGGTCCTTGTAGGTTATGAGAAGAACTGTTTCAGTGTCAGTTGTGCGATGGGACCACAGCCAGGCTGGAGCAGATGGAAAAAAAGGGTGTGGGGAAGACGGGCTTTCGGCATAACCTGAGTGGACTCTTTCAAGTTTGGAAGTGAATGAAACACAGAAATGGCTCAATGGCTGAAGGGGTACTGAGGGTCAAAGGAGAGATTTATTGTGAAGATGGGAGATGTGAAAAGTAAGCCTGTGTCCCATTGGAGTGATGTAAAAGGGCGGGGGGGGGGGGGAGGGATTGTTGATGATCCCTGCTGGGGGCTAGGCCAGAAGGGAGAGAAAGACTTGTTACAGTGAGATAGAGGACGGGCAAAGTACCCATGAGGTGCAGAGGACACTTCTTCCAGATGGTGGAACCCTAACAAGTTTGTCAAACTCACTGGGGGAAGACATGGGAGCTCCCGACGAATTCTATTCCCAATAAGCTATCACTCAAGTGAGAAAGAGGTGGGTGTGAGGACAAGGTAAGCATGAGTGGTTCAGAGTATGGACAAGCCGATGCAAGACTTTCTAATGCCCCAAATCTTTTAGTTGCCCCAAATTTCTTGCTCCTCCCGGATTTGTTGGGCTTCTGACTCTGGCAGAATGAGGAACTCTTGGTAGTTCTTATCCTTGCAGGAGGCTGCAGCACTGAATGCAGGCAAAAATGGCGGGAGAACTGAGGGGCCGCAGTTGGAGATTCATGTTGCCATAGATTAAAAATTAAACTTAATGAATGTTAAATTTGTTTTCCTTCCTTCCTTCCTTCCTTCCTTCCTTCCTTCCTTCCTTCCTTCCTTCTTTCCTTCCTTCCTTCCTCCCTCCCTCCCTCCCTTCCTCCCTCCCTCCCTTCCTCCCTTCCTCCCTTCCATCAGAGAAAAATCCCCCAAGTTGTTTAGCCATGTAGCAAGAACTTGCCATACTGCTATGGCTGAAGGGGGCTTTTACACAATTCTACTGTTTAAGGACACAAGAGGGCAGCATTGTTGAAAGAAAAAAATCAACTGAGTCTAGGTGGTTTTACTCCTGTCTCCTGGAGAGGCGGTTTAAAAGCACCCCTGTCACGGCATGCATTCCAGGTGGGAAAAGGATGTTAGGAAGGTTTTTATGTGCATTGTAATACACCTGCCTCTGGGAAAGGATATGCAGACAAACATGATTAAATCTGGCAACCCAGGACAGAATGCAACTCCCTCTGCTTTTCCAGGAAGCGGTGGTTTTCATCAGGGACTGCACATTAAAACACACTACAACATGAAAACTATACTATCAGACCTCCACTGAAGTTCTTTTATATCAGAATCTTTAGATGTGAGGCCCCAGCATCAGCAGTTTAAAAACTCATCCCAGGTGATTCTAGAGTGCAGCCAGGGTTTAGAACCACTGTGCTTGTCTATACCAATCTTAGCTAAGTGTACTCCCTGCCCCGCAGCCCCCTGGCCCCCCAGCAGGATCAACAGCATCTGGAAACTTGTTAGAAATGCAAATTCCAGGGTCTTACTCTAGACCTACTGAATTACAAACTCGGGGTGGGGGGGGGGGGTGGGCAGCAGTCTGTGTTTTAAGCAGCCCTGCAAGCAATTCTGGTGTGTTTTGAGAATCACTGCTTCATCCCATTCCTAAGTAAGCCATTACAGGGTGTATAAACTTCCTCCCACATTTCCTCTTCTGCTCTTTCATCTAAATGCTTCATACTGTAATTTAAGCTTTAATTATTTGCTGTAGTACACATGCAAACAGTCACTATGACATCCATGCGCACACACACACACACACACACACACTTTGGTATACATTGAAGTCACCCAAGGAATTTGATGAAAAGGCAGAGGTCCAGATCCTAGCCTACTTCCATGTGCCTAGGCCTTTGTGTTATTTTCATTGGCTCTCAAACCTCAAAGTTTGAGAAACTCTAAGCTTATTGAAAAAACTCTCTCTAAGCTATTGAAAAACGTTGTTAAATGTTCCCCGTGTACTCCTTTCCAGGTTGAAACATTCATTATTCTTTGACCCAAGGGCCACAGACAAGCTCTCTCTTACTCTCTGTATCCTTAGCACGCAGCTGGCCCTCTGTAAATGCTGCAAGTCAGTTTTGTTCCTGGGGGTATTCCATTTCATCATTTGTAAAGTGAGGACGACATTGATCCCGTGGCATTCTTCAAAGCTTGACCTGAGATAATGTGTGTAGATCAATTTGTGAAATCTAAAATTGTAACACAAATGAGAAACAAGCAAGCAGGATGTGGCCCCGGTTGTTTCTTCCCAAATAGGCTCAGATTTTAGTTACAAAATTTTAGTTACAAAAAAATTAAAATGTTGACATTCTTCTTGCAATAATGTAGGTCATCTGTATTTTAAAATATGTATTTTATGGTAAAGGACTTCATAAAATTGTTTATTTTGAGTGCAAAAAATGTGTTGATAAACATGTTTTTTAATTGGTCCTTATACAACAAAATAGTTGCTTCCATTAAACTGATTTTCATGGGAAATGTACCCAATAGCTTTGAAAGTTGTAAGCAAATAGTTACACTGCATGAACAATAAACCATAAGAACCACAGATAAAAATATGCAGAAATTAGTGTTTTGATCAAATAAAATGGACTCAAGTTAATCTGGCCACAGTGACACGGAATAATAAAAACAAAAGAAACCTCAGAGATAATCCAGTGCAGTTTCCTCTTACCCTAGATGAGGAAACAGGCTAGAAGCTCATTGTGTTAAGGTATATTTAAAATATTTCAAAAATGCTTCCAAAAATGTTAACAGTGAAATACACAAAATAATAATTGTACTATATGGTGGAACTCTACATAATTTTGTTCTCCATTTTCCAAGATTCCTGGAAATTTCTGGAAACGTGTTGTCATACTTTTACAATATAAAAAAGACAAAAAGGATATTCCCTAGCAAACAAAGGTACCGCTTTAAAACACCAATGTTGTAGATTAATTCACAAATATTTTCAACCGAATGAAATTGCCATTGTTAGAATTCAGAAATGGTTTGCTATTGATAGTCTCATTCATATGGTTCAACCTGATCCTGTCTTTTTTCAGAGGAGAGGACAATGGTGGAGGCTTGGTTTCATCCAAGGAGTTATAGACACTAATAAAAAAAATAAGTCTAAACTTGGGCACACTTTTTACTCCAAACCAGCTGTTTGTTTATTTAACTACCGTTGTTTATTTGTCTATTTAATTTCAGAAACTTCCGGTGGAGGGTTTATAATGGTGCCTCTTTGTGGCTTAGAGGTTTCTCCTTGCTTTATCAATCTATTATCTTCCTGGCTGTGGAGAATCCTCCCTCAGTGCCCAACTGAGTGTCTGGAGACAGAGAACTACCCTTTCTTATAGGAATGGAAACAATGGAGTACATCACGTTCAGCCTTGAAGCTTTGCTGACTGAGGAAAGCCTGACTTTTTTTTGCCTCACAGAGCACACACCAGGATTCAGGAGACATGGTTTTGTCCCATCACTGTCACTACCTTGGGAATATCCCTTGACCTTGCTGGATCTCAGTTTCTTCAACACAGGTGAGCAGACTGATATTAACTGAGCACACAGGTAATGTTTCTTAAACCTGTTTTGGTGGATAATATGTTAACTTCCATTTCACTGGTGAAGAAGCTGAGGCTCAGAAAGAGTCACTTGGCAAGTTCTTAGCAGAGAGTCTATGAGGACACTTCTAGCTTTGAAGTTCTAGAAGGCTTTGTGTATAGTGCACTGTGGCAGAAGGTGGGCTGGGGACCAAAAAATAATAGGGTGTTTGCTTAATTCCACTGTGTATCTGTGAACATGAAATGCCTTGTGTGTGGTTATATCCAGCCCTTTGCATTTAATACATGATGCCTATCATTCTTGCGTGATGTGTATGAATGACTTGGGAAATGTAAGCTCTTTTTGCTTCCTTGAAGAAAGATTTCCAATTTGAGGACTCTTTGAAAAAAGAGCCAAAAAAGGGATTGTGTCTGCATCTGAGCTGTTGAAACTCAGAAAAAAAGTGGTCTTCACAAGATAGCTTATAAAGAATAGCATTCTGGGTCAAGACATAGGCCAAAACGATCAGAATAGACAAGATTCAAGAGACTAGAAAGCGATACGTGGACTGAGCCAAGTCAGTAAAACCTTTCAAATTAAACCTTGTTCAAAACTCTGACCCCAGAATGGAGCTATATCTCTCTGAGGACAATGCATTGTTCTTACCCTGTAGCTACCCTGTCCCTAAAGGGAACATGGTCCTCAACCAAACACTGTATTTCCTGGACACTTAGAACTGGGCCTCTGATATTGCCCAGATGTGATTTCTGGATCTTATTCTGAAATGTGGAATAAGTTACTGACATGGGACACTTTTAGTCTCACTCTGACCTGAAGTCCAAAGGACCTGAACAAAAACAGTAGTTGGTAAGTACCTGTAAGTTCCAAAGTGAGTCACTGGACCACCTATGTAGGACTGGTAAAAAGGCCTGGCCATCTTTAGCCTAACATCCACCTTGAAAGAATAAATGGGTGGAGGCTGAGAGATAATTTAGTTGGATTTGAGTTCCATGGCATCTCCCCACCTCCTTCTGTGATGCCTCTCTCCCCTTCCACGTTTCACCTCCTCTCAAACGAAATAAAACTCCAGAACCAAAAAATTCCCATTTGCAGAGCTTGCAAATAAGAGCAGCTCCCGGAAGCAAGAGCCTGAAATTGCTGTGGCTTTTCCAGAACAGACACTGCTGTTCTGGGGACTCCTCATTCCTTTTCAGCTCCCCCTACAGAGCGGGGAAGCTATGCGATGCTGTATGCTTTTAATATGATTTCTTCCTCCACCAGACATGTGCCCTTTAACCCTAGCAAAAGAGCAACTGTTCATTTTACACTTAGATAAATATGGCCAAGCGACTTGCCTAAGGCAATGACAGAACTTTCTTTCGGTGCTGCTATATCCTCATTATTTCCCTGTAATTCTCTTATCGCCACCTCCAATCTTTCCAGCTTTTCACCTAGCCACTACAGCCTGATGATACTCTCCAAGAAATAATTATGTAGAACGTGGTTCATAAAATCCTACCTCTTCCTTCAACATAATCTAAATATGGCCCTACTATTTCCTACTAAAATGAGGTTATTCCAAACTATCAGTTTGGAATACCTATATTTGGCTAATAGTAAATGATAGTAAAGAGATGATTTCTGCCCTGATGAAAAGGAGGTAGCTTCCACGATGAGTACAGTGCTGTGCTTATATATGTCAAATTCTACAGATTTGTGAACAGTGGAATGAATTCCAATTCACTTAAAAAAATTAAAAATGGGAGTAAATAAACCCATTGCCTTAAATTTGGTTTGGAGCAAAGCAACGAATAAACAGACTTTTAAACATTTAAGTTAACTGAAATTCCAGGGTTGTGCAAATTTCCTAAATACCTAACTTATATCTTCATCTGTAAAGCTAAAAGTTATACCATCAGTGGATTGTAGGAAACTAGCCTACAGCCTAAGTTCCCTTTGACAATGTTACTAGTCAATCTTTAAAAAAGGAATTTTTATAGTTTGCACATGGGTCTTTTTCTGACGTGGGATATCTCTCTGATACAAATGAAAATGTTAAAATTAGAGAAAAGATTTTCTTTCCTTCTGCCAAAACGTCTAAAGTTTTGCTTTTGCCAATTAAGCCCCACAGATTTTATCATAGAACATGGCTGTCTTAGTCTGTTCAGGTTGTTATAACAAAAATACCATAAACATATAACAAAAATACCACAGGTGGCTTAAACAACATTCACTTCTTATAGTCTAGGGCTAAGAAATATAGTATCAGGGCTCTGACAGATTCAGTGTCTGGTGAAATCTCACTTCCCGGTCGGCAGACAGCCATCTTTTTGCCGTGTCCTCACAGGCATGAGGGAGATTGCTGGGGTCTTATTTACAAGGGAAATGATCCCATTCATGAGGACTTTACCCTCATGACCCAATTACCTACCAAAAGTCCTACCTCCTAATACCATCACGTTGGGAATTACGTTTCAACATATGAATTTTAGGGTAACACAAACCTTAGTTTACAGCAAACGCCAAGATAATTTTGGTCTAGAAAATTCTAAAGCAGGTGTTACCAGCTGCTTATTACTGCCATAGGTGACATGCCTGTGAACACCTGACTTTAAATAACCTTTAAATTTCCCCCAGTCAATGTAACAGAATGAATGATCTATGAAATGTATGCAGAAATGAAAAAAAAAATTAACCTGCCATGTAGATTTATTTAGTAGAACCAACTTATTTTAATTTAAAACCAGCTAAGTGAAAACTTTCTTATATATCAGGAATAATTATGGTAGAAGATAATTCTGGCATATGACAATAACACCTAATCAGCAACACATAGAAAGGTAAGATAGATGTTATAGAGACCCCCTCATTTAGCCATAATATACAAACGATCTAAAGATGATATCTTTGAGAATGATCATCTTTGTATTTCGTGATCTGCAGTTTTACTTACTGATAAATGAGGATGTATCTAGCTTCTTGATGTATGAGATTCTGGGTTGTTTTTTTTTTTAATATATAAGTAAATTATTAAAAGCTCAATGGAAAGTTTTTAAATTGTAAAAGATTTACCAGCTCTTGTCACTGGAAGTGTAGAGGTTATATATGCTTCAGATTGATTGTTCCAACAAATCACTGAGGACCAACTTTTTTCTCACTCTGCTATCCCCATACTGGTTTCCTCTGTAGCATTAATGTGGCTCTCAGCGGTGTCTATGGCCATGTGCTTCCCTGTCCATACTTAGCAGGGCCCTTTTGCCTCAGTGTTCCGACTCCTGAGATTCACTCTGATTAGTCTGTTTGGGGCACGTGAACCACTGACTCTGACCAAAGGTAAAAAAGGGACTAATTGGTTTACCATAACCCAGAACCCACATCGGAACCAAGGACCAGCAAGGGGAGAGGAAGCGGCTTTCCTATGGGTCACTTGGTGGTTTGGGGGCAGGGTCACCACCCACATGAACACCTGGGTATCTGAGAAAAGAGAGATGATTACTTAGCAGACAACCCACAATTTCCACTGTGCTCTGATCAGGACTGGTTGGGCATGCCAAAAACAGAGGGACAGGAAGAAGGCTAACTCTATTGAGTACTTATAATTCGCTGGTCTCTATCGTGGACATGTTTATCAACATTATTGCATCTAAATTCTACTACAGCCCTCTGAGGTGGTATTACTACATTTCGATTTCACAGTTGAAGAAATTGAGGCTCAGAAAGATGAAAAACTTGATGAAACCAAGTTTCCACTTTTTCGCCAAAGCCAGCCTCACCCACTGATCCTCATACTCAAACAAAATGAAGCAAAATCTCTCTTTCCCTTTCTCCTCATCCATGTTTATATATTTCATGCCCATTCCTTTGGCTTTGCTATTTGAAGCACATAGAGGGTTAATAACTGGCCTAAATAGGCCTTTAGGTATGTACTATCAAAAAACTCACTAAGAAACAGTTTCCAAATGTTCATTGAAATACTAAAAAATAAATTTAACCCCCACCCATCCTACATGGTGCCTGATATTTGTATATTCATTATTAGTGGAATATTTTTATAGCAGGGAGCCTCTGCCATTGCCTTGTAGATATCTGACTCAAGCCTTGAATTTCTGATCTTTTCAGTTGTGAGATGTCACCGTCATTGGCCACACAGATGTGGAATCCCGACCTGTAGCTGCTTATTCTATTATCCCGTCTGGAGCCTTGTGTGTGTACAGCTGTCTGAGTGTCAGCTCCTTGGGACACGCTTTTAACTTTATTCTGAAAGGAATTCTATCTTGTCGATGTAAGAATAAAGCAAGCAGGTTGGCAGAGGATCGATAAGAGTAAAAAAAAATATTTATCCTAATGAGATTTTCTACTGGCAAATCCATTTTATGCTGTAACAGGAAGCAATCTTTACTGCTTCTTTAAAGATGTAGAGCTGGCCTTACTTCCTGGTTCCACCACGGGAGACATCTGAGAGAAGATGCTATCTTAATCTCAGTGATGCCAAAGCCTCCATTCCAACGGCAGATGCCACTTACTGGAGCCCCAAATCCCTGTTGGCTCTGCAGAGCTTATCTATATTTGGCAGGTATCTGGTAACTAACCAAAGACAACTAACTAAAAGGCAACTTTTAAACTTGATACGGTGGAGTGGGATGATTTTTCTCAGCTCTTCAACAGTGAACTACCTGGTAAAGAGGGAAAACTCACTCTGTTCATGTTTAAAGCCAGGCACCTGCTGCTCTGTGTGTTAAAACATAAGGCCGGCTCAGTGGTGGCTGGGCCACTTTCACTGCAAGAGCCATGTGGCAAGAGGCTAGTCTGTCCCCCTGGGTCTGCCCTGGGATGCTCATGTTCTTTTCCTTGTGTCTGTTTCACTGTTCCACATGTTGTCTGTCTGTATCTGAAGCCCTTAATCTCTTTCTTACAGGCTTTCTTTCCTATTTTTCACCTTCTTCCCCATTCCCCACTCAAGGATGGATGTTTCCCCTGACTTTCCTTATTAGAATCTTCTGCTAAGAGAGAATTTACCAAGTTTTTTCAGGGTAAGACAATGCTTCTTAAACGCTTCTAACACATGAGCCACCAAAGTGGCCACAACAGCAAATGTTATTAGACAGATTTGGCTTTACCATAAAAATTTATGCAAATGGCTATTCTACACCATGCTATAAAGTATTTGCTTTAAAACAATAAGAATGTTTTTCTTTACACGTCTTTGAGTAAAACTGACATGGAAGGAAAATGTCTTCTGTTTAGTCTGTGGCTTTTCCAGCTCCCGTCACCCTCCCATATCCACCTTTTCCACACATAGCCAACTTCCTTGTGCTTCAGGGGAAAGGCTTGCCTAGTTGTAAGGCAAAGAGCGGCAAGAATGGGGTCAGTGACTGAAAAGTTGTAATGAATTGTCCCTCTTGGGGGCTGGTCTTTAATTAGACACAAAACCCTAGTTTGACCTAGTCCTTTTTGCTCTGAACTTTTGTATATGTCCATGCCACATTTTGTGAGGCTCCCTCACATAAATATAACGGTCTTCTGTCTTCTGGAGTATTAAGAATAACAATGAACAGTAATTTAGCACTTATAATGCACCTAAACTGGGGCGTCTGGGTGGCTCAGTCGGTTGAGCATCCAACTTCAGCCCAGGTAGTTATCATGAACCATAATTATCTTATGGTTCATGAGTTCAAGCCCTGCGTCAGGTTTTGTGCTGACAGTGAGGAACCTGCTTCCGATTCTCTGTCTCCCTCTCTCTGCCCATCCCCTGCTCATTCTCTCTCTCTCTCTCTCGCTCTCACTCTCTAAAATAAATAAATATTAAAAAAATTTTTTTAAAAAAAGCACCTGGACTTTTTCGAAACACTTTACATATATTAATGCAACCATCACAACAAAGATCTTACAAAAAAGGACTGTGATTGTTACTCTTATTTCTTATTTTGCACATGAGAAAACTGAGGCACAAAGAAGGTGAATAAATGGCTCAAGGATACTCAACTAGTAGGTGGAAGCAAGCAGTCTGGCTCTAGTCTGCTTTTAAGCAGGACATTTCAGTATTTTAGAAATTTCAGACACTGACAGATTTGTATGGGCAGAGTAGACCAGAAGCCCTGATAGAGCATGACAGGTTATACTAAAGGGATGAAATGCTAACTACATAACTCCTTCACGAGCTGACAGGAACCATTTTGTTTTCTGAGATCGCTCATTTCATACGGGTGCCTGCCCAGTGTGTATGTATAACCACATGGTGCTTCTCTGTGACACAGCGACATGGACCATTTCTCTTCCCTACTTGGCCTTCATTGCCTTTTACACATGAACCTCTTTCAATGTGGGAAGTTGACAGGATACACAGAACCATGGAGAAGGAGATCATTAGTTCCCGAATTGTTCTTCTCTCTTGAACTACCATCGACAACGTAAGGCGGCAAAAAGGAAGTGCGAAATGGAGGAAGAAGCATCATGCTGTACACGTGAAAAAGGAGGAGTGCCTAATTCCAGCTAAGGGGATCAGGATGTCTTCCTAGGGGACATTTCAGGCCAAGGAAACAATGAGCAGTGCTTCTTGATTTCAAAAATGTTTTTGCTTCCCAACATGTTTGTTTTTTTTTTTTAAGTTTATCAGGTAAAATAAGTACCTGTGCTTCAAAGCTGTTATGTTATTAAAAAAAAATATGTAATAGAACTCAGATCCTGGCTGCAAAATACTATACTCCATTAAAAGGGCCAGGGCTCCTTGGAGAAATGGCTGGTTACAGGGCTGGGGAAAGCACAGGTGAGCTTGGAACATTTTGTGCTGGGAAAGCAAAAGTCCTCGAAAAACAAACATGGAGGCACGTCAGGTGATGATGGAAGACATGGCCAAGATACGTCGGATGTACACGTTGGGGGCAGCTGGAGTAACAAAATAGATAATGATAGTAATGAATTCGAAATCATAGAATAACATCAGAATCTATGAGTTCATATTGATATAAATAATTGAAAAAATTGAATAACTATTCAATAATTGAATAAATAAATACAAGGGGAGAAGGGAAAGCACTTCATTACAGTAGAATGCCAACCGAAAAAATGTAAGTATGATAGAAATAGAAAATCACCATTTGGCAAACACCACAGTACTTTTTTTCAGGCAGGAATCATTGAGGAATGCTAAAATTAAGTAGGCAAAAGTGTGATGAGAAACAGGATATTTGCACAGTTCCTAAGTATTTTCCCCAAACATACTCATTAGGTATATAACCATATACATACTTTATATTAGGCAATACAGGACATACTACAGGAAAAAGAGTAACTCTACAGAGGAGAAATCTGGTAGACATCATCTTAACCACACGATCAAAGTTAACATCCTCAGTAACAGGGAAAATGAACATTATGTGCACCCTACCGCCAATATGAAGCACCAGAAAGGACACAACATCACTTGTGTGGTACTCCGGCCCAAAATGTCTTCATCACTAGCAAATATCTGAAAATTGTCAACTGAGGGACATTCTACAAAAGAACTGGCTAATTACTTCCTAAACTGTCAAGATTGAGAGAGACCAAGGAATGGATCCAGCTTAAAGGAGACCAAAGACCCAGGAAGACGAGCTGCAATGTGTGATCTTAAAGTAGAAATGGACCAGAAAGGAATATTAGTGAGACAATCAGAGAGCTACAAATAAGGTCTGTAGATTATGTATTATTATTGTGTCAGTGCTAATTTCTAGATATTAATAATTGTACTCTGGTTATGTAAGATGTTAACACTTGAAGGCATCTGGGTGAGGGGTACGTAGGAATCTTTTTTACCGTTTTTACTGCTTTTTAATGTTTGAAATTCTATCAGTGGATGGTTTAAAATAGCAAAATAAAATATATTCAATAAATAGAAACTTTAAAAATAGTAAGATGTAAAATAAATGGAAATTATGTGTTCTTCTCATCCTGCAACAGATTATATAGCACAGCCTGCTTTAGAGGTTTCTGAGGAAAGAAGTCTGGCTCAGCACAGCTTGTTTGGGAGATGGCGGGTAGGTCTCTGGTGCTGGCATGTTTCTGGAGGGAGGCAGTGAGAGATGGGTTGGCTTCTGATCGTGGAATCAGGAGTAGGAGAACTTGACTGTGTATTTATAAACCCCAAGGACTGTGCCTGGACCTTGACAGCCACGAGATCATAGTTAATACTGACAACTCAATACCCCTGGCATTTTTATCTCATCTGTGTGTGTATGTGTGTGGTTATTGATTGACTCCTCGGCTGTGTCAAAGTAATACGTGCACATCACGTACAGAGTCCGTGCTAAAAGGCTTGTAACCAAAAGCCGCAGACCTTTGACTCTGCTTGTACCCCAGAGGTAACCACTTACAACATACATTCTTTATTCTAGTATTAATCTCTACATTTCTCAATAATATTTACGCATTACTCCCTTGGTCCTGCTTTTTTAGACATTATCAGTTGACCTCTAGTGGAGGTCAGAGTTTTAGCTCCCGTTCATACACTGTTCTATCCTATCTTCTCAATATATTCACATCTCAGTTTAGGGTCAAGTTCATATTCTATGTTTCCATTTTTTTTAAGAGACATTTTTTTAAATGTTTATTTATTTTGAGAGAGAGAGAGAGAGTGCACAAGCAGGAGAGGGGCAGAGAGAGAGAGAGACAGAGAGAGAGAGAGAGACAGAGAGAGAGAATCCCAAGCAGGCTCCATGCTGTCAGCACACAGCCTGATATGGGACTTGATCCCACAAACCGTGAGCCTGAGGCAAATCATGACCTGAGCCGAAATCAAGAGTTGGACGCTTAACCGACTGAGCCACCCCGATGCCCCAATTCTGTTTTCTTTTTAATGACTACCTACTTAACATCCACTAGTGAGCAAAGTAGTTTACAATGATTATATTTTCTTCCCTCTATAACTTTTCATTTCGCCTTTAGTTGACATTTTCTTCATTAACAGTTTTATTTGGAGCTTTACTAAATCTCCCCATACTTTGTGCAAATGTCTCTCCATACAGTTTTGCACACGGTCAAGCCTGTGAGAAACTGAGTTCCTTTTTTCTTTTTCCTGGCAACGTCCCACCAAGAGCCTGCCGTCCTCCTGCTCCAGCCTACACTGCTTGCTCTCCGTGCCGCTGCACAGCTGTCGTGCTGTCACCTCTCTTCCTGTCACCCTGGAAATTCCCTTCTTCCTTTAAATGAGTTGGATCCGATGGCTTCCTCTTTGTGGTGTTATTCTCTCATTTTGGTGGAGCACAGTTTCCAAGTAGCTTTTGAGGAGTTGTGTTTGGGAGAGGAGAAAGTCAAAATGTTATGATTTCCTCAGCCTTGGCTGTGGTTTGCTCCCCATCGCTTTGACTAGGATTTTGAAGTCTTGCCACATGGTGTTCTGGGTCTCAGTTGTGCTGCCGAGAACCCTATACAATCCTTATTCTCAGTCCTTCATAGTCTCTGGAATATTCTCGGATGTGTTCCCTCATCTTTTCAGTTGTGAAATTTCATTATGATGTTCCTTTGTGTGAATCTTTATTCATTCATTGTCCTGGGTACTTGACAGGCACTGACAATCTGGAGACTAATGCTCTTCAAATCTGGAGATTTTCTTGTATTATTATTATTATTATTATTATTATTATTATTATTGATAACTGCCTCTCCTCCATTTTATCTGTTCTCTCTAGAAATCTTTTAGTTAAATAGCTGTTGGACTTCCTGGACAAAAATCTTAATTTTGTTATTTTTTCACTCCTATCGTCCATGTCTTTCCTTCCCCCCGCATTCTGAAATATTTCCTCAACTTTAATGTCCAGCATGTTTATTGACTTTTACAATTTTCCAGATTTTTAGCCATTATATTTTCTAATCTGTATAAATATTTTTCCCAATTCTGTCTTGTTGATCTTTCATTCTGCTCTTGTTCCGTCAATGCAGTATCTTTTCTTATCTTCCCAAGCATATTAACTGTATTTTCTTTGGAATTTTCGGTTAATTATTCTGTTTTCTTCTATTTGGGCTTTAAAAAAAAAATTCATGCTGTGGGCTCTCTTTGAATGTTGGGTAATCCTTGGGTTTCTGTTCATGTTTACGAGTAAAGGGCTAAAACTGTGTTTGGTTGGCATTTATCAACTGGTGCAAGTCACTGTGAAAACAATAAGGGGATTTGCCACTTTTCCCCACGGGGGTTATTTTCCCCAACGGTGTCTGTATCTGTTAGATATTTTTTCTTGGAAAAAAAAAAATACTCTCTAGAGAAGTATTCTCTCAACTTCTGCCTGGGGCAAGTGTAACCTGGCTAGAGTGACCTGGCAGTAAGTGAGAGGAGACGTCTGAGGTCTAACTTCATAATCTTTTTTTAATTTTTTTTCCCCCCAGCCTAGCCCCAACTTCCCGTCTGGTATCTGCTAGACTATAGCCCCCTCAGCCATTTGCTCTAGTTTATGTCCCCCTTGCTTCCTTCATTGGAGGCGAAAGGCAGGACCTTGCCTGCAGACCTGGGTAATAGACATTCTTAATATCATTTAAAATCATAAATACAGCCTCCATAGATCTCAATCGAAAGTCCAAACTCAACTACTTTTCCTTTTCCTAGCTGGGACCTGCTTAGAGGAGCAGGCTACAGGAAGGGGCAGTGAGATGGGACGTGGCTGGTCTATTTCTCTACTTCCTTCTTCGCCTCTGTGCCCTTCTCCTACCACATCGGGGTGTTCACCTCCAGCCCCCAAGATTCTAGGAGGCTGTCCTAGAGGATCAACGCCCAAAGAAGCCCACACAGGAAACATTCAGAGATGCCCTCTCTGTCACCCCCAGAGGAGGCATACCTTTTTACCATACCACTAAAGGAGAGAACCAGCCCACTTTTCCATGTCTAGGTTTGCCAGGACACGAGTCAGCTCCCAAGCTGCTATACTCCTTAACTGTGGGGCTCACATTTTAAACAATCTGAGTAGCCTTGCAATTCTCCACCCTCAGCCAGGGTTGAAGTGAAGGGGCAGTCCTTTACCTCCTAAGGTGGGATGGTGCTCACAGCATAGTTTTCTCCAGGTATGCCCTTCTCACGAGATCCTCTCTCCTCCTCTCACTCAACCTTTATATTCTTGAAGCAAGTGAGTGGGCTCCAGAGTGATGGCACTGAGATTTGGGGAGGAGAATGGAAAGCTCATCTTTACTGAAGAATGTCCACTTATAAATGGAGAAAGGTTGCAACCCTATTCCAACCACTGGTGTGGTCAGGAATCTTCAGTGGATGCTAAAACCAGGTTGTGGAGGACGAGGCTATTCATATTGTCTCAGAATCACATACTCAGGTTATTTATTAACTACCAAGACAAAGAAGTACCATCATGCTGGGAAAACCTGGCAGATGTCATCTCAACTAAGTGATTGACCTAACCATGGCCCATAATGGGACAAAGGGACACTCCTGGGTTCTCTGAAGGACACACTGAGAAGGACCTAGCATCATCTGTGTAGTTTTCTTGCCAAAAATTTTTACTCTTGATCTAATCATGAAAAAATGATCAGACAATCCAGACTGAGAGACATTCTCCAAAACAATTGACTTGGAATTTTTTTTAACGTCAATATCATTAGAGAGAAAAAAAATGGTGGAGGAACCATTTTAGACTAAAAGAGATTAAAAAGCCATGACACTAAATACAAGCTGGGCTTCTTAATTAAATCATGGATCCAGTTAGAGTAAGAGAAGATGGCAGCGGAGTAGGAGAATCCTAGGCTTGCCTCATCCTATGAATACAATTAGGTAACTATCACATCATCCTAAATATCCAAGAAATTTATCTGAAGACTGGCAGAACAAATCCCGCAGCTAAAGGTAGAGAAGAGGCCACATTGAAGAAGGTAGTAGGAAGTGTGGAGATGCAGCTTAGAAGAGAAACAGATTGTGGAGACTGTGGTGAGGAGGGAGCCATGGTCACGGAGAAGGGTGAAAGACTAACACATGGGAATGCACAGAGAAAATGAATCCCTATAGCAATTGGCTGGAGAGTCAGAGGGCCCAGATTTTGTGAGTTCTTGCAACCAGTAGGGCTTGAAGCCTGGAGTTTTAAAGCTCAGTGTGCTTGGCTCTTGGAGAGCTTGGAGGACATTGGGGCTGCTCTTAGAGAAAAGGCAGGGCAAACAGCCCAAAGACATATAGCATGAAACGGTGATCTGAAAAGCGACTGGGGCACAAAGAGGGAAGGCTATTTGCTCACCTTGGAGGGTGTCCTAGAGAGCAGCATTCATGGAGAGACCTCTCTAGGAACAAAGGAACTGGCAGGTGCCATTTCCTTCCCTGCCCCTCAGCATAAGCACAGAGCCACCTGCAGAAACCAACGTAGCACTGACACCCACTATCTAACTTGCTTATACCAAGCCCCATACTCCTGTGTTCTGGAAGAACTGCCCTTCCAAGTCACTCTTACCTCAGTTCCACCAACAGGCACTCTACCCCAGAAGACCATCCCAAACCCCTGCCAACACTATGTCTCTCAAACCAGGAGTTTTGGAAGGCTCCAATTCTAGTAACTGTGGCGACAGGTCTCATTTCACAAGCAGACCAGAGCACACGTAGTAAAAACATGCCACATTCAGGCCAGGGACCAAACACTGCCAAACAGGCAAAGAGCCTCTGCAGACAACCAGCCTTAAGGATAAAGCAACCAAGACATAACAGCAGAGCACATGTGGCATGCTTTGAAGACACTTTGGAAGCACCAGGCCCTGGGGAACAAGGGATACTACACACCGTAGGATACTAAAGGACCTCATCTTTATAAAGCCATTACCCTCAAGAACAGGAGACAGAGCTGACTTTCCTAACACAGAGAAGCAGGCATAGAGGATTAGACAAAATGAGAAGACAGAGGAATTTGTCCCATAAGAAAGAACAGGGCAAGGCCATGGCTGGAGATCTAAGTGAAATAAATATAAATAACATGACTGTTGAAGAGTTAAAGCATTGATCATGAAGATACTCACTAGACTCGAGAAAAGAGGGGAAGACATCAGATAATTAACACAGAGATAAAGAATAACATAGCAGAGATAAAGGACTGAAGTGAAATGAAAAATATGTTGATGGAATGAACAGCAGGATGGAAGAAGCAGAGAAATGAAGGACCTAGAAGGACCTAGAAGACAGTAGTGGAAAGTAATCAAGCTGAACAAAAGAGAGAAAAAGAATTATGTAAAATAATAATAGACTTAGGGAAGTCAGTGTCTCTGTCAAATATAATAACGTTTGTATTCTAGGAGTCCCAGAAGAAGAGAAAGGAAAGGAGGCAGAGAATTTATTTGAAGAAATAATAGCTGAAAGTTTCCCTAATCTAGGGAAGGAAACAGATAACCAGATCCAAGAGGCACAGAACCCCCAACAAAATCAACACAAGCGGATCCACACCAAAGTATACTATAATTAAAATGGCAAAATATAGTGATAAAGGAAAAAATATAAGCAACAGAACAAAAGAAGACAGTTATAAAGAAAGGAAACATCGTAAGGCTATCAATGTATTTTTCAGTAGAAAGTTTCCAAGCCAGAAAGGAGTGGCATGATATAGTCAAAGTGCTGAATGGGAAAAACTTGCAGCCAAGAATACTCTACCCAGCAAGGCTATCATTCAGAATAGGAGAAATAAAGAGTGTTCTAGACAAACAAAAACTAAAAGAGTTCACAACCACTACACCAGCCCTGCAGGAAATATTAAAGGGGACTCTTGGGGTTGAAAGAAAAGACCAAAAATGACAGCAGGAATGTAGAAAAAACAAAAGCAGTAAAAGTGAATATTTTGGTAACAATTCAGTCAAGGAGCTCACAAAATAAAAGGATGTAAAGATGACACCATAGGGGCACCTGGGTGGTTTAGTGGGTTGAGTGTCTGACTTTGGCTCAGGTCGTGATCTCATGATTCATGAGTTTGAGCCTTGCATTGGGCTCGCTGCTGTCAATGTGGAGCCTGCTTCAGATCCTGTGTCTCCCACTCCCTCTGCCCCTCCCCTGCTGGTGCTCTGTCTCTCAAAAAAATAAATATTAAAAAAAAAAAGGTAACACCATATCCCTAAAATGTAGGGAGGAGAGAAGTAAAGAATGGGTTCAAATATAAATGACCATCAACTCAATACAGATTGCTATCTGCAGAAGATGTTACATACAAACCTAATGGTAACCACAAATCAAAACTACTAATAAACATGCAAAGAATAGAGGGAAAGAAACCCAAATATATCACTAAAGAAAACCAGCAAACCATGAAAGAGAGAAAGACAAGAAAGGATCAGAGAAAATCTTCAGAACAACCACAACACACTTAATAAAATGGGAATAAACACCTATCAATAATTACTTTGAATGTAAATGAACTAAATGCTCCAATCAAAAGATAGACGGTGACGAAATGGTTTTTAAAAAAAAAAAACACATCTATATTCTGCCTAAAAGAGACTCATTTTATTCGTTTTTATTTATTTTTTTTAATGTTTATTTATTTTTGAGAAAGAGAGAGTGAGTGTGTGTGTGTGGGGGGGGGCTGGTGCAGAGAGAGAGGAAGACACCGAATCCAAAGCAGGCTCCAGGCTCTGAGCTGTCAACACAGAGCCCGACGTAGGGCTTGAACTCACGAACTTGAACTCATGATCTCTCTCACGTGAGATCATGACCTGAGCCGAAGTCGGACTCTGCTTAACCAACTGAGCCACCCAGGCGCCTCTAAAAGAGACTCATTTGAGACCCAAAGGCATCTGCACTTTGAAAGTGAGAAGGTGGAGAAACATTTATTATGCAAATGGATGTCAAAAGAAAGGTGGAGTAACACTACTTATACTGAACAAAATACTTAATTTTTATTAGTTTTAAAGTCTATTTATTTATTATTTTATTTTTTTGAGAGAGAGAGAGAGAGAGAGCTCACAAGCAGGGGAGAGAGGGAGACATAGGATCCAAAGCAGGCTCTGTGCTGACAGCAGTGAGCCCAATGTGGAGCTCAAATTCATGAACTGTGAAATCATCACCTGAGCCAAAGTAGGACGCTTCATCAACTGAGCCACCCAGGTGCCCCCTAAAGTTTATTTATTTTGAAAAAGAGAATGAGCAGGGTGGGGGCAGAGAAAGAGAGGGGACAGAGGATTGGAAGTGGGCTCTGTGCTAACAGCAGAGAGCCTGATGCAGGGCTCGAACTCACAAACTGTGAGGTCATGACCTGAGCTGAAGTCTCTTAATCAACTGACACTTAACCAACTGAGCCACCTAGGTGCTGCTGGGCAAAATAGACTTTAAAACAATGATGGTAACAAGGGTGAAGAAAGGCACTATATCATAATAAAGGGGACAATTCAATAAAAAGATACAACAATGGTAAATATCTATGCACCCAACATCGGAGCACCCAAATACATAAAGCAGCTAATAACAAACATAAAGGAAGTAACTGATATTAATACAATAATAGTAGGGGACTTTAACACCCCACTTACATCAATAGATGGATCATCTAAACAGAAAACAAGGAAACAATACTTTTAATGACATATTGGACCAGATGGATTTAACAGATATAGTCAGAACATTCCATCCTAAAACAGCAGAATACACATTCTTTTCAAGTGCACATGGAACATTCTCCAGAACAGATCACATATTAGACCACAAAACAAGACTTAAATTCCAAAAGATTGAAGTCATACCATGCCATCTTTACTGACCACAATGCTATGAAACCGTAAGTCAATCACAAGAAAAAATCTGCAAAGACCACAAATACATGGAGGTTAAATAACATGCTGCTAAACAATAAATGGGCCAACCAGGATATCAAAGAATAAATTAAAAAGTACATGGAAACAGGAGCACCTGGGTGCCTCAGTCAGTCAGGCGTCTGAGTTTGACTTAGTTCATGATCTCATGGTTTGTGAGTTTGAGCCCCACCTTGGGCTCTGTGCTGACAGCTCAGAGCCTGGAGCCTGCTTTGGATTCTGTGTCTCCCTCTCTCTCTGGCCCTCCCATGCTTGTGTTCTGTCTCTGTCTCTCTCTCAAAAATAAATAAATAAATATTAAATTTTTTTTATAAAGTACATGGAAACAAATGAAAATGAAAACACAATGGTTCAAAACCTTTGCAACACAGCAAAAGTAGTTCTAAGAGGGAAGTTTATAGCCTCAAGAAGCAAGACAAATCTCACATTTACAACCTAATCTAATGTGTAAAGGAGCTAGAAAAAGAACAACAAATGGAACCTAAAGCCAGCAGAAGGAAGAAAATAATAAAGATGAAAGCAGAAATAAATGATAAAGGAACTAAAAACAATAGAACAGATCAATGAAACCAGGAGCCGGTTCTTGGAAAAGATCAGTAAAAATGATAACCTCTAGCCAGACTTCTCAAGAAAACAAAAGAAAGGACTCAAATAAATAAAATCACAAATGAGAGAGGAGAAATAACAACCAACACCACAGATATACAAATTATAAGACAATAATTATAAGACAATATTATGAAAAACTATATGCCAAATAAATTGGAAAACCTAGAAGAAATGAATAAATTCCTAAGAACATCCAACCCCCCAAAATTGAAACTGGAAGAAAGAAAATTTGAACACATTGATTACCACCAAAAAATTGAATCGGTAATCAAAAAACTCCCAACGAACAAAAGACAGATGCCTTCACAGGTGAATTCTACCAAATATTTATTTTTTTTAAAAAAAAAATTTTTTTTCAACGTTTATTTATTTTTGGGACAGAGAGAGACAGAGCATGAATGGGGGAGGGGCAGAGAGAGAGGGAGACACAGAATCGGAAACAGGCTCCAGGCTCCGAGCCATCAGCCCAGAGCCCGACGCGGGGCTCGGACTCACGGACCGCGAGATCGTGACCTGGCTGAAGTCGGACGCTTAACCGACTGTGCCACCCAGGCGCCCCTCTACCAAATATTTAAAGAAGAGTTAATACTTATTCTTCCCAAACTATTCCAAAACAAAAACAAAACAAACAAACAACAAAAAACAGAAGAGGAAGGAAAACTTCCAAATTCATCCTATGAGGCCAGTAATTACTCTGATACCAAAACCAGATAAAGACACACAAAAAGAGAACTATAGGCCAGTAACTCTAATGAACATAGATGCAAAAATCCTCCACAAAATACCAGTAAACCAAATCCACCAATACATTAAAAAAAATCATTTACTATGATCAAGTGGGATTTATTCCTGGGTTGCAGGAGTGGTTCAGTATTTGTAAATCAATCAGCATGATACATCACGTCAATAAGAGAAAGGATAATGGCACAAAAACAGACACATAGACCAATGGAATAGAATAGAAACCCCAGAACTAGACCCACAAATGTATGGCCAACTCATCTTTGACAAAGCAGGAAAGAACATCCAATGGAAAAAAGACAGCCTCTTTAACAAATGGTGCTGGGAGAACTGGACAGCAACATGCAGAAGGTTGAAACTAGACCACTTTCTCACACCATTCACAAAAATAAACTCAAAATGGATAAAGGACCTAAATGTGAGACAGGAAACCATCAAAACCTTAGAGGAGAAAGCAGGAAAAGACCTCTCTGACCTCAGCCGTAGCAATCTCTTACTCGACACATCCCCAAAGGCAAGGGAATTAAAAGCAAAAGTGAATTACTGGGACCTTATGAAGATAAAAAGCTTCTGCACAGCAAAGGAAACAACCAACAAAACTAAAAGGCAACCAACGGAATGGGAAAAGATATTCACAAATGACATATCGGCCAAAGGGCTAGTATCCAAAATCTATAAAGAGCTCACCAAACTCCACACCCGAAAAACAAATAACCCAGTGAAGAAATGGGCAGAAAACATGAATAGACACTTCTCTAAAGAAGACATCCGGATGGCCAACAGGCACATGAAAAGATGTTCAGCGTCGCTCCTTATCAGGGCAATACAAATCAAAACCACACTCAGGTATCACCTCACGCCAGTCAGAGTGGCCAAAATGAACAAATCAGGAGACTATAGATGCTGGAGAGGATGTGGAGAAACGGGAACTCTCTTGCACTGTTGGTGGGAATGCAAATTGGTACAGCCGCTCTGGAAAGCAGTGTGGAGGTTCCTCAGAAAATTAAAAATAGACCTACCCTATGACCCAGCAATAGCACTGCTAGGAATTTATCCAAGGGATACAGGAGTACTGATGCATAGGGCCACTTGTACCCCAATGTTCATAGCAGCACTCTCAACAATAGCCAAATTATGGAAAGAGCCTAAATGTCCATCAACTGATGAATGGATAAAGAAATTGTGGTTTATATACACAATGGAATATTACGTGGCAATGAGAAAAAATGAAATATGGCCTTTTGTAGCAACGTGGATGGAACTGGAGAGTGTGATGCTAAGTGAAATAAGCCATACAGAGAAAGACAGATACCATATGGTTTCACTCTTATGTGGATCCTGAGAAACTTAACAGGAACCCATGGGGGAGGGGAAGGAAAAAAAAAAAAAGAGGTTAGAATGGGAGAGAGCCAAAGCATAAGAGACTGTTAAAAACTGAGAACAAACTGAGGGTTGATGGGGGGTGGGAGGGAGGAGAGGGTGGGTGATGGGTATTGAGGAGGGCATCTTTTGGGATGAGCACTGGGTGTTGTATGGAAACCAATTTGTCAATAAATTTCATAAAAAATAAATAAATAAATAAATAAATAAATAAATAAATAAGAGAAAGGATAAGATCCATATGATCATTTCAATAGGTGAAGAAAAAGCATTTGACAAAGTACAACAAAGTAGGTTTAGAGGGAACATACCTCAACATAATTAAAGGCCATATATGAAAAACCTACAGCAAACATCATCTCAATGCAGAAAAACAGAGCCTTTCCCCTAAAGTCAGGAACAAGACAAAGATGTCCACTCTCACTACCTTTATTCATCATAGTACTGGAAGTCCTAGCCACACCAGTCAGATAACAAAAAAGAAATAAAAGGCATCGAAATCAGTATGAAGAAGTAAAAATTTCACTATTGGCAGATGACATGATACTATATATAGAAAACCTGAAAGACTCCACCAAAGAGCTGCTAGAACTGATAAACAAATTCAGTAAAGCCACAGGATACAAAACCAATGTACAGAAATGTTGCATTTCTTTTTCCTTAATTTTTTTTTTTTTTAGAGTGAGCAGGGGAGGGGCAGAGAGAGAGGGAGACATAGAATCTGAAGCAGACTCCAGGCTCTGACCTCTTAGCACAGAGTTTGATGGGGGGCTAGAACCATGAACTGTAAGGTCATAACCTGAGCCAAAGTAGGACGCTTAACTGACTGAGCCACCCAGGTGCCCCGAAATTGGTTGCATTTCTACACACCAAAAATGAAGCAGCAAAAAGAGAAATTAAGAAAACAATCCCATTTACAACTGCACCCAAAATAATAAGATTCGTAGGAATAAACCTAACCAAAGAGGTAAAAGACCCGTACTCTGGAAACTAAAATACTGAGAAAAGAAATTGCACAGAACACCAAGAAATGGAAAGATGTTCCATGCTCACAGATTGGAAGAAAAAATATTGTTAAAATGTCTATGCTACCCAAAGCCATGTACACTTTTAGTGCAATCCCTATAAAAATATCAACAGCATTTTTCACAGAACTAGAATAAACAATCCTAAAATTTGTAGGGGAACACCAAAGACCCTGAATAGCCAAAGCAATCTGGAAAAAGAAAAGCTAGAGGCATCACAGTTCTGGACTTCAAGTTATATTACAAAACTGTAGTAATCAAGACAGCGTGGTACAAGACGGTGTGGTACAAAAATAGATATATACATCAATGGAACACAATAGAAAATCCAGAAATAAACCCACAATTATATGGTCAATTAATCTTCAACAAAGCAGGAAAAAATATTCAATGGGAAAAAGACAGTCTCTTCAACAAATGTATTGGGAGAACTGGACAGCGATGTGCACAAGAATGAAACTGGACCACATTCTTAATCCATACACAAAAATAAATTCAAAATGGACTAAAGACCTAAATGTGAAATCTGAAACCATAAAAGTCCCAGAGGAGAACACAGGCAGTAACTTCTTTGGCAAGGGAAACAGAAACAAAAATAAACTATTGGGACTGTATCAAAATACAAAGCTTCTGCACAGTGAAGGAAACAATCAACAAAACTAAAAGGCAACCTATGGAACAGGAGAAGATATTTGCAAATGACATATCCAATAAGAGGATAGTGTCCAAAATATATAAAGAACTTATAAAACTCACCATCACAGGGGTGCCTGGGTGGCTCTGCCGGTTAAGCCTCCAACTCTTGATTTCTGCTCAGGTCATGGTCTCATGTCATGAGATCAAACACTGCAATGGGCTCCGTGCTGCATGTGGAACCTGCTTAAGGTTCTCTCCCTTTGCCTCTCTCCCACTCATGCTCGCACTCTCTCTCTCAAAATAAAACTCAGCATCCCCAAAACAATTAATCCAATTAAAAAATGGACAGAAGACATGAGTAGACATTTCTCCAAAGTAGACATCCAGATGGCCACCAGACACATGAAAAAATGCTCATCATCACTTATCATCAGGGAAGGCAAATCAAAACCACAATAAGATATCACCTCACACCTGTCAGAATGGTTAAACAATGTAAGAAACAACAAGTGTTAGTGAGGATGTGGAGAAAAAGGAACTCTCATGCACTGTTGGTGGGAATGCAAACTGGTGCAGCCACTTAGGAAAACAGTACGGAGGTTTCTCAAAAATTTAAAAATAGAACTTGAAAAAATAAACACCCAATATTATTCTCCTATATTTACCAAATTGTGCTGTGATCCCACAATTGCACTACTGGGCATTTACCCAAAGAATACAAAAAAACCAATTCAAAGGGATACATACATCCCTATGTTCATAGCAGCATTGTTGGCAATAGCCAAAATATGGAAGCAGCCCAAGTGTCCACTGATGAATGGATAAAGATGTGGGATGTGGTGTGTGTGTGTGTGTGTGTGCGCGAAATAGAATATTACTCAGCCATAAAAAATAATGAAATCTTGTCATTTGCAATGAAATGGATGGAGCTAGAGTATAATGCTAAAGTGAAATAAGTCAGAGAAAGCCAAATATCATATGATTTCACTTATATGTGTAATTTAAGAAACAAAACAAGTGAACAAAGGTAAAAAGAGAGAGAGAGAGAGAGAAATCAAGAAACAGATTCTTAACTATAGAGAACTGATGGTTACCATGGGTGAAATAGGTGATGGGGATTAAAATAAAAACTTTAAAAATAATAACTAGTATATATTGAACATCTATATGTACTATCTACAATGCTTTATAATTATTATAATATTCAATCTGCACTAACACATATTGAGGTGTTCATTTCGAGTTAGAGATGAGGACACACAGAAGGAGAAATTCAAATTAACTTTCTTAAAGCACAGGGTTTGTTAAGAGTTACTGTCAGGACAAAGAACTATCTATGCATTTTCAGAGTCCTTGCATTGTTCAGTATACCATGTTGACTTATGATCTATTTCGATGCTCTTTTTCATTGTTATATGTACAAGAGGCTTTGGTCTTAAAATCTTGACTGTATCAAAAGTTGTAATAGGATGTAATACTACCAGAACTGATAAAATGATTTGGATTTTGTTGATGTAGTAGAAAAAACGTTAGTTTTAATTTTGAAATAAAACATGAATTTGAAAAAAATCGTGGATCCACTTCCCTTTCAAAAATAAAAACAAAAACAACTAAATCCTATAAAGGACATTTTAGGAACAATGAATATGGCTTGCATATTAGATAACAGTGGTATATCCATGTACAAGTTTTTTTTCAATATATGAAATTTATTGTCAAATTGGTTTCCATACAACACCCAGTGCTCATCCCAAAAGGTGCCCTCCTCAATACCCATCACCCACCTTCCCCTCCCTCCCACCCCCCATCAACCCTCAGTTTGTTCTCAGTTTTTAAGAGTCTCTTATGCTTTGGCTCTCTCCCATTCTAACCTCTTTTTTTTTCCCCTCCCCTCCCCCATGGGTTTCTGTTAAGTTTCTCAGGATCCACATAAGAGTGAAAACATATGGTATCTGTCTTTCTCTGTATGGCTTATTTCACTTAGCATCACACTCTCCAGTTCTATCCACGTTGCTACAGAGGGCCATATTTCATTCTTTCTCATTGCCACGTAGTACTCCGTTGTGTATATAAACCACAGTTTCTTTACCCATTCATCAGTTGATGGACATTTAGGCTCTTTCCATAATTTGGCTATTGTTGAGAGTGCTGCTATAAACATTGGGGTACAAGTGCCCCTATGCATCCATGTACAAGTTAATAACTGTGTAACGGTTATATAGAAGAATGCCTTGTTCTCAGGAGATAGAAGAAAGTATTTATGGGCAAATGTCACAATGACAGCAGGAGAGGGCAAAATAGAGGCAAAACACAGCACAATTTGGTAAATATAGGAGAATAATATTAGGTGTTTATTTTTTCAACGTTTCTGTAGGTTTTTAAGTTCTCAAAATAAAACATTGAGGGAAGGAAAAACAGGGACCCAGCTCTTGCTCATTTCCTCTGCAAATATACAAATAAAGATTTGGCATCTCTCTTTGAAATTTCTTTTCAATCCTGTCTTGGTGCCTGGCTCAAACTTCAGTTATTACACCTTGTTATGCATCTATATTCCTAACACGGTAAATATATGTAAGAGCAATAACAACCTCAAAATATTTGTACAGGGCATTAAAATTTACAAAACATCTCCTCTTATACTACTTCATGTTATCTTCACAACAATCTTAGAAATAGCTAGGCAAGGTAATGTTTTTATTCTTGCCATTTTCCGGGTGAAAAACCAAGAAGCAGAAAGTCTGAGCAACTCAGTCAAATTCACACACCCAAGATTAGCACCGTCTTCCTCTGATTGCAGACCCTGTAGTTTTTCACAATACATATTAAGCACCCCAAAGGGGGAAGTGGGTTAACAATGGCATTTATTTTCTCATTGCTTCATTTTTTTTTCCCCAGAAAGAGATTTACGTGTGTTTGTTTATCCCCACTATCTGAGAATTCCAGATTAGCAATGACAGAGGTGGCTCTGCTCACCCTAGTGAATCAGCATGCTGGGAAACCCTGAGTGAGATGCTGCAAAGTGACAGGCTGCTAACATCCCCAGCCCCACCTTCCTGGGCTAGGGTGTTGGATAATGTGTCTCCAATTCCTACCCGTGTCACTGCAGATCAGCTGGAGCACAATAAGAAATTTACCGAGATTAATTCCCCTGAGACTGAGTTGACATCCCCTCAGAATATGGCGGTAATTCTTGTCACAACTCCAGGGAAATGACAAAGCACACAGAAGGAAGTTCACATGAGTCACAGACCCACAGCTTCAGAATACTAAGTGGCTCCGTCTCCACCTGACAGCTGGGGTGAGCAGAAGCCATCTCTGTTCGTTCGTGTTCTCTCACTCTCTCTTTTTCTTGACTGAGAACAACTTAAGAACAAAAGAAAACCAAAAAACCATCCTTTCTGAGCTTGGTGAGGGCCACAGATTTGTGGTGAGGAAGTACCATAGGCTCCCAGACACATGGCCCACATTTCCTTTTTTGTATCTTACTGGTAGGGGTTACCTCTCTTCTGCCTTCACTGTTGACTTCAGATGTGAAGAGAGGGCAAGGAGGGGGAGACAATAGAGGGAGTAGCTAAATTGCATAGAATATAAGCATATTCTTCTCCAGCATCTTCCATTCTAACCAGGACATTATGAAATGAGGTTGGGAATCTTCAACATCCAAAGAGAGCACAAGATACAGTACTCGATGATTACAAATTGTCTGGAACATAATTTTCTTTAAAGCCAGCTCATCACATATTTTCTGCAGCCTTGGCAATCTTAATTTCTCAGTATGCTCTAGTAAAGGTAGTGTTAGGAAAGCTCCTGTCCTCTCTATGGAACCCAGTTGGAACAAGATAATTTGTTAGCCACGGCTCTGACGCCTATCAGAGTGATCCACCTTCAGGACTTCGGGGGCCTCTGTTAACTCTGGACAGGTTTTCAATGGCCCTGGAAGGCTGCACATCTGAAGCAGCATGTCACCTACTAAGAGTGGTGAACTCTGTAATGTGCCTTTGCTATGTTACTTAAGATCAGTTCTGCTCAAGACAGCAAGAGAAATGAGGATAAATGAAACCATGTAGAGAAACAGGTAGCTTGTGAAACACAGGAAGAATTCACATAATGCATATGGTATGACTAAGTGGATTAGTAACCTCTGAGTCACGGCAGACATAGACAAAGTAGGAAACCTGTGTGCTGAGCAGAGAGGTGGAAGGATGGAAAAATGTGATGTTCACCATGCATGTAGTATGCACATGACACCCAACGTTCAAGATATACTAAATATACATGAAATATACGAGGATTCAAATAAGGTCTTAAATCAGCCCCGTTTGGTGATCCCCTTCTGGCTTCAAAAATCCTGTGCACAAGAAATGCAGAGTCCACGGCTACGTCAGGCTACAGCTATCAGGTGAGCTACAGCTAACGGCCAGGTGAATTTGTCCCTGAGAGCAAGAAAGCAAGTGTATGATTGACCCAGACACCTCCTGTCTACTGAGCTGTCTTGCCCAAATCTCAAATATGATCATCATAATACACCCTCATAGGGAAGGACACTGTGGCATAGAGAGAGGACAGGCCATATGACCACTGCGTGCCGTAGGATTTAGATAGTTGGGTCCCTCTACCTGCTTATACTCAATCCTAATTGTTTCAATTGCCCCATCTCTCCCCTCTTGCTTCTCACTACGCTTTTTACTTGATTTAATAAACCATGTGATGCATGCATCTTAATTTGTTGGGTGAGCCTTTCTGTTTTGGGACCTTCAGGATTGCCTGGTGGTGGACTTGGAGGCTACTAATGCATCAAGGTCACTTCCCACATGACAAATTCACAGCAGGACCACACACACAATAACAACACAACAACAAAAGACACAGCTTTAACTTTTTAAGGAATTACCATGTACTAAGCAACATTCTAAGCATTTTGTATATATCATTCCAAAAAATCCTAATTACCCTATAAAGGAGAGATTAATACCTGAATTTTATAGATAAGGAAACTAAGGAAAAGAGAGGTTAAACAATGGGTCTAAAATGACACAACTAGGAAGAAGTGGAAAGATGATCAGAATTAGGGTCTTATTCCAAAATTAGGTCCTTCCCATTTTGTAGGAGGCCAAGCTATTCCCCCCCATATCCTTCTTAGACTTCCCTTGGACACCTTATCTACCCCTCATACTTTCTTTTCTTTTTTTTTTTTTTTTATGAAATTCATTGTCAAATTGGTTTCCATACAACAGCCAGTGCTCATCCCAACAGGTGCCCTCCTCAATACCCATCACCCACCCTCCCCGCCCTCCCACCCCCCCATCAGCCCTCAGTTTGCTCTCAGTTTTTAAGAGTCTCTTATGTTTTGGCTCCCTCCTTCTCTAGCCTTTTTTTTTTCCTTCCCCTCCCCCATGGTCTTCTGTTAAGTTTCTCAGGATCCACATAAGAGTGAAAACATATGGTGTCTGTCTTTCTATCCTCCTCCCAGGATTTATTTTTTCTTCATACTATGATCACCATCTATTGTAACTCAATTAGTAACTTATTGCCTGTCTCCCCCACAAGAATGTAATTTCTATAGAGGCAGGATGTTTGCCTAATTTATTAACTTCTGCTTCTTCTAGTGCATGAAAAGTGCTAGTCAATGAATATCAACTGAATGAGTAAGTAAATCCTGTTACTGACTTTTTTCTAGGTATATTTTTGAAAATAAAATCACAGTCTCAAGATTACCTTTTGACTGAATATATTAACCCCAGAAAACCTATGATTACATTAACTGTAAAGGGCATGGAGCATTTCAGAACAAAACTCCAGGGAGAAACAACGGGCTAGAAGAAAATTCCATTGCCAACTCTGTATGTTAATTTCTACGTGGCCTCCCTGAAGACCCTAGTTGTTTCTGCAGCCTGGCCACCTTTATGTGATTTTCATCACATTATAATTTCAGGGCCTTGGACTTCCCCTATGGTTACCTCTGAGAAGGAATCCAGAAAAAGTGGATTTTTATATGTATGTGAATTATATGGAACATTCTAGAAAAGGGGCTTATGCTTGCTTGCTCTCCTATACCCACATTATTAACTCATTCAGAAGTCACTGTCTGTGTTGTCTCCATTTCCAGGTAAGGACACTGAGCCTCAGTGGGTTGTAACTCGCCCTGGGTATACACTCTAACAAGTGGCAAGGCCAGAAGCTGTGTTCCCCATCTAATGTCCTGCAGTCCACTTTGCAGAAATACTGTCCTAATAGGAAGGAGGAGTACAGTGAGTAGAAACATGAGATTTTCTAAAAAGCCATACCAGAGACTGAAAGAACCCACGTGAACCCATCCAGCTCTAATGCTGTTTCTTAGAATGAATGAAATAAATTTCTCTTTTTATTAGGGGCGCCTGGGTGGCTCAGTCAGTTAAGTGTCCAACTTCAGCTCAGGTCATGATCTCGTGGTTCACGAGTTCAAGCCCTGCATCAGGCTCTGTGCTGACAGCTCAGAGCCTGGAGCCTGCTTCAGATTCTGTGTCTCCCTCTCTCTCTGCCCCTCCCTCACTCATGCTCTCTCTCTCTCTCAAAAATAAATGAACATTAAAAAGATTTTTAAACAATTTCTTTTTTTATTAAATGTATTGTTTTATAAAGGATAAAACATTAGCTGAATAGGTCTAAGGTAGCAGTCCAATTTTTGGTGAATTTGTAGTTAAAATGGAAATAAAACTGATTTAGTAAAATTGGAACACTTTTTTTTTTCCTCGCCATAGGGTTGGTAGGGTTTGGCTCATCTTCTTGGATACAAAAATAATTTTCTCCAAATCACTATCTTGAAAACTCAGCTGTCCCAGCCTTTCAACCAAAATGTTAAACTGATCTGATTGGCACTCAAGGCTCTCAGGAGCATCCTGGCTAGGGGTCATAAATGAAATGCATTAGATAATTTTAATTTGATATAGTAATCCTCAGGAGCAACTGAACTGCCAAAGAATCACCCTCCATTCATTTCTGCTCATTTAGGTATCAGTCAGATTTCTAGAGAAAGACCTGGCATCTGGATGTGGCTGCTGTTGCTGATGAGGAAAAATGGAATGTAAGAGTGTCCTGGGGATGTTTACCAGCAATCTGTCCTTAGCATCATCCTGAAATGTTGAACCAGATCAGACACCAGAATGCTTATAGATGTTAGGAAACCAAAATAGGTTTTAAGTGGAGAAAAATAAAGTTGGATCTATTTAACTTTAAAGCTTCACTCATTCAATCTTCAAACACTTGTTCACTTATTCATCCAATCGTTTATCCATTCATCCATCCATCCATCCATCCATCCATTCATCCATCCATCCATCCACACAATAAATATTTATTGAGCTCCTACTCTGTGTCTTGTGCTCTGCTAGCCTGGAAATAGAGTTTATAGAACTGTGTGGTCAAATTTAGTTCTCAGCAGCCACATGTGGCTATTAAACATTTGAAATGTGGCTGACCCAAATTAAGACATGCCATAAAAGTGAAAAACACAACAGATTTCAAAGGCTTAGTGTGAAAGAAAAATCTCATTAAAAATTTTTGTATTGATTGCATGTTGAAACGATGTTTTTACATATTGGGTTAAATTTTTTAATTTTTTAAATGTGTATCTATTTTTGAGAGAGAGAGTGTGAGCAGTGGAGGTGCAGAGACACAGAATCTGAAACTGGCTCCAGGCTTTGAACTGTCAGCACAGAGCCCAACGTGGGGCTCAAACTCACAAACTGTAAGATCATGACCTGAGCTGAAGTTGGACACTTAAACTGACTGAGCCACCCAGGTGCCCCATGTTGGGTTAAATTTAAAAAATATATATATATATTTATTTATTTATTTACTGGGGCACCTGGGTGGCTCAATCAGTTAAGCATCTGACTCTTGATTTTGGCTCAGGTCACGATCTCATTCATGGTTCATGAGATCAGGCTCTGTGTCAGGCTCTGCACTGACAATGTGGAGCCTGCTTTGGATTCTCTCTCTCTCTCCCTCTCTGCTCTTCCCCTGTGCACATGCTCTCTCTCTCCCTCAAAATAAATAAACATTTTTATTTTATTTTATTTATTTTTAAAATGTAATTTATTGTCAAGTTGTCTAACAAACAGTATCTACAGTATGCTCTTGGTTTTGGGGGTAGACTCCCGTGATTAAATAAACATTTTTAAAAAATAAAATTAAAAATACATATGTATGTATTTTTTAAAGATTTTATTTTACTATTTTTTAAAACTGTGTATTTAGTTTCTTTCTTTCTTTAAATTTTATTTTAGAATGAGAGAGTGTGAGCAGAGGGGAGGGACAGAGGGAAAGAGAGAGAAAATCTTAAGTAGGCTCCAAGCTCAGCTCGGAACCCAGTGCGGGGCTCAGTTCCATGACCCTGGGGTCATGATCTGACCTGAAATCAAGTCAGTCACTCAACCAACTGAGCCACCCAGCACCCCTAAAGATTTTATTTTATTTTATTTTATTTTATTTTTATTTATTTAATTTTTTTTCAATATATGAAATTTATTGTCAAATTGGTTTCCATACAACACCCAGTGCTCATCCCAAAAGGTGCCCTCCTCAATACCCATCACCCACCCTCCCCTCCCTCCCACCCCCCATCAACCCTCAGTTTGTTCTCAGTTTTTAAGAGTCTCTTATGCTAAAGATTTTATTTTTAAGTAATCTCTGCACCCAACATGGGGCTTAAACTCACAACCCTGAAATCAAGAGTCACATGCTCTATCAACTAAGCCAGCCAGGTGCCCCTAAAATATATTTCTATAATTATTCTCATCTGTTTTTTTTTTTTTTTACCTTTTGAATATAGCTAACAGAAAATTCGAAATATATGTGTGGGTTGCATAATATTTCGATTGGACAGCGCTGCTAGTGACTATTTGCAGAAGATTTCTTCCTGCTCTTATTATGGTTTGGAGGAAAGATTGAGAGAGTGTCTTTCCGGGAAGATAATAAAATATAAAGGCAGAAGAGATGATCCATTGTGCTTAGATGATATTTCTAGGTTTTATGTCATTAAATTTTTGTTCTGAAAACTTTGCTTTGGATAGGAATTATCTAGGAATTGAAGAACATGTAGAAAATTTGGGATGCTGCAATACTGGCTACTTTCTGGTATTTTCTGAGCTGTAACTGGACATCCTAGAAACCTGAATATCCATGGATTCCTGCTTGCCTATGGCGACACTAAATAAAATGGCTTAGAAGGAAGTAAATATTTATGGAATGGGTTGTTTGACGTGATGATACTGTGGGGACTAAGTGAAGCTAACATTGATCTTGCCTCTCTTATGTAAAAAAGATATCCTGTGTTGTTTATGTCTGCATTAACCTGCTAGCAGGAAAAAAATAAATAATTTGAACTGTAATTAGGTTGGGAGTAACATCTAATGACTAAGGGAGTCTGTGAGATTAACTAGTTTTGGCAAAAAGCTCTAAATAAAAGTTAGAGCTCAATTCCAAATGTTTTTTAAATTAAAATATGATTTAATTTAAAAATCGTCATATTCTCTCAGATCAACAAATTAATGGGATTTCCTCTTTCCTTTTTAAAAAGCTATGTATACAAAAAGGGGTCCTCTCTCTCTTCTGTTATTCACGAGTAGTACATGATTTGTAGACTCCTCTCCTGCCCTCAGTCATATTCAATCACTTCCTCCCTGGAGCAATGAGAAGAATATAGAGAGACAAATTAGCCTAGCACTTGGGCATGACAGAAAGCCAAACCAAAAAACTCCTAGTGTAGGTCCTCAGACACACAAATGCTCTGTGTCTATCCCTGTCTAGCATGACTCGTGTTGGAATGAGCTTTCTTTTGTCTAATAAGCTCAAGAGAAGGTTTTGAAATACATGCAATACATGCTGGGATTTATGGAAATGAGAGAATTAAGAATATGAGTGGCACCGAGCACAAGGAACTGTCAGGGACTCTACTGGTAAGAACACAGCAGCATAAAGAAAGAAGAAATGGGAGTGGGGCTGATTTTTTCTGGGACTGGAACACATGCCATCGATGCCAGATATCGTAGCAGAGACAGATGGCATGGCAGATGCTGTGAAAGAAAAATGACTTACTACTAGGTGAACCAGAAAAAATAAACAAGAAGGACAGAGGAAAAAGTCCACAAGTTCCCCTCTGTTGTCAGAAACATCTTCCCATGGCTATAAAATATAATCGCATCCCATAGGGTTGCAGATTGCAAAGTAAGTGTCTTACTACTTTCTCCACTGATTGCACACTTAGAATTTACAGCTATTCTTTTGAGAGGACTCGCTTTCTGTCTATTGGTTTTTCAAGCAAGAAGCGAAGACAACAACAAATTGGATATATGATGCCTACATATTATGAAGAAGATGCTACTGCTAATCTTTCTTGGCTCAGTTGGTTGCTGTGTGATATGTAGAACCCGGATGAAACTCGTCTTGGTTTATTTTAGAAATGTCCCCAATTAACATCCTTTCAAGGTGCAAATCAAAGGGGTTGGCATTTTAATAAATTTTTTAAAAACATGTCTTAGAAAGCTGGGCTGGGCTCTTTCATTACGTCCTTGGGGTTTAAAACAGGTGCCTATAAAAATCCTGTTAGCATGTGTTGTGGCCCCATGGAGTTCATAGGAATGGTTGAAACCAATAAAAATGATTTTCAAATGCTAAGGGTCTAATATGGGATACCCAGACACACACATACAGCACAGTGCCAACATACGTAGATTTAATATAGGAAAATTCATCAATAGGCACTTGGCAACCACTGTTGCATCACTTATATTAGACAGGAATGGAAGCAATCAAGCCTAAAATCGTCAATCTGAGTTGCTGAAATAAAGACAAGTGTGTGAATGATATTAAGGATTTTCTGGCCATTACAAAAAAAAAAGGGCTGGGGACTGGCAGGTATCCAATGATGGTTTTGTCATATTTGCAGAAGAAATTGAATGATTAAAAGAATATAGAGTAACGTTGGCTAACAAAGAACTACTGTGGGGCCTTTAAGGGTAATTTTGATTATATATAACATTTACTTTCTGTAGTGTTTTTAGAAACACTAATAGCTCTCTAAGGTAGACCCCCATTGTATATGTATAACTTTCACTCACACACTTGTGACTTTATAAAATCATTGCAAAAATGAATCTTAATAACATGGAAGCCAGAAATAGCTTAGACACCTCCCCCCCTCCCATTTTTAGGGGAGCAAATGCACCCAAGGCCTCCTGGCAATCCCTATTTCTCATTTTCTTCTTATTTCCTATTTCTTCTTCCGTTGGCCGGATCAGCCCTGTCCTCTGCTACAGTAAAGTAGAAGACACTACATGCAGAGAATGGGTTTCCAAAGACTAGTATCAAACTGGCATTTCCATCAGGCCCACCTTGGAACAAGTAAGCGTACCAAGTTTGAGGATACACATTTTCTGAAAGCCAGGGAGAAATTATAGGGAAGCTCTTTCAATCTGGAACAAGTCCTACTTGAGGAATTTCTGTGCTACATTCCTACTAAATCCTCCCAGAGAAATAAGTCTCAGAGCCTGAGGGACCAGCTAAGAGCAGATCCCTTCTTGGGGGAGGGTGGGGAGAGCTGACTACATTCCAGCATCAAGTGGTTGATGGCTGCAGGGCTACAAAATTCCACGTTCCTTGACCTAATCATCAACAAATGCAAATTTCTATGGTCTGACATCCTTCCTTAGACTTCTGAACTTGGACATTGACTCTTGATAAAATGGTTGACAAAATATTCTGCTCTGTGGAATTTTCTATGAGAAACTCAGGGAAAATTAAAATGTTCTCTGATTCTAGCAAAGGCCGGACAATGTTGTAATTACAAATTCTATGGGGTAGCAATTTTGTGTGTTTAATGTTAACACTCTGAAGCTCCCTTCTAAAAAATTTCAACACATAATCAGTGTTCATACTGCAGACACCATTATCATATCGGTATCACATAGCTTAGATCCTAATTGAGAACTTCTCCCTTCTAGAGGTATATAATGCAAATTATAATGTTTTCTGCTTGAGAGACTCCCGCATTCTGTCTCTACAATTAGACATGAGGGTGGGGCGGGGACAAAATGGGAAAAAAAAAAAAAATCTGAAAAATCCTATACATGATGTAATTTAATTGCAAAGGACTCTTTCCCAAGGAGGAAGACAATGCCACAAGCACTTAAAATGGGAAGCAATTTCAGTTTTTCACAGCCCCCACTAAATAGTATTTTATTTGACACTTTTGTTCATCAGATAGCTTTAGTGTTCTCTTTTTATGTGTCATTGGGAGGAGGGTGACGTCATGTTATCCTTGCGATGAGCACTTCTTACTCTAATAAGATGTTTATGGTTGCTTTAAAACCTCTTTTTTACTTTGATAAAAATATGTATTTCTAGATTATTTCCAGAGATCATTCTTTTTTTAAAATGTTTATTTTTGAGAGAGAGAGAGAAAGAGTGAATGTGTATTGGGGCGGGGGGGGGGGGGGGGACAGAGAGATAAAGACACAGAATCAAAGTAGGCTCCAGGCTCTGAGCTGTCAGCACAAAGCCCGACAGGGGCTCAAACCCACGAACCGTGAGTTTATGACCTGAGCTGAAGCTGGACACTTAACTGACTGAGCCACCCAGGCATTTATGAATTTCGAACACTGCTATTCCTTTATAATAAACTGATTTTCTCAGAATTAAAAAAGCAGAAAACTCTAGGAGAAAATTAGACGTATAAATACTTATATTTTAACATTTCTCTGTAGTTGCACAAGAGATAAACGGCAAGGAAAATAATTTCCATGATATTCTTTTGTCAGAAATGCAACCTACCAAAAAACTCAGATATGCTTTCGTATGTACAATCATTTGGAACCTCTGTAACTTCTATAACCCTATAGCAAGAATAAACCTTTATAGAACCTGATTTATTCCAAGACCCTGGACTACTTTTTGAATCATCAAGGACAAATTTATCGTCAGTGTAATTTTTTGTTGATTACTATATTCTAAGTCCTTGAAACTGCGTAAATGTATGTCATATTGTAAACCTCAAATGACTTTTTGCCCTTTTCCCCCCGAAAATCTTTGTTCTCATTCACCTCAGGTAAGTCGAATCCATGCCTGCAAATCTCAATTAACTAGGACATTGTTATTAATTTGTCCTCCCAAACTATTTTCTTCCTCATTCATCTTAGGTAGCCTCCATAAATAAATGCAAATTGAAGAAAATTTAGTTTTAGGAACATTTTCAAAGTTTCCTTGGGGAGATGCCTATTGTCTTAAATTAGTTGTAACAGGAAGGCGATAGAATGTTGTAGCTCCTTGAGAATCAAAACCCAAATTGCAATGAAGAGCCTCATTTTGAAGTAGTCATTCTTATAAAACCTCTGCTCATGGCACCACTGAGCACTTGTTACCACAGATTGGAAGCTAATCAGACCCAGTCATTACAAAAGAGAAAGATCATCAAGGGACTCCCTCCAAAATAATGATGGCTGGGTTATAAACTCCCCTTCCAATTAATTTTATTGGTTTAGTTGATGAAATAACAGAAGGGAAATGAACCTGGAAAAAGTGAGCACTGTACCCGGCAGGAGCCACAACCCCAATGCCTGGGACTGCGTACAAAATGAATGAAAATGCAGGACGCAGAGCTTTGCTTTGAGGGTAAATACCGAGGCCAAAAGGCATCCCCTGGAAAGTTTTTAATTTTCCATATGCAATCAACTAAGTCTGAATAGACTTCATTTCCTGCCGTTAGTGAAAGAAGTCGTCAAGCTAGAATCAATAACTCAAGAGTCACTTATCAAATTTTGTCACTCACCTTCCATGGGGGTGTTACTGTCTGGTCGATTTGCAAAGACTACATCCACATACTCGAGCTGCAGCCTCTGGAGGGAGCCCTTCAATCCTGGGAACAGAGGCAGGAAAAATCCAAAAAATGTAAGTGTAATAAGCACTATTAGAAGTAGTTGAAGTTTGGTTTCCTTTAAAAAATTTACTTTAAAAAAAAAAAAAGCACTGGGGCACCTGGATGGCTCAGTCTGTTGAGCGTCTGACTCTTGATTTCAGCTCAGGTCATGATCTCACAGTTTGTTAGATCAAGCCCCACGTCGGGCTCTGCACTGACAGCATGGAGCTTGCTTGGGATATTCTCTCTCTCTCTCTCTCTCTCTCTCTCTCTCTCTGCCCCTTCCCTGCTCGTGTGCCTGCTCCCTCTCTCCTCTTTCAGCATAAAAAAATAAACTTAAAAAAAAAAGCACTGAATTAATTTCAAAAAGACATGGAATACAATGAGGTATTAATTGGCCCCTAGAACCTTTAAAAAATATATTGGGGCACCTGGGTGGCTCAGTTGGCTAAGTGTCCGACTCTTGATTTCTGCTCAGGTCATAATGTCACAGTTTGTGGGCTAGAGCCTGGCATCAGGCTCTCTGCTGATAGACTGGAGCTTGCTTGAGATTCTCTCTCCCTCTCTCTTTGCCCCACCCCTGCTCATGTGCACGCTCTCTTGCAAAATAAACAAACATTTAGAACAGATATATAGATATAGATAAAGATACATATCTCAAAGGCTGACTTTGTCCTTCACAAAGAGGAGTCTTATAACTTTCTCAGTAACTTCAGTACTCCTACCCCACCAGAAAAAAAACATACTCAGTAATGATCTTTCATAGTGACTCATCTGTGGCAGTATCTAGAAGCAAAGTTTAGAATAAAAAGTAGCCTACGAGTTTAACTTCTTCCTGAAAAGTGGGATGGGATACATTTATTGCACATCAAAAACATTAAAATGGTATAAATAAGAAATAAGTGACTGCCAAATCCATCTTAACGTACACATGGGTTGTAACAGGAATAAAAGGATTGGCAAATGAAGGTTTTGCTCAACATTTTACTAAGTGGAACAAAGCTTGAAGAACGTTAAATATAGCTGAGCTCTACCATTTCTATTATTCCCTTTCTTTGGGGAAGAAACAAAAACACAAGAAGCTATAAAGACTTAGGGCATATAAAGGAGAGAGTGAGAGCTTAAAAAAAATCTGGAACCAATAATCTAAGTTCCAACCTAGCCATTTGGTTACATTCCTGTGACTATGCAGAAAAAAAAAATATTTAAATTCAGTAAAATTAATACTTCCCTGAAATAGAATGTATTGTATATAATATTATGCAACCAAAAGGAGGACAGTTCAAGAATCATTTTATCTCATTTCCATGAGACACAGCATTTCCTTATCAGCCTATTTAATTCCTCAGGAAGACCGGTGGTTTTTCTCTTTTTATTATAGGCATAAAATTAATTGCATGTTAAATGAGGCTCTTATACATTTAAATTTGGCTCATTTAAATTTGATTTTTCAAACTGGTTTACCAGCCAGCCACAATTACTTTTCTGACAGGAAAATGAAGTTGTTGGATATAGTTCCGGAAATATTTTTCATTCATTGAGAAAGGATTGTCTGTGTTGATGGCTTCTTAAAAGAAGGATTGATGAAGAGATTAAGGCAGACAGGTGTTATAAGTTCCAATGCCCGCTCTCAAAAAACTGCAGTGACTTTCAGGCCCAGAGGGTCACCAGCTCTCTCAAGGGGCAGCTTGAAATAAAATCTACCTTAAAAAGCACTATGATATAAGCCACTTTTTAGAAGCAATTATACATATGGAGGAAGTAAGGGAGGACAGGATAACCAAGTGAACAAATAATAGAGTATCACAGGTTGGAAAGGTTGGAAATCTGTGCTCTAGCATGCTGCATGATTCAACTTGGGTTATTTGACCTTTTTTTGGGGGGGGGGGTGTGACTCAGGTCTCTAATCTGCCGCGGAGATAACAATACTTACTACCTTCAGGATCACTGCTCCAGAGAGCAAATAAAACCAGCCGTCAAGCACTTTGTTAGTGTAATAGTCTGTAGAAATGTGGTGATTATCACAGTGGTGCTCACATCTGGAAAGGTTTAGAATCAGAGGTGCCAAAGACTAAATGCTAAAGATTTTCAGTGGACCTCCTGGTTCTGGAGGGAGGCATTTAGTGACAGTTCTGGCCCATGCTTGGCCCTGGAAACAAGTGTCCTCCTTTCTGATAATGGCCCTATCCCTCAGTGTCTCTTCTAAACAGCTCAATGTGGGCAGAGCAACCAGGAGAAAAAGCTACAGCTGGCTTGGCCACTTTGTAGTGCTATGTGATCGGCTATGACTTGAGTCATTTACTCTCCCATGCCCTAAGCATGTGCTAAATCCCAATTTGATCCTCAAACTGTGCTGGGCTCTGGAGGTATAAAGATGCATGGACACTGTATTTATTTCCAAAGAGCAAGCAGTGCATAGTGAGAGCATCTGTTGGCACGGGTTCATTGCTCAAGGTAATAACGTGTACCCACTAATAACGGCATGCACTTGATATGAAGGTCAGTCTCATTGTATTTGGTCATTCCTCACCTCTCAATTCTTTCTCTGGAAGGCATTTATTTTTCCTTGATATTTAGGCTGAGATTCAAGTGTATTCATGTGAGAATAAAAGAAATAATGTGCTGCATCACGTCAGTGATCCACCTGAACTCCCACTCTGACTTTGAAGTGAAGTAGGAGGAGATTGTGTCTTTCAGAGATCCTGTCCCCTAACTTCGAAAATGTCAATCATATAAAAGTCTTGAAATCCACGGTGTACATTTTTGGGTTTTACTGTCTGTGAGATGGAAAGTCATTGGTAAGGGGCTGGGACATGAGGAAATAGGAGTTAAGCAGGGGAAATGACATTATCAGATCGCCATTTGAGCTGGCCATGGGCCTGCTGAGGACGATCTGTCACAGGCAAGGGTGAAAGCGGGGAGGGAGGCCAGTGAGCAGGTCACCAAGTCGGTAAGAAGTGTGCAAATTCCGGACAAGTTGTGGAAGTAGCAATAAGAGGACTTGCTGTTGTGCTGGATACAGAGCGTGGAGGTCAAAGAATCAGGGATGACTCTTAGCTTTTTGGCCTGAAAAGTGACGTGACCGTTAGTAAGATGGGGAAGTCAGGGAGAGCAGGTTGGTGGGAGCCGTGGTCTGAGCCACTTAAGTCTGGGCAGCACATCAGTCAAGCACATGGAGCTCTTGGCAGCTGGATGGACCAGCCTGGCAACCAAAGGCCAGGTCTGTGTGCAGGTGAGGAACGGAGTTTGGGATCCAGGGTATTCATTCAGGCTGGCCTGAATGACCTTGCTGATGTTGCTTAGCCTCTTTGGGCCTTTGGTTTCCTCATCTGTCCAAAGACAAAATAGAGTTAAATGACCTTTCTGCTTTAATGCTTCATGTGACTACAAACCAAATCAGGCACTCCTGTCCTTTCCTGTTTGGATGCTCTAATCTTGTAGAAATAAACTATAGCAACATAAAGACATGCTCAACAAATGTCTCCTTGAAAGCTATTTAGGGTTTATCTCTAATAAGCAAATAGTCATGTTCCAGCTGCACTTAGGAAATGTTTGTTGAGCACTGGCTTGGGGCCAGGTATTGTTTTAAGTTTAAGTAGACGTGCAAAAATACGTTAACCTTGGCTGCCGAGGAACATCCGGGCAGCTAATCACAACTTAAGGGAGATAAGTGCACCAGTGCAGTGAATGCACTTGCTGAAGGCACTTTTGACTTTAGTCTGTCCCTCAGCACCAACCCAGTGTCTGTGGGAGCAAATATAGGAGAAGCAGGAGAAAAGCTCCCTGTCCTGGAGATGTCTACGAGTTAACTGGCAATTCCTCAAAAGTCCACAGGATAGTAAGTTATGTTATATAAAGAAAATAGCTTTCAAGTGAGAAAAGAAATCTAAGTTCATTTTCCTTTTAGGTTCTGCAGATTAACAGGAACTCTATGGTTCATAAGGTAAACTTTAATTCAATTCAAGCCTATTTCACAGGCATCTAAAGAAATATGCCCATTCCAGATGTTAAGCAGACTGGCATGGTCAGACATGGATCAGATGTTCAGTGTTGCCCGTTGAACTGTGTAGAAACAAGGAAATCCATAGTTTGGAGATTCTTCAAGGGTTCTACTTGAATATGCGGTGTCTACACACTTGCTTTCCTTTCTAGCTTGAAAAACAAATGTTGCCTTCAACGATGGCCACTCTTTCCCTATATAATTTTCCACCTTCTCGGCAGACCTCTCAGTCATAATTTAAGACATGTCTGTTTATTTTTATAAGGATTGTGCTGTATTAGAATAATCCATGTGGCTGCACCTCGCATTATGAAACATGGTTATCCTGAGTGGGTGATTTCAGTTTAGTATGAACATGGAACACTGGGAAGGAATCTGTGGTGAATCCATCAAGAAATTTAATCTTTAACTGAAAAAGTCATAAGTTATCTTTTTAAAATAAAAGTTCAGATAACTGGGTTTAACATTTGCCATTCATTAAAAAGTTTTAAGCAGTACTTTCTCAGATTATTTTCCTCTTCTACTCCTAAAATAATGATAGTGGGTTTGTGTTTTGAATCATATAACAAAACTGTCATTCATCTGGAGGACAAACATACACTAAGACATAACCTTTGCCTGTAAAAGTATACAGTTTATGTAATCTTACAATTTGACTTACCACACTATCATATTTTTTCATATAAGATACTAAGAAAATTTGATCTGCTAAATTTTAATCCTGGAAAAAATTGGGGCTTCAAGAGTATTTGTGGAATGGCTGAATGAATAGAATTTCAAAGCTTAATAAGAACTTGGGATTCTAAATGGCTATAATAAACCTATTAGTGAAATTTCTACCTTCTTCTTGTGAATCCAAGAAGCATGTTGTTCCTAATTGGCTTTAAGTGAAGGACCTTGAGCTCACTGAAACGGTCTTTCATATGAATTTTTTAAAAACTGCATTATGTACAAGACAAGCTCATTTTATATACTCTGTAAACCAGCTCAGGTGGCCAAAGTCACCCAGCATTCAAGTGGCCTGAATTGTACATGAATTGAACTTCTGTCTTGTCTTCTAAGAACACTTAAAAATATATATATTATATATATTAAAAATAATATATTATATATATAATTTATTGTCAGTAATATATAATATATATAAATTATATAAATATATATGTATATAAATATTTATATAAATACATATTTATATAAATATTTATATATAAATTTTTAAATTTATAAATAAATATATAAATATATATCAATTATATATATATAATTCATTGTCAAGTTAGCTAATAAACAATATATACAGTGTGCTCTTGGCTTTGGGAGTAGATTCCCCTGATTTATCGCTTACATACAACACTCAGTGCTCATCCCAACAAGTGTTCTCCTCAATGCCCATCACCCATTTTCCCCTCGCCTCTGCACCCCCCCGTCAACCCTCAGTTTGTTCTCTGTATTTAAGAGTGTCTTAGGTTTTGCCTTCCTCTCTGTTTGAAAGTATTTTTCCCCCTTCCCTTCCCCATGGTCTTCTGTTAAGTTTCTCAAATTCCACATATAAGTGAAAACATATAGTATCTGTTTTTTTCGAACTGACTTGTTTCACTTAGCATAATACTCTCCAGTTCCATCCACGTTGCTGCAAATGGCAAGATTTCATTCTTTCTCATTGTCACATGATATTCCATTATATATATAAACCACATCTTCTTTATCCATTCATCAGTTGATGGACATTTGGGCTCAAAGAACACTTTTTAAATTTAATGTGCATATGAATCTCCGATGTTCAATAAAGTCACCTTCATCACAAAACAAATACCAATGAAATCCAAGGATAATGATTTGTAAACCTCTTCAAATTTTATTTGAGGCCTAGGAATCTAATGTACACTCCCCCCCACCTTTTTTTTCTGCAAAATTCACTCAATTCCCTGATATCAGCCTGCCTAGAAATATCCTTTCAGCTGACTCTTTTGGACTCATGAACATCTTTCTCTTAGGCTGAAACTATGACCTGCAAAATAAACAGTAACAACATACTAATAAATAATCCCAATTCTTTCTCAGTCTCAAAAGTTTGAAATGTGTTAAAGTTTGAATCTGGGTCATTTTGAATTTTCAGCTGAACTGGTTTATCCATCCTGAGAGATTAGTTCCTAAGAGAATTCCTGACTTCTTTAAAGGGACAGAGAATTTAAGGTTTTTCTGTTACGTTGTCTGGGGCTTGCAGAAAACTGATTTAAAAAAGAGAATTTTGAAATTATGAACACACTGGTAAATACTGAAGCAATGGAGATGCAGTAAAAAGCACAGCGGCTTCCTCCATTCTTTCTTTCCTTGATTTTATATTCTCGTTGATTGCCATCCTGTACCATTTTCTGAATCTCTTTTTTAATCGATTTGGGTTAGATTAAAAAGAAAAGAGAAACAAGAACTTTCCAGGCAGCACACCGCTGCCTTGTTTTTCTGCTTAGTACAACAAGCTTACACGAGTTACTTCTCTTTGGGAGGGGGCAGTTATTTCTTATGGACAGGTTTCACGGTAGATGACTCAAGTCACGGGGGCAAGACTAGAGCAGGAATAGTAACAGTTTTAAGAGGCAGGCTGGATTTTACTTTGCAAGGTCAAAGTGGGCATTATGGCCTGAGAAGGGATTTAGTTTGGTTTAGGAATGTGAAAGCTTTCTCTAGTGCTAGAATGTACTTATTCCTTGTGGCAGCCTTAGAACGTTACTTGGTAAAAGGGGCCCTTAACCATGATATGAAGACTAACAGTGGTACTGTTAAGAATGATGACATAATGACAAAAATAACATTTATTAAGTGCTTATTATGTGATGGATATTGTGCTCAATGTGAATTCTCTAAAATCAGTTTCTGTATAGTAATGTTGTAAGTAGGAATATTTATAGCCCTTTGTATAATCAAGAAGATGGAGGCTTAGTAAGGTTGAATAACTTGCACAAAGTCCCCTAGCTCCTAAATGACATAGTTGAAACTTGAACCACTGTTTGTCTGGTTTCAAAGCCCAATGCTTAGAAATATATTAAAAATTAGTTAGTGAGGGGCGCCTGGGTGGTGCAGTCGGTTAAGCGTCCGACTTCAGCCAGGTCACGATCTCGCGGTCCGTGAGTTTGAGCCCCGCGTCAGGCTCTGGGCTGATGGCTCAGAGCCTGGAGCCTGTTTCAGATTCTGTGTCTCCCTCTCTCTCTGCCCCTCCCCCGTTCATGCTCTGTCTCTCTCTGTCCCAAAAATAAATAAACGTTGAAAAAAAAAAATTAAAAAAAAAAAATTAGTGAGAAATACCAAACTCATACAAACACTTTGCAAGTGTCAAACACTTTGGAAACAACTGAATGATATATTTATTACTGTTAACAAATTTATATATAATTTATAATTATATACATATATAATTATAAATTATATATATTAACTATATACACATGTAATTAATATATAAATTATACATATTAATTATATATGTGTTATGTATATAATATATAAATTTATATATAATTTATATAAATATATAGAGTATAATTTTATATATTTATAATTTTATATAAATATATTATATATAAATATATGGATTATATATAAATTATAAATATATAAAAATTTGTATATATATAAATTTGTATGCATATACATTTATATATATATATATATTATTATTATTATTATTATTATATAGATTCTCCAAGATCTGGCTTAAAAAACTTTCTATTTTGTTCAATTTTTAATTTTTTAATTTTTATATTTTTAAAGTAATCTCTATATCCAATGTGGAGCTCTAACTCATAACGCTGAGATCAGGAGGGACATACTCTACTGAATGAGCCAGCCAGTCGCTCCAGAAGTCTTCTTTTTAAATTAAATGACTGAATACCAAAACTATTTTTTTTTTCCCCTAGTGGAAGTCCAAGATCTTTCCAATAGTTCTCTTTACACATTAATAAAGAACTCCAGTTTCTAAATTGGGATGAATGTCTTCACATTAGATATTATTCTTCAGATTAGGTTCATGGGGAGGGAAAAAACTTTATAATGAAATGAGAGCCTGGAAGAAAATATTTGCAACATATGTAACTGACAGAAGTGAACATTATTAATATACAAAAAGCTCCTAAAAATTAATAAGATCAAGACAAACAACTCAAAAGAAAAACAGCTTAAGAATACGAAAAGTTAATTCTCAGAGAAAGCACAAAATTATAAAAAGTAGCTCAAATTCATTAATAAATAAATGTATAACTAAACAAATAAATTAACTCATCCATCGGATTGGTATATTCCTTTTTAGAAAATAATTTAAAATACGCATTCTTCTTTGACCTAATAATGCTGTCTCCAGTATCGATCACATTTACATAAGGACAGCCATTTGTATGATATTCTGTAATACCAAAACCAAGAAATAACCTGCAAATCATGTGTACATGTGCATGTGTATGTGGGTGTGTATATGTCTAAAATGTATTTCAATTATAGAAAAAAGTAAACTTTTGGTTAATATGTATAGCTTGATTCCATTGGTTTCATACCTATGTTTTTGTATTTATAAGTAAGTGTGGATAGATAGATAGATAGATAGATAGATCGATCAATTTAACTGTGGGAATAAGTTGGGAGGACAGGTACCAGACTGTCACACTGTGAGATGAGATGAGGTAAGGAAAAGGAGGACTTCTTTATTATTTTTAAAATGCTGAGATTAGAGAGTATTTCATGTTTTTATTGACTTTGGCATTTCATAAATGAAACTAATTATAAAAAGAAGAAAAATCATCTGTCTTAATAATTAATCAGGAACCTAAAGTATAAAAATCTTGTATTTATACAGCTCCATCTAACATCTTTCTCTTATTGCAAAAGGTAGAAGTGTAACAGTTTTTGTAATACATAGACAAACAAGAAATACATAAAAATTCCTCACAATTCTTATAGTCTTCCCAATGAAGTAGAGTAGTACTCTACTACGTAAGAGTTCTAGAAGACTGTACTATTTCCTGTTCATTTCCAGGCTCTACAAAGTTTTTAGTACAATTACAAAAGCAATGCCTCTCTGAATCAGTTACAAATCCCTTACAAATGCACTGAAAATAATAAAGTATCTGGGAATAAAGTTAACTAAGGAGGTAAAGACCTATGCTCCAAAAACCATAATACACTGATGAAAAAAACTGAAGATGACACAAACAAATGTAAACATACTGCATACTCAGTAATTGGGAGAAAAATTTTGTTAAAATGTCCACACTACCAAAGCAATCTATACACTAATGCAATCCCTATCAAAACACCAACTGCATTTTTCACAGAACTAGAACAAATAATCCTAAAGCTTGTATGGACCCACTAAAGATCCTGAATAGCCAAAGTCGTCTTGAAAGAGAAGGACAAACTGGAGGTATCACAATCCCAGATTTCAAGATATACTACAAAGCTGTAGTAATCAAAACAGTATGGTACTGATACAAAAGTAGACATGGATATCAATAGAACAGAATAGAGAGCCCAGAAATAATTCCATGAATATATGGTCAATTAATCTATGACAAAGGAGGCAAGAATATGCAATGGAAAAAAGATAGTCTCTTAGACAAATGTCCAGTTTGGGAAAACTGGACAGCTACATATGAAGGAACGAAATTGGACTTTCTTACACAATAACAAATTCAAAATGAATTAAAGACCTAAATGTGAGCCCTGAAACTATAAAATGTAGAAGAACACGTAGGCAGTAATCAGTAATCTCTTTGACATCTGCCACAGAAACATTTTTCTACAGATGTCACCTTTGACAAAGGAAACAAAAGCAAAAATAAACTATTAGGACCACCCCAAAATAAAAAGCTTTTGTACAGCGAAAAAACCGCCAACAAAACAAAAGACAATTCTCTAGATGGGAGGAGATATTTGCCAATGATATATCCAATAAGGGGTTAATAGTCAAAATATATAAAGAATTTATACAGGGGCGCCTGGGTGGCTCAGTCGGTTAAGCGTCCAACTTCAGCTCAGGTCACGATCTCACGGTCCGTGAGTTTGAGCCCCGCGTCGGGCTCTGGGCTGATGGCTCAGAGCCTGGAGCCTGCTTCCCATTCTGTGTCTCCCTCTCTCTCTGCCCCTCCCCCGTTCATGCTCTGTCTCTCTCTGTCTCAAAAATAAATAAACGTTAAAAAAAATTAAAAAAAAAAAGAATTTATACAATTCAACACCAAATAAGACAAATATTCCAACTAAAAAATGGGCAGAAGACATGCACAGACATTTCCCCAAAGAATATAGGTAGATGGCCAACAGGCACATGAAAAAATACTCAACATCACTCATCAACAAGGAAATGCAAATCAAAGTCACAATGAGATACCACCTCATACCTGTCAGAATAGCTAAAATCAACAACACAAGAAACAACAGGCATTGCCCAGGATGTGAAGAAAGGGGAACTCTCTTGCACTGTTGGTGGGAATGCAAACTGGTGCAGCCACTCTGGAAAACAGCATGGAGGTTCCTCAAAGAATTAAAAATAGAATTACCATATCATCTAGTAATTCTACTCCCGGGTATTCACCCAAAGAATACAAAAACACTCATTTGAAAAGATACATGCACCACTATGTTTATTGCAGCATAATTTACAACAGCCACCATATGGACGCTCTCTGAGTATTCTTCCATAGATGAATGGATTAAGGAGAGGCTGTATATATATATACAATAGAACACTACACAGCTATGAAGAAAGAATGAAATCTTGCCATTTGCAACATGAATGGATCTAGAGGGCATCACGCTATGTGAAATAAGTCGGTCAGGGAAAGATGAATACCATACAATTTCATTCGTATGTGGAATTTAAGAAACAAAACAAATGTACACAGAAAGGCAAACCAAGAGACACACTCTTAAATATAGGGAACAAACTGGTGGTTACTAGAGGACAGGTGGGGGGAGGGATAGGTAAAATAGGCAAAGGGAATTAAGAATACACTTATCGTGATAAGCACCAAGTCATGTATGGAATTGCTGAATCACTATACTGTACATCTGAAACCAATAAAACACTGTATGCTAATTGAATTGTAATTAAAAACACAAAAATTTAAACTAAGGTAAAACTATCATCGCCTTAGCATATATCCACCCAAAACCTAGTATGTAGATATTCACAGCAGTATTATTCATAAGTCAAAAAATGAAAACAACCCAAATGTACATCAACATGAATGGATGTAACAAAATGATGAATGGATAAACAAAATGGGGCCTATCCATACAATGGAATTTTATTTGGCAGTAAAAATGATACGTTATGATACATGTTACAACATGAACATTATGCTAAGTGAAAAAAGCTAGTCACAAACGATTACACATTATATGATCTCATTCATATAAAATATCGAGAATTGGCAAATCTATAGAGACAAAAGTAGATTAGTGGTTACTTGGGGCTGTGGAGGAGGGTAGAGAGAGGGTGGGAACTGACTGCAAGTGGGTACTAGGAATTAGGAAATTTTTAAAATTGAATTTAGTGATGATCACACAACTCTGTTATGCTCAGAACCAGTGAATTGTACACTTTAAATGGGTGGACTTTTATGTTATATAAATTATATCTCAATTAAAACCTTTTAGAAAGTCTTAGGGAAGTGTTTTATTAATGTCAGCCTGGCTGTAAGGGAGAAGAGTTCTAGAAAATTTGCCCTTTTTCTTTGTGTTCTATTGTCTTCTCTGTATCACCACACTCCTACATTAAACCCCAGAGAGATTGTGGTTGATTATGATTCTTTTTATGGAAATTCCTCCCACCCCCCCCCCCACCCCCCACCCCCCACCCCCCGCCGCAATGGGTTTTGAACCCTTTTGGTTGATACCTTTCTGGAATCAGCAGCCCACAAATGAAGATAAAATGGAAGCAGCTGTACCTACCTTCGATAATATGTTTTCTTGACAGCCCTCTTTCCGTTTCAGCTCTAACAAGAAAGAAAAGCAAATGACTTTGAGTGGGGGTGTGCTTTCTCTTTCAAATTACTGTTTCAAAAGTACAGAGGAATACTCATTCTAGATTGAATTGCTAATTTTATACCCTGTTCTTGGCAAATTCTGTACTGCAGGCTGAGGAGAGAAGGCTGGTGGGCAACACACTGAGCCCCTTTTCTTTGGAGATCCAGGTGATGAATTAACCATGACGCTCATCACACAATATTAATAACTCAGCCATACACACCCCATCCACATATAACATGACACACAGCTCAGCCTTCCTACCTTGTTCTTAATCAATCCCCCCCCAAAAAACACCTTGACATAAGTTTGTGAGCTACTGATAACATTAGCTTTTCTGAGAAGGTAAGCAAATTTGGAAGTGCCTTTTGACTTTCAAAAGAAATCTAACAATTACTTTCTGTTAAAATGTGACGCAAGTCTTTCTTACATCAGTATCCTAAGAAGACAAACATTTAACCAGGACTTTTGTCTTCTCAGACAAGCTTCAAGATCTGGCCAATTAGAAAGAAATATGGTCCTTGTGTTTCAAAGTATTCATGAAATGTTTCTTCAACATCAATACCTTTGGCATCCTCTTTTTAAAACACAGTAGTTTACTCTTTGCCTTTGGTGATGTTTTATCTTTTATAAAAACATTGACGATTATTGTAGGTAGTACTTTACTATGTAACGACTCTTGCAGATTATCTTCCTCTCTGTTTCTTTCTAAAGCATAGGCAAGGTTTTAAGTACCACTGCACTAAGCAACAGCTACACGAATCAGGGCACAGACAATGTAAATCTGTATTTCTCATGGGCACCATGTTGCTTTATTTTTATATAGGTTCCGGTAGTAATAAAAATCTAAATTCCATCTTTCTGTCTTCATAGTCATCATAAACAGACTCAAAAACAGTAATAAAATATGAGTGTGTGTGTGTACACATACACATTTTGATTAGAAGACTCCAAAGGAGAGGTCCTCTGTCTCCAATTGTAACTATTCCCTCTCAATTATAGGGAGGCAAATAAGATTTGGTTGGTTTGTGTTTGTTTTTGTTTCTTTGTTAAGACTCCATAGTTGTGATTTCTACAAAAAGGTATATGAAACAGCTTGCTGTTTTCTTACATGTTTGTCAAAAAGGCCAGACTTCTAAGTTCTGTTGAATCATGTAAGTACCAGTTCAAACACCAGTAGATTCATCAGAGGCCAATTCATCTTGCGAAAATTGTTTGCATCCTACAACAGAGAAAGGACCTCTCTTTCATTTGCCTGCCAGTGAGTGATATAGTAGCTTCTGTTATTCTCCAAAAGGCGGTCCTTTTGATCAACACGTTTGGAGCCTTCTGCAAAAATGACCAGAGACAGGGGCGCCTGGGTGGCTCAGTTGGTTAGGCGTCCCACTTCGGCTCAGGTCATGATCTCACAGTTCGTGAGTTCGAGCCCCGCATCGGGCTCTGTGCTGACAGCTCAGAGCCTGGAGCCTGTTTCAGATTCTGTGTCTCCCTCTCTCTCTGCCCCTTCCCTACTCATGCTGTGTCTCTCTCTGTCTCAAAAATAAATAAACATTAAAAAATAATTTTAAAAAAAATGACCAGAGACGTACACGTGGGGTCAGACAAGATATTTTCATCTTTGCATTCCGTGGAAGTCTCTGACTTTTGGCAGATTTGAGTAGCTTTTCTCCTGGGATGCTATGTGCTTATTTTCTTTTCCCAAAATTTGAACTGTATTTTGGAAATGGTTCTTAGAATGAGGTTGGTATTTGAAAATCTCCGTGAATCACTTAGTAACAAGTGACCACTAACTTTCTTTGGGGCATCTTGCTAACATTGAATCCTAGGCTAATTGCCATTTCCTTCAGGGCAGGAAAAATACTCTTTCTCTCCAATCCAATTAATTTTAGTACATTAGATGTAAAATGGTTGCCCAAAAGGATAAAAGCATGAGCTACTAGTTGTCTCCTGTCAAGTAGGGAAAAGAAAAGGTATTTAACTTACTTTCCACCCCAGTAGAGTTTGGTTGTTATGACCAGGCTGGACCTCCTGTACGTTAGACAAACACACACAGAGAAATATTAAGTAAATTGCTGGTTATTGTACTGAGTCAGGATATTATAGCATTGGAAAGAATTTATCGTACCTCCCATTTAAAAAAAATTGGTAAAGTGGTAAATCTGTTCATTCGTGTCACTGAAATATGGGGACAAGGGGAAGGTGGTGAGTGGGGATGTGAAGTCAGATCCTAGGCGAAGAGGTTGAAGGGAAGTGACCTATACCTGGAGGGATAGGAGAAGGAGGCTGTGACACAAGCCACCGGTTCAGGGGGGGGTGTGGTGAAGAGGGTGAGTGGTAGACATGGAGGGGCAGAAATGGTAAATGAGAGGGTGAGTGAACTGGCATAAAGGATGGATTGCTTTAGTAGCACCAGCTAATACTTATTTAGCATCTGACATAACGTTGATTGAACGTGAGTTTTCCTGGGGCTAAATCCTCTGCCAAGGACCACGGGCCCTAGTGGCTCTGAGTTATTATGCTTTCCAACCATCACATTCACAGGCAGGAACTGATTGCATGGAAATATGAATGATAAAGTAAATTATAATAATCAATAAATAGGGATAAAATTTCTTTGAGTGTCCTATTAAATGGAAATGTTATTTTAGGAAAACAGTGCTAAAATTTTTAACGCAAGGTTTTAACCACTTTACTCCTAAGGGAATGAACCGCGGAAATCTTGTCAGCAAACTAATTGCCTTCTCAAAACCACACACAGGGCAGGAAATGGCAATCGTCTCGTCATGATGGTGGAATAAGAAACATGTCTTGAGACCTACAGCCATATGATTTAAAATCGGGAGGCAGATCTCAGTATAATTCAGTTTCTCCAAGTATGTAATTCAATTGAACTGGTCTAGGAAAAAAAATCCTTTGAGATTCAAAGGTTAAGACCGAACTTTGGGACTATTTGAAATAAGGCATTCATAATTCCATCAGCTGTAGAGCTGATGCCCTGGGGCCCGCAGGTATGAGAGCCTCGTAAGATTAATGATAACCAATGGGGAACAAGGGTGACAATTCCGACAGCTTAGCTGCAACAAGAAAAATTTGTAGGAAATGTCAGCAACCCCATCCCACTGAAGTTAATTCCCTGAAAAGTAATTTGAATCACTGTAATGGAAGCTCTACAGATACACGCATCTGGAGATTACACACCGCAGAAGGGCTGATGTACTTTCCAGGTTCATCCATCAACCTCACGATACCTAGTGTAGCGGCAATCTGCCCCGGGGGAGCCAGATCTCTGTTAGCAAACATTTTCACAGCTTCAACAAAAGGCTGGATGGAATATTATGAAAAATTAATGCAGTCCTCTCGATTATTCCGAGAGGCTGCACACTCTATGCAAATACCATCATGGACTTCTGTTTTCAAAGTTAGGCCTTCTGGAAAACGTTTGGGTGATGCGGGTGTGCACACTAACATGTAGGCTCAAAGAGCAAGAATAGACAGCAACCTGGCAGATGACCAGTGACCATCACGGAGGCATTTCCAGCAACTCTTCTGAGTGGGTGGAGAACGATAATGTGAGTATTTTATACCGATATAGCACAACTTTCAAAATACTCTGGCATACTTTATCTCACTTTCACAGTACAGCACTTCATGAACAGTTACGCCGTCCATTTTGCAGGTGGGGAAACTGAGACTCAGAGAAGTGAGGTAGCTGGCACAGTGGGCAAGTGGTGGTCCTGGGACTAGAAGCCAAGTGTGCCAGTTGAAATTGCTTTTATAGACTCCGTACTAGGATGATACGGTCTATCTTTCCACCAGCCTTGTAGGGGCAGCTGTGTGCTGATTTCAATATTCTGTAGCATGGTGACAGCTTGGGTTTTTATTTGCAAGACTGAAAGGCAGTTTGTAAAAAAAAAAAAAAAAAACATGTTAATCCGTTTTCCTGTAGGTGTATAATAGGCTCTGCAAACTGTGGAGAGTGATGGTTAGGTGCCCTCTGGGTGTTGAGGGGAAAGAGCTCCTGCACTGATGTTCCGCTCCTTCCTCAGGTGCTCTGTCAGCCTACACCTCGCTGCACAGCTCACCAGGGCTGTTAGTGGGCTCATCTCTAGGGTCTCTGTTTTGGGTTGAGTTGTGTCCCCTAAAAAGACATGGTAAAGTCCTAACCCCCAGTAGTACCTCAGAGAGTGAGCTTATTTGGAAATACGATCATTACAGATGTAATTAGTTAAATTAAGATGAGGTGATGAGGTTATACTGGAGTAGGGTGAGTCCTTAATCCAATATGACTGGTGTCCTTTTAAGAAGATGCACAGACACACATGAGGGGAGGACGCCATCTGATGACGGAGGCAGAGGTTGAGCGCAGGCCCAAGATTGCCCGCAAAAGCCAAAAGCTAGGAAGGGGCAAGGAAGGGTTCTATCCAGACTTACAGAAAGAGCAGGACACTGCTCAAACCTTGATGTTGCACTTCTGGCCTAGAGAACTGTGACAGAACACATATCTGAAGCCAGCACTTTGTTCCAGGAGCCCTAGGGAAGTGATTTCGGTGATGGACAGACCAGCCTTGTGAGTGGGAAGGTTACTCAGGCAAGGTGGAGGACTGGGCAGGAATATGAAAATTCTTCCATATTTAAGGGTGAATATCGTTTTTTCCTAATCCCCTTATAATCCCTGGAGTAGGGGAGGAGGAGAAAGAAGGGAGAGAAAGTAGGTCATTGAACTTCTTTTGTTCACATCTCCATAAACTTCTGGGTCTCCATTTCCACTAATACTACAGAGCTGTTGTTTATTTGGCCAATGGCAAATCTGCCAGACCAGAAGAGGACCCAGACTTGTTCCGTGGTCTTTGCCTGATTCTGTACTCCTGCCGGGGAAGAAGTGGCTGTCATGGTTGACACGCATAGTGAAATGGAGGGGGATTGCCGCCCCACGCCCCACAGAGGCAGCGTTCCTCTTTACCACTGGATACGAACACCATGGAATGGGATGCAACCCCTCAAGGACAGCAGATGAAGCACTTCCCTGAACGCCCAGATAATAGGGCTCCTGGCACACATCAGAGACGCGGGCTAATTGTGTTCAGATAAGAGAGCTTTGTGGTATTTATCACAAGGACTTCTCTTTTCATCACTTCTTTGCATCCAGAGTTGTCAATAAGATGAACAGTGAACATAAGTACATGTATATAATCAGCTCCCTATCAGCTGTCTTTCTTCACCAAATTATCACAAACAGTGGTGAGAAACCATGGAAATAACCCTTTCTTTTATGCATGAGTATCTCATGAACCTCCCCTCCTCTCTGCTCAACCCCATGGTAAGTCATTGTGATCAATGACTAGTCAATACTTACTAAAGCACAAATAATGAACTTGTTAGTATTTATTTCCAAACCACTATAAATCGTTTCTTCACCAAAAATTGACTTTTTTTTTTTTTACAGCCTTTTGTTTAGTTGTCATGCAATTTTATTTTTCCTTCTCTGGGACAAAATAATAACAGTCTTTTGAAAGAGAAGTACATGATTATGGTGAATGCATTACCTCCAGCCTTTCTTCTTGATGATGCTCCCCAGAATCACTTCAGCCCTGGAAGGGAAACAGATAATAGCTCAGGATACAATGTCCTGGAAACACAAGAGTCAATCCAAAAACACAAGAGCCATTCGTTGTTTGAACTCTCAGTGCCTACATGTCCTGAAAATAGAAGCTGCTCTCGGCTAGTAGCACAGTTTCCGCTGTTTCTGCTTGTGCCTGCAGAATCCTACTCCTGGAGCATTCCAGAAGCACCTGCCAAATCCTGACACACTGGCAGGAGACCGCCTGTGGTCCTGATACTAAGAAACAACAGAGTCACTTGGCAGTTCGGTGCTTTTGAACCGCTGATCCCATTTATAAATATCCTGCTTGGCGGAGTCCAGTGGGAGTCAAGGTTACCCTTCTAATTGCTGTGGTTTTCAATTGTGACCAGGGAGGACAATGAGACCTTGTCCTATTTAGATAGAAAATACGGATTCCCCCGAGATCTTGCAGGATGAAAAAACAAACAAACAAACAAACAAACAAAGCAAGCAAACAAAACAAACCATGTGGGTGTTTCGATGTCCCAAAGGCTAGGGCTGCAGATGCAGTGGCCCACATAGAGAATGTCCTGGGTTCTAGTGACAAGTGTTGCCACAGAAGGAAGGTGCAGGGAGATGTAGAGAAGTGTTCTTCCCGCCCCTACAGTGGGTCGTGGAGAGGTACAGCGAAGACATCTCCGCTGTCTTCTCCCCTCCACCTACCTGAGCCAGGACCCAAGGTTAAGGAGACTGAAGTTTTATTGTAGGTCCCTCCCGGTCAGATCAATGTTGTAAGAAGCAGGTGGGCTCTCAGAGGCTTTGTGAATGGGGACATAAATGGAATTAGCACTTTGTTCATTGGGGTCCTATAGATGGGGAATTGTCACTAAACACTGTTTATCTTAGCTGAAAGTTCTGTCTGTGTTGGAGTACCCAGCCTGGCATTAACCATGCTGCAGGGTAGCTATGGAGCATGCTCCAGACAGACATGCAGGGGACGTTACACCAGTGTTCTCTTCCCCAGCCCTCTGTTTCTGACACTGTCTTTTGCAACTTTGCATTTCATAGCGGGAACCTAGCTCAGTTGCACACTGGACAGTCAGTCAGTAATTAACCAGGACTGACTATCAATCATAGTAGAAATACAAACAGGACTTCCCTTTTCCAAACTTAGCAGGATTCAACAAAAGAAGAAAACACTGAGAAAGGCTCAGATGTGGGAAGGAGGAAGGCCTTATCAATTGTATTTCCTCTCCTTGGACTCAACAGAAAACATCAGGGACGTGGGCTCTGAACTTCCCCGATCGTCCTCAAACATAGATTTGCCGTTGAGAAGGAGGAAACCACGCAAGGACAACACAGATTGGGCAACGATGAACCTGATTCCTCGAGTCCAGCAGTTTGATTGTGCTCCTCGCCTGGAAGAAGGTGCTGGGGAGTGAGGCCTGTGGAGGATTAGGCGCCACAGTCCTGGTAGAAAATGGCAGAGCTGCTCAAACAGTCCTGGGAGCTACGTGAGTCAGTCTGTCTGTGTTGGCAGCAGGTGGCCAAGGTGCGCCAGTTCTGTTCTGAGACGTGCTTCTCGTGTCAGGACGTAGAGGGCATGAACCTTGAGGTCTCCCCAAGGGCACATTCCCCACATGGTGTGACGAGCAGTGAGCCCAGTGTCAGAGCCCGGAACCTGTTCTCAGGGCCGTGGGAAGGTTGTAGTTGGTGTGGCTTCTCCAGCAAGGCCCTTTTGCAGTCCTCTCTGTCCTCAGAATGGGGTCTGAAACGCCCTCTCACAAAATATACTAAATTTCTTGGCATCTTTGAGGACCCCTCCTTTAATCTCTGATCTACTTGTCATGCTAGGTGGAGGGATGGGCCTGCAGACAGGAAAAGCAGTCCCTGGTTCCCTGCAGAGAGGACGTCCCAGTTTCCCTGAAGGGTTGAGTAACTACGAGACATGGTTACGAAATAGCAAGACTAGCTTTTGAACAACTACACTGGAATCTGCTCCTTTATTTCCTCACTCCTATATCCAACTAATACTTCTTTTTTTAAAAAAAAAATGTTTATTATTTATTTTGGGGGGGGGGAGAAGGGACAGAGGGAGACAGCGAGAGAGAAGGAGAGAGAGAGTCCCAAGCAGGCTCTGCACTGTCAGCACAAGGCCCAACACGTGGCTTGAACTCACAAACCGTGAGATCATGACCTGAGCCAAAATCAAGAGTCGGACACTTAACTGACTAAGCCACCCAGGCATCCCTCCAACTAACATTTCTTGATCTTCACTGCCACCACTCTGGTCCCAGCCGCCTCTGCCCCTCAGGAAGGCTATGGCAATTGTTTGCAGTCCATTCTTCATACACGGGTCAAGGATAGGAAGGTTTGGGGTGGGGGGGGGTGGGCAGAAGGGGCCAGAGGCAGCCAATATCCCCAGCTCTGGTGAAGGGGCTAGTGGAAGGGAGAAAAGCAACACCACCAAAGCGTGTGGGAAGGGCAGACCCTTCTCACCAGCATGACAGCAATGGCCTGGGCAGATTCTTGGTGCCACAAATACCACGTGAGGGACACAAGGAGGCACTGACTCACTTTCCAGCAGCATAGACTTCAGCAGTATCGAAGAGATTAACCCCACTTTCGTAGGCAATTGTCATCAGCCGTTCGGCAACCTGCAAGAGGATGTAAAGGTCAGTCAGAAAAAAACAAATGTTTGCTAAACCTAGGAAGCAAGCAACGTTGAATCCTCTGGTGGTGTTTAAGAACACTGAAATCTCCCTCCTTGTTTTTATCAGTCGTAAAACAATGAGAAAAAAAAAAAAAGAAGATTCTACCAGCATATATAGGATAAAAGTATCCTTTCCCTCAGATAGAGACTGGGCACTACGGGAGACTTCCTTCAGTGCAGGGATTAGTCAGCCCTCAGGAGCATCGAGGTAAGGTGGATGGATTTGTGTTGCTCACTCTGCCCGGAAGATCTGGTCTGACAACATTCCCTGTGGCAGCATCATCTCTCTGACAAAGAGGGTCAGTTGTATCACCGGCGACTCCATTTCTCTTCTTCCTCCTTTCTCTCCAAGCTAATGGGTTTTGGCAGCTGGGTGACTCCTGACCTAAAAGCGTGTGCCTTTTTTCCTTGAGGCTTAGAGGACTGCGCTGATGAACCAGAGGCTAGACAGAGTCATGACTGTTGTAAAACTCACGCCACCCACAGCTGAGCAAAACCCCAGCCGCTGTCACAGAGCAACCAGCCAGCTGAATGGCACTGGGTACCCCGGGCCCCCACCCGTCAGCCTGCAGATATACCTCCAAGCATCTCGTTCCTTCCTTTGTGCTGCTGAGTGCAAGGGGCAGGCGTGACAGAAGAGTACAGGCGTCGCTAGAGACAACAGCTTGAGGGAGAGCTAGAGAGGGATAGCAGTGGAGAGGGGACATTTTCCCATTTTGCTGCTAGACTTATGGGCCAACTGAAAAATGACACATCTCACAAATAATTAAAATTGATTTTTCCATTATGTTTTTGATTGTGGGCTAAGGGTGCTTCATCAGCATTTCCAAGATAAACTGTTTTCCTGTTGTTTTTAAAATCGGCATATCAAGAAAATTATTAGGCTAGCAAAAAAGGGAGTCCATGCCAATCTTTTAGAGTAATAGCAGCAAAAATGTGATTACTGCTTTTAATTTGCTACCATTATGACATTTCTCCAAAGGAGAAATGGAAAGTTAAGACAAGTATAGTTTTTCCCATCGTGACTGCCCTACGTTTAGGAAATTACTGTGCTTATATCGTATGTTATCCTCGTGTTATGTCACACCACATACTAGCGGATTATTATTGGGAAAGAGGCCTTATATTATCTAGAGAGAAATTTTAAGATAAGATAAGGAATCCTGGATGGAAATTTGGACTAAGTAATGGCTGAAATGTTTCCCAACCATAAAGTTTAAAGACCTGAATGTGAAAGAATGAAGTCACTGACTTAACAAAAACTGTTTTCTGGCCTTGAGTGTACCACTTACTGGAGAAATGAACGTGGACAAGACCATTTGAGCTCTTTCTATTTCAGCTTTTTCATCTGCAAAAAGAGGACAATTCTGTTCAGGACCTCCAGGTAGCCAACAGGCCTCAGTAGAAGTAGACACCTCCCTTCCAACGTGGCATGGCGGGCCTGCAAATAAGTGGTTCCAGGGAAGGTCATGTGACACCTTTGGGCCAATGAGATGCAGGGACAGATATGCTGAGGCTTCTGGCAACATCTTTCCATGTTCTTACAGGGTTTCTAGAAGAACACCTTTTTCCCTAGAGTTGCTGTTCTGAGTAAGGCTTAGAATTTCTGCAGCTGTCTTACTACCTGAGGAGGATGTCGCTATACAAAGGAACACAGGGCCTTCCCAGGGAATCCCTGGGAAACGCAGTGAGGCCACTGATGGAGTCCACCCTGAAGCTTGCCCTATATCTACACTTCTAGTATGAAAATCAAAATACTTTTCCCATACTGGTTGAACCAATTTGACTTGAATTTATTGTTACCTACAATTCAAGAAACCCTCACTAGCTTATAGGTAAGAAAATCTAAGTAAAACTCTGAAAGTTAAGTGCTATAAGGTATTATTATTTACAGGAGTAACATCTCTCCTGGCTTTATGATGAAGCCAAATCATCTTTGGGGGGCACCTCACGGAATTATGTGTTGTGGTGTGTGGGTCCTTTTGATAATATCCCTGTCCAGTGGCTATTTAACACACAGGTGGATTCTCCCAGCAATAGGGATGTCATCACCTCCTGAGGCAGGACTCACGGTTGTGTCACTCAGCACATCACAACGTGGTCATTCTGGGATTCAAAATTTGTACCTGCTTTGTGCTGAGCTCACGTGAAGCAGAGAGAAGGCAGAAAAATCGGGAAGGTGTATTTATTGCTATTGGTCTGCATTTTTCCCACATGGAAATGGCTGAGCTCAGGCAAGTCAGCTGCTGGTGGGACTGTGGTCTCCCTGTACCTTCCTGTCTTCTCCTTGCTGGCATTCTCTCTGCAGGGACCTGAGGAAAGTCACAGCTCTTCTTTGGAAGGACACTAGCCATTTGTCTGGTCTGCATCTGAGGTGAGGGCCTGTGCAGCCATTCATGATAGTGTCATTGTGCAGTTTTTAGAACGGTAATTTTGAAATGATGTATTTCAGAGCCCAGCCTAGCACACTCTGACCTGGGCAAGCTGGGCTCGTGGTAGCAGAGAGCAGATGCTGTAAAGGGGAGGGCAAACGTGAAAGGGGAAATGGTGCCCTTAACGGTTGGCCCCTCTGCTCCTAAAGCGAAGATATTTTTGTCTGTTTCTCCTCTCAGTACTGTAACAGGAAGGAGAAGGTGCTGCACGTGCTGGATACGGTGGACTATTAATTTGAGATCCCCCTCCCTGTCACCTACGTTCTATGTGACTTGAGCCTGTGGCCACTGTGTTGATATTTGTGGACTTGCCTCTGTGCTCCACACACCCTACCTGATGCCAGTCAGAGGGCCCCATAATGAACCCGGTGATGGCCACCCAGATCCTCCTTCAGAACAGAAGGACTTCTCCCCCTCACTGCTAGGAGTGTTGCCATCAGATGGCCTGCAGCTGTCGGTTCTCTCTGGAAATTGCACTTGGCTAAGCACGGCTGCCTAGCCCAAGGTGAGACCTGCTTCCCAGGGCGGCCTCTCTCCAATGATTGGTCAAACAAAGGATACAAATGCTCAGTCCTCTTGTCCCAACCTGGGACAACTTTGCAGGGCCATCTCAGCGTTGGGGCTCCCCATGGGGTCAGGTGTGGTCATTGTTGAGACTGCATCATGGCCCAACTTTCTAGTAACGGTTCTGTATGCTAATCTCCAGTGCAGTCTGCCTTCCAAAGCATCCTCCCCATGACAACCTCTCTGTGGCGACCTAGGCCCAATACTGGGGACATGCATTCAGACAGAGGAGAATGTGCAGATAAGACTCTACCCCTCCCCGCCCCGAATCTGTTAAAAAAACACTGGTGACCTTGGGAGCTGTAGAAAAGACCCTCTGTTCCCCCGAGCTTCTCCTTAGGAATGATAGTAAGAACTACCTTTATAAAGAGCTGGTTCGGGGCCAGGCACCGGGCTGAACACTTCACAGGTATCGTCTCATTAATCTTAATCACAATCCTGCTGAGTAGGGGCTCTCCCCTGCAGTTTATGGATGTGGCAACTGTTAGTAAATGTTAGTAAATCTGGTGGCAGAGTGGGCTGGATCCCACTGAGCGTATCCACTCAGACATGCTATCCCAGACTCCTCAGTGGTGCGCAGGCAGGCAAAAAAGGATCAGAGGGACTTGAGGACAGTGTCCTTGGGGGGTTATTGCTGTTCAAGGCCTGCATGACTCACTTGTGCCAAAAAGACATTCCTTAAACGCGGTGATAAGAATATCACTTTGGTAAGCCCTGTTTTGAACGTACAAACCAAGATTTAAAGGAATTTTACAGTAAATAAACTATTACAGCTGCCATTATTGGGTGTCTGCTACCTACGAGTCAAAGGGCTATATAAACATCTCATATGTGGAACATGGTTAGTCCTTTCAACAAACCTCCAATGTAAACTTTATCATCCCACTTTACATCAGAGGGACTGAGGCTCAGAGAGGTTGGATTAACTTGTCCAAGCCAGGGTGACCAACTGTCTTTTTTTGTCCAGGACTGAGAGGTCCCATGCTAATAAGGCAAAGTTCCTACAAACTAGAACCAGTTGGTCATGGTAGGTGGAGCTAAAACACACACACACACACACACACACACACACACACACACACACACCAGCAATGAAATCTTTCCATAAAGCTACTAAATATTAATTGCAAATTGGTTTGTTCTCTAACAATTGAACCTGCACATATAATAGATAGATAGCCCCAAGGGCTATTAATAGTCTAAATGTGAAAAATACAAGGAGATAAAACTGAAAATAATCTTTGATTCAGTCTTAACCACTTCGCGTGATTGAAACATTATCCTTATAAAATGCCAGGACCCCAGGAAGAAGACTCCCACTGTACAGCTTTACATTTTCTTTGATCAGCAATATGGAAGCCAAAAGTAACTTACCTCATCTGAAATTTGACCTCCAAATGTCACCCATGTTCCTAGAAAATAAATATTTGCACATTATTTATAATCATTTTTCTCTTTAAAAATTATTTACTTATTTATTTATTTTAAGAGAGACAGAGAGAACGACTGGGGGAGTGGCAGAGAGAGAGAGAAGGAGCGAGAGAATCCCAAGCGGGCTCCACATCGTCAGCACGGAGCCCGTTGTGGGGCTCAAACCCATGGACCGTGAGATCATGACCTGAGCCAAAACCAAGAGTCAGATGTGTAACTGACTGAGCCATCCAAGGTACTGAACATTTTTCTAATATTATATAATATTATATATAATTTTTCTTGCAACAGGGCTACTTCAGTTGGTTGTTCACAAAGGTATCTGGATAAGGGGCACACGGGGTTCCTGGATGAAGTCCAGCCGCCCTCCTCCCCTTGGGAAATACTCCAGCAGGGGTCTGCATCCCTCTGGAGGAAGGGCTGTCTTTCTTCACCCAAAGGCCCCATCTATGCTATGGCAGCCCTGTCCTACAAAACACTTTTTCTTCTGCTACGGGACCATGAAGGCTAGTGTGCAAGAGTGCAGGGCAACCAAGCCCATTTTGGCTACACATGCATTGTCGCGGAAGCCACCAGTTCAGAAGGCACAAGGGAAAAGGTACACGAGGCCACCATTTCTGAACACGAAGGTGAGACCTTGCGTTATGGTTCTTCCCTTCTTTACCCCCAACAAAGGACTCTGTTTTGTGTTCCCTATTACTTTTCCAAAGGTATCCTCTCAGATGTCCTTCCTCTCCATGCTTTCAAGCCCCAAAAGGTGACACTTAAGCACCTTCTCTGTTTGAGCCTGTTACTCCAGGGTGGAAATCTCCATCGGTTTGGGGATGGAGTCAAGAGCTGGAGTGAGGACTGGGAAGGCAGGGCGAGAGAGGCATAATCAGCAGCCAAAGATCTGCATTTAAAAGCAAGAGGGGGGCACCTGGGTGGCTCAGTTGGTTAAGCTCTGACTTTGGCTCAGGTCATGATCTCACGGTCTGTGAGATCGAGCCCCGTGTCAGGCTCTGTGCTGACAGCTCGGAGCCTGACACCTGCTTGGGATTCTGCGTCTCCCTCTCTCTGTTCATTCCCTGCTTGCACACGTTCTCTCTCAAAAATAAATAAAGATTAAGAGCAAGAGGGAAGCAGACTTAGTGGGCTCTCCCCACACCAGTCTACAGTCACCGCAACCATTCATTCCCTCTTTGATCCGTTTTTTGTCTTTAGCCCGAATTGCATGCCTGGCAAAGGCATTGCACCCAAATGCTGGGGACGGTGAGATGATCGACCTAGTTCCTCCCTCTCAGGAGCTCACAGTTGACAATAGCACAAGGCTAAACCCAGGCGAACACAAGGCAGGAAGGGAGGGAGTGCTCTACTAGACTGGTGGGAGGTGGCAGTCAAGAAAGACTTCTTGGAAGAGGTGACATTTTGGTTGAGCTGCACGGGAGGTTACTGAATGATGAAGGAAGGAACAGGCATTCCCAGGGAAAGCCAGAGGGCAGAAGCATCAGTGTGTGCTGACAAGCTGTGGCGGGCCATTCCACAGAGTGAGGAGACGTGATGCAGACAGGCAGGGGGGCAAGAGCGAGAGCCAGGGCACAAGTGGCATGTGTGGGGCATACAAAGACATGTGTCTGAAATCTTTGGTTCTGCATTTCCTAACAGCGAGAGCCCCCATGCTCACACCTCACAAATGGTCACAGGAATCCGAGAAACGTGTATACTTTGATCTCTGATCATTTCATAAGCTTCCAAGACAGTTTTATCATCCCTACTTCCAGATAAGGAATCCAACATCAGTCAATCTATTAAGTGAAATATGCAGGACTTCCCAGACAGGCCTGGCTTCAAGAAGGGTATCCTTTTCACTGCATCGCGCGGCCTCATGAGAATACTTCCGAATTAATTACCGCATTTGGATTCCACACTCCACAGAAACACGCCGATATCATCGGACCTTTTCTCTTCTTTGTTCTCAGGGACTATGAATTATTTTCCTGTCCCACCCTCCATCCCCGGAGGTTCCAAATGCTTGCAGACTTGTTGTGTCTGGCTAGAACAATGTCGACCTGCTTGGTATTTTAATATATTTTGAATAAGGTACCATTATTTAAATAATTAGGAAATTTTCCTTTAAAATGTCTGATTTCCAGTTTCTCTGAACCACAGAAGACTAGTGTCCCCACAAGGCAGACATGCCCTGAACAGTGCCCTCTGTGTAAGGGTTATGCCCTCCCTAGGTAGCGAGCACCCACACACCTTCCTTTGCATCCAACATTGGAATCAAATAGCAGTTATTTACTACTACACATTTACTGCTATTTTTCTTACTGTAAAATTAAGAAAAAGATGAGCTTGTGCATCTTCTAACAAAGAGAGTTGAGTATAAAAAAAGAAAGATAGGAGCGCACTTTTTGTGGGGGTTGGAGGGGTTGGATGCGAAGAATATCCAAACAGAGACTGTGCGCCCAGAAAAATTACAACTTAAGGCACCATAATAAAACCAGCCATGACGGGTGCACAGAAAAGATGGGCGCTGAAAAACTTAATGGATTGAAGAAACGGTCGCGTGTGTTTTCCAACAAGAAGAAAATAAGCGATCTCCTGTGAAATGTAATTCTCAATTAAAGAAAAAAATCGCCTGGGCATCAAAACCTTTTTACAGACAAATGCTTTTATAAGAGTTTCTTTTGAATGCAGCAGAAGTCCAGAGCATAAACAAGCGTTTGCAAACGTTAGTGTAACCAGAAACATTGTAGCTCAGCATGTTCAAACTAGGGTTGAGAACTTTCAGGGTAAGTTCAGTCACTGGTGGTACTTTCTACTGTAGCAAATGAGAACGTGGATGTAAGAGCAGACCTTTAGCTGTATTTATTTGTGATGCGGGGAGAATTTTGGAGGGGTCTGAGAACTTTTAGACAAGGAGTCCCTGAAAGGCAAAACATCGGGAAATGGCTTCTGTGGTACTGAGGTCTCAGACCAATGGAGGTAGAACACACTATTCCCAGCTATGAGTGTTACCGCAAGATGAGGCTCCCGCAGAGGGGAGGGCTGATGTTGGATCTTCAAGCAACAGACTGGAGGTGGCACTATTTTGTAAGGGCACTATACATAAGTCCATTAATTTCAGCACTCATTAGGAATTGCTTTGGGCTACAAAGCTGAAATGGGACAAGTAATTAGTACCACGGATTAGCTAGTCTTCTGTATCTTTGAGCAAAATCAGGTCAGTGTTGGGTTGATAAATTTGCTGGCTTACTTGTGCTGTGAAACTGAAAGAGATTTCTTGTAACTGTTCATGTCATCAGAGGGAAAAGTCCTAGCTCCACTCAGCAGCAAAGACTGGCCCAAAGTTGCAAGCTTCTTACTGATATTACAACCCATTTACACCTTTTGAATATTTCTCTACAGGGCTATTTGCAAGTATTTGTACAAAGGTCTCGTTTGTTTCTCTCAGTCCCGATCACGTAAGAGTCTTTGGGAAATTCATTTGTTTAGGAATAATGTGGTCCACTTGCCCATGTTGAAATCAGTTTCCAGAAATGAAAATAATAGCTTGAAATTCATTTTCCACAACTGGGCCATTGAATACTGGCTTACAAACTTTATGAAAAGAAACCACCATTATTCAGCTTACCTTCCTTGGTTAATTTTTGATAGCACAAATGAAGGGCTGTCATTTAAAATTCTCGAGCAATAGTACAAAATGGTACTGAAGACTGAATATGATAATGTTGAAAACTGGGATTGCACACACATCTTGGAGATCACCTTACTGGTAACCATCATTTACAAAGATGCGATCCATATTGGGAGAGCCTATGTTTAGAAGAAGCTTTATTCCAAAATAAATCTGAAAACAACTACCTACCACTCCCAGTTGAAGTATTTAAGGCTACATTCTATATATCATGGTGAAAAGGTATAGGGTCTGATTGACATTTTGGTTCAGAAGAAGTAGGTGTCACGCTTCCGATTTCAAATCAAAGCAGTAATGAATTATGAAAAAAAATAGCAATAAATGTTTTTCTTTTTCAGTTAGTTAAAACATCTTAATATAAGTAGAATATGGGCATCACATATATATTTACACTCAGTTACATGCCTACACTATAACTTAGCAAAAACAGAGTTTGGTTCTATTTCGGGGACTTGGTTATTCTTATATTCAGCTTACTTAGTTCAGGTATGCTACCTCTCTGGTCCTTCAGACATTTCCTACCCATTTATCTTATAGTTATTTGCTGACAAACTTCTACATCTTTTACAAGGAAGTAAGCTATCTGAGGGTTAGGATTTTATTCCATTCATCTTATGTCCACAGCCCTAGAACAGAAGAAGTGAGTCAGTCCTTAGAGGATGGTCAGTAAGTTTTGGTGAAATTGGATGTAATTGCCTCTTTGCTGGTAATCCACAAAAATACTGGGATAGTTTCCCACCAAACAAACATGTTTGTTTTGACTTACAGAAACATGAGTAATGCTTGTCAACAGCTCTTCTAGTCCTTGGGTGATTGATATATTTCTCCCTGACCCCAGGAGCCCAGCTAGCCAGGCCCCCTCCCGGAGAAGGGCAAGGGAAGGCCCTTCTCCCTGGCTGCAGGGCCTCCAGTGAGGAGGGGGTGACCCAGTGCAGGCAGAGTTCACCAGCCACCCCCAATGAAGACCTACCACTTACCAATAGGGTGAATTCCTTTCTGATGGGGAGCTATCAAGCAGCATCCTTCAGACAGGAGAATGCTGCTTGTACGATTTTATTCTTTACTGCTCCTCTCCAGAAAATATAAGGTGGTTTATTAGTTAATGTCATTCTCAGAAACCCTCTGTGACAAGTTTCTTAATCATTTTTCTGCTTCTAATGAGAACATGCCTTCTCGAGACCTAGAATGGTGTATGATTACTTCACTGTGAAATCTTAAATTAGTGGGATGTTACTTAGAAGATAACTTTACTAAACTGACACTTGTTATTTCTAACCTTTTACAAGCAGAGTATAAAGAGAACTTTGAACTGTTATTATGTCTTCTGATGAAACTCCTTGATACATCAAGGAACATATGCTTTGAAAATCTGTTTGTATCCGGAGCACACAGCTATGATGGCATAGAAAAATTACTGAACTGTAAAAAAAAAGAAAACTTCCTTTGCACATGTATCCATGCACACACATAACCACACACACACCCTATCTTGGTTACTTGGTTGCTTTGCTGGTGGTTTACAGGGTAATTGCTTGTTATTCATTCAGGAAACATGTTTATCATTTAAATAACCTCCTTGCTTGAGTAGGCAGAGATATTTCGACATTTAGAATGTAATAATGTTTTCAAGTAGGCTACCTCCCTTTAAAATATACATCATCCTAGTGCCCTCATTACAAGCAGGATATTAACATTGGTACAGTTAAATTGTAGACCCTTTCTGAAGTTCAGTGTCTATTTCTGTCCCAGCGTCCTACACAGGATCCAGCATTGCATTTAGGCATCACGTCTCCTTGGTCTCCTCTGATCTGTGACAGCTCTTGAGTCTTCCCTTGTCTTTCACGACCTTGATGTTTCTCAAGAGTCCCAATCAAGTACTTGTAGAATGTCCCTCAATTTGCGTTTGAGTCACTTTAAGGTTATAGATTTGGTGACCTCCTTTTCTATATTGCAGTTTGACCTGCTTATGGCCTGGATTTTTTTTTTATAACTATCAGGAAAGGAATCTATAAATGCAATTGTAATATTTATTATGTCACAGGTAATTTTTCTGTTCTCTCTCATTCAGCTAGTATTTATTGAGTATACCATGTGGAAGGCATTATACCTAAATGATCAGTATGCAACAGTGAACAAAACTAAAAATTACTTCTGGAGTAGATTTATGAGGAAAGACAAAATAATAAGAAAAAATAAATATGCAGTACTTATTTATGAATGTTAATTTTATAAGGCAATAAAACATAAAATACATAGTGTTTACTGACGACCGTTAAAGAGAGTCATTTTTATAAGGCAGGGATGCGGTATATGAAATGTCAGGGGGTGAGCCTTGAGATTTTAGATAGGGTAGTCTGATAAAGTTCGCAAAGAAAGTGATTTTGGAGAAAAGATGCAAAGAAAGTGGATGAGCTCACCGTGCAGCCGTCTGAAGGCAGCGTTCCGGTCTCAGGGTGAATAATGGAGAAGGGGGCTCGCTTGCCTTTTCGAGGTCAGTGAGGAGGCCAGTACGGTCAGAGAAGAAAAAGTAAGGTCCGAGAAGTCAGAGAGAACAGATCACGTGGGGTCATGTCAGTCTTAGGAAGGACCCTGGACAGGCCAATACCAACAGAGAAGTGACACAGTCTGACCCTTCTCAAAGTGGAGCATCTGTGGTAGGGAGGTCACAGCTCTGAGGCTAAGTCTGAAACACAAGCACCAGCTGGAAGGCTGTTGTGAAAATCCAGGTGAGACAGGACAATGGTTGTGGGTCTGAGGTGGTAGTAGTAGCAAGGATGGGAGAAGTACTTGAATTTTGGATAGACTTTGAAGGACAGCCAATAGGATTGGCTGATCAAAAGGATGTAGGGTATGAGAGAAGGTGAGACTTTATTTTTTAAAAAAAAATTTTAATGTTTATTTATTTGAGAGAAAGAGAGAAAGAGAGAGACAGAGTGTGAGCTGGGGAAGGGGCAGAGAAAGGCAGACACAGAAACCAAAGCAGGCTCCAGGCTCCGAGCTGTGAGCACAGAGCCTGACTTGGGGCTCAAACTCATCAACTGTGGGATCATGACCTGAGCTGAAGTCAGGTGCTTAACTGACTGAGCCACCCAGGTGCCCCAGAGAGAAGATGAGACTTTAAAGACAACACCAAGGTCAGAGGAAGGGGAGAATGGAGAACCAATTCAACACATTTCATTATGGATTTAACAATTCTTGTTTTGCAAGTAGAGCACATGCCAACTCTAGGTAGTCAAGGCTGACCAAACGGTCAAAGGGTGTTTAATCTGGAGGTGTGTGGAGTTACGAATCTGTTATATCGCTGAAAAGTTTAAAGTTAGAAGTTGAAAACCCAGATCTCATTGAACTTAGACAACTCACTGGGCAAAATTAATGTGTTTACTATCTCATTTGAATAGAATGATTCCCAGAGAAATGTGGAGCTGGAGGGAGGGGCATCCCCCCTAACCTGCACTGGAAAGCAAGAAATCATGTGAGCCCAGGACCAGTGCTGACTTGGAGGAGGGGGCACTCAGCTGTTGGCCACCGCCTGAGATCAGGTCCGGAGAATGACCCTGCAGGCCCTTTCCTGTCTGAGCTTCAGGCTGAGTCTCTGGAGAACGGAACCCTCTCCCATGTCCTTGTGCCCCAATCCTGCTTATTCTTCAGCCTCAGAATTCAGTGCTGCAAGACGCAGTTCCCTAACACTTCCTCCGGTGAGTCAGAATGAGTATTTTAGATCTTGTTCCATTAATTCTGTGTTCCTGAGAATGTCCCAACCTCTTGATTTCTCGTTTCCTTGCAGAAAATTGGGGACCTCGGGCTTCCTTCGTCTCTAATTTCACGATTCTGTGGCTGGACTTTGAGGGGAGTCACGCCATTCACTCTCCCCCTACCACTCTGAACAAACCGCTCTTACTGTACTGACCACATTGTTTTGCAGTTACATACTTTCTTTTCTCATGCGACTTCCCCATCAACTGTCCTGAGGGCAAGGACCGAGTTTAATTTAAAATTTTTAACCCTAGCCATTGAAGTGGAGGCTGCACACAGTAGGTACTTAATAATCATCTGTTGAATCAGTAAGTAAACATTTTGGAAGCATGTGCATTCCAGCCCTAGTGAGAAAGGGTCTCCAACCCAAGACTGCGTGCAGCGTGTTGATCGTTTCCCCCATTCGCTACCGTGGATGAGGGGTCGTGGTCTTCGGCTCTGGCTGCACATCTGTATAGCTTGGGGAGCTTTACAGGGTGACTTTTTTATGGTCCCTCACCAGACCAGATACATCAGAATCTCTGGGAACAGGACCTTGGCATCAGAATGTTTAAAAGATCCTCTGGTGACTCCAGTTGCAGCCAGGGTTGAGGACCCCAGTGCTCGACGCTTCTCATACTGAGATATTAGTATCTCCTCCTTTTCTTTATACCTGTGTGGCCCCTACAGATAAACTAGACACGGGTCTATGTCTGGGGGCCTGGGACACAGCTGAAGGTTCTATCTTTTTCAAATGGTGCAGACAAAACGTTCTTCCCTGTTCTGGTTTGCATCTGTTGATGTTTTCCACAGAGCCTGGCCCTTATTTTTGGATCCAAGCTGCAGCCTGGTTTTTCATTTTTGGCTTCTAGTGTATTGCTAATGAGCATCTGGCCTGAGTTAACAAATACGATAACAACGTAGCCTTTTCTTTTTTACTTTGATTACTTCTTCTTGCAAGAACCAGTAATACCACTCCAGCTCTGGGGAAGGGGGAGGTTGAGGGGGCTGCTTTCACACCTGCACTTCAATAAAAGAACTTGAAATAGCAATGAAACTAGGTAAGGAAGGGGCAAAGACCATGTGGAATAAAAGTGGGCTTTCAGACAGGTTCCTTATCGTAAATGGGGAGTAGGATTCCCATCTACAGGCAACTCTGGAAGATCTGAAGAGTTCCACATATTTTATAGATGAGGAGGTGAAATGATAGAGAAGTGTCTTTCCACGGTTGGTCAGTGGTGGGGCCTCCAAGGCCATGGTCTCTCCCAGCCCCGGGCTGCTTTCTGGTAATGATGCCTCCCCTACAACCCCACTACTCTGCTCCAGATAAGTGGTATGCATAGTGGCTGCTGGAAATGCTTGTAACAACACCTTCTTTCATGAAACTTCCTATGTTTTCCCTCTGCCAAATGCCTCCTCCACTGAACCTTCCTTCTGATGAGCTTTAAACCAGTTTCTGCCCCCAGATTGCCTCATCTGTGGTGTAAGAATGGCATACACTTGCCCCCAATCTTCTGAGCCACCTCCATGCTCGCAGATTCTCTCAACTCAACCTCAGGACACGTTTAGCTTGACTTCCCATAAGACCTCATCACAAAACCATCCTGGGCTTTAAGCTCTCAAACCCTTAAGAACCCCAGAGCCAAGGCTAAGGGCTGAGCAATAATGACATGTGCCTGTCATTGAAGGAATTCTGGGGCACGGGATACCAGTGGGCAAGGCAGTGGCAAAGGGGAGTCAGTCTTGGATTACGCAAGGCTGGGGTGGGGGTGTCTGGCCTCCCAGAAAACCTGTGGGGAGTTGGACCCTGGACCTCGTCTAATGCCTGCACATAGGCTTGATGTTTTGAGGGTTAAATGGCTGGGACTGATGTAAGCTTCTTCATGATCCTTATTGAGAACGTACAGATATTTGATATTTTCCTTCTTTCTTTGATTTAAAGTCTTATGTACTTCATTGTGCAGGGATGCCGCCAGCTCCGTTTTGTTTTAAGATTTGTTTCAGGGCAAATCTGCCTGCAACCATTTTGTTTTGTTTTCCCATGAATCTGCTCAGTACGTTTAAAGACAAGGAAGTAGTGATGGAAGTGTTGGATGGGGGGGCGGGGAGCGGGTATGGAGATTAGAAGAAACAGTTTTGCATTATAAAGCAGAATTGTGGGGTTGACACTACTCAAATGGGGCTCTTGTGAATGACATTTCACTGCTCTCAGTCTTCCACCAGAAAACGATAATCCCTCCCCGACATTTAGGGGTTAGAATTAGTAATACATGGTAATTTAAATCCATGGCTTAAGCCCCTTTAACTTCCTTATGGAGCTAGGACTCCTGCACCTTGAGCCTATTATGAAAAGTTAAGATGAAGCCAAAAAGATTCTCAGATGATTTATTTTCTCCGTGTGTTTTAATTTTGGGCCCACACTATTGAAATGAATATTAAAACTTTTATAACCGGAAGCATTTTTTAAAAATCATTATTACTTCCCTGGGAAATCCATTCATAAACAAGGGTTTCACCAAATTATAGCTCTTCCTACTTCCTGAACATGAAAAAGAGGCTGTGTTCATATTTTGTTAGTATTTTGTATTAAGTTTCTCGGTTAAAATTCCTCATATTTTCATGTACTGATAATTACATGCTGAAAATTATTTCTTACAGTGAAGTTTCCAGGGTGCTTATAACCACCAAGCATCATTCAGATGCTTTATTCATTTTGGTTCTTTGGAAGAACTCCTATAAGAAATGTACAGAATAGTGAATGTAGGTGAAATAACACAGTATTAGAATAAAATCAGATAACTACTATGGGACACCAGGGTTAAATGGCAATTGCTGGGTTTTGTTTTTCAACAAATTAAAGTATTCCCAATATCTTCTTTAAAAATGGGATCTGCTAATGGGGAGCCTGGGTGGCGCAGTCGGTTAAGCGTCCGACATCAGCCAGGACCGCGATCTCGCGGTCCGTGAGTTCGAGCCCCGCGTCGGGCTCTGGGCTGATGGCTCAGAGCCTGGAGCCTGTTTCCGATTCTGTGTCTCCCTCTCTCTCTGCCCCTCCCCCGTTCATGCTCTGTCTCTCTCTGTCCCAAAAATAAATAAACGTTGAAAAAAAAAATTAAAAAATAAATAAATAAATAAAAATGGGATCTGCTATTAAGATTCAAAGTCCTTTTTTTAAATTTTTTTTTTTCTGTGAATTCACAGGGCCTGGAACATAGTATACATTCAAATATATATGTGTGTGTGTGTGTGTGTGTGTGTGTGTGTGTATATATATATATATATAGTGTGTGTGTATATGTGTGTATATATATGTACTTATATATGTATATATATACATATATATGCTTATATATGTATATTTATATATTTTTTTAATTTTTTATTTTTATTTATTTATTAATTTATATTTATTTTTGAGAGAGACAGAGACAGTGTGAGTTGGGGAGGAGCAGACAGAGAGGGAGAGAAAGAATCTCCAGTAGGCTCTACACTGTCCGCGTGGAGCCCCACATGGGGCTCGAACTCACAAAAACCATGAGATCATGACCTGAGCAGAAACCAAGAATTGGACGCCTAACTGACTGAGCCACCAAGATGCTCCCGTTCAAATATATTTTTAATTTATTTTTTATCTTTTGCCTTTCCACAGAAGTTAACTATAAATGAGAACTGTCTAGAAAACAACATTGTCAAGAAGTCTGAAAGTTGTAACCTCCTTTATGCTTTCTTTTATCTCTGAAAAATTTATGTCTAATCTTTTTATATTTGTGCAGGGGTATAGTTTTTTCGAAGGTTCAGTGAGTTCTCGTCTCTCCAAACAGTAAAAGTTTTGAATAACTCTGTTGTGTCTGTACATAAAAACTATGGGGTATGTTCATAGGACTATCAGGATATGCTAGGAGATAAATGTTAATTCCATGGCAAGGCAAAGAAACTTTTAGTGAAAAGAAGATAAGGGTAATACGTTGTAATAAGGAATGAAAAACACTTTGTGATAGTCTTCAAATTTTTCCTGTTGGAGTCTGAGCTTAATGATTTTATAGTATTAAATGAGTTTATAGTATTAAGTATTACTAATGAAAGTAGGAATACAAAATGATTCACACATTTTTCGACTAAGAAGTTTTTGAAATACAGAGAAATTAAAACTGAGGAAATATGTAAGGAATAATTTAGCAAAAACCTAAAGATTAAAAAGTCCCCAATCTTGTTACACTCAAATTAACTCAGTTCTCATTTCCCTGTAGATTTATGATTTTAGATATAAAAATTAGCTTATTTTATCTATCTCTGATTGCTACCAACTGTTAATGATTTCAGCTTTGTTCTTTTTTTTTTTTTTCTCAATCTGTAACATCCTTTTCCTAATGGGAAACTCATAGCTGTATTGAGTGGATGGGGTATTTTTGCATCTTCCATAGAGCTATACATGAGTGTTTTTTAATGCATTACTTCTAACTAAGTGACACAGGCCTTCCCTTTTCAGAAATTATGTATGGAAATTTATCATGTTAAAGAAGAAAAGGAAGCAATAATAAATCAAAAGCATGTTGATATATTTGTAATCTTTAGGAGATCCCATTCAATCCAAACTCTAATAGAGTCATTCTCCTTTGAAATGGTATATTATGCTATACTGAAAAAGTAATTAGGATATGAGAGAAGCCCAGAACAGCTCCTGGAAGCCTGATTTGGACACTGATGTTCCCAGCCAGGCTTTGGCATTGAGGTGATGGCACTATAACCACATAGTCCCAATTTTACAGGAATGGAAGGAAACTCCCTAAGGTACTGTATGAAAATATATCTATAGGGGTGCCTGCATGGTTTAGTTGGTTAAGCGTCCGACTCTGGCTCAGGTCATGATCTCACGGTTCACGATTTCAAGACCCACGTCAGGCTCTGTGCTGACAGCTCAGAGCCTGGAGCCTTCTTCCGATTCTGTCTCCCTCTCTCTCTGCCCCTCCCCTGCTCACTCTCTCTCTCTCTCTCTCGAAAATAAACATTTAAAAATATATATATATAACTTTAGGTAACCACAGACATCAAAGAATACAAAAGTGATATTTCTGTGTCAATAATATTTTGGATTATTCTCAAAAACAGAAGACAGGCCTTCTTGAGACATTTTCAAAACTACTAACATCTTAGCATAATCTTATCTCCCCAGAGACTATATAAAACCTGGTACATAGGAGGGACTTAGTGTTTTATGAATGAATGAATTCAAGAACAGCAGATAAGAAATGATCAGCATAGAAGTAATGTTCAATACATTTTTTATTGCCTGCTGATCTTCTTTTCATTAATTCATTGCTTGGAAACAAATTAGTCTATATGACTCCATCTATGGCCCTTATGAGTTAGTAATCTGTGTATCCACCAACTAGTACATTAGCACATACAATGAAAGAACATTCCATGCAAACTAGTGCAGCCACTCTGGAAAACAGTATGGAGGTTCCTCAAAAAATTAAAAATAGAAATACCCTATGACCCAGCAATTGCCCTACTAGGTATTTATCCAAGGGATATAGGTGTGCTGTTTTGAAGGGGCACATGCACCCCAATGTTTATAGCAGTGCTATCAACAATAGTAAAAGTATGGAAAGAGCCCAAATGTCCATTGACAGATAAATGGATTAAGAAGACATGGTATATATATACAATGGAGTATTACTTGGCAATCAAAAAGAATGAAATCTAGAACAAATATTGTTAAAATGTCGATACTACCCAAAGCAATCTACACATTCAATGCAATCCCTATCAAGTAACACCAGCATTCTTCACAGAGCTAGAACAAATAATCCTAAAGTTTGTGTGGAACCAGAAAAGACCCCAAATAGCCAAACCAATATTAAAAAAGAAAACCAAAGCAGGAGGCATCACAATCCCAGACTTCAAGCTATACTACAAAGCTGCAATCATCAAGACAGTATGGTACTGGCATAAGAACAGACACTCAGATCAATGGAACAGAATAGAGAACCCAGAAATGAACCCACAAACGTATGGCCAACTAATCTTTAACAAAGCAGGAAAGAATATCCAATGGAATAAAGACAGTCTCTTCAGCAAGTGGTGTTGGGAAAACTAGACAGTGACATGCAGAAGCATGAACCTGGACCACTTTCTTACACCACACACAAAAATAAACTCAAGATGGATGAAAGACCTAAATGTAAGACAGGAAGTCATCAAAATCCTCGAGGAGAAAGCAGGCAAAAACCTCTTTGATCTTGGCCACAGCAACTTCTTACTCAACACGTCTCTGGAGGCAAGGGAAACAAAAGCAAAAATGAACTACTGGGACCTCATCAAAATAAAACCTTCTGCACAGTGAAGGAAACAAGCAGCAAAACTAAAAGGTAACCGACAGAATGGGAGAAGATATTTGCAAATGACGTATCAGATAAAGGGTTAGTATCCAAAATCTATAAAGAACTTATCAAACTCAATCCCCAAAAAACAAACAATCCAGTGAAGAAATGGGCAAAAGACATGAATTGACACTTCTCCAAGGAAGACATCCAGATGGCCAACTGACACATGAAAAAATGCTCAACATCACTCATCATCAGGGAAATACAAATCAAAGTCACAATGAGATACCACCTTACACCTGTCAGAATGGCTAACATTAACAACTCAGGCAACAACAGATGTTGGCGAGGATACGGAGAAAGAGGATCTCTTTTGCATTGTTGGTGGGAATGCAAGCTGGTATAGCCACTCCAGAAAACAGTATGGAGGTTCCTCAAAAAACTAAAAATAGAACTACCCTACGACCCAGCAATTGCACTACTAGGCATTTATCCACAGGATACAGGTGTGCTGTTTCGAAGGGACATATGCACCCCCGTGTTTATAGCAGCACTATCAACAATAGCCAAAGTATGGAAAGAGCCCAAATGTCCATCAATGGCTGAATGGATGAAGAAAATGTGGTAAATACACACACACACACACACACACACACACACACACACACAATGGAGTATTACTTGACAATCAAAAAGAATGAAATCTTGCCATTTGCAACTACGTGGATGGAACTGGAGGGTATTATGATAAGTGATGTTAATCAGAGAAAGGCAAAAATCATAAGATTTCACTGATATGAGGACTTTAAGAGACAAAACAGATGAACATAAGGGAAGGGAAACAACAATAATATAAAAACAGGGAGGGGGACAAAACAGAAGAGACTCATAAATATGGAGAACAAACAGAGGGTTACTGGAGGGTTTGTGGGAGGGGGGATGGGCTAAGTGGTAAGGGGCATTAAGGAATGTACTCCTGAAATCATTGTTGCACTATATGCTAACTAATTTGGATGTAAATTTTTAAAAATAAAAAATAAAATTAAAAAAGTAAAAAACAAAAATAAAATAAATGAAGTAGAAAAAAAAAGAATGAAATCTTACCATTCACAACTACATAGATGGAACTGGAGGGTATTATGCGAAGCGAAATTAGTCAGAGAAAGACAAATACATGACTTCACTCATATGAGGAATTTAAGATACAAAACAGATGAACATAAGGGAAGGGAAGCAAAAATGATACAAAACACGGAGGGGGACAAAACATAAAAAACTGTTAAATACAGAGAATAAACAAAGGGTTTCTGGAGGGGTTGTAGGAGGAGGGATGGTCTAAATAAATAAGGGGCATTATGGAATCTACTCCTGAAATCATTGCTAACTAACTTGGATGTAAATTAAACTACATAAAATGAAAGAAAAGAAAAGAGAAGAGAAGAGAAAAGAAAAGAAAAGAAAAGAGAAGAAAAGAAAGAATGAACGAACATTCTAGAAGGGGTCTTGGAGGCTGCCATGGATCTGGGACTCATCGTAGAATAACACCTGTATTTGCCCTCTTAAAGCACTGATAGCCTCTTGTTACTCCTTCTGCTACGCTAGCACCAGGGGCCCTGGTTTCAGGAAACAAGGGAGAGTCTTCCCAGAAGAAACTCCTGAGGTAGCAAAAAGATCCACCTGGTGACTCTCCATCTTTGAGCATTTTGTGATTAGTCAAGACCCTTAGGGGCTACTCCCTATGAGGGACTAGAGCTGTCTATTAACTAGGAAAGAATACATAATCGTGGTGAAGAATGTGCTACCAGAAGATCTGGTACATACAGTGCCTCATGGGTCCTGAAGGTCAACAGAGAGCTCTGCCCACTCTCCACAAAGAGAGGGAGTCTGTCCGTCTTATTCATCATTGTCCCTCCTCTCCCCAGAACAGAGCTCACTTTTGCAGGTTAACTCTCTCTCAAGTCCTGAAATTATTTCTCTTAATTTGCAACAATCCTAAAATGTGTCCATGGATAAATAGGTTGACTTTGAAGACTTTGATCATCTCTAAAACGAAGGATGACACCCACTCCAGGATCGCTGTGAGAATTCTGTGAGACGATGATAAAGCCAGCCAACGCTTTTTCAAGAACTCGCATTGTGCCAGCCATTGTGCTAAACACTTTATAGACGTCACGTCACTTGAAACTCAGGACCACTCTGGGCTCTCGAGTGTATTTGTTGGGAGTAGCTCAGCCAGGATGTAAGCCCAGGCACTCTGGCTCCACAGCCCATGCTCTAAATGATTTCAACAGCATGTATCAAGTGTTTAGTACAGTACTACACATACAAAGGATGCTCACTAAATGTTACTTCCCTTCTTATCTTCCAAAGAGGTACTATTTAAAGCACCAAAAGTTCCATAAGAAGATAAATGACTTTTCCAGAGACCACAGCGAAAGGCAAAGTCAACATTGGAATGTATCAACTCTAACAGTATACCCACCTTAACAAAGCTTAGGAAAACTTATTATTTATTTTGGATTATTCTGAAGCGACCCATGGAGAGTGGTGGATAGACTAAAACATTCAAAAATGCCACAGAATTTTTGAATTTTAATTGGAGGCCAAAGCTAAATGAAAAACAAACTCCACACTTGGCATTTGCTTCTTTCAACTGGACACCAAAATTGCCTCCTCTAGGGCTGTGCCTCTTGCACACTGCCTCGGAAGTGAAATTTCTCAGGTGCTCAAAGCTTCCGTCTTAATTTTTTTTTTTTTTAAAGTTTATTCAGGGGCGCCTGGGTGGCTCAGTCGGTTGGGCGTCCGACTTCGGCTCAGGTCACGATCTCGCGGTCCGTGAGTTCGAGCCCCGCGTCGGGCTCTGTGCTGACCGCCTGGAGCCTGTTTCAGATTCTGTGTCTCCCTCTCTCTCTGACCCTCCCTCGTTCATGCTCTGTCTCTCTCTGTCTCAAAAATAAATAAATGTTAAAAAAAATTTTTTTTAATAAAAAGTTTATTCATTTGGGGCACCTGGGTGGCTCAGTCAGTTAAGTGTCCAACTTCGGCTCAGGTCATGATCTCACAGTTTGTGAGTTTGAGCCCCGCGTCAGGCTCTGTGCTGACAGCTCAGAGCATGGAGCCTGCATCACATTCTGTGTCTCCCCGTCTCTCGGCTCCTCTCCTGCTCATGCTCTGTCTCTCAATAATAAATAAATGTTTAAAAAAGATTTTTTTAATAAAAAAATAAAAAGTTTATTCATTTTTGAGAGACAGAGAGACTGGACACGAGCGGGGGAGGGGCAGAGAGAGAGGGTGACACAGAGTCTGAAGCAGGTTCCAGGCTCCGAGCTGTCAGCACAGAGCCTGACGCGGGGCTTGAACCCACGAACTGTAAGATCATGACCTAAGCTGAAGTTGGCCACTTAACTGACTGAGCCACCCAGGTGCCCTTCAAAGCTTCCCTCTTAAACCCAGCCATGTGATGAACAAGTAACTCAGCCGGTGAGCCAGGGTTGCCCCCTCAACTGTTCAGAAGCAGAGTTTGGAGCTCCTTGTCCAGGTCAGTGATTCTCAACACTGGCCCAATTAATAGAACCACTTGGAAGCTCATGCCCTGCTACACCCCAGAGAGTCTGATTTACTTGGTCTGAGGAAGAGCCCAGGCACAGGTATTTTTCAAAATCTCCCATGTGACTGTGATGGCAGCTGGAGTAAAAAACGTCCAGGCAGCAGTTGGGACATCACTGGAATGGACTCACTCCTTCTACAAGATCCCAGTATGACATTAAGTGCAGGGCCCAGAGAGTGAAGAACAATTCAGCAAAGAAGGTTGAAAGTGGCCTTCACCCCAAACTCAAGGCTGTAATGTCTTGCAGAGTTTTTAGCCCTGACCAAATAAAGGGTTACAGACTATTCTTTCAAGGTTCTCTCTTTGGTGCTTTGCCCTTCATTTTATTAGTACTATTAACCTTGTGCAAAAATCCCAGTGGCAGTAAATGACTGTAGCGAAAATAGCTTAGTAGGAAGAAAAAACGGGTGAAATAAAAAAGAGCGTCAGCAGTCTCATTTTCTGGGACAAGATGACAAGGACCACCAATCCTGACAGAGGAGGGTGCAAGTGTGACACATCAGTCTGATGGGGTCAAGGTGGAATTTCTCCCACTGGTGCCGTGTAGAATGATTAATTCAATATGGAGATCTAAAAGCTTAACAGAAGTCTAGGCAGAGACGGGCTACTAGATCATTATCCCATTCCTGCATATTTTATTAAGTCTAGATAACTCTTGATTTTCCTTTAATAGGTTTTCATGTCTATGGAACCCATATTCAAACAGAAATTAAAAATTCATTCCAAAGACAAACATAAGAACATTTTCAATTTTTTGTGTCACCATTCCCCACAGAGGTCATTGAGAATCCATGGTCTTCTTCATATGGCTCAGTGGGACCATTGGAGACTGACACAGAAGCCACTGATCGATCTAAGATGTCAAGGCTTCTTAAAGTTACGCTGGTATAGAAACTATATACATTTAGCACACCTTGGATATTGCAAACTCCCAAGTATAAACCTCAATTAAAAAAATGTATGCATGACAGGCAGTGACTCTTAGATGGAAAGGTAGAAAATGTTGATGGAGTGGAAACAGAAGACCACGAAAGTGCCAAGAGACATGGAACTGAACTGGGGCACAAGAGAACTTGGGTGGAGGTGTGCCTCAATCCTATTCCAAACATATATATAAAAGATCTGGTGATTAGCCTCTGTGTAGCTGCTAGAATTTCTCATTCTTGCTCATCTTGTACAGTTACCTTCCCTCATACACTCTGTCCTTAAACTCTTCACTTTCTTCCAGTCTACTCTGTCTTCAATTCCTTCCTTGACCAGGAAGGTTAGGATGGCTGAATGATGTGATTGAGTATGTAAAAGCTTCTCTTACCCTGTTCTCAGCTCCATTGTCTCCCTGTTCTTTTATTGCAGCTGCCTGGCAAAAATCCCCACCCGGATCAATCTGACTGTCTGGCTCTCATCACCCATAACCAAGATGCTGAGCCGTGCTGGAGAAAATCACAGAAGACAGAGACGGACGTGTTGTAAATTCTCGGTCTACAGTAACTATGCACTGATGGGCTCTGTTTTTGGATCATTTTCCTCCACTGTTTGGATTTCAAAGATGCTCTACTTTTCTCAGCCTCAGGCCCCACTTTTTCTTCTTCCAGCATCAGCAGACCACTCACACTTCCTGCTTCACTGAGAACATAAAAGCAGACAAATTACTCTCCCCTCTATTTCTTGCTCCTAAGTCCAGCAACCTACCCACCACAGACACAATGGATGTCCTGCCCATTTCCCAGTGGTCTCCAGCTGCCTGAGGACTCCCTCTGGGATGCAGACACCCCACCTCCTTCACCCTCAGATGGGTGTGTACTCATCGTTGGCTCCTCAGTTAAGGGATCATGAACTAAGATGACACCCATCCTTTCCCCCTCTCTTCCTGTCACTGTGGAAGAGGCTTCCTTCTATCCGAGACCTGTTTCTCCATGGATCCTCTGGGTCCTAGCCCCTTGCTCCTTCTTAGGGAGCTCACTCCACCAATTATCACCGCTCATTACTGTATCTTTTCTTTGCCTGAATTCTACTTTGTTCATTTAATATTAATTTTACACCATCACCTCACCTCCTTTTTGTTCATGTTTGTCTGATTTTTATTTGCCCATTCCTATATTTTCCGTTTATTTTTGCCCTTTAATGTAAAGAACATATCTAGAAACCAGCATTTTTTTTTTTTTTTTTTTTTTTACCGAATCTCTAAAACTTTGCAATTTGTTATGCTGACACCTATTTTAGGCCATTTTTCTGAGATTTTATTTTATGCTTTTAAAAACATTTCCTTTTGTGTTTTCTTTACCAATCTTTTGCTAATTTGATCAAGCCTCATTTACTCACAACTGCCATATGTGTTCTGTGTAGGCTGTCTGTCTAGGTACACAGTATGATGAACTGGGCTCACAGTTAGTGAGCAAGTAACTGATGGTTACATTTAATCTTCTGTAAAAGCCAGGATATTGAGTCCGGTGCAGCGAGTCCGGTGCAGCCTCTCTTTTTGCCTCTATTTCCAGTCCTAATTTGCTGTCTGCTGTGACCACTGCGACCGGAGTGAGCTTCCTAAAATGCATCTGGCCAAGTGACTCCCCATCACAAAACAGATCAATTCCAAGCTTTGTGGCATGGCCTCCAATGTTCTTCATCATCTTTCCAAAGTCCTCTCTTATCATTTTCTCTCCCTATATAATTCTTCCTCCAGGCTGTGCTAACTTAGACTTCCTCCACGCTTTTCTTCCTGAGTTTATCACTTCATTTAGAAAATACTTATCGAGGCCCCATCATTCCCCCAGAACCATGCCAGATGGTGGGGTCAAAATGGCAAATGATAATAATGGTCTCTGTTTCCTGGGGCTCCCAGTCCAGTGGGGAAGACAGAAAAACACTCGAACAATTACAGCACAGGACCCAAAAGGCCACACACACCACGGTAAGAGGGGTTGCAATGGGGACTAATAGGAAGCCTCTAGCTGGACCTGGAAGGTCAGGAAAGCAACACTCAAGCCTAGATCTGAGTGAGGGTCAAGTGAGAAATTAAAAAAAAAAAAAGAAAAGTAAAGAAAGAAAAAGAAATGGCTGTAGATTTCTTTCATATCACCCTAACAGATTCCCCTGCATCCCTCAAAATCCCACTGCCTCGCCCAGCACCTTCCCTGACTCCCCAGAAGAGGTGGTCACTTCCTCATCTGTGCCATTTCTGTGTCTTACCTCTCTATCCTCTGCCTCTCTACTCCTAGCACTGTTACTAGCACTAGTCACTGTTACACTGCTTTTTACCTTGTTTACTCTTTGGCCTCGCCCTTTCCTACCCTACTGTCCTCTCTTACTCGGCTGTCTCTTCCTCCAGGAAGCCTTCCACGACCTGCCCACCTCTCCCTTAGGCAGTCCTCATATGCGTTCCCACAGCACCTCAGATTTCTCTCAGAGCACTGGTCACACTGTGATTCACTCATTCATTCATTCATTCCATGAATGAGACATACTGAACGCCTTCTCTGATCTAGGCATGTGATCTGAACGGATAATCCAGCAAGAAATAAGTCAGACTGAAAAAGCTCACCAGCAAACATAAATACAGGGTGTCCCCTGGGAGCACAAAGACCAGAGATGTAATCCATCCCAGGAATCTGGTCGCTGCCCCCCCCCACCCCCTCCCCTGCACTCACTCACTGTGTGAGGCCAGGCAGTGGTGCTCTGGTGCATCTTCCCTCCCTTTCCTCCAGCACAGCGTCTGGCACATCTTCACGCAATCCACGAACGTGAGAATGAATGAGGGGTGCCAGCCTCCGTGCTTTATGAGGACGATCAAATCTGTCGTCATGGTTCCTGGCCCCCTCAGAGCTCACAAACTAAGATGCACCAGCAGGGCCGGGACAAGCCAACCGCCCCTCCCAGGAAGGTGCTGAAAGGGAGGGTGACTGCTCTGCTCCTCTCCCTTGGCCCCGGGAATGATGTGACAGTAACAGAGGCACAGACAGCCGCTTCCAGAACTGTGTCTCAGGACCAGTCCTGTCTCCTCTCTTCAGCCAGTGGTTACACGTTTCTGCTTTGCCATATCTGCCGAGCAGGCTGCACTTTCTGCCCAGCAAGGGCTGAAGGACAGAGCAGCATTGAGCAGCATGGGGATGCTTGGGAGGGAAGGGGAGTGAGCGACCGGAAAGAAAAACGACAAAGTCCCACAGAAAACTTGTTTCCAGTCACCATAAGCAGAGCCCCGCCAGCACGTTCCATCCTTCTGCTTCCTCCTGCACAGCCTGAAGGGAGCCCCATGGCTAGGCCGTCAGCTCTAACTCAGCTACAGCTCGTTCCCTCCTCACGTTTTCTATAATTACATGTTGGGTAGCCTCTCCCCCCTTCCCATTTTAATTAGTCGTCAGACGTAAAATGACCACTGATGGTATTTTCTGCTTTGCTCTTCGGGAGGTTTTGCGTATTTTTGTCATCCAGGTGTTAGGATGACGTTCTTATTTGTAAATGAGCCTGGGGCTCTCTGATCCTTCAACACTTGGGGGCCAATGTAAAGGAGAGTATATTAAAAAGACGAAGGGACGTATTTCCCCTCTGGAGGAAAAGTATTGTCGATTAGGCAAACTGAGGGAGCAAGAAATGAACACCACCGAGGTCACCAGGCTCTGCGTGTACCTCACACTGTAGAAAAGCCTGGGAGACAGTCGTTTTTAACCTTGGCCGCCAAAGGCATAGAAAAACTCAGAAAAGCAAAAATAAGGGTGGGGGAGGGTTTTCCGGTTCCAAGGATTTGTCTGAACTCGGAGCAGAGGAACACAGTGCTTTTTACGCAAGGGTCCTTTAAATTTCCTTTGGGCATCTGCATTCTGTAGATTTAAGCCCTTCTGCAGCTTCAGGGCTGGTTCTTGGTTGACTGGATTCCTTCAGTAACTGGTTCAGGGACAGATACATACGCCAGCCGGAACCAATATTTATAGGAGGCTTGGGGCTGCTACAGCCATCTTGTCGCTCTAAGGGCAGCCTGAGAATGAGACCTCCAGCGTGCAGAGTTCACAGTCTGATCCCTGGATCAGGCCATTAAAGTGTCCACTGCCCACACGAGGCTAGACTTTTCTGTTTTGGCTTAAGCTGAGGTTTTCACTTTGCTTTGGCCGAGTTTTCTGTTCACTTATTCAAGAAGGCTTCTGACGGATTCACACTCAACAGACATAAAAGGAGTTGGGATTTTATTCCTAATTTCATCCAGCTGAGGCCTCTAAGGCATAGGTATGAAACGCCATGCATTTCCCCTCCTGTGTGGACCCACAGCCGGTCACCCCCTCAGGCATGTGTGCCGCCCTCCGAGGGCTCCCCTCAGCCCCATACTCTCTTAATCTGAGCACCCAATTCCACAGAAGGTCAGCACCCCAACGGATGGGTCCCTCGAATTCTAGCCTCACAATTAGAGGAACTCAACTTTGCTGATTGAAATTCAGGAACTTTCTCAAACTTCCATTTGGGTTTTTATGGTTTAAGAAAATAGTCTTTTTTTTTTTAATTTTTTTTTTCAACGTTTATTTATTTTTGGGACAGAGAGAGACAGAGCATGAACGGGCGAGGGGCAGAGAGAGAGGGAGACACAGAATCGGAAACAGGCTCCAGGATCCGGGCCATCAGCCCAGAGCCCGACACGGGGCTCGAACTCACGGACCGCGAGATCGTGACCTGGCTGAAGCCGGACGCTTAACCGACTGCGCCACCCAGGCGCCCCAAGAAAATAGTCTTATAAGTGTAATCTTTATAAAATTCGTGTACAGGGCAAATGCCAGGTAAACAACACGAATAGACTTGCATGTACATAAGGTGTGCCTTCGTCAGGCTTCTTCTTAGAGTAGAGGAACCACAGGCAGGACTAGCTGACGTCTTTAGGGCAATGTGCCCAGGAGGTTAAGTCGGGAGTTAGGAGCTTCCTTCAGGGCATCCAGGGGAACACAAAAGGTCTGCACTCACTTGTATTCTTACTTGGAAATCTATTCCAGGGAGAGTGCACTGGGCCATGGGCCATGAGATGTGCATTCTGGCCCCCATGCTGTCTGTGGAGCTGTGATTGCCTGCCCTGAGTGATTCCCGGAGTCATTCCGACACCCCCATTCTCCAGTTCTACAGTAGACTGTGGGCATTTTCACCCAGCTGCCACTCTGGAGACATGCGGAACTTGATCACTGCCCACATCATGACTGTTAGAGCTAGAATGAGCCTCCCATGTCTGGTCCAGCCATTCACTTCTCGAGGAGGAACCTGAGGCCAGGAAGAGGCTGTGGGCACTTGGAGGCTGCGGGTGGAGAAGAAGTAAGGATCAGGTGGCTGGCTAGTGGCCGGGCCAGAGGCAGGAGGTGTGGGCTCTGCTGTCTCTACCACTGGACTTGGACAAGACATTTCCCCTCTTTCTGATGAGGGAGCCTAAGGCAAGTTACCCGTGCTGCCATTGCCTGTCCCCCCAGGTGGGATATGTGTGATATTCCCCGGGCACTCCTGACTGCCCAAGAACAAAGGAAAGGGAAAAACAAATGGTTAACTGATGGAGATCACAGTCATACAGGACAGGAGTCTCCATCAGTTCACAAATATCTTAGTAAATTACAAGAAAAAGGCCATGTTATCAGTAGCCTAATCTTCAGAAACCTATAGACTCAGTTTCCTGGACCTCCGACATCACCTTCCCTTCTGGAGTGATGCGGGGAACAAAGACAAGAAGAAAATGGTAGGTCAGATTAAACTTCCTTATAACCTGCAGCTCACTGACGAATACTTGAGGCAAATACAGACTGAACCATTTCTCCAGGAACCCCCTACTGTCCTACTGTTAATGCCTGACTAGAGGGAAAACAACTTTAGCTTGACAAGAGCAAGGCCTCCAGTATCTTAGGAGTCTTCTTTGACATATCAAAGTCCCTCTGGAGCCCTTCCTCTTGCCCTTACCTCCCTCAACTCCATAGTATATAACCAGTCACTCCTCACAATTCCAGTGCAGCTCTTCCTGCCTGTGGGTCCTCTCCCCGTGCTTTAATAAAATCCCCTTGTTGCAACAAAGATGTCTCAAGAATTCTTTCTTGGCCATCAACTCCAGACCCCCACCACTCCAACCCCCCATCATCCCTGCCTCTGTTTTTCTCATCTGTATAGGGGGTGGTGACTGCAAGGACTAATGACCCCTCTCATACGTGTGAGACCCTGTGGATAATTATCAGTTCCAGCAAACGGCCTGCGTCTGGGTCTCTCTCTGGAGGACCTTCTCGCCCCCGCTACCTGACGGTTGTACAAAGACTGGCTTCATTTGTCAATCATAGGTTAGGAAGTGAGGACCATTCATCCTTGTAAAAGTGGGGGGTGAAGATGGGGTTGTTAGAGACTCCTTTGTTTTCTCTTCCCAAGCTCTTCCCTGGCCCCAGCTCTGAGGCAGCTGCTCTCTCCGGCTGGCTCTATCTTAGCTCCTAATACACTCTAGGAGGGAAGGCAAAGGCACACGGCCCGCAGTCACTGGCCATTCACAGTATAAGCAGGTTCTCAGCAAACCTTATGCATTGAATTGATGAAAGTAGGAAATGAGGAAGAAATGCTCTAAAACAATCTCGTACAAGTACAAATGCCTGCTCAGTTTTAATGTGTAGGCACCACGGCAGTTATTCAAGGTAGACTTTCCAGCCCCAGATTCTCTTGTCGTATGTTTGTTATCCACGCAGTGTTTCAATTTTGTGGGTATTTTGGTCTTAAGATAACTCACTGTGTCAGGAAGAAAAATTGGTAAACTCTCTAAGGGAAGAAACTGTACTTTTTAAATTGTTTCTCAAGTGTCTTAGAGGCACTTCATAAATATTTGTTGTGTTGTTATAATAATAGGCAAAGTGGCTCGTTTACACTGGCCTTGCTACAAGAATGAGACTCACGAAGGGTGTCACAAAAATAATGTCATCCATGTGAAATATTTAATGTCATCTTCTCCTAGTGTCAGAATATTTAGTTCAGTGAGAGCATCTCTCAGGCAGAGGCAGACAGGCCAGTACATTCTGCACATATGCAACACATTAAAAAGAAGCCCACAAGGTTTATTCTTACGACTCACCGCTTTTGCTCTGGAAGGTTGCCCTGATCAGGGAAGGGCATAAGGCAAGACAGGCCCAGGTGGCGGGTGCTGAATGGAAGGGAAGGCGAGCTCAATCTGGGCAGATTCTCCTCTGGGAGCCTGCCGGTCAGGTGGAGATGCCTCAGGCCAGCTCCAGGGGCTAGCAGGAGGGGGTCACAGATGCTGGCTCCTGGCTCACCAGTCCCAGGTCATACCCGTCTCAGTCTCCTTCCACCTGGTTGGGGCAATGGCTTCCAACCCTGTCACCGTCTCAGAATCATTAGTGAGGCCTTTTAAAAACATCTGCAGCCGGAGTGGGCCTCAGGGGCTTCTCACTCCAGAGGCCTGGATAGAGACTGGCTACCTGCATTTTTTAAAGCACCACACGTAATTCTGATGTGCAGTCACAGTGGAGAAGAAACACCTCTTGAGAGAGTCAGTGTAGGCTCTCCAAGGTGTTAAATATTTTACTCTAGGAGAATGAAGTGTGAAGGGCTGCCTAAAGAACACAAAACATGCTGAAGGTAGAGGCAGTTTGCACAAGCCCTGTAAGTTACAGCCTCAAGGCTTGTGTAAAACAGGGCCCTGGAGACATGGGATGTTCCTTTTCACTGCTTACACCCAGACCTAACCCTGTCTGGTAGCACTGAAGAAAACGCCCTTCCTGACCAGAGAACAGCCCAGACCTCCTGTGGGATGATGGTATTATTAATTTTTTTTAAGTTTATCTACTATTTTGAGAGAGACAGAGAGAGCATGACAGTGCGAGTAAGGGCAGAGAGGGAGAGAGAGAGAATCCCAGGCAGGCTCCGTGCAGAGGCCAATGAGAGGCTCTATGACTGCGATCATGACTTGAGCCGAAATCAAGAGTCAGATGGTTAACCGACTGAGCCACCCGGGCGCCCAGGATGATGGTATTCTATAGCATTCTATGAGCATGTGACCACATATCCCCCCATCTGTGTTCCCTCATCTCCCTATATCATGTGTCACTTCCTGGAAACATCTGGCCGCTTGGCTTGCCACACACACCTGTGTGATGTTTTAAAAAAACTAGCAAAATGTTTTCATTAGTCAGGGTTCTCTAGGGAAACTGAATCTTGTAATTTTTTTTATATAATTCCTTATTATATACCTTTTTATATGTAAATATTTATATAATTATACTAAAATATAAAATCTCTTTCTATATAGACTTGTGTATATAGATAGATATATATATATATATATATATCCATCTCAATAGACATATACATATAGATTTACTCTAAGGAATTAGCTCACATTATTGGAAGGCTGAGAAGTCCCAAGATCTGACATCTGCAAGCTGGAGACCCAAGAGAACTGCTGTGTAGATTCAGTCCATGTCTGGAGGCCTGAGAATGGGAAGAGCCCATGGTTTCCGTTCTAGTCCAAAAGCCAGCAGGCTTGAGAGCAGAGAAGAAACAATATTTCTGTGCAAGTCCAAAGGTCTGAAACGTCTGCTGTTCCAGCTCAAAGCACTCAGGCGGGAGGAGTTCCCCTCCTCCAAGGAGGGTCAGCCTTTTTGTACTATTCAGGCTTCAATTGACTGAATGAGGACCACCCAACCCACATTCGGCAGGGCCATCCAGGGCCTTCCGGCTTTACTTAGTCTACCAATTCAAATGTTAATCCCACCCAAAAACACCCTCAGGACACTCCCAGATTAATGTTTGACTACAAATCCGGGCACCCTGTGGCCCAGGCAAGCTGACAAATAAAATGAACCACCACAAGCCTTTTTTCTTGCAAACATCTTATCTGGAGGGAAGCAAGTGTATCCCAGAGTACACAGTGCAGGGTAAAGTCAGCCTCTTTCAAGCACCTGTAGGAGCAGCTACCCACTATGGTGTGTCACTTCCCATGGCATCAGTCAGACAGGCCTCTGCTTCTAATGTGAGACCGTGTGGGGTAACTCAGAGTGTGGGCAGATACCCTTCTAACTGTTGATACAGCTCTGAGCCCCACCCCAGGCTGGACTCCATGTCACTGTGTATGCAGCACATCCCCTGGCCCCTAACCCACTCTGGGACAATCCTCAACATTGGACCTTTCTGTGTCCTCTCCCCACTTGCCACCTCCCACTTCCACTTGGCCTTCACTGTTTCGGCATTGATACGCTGCTGGAAAAAACCCAAAGAACTGGGCTGGCTGGTCCTCAGCGATTCGTGACTTCTAACTTCAGCTGGATCTTCACTATCACCCCGTGTGCTTTTTGCCATTACTTAGCCAATGATCCATCTATCTTGTCAGCCATTCAATAAACACTGTTGATCGCCTACTACTTGCCAGATATTGTGTTCTGCTAAAGATACAACAAGGGTACAGGAAAAAACAGAGTTGGTCTCTGCTCTCAGGGAGCATACAGCCTGACAGACTCTAGAAGGCAGATGCCCTAAATCTGCCCCAAAAGGCCAGTCCTCTGTATTCGCAGGTGACCTCAATGACAAGCACAGGTTTGCCTTGCTAGAAGTTCCTGGGTCTCTGTTTGCAGCCCAGAGCTCCTTCCATTACTCCTTATGCCCTCTGGATCTCTGAAACCAGAAGCTGAAGGGCTCAGGGTGCTCGGGTGGCTCGGTCAGTTATGCGTCCAACTTCGGCTCAGGTCATGATCTTGCAGTTCATGAGTTTGAGCCCTGCATAGAGCTCTGAGCTGATGGTGTGGAGTCTGCTTGGGATTCTTTCTCTCTCCCTGCCCCCCCCCCCCCCGCCCCTCCCTCACTTGCACTTTCTCTAAGTAAATAGATAACACTTAAAAAATAAATAAATAAATTGAAGGTCTCTCTGGTCACTGCCCCCACAAGGCTCCTGCTTCTTCAAGCCCTCCTTCCTCTTACTGTTCCTTCTGCATTTCTCCCTTCTGAGATTTTAGCTCCTCTACCTTGATGCCCCATCCGGGAACCCTAGCAACCTCCCCTGCTCAGGGAGACTTCTCATTCTGCATTCCCAAGTTGCCAAATCCTGTTTATTCTTCTTCCTAAATAATTCTCTCCTTTCCGAATATCTTTAATGCTTCCTGTAGTACTGCCTCATCACTTGACTCCTAATTCCTCTCCTTGTCTCCAGTCTCAACCCTTTCCCTCAAGCCAGCCTTCATATCGCTGTCAGAAACAAGCCTACTACACTGGACGATGTCCTGCTCTTGATCCAAGTGCTTAAGTGGCTTTTCACAGCTAGAATAGGATTTTCAAACTTTTTGGGTGTTTTGGGTTTTTCTGGCAGAAGGATCTTTCCTGCCCACCTCCTTCAAAATGGAATCTGAAGCCCTACAGAGAAATGAGCTATTAAGCCATGAAAAGACATGGAGGAACCGTAAACGCATACTGCTAAGTGATAAAGCCAATATGAAAAGGTTACATACTGTGTGATGTCCATACTCTATGAAATTCTGGAAAACACGCAACTATGGAGATAGTAGAAGAATCAGTGGTTGCCAGGGGTGAGCGGGAGGGAGAGATAAATAGGCAGAGCACAGAGGAGTTTTAGGGCAGTGAGATTACCTGTATGATACTATAATGAGGATTATACATTATTATACATTTGTCTAAACCCACAGAACATACGACACCAAGAGTTATGCACACACCTAAGGTAACTACAGTTTGGGTGATACTGACGTGTCAACGTAGGACTGTCACAAAGGTGACACTCTGGTATGGGATGTTGATAGTGGGGCAGGCAGTGTATATCTGGGGCAAGGGGAGCCATCTATCCTTTCTACTCAATTTTGCAGTGAACCCAGAATTGCTCTAAAACATACAGTCATTGGGGCACGTGGGTGGCTCAGTCAGCTGAGCATCTGGTTTGGATCACGATCCCAGGGTTGTGGGATCAAGCTCCACATTGGGATCAGTGCTGAGTATGGAGCCTGCTTAAGATTCTCTCCTCTCTCCCTCTACCTCTCTCCCCCACTCATATGCTCTGTCTCTAAAACAAAAAAAAAATAAAAAAAATAAAAAATAAAAGATGGTCAATTATTACACATTGCATTAAAATTTTTTAATTTATAGGTGGCTCAGTCAGTTAAATGTCTGACTTCGGCTCAGGTCATGGTCTCATGGTCCGTGAGTTCGAGCCCCGTGTCGGGCTCTGTGCTGACAGCTCAGAGCCTGGAGCCTGCTTCAGATTGTGTCTCCCTCTCTCTCTGCCCCTCTCCTGCTCACTCTCTCTTTCTCTCTCTCAAAAATAAACATAATTTTAATTTACATTTAAAATATAAATTTACTTTAAAAAGTTTACATTTAAATTTACATTAAAATTTGTTCTATTTATCTTTACCTTTAGAAAAAGTGGAGCTCCTTTGATAAAGGCTGTGGCAATGGAAGAAAAAGGGTGGAGTGAGATGGAGCCCTGTCTGTGTCTCACCCCCAAGCGTTCCCTTGTGACCTGGGGACCTCAGGACTTGGAGGAACACCAGAGATGCAGAAGACATGAGCTAAATGACTTAGCAAGGTAAACAAGGGCTCTCATGGTCAGGCCTGGCTTTCCTTCCAGGCACATTCCTCGTGGTTCCCTGACACCCTGCCTTCACAATATTCTACACAAACACTAGCATTTCTCCAAGCACCTCCTGCTCCACGGGGTCTCCCTCCAGGCTCGTGCTTCTCCCTCTGTCTTGAATCCTTTGCCCTTTCTCCACTTGGTGATTTCCTGCAAGTCTCAACTCTATAGCAGCACCTTCTCTTGTGAAGTTCTCCCCAAGTTCTTCAGGAGACTTTCCTCAGGCTTGGTTCATCTTATCCTGGCATCTGGCAAACGTACTGTCTGTTTCCACACGCCTAACTCCTACTGTGTGAGCGATGTGAGAGCAGGATCCTTGCTGCTTTCATCTTGGTATCCCCTATAACCAGCAAAATGTCTGGCTTCCTAAGCGTTTGCTGAGAATGAATGAGTAAACGAATGAACAAATGAATGAGTGAATACATCAACTCGACTCTTCCTGTCTCAGAAGATGATCCCACATTCTAGGAGATGATTTTCACTCACTCCTCGGTAGATTTACTTTTTTTGCCACAAGCTTCTTTGACGTTGGGGCTTGATAGCACTGGTCAATGTATTTACAAACCAGGCCAGCCATCAGCAACCCATAGATGGGTTTGGCCGCTTAATTTCTTCCCACATTTCAATAGCTGGCAGAGCCATGGGCCTTCAGAGGTGTCTTCAGTTTATCCTTAAGTGATTTCACCTTTCTGTTCCCATTTACACATGTTCTTAGTTTATGAAAAGGAAGCTTGCCAGCCTGTCCTCTGGTAGAACAGAAAGTCAGGACTGTTAGCTTTAACTATGACCTTTAGAATATTTAGATAAAAGACAACTGTAATGGTGTGATTGCTTGGTACATTTATGTATCTACTTATTTTTATTTTCTTTTGAGAGAGAGACAGCACACGTGAGTGCCTGCGGGTGGGGCAGAGGGAGAATCTTAAGCATGCTCCATGCCCCGTGCGGAGTCTGACCTGGGGATCGATCTTACAACCATGAGATCATGACCTGGGCCAAAATCACGAGTCGAATGCTTAGCCCCTGCTTGGTACATTTGATACCTAATTTCCAAAGCCTCAGTTGAACATGGGCTGTAACTGAGCAGACATCCTGAGCCTGCAGCGGTAAAACTGGCTCCTCCTGGATTTGAGAGCTGGGGTCTGCAGAGCCAGATAGATTAAGCCTGGTACATATTCCTTTCTATGATGTTTTCCGTCTTCTCTGGCTTACAGAGGCCTTTAGAAAAGCGCTCAAAAAAATGCTCATTCAACCAAACGTTTTACCTGTTTTGAATTAAGTCAGTCCCATGAACTTCTTTGTTTCCTCCTATTTTTCATGCAATGTCTTATCACAAGTGTTTAGGCTCTCAGAAAAACGTAAAGCTCAAATCAGGACTTGCTACAGCTGAATCAGAGTTCTGTTTCAAAGTTCACCAAAATACCAATAGCACACACACACACTGGGTTTTTTAAAAACTATAGTCTGCCCTCTGGAGACTCATTTCCATGTGGCCCTTCAGAAACACCTGGATTTTTTTTTATAACTTGAAGGGCTTTGGCTTGAGTTTTCTATGTACTTTTGACTAACTTACTTTCCTCCATAGATACGGACTCTATGAGATCATTGGTCTATGATTTTTTCACTATATTTCTTAATTTATATTTATAGGTAATTTCTTTCAAAAACAAATAGTGAATAATTATTTACCATAAAGCACATTCTTAAAAAGACTAAGGTCAGACTATCTCTGATAATGACCCTCCAGAGTCTTTCAAAGACAAGTAAATGACAACAAGATCAGAGCCATAAATTACGCAAGTGTCAAATTTCCTTTGACTTACGGTAATCGAAGACCACCCTCACCACCCAAATCATATCATTAGGGAGAATCAGAAAAACTCGGGCGTCGATAGCCTTCAATATCTTTGAAATACAGTAAAAGGAGGCAGAATTGCCACTACCTTTAATTCATTCACTACCATCCCCTCCCTGGTCCCCACACTCTCGTTCAACAGGGGCCAAGAAATCCGTCCAATGCTTTCTTGGTGCCTGCTCACCACTTTGAATCCCACATCACCAGGCCCCAATGTTGTAGTTGCTTAGCCACCCCTAGTCATTCTCTCCTGGCTCTGAAAATTTTAGCTCTGGCTCAGTGTCCCTCTCTTCAATATTAATTTTGTCATACTTTAGAGTGATTTCAGGGACTTCAAAGATAATCCTTCCCTGCGCCTTTATCTCTCGGTTTCTTGACCTCCTCCTCTCCACCGATCTTGTCTTCTTTTTTTTTTTTTTTTTTTAATTTTTTTTTTTAACATTTATTTATTTTTGAGACAGAGAGAGACAGAGCATGAACGGGGGAGGTGCCGAGAGAGAAGGAGACACAGAATCAGAAGCAGTCTCTAGGCTCTGAGCCATCAGCCCAGAGCCCAACGCGGGGCTCGAACTCACGGGCCACGAGATCGTGACCTGAGCCGAAGTCGGAAGCTCAACCGACTGAGCCACCCAGGCGCCCCCTGATCTTGTCTTCAACACAACCTCAGCCACCCTCTGCCCATGGACACATCTTAGACTTGTTACTACCCAAACTGAATGTCCCAAACCTCAGTTTCAAGCATCCTCCTTTCTAACTGCCACTTTCTATCCTTCAAACTTACTGTCTCTACTGCTCTTATTCCAACAATGCTCTGGTCCTTCTGTTTGTACAATTCATCAATCCTACCCATTTTCTATTGTCCTGCCATCTCCTCATTTACTTGTGGATCATAACCCTGGATTTAGTCCTCATTTTCCTCTCTGCTCGGTTTAAACTCTGAGGTCCACCATTATAATCATCCCTTTCCATAAACTCTCGGTTTCTTGGCTTCTCTTTTTCATCATATGCCCTTGAAAAACCCCATCTGAACACCTGAGTGTGGCTGCAGGAAAAACACCCAGCCACAGAGATGGTCTCACTTCTAATTTATTAGCATGAATCTCAAGCAGATCCTTCATGCCATCCAGCCACTCTGACGTATCCCTCGGTCCATACACCCTTCTGCTCTCCTGGATGTCCTCTTTCTCACCCGACTTTCAACACCTGCTTCCCATCATCACTAACAGCCGATGACCCTTGCTCCTGATTTGCACTGAGAATATAGAAGCAACAAAAGAACGTCTACGAGATACCGCCAACCCACCTAGCAGCTTCAAAGCGCATGTACTCTGCCTGCTTTCAAGTTACTCTCTTCTTGTGTCTTCAAGAAATCATTCTAGGTATTTTTCTCTCCTCTCCTACATTATTTTTTTTTCCTTCTCAAAAGGATTTCCTTCTCAGCGTACAAATACGCTGTCATTTCTTCCATGTGTAAGAGCACTCTCTCTGACTGTGCCCGCCTATCCGTCTGCCTCTCCATTCTCTGCTTCCTTTTATAGACAGAGTCATGAAAAGTGTATCCACCAACTATTTACTTCCCATGCTCTCTTCAATCATGCATGAGCTCTCCACCTCCCCAAACTGATCTTTTCAAAGTCATCAGTGACCGCCTTGCTGCTGTACGATTAATTCTTGGACCTCATCTTGCTTGACCCGTGAGCAGCATTTGATAGGGTTGGTCACTTTAAATAATTTCCTCCTTTAAATAATTTCTTCAGCTGGATTCCAGGCCTCTGCGTTCTCCTGGTTCTCTGCCTACTGCCCTGACTGCTTCTTTTCAGTTTTCTTGATTGGCTTTTGCTCATTTTCCTGATTTCTTAATGGTGGATTCCCCAGGTCTCGGACCCCGTGCTCTTGTGTTTCATCTATACTCAGTCCCATAGCGTTCTCATCCAGTCTTATGGCTTAAACAGCATCCTCACGTTGATGACTTTCGAGTCATGTACGTGACCCACGCCTCTTCTCTAAAGTCCAGATTCATACACCCATTTACCTATTTGACCTTTTTGTCTTGGATATCTAACAGGTATCAGAAACAATACATCCCAAATCAATCTCCCTTCTCCCCCTCTCTAAATCTTTCCTCCTTCCTTCTCCCACATCTCATTTGCTGGTAGCTGCATCCTTTCCGCTGTTCAAGCAAACCCTCCCACCCCCGTCATCTTTGCCTCTCCTCCTTTGTCCTCCACTCCACAAAGAATCAAACAAAGAATCTGCCAGCCTCTACCTTCAAAGCAGAGCCGTAATCTGATCACTTGTCGGCATCTCCTCAGCTGCCATCACGGTCTAGACCCTCTTAGGTTACAAGGATAGTTCTCACGGTGTCAAAAGGTCCAAACACCAGGGCTGCTTTTTCTCATATGTGGGAGAAATCAGGAAGCCTTATTCCCTCCCCAAGTCTCATACTCACATTTCACCATTTCAGACTCATTCTCATGCTGTTACCATTGCCATCTCTAACTTAGTCTTGTTTAGATATTAACATTTTCTGGGAAGAATAATATATGTATTTACATATATATATTATTTATATATATTGCCCCAGAGTATTTAAGGTACATTATAAAAGTACACAAAATACGTAACAATAGAAAAAAATAAGCAAGTAAATTAGGCAAAGGGAAAATAAGGATAGAAAAAAAATCCAGATGAAGCTATAGGCGGGTGAGCGTACAAATGCATACAATGAGGTTCTTCACCTTTGCTGAACGTGAGTAACAGGGAAGTTTCTTCCACTAAGGTGTGCTTTTATGATCAGATTTGTTTCTGCTTGATGGGCCCCATATGGCATCATGAGCACAGTGGCTCTTTGGGCCTAGAGACGGAGAGGGCTGCGTTGGGCAGGAAAGGCTCAGAGGAGAAGGGGAGCAATGTTAGTCAGGAAGTCCCTCCTTACCTGAGACCGGGTCTCAACATAATCCTAGTCACTCCTTTAGTGTTCTCCCCAGTCTCCCACCTCCCGGGCCATCCCCACAGGATACCCCTGGTACTTACCAAGACCCAAGCAAGAAACTCTGAGTCCTGATTTTCCAAGATTCCTAGAATAAAAATAAAGCAACACATGGTCATGACTTTGTCAGGTGAAACTATCCACATTTAACTAGGAATACTGTATCTCCCTTTGGACATTGTTTTTGACTAGAGTTGTGGTAAAGATAGAACTGCAGGTGCAGGTTTGTGGTCCTGGGAAGAGTCTTTTGTCTCCATCTGGGTGCTGAGAGGCTCAAAATGTGCTCAGGCTCAGCACAAGATGAAAATGTCCCCCACTAAATTCAGCTTTTCAGGCCTGAATGATCTTCTTTACCCATTTGTTTACAAATCTATTTTCTCTCTCTCCTTCTAGAATGTGAGTTCCCTGGGGCGCCTGGGTGGCGCAGTCCGTTAAGCGTCCGACTTCAGCCAGGTCACGATCTCGCGGTCCGTGAGTTCGAGCCCCGCGTCGGGCTCTGGGCTGATGGCTCAGAGCCTGGAGCCTGTTTCTGATTCTGTGTCTCCCTCTCTCTCTGCCCCTCCCCCGTTCATGCTCTGTCTCTCTCTGTCCCAAAAATAAATAAACGTTGAAAAAAAAAATTAGAATGTGAGTTCCTTGAGGGCAAAATTTGTATTTTATTCACCATCCAGTCATTCGTTATTCATTTTTCATTTATCACCAGAACCTGACACACAGCATACCCTTAATAAATATTTGTTGGCTGAGTAACCAACAAACTGATTTCTAAAACAGAATATTATTACTAATGGTTGGGAATTATTAGAAGAATAAATTCAAAATGATCCTTTAGGCTATTTAAACTAACTTACAGATATCTCTTGACTTATGATGGGGTTATGTCCTGAGAAACCCAACCTAAGTTGGAAATATCACAAGTTGAAAATGCATGGAATTCACCTAACCCAGCAAACATCATAGCTTAGCCGAGCCTATCTTAAACATTCACAGAACACTTAGGTTAGCCTATAATTGAGCAAAATCATCGAACGCAAAGTCTGTTTTATAATAAAGTGTTGAGTATCTCATGTAACTTATTGACTACTGTACAGGGAGGAGGAGGAGGAAGGAGGAGGAGGAAGAAGGAAGAAGAGGAGGAGGAGGAAGAGGAAGAGGAAGGAGGAGGAGGAGGAGGAAGAGGAGGAGGGAGGAGGAAGGAGGAGGAGGAAGGAGGAGGAGGAAGGAGGAGGAGGAAGGAGGAGGAGGAGGAGGAGGAGGAGGAGGGTTGGACGGGTCTACAATGGTTGCAAGTATATTGGCTATTTACCTTCCTGATCGCAGGGCTGCCCGGGAGCTGCAGCCTCCTGCCCAGCATCATGAGACAGTATCCTAACATGTATTTCTAGCCTGGGAAAAGGTCCAAATTCAAAGTCAGAAGTATGGTTTCTACTGAATGCACATGCCTTTCACACCATCACAAAATCAAAAAAAACCTTAAGTCAAACCATCATAAGTTGGGGGAGCCTCTCATGTCTTTATGAAAGGCTCCATAAAATTGCTACAAGGTCAGATAATGGGGCACCTGGGTGGCTCAGTCGGTTGAGCATCTAACTGTTGATTTTGGCTCTGGTCACGATCTCTCAGTTCACGGGATTGAGCCCTGCATCAGGCTTTGCGCTGACAATGCAGAGCCTGCTTGGGATTCTCTCTCTCCCTCTCTCTCTCCCTCCCCCCCCTCTCCTCCTCCCCTTGCTTGTGCTCTTTCTCACACAAAATAAACAAACATTTAAAAAACCCTTTTTTTTAAAGATCAGATAGTCCTTTTTAACTGATTATTTTTTCCTTCATCAATCCCTTTGATTTTCATCCCTAAAAGCTTATCAAAAAGAGGGGATATATTTTCACTCTCTAAATAGAGAACTAAGCACTCTAGTCTTCATTGTAAGGTATTCCGTGGAGACCCACACCCATCCCATCTTCCTGCCATTTCTGCCAAACAGCTGTCATAGAAGAGATCAAATTCTCAGAGAATGCCTCATAGAACCTTGTAGGGGTCTAATGTGAGGAGGTGAAGCTTAAATAATTGATCGTGGTAGAAAAGTACACCCCTGACTCTCTGATCAGATGCTCTTAGGAGAACACAATCCCCCAGCCCCTGCCCGTTTCTACCCCAAACAAGATAGCACAGACTTTTCCAACTGCCACATAGCTCAGTTCTTCTAAGTGCTCTCTTGATTCTTCCACAGTTTGGCTTCTTTAGAGGCAGTAACTAGTGCTCTCACTTTTCTATTTCTTTCCCCCGTTTATTATTCCTGTCTATAAAATGCTGCCTAAGCAACACATTGAGTTTCATAGCATAGTCCAAAGTGCATTATGCTGCAAGGAGTTGAAAGACCTGGGTCTGCGACCTATTGTTGAAATTAGCCAGGTAACCTCTGGGGTTCAATTTCTTCACTGGTAAAATGAAATATTAATGCCTGGGCCATTCATCTAGCATCACGTCTGTGGGATCGGAATGTGATGATGCATGCTGAGGTGTTGCAGAGCAGACAAATGCAAAGCATAATTATTTTTGGTGTTTTCGGACTCTGCACCCCCTCTCACAGACCTAGTGCTACATTTTCCCATTTGAAGTGGGTGAATCCACCTGGAAGGAAACTATTGCATAAACGAGTGTGTGAAAAACACTTTGAACAACTGAATAGGAGAAAACTAACTGAACTTCTCCCACGGAAATAGTTTGCGTAAGAAATGATCCTTTGAGGGGCGCCTGGGTGGCGCAGTCGGTTAAGCGTCCGACTTCAGCCAGGTCACGATCTCGCGGTCCGTGAGTTCGAGCCCCGCGTCGGGCTCTGAGCTGATGGCTCAGAGCCTGGAGCCTGCTTCCGATTCTGTGTCTCCCTCTCTCTCTGCCCGTCCCCCGTTCATGCTCTGTCTCTCTGTCCCAAAAATAAATAAACGTTGAAAAAAAAAATTTTAAAAAAGAAATGATCCTTTGAGTAGTTTCTCAGAGAACCACAGGATATAAAATCAGAAGATTTTTCTTTTAGTCTAAAAGTCTGATTTTAAAAGATAGAAATATAGAACCAAAGCTCTATAGTAGGGAGAATAAAAAAGACTACACCAAGACAAAAAAGTGTATATATATACATATATGCATATGTATATATATATATGAAATAAATATTAAAAAATAAAATCATAAAAAATTTAAAAAAACATAAGTGCAGTCAACCCTTGAACAACACAGATTTGAACTGCATGGGTCCATCATACATGGATTTTTTTTTAAAGTAAATACAGTACAGTACTACAAATATATTTTCTCTTCCTTATGATTTTCATAATAACATTTTCTCCTCTCTAGCTCACCTTATTGTAAAGATACAGTATATCATACAAAAATATACAAAATATGTGTTGACTGCTTATGTTATCAGTAAGGCTTCCAGTCAACAATAGGCCATTAGCAGTCGGGGTTTTGGGGACTCAGAAATTATACACAGACTTTCAACTGCGCAGGGGGTCTGTGCTCCTAACCTTCACATTGTTCAAGTGTCAACTCTATGTGTGTAACTAACAGTCTTCCAGGTGGAGATATTCAATACTGACGCCTCAGGAAGAACTTACTGAGAGGTCACCGCATTCCAAGTGATGTGCAGCTCATGGAGATACAGAGGGGAACCCATTCTGGCTTTCTACCTCCAGGGAGCTCTCTATCCTCTACCTTTTCCGAGGGGCACAGAAAAATATCCACGTAACTACCATATAGTGAGGTATGTCCTCCCTGGATGTCTTTGGAAGAATACGAAAGGGCTATCTCAGACCTGTATTCACGTAACTATGTAGGTGTCATGGGAAAAAAAATCTCAGTAAGAATTTCCACCTAATTTTAATCTTTCCATGATTCAGAGGACAAAAGGGAGTGCAGAAAACTATGCGGAGCAAGACACTGCTGTGACAAAATCAAAGAGGACAAGGTCCTGTCACTGGGTACTTACTGAACAACATCCCAGCACCAAGGTGGGGAGACCTGACCTATTTTCCTTATGACAGTGACTTAGGAAGATAATGATCACTCTGCTATGGGTTTGGAAGGCCAAACTTGAGAAACGAGAATTGTCAGCAAAAAACAAACTGCAAAGTAGCAAGTACTAAATGTGGCCCATTTTCTTGCCATTGATGTTTAAACACCCAGGCCAGCTTTTCCGGAATGAAGGCCTTAGAATATTTTGCGCTATGTGAAAAGTTCCATGACAAATGTTGATCCAGAGGTGACAGATCACGCATTGAACTTGGGTGTTTTTATTTCCTTTAACTCTCTCTAAATGTCTTCGTTCTCTACAGGGAATGGCGATGAAACTCCGGTGATTGTTTTTCAAGTGAGAGACATTTTCTGTCTCTCACGGAGCCCTATCTGGTCTCTAAATCCACTGCCCTTACTGTGTCCAGCGGTGAGTCTCTGTGAGACTCCTACCTTGTAAGACATTCTTAACACGTGATGATACTTCTCGTTCTGTAGATGTAGAAGGTGGGAGGAACCAGCTCCCTCCAGTTCAGCTCACAGAATTCCAACACAATTTCCGTGATCACGGAATGGAGGTGTTGCAATTGTCCACATATTCTGATCCATTTCAGCTCTGCTGGGTAACAGAAATCCAAACACTGGACCTATTTGATCCAATGAGTACAAATGATATTATCAAGGCTTGTTTGTGTGGCTATCACACCAGATAATGGTCAGGTTTACATACCGTGCTAGGCTGTAACAGATGCCACGGAATGTTCTTCACCCCACATATGGAGTTTTCATAACTACTTCGTGATCTTGCATGACTTTATGCAACAGAACAGCTTTACAGAATTTCATTTTATTTTCTAATTCCTCAGCGTTCGCACAATTGAGGCTACATAAACATTCTGTGAACACATCCAATTTCTAATTAGATTGAATTTCTTTCCCTTTTGATTCAAAATAGTCTCACTGCACTGGTTTACCTATTTTATCTGTGTCAGATATGCCAGAAGGAAGACTCACCGTGTCCATTTTTAGTATCTGCTCCTGTTCAACTCAAAATAAAAGCTCCTCTTTCCCAGGTGAACCTGGGCCGCTCTGCTGCTAATATTAGAAATGAATGACATCAATATGGGGGAACAGGACACTTAGCTTTGTCAGTCAAATGCTGGAAACCCTAAATCTGAAATCAGAGCTTCAGGAAAGAGTTATCTGGAAAAGGGATACAGGTTCTTGAGAACACCACGATTGCATCTCTCTCCCTCCCTCTCTCTCTCTCTCTTTTTCCTGTAGGCTGGACTGTCCCCTCCATGAACGCGCGCCTGAACTTATTTTAAGCCGAAGGTTAGTTCTGTGACAGAAGCATTAAATATAATTCCTAGTGGCATTTTGTGAAGCATCCGTCAGGCTCTTTTTGAATTTAAAGCAATAATGGAGCGGTGAGAACTGAAATCAGGGGTCACGTAGGCACAGTATTACAAGCCACTCCCAGGCTGCAGTTCCTTTACAAATCACAGATGCCAAGGGGCGCCTGGGTGGCTTAGTCGGTTAAGCATCCGATTTCAGCTCAGGTCATGATCTCGCGGTTCATGAATTCGAGCCCTGCATAGGGCTTTGTGCTCACAGCTCAGAGCCTGGAGCCTGCTTCAGATCCTGTCTCCCTCTCTCTCTGCCCCTCCCCCATTCATGCTCTGTCTCTCTTTGTCTCTCAAAAATAAATAAATGATAAAAAAGAAAATTTAGACAAATCACAGATGCTAAGAGGGGAAGATCAGCAGCCCAAGCGTCTTGTCTTAAATTGTTTGCTCCTGAACACCCATGTGTTGGACATCATTCACAGTTGTAAACAGCTCGGCAAAGAGGAGTAGCTAGCTAAATTATGTACCTTGCGTTTGGCCAGGAAAGCAACACAACGTCGCCTGGGACACAGGGGATGACTAAAAGCACAGGAGTTTGGCTGGACCTGTTTTCATGTGCTCAGGTCATTCTGTCAATCTGCTGGCTCATCTATTGGAACATCTTTCTGATCCCTGAATCACACCCTGCTGTTCTGAGGTGCCTCACCTGGAAGTTACTAGCCAAATCCAGGGGAGGGATTTTTTTTTTTTTTTTTAAGAAATGTACATTTAACCTTTCTTGAAAAACCCAGAGCCAAAGTAGTATCTGTCTGTCTGTCAGTCAGCTGGTTTTGATGGTTGTACAAGCACACACATTTTGACAGTCGTGAAGGTAACTACAAATGGTAATAATACTTTCTTATGAGGGCATCGTTCATCACTGCTAGTAAGTGAGTAATGACTCATTTGGAAACCACCAGGCACAAAATTGATGTAGCCATGCATTTTGATGACAGACATTGTCATGCAGTGGAATGAAACTGTGTTTCATTCCTACCTTCACTTAAGTAGCAACAAAGTAGAATGGGATTCTATCAGATGCTTTGATTTAATGGTTTCAGTCTTTTGTCAGTTGTAAATTCCAGCTAGATTCTCATTTTCACTGAATATACAAAATCATCTGCTGACCTATAGATTCTAGAGAAGTCTAAAGAAGCATGGCAAAAAGAGACTTCCCTATACTTAATTGATTAGTTCAGTAGTGATACACCAAGTTTCAGCTATAAACCAAGCCTTGCATTAGGGGTGGGAATGGGCTGAGTAGCAAGATAGTTGCTATTCTCATGGAGCTCACATAATAGAAAGGGAAACAGATATTAAATAGTGACTTAATAATCTGATTGTAATGCTAAATAGAAGGACACTATGCCCTAAGTATAAAATTGGGATGTTGGGAAGCTGACCTGGTCTGGATGGTTAGGAAAAGCTTTTCTAGGGAAGAAGCATTTAACCTGAGATCCAAAGGAGGAATAGAAAGTAACTTAATGGAAAGAATAGGGCTTAGCATTCTAGGCAAAGTGAACAGAATGTGCAGATGCTCAGAGGCTGGAGGAAGCACCTGTAATTGAAGAACTAAAAGAAGGACAGGGCAGTGGAAGAGGAGAGTGTGAGTGACTCTAGCTGAGCGGTAGGGGTCACAGGAAGAAGATGAAACAGGGTCTTACAGGTCAGGTTATGTTATCAATTTTAGACTTAATAGGACAGAGTTACGGAAAACTACTGGAAAACGTAGAGGAAATGGGTTGAAAGGAAGGCACGAAGAGGAGCTAGGAGGCTACTTTGTTAATCCTGATGAGAAATGATGGTACCTTGAATTCCGATTGAGCAGAGATAGGAGAATGGGGGAAGTTTCCAGATATTCTTAGCAGGCAAACTCTAGAGGACTTGGTGTTTGGTTAAAGATGAGGATGAAAGAGAAGAAGAAATGGGCCATTCTCAGATTTCCGACTCTGGCAGCTGGGTGAAGAGGGGTGCTTTTCACCGAAGTAGGGTTCATTTAGGAAATAGAAGGGTTTGACTCACCTTTGTGCATTTGGGCAAAGAGATTTGCATGAGATATCCAAGCTAGTTGCCCGGAGCTCAGAGTAAGGAGAGGGTGTTCTGGGTACAGAAGGTAAAAGGGGCCAGGGGCTGGGGCCAGCTGTCAAGGGAGAGAGTGTTCAGTGAGAGAAGAGGGGCCAAGCCCAGCCCTGAGAAGCTCCACATTGTGCGTGGCAGAGAGGATGCACGCAGACAAAGGAGACCGAGAAGGAGCGGCAGAGATGTAGAATGGGAAAGTGTTGGTGGAGAAGCCAAAGGTGGAGGTGGTTTCAGTGGGGCGTGAGTGACCAGCAGTGTTGAAGGCTGCAGAGCGATCCAGACCCGGGAGGAGGGAGAAATGCCCTTTCCTGTTCAGCCCTGCGGGGACTGCTGGGACTCCCGCAGCAGTCATCCCGGGGGCCCGAGAATGGGAGGCGTGGAACCATGCTCACCAGCCGCGGGTGACCTTGTGCAGGGTACTTAGCCTTTTGAAGCCTGTCTCCTCAGTCATATGTGCAGATATTAATAGCCCACTACTTTTTTGTTTTTGATGATTAAGTGAGAAAATATAAATGCAGCACCAATGCCAGCATGTTTCAGTGTTCAATAAATGTTAGTTGCTCTCTGCCCTTATTTCCTAGGAAAAAATGGTGCCTTAAACACGAACCCCGGTAGGGTTCTGGTTCTGGCGCCGAAGCTGGTAGGAGGCCACTTCTGTGACTTGCAAGGCCAGCTTCGCTTCCCCTACCCTAGGATCCTCTTTGTGCTTAGACACTGTGCTTAGACACTGCAACCATCCCGAATCTATTATGTGCAAATTGGGAGTCATTTTGCTAGAATCGTTAGAAAAGTGGGAAGCAGGGGATAAAGATAGATAAGGGAGACAAAGGAGAAGGTGGCACTTTGTTGGCAAAGGCAGTTTGGGGATGTCAGGTGGGTCTGAGGAATTTTGAACAGTTCTTCTGGGATCACCAGGAGGGATGAGATGGAGATATGACATAAGGTTGTACGGATAGGGCTATACAAACTTGGGTGTTCTGCAGGGGTGTGGTGGGGACTGAGAAACGGTTGCCCAGGTCTAGTTATTGCTTAAATAAAAGTTATTCTGCTTTTACTATCTCAAGGAACCCAAGACATCAGAATAGCTGGAAATCAAGAACTCAGATTTTCAAATCAGAAGAATGTAGGACCTTTATCTGGGGGGGCACATAATTTGGAGGTTCACGAACTTGGAATGGAAAAGATACATTTTTGTTTTTCACCAACTTCTTACTGAAACTTAGCATCTCCTGCAATTATGAATATAGGCAAGAAACCATAGAAGTACCTATGTTACTGGTGACTGTGCCACCAACAGAAATTATAGGCATTTTTCTGTCATCATCAGTTACTTCAGAGAGCTCAAAAAATTACACTCCTGGTCCCTGGAAATGGTGGTATTCCACCTGCCCCTAGAGCTGGTTATTTAATATACTAATAAAGAAATGTTTTACTAGGTTACAAATTCGGATTTTAGGTATTTTGAACTGTATTTCAATTTAATTGGAATCCTGTGTATTTTAGGTTATATACTTAACAGCTATTTTTTTGAGGAGTCTGTAGGCTTCACCAGATTGCTGGTGTGGGGGGGGGGGTCTATGCATCAAGAATCTTGGATACAGATTAAAGATAAAGGTTGTTTAAAAATGCCTTTGGGCATTCATCTGCCACAAAGCAATGTGGGTTTGCAAGCATCTCTTTCAAACTGGGAGGGAAGACATTCCTGAAAAATATTTGAAAGCAAAATTAAATATGCAAAACCCCACTGCTACTATTTAAAAATGTGTGTAATGTTGTTGAAACTGTTAATGTTCTGGTATCTCTATTTGTTTCATTTTAGTAAGTTAAAAAAGATTTCTTAGGCCCTTACTGGATCTACTTCCAAAATCAGGCCCACTGCTTGCGTTCTCTCTGCTTGGACAAAAATCCTGGTCTCTGAGGTCTTACATTACAGGCTTCATCCACCCACCTGCAAGGTGGAAAAGCCATGTTTACCCCCTGAGGAAGAGGAGAGAGGAGAGGATTTGCCAGTCTTGGGGCTCTGGGGCCTTAGCAACAAGTGGCTTGTCTCATGCACAATATTTCTTGTATAAAACACTTCACTTTAATGTGATTTATTCATTCAACAATTTCATATTCCATTTCATATTTTTGTGTTTGTTTTAATATAAAAGTATGTTTCCTCCCTAAATCTTCAAGCAAGCCTGTTGTCTCAGAGATGCCCCATGTTGGTCCCATGGCCTTACTGGGTGCCCCTGGGCATTCTCTGCTGTCCCCGTTTGAAAGGCCTGGCTATAAACTACTGTCAGTCATTTACACCTTAGTGTGAAAGAGATTCAAACCTTTTTCTTACATCACTTTGGAGAGATTTGAAGGAACAGATCAAGAAATAAAGCACTAACTATCTGAGGGAGATGGAGAGGACAATGAAGGTGGGATAGAGGGAGGAAGGAAGCTGGGTGAAGAAAGCAGGCCCTCCAAAGGGGAGAACCCTCTTTGCCCCTTCTAAATTTCATTCAAGATCACATCTCTCCTCATGATGGCATGGTCACACTGTCTTATATATCATACACATACTTGCCATTTTCAAAGCTAAGAAGAGAAAAATCGAAAGGTTTCAAAGTTCTCTTCACCCAAATGGTGATGATTTCTTTTCAAAGAAATTCCACACAGTGAAGCAAAGGTAGAGCTTTCCCTGGCATCCGCTTTGTAACGAGGGCTATGATTAGTTTCCACTGTAATGAGCCGTGCAGCTTTCAAAGGCAAAATGTAACAAGAAAGCACCTGCAGTAGGAGCTCCAAGCTCCACAGCCTTTCAGTTCCATTTACTGTGGGCGAATCCGTTGCTTTCTGGAGAGAAAGCAAAGTCAGCAATATGATGGAGACGGAGGCATGAACCGGACTGAGGGGCCGGTTGATATTTAGATATGCGCTTTAATCAAAAGTAAATGCTTTCAGCCGTAAGGCATCGGTTTGCCTTTCAGTTTCCTTGACAGAGGAATGGAAAATTAACGCCTGTTTTCTCTGTGCGTTCACGTCTTTCACATCTGCTGCCAGGGTGCCATATATCACAGCGCGTATTATACTTCATTCTGCACAAGGTTGTTGCTCCTTCCAGAGGGAGCTCTGTGAGGCTCGGGACTGTGTCTAATGCACCTGCTCTTTCCAACGCGCAGCACAGGGCTGGGTGCAGAGTAGGTGTTCGGCGATGCTCACGGTGGGTGCTCTGATGCCAGTATTGGCTGCGGCTGAAGACTGCATTGTCACTTGCTTGTTTTGCTCTTGTTGGCTAGGGACGCTCTGTGGTTTACTGGAAAACACCAGCCAGCACAGTGCAGTGGTGGAGTATGACACAGAGCACAAGTGCCTCTGCCACGTCCTACGGGTGAAGCCCTGGGAAAGTTACGGAATCTCTCCGTGCCCCATCTGTTCCTGGTGATAATAATAGCAACTACCTCCCGGGGTTGTCGTGAGGATTAAAGCATTTAAGGCAGTGCTTGGCACGTCATGGTAGATGCTGTCTAAGTGCAAGCTGTTATCACACAGACACAGGTTGGAATTCAAGCTGTGGTCCTGGGCATCTCGTTTCACCTCGTACAGGTTCCCTCTTCTGTAAAATGAGTTTCTCCGCTCTCCCTGAGGAGAGGGACACAGTGGACGTTGAGGCCTCTCACTCTTTTTTTTTCCAACCGATACAGGTGTTAGGGCTGCTTCTCCTAATCTCACAAGAGGCCGGAGCTTAGGAACCTGCTTAGCAGGATGCTTTCTGTCTCCACCCATACCTTTCCTCTTCTCCCCCTTGCCCTTCTGCTAACTCCTGCCCTCTGACATTTACAGCCTCAGAGCCTGGGGGGGGGGGGGGGGGGGTTGCTAAAGGAGGAGTCACGACCAGGGTCTACTTCTATGCTCAGTCTTAATCTTACTCTTTCTTCCAGCCAGCTCAGCATTTTAAACCACCTGCATCCCGACTTCTCCATAGCTACTACCAGGGCAGACCCTTGTGCCCAAAGGCTCCCTACCTGCTCTTTGGCCTCCAGGTTCTCTCTGTTCTTTGATCAGCCTTACCACCTTCTTATTTGTATGCAGTAACTTGTTCATGTCCTATCACCTTTCCTCAGTTACAAAGTACTCAATAGGATCCAAGCCTGATCTGTGTTTGACTTTATAACAAAACATGTTGCGCTGTGAGGTACAAGTAAATATTTCACTGACTAAATGAATGTTCAAATGACTAAGTCTGAGGAGCCTTTCTTACCTCCTTGATGCGAACTTCCAGAGTTAGATATTATTTTAGTCCTAATTGTTTTGTGTTTAGATTGACCATAAAGATTCAAGTGGCCTACTAAACGTCATGGTGCAATAAGGCATTAAAAAGAAACAAAAGGCAGGCATATTAGAAAGGAGTAACTAAAACTCTCATTGCAGACCACATGATTGTCTATGTAGAAAAATCCCAAATAATTTACGAAAAGGCTCCTAGAACTAATAAGTGAATTTAGCTAGTTTGAGGATATACGGTCAATATATAAAAGTCAAGTGTATTCCTAGCAATAAACGATTGGAATTTGAGATTAAAAAAAAAAAACAACACTACTTGCAATAGCAGCCTAAGACTGAAATATTTGTTTACAAATCTATAAAAACATGGTCAGTATCTATATGCTGAAAATGACAAAACACGGAAGAAATGAGAAGACCTAACTAAATGGAGAGATACTCCAAGTTGATGGCTTGCAAGACAATACTGTGAAGATGTCAATTTCTGTCAATTTGATGTCTGAAGTAAATATAATCCTAATTCCTATCCTAGCAATTTGTTTTATAGACATCAAGGTGATTCTTAAATATATATGGTAAGGTCAAGAAACTGGAATTATGCAAAACAATTTTTTTTTTAATTTGAGAGAGAGAGAGGGAGTAGGGGAGAGGGGCAGAGGGGGAGAGAGAGAGAACCCCAAGCAGGCTCCACACTCAGCTCAGAGCCCCACTCGGGGCTCAATCCCACAACCCTGTGATCATGACCTGAGCCGATTTTAAGGGTTGGACACCCAACCGACTGAGCCACCCAGGCGCTCCTCGAAACAATTTTAAAAAGAACACCAAAGTTGGAATGACTCACAGTACCTGATTTCAAGATTTTACATAAAGCTAGAGTAATCAAAGTGGTGCGGTATTGTTAAAAGGAACGAAGCACATAAAAATGGAACAGAATAGACGGTAAGTGGAGCAGAATAAACAGGCCAGAAATAGCCCCATGAGTATAGTCAACTGATTTTTGACAAAGGTGCAAAGATAATTCATTGGAGAAAGGATAGTCCTTGCAAGAAATAAGGCTAGAACAATTGTTATATGGAAGAAAACGAATAAGGTTACAAGCCTCACACCTTATACCAAAATTAAAATGGATGATACATCTAAGTGTAAAACAAAACCACAAAACTTGTAGGAGAAAAAAATGAGAAAAATCTCTGAGACTTTAGGTTTGGCAAGAGTTTTTAGATGTAGTACCAAAAGGATGATCCATTAAAAAAACTGAAAAATTGGGCTTTACAAAAATGTAAAAGTCTTGCTCCATGAAAGGAACCAGTGGGAAAAATGAAAAGACAAACTGTGCTGCAAAAGCCCACTAAAAGATTGCCAGCGTACTGAACAGCACTTCACCAAAGAAGATATTTGGATGGCAAACAAGCACATGAAAAAATGCTTGGCATCACTGGACACTGGAGAAATACAAATGAAAACCATAATGAGATACCACTACATGCTTGTTCGAATGTATAAGATAAAAACAAAACCAAAAGCGAACACAATGCCAAGCATGGGCGAAGATGCATTGCTGGTGGAAACGCGAAACGAGACAGCCCTCTCAATCATTTTGAGAGTTTCTTACAAAGTTAAATATACCCATACCGAATGACTCCACAATTCCACGCCTAGGTATCTACCCAGGTGAACTGAAAACTCCTGTTCACACAAACAGCTAGAGGCAAATGTTTATAGCAGCTTTATTCATAATCACCCCAAAGTGGAAACCACCCAGAAACCCGTCAACTGATGAATGGATAAAACAAGTAGGGAGCATTCACACAGTGGAATATTATCCAACAATAAAAAGAAATGAAGTTTCGATTCATGATTCACATGATAACATGAATGCATTTTAAATGCATTTTGCTAAGTGAAAGAAGCTAGGCTTCCAAAGCTACGTATTGTCTGAGTCTACTTCTATAACATTCTGGAAAAGACTATAAGGACAGAAAACATGAATAGTTACTAGGGGTTGGAGGTGGGTGGAGAGGACTGCAAAGAGGGGGTATGAGGGAATTTGGGGGGGGGTAATCGAAATGTTCTGTATGGTACACTGTGGTGAACTGACTGCAATTATCAAAATCCATACAACTGTGAGAACACAAAAAGTGAATTTGACTCCATGCAAATTAAAAAAAAAAAATCTACCAGGTGGTCAGAGGAACCCAAGACGACATGCACACTGTGAGAAACGAATGTAACTGTATGGACAAAAAAAAACCTGACTTCACTAACTTCAGAAGAGTCTTTTGACTGGAGACCATAAGGCTAAGAATAAAAAGAACTGTAACCAAACACTGAACTCTAGTCGCCAAATTTGTTTCTCGCGGGGGCAAGGGTAATTCTGAAATTACGGCTGACAAACAAGAAATGTAGTGAGTGAACAGTAGACCCAGAAATGGAACAAAAACGGGAGAAAATTGAGGACCCCTTGAGGCCAACATCCTTGTATCATTTAATTTCATTTTATCTTAAGTACCCTCATATCGCCAGAACATTGGTTTTTGTTTGTTTGTTTGCTTTTTTTACTTTCTAATTCAGCAAATGTTTACTCAGAAGCTGCGAGGATGCATCAAGAGTTAGTAACTGACAAGCAACTAACAAGAGTTAGATGAGGCTAAATGAAGGCTCTTTCTCTTCGGAATCATAGATAAGGGCACCTGGGTGGCTCAGTTGGTGGAGTGTTAGTTTCTTCATCTCAGCTCAGGTCCTGATCCCGGGCTGTGGGATCAAGTCACACTTCAGGCTCTGTGCACTGAGCCTGCAGCCTACTTAAGATTCTCTCTCTCTCCCTCTCTGTTCTCTCCCCTGCTCATGCTCTTTCTCTAAAACAGATAGCTAGATAATTCGGTAGCTAGACAGATAGAATAACAGATAAAACAAAACAAAACAAAAAAAACCAAAAAAACCTATCCTGGTGGCTGTGAAAATGGAATGTGGTTGGCCCAGGGATGGGAGCCAGGACTTACAAGGCTATTCACAACTAGCTGCACTGCTCTCTATCCTACTCATAGGATAGCCATTATAAATGGCTAATGATTGGTCAGGCTGAAGTTCTGGTTTCAGTTCATCTTCATTCTTCCACCTCTACTTTGGTCTTTGTATTCTATTTGATATCTTAGTTTGCTATGTCTCCGAGTGGGGACATTGCATCTCATTTGATGGTGTCAGCCGTGCAGTAACACCAACAGGGATCTGTGCCTGTCACTCAAAGAACACCCGCCACAGCCATGAGAATTTCTCTCTGTGCCAATCCTTTCTGACTTTATTTCATACAAAGGGGAAGCTCTTTTTTACAGATCCATGAAAGGATCATGAAAGGAAGGGAGAGAAGACCACCAGTCTCTCGTGAAACTGTAAGGAATCAGATGAATACGTTCTTTAGGATCATAAAACAAAAATCTTATTGAAATCCTCTTGAAAATGGAATCAAAGCTACCTTTCCTTGGGCTTGGGTAAAGTTTTACGCATGCAAATAATTTTTAAAAATTGACTTCAGGGGCGCCTGGGTGGCGCAGTCGGTTAGGCATCCGACTTCAGCCAGGTCACGATCTCGCGGTCCGTGAGTTCGAGCCCCGCGTCGGGCTCTGGGCTGATGGCTCAGAGCCTGGAGCCTGTTTCCGATTCTGTGTCTCCCTCTCTCTCTGCCCCTCCCCCGTTCATGCTCTGTCTCTCTCTGTCCCAAAAATAAATAAACGTTGAAAAAAAAATTAAAAAAAAAATTGACTTCAGGCATTTTAAATTAATCACTGCATGGCAGCTATGGAACTCTGTGAAATAACTTTGCCTTATGCTTTTGTGAATTAATCCATCCTAGGAAACTAAAGTAATTAATTTCAGTTGGTTAAACTCAATAGCGGTACTTCATTCAAGTCGACTGACTTAACTGGTTCTAAGCAAGATTTAGGTAACAGAAATTCATAGGATAGTGCCAATATCGATGGCAAAAGTAGCTGGGGACCTGACAATTCTTTGATGTGGCCCCAAAGAAGTCAGTTTCCAACACCAGAATCACCATCGTATGACAAGAAGGAAAATCATTGTGGAAAGTACGTGCAATGGCAGTCAAATAGCTGCTTATTTTAATCAAACTCCAATGAAGCCTAATTTTTTTTGACAATTCAATGTTGTCAGTTGAGGAAAGCTTTGGATCCACTTTGTACCTTCCTGGGTATTTGACAGCTATATCTTTGACTTTTAAAGTGGAAAAGCACAGGACACATGGGTGGCTCGGTGGGTTGAGCGATGGACTTCAGCTCAGGTCATGATCTCGAGGCTGGTGAGCTTGAGATCCACTGGGCTCGCTGTTGTCAGCACGGAGCCACTTGAGACCCTCTGTCCCCGCACTCTCTGCCCCTCACCCCCCTCTCAAAAATAAACAAACATCAAAATAAATAAATAAAATGGAAAAGCACAGCTAATTATATTTTTCACTTATTAGGTAAACAGAAACATGCTTTAGTTATTTTCCCTATACCTGAACTCAGCTTAAATTTTTTTTTTTAACGTTTATTTATTTTTGAGACAGAGAAAGACAGAGCATGAGTGGGGGAGGGTCACAGAAAGGGAGACAGAATCTGAAACAGGCTCCAGGCTCTGAGCTGTCAGCACAGAGCCTGACGCAGGGCCCGAACTCGTGGACCGTGAGATCAGGACCTGAGCCGAAGTCGGCCGCTTAACCGGCTGAGTCACCCAGGGGCCCCTGAACTCAGCTTAATGATAGCAAATATTTATAGGGCACCTATCACATGCCAGCTTCACGCCAGGTGCTTTTATACATAATTCAAGCATATAAAGGCCAGTAGTCTTTCCAAGTAGACCCTCTTGGGTCTGTTTCATCTGGGAGGAAATGGAGGCTGAGAGAGGCTAAATAAGGAGCCAAGGCCCCACACATCTGGCGCTGGGCAGGGCCGGGGCAGAATTCTGTCTGTCGCTCAGGTGTGTGTTCTTCCGCTGCACCTTGCTGCCTTCATGTGGCCTTTCCAACTGAAATGACCCAACCATCACCTGTTTCCTAGAGGGATTATTAGCAGGACTGGGGTCTCTGCCTGGCTTGGATCATTTTTGGAGACCTAGAGAAGAGAGAAAAGGAGTTTCTGTGGCTCCTGCTAGGCATGCACACCCGCTCCTGACGTCTGTTCCGGATCCCCCACACCCTGACGGCCACTTTCCACAGTCTCCCCGTGGTGGGTGCCGTGGCAGCGGTGGGGGCCTGTGAACTGCCACTCAGCTCAGGCTTCTCCCCATCAGCCTTCACATAGAGACAGCAGGGGAAGAAAATAGAAGAAAATGTACAACTCACATTGGTTCAAAATGCAACAGAACTTTGGAAAAGGGAAAAAAAAATGAAGTCATCTTCATGCTTTGCTGAGTGGAGATGGGATGACCAATGGCGCCTAAACAGACCTTATTCACAACTTGTGGGGTGTGGGGACAAGGGCTTGGAAAGGCGAACAGAAAGGAAAGTTGGAAAGAGCTGCGGTTGTCTTGTCTGAAAAAGAAGACTGGACCAAGAATGATTTTTAGTGTAATTCAATCCAACAAACACTTTGGAACTACTGCAGGCCAAGGAGCTCAGGACATAAACCTGACTAAACTGGATCTCCAAAGCAGATTATTCATTTGTCCAGTAGATGTTTATTGAGCACCTACTGTTAAGGCAGGCACTCTTCCAGGCAGTGAACAAAACAGATCGAGTGCCTGACCTCATAAAGCTTACGTTCTAACGGGGCAGTCCACAGCGATCAAGTGGCACAGAAATAACTTCAGTGAATAAGCTGCTTTCAAAGCATGATGCTGGAAAATGGCAGCCACTCTGAGGAGGTGACCTCTGAGCAGGGACCTGAGGGAGAGGAAGGAACCAGCCTTAAAAAGATCTTGGGGAAGAATTCTAGGCAGACACATAAGGCCCTGAGGTAGGGACACATTTAAAGAGAAGAAAGGAGGTGAGTATGGTGGAGGTGTGTGTGTGTGTGTGTGTGTGTGTGTGTGTGTGTGTGTGTGAGAGAGAGAGAGAGAGAGAGCGAGCACGCTGAGGTTAGAGAGGGATGGCAGCCAGGACTTACAAGGCTATTAGCAACCAACTTCACTGCTCTCTGTCCAGGCACAGGAGAGAGAAATGGTCCCACAATTGCTCTGGTCTGTATACTAAGAGCGATTTTATTGAAATAGAGCTGTAAACAGAGCAGACTAACCTTCCCCAGAGAACTTTTGGAAGAGGACTGAGATATGGTGGATCAGGCTTCCCTGGGGGCCAGGCCATGCCTCCCCTCATTGCCGAGGTTTTGGTGTTTGGAACCTACGGTTGCCTCATTGCACACCTCTGGGGACACATTTTATCCTACGTGCATAACCTCCTCTTCCCAATTGTACAGTTCAGTGGTCCTGTCTTGGGCTCCCCGCTTCCCCTCTGCACACCTCTTTCCTTTATAGTATTCTCCCTTGCCCCTTCTGGTCTCAAGTATCTTCAGGTCTCAGGCTCTGTCTCCTGTCTCTTTATCAAATTCCACACTCAGCAAAGTCTGAACAACTCTTTCTCACTAAGGTGTAAAAGACCAACAGGATAGAGTACTGCCTGGGGTACGCTATGGTCCTGAGGAATTAGGAAGAATGGCTCTTTGCATTTGCATCTGTTTGGAATGCTTTCCTCACATTTCACTCAGTGTTTTCACCCAAGACCCAGCCCCCAAATTCCTTCTCAAGGAGTCTCCCTAGGGATGAGCTAATTCTTTCACAGAGCTTGCGGCTCAACTCTGCTTTTCCTGTGTTATTGTGTGTTGTCTGGATGATCTGTCTGCCCATAAGCTCATGGACTTGTTGAGGATAGATTCCATGTTTCATGAATCTGTTCCCAGGCCTTGGCATGATGATGCCAGGCTCATTGCGACTGACTGACCTAGGAGACAGGAAGGCTCTTAAGAGCTGGTTACTTTAATCACAGTAGGCTATGGTCTTCACAGAGTTAAGTTGAATTAAGACTTTTTAGAAAATCTTCCTTCCTTGATAGTCCTGCATTTACAATTTTTAGTTCTTCAATATTATAAGTATTGCTGCTTAGATTTCTACCAATTTAAGATGTATTTGTCGACAAATTCCCTCTTTTAAAACCCAAAGACTCCAGGGGCGCCTGGGTGGCTCAGTCAGTTGAGCGTCTGACTTCAGCTCAGGTCATGATCTCATAGTCCGTGAGTTCGAGCCCCACGTCAGGCTCTGTGCTGACAGCTCAGACCCTAGAACCTGCTTTGGATTCTGTGTCTCCCTCACCCTGCCCTTCCCCCACTCATGCCCTGTCTCTCTCTCTGTCAAAAATTAATAAACATTAAAAATATATATAAAATCCAAATATTCCAAATAGGATTAAGTCCATTCATTTATACACATTTATTGTGTCACTGCTCTGTGTTAAATATTGTCCCATTGCCCACACCAAAATACTGAGGAGTTTACAAGGAAATGCTTTTCTTCCATATAATGAATCAAGAGTCCCAAGTCAAGACCTGATAATCCTACTTCTTTTTCTTTTTAAGTTTTATTTATTTAAGTAATCTCTATACCCAACGTGGGGCTTGAACTCACAATCCTGAGATCAAGAGTCACATGTTCTACCGACTGAGGCAACCAGGTGCCCCCTGATAATCCTACTTTTAATAATCTATCTAAAAGAAACATATAGACATCTGGAATTAGGTTTAAGTACAAAAATATTGATTATAGTCATTATAATCATTCAAAAAAACTACCCAGTAATAGGAGAAGAATCAAATTAAGTTTCATCAATATCAAGGATTATTATGTAACCATTTAAAATTATGTTTTAAAAGGTTTTTAATTTTATTTGAGAGAGAGCACACATGAATGGGGGAGAGGGGCAGAGGGAAAGAGAGGGAGGAAGGGGGAGAGAGAGAGAGAGAGAGAGAGAATTTTAGGGAGACTCCACGCTCAGCATGGAGCGTGATGTGGGGCTTAATCCCATGACCCTGGGATCATGACATTAGCTGAAATCACAAGTCAGACACTTAACCAACTGAGTCACCCAGGTGCCCCTAAAACAATCTTATTAACACAAGAAAATGTTTACATTACTATGCTAAATGAAAAAAAGCAGGATGTAAACTTTGTTGCAATAGGATCTTTAAAAAATGCATGGAAGAAAGGCTAGGAGAAAATTCACTAAAAATTCAGATACTGATGGTCCTTCTAGGTGATAATGATTGGCTTTTAGTTTCTGTATATTTTCTAAATTTTTTGTACTGAGCATTTATTGCTTTTATAGTGGAAACAAGAAAGTTACTGTACTTCAAAAACAGAACCACCTCCCCCTAGATGCTAAGATCAACCACAGAAAGGGATGGGGACAACTTCATGGGCAAGATGAGGCCAAGCGTGCGTTGCCAGGGCATAGAGGGCAGGCTGGCAGTCTGGGGATGCTGGTCCCTGCAAGGGATTATTGGCAAGAGTCGCTACCAGGCAATGGGAGGGTGTAGGAGACGCATTTTAGGATAGCTCTATCTGGCCTAGGCCAAGCCTAAAATAGAATAGTGATTTCTTCATGTGTCGGCAAGTACACGACAAAGGCTCTGGTCCCAGCCTGACTGTACAGCGAGCAAGAATTGCCTCCCTGGGTTTCCCCATACGGGTAGTGAGCTTCTAGCCTCAGCGGGGTTCACTTTTCTTTGGCCATTTTTGCCGTTTAAGAGTTAGTTATTAGTGTGGATTATCACCATCCAGCAATGTTAATTAAGCAATCATCACCAGGAGCTGAACCTTGGAGGCCTGGACTATAAAGTTTATAGCAGATCTCCAAAGGCTATAGAAACCCAACCCTGACCCTGACCACGAACAAAGCACCCACCTACAGCCTGGGACTCCCCGTGAGCTCTCTTGAGCTTTGCTCCTGAATCTCAAGTTCAAATCTTTTATGGCTGACACCTTCCTTTCTCATTCTCCCCCAAAGAGACACACTTAGTAACAGCAAAACCATCAAACTGTTTTGTGTAGACTCATTTCTGACCAATCTCCTCCTCCCCTCTATCACTAAATAAATAAATAAATAAATAAATAAATAAATAAATTTACAGTTGAAAGTGGAAACAAGGACACAGGGAGGTACAGCATTGGAAAGTGGAAGGTGGAGTTAGCAGCCAAGACCCCGCTGGCTTTAAGGCTGGGGTCCACCCCTCCCAAGCACCAGAATGTAGTCCTAATCATCCTCCCCAAGCCTCAATGTCTTCATCTGTTATACAGGGCCGGCCCTAACCTGCTTACAGATTTTCTACATATAGAAAATATACAGAGTTTTAGAGTTCTTTATAAATGTCATTGACATGATAATGACCCTTGGGATTAATAGTTTTGGGAATGGCGGCCTACGTCAAAACAAGTGGGGGGAAAATCCATTATGAGTGTGCTTTCAAGGGAAACAAGGGGCTTAGGTCCTATGGGCTGATGGACAGATTTTGTAGCAAAATCAAATCATTCACACTGTTAAGAACTCGGCTGAAATGTTCTATATAGCCGGTTACATGGGAAAAAAAGGATTAAGAAATGCTGAACAGAAGTGAAGACAAACATTTTGTGAAGAGAAAAAGGTTCTTAGTCTTTGTTCATTGAGATCTGCACTCAAATTCAGCTCAAGAAAAGAAGTTAGGAAGTGATTTCACTTAAATTATAAAGGTAATGAATGATGTGTATAGGGGGAAGTCAGGAAAAATTGGATGGAGGAAGAAAAGCTAAAATCGCATTGAACCGAAGTTTCTTTGTGCAAATGCAAGTTGTTTCATAAATAGTTCTGAGACTCCTTATTTCATTCATTTATACAATAAATATGTGTTCAACATCTCTGATGTTCAGGGGCTGACAACGTAGTAGAAAAGACAGTCACAGTCCCTGACCGCGTGGTCTTTAAATCTAGTTGAGGAGGTAAGTATTACACAAATAATTATGTTATTACATTGTGTTATTACAAAGGAAAAGAATAGGGTAGAGTGAGCACATGTCCTGTGTTGCCAACAGTCCAGTGGATCACAGCCCAAAGTATCCCCATTATGAAGCCCCTCAAGAAGTTACTGTGAGACCTTAGAACCAAAAAGGGGCGAATTTATTCTGAGCATTTAAGATGGAGAGCTAGGGCTCTTAAGGCAGTCCTTTGAACACTTGATTAGGGCTATTTTACCTATTCTCTATAAGCCTTCATTTCCACATCTCTAAGATGGGTATTTCCTAGTTTTGGTCTCATAAGATCACTGAAGCCAACTTAAAAAATTACTCATGCAGAAAGCCTAACTCAGTGCCCAACAAACAGTAAGCACTCAATCGGTGTTAACTATTATAATTATCTTAATAGCTATTATCTAACAGACATGAACTCAGAAACTTGCAAGCGATTTTTCTGGTTGGCTCAGAGTCAAATTTGTGACCCACAGGACATCAATTTGTTTGTCATCATAGTGTGCTTTTTAATCTCATTCTTGGCTCCATTCTTGGCTCTTGGTCACTACTCTTTTTTTTTTTTTTCTTGACTGAAATAATACATGGTATGGGTGAATGGACAGATGGAGGAAAGAGGATTGGCTGGATAAATGAATAAAATCTCTCTAACTAAGTCAAGAAATAGCTCTTTTAGCTAGACAAATAGTGCTCAGGAGTTGGACATTTGCTCCACAATTTCACAGAACAAGGAGAACCAGGACTCACATTAGCTCATTCCTTGGCTTTTATATATATTCTGCCATGAGCAGGTATATTGATTCCAAGTTAACAATGAATAGATCTAAATGTTATAAACAACAACAACAATGACAGCAAGATTCAAGTAAACAGCCGACCCACTAGGTAGATTTAGAAAATGTGTTATAGGGGTACCTGGGTGGCTCAGTCGGTTGACCATCTGACTTTGGCTCAGGTCATGATCTCACAGTTCGTGAGTTCCAGCCCCACATCAGGCTCTGTGCTGACAGCGGGGAGCCTGGAGCCTGCTTTGGATTCTGTGTCTCCCTCTCTTTCTGCCCTCTCCTGCTCATGCTCTGTCTCTCTCTCTCTCAAAAATAAACAAACATTAAAAAAAATTTTTTTTAAAAGGTGTTGTAGATGAAAATCTGCATGTGCTTCTATCCTCTTTTGTCTTTCTTTCTGTAGATATAGTACAAAGGAAGCTGCCAAGGTAATCGCATTATTGAGTTCAGCCAATGGCTACTTACGTTACCAGACCCTTGGATACATATACACACAGGTGATCTTTCCTTTAAGAACTCTAGTATAGAGCTCTTGCTAGCTATAATGTTGTGCGTTGTTATTTAGGAAAAATCATTGTAAGGTAGAGCAAAAATCCTAAATCTAGAAATGGAATACATGAATTTTGGCCCCATTTAACTAGACACCATACATTTTGGTTAACCCAGATTGGCCTGTTGCTTGATACATAATTCTTTATGGGGAACCCCTCCTCTTTTAACTTTCAAAGGTGTCCTACTTTGAATGATAAATTATGTGGTCACCCTAACCTAATCCAGCTACTAATATGTGACCTTGAGACTCAGACAGAAAGGAAAATAGAATCCTCTTCTGCCAGAGAGAGGAAGAGAAGACAAGAACTAAGTCAGAGGTTAAGTGCCTAAGCACTTCTCACTTTCCCTGACCTGCCCACTGTGGTTAAGATTGGCCAGAGGATAAGGAAAGATTAAAAATAACCACAGAGGGGCACCTGGGTGGCTCCATAGGTTAAGTATCCGACTTTGGCTCAGGTCATGATCTCACAGTTTGTGAGTTCGAGCCCTGCATTGGGCTCCCTGCATTGGGCTCCCTGCGGTCAGTACAGAGACCATTGTGAATGCTCTGTCTCCCTCTCTGTCTGTCTGTCTGTCTCTCTCCCCCCTCCGCCTCAAAAATAAACTAACATTAAAAAAGAAAGAGGGGGGAAAAAAGGACTAACCAGAGAGGTTTGTGGGAACTTCAGACCATGTATTTGCTCCTTGGGCCCCAGGGTTCCCAGGAGAATTCCAGGTCCTGGTGGGACACTTCACAATAACCTTGTGTAGCCAGCAGAGCAGGACAGCACAGTGGTCTGGAAGTTTCCGAAGCTGCTTCTCACTCACTAACACCATTTTAGGAAGAAGGAAAAAGGAAGGAAGAGAGATCCATGATAGAAAGTTTGGTCTTTAATTTTTTTTTTCAAGTTTTACTTATTTTTGAGAGAGAGAGCATGAGTTGGGGAGAGGCAGAGAGAGAGGGAGACACAGAATCTGAAGCAGGCTCCAGGCTCTGAGCTGTCAGCACAGAGCCTGATGCAGGGCTCGAACTCACAGACCGTGAGATCATGACCTGAGCTGAAGTCAGATGCTTAACCGACTGAGTCACCCAGGCACCCCAAAAGTTTGGTCTTTTAAATCAGAAGAGACAGAAGTAGCTTCATATGGGAGACATTAAGTTTCCCCTCAACTGCCATCAGCAAGAATGGAGACCTCAAAGAAAAATAAGATCAGCTATAGGAAACAGATAAAGTCCTTTTTTTCTCCCCACATCTAAATGGAGGGGGCAAATATCATCCTATCTATATTTATATCCTCAGAGCTCAGCACAAGGCCAGGGGCAGGCAGGGCCATCAATTCAACAAATTCCTGTTGAATGGAGATTCTAGCTTCAAATCACAGGGGGGAAAAAGGACAAGAAAGTCCTGGACTATTTGAGTATAATCCTGCACAAATATTAAAAAGCCTTCCTGAAATAATATTCATAGCTATAGTTACCATAACAGGAGGGAGAAAGAGAAACAACCAAAGAATTCAGAGAATCATCTTTGTCAACTACTGAGCCTTAGACAGAACTATCTCTCCCCATGGTATCATATTCCAAGCTGCTCTCCAATATTACAAGGATTTAGCCTTCCTTAATAGCACTTTACATAGGCTACTGCCAGAGGCAAGCTAATAGAGTACAGTCTTTATTGATCTTACTTAGATAAGGGAATCCCTGTGTCTCAATCTTTACCAGTTGAACAAAGCACATCCTGAATAATTACATATCATTGCTTTGTCTGCTCTGCAAAAGGAGAAAAAAAATACACTGTAGATTTATTATTACAATGGTGGATGTTGGAGGAATGCGGATTCAGTTCTTTGAGAACCTATTTCTTTAACTCTGGGCATTTTGATGATAATTATATCTAAATTCCCTAAAATAAACATTTTCAATGAACATATTGGTAATCCAAAAGGATGTTTACAAAAAGAGCTTGTGTGAAATTTGGGAATAAACCCATTTCTTTTCTCTCAGTGCACAGAAAAATACATCCTTTAGAGTAAGCTGTTAATATATTGTTTCTATATCTAGATTATTAGATTCTGGTAGTAATATTAGTCTCAAGGATTACGAAACACTATGATTATTGCTTTTTGTAACATGGTTCCACCCACAACACTTTTTCTTTTCTTTCTTTTTTTTTTTTTTTTTTAAAGCTAAATGCAATTTGCTTTCCCAAATCCTTTTCTAACTCGTGTAAAAAATAAAGTTGAAAATCTTTAGGGAGACTTTGCCCTTTTCTCTTAATAGTGCCTTGCCAAGCAGTCATTCTTTTACAAATGTAAAGAGGAACTGTTTTGGAATTAGTTTTAAATTTAATTTGGCTCGTTTTGGAGAGAGTACCTTGGGAAATTGGCTATACGCCTTTGTTGCTGTTCTGCAAAAAGTGCGGATTCCACTGGGTGGCTGGGGCCTTGGTGCAGGGAATCGCTTGCCAAAGGGAAAGTGGGCTCTAATTGTTAGACAAAGAGAATGGAAATCTGGGCTCAGACCCTCCTGGTGGCATTTCTGTGGATTAAATGAACGAACTTGGACACTGATGGGTCAAAGTAGCCTCATTGCAACACCAAGATGCATCTATTAGCTGAGCCACCCTCAACTGGATTTCACTGCCTTCCTATAAAAATAGAAAAAAGAGACGATCAAAACCCAATTCAGTGACCCATTAGGTACATTTTCAATGTGGAGGGCTGGTCCAACCGTAGAACATCCAGTGTAGAACTGCTGTGAAATCTAACTTGCGGCTGGTTCACCAGGATCTGTGTGTTCTACGCACACACGCGCGCGCGCGCACACACGCACACACATGCATAAAGCAGAACTAACATCTAAAAAGTGGCCAATATCTGTAATAGGGAAGAAGAGTTGGCCCTGAAGGACACTTTCTGGATAGTGTTTCTTTTTATGTTCTATCTCAGCTTGAGATTTTCTGTTTATTTACAGAAAGCCCTCTAATTTGATTCAAGATATTTATGAATAAGTGGTGGTTAAGTCAGAGGTCATCTGCATCTAAACCTGGGGATCAGGCCACCGACAAACAAGAATTCTATAAGCCCCTTGGGAAGGAGATCTCCTTAATAGGAAACCTTAAAGATCAGTAATTTCCCTCTGTGCAGCCATTCCTGAGGATTTATTGAGTAGCCCTTGGGTATCACTGATTCAGATTCTGGGGGTATAGAGGCAGGGAGGCCACCAAGTAGACAAGAATCCATTTATGACAATGCAGCACACAGCAGAGCTAAGGAGGAGGTGGGATGGGAGCAGAGAAGAGGTTGGGGACCTCTGCTTGGTGGTGTTTGGAAGAAGCTTCCCAGGAAGGAAGGCTCTGAGCTAAGTAAGACTTGGGGAGAGGAGGTATTCAGCAGGTAAAGAAGTAAGGGAAGGTGTTCTGAGCAGAGGAACCAGTTTGAGCAGAGAGATGCACCCAAACAAGAAAGTACATGGTGTGGTTAACAGATGAACCATGGGTCAAAACAGAACTGGGCGCCTTGAAATAGCTAGAAGGGTCAATTGGGGCTAAGGTCAGAAGGGCTTGAATGCCACGTTTAACCAATTTCAAGTCTAACCTGTGGGTGACATGGAGCTATTAGTATTTAAGCAAGGATAAAATATCACCCAATTTGCATTTCAGAAAGATACTGACAGCAGTGTGGAGGATGGATTGGAGGAGGCAGTGATTGGAGGGAGGGAGATCATTTGGGAGGTGATTTTTGTAGTCTGAAGAAGAAAGCATCAGAGTCTAAACCAGAGCAGATGCCTTTGATTGCCAAGACTTCTGTAAGGGACCTGGGGTACAGGATCTGTTGTCTTTGTAGACTGCAGAGCCCTACAGGCTTGCAAAACCATTGCTTGTGTGCTTAGTGAATGAAGGGAGCCAATCCAGGAAACATCCTCAGGAAATGCAAGCATTTTTTAGCAGTAACATCAAACCTGAATCTTATCTCTTTTCTGTCACTGACAGATAACTTATTTTCCTCCCTATGGGGCATCAAAAACAAACGAAAAGCTCACATTTGGGAATCACGTGAAGAATTAACTATGGATTCATCTTGACTCTCAAGTGCTTAGAACTGTGGCCATCACAAGGGTCTCCCTTACCATGAGGTACACGGGGGCGTAACGCTGCCTCTATGGGGTAGAGAGAATAACAACTAATGATGATAACTGGGCTGGATGATGGAGGGCAAGCCCCCAAAGGAAGAGTTATGGTTTAGAAGGTAGTGGAGTAATATGGTTTTGCTTCTGAAGTGGATGATTGCAGATTGTTTTACAACTGAATGATTTTTATCTCTCTGCTCCTGGTGATGGAAAATGCTCCCAGTGATAAGACTTGCCCTCCCCTTAAATTTTACTTTGTGGTCTGCCTTTTCTAGGCAGATTCTTATTCATCAAAAATGGCTTCTGGCACCATTGGAATGGTTGTGCTCAGTACTCTGTGCAGCGTGCATTTCCATCTCCAGCCAATTTGGGCATCTCTTTAGGGGGGTCATAGTCTCACAGACTGTGTTGGCAGGACTCGGGACACACAGACCTTCCCCTGGATGACTTCACTGCGTCCTGTTATTACCAGCTGCTTGCAGTATGCTGTTGCCTCTCCAGTGAGAACTCACTGAAGACAATCCTGTCTTAGAGTTCTCAGCCTATAATAGAGCTTCAGCACATATTTGGTGACAGAGCTCTTGTGTGGGTTCCCTGAAAACCCACAAGATGGCCCAGGTTCTACCGTCACACATGCCCCAGTCTATCCCACCACTTCCTTACCACACCACCATCTGCATCCCGGAATGGAAAGCAGGATTGCTTCTGCAAAGAACTTTTTCCACGGTTTTTGTGGGTGGCCATTCCATACGGCACACCTAACATGACTGAAACACCAGGAGGACTGTGGGATCCTTGCAAACAAGCAGCCTCCAGGGGCTTCTTATATTTATTAGCAAGAGGGGGAAATGCAGGCTGCTGGTCCAGGAAAATAATCATGGAAAACAGGAGTGTAAGCTAAGTAAGAAATTAGCTACCCAGAGGTTCCCCCCAGATACCAGCAGAGTCCATGTGTATGGGGGAGGGGAGCATTGAAGAAAGAGAGCGTGGTGGGCAGGAAACTGATGTAAAGAAGATGCAACCCAGATTACGTGTCTAGGTCCTGGCCAGTGTGACTGTTCAGTCCTAAAACAAATCCGCCCATCCCTCAGTGCTCTGGGGCAGCGGTCTCCAAAATGGATGTATGTGCCCCTTAAGACAGCCTGTTGCCATGGGAGAAGAAAAATTAGAAGTATTTGCATGTTTAATCCTTTCTTTTAACATGTTCTACTTTTTTGTATATTCTATACTTACTATAGTATTAGCATAGTAGTACATGCCTATATCTTAAAAATAAGTATTTGTGTATCAGAAGCGCCTGCTTTTCCTGATTAAGACGCACAATAAAAGCAGTGAGAGACATCTGCCATGGTACAAAGAAGCCACATGTTAGAAGTCTTGTTTCCAAGGGCCTACATTCTGGTTAGGGAGCTGAACAAACAGATCCACCAAAACATGCACTCGGTAGTTGTTTTTCCGCAGGTAAACACACCCACAATTAGCACGGCAGTGGTTCTCGAAGATTAGGACAGATGTGGGGAAAAGAACTAGAATAGAGAGGAGAAGTAAAAGCATCCCTCTAGGGAGGTAATAGGATGGGTCTCTCTGAGGGTTTGAGGTTGTCATTTGTGTGCAAATGGGGTTCTTCAAATACCAAAGGAAAAGCGTCCTTAATGTCTTTGTGGAAGGAAATGACAAGGAAACACAGACATCTCCATACAGGCTGTCAGGAGCCAAGTCATTACAGTTTCCCAGGAGGCGGGGAGTGTTCTTATAAAGCAGAAAAGAAAGGCACGGAAAACTCTGATAATTCCATTTCTTTACAAAGGCAGCTTAGCTTCCCACGTGAACCATTCTGGAGCTTTTTCTTCAAGTTAGTCCAAACTACACATGGAGACATCTCAGAAGTTTGAGGAGTAAAGAGATTCAAATCGGCACAGTAGGTAGCCAGGTGCTCATGGTAATGTTCTTTTTACAGAGAACTGTGCCAACCTCTACATACGCCGCCTCATTTACTCCTTATATGTGAAAAACATAAATTGGTATCTCCCCCATTTTTCAGAGAACACGGAGTCACAGAGAGTTTCAGTGACCGACGCAAGGTCTCTCCGCTAGTAGTGTTAAAGTGAGAGTCCATCCGACCCTGCCTGAGATGCCACGTCATGCAGCTCTCAAAAGCTTTCCAAGATGGCACCCACCTTCTGATCACCCAGTGTGGTTTCTGGTAGCCAGAGTGTATTACTTCTCTTGCCTCGAGGCACAGTGGCGATTCCTACTCTTTAGCACAATATTTTTACATGTACACATCAATATATTCTAGTAAATACCACCAGACTAGCAGCCAGCAGTCATCCCAAATGTTTTATAATTCTACCATATGTGTTTGATTGTGTCATTACGTCGCCTGTCCTAATTAAGATGAAAGGAATCTGAATCGAAGTAACTGGTTATGTGAATGCCAGAGCCACCAAAATAGAACCACCATGAACCTCAGTCTCCCCAGGCCCAAGGCTATTTGTATAAACTTCCCGAGTGATTACATGTCTGCTGTCCACCCCTACGTTTACAAGGATTGGTGTTGCAACGGTTGAGAAATTAATATTCCTGTCAAATATATTCCCGGACTGATAACGTTTATCCAGAGAACTTGGGGCAGTGGAATGTTTTATGTTTTATTACATTGTGTATTTGCCACGAAGCTTTAGATCCTTCTACAGTGTTCTTTTGGCCCTATAATTGGTGGCAGGGCCTGAAGTCATGGAAGGCACAGAGGAGTAAGTAGAGATATTGAACATTTTATCTGGTTGACTGCTCCTGCCGTGTTGTGACTGAGATCTCCGGTAACAGAGGCTACCTCTAAGCAAACCCTGGTGAGACATGTTTGCCTTGCTCCGGTGGGAAAGATGCATGTTAACAATAGGAGAATGAAAGTGTCTTCCCTGTTCGATATTTCTATTTTGAATTTTGGTTTTAGAGCTTTCTGGGGGTTTTAGTCCAACAAAATTAAACAAAAGAGAGTTTCTAACTGCTTTTTAGAACTTGCATAGCCTACGTGTGGAAATAGATCCATCCGAGCTCGCTCCACCTGCCTGGGACCAGCAAGATGAGTGCCAGCTACGCAGGAAAAGTCATGTAGAGCCAATAAACGTATTAAGATGATTAGAGCTCCCTTCAGAGAAGAGAAACAAACCAGCCCTGGCCAAACAGGGATGCTCTTCGGCCTTTCAAGATCATCTAAATGAGGTTTACTATCCTTTCAGAGCACCAAGCTTGGGCAGGACTGAGTAGGTGCATGGTAGTAGGGAACACAAGATGTAGAAAGAAGGAGGCGTCCGTCTCTATGGTCCTTTTCTTGCCTGCCCAATCTCCCAGGCTCACGCCCTTGGCAGTATACATGTGTAAGCCTGGAAAGAGAGAGCTTCCTACAGTGAAACACTTTGTGCTGGGAGTGTTTATTTGAAGTCCACAAACTATTGTTTCCTTAGGAGAAAAAAGGAAAGAATAGAAATTGTAACGCCAGCTTCCTTGTGAAAAGAGTTGGTTGAAACCCACAGCTTTCCCAAATCAAAACTCGTGGTTTTGAGACCGCAAGTTACAATGTGGCTGAAAATTTATTGATTCGGTACGCAAAGGGAAGAACGAGGCATTGTCCTGAGAAATGAAAACTCGGCTGTGTATAGCGAGCGTTTGTATCTGGAAGGAACGATTGCAACACTCTTATGATTAAAGAGTGTTGAGTCCATTACTTCAATATTTTGAACAGAGAAGCTGAAGAAAACTAATTTAGGGAAGTTCTACTTTACATCTGAATGTCATATGAAGCAGAATGGCAGAATACTAACAGTAGCTTGCATGTAAAATGGCTCACCAATCACTGTCTTTGGCTATTTGAGACTATTTCGATGTTTGCAATGAGCAGCTTTCAATAACACCGGATGATTGACATATAATTATTATGTTCATTTATATCCTGGGCCATTTCCAAGTTTCACTGAACACTGGAGCAGGAACTCCTACTGCATTCTTTCTTGGACTTGAAGAGGACAGAATAAAACTGGGAAACAAAAACATGCAAAAACTGGAAAATAATTGGTAGTTAACAGGGACGCGTGCAGAGACTACATTCGGGGTGCTGCACTGAGGGGTGGCACGGGGGGTGAACAGCTTCACATGAGGCAAACATGTCAACTTCCTCTATGTGATTTGGTCTCAAATGTTTGTCGTTGTTTTTTTCCCTCTCCAGCCTCCCAGGGCTTATCTTCACTGCGTTCAGTACAGTTCAGAAGTTGGCAAATGGCCGTGGAGGCAGTTCCCTCCCTGGCACAAATCAGCCAAAGAAGTTTCTCTTCACCTCTCCTCTGCCCAGCGTCAACACTGTGTGATATCCCCAACGGCCAAAACACCTCCACTGCTTTTTGTTCCTATCTTAGCCCAACTGCCCCCGCCACTTCTGGTCCCTACCTTTGAAAATAGATTTCACCCTTGTGGGCTCATTTTTAGAACATGGTAGAATCAACATTTGTCTCACTCGAGCTCCCTCACTACTGCTGAGCTCTACTCTACAGGAATCTAGCAGAGAGCACGCGGCTAATAAAAATGGAGTGTTGATTTAGCATAAGCCAAATCTTGCCTCCAGAAAACAGCAACTGTGTATTTGCATAGCGCTGTCTCATTTGAACCCAGTACATTCATTATTCTCACTTAAAGTGGGCAGGGTAGGTATTGTTCTCATCTCATGGATGTCTAATGAATGCTCCGGGGGTTAACCGACTTTGCAGAGAAGAAATGGAGGGATGGAGTCTGGCCTCAAGCCCAACTCATTGATGCCTGGACTTGTATTCTTGCCCTGTGCCATGCTCTCAGCTGGTGAAGAAGAGGTATTAACGATAAGAAAAATCCTTCTCTCTTTAGCATCTTCTACTTGGTGCTGCTGTGGTGACCGCTTTCAGCTTGGCAACTTAAGACAGGTTCCAGTTTATGCAGAGGAACAGACTCATCACCTATCCCTTAACTCAGTCAAGCTCTGTGCTTTCGAACACCTTGTGTTCAACCCTCCCTGGAACGGGGGAAAGGAGGGAGAAATAAGACCTCACCGCTTATTCTGTCGCACACTGGCGGTCATTATTTAATTCGGAGCATTTATTGAGAACACAAGGATGGGAAGCTTGATCCTCGCGTCGAAAGCACTGTCCTGTCGTGGGCAGACACAGACAGTACTTTGCAATAACTGCTGCAGAACAGCAAAGCGAGAGGGAACTAGATGCTGACGTGTGCTTGCTGGGGCAGTAAGGAAGGGAGTCGAGTCTGGATTAGTGAGAGGAGGGTCCACAGAAGAGGCAGGACCTGGCGGGAAGGTGGGATTTAAGCAGCCACGTGGGGGAGGAGGGTCTCCCCGAATAAAGGGTAAGGCTGCAAAAGTAGAGAAGTGGAGACGAAAAGGGTGCGGGGTTGCTCCGAGGAATGGGATGCGTCTAAGGAACAAACAAACACACCAGAGAGACCATAAAGTGATGTCATGTTAAAAGTAAGCTCAAGTCATTTTGACAGATGAACTACTCCGAGGTAAGTAAAGGGCCTCTTGAGAGAACCACCACTAACAGTTGCCACGCCCAGCCTCGACTAGTTACGTAGGGAGGGAAAAGAGAGCAAAACATGCCTTACAGAATGTCATATGCAGCCTAGGTATCTCCAATATCATTCTAACTTACGAGTAAAGCAACAGCATAGTTTAAAGTAGGCTTAACGGAAAAATAAGCAGTAAAAAGCCTAGGTATCTCCAAGACATGCACAGTCCAATATGGTAGCCACTCACCACAGAGCGTTCGTGATCACTCGAAATGTGGCTACTCCAAAATGACAAAATACATATCAAATTTCAAAGACTTAGTAGAGAAAAAGGATAGGTCACGTCTCCTTGAATATTTTTATACTGTTTACACGTTGAAATACTATTTTTGATACATTGGGTGAAACAAAATATTTTATTAAACTTTTAAAAATAAATAAATGAGAATAAGTTCAGCCCTGTCCATCCAGAGGAGTATCATCTCCTGCAAAGCAATCCCCTTGGGAGTCTTAACGCTAATTCTCATAACCCTGCCTCGTACAAGCTGGTCTTGGAACTCCTCTTTAGGGGGGGACCTTTCCACGTCCTTCCAACCCTGATATACATTTCTGATTATTCCCAAGAGTGCTCTAGGTTTTTTTAATAGCCAGCTAAAATGAATGAGAACTCTGTTTTCCCTATTCCCTACTATCCATTTCCTCTACGTCACATGTGCCAACAATTTATCGAGTGTTTGTTAGGTCCTAACTAAATATGGTTTTATGCACTTTACAAGTGACCTCTCTTTTAATTAAGCTGTCTTAGCAGGCAGAAAACGGCATTATCCCTAATTTATAGAAGGGCCAACAGAGGCTTCAAAGGTTCATTTGACCAAGTCTCTCAGACTCACACAGACTTCACACAGGTGTGTCCCACTCTTCACCAGTGCGCCATATTACCTCTCCACTTGTCCCTCTTTTCTCGTTACGCTTGCTGTTCCCTCTCCCGGAATGACCACTCCTCTTTTTCTTCGCTGCTAAATTTCTGCTCCTCCTTTAGAACGCAGGCTAAAGTGTAACCTTTTAACCAACTCCTCTAGGAAGAATCAGTGTGCGGTCTGTCCTCTCTGCGTAAATAACCTTGGTCTCTGTCTCTGTAAGAGTACCTGCGTTTCACTGTAATTTTTCTGCCTGGATGATCATCTCCTCAGTAGATTGTGACTTCTTTGTTATTCAGCTTTGTATTCATAGTTCCTTGCATGGGCTATCTGGCACCAGTAGAAACTTAATACTTTTTGAATAATTGGATGTAGATCAAGCCTGACCCTAAAGATGATGCTAATGAAGAGATCCATAGAGTTTCTTGACAGCATATTTGAAATAAGCAGGTGGACCACCATAAGCGATTATTCTGAAAGACTTCATTGGGGTGTGCAGGTTCTAATTTGTTTTTTTTTTTTTAATTTTGTTTAACGTTTATTTTTGAAGGAGAGAGAGACAGAGCATGAGTGGGGGAGGAGCAGAGAGAGAAGAAGACACAGAATCCAAAGCAGGCTCCAGGCTCTGAGCTGTCAGCACAGAGCCCGACGTGGGACTCACACTCACAAACCGCGAGATCATGACCTGAGCCGAAGTCGGACGCTCAACCGACTGAGCCACCCAGGCGCCCCTCTAGTTTGCTTTTTTATTTGAGGAAGACAACACCAAATTACTGAGTGGTAAGAGTGGATTAGGTAATCCAGAAAAGCTACCCAACCAAAGAGGGTAAAAAAGCTGGACAAGATAAAAGCACATATGTTTGAGGGCATCAGAAAGGGAATAGGTCAGTGTAGAATTTCTGAACCAGGCTCTGGGAGAAGCCAGAAACCCAGAGCAATAAGCTTGGCCTTGACAGCAGCTCTACCCCCAGGGGCTTCTGCTGGTAAGCAAAGGAAAAAAGTTGTAAGCTGCACAGCACTTTGGACATCCTCCCCAGGCTCGGGGACACATCAGGAGAACTGGATGTGGGAGGGTGCTTGGTAAACTCTCTCCACTTTGGTTTGGGGCCCTGAGTAGCCAAACCCCAGAAGGAAGAGCAAATTGGAAATAGACTGGTCTTTGAAGAGACGCAGCCCAGCTTTGAGTCCCCCCAAGTCCTGAAACTGGATTAATATGATTTGACACTTTCCTAACACCTAGGAAGCATAGGAAAACTCCAGGCCTCGATGGCTTCATTAGTGAGTTCTATCAAATATTGCAGTATTTGAGAAACAACACCCATTGCACATAAGCTTCCAGAAAGCAGAAAAAGGGAACGTTCCTACTTCATGTTATGAGGCCAACACAACCTTGGTATCAATACTGGACCAGACCTCATGAGAAAGGAAAATTACTGGCCAATCTCACTCATGAACATGGATGCCACGGTCCTAAGCAAAATGTTAGCAAATTAAGTCCGGCAGGAAATGGAAAGGATAACATATCACGGCCCAGTTAAATTTGTATCAGGGATGGAAGAGTAAAATCCTATGATCATTCCAACAGGTCCACCAAAGGTATTTATTTATATTATCATCCATACAGGCTTAAGAAAAAAAAAATTAGCAAACTGGGACTAGAAGGGAACTTCCCTAATCTGATAAAGGGCATCTCAAAAATCCTATAGCAAGTATTATATATACTTATTGTTGAAATATTGAAAGCCTTCCCTTAGAGACTGGGAGTAAGAAAAAGATGCCCATTAGTAAGACTATATCCAACCAAACCAGTACAGTAAGGCTAGAAATAAAAGGTATAACACTCAGAAAGGAGAGAATGAATGAAAACCATGAGCGTAGATGTAGAAGAGTATCTTTCTAAAACAGGAGACTATTGTTTGATTCCAAACCTTCCTTTTATACTGGGACACAAATTCTAAGTAGAATTTTTTTTTTTTAAAAAAAACTGTTTTGGGGGAGAGTAAGCAAATACTGTATCAAATTCTCACCGGTTGCATATCTGTCAGACGCTGCTCTATGCCCCGAGGATACCACATTGAATAAGGCAAAAGCTTTTTCATCTGGCTGAAGAGACTGAAGATAAACAAGCAACCAGATAAATATACCATATCTTTTCATATAATGATATGGTGCAGTGGGTTACGGCTAGGGCAGTGGCTGGCAAGAGCGATTACTTTAGATGGTGGGTGGGACTTCCTCTCTGAGGGGGAGAACATGAACAGTGCATGAGAATTCATGGTGAATAATGAAAACGTTTCAATTCTTTTCTCTAAACAATTTGATCCTTATGAGAATGGTGGGTACAGCCTTTAATTAACAGAACACCCGCTGACAAGGTATTTTTATTTATGAAGATCATAAACATTCTCCTTTTCATGATCCATAGGTTTTGGGGCACCTGCACACTACAGGGGCTAAGGCATCTGTTAATAATTATTTTTTTAAGTTTATTTATTTATTTTTGCAAGAGGGAGGTGGGGGCAGAGAGAGAGAGGGAGACAGAGAATCCCAAGCGGGCTTCGTGGTGTCAGCACAGAGCCCAATGTGGGGCTTGAACTCATGAACCGTGAGAGCATGACGTAAGCTGAAATCAAGAGTCAGATGCTTAACTGACTGAGCCACCCAGGTGCCCCAGTTAAATATTATTATTATCTTTGTGGTGTTCTATCTCTTCTCCCCTGTGCCACCACTTTCCACTGCCCCCTACCTACAGCCAAGTCACATGCTGTTTTGAAAAAGGTAAATGCTAGTGGAGGCTACTTTAGGTGCAGTGAGCTCTGGAATAAAATGACTTGATTGGTCAATGTCTGAGGTAGGTCTAGAACCCCATTCCATTAGGATCTTGCCATTTAGGATTTTTTTGTCCCCTAGGTGTAAGGAGGTGCATGGAATTCTTGTTCTCCAATTGAGAATTCCTCCTCCAGCATCGTATAGACAGATGTTGAACCCAGAACTCAGTCATTTCAAAGACAGTTACTCAGGAGAGATGAATAGATGAAGCGCTTCTCTCAAATTAGAGAAGTTCTTTTAGCTTTCTTAAAGCAGCGCAATTTGTTTCCAAAGCTCCTCTCTTTTCTTAGTTCTAACGTTTCTGAAATTACAAAACCGAAAAAGCCTAAAACATAAAAGCAAAACTTCTATCAACAGGCCAGGGGAACAAATGAAGGTACCATTGATTGAGTGCCCCCAAACCATGATAGAATCTTATCAAGTTAATCTTTGCTCTAGATGCAATTATCCTTATTCTGTAGATGAGGAAACAGGTTCAGAGAGGTTAAGGTTAAATAACTTGTCCAAGGCCACCCCAGTAGAGAATTACAAGACTGAGATTCTAATCTGGGTATCCAAATTCCAGCTGAATTCCAGCAACTATTTGCCACTGTACCACACTGCTTTCTTGACCTTCAGAGATCACTGTCTCAGAATGCCTATGCCCATTTCCCATTGTATTTCTTAAGAAAAGGTGAAAATATGCTCTTTTTAAAAGCAGAGAATCTCCCCCTCTTCCCCATGAGTATCAGAAGCTAAACCACACATCTAAATTGGAGGTCTAATGGCATTCTCCGGCTTTAGTCATTTACAGATGACTCTTGTTCTGGAAAAGCTTGTAACAGGGAAGTGGGGAGAAAGCATTTTCAGTCACTGTAGAGAGAGTCAACAAAGAAAAATGGAGTTTCTTATCTGCTAAGGGGAAGAGTTCAAACATCCTCTCTTTTTCAGTCCCAACTAATCAAATAAACCTTTAGTATAAAAACCTTTCATTTTATAGACAGGTTGATCTGAGAGAGTCATGAGCATACTGCCTTTAAAAATCTGTAGGTTTTTTTTTTTAAGTCAGGAAATGCTTAGACTCCCCCAAATTAGCCTCTCCTATACATGACTGGCAGCCCAGAATTTCCAACTTCCCATTCCTGTGCACCTATAAATTCTGCCAATGGAATAGCCATCAGTCCTGGGCTGCTCAGGGGCACACTGCCAGCAACAGACTCTACCAGAAACTTCTGATCTTAACTGGAGCTGCTTTCTTGGGTTTGGAGAAAGCCCTTTCATTTCTAGACAGAAAACATACAAGCAACTAACCAGTTTCCCATTGTGTCATTCTTGTTACTGTCTTTGCCTGTCTGTACTCCATTTGGCAAGGGGCCAAATTTGTCCCAAAGGAAATATGTCTGTGGAGGGCAGGGGTCAACAACCCTTTTACTATAAATATTTTCAGCTTTTCATGCAGGCCATATGGTCTGTGTTGCAACTATTCAACTCTGCCCCTGTAGCACTAAAGCAGCCATAAACAACATGCAAATTATGGGTGTGGCTATGTTTCAATAACACTTTTTCACAAAACAGATGGTGGGCTGGACTGGGACCCCCCAACTGTAGTTTGCAAAACCCTCGTATAGAATAATTGTTTCCCTAAGCCCATAAATGGGTGGTTCTCAACGTGTGGCCCTCAGATCAGCAGAATGAGCAGTACCTGGAAAACTGATAGAAATGCAAATCATCAAACTTTGGCAAGTATCAGCATCACCTGGCAGGGTTGCTAAAGCAGAGAATGCTGGGCTCCAATCCCAGTATTTCTGATTCAGTAGGTCTGGGCTGGGGCCTGAGAATTTGCCTTCCTCACAAGTTCCCAGAGGACAGGATGCTGTAGGTCTGGGACCACACTTTGAGAACCACTGCAATCAATAGATGTTTTCCTACACTTAGGATCTGGGGATCTTAGGTGGTCATAAGAATGCAGTGGTACCAGGAGCTAGAGGGGCAGGAGCAGCTGGGAGATTCAGACCTGCCTGTGCTAATCAACTTCCCGCTGGGGTGAGAGTAGGATAGCCAAGGAAGCAAAAGGAGCCAAGGTCATGGCAAGGTGAGAAGCTTCTGGAGCTGGTACTGCCAGGAAGCTCTGCAGAGGGAAAAGCTTTGAGACGGATGAACCGTCCCCTTTCCGTGCAGCTGTAGCCACCTAGCTGACTGCATGTGCTTGTGTCCAGGCATAGGAGAGAAGAGGGGAACTTTCTAAGGCATGTAAGGAATGCACAGGGAGAATTTACAAAGACCTAGCTTGCCATAAGAGGTCTGCAGCCCCTTCGTTTTGCCCTGGTATCAGATCACATGCTTTCAGACTGGACTCGCAAGGCACACACTTGTGGAACAGCCGGGTATCATGAAACATCCGGACAGGAGTAAGGGGAGGGAACAGCCCATCAGGCTAGCTCTAGTCTCTCTTACGAGCCAGGGAGAACTGAGATTCCTTAATCTTTAAATGCCCCTGATGTGAAAGGACAGACTCATCCAAGCCAGAGGCTGGTGTGTCAGAGCTTGGATACTAAGCCCTCGACTCTCATGAGCTTGTCAAGGGATTTGCAGGCCAGCTGGCAAGCAAATGCCAGAGATAGTGAGGCCTGGTCCACAGGATGTGAGGTATGCGGCATGCCCTTGGGGTTCTGCCAGGAAGAATGTAAATGGACAGAACTGTTTCCATGGCCATTTGGTCAAACGTGTATTACGTAATTCACCCCTGCCCCGCCGGGATGCTGGCTGGGTTGAGGCCCACACTAGCACCGCCCAAAGAGCAGACTGAAGAGAATCAGCTCAAAGTCACAAGGTATTGGGATAGACAGGGTTGGAAAATTATTAGGATGTCCAGAGCTTAATGTTGGAACCAGATCCAGGACCTCTGAACCTAATTTGACTCCGGGTTCCTGTTAAAGATCTGGCTCAGATCTTGTCTCACAACGAAAACTCTAGATAGACGGTTGCACCTCCTATGCTTTTTGCTGGCTTACAGAGTTCTAGCACTGGTTACCATGCCTGTATGTCAATCGGCAGTTACCAGGAGATGGGTGATGCCACCTTGGGCTTCAAGCCCAAATTGACTAGGTGTTTCCCACACGTGGACAATAGAGAGCAACACTTTGACCACAGGTGTTTCTTTTTTCTACAAAAATAAAACTCAGCATAAACAGCAAATGTTTCCAAAATTCACAAATGGAACCTGAATTTAGAGTAAATCGAAAAAACAAAACATATCTGAGGTTAATCTTCTTCACCATTTAATTTAGCCCTGAATGTATTCATTCTTCACTAGGGAAAGACTTTTTTTTTATTCACCTAGAATGCTTTAAATAATGATAATAATAATAATAATAATAATAATAATAATAAAGGTCCATATCTTACACCTATCTCCAAGATCTCACCTACTCGTTCACTCACTATTTCAGGGTTCAAAGGTGCTCGTGTCTAAACACTGATTCACCTGCATGGCTTCCCTGTTTTTTAAATAGATCTATATTGTTACTAGTGAATATCTAGATTTTTCTTCCTAAATTGGTGAATCCAGACCTATCTAATAATTTCTTTTTTAATTTTAAAAATATGAAAAATGACAAATACTTAAAAACCACTGTAATTCAACAATAGGGAAAAGGTTAAGGGCCTCACACTACAGCTTTACGATGGAATATACGTGGCCATCAAACGTGTTTTAGAATACGATATAGGGACACCACACACCAGGTTAAAAGACAGGAGTCTGCACTTTCAGCAGAGAACACGGAGCCATCCTGAACCTCCTGTGTCATTTTCCCTTGCTCTTGGTCTCCATTCCATCCCTGTCCTCTTTGGTTTCTAACCTTTAGGCTTGCCTCTCATTCTTGCTCTGTGCTCACTCCCTGGGATTCTGTCATACCATTCAGCTCCCCTAGATTCATCCCCCAGAGTTTCCTGCCCTGGGCTGCTTTAGTACCCACCCTGCTCCATGGGTTTCAGACCCCTGGGACCTCAACCCTGCATCACCCACACACCCAGCACCCTGACCACATGTGCCCTGCCCCAGTCAACCTCTTAGAACACATAGAGCCCGTTCACTTTTAGGAAGAAGAATTTGCAGTTTCGTGGAGATTGTAGAGCAGCATGTTGGCTCTCTCTAAAAAAAAAAGAATCAGGCTCAGATTTGCCAAGGTCAGCAAAGGATGGAGACTTGATATGGAAGAGAAGCTGGGCTTTGTGGCCGTGAATCTTGTGCTCCAAGATTCATTGTTCCTTTGGGATGTCTAAGAATGGTGGTGGCCACCACTCATTGGTAAGAAGTCTTAGAGGATCTGGGCTCAATTTAGTAAAGGAGATTTCCTCAGAGAGGTGAGGTAACTTCAACCAATGCTCTGTACCTAATGAGTAAATTGGGTTCAGTCTGACTTTGATATTGACAGTGACAGTTGAATCATTTGCATCTGTTACTTGGAAGCATGGAAGCAGCAGAAAGGGTCCTATCATCTTTTTAGGTTCCTTCTTAGAGGCCTAGTGAGGTGATCAAATCTTTAATGATTTTATGACCAGAAAAAAATACTTCAAAAAAAAATCAAATTCAATCTGCAGAATAAAATAAATACACAAAATAGAAAGTACTCACTTTAATTTATACATATACTTAATTAGCTAGACATCATAGGGAAATTGTTGCTTATGAGCATGAATACACTTCCAAAAGATTCTAACATTCTGAAAAATTTCAATAATTTACTTTGCTATCTTTATTTTTTTAATTATTACTTAAGCTTCATTTGCTGGTTTTACCTGTAATAATATTCTATCAGTTTCCTTCACTATAATTTATTTTTGCCTTCATTACCCCTGCTAGGTAACGATATCACACCTGATTTTTTTTTTTTTATCTAACTTTGAATCAATTTTCAAAACATGCTCTTTTGAAAAATGTATTAAAATAATCAATTTTTATTTTAGGCAATATCTACACCTTCAACTTTCTTTTTCCTCCATTCAGTCTTTCTTTTTCCTCCATTCAGCCAAATCCTCCTTTTGTCTACAGGGGAAGGCAAACTTCTCTCACAAGTTCTTTCTAGAGTAATAAAGATCTTGAAGGCATTGAAGTCCATTTGGTCTGCGTGAGTGATACGGCCTGCTGGTCAGACAAGATTCCTAGGGCAGCTTCTGTCTCATTCCTGGAGCTGAGCTTCCTCTGGTCACGTGTTTCTCAAACACTGGCATTTCCCTCTAAGCACGACTTGGAAAGCCATGAAGGCATGCTGACTGGCACCTTGGCATTGGCAGGAAGAACCAAAGTCTTATAGACATTAAAGATGTGAAGGCAAGATCTACTTCCACAAATCTTGCCGAGATTAAATTCATGAGGAGGCTGGGATGGCAAAAAGCCCAGTTCAAACAATTTTAGGCTTTCTTGTTTACTTTTCCTTCCCCCAGGGTCAGCGATTGCAAAAGTGCGGAAGTAGGGCAAATAACCTTTGTGGCATCTTACACTTGTTCCTGTACCTTTAAAAGCCTTCTAGATCCCCTTACTCCTCAGGGGCCATGCTCTACTGCTAGCAGAAGAAAATCTATGTGATATATCCATTCATTTGTAAGGTTATCCCATTCCAAAAGAGATTTCAGTACAATGGACGTTTTCTGAGGACTGAATTTATTCTAAAGGAAGAAAGAGTATTGTGGTTCCTGTGCAGCAGGAGGGTATATGTGACACAAGAAGCCTGTCTCAGCATTTCTCAGACTATATTCCTTGGCACCAAGTGACATGCCTCCCACACGGGCGATCCCTGCCTCAAGAAATGTCTTCACTTCCCTTCCTTCCTTTCCATTCATTGCATTTAGCATGCTGTTCTCTTGTGTCTTCCTAAGTCTGTCTCCCTGGAAGTGGATTATTCCTATTGCACTCCATTTCTCTTTTGTGCATAGCTCCAGGAGCAGATTGTCTCTATACCGACCTCTGGTCTGGGACCCAGAACCTTCTGAGCATTAAAGGAATGTGATAAAGCTGGAGGCAATCTTGCCTTTCCCATACCCCTCTCTTTTCTATTGGGCTGCAGAAAAGACAGACGCTCAGGCAAGCAGTTGACTTCAGAAGTATTTTCTTAAAGTTAAATATAATCTTAGTCACTTTAGAATACGTTATACAAGCCAGAGGTAAAGCAAGTGCTATGTCAGCTGCAACCGCTCAGGGTTTCTGCCATTTTCCCACAGGTGCCCATTCGGTCCTTCGATACCTAGTTTTTCATGACCATTTTCAGCAAAAGGTCAGTGTGTTTATTTCACTGCAGAGCAAAAAGTGTCTACCCTTGTAATTCTTTAAGCAGACTCTTCAAATTAGGTACAGACCAGTCTCCAGCATTTGCTATTTTCTGAAACAAATCTACTCTGGAGTTCGTCTGTCTTGAAAAGGAACCACCCGAGTACTAAACACCCTTCAAAAGACATCTTGTCTAGCTGTCAGAAAGGGAAAATTCAAAGCTGCCCTGATGGTGACAGACTGTGGCATCCCTGCCAGCGTCTGGAAACCTGGATGCTGTCAAGTGGCAGAGCTGGGAGGTTTAAAACCAGCTCAGAAGCGAAAAAACTCCGTTGGAAACCACCCATCTCTGCCATTGCCTATCAAGCTGGCAAAAGAATCAAACTGAGAATATTTTTTTCTTTTTGGCTGGCATATTGAAATCTGTAAACCTCTTTCTGTAGAACAGAAGCTGTTGAGGGTTTATTTTTTCCTGACTTGAGTTAGAGCACATGGAAAGAGCCTGAAATCTAATTTTGCCAACTATCAGAGTGGGGTGGGGTTGGGTGGTGAGAGTTTATCTTTGTAGTGACGTTTCTGGCCACACTGGTAACTGGCCTTCTATCGCTGGGTCCACCGCTTTAGTGAGATGAGACGTTCTGTAAATGTCTCCACGGAGCCTATTAGGGAAGCATCTCCCAGACTGTGTGTCTCCTAGGAGGGTACCCACATAAGAATGCCTGCATGTGAGAAATGTGACCCCCAACTTTGGGACAGAGCGAATGCTCTTGTTCTCTCGGTCACTGGAGGCACCACCCTCTTAACCACACTGTCCTGGCCCACCTCCTCATTTCCGCGGTATGTAAAATACCTTACATTGCTTACATTCCATACATGCCTTACATTCCCCTCAGTGGTGGCCCCTGGGGCTGTCTCTGAAACTCCATGCACTTTGGTAGATCTCATGCTGTTCCCTCAGTCTGAAATGCTCTTCCCTCTTTTGCTGAAATCTCCATTCTTTAACCAATATTCTTGGCTGTCCTCAAAAATTGTTTTCTTTTTCTACCCTGTTATAAGTTAACTTGGAGGCCACTGTTTCCCTCAGCAGACTGTGCCCCTTGAGTGGGGACCTTGAGAGCAGTCTATTTTGTGTGTTTCTATACCTAGCATTCTGCATTATTCCTATAATATTTGAGGTTGAATACATGTTTCAGGAAGGAAGGAAGGAAGGAGGGGAGAGGGGAGGCTGTTTCACCGTTCTCCCTCGATTCCAATCTCTCTAAGGCTATATGTTATTTACCTTTGAGTTTACACCTCATCCCCTACCTCACTCAATTTAGCAATGGTTTCATATAAGTTCTCTAGGATTTGGTTTGACCTGGAGACTGAGATCTAATCCTGGTTTTCTATGAACTAGTTGTATTGTTTTGAAGGCCTGGGCCCTAGTTTTCTTAAATCTAACTCAAAAGGATTCAAAATATCATTCAGGGCTTCCCAAATGAATGCTAAGTACCAAAAGGAATGCATATCACCTCCAAAAATAAATATTGGCCACGTATAGAATATATGATTCACAAACCAAATCAAGGCACCCTGAAGGAGAATGGTGGTATTTCTCTATAATCCAAACCAGCCAAGAAGCCAAAGCTGCTACACTGTGGTTGCCTTGGTTTTCTGTTCTCCTTGCTGGCACAGAGGATAAGAGGAAGATTCTGGAGAAGTACTAAATGCGTTTAGAAGCCTCAGCTGATGGGAAGGTGTCAGGAAGCAGAAAGTCATCTTGCTGCAACGTGACTGTTCAGCGGCTGACGTACTTGCAGTGGCAACCCCCGTACCTAGAATCACGAGGCATAAAAAAGGAAGCTGCTGGAAATGTGACTTGGAGCAACCATATTCTTTCAGGCACTCAAGCTAAAACCTTGGCTTCTGCTCTGGTCTGAGTGTTCTGTCCCCCCCAGTTTCATGTCTTGAATTACTACCGTCCATTATGATGGTATGAGTAGGTGGGGTCTTTGGTTATGAGGTGCTTATGGCTTAATGAGGTCAATGCCCTTATGAAACGAACCTCAGAGAGCTCCCTCACCCCCTTCCACCAAGTGGAGACACAGCGTGAAGTCTGCGTCTCAGAGGAGAGCCCTCACCCAACCATGCTGGCACCACAATCGTGGACTTCCAGCCTCCTGTGAAGAAATGAATTTCCACTGTTTATACGCCATCCCTTCTGCGGTCTTTGGTTGTGGCAGCCCAAAGGCGCTAAGATGGCATCCGTCCTGGCTTTTCCCTTCAGCTCACTCTTCCACACCCAACCCATCTGAAGTAATTCCTTTCTGTTTTACCTTCAAAACACACCGGGGGCCGGATCATTTCTCCTGACCTCCACTGCCACCATCCCTTGCAAAGATCATTACAACAGCCTCACCACAGTCTCCCTTCCTCAGCGGTCAGAGGAATGTTGCTAAAACACAAGTCAGATCCCAAAGCTGCTCTGCTCAGAACCCTCCAGGGGATTCCCACCTCCTGCCATACAAAGGCCTACAGGAGAGTCGTGCCCCCAGCCCCTGCTGCTTGCCTGGCTGCCTCTGTTATTCTCCATGGCTTCTCTCTAGACACCACCCAGCCTCCTTGCTTTTCCTCCGTATTCTGGGCACGCTCCTACTCCGGGCACTGGCACAGGCTGCCCCTCTACCTGGTGCTCTTCCCTAGGATCGTGGGATGAACCCCCAACTTCCTTCAGCTCGAGTCACCTTCCCAAGGGTGCCTTCCCTAACTACTCAGTTAAAAAATAGTTTCCACACCAACACCCCATCCACCGTCCTCCATTTTTATGCCCTTACCACCACCTAATATAGTACACATTTTCCTCATCATTTATTTTCTATTCTCTCCCAAATAAAATGTGAGCCTCATGAGGGCAGGATTTTTTTTTTTTTTTGGATTTCTATTTTTTTGCTGTATCCCCAGTTCCTGGAACAGGGTTGGCAAGTGTAATAGGGGCCTAGGAAATACTTGAGTGAGTGAGTGGCACAGGGTAGCTCGCAGAACTCACAGGGGGATGCTAGAACCCAGTATGGAAGTGATCAGCAACCTGGCTTTTCCCAGTGTCACCTGACTCGACAGCACTGCCATGGGACACTCGCAGTGTCCCAGACTTCTTCCCAGAGGGGTTAAAACAAATGAATCAGCAAGGTCCCCTCAAACCCCCTGATTGTGGGTGGTTGGCTAGAAATCCCATAAGAAGCATGATCTGGGGGTTTTCAGCAGAAACTGTGAGAGACAGCCTTTGACTCTGGAGTGGCTTCCGCAGTGGCTCAACGTGTTGGGAGATATTCTATTTTCTCTCCTGAGCTCCCCTCTTTCTGTTCATGGTCCTCTACTCCTGGCTGTGGTTGAGGCTGGCTTGGCTCTTGGCTCTCCTGGTTCCTGGGCTTAGAGCCACCTCGAGGCACAGGAGAGTCTGACCAGCAAACATGTTCTGAGAATCAACCATCAGCTAGGCACTGTGCTGGGTTCCAGGGACCCCAAAATGAACCAGTCAAGGACTGGGCTCTCTAGGAACCTAAGACTCCCCTTGGGCAGAAGAGGTGGATGCACACAGAAGGGAAACGGCCAAGCAGGACCCCATCTATGTGTTGAATGAGTGATGCAAGGCTGGAGTTCAGATGAGGGGCGAGGGAAGCCTGGGCCAGGGGTGTCCAAAGGTTAGTGGAGGAAACAGGGTTTAAGCTGGACTGAAGGGCTGAGAGGAAACAGGCCAACCCAAAGGAGCACGTTTTCTGGAAAACCCAAACATCTGTACATACTTCAGCACCTAAATTCAAGGGGCAAAATTGCGGCGTGAGTGAGGTCAGGGGGCCTCCTTCAAGCTCTGAGCTAGAAGCACTTGCCTTCTTTCTGTGTGGACTCTACATGTGGAGCAGCTTCTCGGCACAGCGGCTCCCACTCCCACCTCCTCTAACTTTTGTTCTGGGATCATGGGGGTGTCCTCTCTGGCAGACCCAAACGTGGATAATCTCCACTTCGAAGCTCTGGGACATTCAGATCCTGAAGAGCTTGTAGCCTTTACTTCTCTCCTGAGTCTGTTCCTACAACTTGGTTCCAGAAAATCTATTTTCTTCATAATCTGCTTTGTTTCTTTTCCAAATTTCTGAAGTTTGTCCTGAAGATAAAGCCTCTCTGCATGTCCACATGCACATTAATCATCCTTGTTCAAAAACCCAGGCAAACTGCTCACCAGCACCTTCTATAGCACCTCCCTGGAGACTTTCCCATGAATATTTACACTGACAGTGTCTCTCTCCGTGCAACACTACTGGGACCAACCATTCCTGCCCGAAGAAAAGTTGAGGTAAGTTATAAAAATAGGGAGACGCACCGAGAATAAACCAGCTTTTCTCAGCACTTTCCATGAGCTTAGCTTGTTCTTCTGGAAACTTTACTGGGCCTTTCTTAAGTAATGAAATTGGAGAGCTATTTTCCCAGGCTGCCATGGCTTGAGTTTTCTTTGCTTCTCTGTCTCCTACACATAAAGGTGTTTCCACCTCTGCATGGGACCTCTTTCATCTCATGGCAGGCATTTCTTTCCTTTGCTGTCAATTCGCCTCGTCAACTTTCATTCCCCCTCACTCTTACCTCACACACAAAGCGGAGGCTGCCAGCTTGGACTTCCTCAGGGTCCCCTCCTCCAAAGTATCCTCACTTCTTTGTTGTTGTTTTTGTGGGTTTCGCTGACCCATCATCCTTCCCCACTTTTCAGCTAACAGCATCCTGGTTTTCCTCAAGAACTCTTGGACACTGGGTTCACATGACTTAGGAGGGGCCCATCCCACCACTAACTCAAGACAGGGGCATGTGACCAGCCAAAGCCAATCAGTTCTCCTTTTCCTCTAACTGGAATCGTTGGTCAGGAATGAGCATGTGAACTCAGTTGGCTAAGACAGATTAGTTCTGAAAATGGTATTCCAATGAGAGAGTGCCTCCTGAGAGCCTCCGTGCCTGAGGGTACGAACAGAGACACACGGAGCTCAGAGATGGAGGGAGATTTCGTCCTAATTCTCTTGATCCCACTGCTCTTAAAACTAGATCCATCCTTAGACATTTCAGTTATTGAGCCAATTAACTTCCCTCATTTGTTCAAGCAGCTTGTTTCATTATGCAAGCTAGTGGTTAATTTCTACTCGTGCTGTTATTTGCAACAAAACAAGGGTCCTGCCCCTATCTGGGGAAAAAGTGTCCTTCCTATGGACCAATGTCTTTGTTCACATCTCCTCCTATCTCCTTGGGTAAACTTATTCTACTATCTCCTTTCTCAGGTCCAGTGCCTTGGGTTTTGCTCAGTCGTATTCTGTTCTTGCAACCCCCGGACCCTCCCTTTTCTTCCCAGCCACGCTTACTGATAGTCATCTGATCTCAGAGGCTTTCCTTCTTTGCCTCCCATTACTCTTCATTAGAGTCTAGCGTCTAGCGTCTGTCTAGCGTCTTCCCTTGTACTTCATTAAAACTGTGCTCATTAAAACCAGACGTGACCTCCCAACAGTCCTTTCCTGTGGCTGACCCTTCATCCTTGTCTTCTTTAACTCCCCACAGGATGTTACAGCGCTGGCCTCACCTGCCTATTCATCCTCTTTCCTGTTTGTGCTCTGCAGTCTCTGAACTTTGTTTTCTAATCTCTGCTGACCCGGCCTCTTCTGTCCCCCTTGCAAAGTCTGGAGACAAGGGCCTGGCCTCAGCTCTCCTCCCCTCTCTCCTCCTGAGTATGACATCATCTACTCCAGTGTTTTCCACTGTTGCTCACACACTGCCTCTACTCTTCAGTTCCATTTGGGCATTTCCAACTGCCCGTGGATACCCTGCAGACATTACAGGGGCCTCAAGCTTATGGAGCCCCACACATAGTAGATGCTCAATAAAGAACTGTTAAAAGAATAAATTAAAGCATCCTCAAAATGTAATTTTGAACACCGAATCCAAGGCACACAGAATTTTCTGCCTAACCAGCAAAAAAGTATTTCAAGCTTCTGTTCTTGGCAACTTTGGTTTCCCCACTACCTACTGTTCCTTCAAGTGCCTACTTGTCCTTCAAATATCAACTCCAGTATTCTTCTGGGAAACCTTCCCTGGACAACTCATACCTTTACGTGTACCACACACACAGACACAATATTTTCTTTCACCCCTGCACTCCACAACATTTCATAGTTCACTTGAAAAGGAATACAACATTTATTATATTGTTTTGATTTGGCTAGTATGTTTCTGTTTGTGTCAGGAGACAATGAGCAGGTTCTGGTCTGGTCTCCGATGCTCATCAGCCATGTGAGGCTGGGAAAGTCATTTACCTTCCAGAGCATCAATTTCCTCACCTAACAAATGGAGGCAATAATGTCAGCCCAGCTTCGTACAGAGCGTCTGGGAGTGAGAGGCTGTAGACAGAAGAGCTTTGCAAGCTCTGCAAAGAACAGAGGGCCAGGACACTGCATTCTGTTCCCTGCTCTGCTCCTCACCAGCCCTGCAAACTAGAGTTAGTCTCTTGTTTGAAGAAATTCAAGTTATTGAAGATAGAGGATAATGCGCATGAAATTGCTTTGTGAACTGTGAGGGCCTTAATGCAAGGCATTGCTACATTATTATTTTTGCCTTACCTGATGGACTCTGAATACCAAACTAAAGTGTATCAGTGCCAACAGTCCACAAAGGGAGAAGTGAGGGAGACTTACATATTGAGTATTGTCCTTGTATATTTATAACACAGGAATGATATCGGCTTGACATTTTTAATTTATATTGCCTATCACAAGAGCTCACTTTTACTGAGCACTTACTCTGAACAGCAAGCTAAGCGCTTAGTCTCCATTAAAAAAAAAAAATCTAACCTTTACAAAACTTAGAAGCAGAGATTGTTAATACTCCCGCTTTACACGTAAGGAAAGCGAGGCTTAGCAAAGCTGACTGACTGTCACAAGGGGCAGAGTGGGGCAGGGGACCCGCATCGGTCTCAGTGGGACCAAAGTCGGTGCCCTGCACCACGGCACTCTGCCGCCTGTCTCTACTGAGGAGGACAAAGGGCCACTGGCGCCCAGTGCTCGGGGGTGCTGACAGCTTGCTGAGGACAGAATCCCGCTTCTCAGTTTTCTTCCCACTCGACCATAAAGGCTGTTATTTCTGCTGCAATTTCCCCCACAGGAGGCTCTTGGGCTGGAATGATCTCGCACTACGAATTAAACCTCAATATCAATATACTTTCTAAAAATTGACGTTTGACAAATAAACACTGCTACGTACAAAGTGTCATGAACAGATCACGCTTCCCAAGGCAACTAAAATGTTCTCTGAGGGTGGGTCAAGCTCTAAAGTAGTTTAGAAACCCACGGCCAAAGTCAGCGAGGGGAGCAGGCCAAGCAAGTGAGTCTCTGCTCCTCCCGTCTATCCCTTGCTCCTCTTCCAACGTGAGGGCAGCACATTCACAGCAGAGCCACACGATCAAAGAGTTTACGAACGGGAAGTCTTTCAGAGATAAACTCATCCTCCCGCCTCATTTTCTGAGAAAACTGAGGCCCAGAGATGTTCAGTGAATTTCCTAAGGCCACTCAGCTGGCAACCATGTCATCCCTGTCTCTTGCATGCGTGACATGTAAGATCTAACTCATCTAATGTTCGCTACAACTCTGTAAGATAGGTACTGTTATCATTCCCATTTTACGGATGAAGAAACTGAGGTATAGAGAGGTTGGGCGACTTGCCCAGTGAAGGCACAGCCAAGAGTCTCTCCCAGGCTTTTTGGCTCCTCTTGACTGTTTCTTTCTTCTGGATCTTCAACAACCCACTCCATTTTCACACAGGACAGACACAGCCAGGGAACCCATCTCTTGTCTGGCTGGTACAGATCAGACAGAAGCCCTTAAGACTTCCTCCTCTGATCGACGCCCGAGGAAGTTAAATTCTTTTTGTTTCTGCTCATCAAGGCCTACCACAGTGGGGACAAGAAAGGCCATTTGGTCCAGGGCCAAGGACCAGGAAAGGTCATATTTAGACCTCTGACATTCCTCTTACAGTCTGAGAGACATAGAAAAAATGGACAAAAATTATCCTCATCGCACAGCCTAACAACATAGCTTATCTTTTTTTAAAGTTTATTTATTTTGAGAGAGAGAAAAAGAGCATGTGTGCATGCATGTGGGGGAGGGGCAGAGAGCGAGGGAGAGGGAGAATCCCAAGCAGGCTCTGCACTGTCAGTGTGGAGCCTGATGTGGGGCTCGAACTCACAAACCGTGAGGTCATGACCTAAGCCAAAACCAAGAGTTGGATGCTTAACTGACTGAGCCACCCAGGCGCCCCACAACATAGTGTATCTTAAAAAGTGGTTTTCTTTTTTAACATAAATTCTTTTGTTGTTCCATGACTGACAATTATTTTACACTTATATTTTATGTTGATGGGGCAGATTTATAGGATATAAACATTTCAAAGCACTTAGCTTTTGTAGCTTTTGTTTTGCATTTCTCCTTTTTTTCTTGTCTTTATGGTGAGGCTCCCCCTGAGCTCTGAGCGGCTTTGACTCTCACTTCCCTGAAGCCTCTCCAAATTATTCTTTACGGAAAATAAAAATGAGATTAAGCTCTCCATTTAAGTATAGGCTGCAACAAGAGAGATTAAATCTGTCCCGATATCATACACCCTGGCTCTCAGGAAATTTCCAAGGCTTTTCCAAGGCGGTGTTCTTCCCTCCGCCAGCTGTAATTGTTTCTCAGTAGATAAAATTGCTTTGTGGATTTGCCCTGTTCTGTTGGGATGAAGTAACAGAAGGAGACAGTTTCAGCTGCTCAGTTGCCTTGAAATCTTGTGTTTGGCCTACAAGCTCAGGGCTCCTGTTTCTTCCAAGTTAAAAAGTTACTAACTGGTCAGCTGCCGCCCTGTGAAACTGACACAGGTTTTACCTTTGCGCTAATAAACATGCCACCCAGAGGCAAAAGCAGTAAACAAAATCTCACTATGTGCCTGACCTGTGCTAACATCCCAGGCCTGCCTTCCAGTAGCTGATGCCTTGTAAGAGAGAGAAGGCGGGAGAGAGAACTAGTATCAGGGGCTCACACAGCCATGATCTGAAGTCTCTCCGGGCACTGACAGGCATTCACACACCGTTCCTAATGTTCCTTCACAGCCTCGTCTTGGCGCTCCCCAACCCCAAGCCGTCCTGCGTTCCAGCTATACCAAATCTCTGATTTCTCCCTGCAGTGTTGTGCTATTTCTTTTGCCTAGCGTGTCTTTTGGATCAGAGTCCTTGTTCTTGGAGGGTCTTCTGCCACCTGGCAAACTCCTACTCATCCTTTTAAATCCAGCTCAAAAGCTCATACATAATAGCTCACACATATTGTCTGCCATGTGCCACACGTTGTTCTGAGTCCGTCGCTCGTGTTAATTCAGAACTCAATGGTTCTCAAAGTGTAGCAACCTGTGCCAGCATCAGCATCACCTGGGAGCTGGCTAGAAAGGCAAACTCGAGAGGCTCACCCTAGACGGATTGGATCTGAAACCGACTCAGAGCAATTTGTGTCTTAACAAGCCCTCTAGGTGATTCTGACAGGCACTCAAGGCAGAAAACCAGTAGCTTAACTCATTTAATCCTGACAATAGTCTTAGGAGATACATATTTTAATTCACTTTACAGCTGAGGCACAGAGAGGTGAAATAATTTACCCAAGGCCATACTCTTAACTACCCAACATTCTTCTATTCAGTGTTCTTCTCTCCATTTTTTTTTTTGCCCTCTATGAAGAAATACCTCTCTCCTCTAAATTGTCTTCCTTTCTGTGTTCCCCGGGATGTTGTATCCAATCTACAACCTCTCTTTTCACATTCTATTATTTTTCTATTAAGAATTTTTTTAACGTTTATTTAATTTTTGAGGCTGGAGGGGGAGGGAGAAAAAGAATGAGTGGGGGAGGGGCAGAGAGAGGAGACACAGAACCCTAAGCAGGCTCCAGGCTGTGAGCTGTCTGCACGGAGCCGGACGTGGGGCTAGAACCCACGAACTGTGAGATCATGACCTGAGCTGAAATAAGATGCTCAGTGGACTGAGCGTCCCCCCAGGCGCCCCCACATTCTATTATTGTAATAAATGACTGTTTTGCAATAAAAGTTTGGTTTGCAGGAGACCAGTGAGGCCCTCCAGGACAGGGATGTTGCAAGTAATTCATCTGAAACCTTGTGCTTCATCTGGCCTAGCTGGTCGATCAACATTTGTTTAATGAAGGAAAACATGAAACAATCACAAGGTTTTATCCACACTTTGGGGGAATAAAATAAGTTTGAAATCATTTTGAATATTCTCTAAGGAGCAAAGATTTATAGATTCAGCCTCCTTGTTTTCATCGCCTCCTGGTTATCCAGGATAGTTTTTGTGAGGAAAATTGGCTTGGGCTGTGTTCCTGCTGCGTGCAGTTAGAATGAGCACCGTAATTCATTTCAACACCTATTGGCTACACTGAGTATTTATTCTACGTAAAACCCTGTGAAAACTGAGGGTAAGATTTAATTGGGTCTTACTCAAATTGATTAACATTGCAATTATTTTAAGCCGCAATCCCGATTTTTTTCACATGGGAAAAGTCTGCCCAGAGTGTCCCCTGCCAACCCTTTTAAATTGTGATTCTCGGGGCGCCTGGGTGGCGCAGTCGGTTAAGCGTCCGACTTCAGCCAGGTCACGATCTCGCGGTCCGTGAGTTCGAGCCCCGCGTCGGGCTCTGGGCTGATGGCTCGGAGCCTGGGGCCTGCTTCCGATTCTGTGTCTCCCTCTCTCTCTGCCCCTCCCCCGTTCATGCTCTGTCTCTCTCTGTCCCAAAATAAATAAACATTGAAAAAAAAAATTTTTTTTTAAATTGTGATTCTCAAAAGCTGTCATAGACCCTAGTCCGAGGTAACTATTTTCCTCTAAATAGTCACAGTATTAGCATGTGAGACAATCTCGAGAGGAAGGAATAACGTACTGACCTGCTCAGGGTATTTGAGCAGAAACATAGAATGGGGGAGAGCTGGGGAGAGGTAGGAATCAACATTTGTTGGACTTCACCCTTGACCCTCACAGTGATCCTGTGTTGGCCAATGTTGATCCCAACTTGTTCAGGTAAGGAAACTCAAGCTCAAGAGGTTACTTTCTATTCACAAAGTCACAGAGCTGGTAAGTGGCAATTTGGAGATTTGAACCTGAGTCTGCTGTCTCCCAGGATATGCTGTTTACTAACCAATATTCTTGACCTCTTGAGGGGGATGGTGGGAGAGGCACGATTCATGGAGTGCTTTAATTTCTAAATCCTGGAGGTCAGGCACCAACCCTTCGGCATCGTTTGTCTCATGTCTCCCTCCCTGTCCAGTGACCTGTTCAGTCCAACACACCAGTTTCTATCACATAGAGTTTGTATAGATTCCATACCAGAACCCCCACTCTTCTAAGTGCCCTATAGCATTATAAACATATCCTCTGAATGCTTCATCTTATAATCCTGGCACTGGGCTTTTGGTATTGATTATTTTGGGGCTAAAAAAAAAATATCTTCAGTGGTGCCTGGGTGGCTCAGTTGGCTAAGCATTCGGCTTTGGCTCCCGTCATGATCTCACAGTTCATGGGTTCATGCCCCTCGTCAGGATCTGTGCTGACAGCTCAGAGCCTGGAGCCTGCTTCGGATTCTGTGTCTCCCTGTCTCACATTCTGTCTCTCAAAAATAAATAAATGTTGGAGATAAAATTTCAGGCAGAATAATACATTTCACAACAATTGACAAAGGACTGCACTTTGCAACCACATTCTCAACTTCCCAGAGCCTTATTTGAAGCACCTCTTGTTTTGGTGACTCTGCTTCTTCTCCCTGACATTGTCCCACAGGCCTCCTTCCCTGAGGAGCTTCGAGAGTGGACAGCCCAGACCTGTGGGATTCAGTACAGAAGTCAGAGGAGAATAAATGCAGGTGGGGGTTCAGCTTCACAGTCAATTCCTCCCCCACTTCTAGGGTCAAATGCAGCAGCATCCAGTGTCCTAACCCAGGAAGGAGAATCTGAGCCCTGCACTGGGAAATCATGGTAAGAAGCATGGATTGCTCAGGGGAGTTCAAAGTGGCACCACTCTGGTGTCCCTACTTGTTAAAACTTTATTTTGCATGAAATTCAATATATTCTATTTCTTTCCCAAATGGAAACAACTTTAATGGCATCTGGTGTATCTTTTGCCTTCAAACCTGATTGGTCTATGAAATACTTTTATATTTCTAAGGCTAATCTGCTACGATGCGACGGGGCAACGTGAGAATGGACAAAAATACTCTGAAGATTCACATAAGGCAAATGACATGAAGATTTGAACATAAGTTTTATGGAAGACAAAACTACCATTTTTTTCCTTAAATCAAATGATAATCGTTAACTGATAAAATCACTCTATCATTACTAGATGACCAAGCATATAAGACCCAGATTCTCTGTGGATTCTGTTTTCTGAACTGTCTGGAAGAAGCTCTCCCTCTAAATTCAGGGGCTTCTCCTACAGTAAAATGTGAGTTGAAATATGTATCAATGTGTGGTGAGGTTTGATGAAGGAGCTAGGCTGGTAGTTCCTTCCTTTTTCCCTTATTTAATTCTGTTCTACCTACTCCTTTTAAAAACGTATTTGCAATTTACAACACAAGCAATGCACTTTTACTCTACTTGGAGTTGGAGAGAGAACTCAGATATCCTGTGACTCAGCTATTCCCTCCCATGCATTTAAGAGAAACAAATACGTGCTCACAAAAAGATATGAACAGGAATGTTCACGGTGGCCTGATTACTAATAACTCAAAACTGGAAACAACCCTTATGTCCACCAACAATAAAACGTGTAAATAAACCATGGTATATTCATATAATGGAATATCATATGGAAATGCAAAGCTCAAACTGCTGATATACACAATAACATAGATGAATCTCAAACACAAAATATTTAGTTTCACTTACGAGGACCTTACGAACCGGGAAGGCTAATCTACAGTAACAGATGTCAGAAGGGTGGTTATCTCCGGGGAGGGGGCACTGACTGGAAGAGGTATGAGGTTAGCTGGCAGGGAGATGGAAATGTTTATAGATATTGAACTGCCTGTGTTCCATGTGTATATGCATAAGGAAAAATTCATCAAGTTGTACACTGAATATTTGTGCAGTGTACCATATATAACTTATACATCAGTAAGAGTATTAAAAAAAACAAAGAGCTGCACCAAGAAAACCTACCCACTGATGTTTTACCAAGAAGTCTGGGGACACAGTAATCCCAGTATTTCCTTTGCTAAGGGGCACACTGGAGGCCACATTGACCATTGTCTTATATACTGCTGTTATGTTAGATTTAGTTTCCTTTCTTTAAAAAAAAAAAAAAGTGTATTCATTTACTTTGAGAGAGAGACAGTGTGTGAACAGGGGAGGGGCAGAGAGAGAGGAGAGGGAGAATCCTAAGCATGCTCCATGGGGTCAGGGCACAGAGCCTGACTCGGGGCTTGAACTCACAATCAGGGAGATCATGACATGAACCGAAATCAAGATCAGACACTTAATCGCTTAATCGACTGAGCCACTCAAGCGCCCTGCTTTGGTTTTCCTTTGAATTCTCATTCCAATCTGGGAGGGGTGCAGAACAGGTATTTTAGTGTGAGATCATACTGCAAATAGATGTCAAAGTTGGAATCACATCCAGGACATGTTGAAGCCAAAGGGGGTGCTCTAGCCATTCTACTGAGCTGCTTTCCAAGGCAAACTTTATTTGCAAATAAAGGTGAGCAAGCACACTCTCTCCAAACAATGACAACAACAAAGGGTAGACTTGTTTTTCATCTAAGACACTGGCTGGCTTTGGGTGGCTGAGGTGGGGGGGGGGGCAGGGAGGGTCCCTTTCATGAATAGATGCATTCACTGAGATTTCAGGGGCACAGGGAACCGCTCCCTACCCAGGAAACTGCCTCCCAGGGTTGCCAGATAAAATACAGGATGCCCAGTTAAGTTTGAATTTCACACAAACAATGGCTTTATTTTTTGACATACGTATGTCCAAAGTTTGCACAGGATTCTTACACTCGTTGAAAAAATTATTTGTGACTTATGTGAAGTCCACAGTGAAGCGGGAAATAGTGTTTTTATTTGCTACATTTGGCTACATTTGGCACTGTTTCCTTCCCACCTTTTTTCATGATCCCTGCGAGTCCTAGAGCCTTTCATTTCACAGTCAGGGCTTAGAGGTAACTACAAAAAGCCAAGCACACACATAAACACAACTTCGAAAGCAGCTTCGATGAGAATGTTGGGGTTTCGGGGTGTAGGAAGGGACCCTGTGGAGAAATTGTCACCAAAAATTCTACCTTCTTCATTTTTTTGGTAAAAGATCTTCAAATTTCAAGAAGTTGGGGTGGGGGAGGTCGCCTGTGTTTATAAATGAATTATGACCCAGTTCCTTTTCATTTCTGGCTTATCTGGGCACCGTGCTGGAGACTGGGAGGAGGCAGGGAGACACCATAGGCCCTCGCAAGCCTACAAGATGTTGCTTTACTTGGCAATTTGTTAAGGGAAATAAAGAGTCTCCTCAAAATTTCCAGCTGCTAAAATAGCACCAGCTATAATTTTTGAATTATCCTTTTTTTTTTTTTTGAGCAGGGAAGATTGCTTTTTCATGTTCTCTAGACAATTTTTTCTATAAACACTCTGTGTTAAGTTAGATAACTCTGAGATCCCACTTACTGGGGAGGGGAACTGTTAAAGGTACTAATCATTCAGGCAACAACTTTTATGAAGTACAGAAATCTCTGTCATGTTTCCATCTCAATTCAAGAGTCTACTCAACCTGGGGCACCTGGTTGACTCTTAATTTTGGCTCAGGTCATGATCTCACAGTTCGTGAGGATTGAGCCCCGCATTGGGCTCCCCGTGCTAGAGCCTGCCTGGGATTCCCTCTCTCTGCCCCTCGCCCTGCTCGTGTGTGCATGCGCACTCTCTCTCAAAATAAAGAAACATTAAAAAAAAAAAAAAAACCTGTCCAGGTAAGTGGGTTAGCCATGGTGATACGATTGACTTTCTCCTTCTCTTGCAGGTTTCCTGTAACACTCCAGGGACCAGGTCCTTTCCTTCTGCTCACGAGATGCTATTCTCAGTAGCTAAATAGGACTATTTGTGAGAGATATGTGGTTTAAGTTTAAATGCGGTGAGACCTTAAAAATGAGACACACACAACCTGTATACCGCACAAGAGGTCACGGTGAGCTAAGTAGATTCCCATTTGAATGTTATTAAAATTAAGATGCAGAGACACTAGATTCTGCTTCCAATCGGGTGAGAATTCCAAATTATAGCTTTAAACGTGGGTTCCGGTGGCACTGCAGCAGTCTTTGCTGCAGGCTGGGGTGTCATTTAAGAAATGAGATGCTGGCAAACCTAAATTCCTGATGTGGAGTTCTCCCTCAGATGACCTTCTAGGAGGAGATCGTGGCTGCTGAGAGCTGGACGTGCCACCCCCACTGCAGAGGGCCCATCATGCCTGACTTTATCAACCCCGCAACCTCAGGAGGTCGAAAATTCTGTTCTCTATTTCCTTATGCTTTAATGGATGTTTATTGAGCACCTACCATACACCAGGCTCTTGTAGGTGCTAGGGGTACAACAGTGAGCTTCAGCGTACCTGCAGAGTCCCTACTGTTAAGGTGTTCACGCTTCAGGAGAGGGGACAAACAACAGAGCGGTGACTAAATGCACAATTCCAGATTTTCTCCCAACACTGTTCACTAGCATCATCCCTCTACGCTTTCCACTTCTGCTCAATCATTCAAAGTTCACCCTCTTTCCACCCTGTCATTTGTTTTCAACACGACAGGAGAGAAGGAGAAAACAAACAGTCGCGAAAGAGAAACTGTAGACCATAAAGGTTTGCTATTTTCCATCTTCACTGTTCAGGAAAATGTCATATTGCATGCATAGTGCACATACTCTGATATTTATCCATCGGTTCTAATTTTTGAGGGCCAAGAACTTTTGCTTTTATTAATTTTTGTCAGAAGGCCAAGTATAGGACAAAAAAACTAAGTGTACAATAGGGAGAAAAAGGCTGAGGAGAGAAGCATTCTCCCCTCACTCCCAGCCTTGCTAAACAGTGAGCCCACCCGCCAACCCATAAGTGGGTTCATCTCTTAAGCTTTCCCAGTCTGCACAAAGAAGTTAATTTCTGCGGTTTTTCAAAACTTGTTTGCCTGGGTTATGTCTGGTCTGTATCCATTTGAATTGTATGAGATGGTGAACTCTTGGAGGCTGGGACCCTGTCTATTTTCATTCAATTTAGAAAGGGCAAAGCGGGGGCTAAATGCCCTGCAAGATCATGAGCAATCAGGAGTAGAAATTCAAGATGAAAAGGCTCAGGCCCTTCCTAACAAAATGGTTTGTTTGGCCCTGGCCCAAAGCCCTTCCAAACCACAGCAGACAGAAGAACACAATGCATGGCTCAGCGGGAGCCCGAACTCAAAGGAAAACGAAGAGAAAATATCTGAATACGAAAGCATGCAATCACTATGATTACAATTGTGAAAAGTAAGGGGACATAAGAGAGAACATCAGAGGGGGTGCAAAGCTCAGAGAAGTGCTGTCTTGGAAAGGGAGAATCTGAGGAGAGGAAAATGCCTTAAACCTGTTGCTAACATATCGCAGGGCTAAAAGTTTAGTGGCAACTTGTTTCCTTAGATCAGGAGATGAGCCTCTTGCACTCATTTGTCTCCTATTCTACTCTGCACACCACGCAGGAACCAACAGTTATCGGTACTATGTACCAGGTACCAGACACATGTACTACCTTTAAGCATCTTAACCCCCTTCCAATGTAGGTGTCATTGTTACCACCGTCTTCATTTTCCCCAGTTTATTAATGGGAAACCAAAAGGTTCAGCAAACTGACTGGGGTCACACATTAAGTAGTGGGTAGAGGCAGGACTTGAACCCTCACCTTGTGAGTCCAAAGCCCTGCTTTTAACTCTTACACTACCCAGCCTAGATTTGGGACAAGCTTCTTGTCTCTGAAACGAAAACACTAGAAAAACCCTAATTTCCTCTTCCTTTTCCCAGCTCAAGACTCAGCCCCTCAAGTTAATTATGTTACATTTCATTTCTGGAGAAAATGCTAGATCTTCAACACTAATGGACTGTGTCTGGGGATATTTAACTTCGGCTTACCTCTTTCCTAATATCCTAACCTGCATCCCCACCCCCAACCATGATCTCTTTTTTAACGCTCTTCCCTAACAACCTAAAGGTACTTTTAATGAAGTAAAGTTTTGAATATTGCCTCTTTCCCCGCTCAGATGGCTATGTTTGTTTGTGACGCAGCTTTGACCCGGACCGAGGCATTTGGTTTCTGTCATGAGGGGCACCTGCTCCGAATTAATTCCTCCTCTGCATTGTCATGAGCCGATGATCATTTGATATTCATCAAAGGACTTGGTTTCCTGCTCAGCTGAGGCCTGAGGGGAGAATTCCTGACATGAAAAATGGACTGAGCTTAACTGGAACTAAGCACTCTAGCCTGGTGTTCAAACACACCTCATTTATCACACATACATCTCAATCGCTCAGAGAGGGTAGAGGACTGTGCCGGTTCAGACTCTTAATTGTACAATTCAGCCTGAAGCCAGACGAATGAAGCAGACTGCCTCTGATGCTTCCTTCAGACTGGGGACGCTGTGCCCACTTGGGATGCTACCCTGCTGTCTCCCTTGGAATTATAAGCAGTGAGCAGGTAGTGACTGAAAGACTTGGGAAGAACGCCAAGTATTGTGTGGAACAGAAGTATTCAAGTATCAAATATGTAAGCAAAGCACCCCTAAGCCACTAAACCAGATTTGTAGTTTGTCACTTGTGTCTAGCTGTTGAAATGGAAATGGAGTGATGGAGTCTCGCCTCTGAACATTCTGGTCTTCTGTCTTGGAGAGCAGGGGTTAAGGTGGAGATCCTGCAGCCCTCTCTGGAGCTGCCTTGAAAACACCCCTAATCATCAGAAATACAACTGCTGAAGTGTACAATTCACAGATGACTTAACACTTATTCCTGCATTAAGCAGTATGCTCGGTCATATTTAATTAAATGATTGGTAAATGACTATGATAAAATGCTAACGGAGAACATTTTCAATTAATAATGTAATTGCTTTTGGGCTGGACATACAGTCAGAGAAGGAAAAACAAATGAACAAATAAGTAACTACCCAGGCACTAAAACCTTCTAGGCTGAATTTGGTAAAGCATAACCGCTTGGCTGACTAGAGCATTTGAATACATTTTTCAAAGAATTACATATGTTTACCTAATACACAATAGTGTTATTAATTTTAAATGTGATCTGGGGCTGAATTAATTATTTTTTCTGAGACAATGTAATGGTTTCTCCAGTTAACGTAATTAACTTCACATCGGGCATCCATGCATTCACACTGGAGTGCCAATTACACAAATTCATTTTCAATGCTCTTTCTGTGGCAGCTCAGGAGGCAATACCCTGACTCTCTACTCACATGGCCAGAAAATCGGCTTCCACAGACCCCATTGGAGACAGCTGTGAGAGCTGAGCTGGCCTTCTCAGGGTGGACTGCTCCTATTCTCAGAATGGGTCTTTAATTCCTGCTGAATTTGCCAACAGAAGACCTTACTATAAATAAGTCATTAAAACATGTGTGTGTGAGAGAGTAAAATTCTACATAGAAGCCAGTGGATGCACAACGCGATACAAAATGGGATCGTCCACAGAATACATCTTTCCCCTTTTTCACTCAATAATGATAAGGATATCTATACTGCCAACAGAAACAATAATGGTACTTACCACCAATTGAGTATTCTGTGTGCTCTGTTGCATGCATTTTACATGCATTAACTCAAACCTTACATCAACCCATAAACAAGATACTCTTACTATTTCCAATTTTCATATGAGGAAACTGAGCTACAGAGAGAGGTTAATTAAGGTCACACATAACTAGCAAGGATTAAAATCCAGGTAATTTGTCTCCAGCAATCTAGTTCTTAAATTCAGTGCCTCACTGCCTCAGTAAGAGCAAGGATATAAAGGTTTAACAAGTAATTATATGTTTGACTGAGCTCACAGGAACACAGGATTGATGTCAAAGTTTCCCTTTGCATTTAACGGTTCCTTTGTTCTCTTTTCCTATCTGCGTAGTTGCTTCTGATCACAACAGTAATCGTATGACAATTTAGAAAATTTAGACAGTATGGAAGAACACAAATAAGGAAAATCACCCATAATCCCATCATGATACACGTTCCCATTTTTGACAGGTAGATAAAAAGATAGGTAGGTAGTTAGACATATACAGCTGTACACATGGACATATACGTACATGTATAGATAAGGATAGAGATATAAAATAAGGCTCCATGAGAATAGTATCTTTGTCCATTTTATTTACTGTGGTATTTCAAGTTTCTAGAACAATGCTTAGCATAGGGTGGGGGGTCAGTAACATTTGTTGAATGAATATAAATAATGCACTTACTGATTCCAAAAATATTTACCGAGAGCCTTCTCTATGTCAGCCACTGTTCTGGACACTGGGGTTGGAACAGTGATAAACAGAGATCCCATCCCTATGGGGGGTAGCGGGCAGTGGCCAACAATAAACAAGTAAATAAATTACATATATGCTTGTGCTTGAGTGCATGTGTTTATATGCACATACATACCCACATATGCACATCAAGTGATAATATCATATGATAAGCTTCATGAAGAAAAATAAAGCAGGGAAGGGGGTTACAGAATGTGGAAGGGGATGGGGTAGCAATACGAAGTAGAGAGCCAGCAAAGACCTCGCGGAGAAGGTACCATTTGAGATGAGACATGAAATTGGTCAAGAAGGGTCACATGGATGGCTGGGGAAGGACAGGCAGGGAGATGCCAGTGCAAAGGTGTGGAGCAGGATTGGGCTTGATCTGTTGGGGGAACATCCAGGAGGCCGATGTGGCAGATGCAGAGTGAGTAGAGGTGGGAAGAATGACAAGAGCCAGGAATTATTGTGGAGCTGGGGATGTCCAATCATGTAGGGCTTTGTTGGACCATTGTGAAGCCTTTGGCTTTGACTCTGAGTGAATGGGGAGTCACTGGAGGATTCTGCACAGAGCAGTGGAGCAGGAGAGAAAAAGAAGAGTCAAGAATGATTCTAAAGTTTGGCTTTTATGACTGGAAGGATGGAGACAGGGAATTGAGATGAGGGATGCTGGAAGAAAGGCAGTTTGGATGGGACTAGGGGGAGAAGAGTCTGGTTCTAGATACACAAAAATCTGAGGTCCAAGTAGAGAGGTCAAGTGGGCAGTTGCATATACATATCTAGAGCGTGAGGGAGATTTTCAGGCTGGATACAGTGATGTGAATATCTAATTACAAAATTTAGATTATTTTATGAATATGGTAATCTACTATTTTCATTTAACAATATATTATGAAAATTTTCTGATGTGGTTAAAATTACATATATTTAAAATGAGTTCAATCTAACACTTAAGAATAGTCCTAGAAAGCCACATTTGTTATCTTGTTTAACCCTCACACAAACACCACGGTGTAGATATTGCGATGCTCATTTACGAATGAGGAAAATTAGGCTTGAATGGGGTAAAATGACCTGCTCACGGTCACCACCAGCACATGGGAGGCTAGAATACAAATAAGGATTTTCTAGGGCTTTTTCTACCACACTACGTTTGCTGCTAAGGTGACATTCCTATTTTCACTTTTCTCAAACTATGACAAATCTATAGAAAGTTTATTGCAGTTAAATATCCGTTAAGTATCTCAGGATGTTGGTCAAAAATAGAATCTATAATGACACACTACGTATTGCATAACATGGTGATGTGCAGCTTTTATCTAATCTGATCATTTGCAGATGGCATAAATTCACATAATGATGCACACACACCATGGTGATCATTTCCTCACTGTTACATAAGAAAATTGCTTATTGCTTTCCTGGCATTCCTTGCTCATTTTTGTCCTCTTGGATCCTGGTTGAAGGTCACTGACCTTCCTAATCCGGAGGCAATAAGAGTCTACAGATCTGAGCTGATGAGCTGGAAGGAAACCATTGTTTATTCATAGGGCTTCAACTTCTGAAATTTCTTAAAGCACCAATGGCAATGTGTTATGGGAGAGGAAAAACAAGGTGTAAGGTCATCACAAATTCTCTTAGAGTCATGGAAGCAGGGCTTCTGATGTCCCTCCCGAGTCATAGCCTGAGGCTCATGGTACCACAGGATGCTGAGAGGACAAACTAGGCAAAGTAAAAAGAAGTCATGAGCTCATACAGAAGAGCAGGTGAGTGTCCCCTGGCAAAATTTGTATTTTTCGGCCATGCGGGGGGTTGCATTCATTTTTCAACAGAATGACTCAAATGATCCAATTTAGAAAGGAGGCCTGCAGGTAAGATATACTCCTCTTCAGAGTAGGGCTGGGGTGGTGCTGCTGCCCATCACATTCCCAGGAAATAAGCCCAAGATTTGTTTATTTCAAAATACTTTTTTTTAAACCAAATCATGCAAGGCATTTTCTTTTTGAGTACCCTAGGATATTCTGTCCTTAAAATACTCCTGTTTTATGCATAGCAGTTACATAGTTCTTGGTTGATAAACTTTATGAGTTCATAGTTTAAAACAATAGTGGGGCGCCTGGGTGGCTCAGTCGGTTGAGCGTCCGACTTCAGCTCAGGTCATGATCTCGGGATCTATCTGTGAGTTCGAGCCCCGCATCGGGCTCTGTGCTGACCGCTCAGGGCCTGGAGCCTGCTTCGGATTCTGTGTCTCCCTCTCTCTCTGCCCCTCCCTTGCTCATGCTCTGTCTCTCTCTGTCTCAAAACTAAATAACACCATTAAAAAAATAATATAAAAAAAATATTGATAAGTTCTACTGATTCTCAAGGACTTTTTATCCACCAGACTACCAGGGAAGTGTTTTTAAAAACTAACTCATTTCATCCTCTTTGAAGCCATGTTTCACTGAGGGGAACTGAGTCATCTTTTCTGAGGCCACACAGTGGTAAGAGGGGGAGCTGGAAGCATAATCTAAAGGGCAGTCCAGTCCCTTTCTTCAAAAAAATGGGGGTGGTTCAGTCTGTTGAGTGTCCGACTTGATTTCAGCTCAGATTATGATCTCACAGTTTGTGGGGTCAAGTCCCACATCGGGCTCTGCGCTGACAGTGCAGAGCCTGCTTGGGATCCTCTCTCTCCCCCTACCCATTCCCCTGCCCCACTCACGTGTGCACTCTTACTCTTTCCCCAAATAGATAAATAAACATGAAAAAAATGAGGGGGAAAATGTTGAGGGAAATTGAGTGTAATCATTTCCACAGGTGTATGCAGTGTTTTCTAATTTGCTTGAAAACCTCTAGCCTTTCCCAAGGGTTTTCCAAGGAAATTGCAGAGATCCAAGTGGGTGCAAGCCAGTCTGTAGTGTCTGGGAAGCAACACGAGGAAGGGGAATGGAAGGACATAGCAGAAGGTGAGAACACGGTGAGTGAGGCTCTGGCTTCCTCTGGGCTCCCCCTCTGGTCTCCCACTCCGGCTTCTCTGTTGTCCTTCTCTCAGAAGGAATTAGAACACAATTCCCTTTTTCCCTACCTCCTTCCCATGGAAGAAATGGAACTTTTAAAACCCTAGACAGCCTTTGATGGAGGGATAGAAATGACCAACCAAAATTATGGCATGACATTAAGCGTTTTTTTGTTTTCATCTTTTTTGGTCATAGTTGGTTTGATTTAAGTGACGGTATAATGTGGAAGAATCAAGAAGAAATCTCAAGCCTTATTTGGCCCAAAGTTCCAATCCTTTCAAATAAATCCATGTGGGATTCTGGAGAAGATGGCAAGGTAGGAAGAGCCTAAGCTCACCTTTCCCACAGATACAACTAGCTGACACCCACATCAGTGTAAATAACCCAGAAATGATGTGAAGACTGGCAGACCAGACTCTCCACAGCTAATGTGGAGGTGAGGCCATGCCAAAGAGGGTAGGAAGGGTAGACATGCTGTCAGGAGATAATTGGACCAGGGGGACTGTCCTCAGGAGGAAGGGACCGGTTAAGCTCAGAGAAGGGAGGGAAACAGACCCTCACACCAGAAACCCCAGGCAAAGGGAACCTGCATGGGTAAGATGACATTTGACTTTCAAAATCTGAGGGGAAGAATTTCTCAAATTCTTACAATCAGCAGGGCCTCACACCTGCAACTGTAAAAATCAGCTGACTCAGCTCTAGGAAAGCTGGAAGGCTAAGAGGAAACTGAGGCCCTCCCCTTAAAGAGACAGCACAACAAACGGCCCCATGGAGATACAGCACAGAAGCAGCAGTCTGAAAACCACCTGGGGTATATGAGAAGGAGATTTACTTTACTAACCTCAGAGTGTGTACTAGAGAGGCAAGGATCACTGGGAGACTTCCAGGAACGAAGGAGTTGGTGGCCCCTATTTCCACTCCCCACCCCCCAGCCTGGACGCACAGACACCTGTGGGAACTGGCAAAGGGCCAACGCTCACCTAATTTGCTAATAGTGTGCCCTACCCCCATGTTCTCCTGTGGACATGGCCCCTCCTCCCCCCACCGCCCAGCCAGCTCTCTGCTCCCACAGCAAACCTCTGCCAACCTTGCTGACGCTGCCACCCCAGCCCCCAAGTCTCCGGCAAGCCTGCCCCTTCCAGTATGCCCTTGGCTAGAGCCCATCCAAAGTGGTGCCAGGAGTCTGGCGGTGTGCAAGCAGCCCCAACAGGGACCAGCAGCACTCCAAAGTGACTTCTGCCCTGTGGAGAGGAGAAGCTAACCACACACACGAGTCTGACCTCAGGCCACATCCACCAACAAAAGCTTCTCAGGGGACAGCACAGGGACGGCACTCTTTGGTTCAGTGCTACCGCATCTCTGGAAAACACTTGGTATGACTCAACTCAAGCCCAAGGCAGCCCCAGACTGGCCCACTAACAACACAAGGACCAAACCCTGCCTGCCCACCACAGGCAAAGAAAGCCATTTTAGACAACTGGACTGAAGGCAGACAGGACTCAGCCACAACACTAGTATGCATGCAGCACACATAGGAGACACCTGTGAAGCACCAGGTTCTGGTGAACAAGGGACAGTGCACTACAGGGCACTACAAGACCCCTTCTTTATAAGGCCAATACTTTCAAGAGCAGGAGACATAGCTGACTTTCCTAACACATAGAAACAGACACAGAGAGTCAGGCAAAACGAGGAGACAGATGAATATGTCCTAAATGAAAGAACAGGACAAAAATCACATCAAGAAGAGCTAAACAAAACAGATAAGCAATATGCCTGACAAAGAACTTCAGTGGTCATAAAGATACTCATTGGGCTTGAGAAAAGAGTGGAGAACCTCACTGAGATGTTTAACAAAGAGAAAACAAAAGAACCAATCAGAGATGAAGAACTTAATAACTGAAATTAAAAATACACTAGAGGGAATAAATAGACTAGAGGAGGCAGAAGAATGGATCAGTGACCTGGAGGACAGAGTAATGGAAAGCAATCAAGCTGAACAGGAAAGAGAGAAAAATATACAGAATGAAAATAGATTTAAGGAACTCAGTGACACAAGCAGGCATCATAACATTCACATTATAGGGATTCCAGAAGGAGAAGAGACAGAAAAGGGGGCAGAATATGTATTTAAAGAAATAATAGCTGACAACTTCCTGAATCTAGGGAATAGAATCCAGATCCAAGAGGCATAGAGAGGCCCCCAACAAAATCAACCCAAGGAGGTCCACACCAAGGCACATAGTAATTAACATAGGAAGAAGTAGTGATAAAGAGAGAATTTTAAAAGCAACAAGAGAAAATAAAACAGTTACATATAAGGGAGACCCCACAAGGCTATCAGTGCATTTTTCAGCAGGAACTCTGCAGGCCACAAGGGAATGGCATGTATATTCCAAGTACTGAATGGGAAAAGCCTGCAGCCAAGAGTACTTTATTCAGCAAGGCTATCACTAAGAATAGAAGAAGAGATAAAGAGTTTCCCAGACATGATCGCTAAACCAGCTCTATAGAAAATTGTAAAAGGCACTGTGAGTGGAATGGAAAGACCATAAGCAGGAATAAGAAAAGGAGGAAGCAAAAAAGCAGTAAAATTAAGTGTATCTATAAAAATCAGTCGAGGGATCCACAAAATAAAAGGATGTACAGTATGACACCATCCATATACCTAAAGCACGGGAGATTGGGAGAAGAGTAAAGAACACATTCAAACTTAAGTGACCATCAAGTTAATATAGACTGCTATATACAGAAGATGTTATATATAAACCTAATGGTAACCACAAGTCAAAAACCAGAAATAGATATGCAAAAACTAAAGAGCAAGGAACCCAAATATATCACTAAAGAAAGTCAACAAACAATGAGAGAAGAAAATGAGAATAAAAGAACAGAGAACTACAAAAACAACCATAAAGCAAGTAACAAAATGGCAGTAAATACATACTTCTCAATAATTACTTCAAATGTAAATGGACAAAATGCTCCAATCAAAAGACATAGGGAGATAGAATAAATAAAAAAGCAAGACTCATCTATATGCTTCCCACAAGGACTCATTTCAGAATTAGAGACACATACAGATTGAAAGTGAAGGGGTGGAAAAGCATTAATCATGCAAATTGAAGTGAAAAAAAAGCCAATATAAGTAGCAATACTTATATTGGAAAAAAATAGACTTTAAAACAAAGACTATAACAAGAGATATAGAAAGATACTATATAACCATAAATGGAACACTCCAACAAAAAAGATACAACAATTATAAGTATTTATATACCCAACATGAAAGCACCCAAATACATAAAACAACTATTAACAAACATGAAGGAAATAATCGATAGCAATACAATAATAGTAGGGGACCTTAACACCTCACTTACATCAATGGACAGATCATTCAAACAGAAAATTAACAAAGAAACAGTGGCTTTGAATGATACATTGGTCTAATAGATATATTCAAAACATTTTGTCCTAAAACAGCAAAATACACATTTTTTCAAGGACACATGAAACATTGTCTAGAATAGATCACATATTAAGCCACAACACAAACCTCAACAAATTCAGAAAGATTGAAGTCACACCATGCATCTTTTCCAACCATGATGGTATGAAATAGAAATCACCCACAAGAAAAAATCTGGAAGAATGAAATATATGGAGGTGAAATAACATGGTACTAAATAATGAATGGGTCAACCAAGAAATCAAAGAGGAAATCAAAAGATACATGGAGACAAATGAAAATGAAAGCACAATGGTCCAAAATCTTTGGGATGCACCGAAAGCTGTTCTAAGAGGGAAGTTTACAGCAGTACAGGGTTACCTCAAGAAGCAAGAAAAATCTCAAACAACCTAACCTTACACATAAAGGAGCTGGAACAAGAAGAAACAAAACCTAGAACCAGCAGAAGAAGGTAAATAATAAAGATTACAGCAAAAATAAATGATATAGAAACTAAAAAAAACCCAATAGAACAGACCAATGAAACCAGGAGCTGGTTCTTTGAAAAGGTTAATAAAATTGATTAACCTTTAGCCAGACTCATTACAAAAAAAAAGGGAGAGAGAAATAAAGAAGACTCAAACAAAATCAGAAAAAGAAGAAAGAACTGATACCACAGAAATACAAAGGATTATAAGAGGATATTATGAAAAATCAGATGCCAACAAATTAAACAACCTAGAAGAAATGGATAAATTCCTAGAAATATAGAACATCCCAAAACTGAATCAGGAAGAAATAGAAAATTTGAACAGACTGATTACCAGCAAAGAAAATGAATCAGTAATCAAAAAACTCCTAGCAAACCCAAAGTTCAGAACCAGATGGCTTCATAGGTCATTTCTACCAAACATTTAAAGAGGCATTAATACAAATTCTTCTCAAACTATTCCAAAAAAGTAGAAGAGGAAGGAAATTTTCCAAAATCATTCTATGAGGCCAGCATTACCCTGATTCCAAAACCAGATAAAGGCCCTACAAGAAAAGAGAACTACAGGCCAATTTCTCTGATGAACATAGATGTGAACATCCTCAACAAAATATTAGCAAACTGAATCCAACAATGCATTAAGAGAATCATTCATCACGATCAAGTGGCATTTATTCCTGGGATGCAAGGTGGTTTAACATTTACAAATCAATCAATATAATACATCACATCCATAAGAGAAAAGATAAAAACTATACAATCATTTCTATAGATGAAGAAAAAGCATTTGACAAAGTACAGCTTCCATTTACGATCAACAACAACAAAAAAAACCCTCAACAAGTTTAGAGGGAACATTCCTCAACATATTAAAGGCCATATAAGAAAAACCCACAGGTGGCATTATATTCAATGGTGAAAAACTGAGAGCTTTTCCCTTAAGATCCGGAACAAGATAAGGATGTCTACTCTCCTCACTTTTATTCAAGATAGTACTGGAAATCCTACCCGTAGCAATAGGACAAGAAATAAAAGGCATCCAAACTGATAAGGAAGAAGTAAAGCTGCCATTATTTGCAGATGACATGATATCATGTATAGAAAACCCTAAAGATTCCACTAAAACACTACTAGAACTGATAAATGAATTTAATAAGGTCACAGGATACAAAACCAACATACAAAAATCCATTACATTCCTATCCACTAATAATGAATAAGCAAAAAGAGAAATTAAGAAAATAATTCCGTTTTACAATTGCACAGAAAATAATATCTTGGAATAAACTTAGCCAAGGAGGTGAAAGACCTGTACTCTGAAAACTATAAAACATTGATGAAAGAAGTTGAAGATGACACAAATAAATGGAAAGATATTCCATGCTTATGGATTAGAAGAACAAAGATTGTTAAAATGTCCGTACTACCCAAAGCTATCTAAAGATTTAATGTAATCCCTATCAAAATACCAACAGCATTTTTCACAGAATTAGAACAAAGAATCCTAAAATTTGTATGGAACTACAAAAGACCCTGAATAGCCAAAGCAATCTTGAGAAAGAAGAATAAAACTGGAGGTTTCACAATTTCAAATTTCAAGATATACCACAGAATTGTGGTATACATATAGATCATTGGAACAGAATAGAGAGCCTAGAAATAAACCCACAAGTGTGTGGTCAATTAATCTTTGGCAAAGCAGGCAAGAATATGTGATAGGAAAAAGTTTCTTTAACAAATGATGCTGGAAAAACTGCACAGCAACATGCAAAAGAATAAAACTGGACCACTTTTTTACATCACACACAATAATAAACTCAAATTGCTTTAAGGACCTAAATATGAGACCTGAAACCATAAAAATCCTAGAAGAGAACACAGGCAGTAAATTCTCTGACATTGGTTGTACCAACATTTTTCTAGTATGCCTCTTGAGACAAGGGAAACAAAAGCAAAATAAACTATTGGGACTACATTCAAATAAAAAGTTTCTGCACAGCAAAGGAAACAATCAACAAGACTGAAAGACAACCTAATGGGAGAAAATATTTGCAAATTACATATCTGATAAAAGGTTGGTATCCAAATTATATAGAGTTCATAATAGAGTTCATACAACTCAACACCAAAACCAAACAATCTAATGAAAAAGTGGGCATAAGATATGAACAGACATTTCTCCAAAGAGTCTGTTCTCCATAAAGATGGCCAACAGATACATGAAAAGATGCTCAACATCACTCATCATCGGGGAAATGCAAATCAAACTACAATGAGATATCATTATACACTGTCAGAATGGCTAAAATCAACAACACAGGAAACACCAAGTGTTGACGAGAATGTGAAGAAAAAGGAACCCTCGTGCACTATTGGTGGGAATGAAAACTGGTGCAGCTACTATGGAAAACCGTATGAGTTTCCTCAAAAAATTACAAATAGAATTACCATATGATCCAGTAATTCCACTATTAGGTATTTACCCAAAGAATATGAAAACACTAATTTGCAAAGATATATTCACCCCTATATTTATTGCAGCATTATTTATAACAGCATTATGAAGGCAACCCAAGTGTCCATCGTAGATGAATGGATTTAAAAGAGGTGGTGTGTGTGTGTGTGTGTGTGTGTGTGTGTGTGTAATATTATTCAACCATAAAAAAGAATGAAATCTTGCCATTTGCAACAACATGGATGGACCTGGAAGGTATAATGCTAAGTGAAATAAGTCAGAGAAAGACAAATACCATATGATTTCACTCCTGTGTGAAATTTAAGAAACAAAACAAATGAACAAAGAAAAATGGACAAACTGGAAAACACACTCTTAACTACAGGTTACAAACTGATGGTTACAAGAGGGGAGGTTGGTGGGGCGATATGTGAAATAGGTGAAGGGGATTAAGAGCACACTTATCATGATGAGCACGAAGTAATGTATATAATTTTTGAATCACATTATTATATGGCTGAAACTAGTATAAAACTGTGTTTTCTATACTGGGATTAAAATAAAATAAAATTTAAAAAAATGTTGTTAAGGACCAATTTCACATATCATTGGTGTCCTTTCTTAAAAAAAAATAATGAGGATAACATCAAACAAGTAGAGATTATTTGGCAAGGTAAAGAAAAATAATAAACCCATATGCAGAGAGATTCATGGGGCTCAAAGGATGAAAAGTTTTATTATTCTAAGCCTTTGCTATCTAATATGATGGATACTAGCCATGTGTGTCTATTGTTCACTTGAAATGTAGCTAATGCAACTGAGAAGGTGAATTTTTAATATTACTTAATTTTAATTAAATTTAAAAATTTGTACTCAATTCAGCTATCTTCAGTATGTCTGGACCAACTTGGAAATGTGAATGAACGTTTTCAAATATAAACTTTGTGAAAGTTAAATACAGATAAAGGATTTCTGATAAAAATTTAACATCCAAATTGAGGGTTTGGTTTTGTTTTTAGTAGGCTCCATGCCCAACACAGGGCTTGAACTCACAGCCCCGAGATTGAGACTCACATACTCTACTGACTGAGCCAGCCAAGTGCCCCCAAATTGAGTGTTTTAAGTTTAAAATACCCACCAGACAGGTCTGGATGGCTCAGTCGGTTAAGTGTCCAACTTTGGCTCAGGTCATGATCTCATGGTCTGTGGGTTCGTGTCCCTCATCAGGCTCTGTGCTGACAGCTCAGAGCCTAAGCCTACTTTTGATTCTGTGTCTCCCTCTTTCTGCCCCTCCCCTGCCCATGCTCAGTCTCTGTCTCTTAAAAATAAAATGTTAAAAAAACTTTAATAAAATACCCATCAGATTTTGTAGTACGAAAAAATAATGTAAAATATCTCAATAATTTTTATATTCATTATATATCAAAATGGTAGTATCACAGATACAGTAGATTAAATATGTTATTAAAATGATTATCACCCACTTCTTTTTATATTTTTTTACCATGGCTACTAGAAAATTTTAAATTACATATGTAGTTTCATTATATTTCTATTGGAGAGTGATAGTCTAAAACGTCCTACAGTTTGTTAATTAAACCGTATCAAATGGTACTGTGAGCATCAAATAGGTTTTGGTGATTTTTAGTTGTATAAATGAGAAAATAGTAAAAATCTTGTACTACACACCACACAGAGTCACTAGATTTGTGAAACATTACACTGTCATAGAGAAAGCAAGAAATGGAATTCTTAAGTGTCTAATAAAAACAATTAACAGTTCTCCCTATAGCTCAAATATTATGGCTTTCTTTTCTACTTGCATCTCTCTCCAAAGTTCTCACTCGATGCAGGATGAGCCTCTTCTCAGACCGGCCAAAGGATTCACTGTGGCAACTTCCAGCATTTTTATTAAGAGTCAACATGCATTGATTCAAGCCTGGTAACAGAACCCAGAGTCTTCAGAACAAGGGTGGGTAAGAGAGACAGACCGACAGGGAGGTGTGAGTGTGTGCTCATGAAACATTCCTATTTCATGACTTTGGCCACTGAGACTTTGTTTCTTCCACATCACCATGTCGAACAAAACACCCACCCACGTCACAACACACAGGAGGCATTGTGCCAGCTGAGTGGGCAGTTGTAGGAACTCCCTATTGCTATGACTTGAGAAGACAAAGCCCACAAGACAGAGGCATTCTTCCTGAGAGCTACTTCTGAAGCCACAGTCCCTCTCCTCTGACCTACTCTTGTCTCTGTAGGATTGCATCATTGCTGGAAAATCCAGAGAAACGTTGCTCTTTGAGCTCTTCTTTAAGCTGGTAAAAGTCATTTCTGCAGAAACTTGTGCAGCCAGTAAGGGAAATTTGCTTAGAACCCTAATGTGTACTTTGTGGGGCCAGTGGTGATAAATCCCCAAATTAACTGCAGATTTGACTTGTGCTGCATTTTGTCGTATTATTTTCGTGAAAGCTCCGAGAAAGGGAGCTCTGAGACTTATTTAATTTGTAAGTTTGAAAAACCAGGAGCCTCTTGGGTTTACAAAGGCAGTGAGTGAAAATCAGGAAGTGTGGGTTTATTAGTGCCTGACTGCTGATGTCACCCAGGGTCTCTGTGACTCCGCCTTCCCATTAGCAATTTCGGGTGGATGATCCCTGCCTAAGGCCAAGGGAATAATATAAACAACTTTAAGTGAGCTCTGGAAGAAATTATCATATTTGGAAAATGAAGGCCGACTTTATTTTCTGTGGTCACCACCTTTGCCTTACCTGATGCATTGTGGAAATTGGTTTTGCTCTGTGAAAAGCATTCGAGCTCACTTTCATCCCCTCGATAAGTGATATATTGAGATTGGTTTCCAGGATTTTCTTCAGTGATTTCTAACTTGGGGTCACAATTTCTGCAGTATGAAATTCCGAGCAGTTTAGGATAATAAAATAATAATACCTGAGGTTCTGAGGGTTCAAAATCAAACCCCCCCATGTGACTACAGGTAAATACCAAAAAAACATGTACATTCTATGGAATACTCCTAAGTTAAAATTTGAGTTTTTGAGTCATAGAGTACATTTTTTTAAATGTGTATTTTTGAGAGAGACACAGAGAGAGAGAGAGCGAGAGAGCGAGCGAGCAAGCATGAGTGGGGGAGGGGCAGAGAGAGGAAGACAGAAAATCCCAAGCAGGCTCTGCACTGTCAGCACAGAGCCTGATGCGGGGCTTGAGTTCACAAGTTGTGAAATGACTTGAGCCGAAACCAAGAGTCGGATGCTTAACGCACTCTTGGTTTCAGCTCAGGTCATCTCAGAGGGCTTTCGAGGGCCTCTGCATTAATGCTTATGAGACTGAGTTAGAATCTAAGGACATGAGTCTCATTTCAATGCTGGCAACTGGTATAAATTAAAATAGTAGATTCTTTGGTGATGTATCATGCATTCTGTTGAAAACATTTAGATCTTTCCAATCTGCATTTGTTTCTTCAAAAATGATGGCACAAGTGTGAGCATACTCTTAAAAATCTTAAACAAATTGCACTGCAGGATCTGTTTGTGTGATACATTATTAATCTTTCAGACTGAAACATGAATCGCTATAACTCGGGTCTAGCAAACACTGAAATATCAATTGACTTCGTCTCAAATGCGTTATCCCAAGGCAGCCAATTAGGAATGCCTTCAGACTTTCTCTCATCTGACACTATAAATGAATAATAACTGGTCTCGTAAGCTAGATTCTTGAATGGAAATCTTTCATTTGGACATTGTAGTGTGAGCTATATTCTTAAAGTTGCAGGTTTTGTTGGATGGAAATCTGAACACAAACCTATTGAGTCAAAGTAGATATATCCCAAGTTGTAATGCCTTAGTTTCTCTGGAACTAAATAGGGATGCATACTGAGTTGAATGTTGAATATTCAGTTGAATGTACTCGACTTGCCTGACTGGAACTGATCTTTTTTGGGGATGGGTGCGAGGATACGCTTAAACGGGATTGGTGAGGTTATCTCAATTCTCCACGTGAGACAGCAACTGAGATGTAGGTTTAGGCAAAGTTGGGACACAGGAATGATGACCCACTTGATTCGGTCTTTGGGGCTTTATTCCAATGCTCCTCAAATTTCCTCCCCTACTTCCTAACTGAACCTTTAGGAAAGGGTAATTGATGTTTTTAACTCACTGTGTTGGGCCAGGTGATTTGAGGCTTAAATGTTTTGAAAGATGCTATTGTAATACCTCCTTGGTAGGCAGCCTCTAGCATCTCCCAGTGATCCCTGCCTCCCAGTGTTCACACCCTTGTGTAATCCCCTCCCTCTGATTGTAGGCTGGACCCGGAGACTGGTTCCTAACAAATAGAATATAGTGAAATGATGGCTTCTCTCTACCTTCTCTTGCTCACTCATTCTGACGGAAGCCAGCCTCCATGTCGTGAGCTGCTCCATAGACAGGCCCATGTGGCAAGGAAATGAAGGAGGCCTCTGGCCAATAACCAGCAAGCAGCCATCAAATGTTCAAGCCTGCCAAGAGTAACATGAGGGAGTCTGGACGTGGATCTTCCAACAGCTGAGCCTAGAGACGACTGAGGCCCAGACCTACACCTTGTCTGTCAGCTCCTAAGATGCCCTGAGCCAGAGGACCCACCTAAGCTATACCTGGATTCTTGGTCCTCAGAAACTGTGAGATAATAGATGTGATTTGGGGGCACCTGGGTGGTTCAGTCAGTTAAGTGTCCGACTCTTAATTTCGGCTCAGGTCACGATCTCACGGTTTGTGGGATCAAGCCCCATGATGGGCTCTGCACTGACAGCGTGGAGCCTGCTTAGGATTCCCTCTCTCCCTCTCTCTCTCTGCCCCTCCCCTACTCATGCTCTCTCTCTTTCTCTCTAAAAATAAAGAAACGTTAAAAAAATAAATACGATTTTAAGCCACTAAATTTTAGAGTCGTTTGTTATGCAGCAATAGACAACTAATACAACCTACAACACCTTTCATAATAATGTATTCACTTGACTGTGAGCGTCTTGAGGCTAGGGTCTGGGCCAGATTCGTCTTTGCATGACTGGAAACTTGGCACACAGCCTGGCACATAGCAGAAGCTCAGGAGATATGTGAGAAAAGGAAAAGGAAGAGAAGGAGAAAAGGACAGAGAAAGGGGGAGAGAATGGGGAAAAAGATAGGTGTCCACGAAAGAATGGAAGCTCAAGCTGACGGAAAGCTGAGAATTAACAGCTGACCACCTGAAGAACACTCAGTTGACAGATTTTACCTCCACTTCTAACTAATTTTCTATTTGGTGAACAACCTCCCAATTGCTCGTAGCAGAGTTCTTCTTCCAGTGGCTATGCACTGGAATCATCTGAGGAGCTTTTTGTCACCCATGGGAGTGCAGAGTGCCAGAATCGCTCTCTTAGTGCAGAGGGACTCAGGCACCTGCGCCTCCCCCGGCTGACATGCCCAGCCTCAGCAGCAGCACAAAGGCAGTCCAGACCAGGCTTGGTAACATGCAGCCAATCCCACGCCACGGTCTTAGGTGCCCACGGGGAATCCCTGAGGCAGACACTTGCCAGAGAACAGCGAAAATGGCAGAAAGGAGCTAGCTGAATGTTAATGGGGCTACAACCTTTCCCTGCCCAGTATCTGCCAAAGCCTTTTGTCCGTGTGTGGGGGTTGTTTCCTTTTCGGGCCACTCACCTGCGGTCTGGGCAGCAAGGAGCATCAAGGGAACATGGAAGAGATCTATTGAATGTGACCCCAAGGGTAGAGGATGGAGGCATGGATGTTACTGGGAGATTTGGTAAAGAAAAGACAGCCAACAATGGCGGGGGTTGTCCCACGGTTTAGTGTGGTTCCTGCCACTAAAGTATCATATAGGGGAGAAAGGTCCAAACCGGGGTGAGGACTTGGGGTGAATTCTGAGCTCTTTTTCAACTGGGTCAACTCTGTGTGGACATGATGACATATTCACTGAAGCATCTTTCCCTTACAGTTCCTGTACCTCAACCTTCCCCATCCCTGCCTCTACTCCCATGACCATCTTATTTTTTAAATGTTTTATTTTTGAGAGAGAGAGCGAGCGAGCAAGTGAGCATGAGTAAGGGAGGGGCATAAAGGGAGGGAAACAGAACCCGAAGCAGGGTCCAGGCTCCAAGCCATCAGCACAGAGCCTGACGTGGGGCTTGAACCCACAAACCCCAAGATCATGACCTGAGCTGAAGTTGGATGCTTAACCAACTGAGCCACCCAGGCGCCCCATGACCATCACATTTTAGAAGACAGAGCTACAGTATTCACAGCTGTAGCTGTGACTGTGACACCACAGAATGCAGACGTTCACCTCCAGAGAAGAGGGGAGGCGCTGGGCACAAATAAAGCTTTGGAAGAATCTGTGATTAGGCACAGCCCATATTCCTCCCAGCCTGTGCGCAACAACAGTCTCTGAAGAGGGAAGGAAGGGTACCAGACATCGATGTGGGTCCCTGAGAGGAGCTCCCAGGAGAAGTGTTATTGGCAGATACTCAGGGAGGTCAGGGTGACAGTGGGTCTGAGAGCAGAAATGCGGCCCAGGATGCAGCAACATACCCCGGTGCCCTGGCCCTCATTGTGGACTTGAGCTGGGATGGCTGGTAGGAAGTCTGGGCAGATAAGCCTGAGCCACTTCCCGGAGCTCCTCGGTGGATGGAGACGCTAGCCCCAGCCCTGACAGAGGCACAGTCCAGAGGAAAAGCAGGGAGAGACCCTAACTTGCCTGAGATTGCTTCGTCCACACACTGGGATGGGGGACAGGATCAGTAGAATGAACCACAGTTACAGAGAAATCAAGAATGTCACAGATCTAACACAGCTTACTTGACAGGGTAATGTTCGCCCACCTTAGAGCTTTCCATTTATTGAGAGGATAGATCAGAGAATTTACGGAAGGACGGGAGCTTCCGGTCATAATCTACTACCCCAGGGCCCTCCACCCTCGAACAGGCCAGAGGGAATTTTCTGTGTGAGTCCAGGAGTTTGTACTACCAGTTAAACCCTACATGAGGACAAACAAAGAAAAGGAAAATGGGGTGGGGGGGGCGGGGGGCGGTGAACAACAAGACTGTAAGTGCTGAATTAGAGATAAAGTAGAATTTAATGCACTGACGTCAGGTGGATGCTGGGAGATGGTGGACGGAGCCCAGCACACCATACAGCATGATGGAAAGCCTGCATCTGTTCACGCACACCTCGTCCTCAGAATCCCACGCACTCCCGTGACGTCGAGCTCGCCTTTGTTACCACAGAGCTGTCCGCTTAGCCCTGACTCTTCCGTTTTGGAGGATTCTGTTTGCTTTCATTGCTCACCTTCCCCAGCTCACGCAGCACGGTGTTGCCAACCGGGAGCATAACAATAGCATTGTTGTGTCTGCTCTGAGATCTCTTGAGCAACTGCAAAGACGTTTCTTAGGAGAGCTTCCGGATTAGTTCAGGTATTCACGTGCTTTCCATACTAGGTGATTAAAAAATTAAGTTGCTCTCCCTCCCAACCATGTATTCCTCTGTGCAATTCCATTCCTTCCCCGAATGCCTGCTCTGGCACCCCATGCACATCGCTCACAGAACCTTTAATGCCCAGTGTTCCAACCCGGGAGTCCCTCTTCTGCTCCCCTCTGCTGGGGAGGGCAGAGGCTGCCTCTGTCAGTACCTCCCTCAGGACCTCCCCCAGGGCCAGGGACAAAGCAGGATGGAGCAATTCTCTAATTCAGCCAGGTCTTACTGAATACTTAGTAGAATTTTGGTCCGGGGTCTCTGACACCACACATATAATATTTTCCAGGGAATTTTGGTGAATCATAAACAGGTCTTAACTTCTGAAATGCTTTATTTTTATTCCTCGCTCATCCCCAGGAGGAAATGGCTATGAAGTAATTTAGAATTCCAGTTTTCTTCACTCAACCTCCCAGGAAAATGCTCTATGAACAAAAATCTAAATGTTTTAAGAACACTCCTTTCCTGAGAATTTTCCCCCAAGAAGGAAGCCGCCTTTCTTAACTGATCTGTTTGATGAATTCGTTTTATCTCATTTATTTAAAATTCAAAACAAACAAACTTGCATTTCTGTGTGCTCAGCACCAAGCCACAGTTTAATGATCCTGACATGTTCCCTGTCTGCTAAGGTTTTTCAGAATAAAGTGATGGCAGGTGCAGGTAACAGTAACATAAAAATAACAAGATAAGCATCCAAACGTTGGCACATGTGAAACCGCACATTTAGCTTTGCATTTTAAAAAGAGTTTGAAAAAGATAAACAAAATCCCAAGTGAGTACTGTCTTAACAAGTTCAGAAATTACTTAGCTAACTGCAGTAGGGCTTAGTCTACGTAGGAATTAATAGGGAGACAAAGAAATTACAAAGAGGAGGAAAGAACTCAGTAGGAACTGAAAAATAAAGAAAGCAGCCGCTGGAAAACATGAAATAGATGTAGTGGGATGGAAGATCACCAACAAGTCCCTCAGTGCTAAAGATGATCTTTTCCTCTTTGGAAGGTACTTGGGACACAAATAGCTTAACCAGGGGATGTTGCTATGACCTCCTGTGGAACCTGAGTGGGACTACTCTTGGGCTGGTGGTCTATACAGTGCAGGACTGGAGACGGAAAAGGCAGTTTCGGTGGCAGTCCCACCGAAACGGGAACGTGACATGAATGTACCGCTTCAAGATTTCTCTGCATTTGGTTTTTCTTCCACTTGCCCCCCATAATCTCACAAGGACAAATTAGTGCCTCTAGAACTGATTACCATTTCCATTCGTCAAGGTAGTGTAACGGAGTGTTTAAGCATTCAGGAGCTATATACCCAAGTACAAGGTACTTACCCTCCCTGTGTCTCAGTTTCCTCATCTGTGAAATGGGGAAAAGAGCAGCTACCTCATAGGGTCACTGGGTCATTGCGAGTAGATGCAAAGTGCTCGGAACAGCGTCTGATATACAGAGCGCTCAGTGCACGTGGACAGTCGTCATCACCACCCTCACCATGCTGCCATCAATATCACCATCATTCTCATCCTTGCCACCATACTGGGTAAAGGTGGGGCTGCAAACTCAAATGCTGCTTCCATGGGGCCAGATACGTAACAAAAATGAGAAAAGCAGCCAGGTATGCAATAGGAAGTGAAGGAGACTGTGGCTATTTACAGAACACATGCTTGTTTAATGTAAGTAATACAATTAAAATATTTAAAATCTCTATGCTTGCCAAAATTAAACAGATCTTAAGTCCAGATGTTAGTTTATGACCTCTGGTACGATACAATCAACAGTCTCCTCGGTAATATCCTTACAGTATAAAAACAAAGAGGGAGGCATAAGAGACTCTTAATACAGAGAACAAACTGAGGGCTGCTGGAGAGGAGGTGGGTGGGGGGATGGGCTAAATGGGTGATGGGCGTTAAGGAGGGGACTTGTTGGGATGAGCACTGCGTGTTACATGTAAGTGATGAATCACTAAATTCTACTGAAACCATTATTATACTCTATGCTAACTAACTAGGATTTAAATGAAATAAATTAAAAAAAAAACACACAACACATCCTTACAGCAAACCCCAAGGATGAATTCCTTATATGGTTTCTCCTAAAGTGCTTCAGTATGGGCTGATATCATCACCTAGTGAACGTCATTCTGCTTTAGTCCAGAGGAGAGTTTTGGAAGGCCCAGGGGAATAGAAGAACTCTCCATAAATACTAATTTTTAAGCTGAGCTTTTGAAATGGAGACGCATCAAAGATGAACACCATAAAAGGAAGCTTCTTTACTTTCACTCAGTGGAGGCCCCGATCTAATTACTTGCCTCATAGGGAATCACGTCCATTCCCATGGATTCAATAACAATATTGAATTTATGTTGATGAGGCCCAAATTTCTTTCTTCAGACCCGAGCCCTCTTCTGAGCTTCAGACACAATCATTTTTATATAGTTCCACATGTCATAGGCAGATTTCTTAACCTTTCATGGCCAGAATGCAACTCAATTTGTTTTACCCTAAAATCTGTTCCTCAGCTCAGTAAATGACACCATCATCCTCCCAATTACTCAGACCAGAAAGCAGGGAAGACGGTCTCATGTCCAATTTGCCAGCAAGAAATGTCATGCCATCTCCAATCTAAGCCTCAGTTCCAACAACTGCCCCGGATCTCTGCCGCCGTGGCCCTCATCTAATCACCAGCACCTCTTGCCTGGGCTGCGGCAATAGTCCCTCATCTGGTGGGCTTCTCCTCCTGCCCCTCTCCACACCATTTTCCCAAGCCAATGTCTTGTCTTTCTCCACTCACGACTTTTGCATACACTGCTTTCACTCTCTGGACTCCCCCTCTTGACTATCTCGTTTTTGGACCTCAGCTTAAATGTCACAGCTTCAAAAAGCCCACCCTGAGCACCCAATCTTAAAATAAGTCTCCTCTTGTGATTTTTTTTTTAGCTCTGCCCCTTGTGGTCTTTTTCTGTTACAGCTCTTACCACTTCCTACATTCTTTTATTAATGTATTTGTTTTTTGCTTGCTTGCACCTTGAGAACAGGGGCCCTGTGTACCCTATTTTGTGTCTCCACTGTCTAGAACAACGTCTGGCTCTTTGGTAGACAGATAGATGTTCCTTATATATTTCCTGAATTAAAAAAAAAAAGAAAAACGGTCGAGAATGCTCCTGATTCCTCTCTTTCTGCTTTCATTGGCTCTACCCTGTTGGATCCATACTGCACACATTGACAATTTCCCCTGGAAATCTCACAGCAGCACTAGGTTAAAGTGTATGAAGATACAGGAATCGTGAAATAATTTAAAGGTCATAACTTTGAAGAACTAGAAATTCATGTCTGAAAGAGAACTATCACTCAGAAATGATGGACAAGCTTTCTCAATTAGTTGTTATGTGAATCTGAAAGAACTTGAAGGCTTGAAATTTCCAGATTCCTTAAGTGCTGTTTTGACAAAGCTTTTCACAGAGGCAATCAAATGCTATAATGGATCCATTTCTGTACACAATGCGCTAACTGTGGATCCGTTTCTTATATGAAACCAAACAAGCCCCATTCTATTGATTCTCGAACTCTCTCCAGTGAATCAGTTTCTCATCGCTGACAAACCCATTTAAGACAGAGACATCTCAGAGTCTTAGGGAGCCTGCAAAGGACTCAAGCCCAGTAAAATGACCTTCTTCTCCAACAGTAAGCAGTGGTGTCCTAACCCACCTGTGATGGCTGATTCCCAGGGGCTGAAAACTGCATTTCAGCTGAGATAGAGGTGACCAATGATCTCATTTCTCCTGGGATTATTTCAGTGCTGTGTGCCCTGTTTTTCTGGTTTCCACTGCTCTCTTTGTCACATTCCAAATACTGAATCGTACTTTTCGCCTGGTCCTTGAAGCTAAATGTCTTTTAATTTGTCTTCTTTCAGACTTATTAAAATTTGCATTACCTTTTTATAACCTTACAGGTAAAACGCTAATAAATACATGTTTCCTATTTCAGGATTTTTTTTTGTCTTTATATAGTTATACCACATAGACTTGGCATACCATAGAAGAGATGTACTCTGAAAAGAAAATAATGTCATTTTGTTTCCCTCTCTCTCTCTCTCTCTCTCTCTCTATCTCAGGAGAGTTGGGTTTATTCTATCACTCTGATCACTCATAAATTTTAAGATTGTGGCAGGCTGACAAAACAACCAGGTGGGCAAGATGTCTGAAAATTCATCTGATGAATTATTGTGAAGGCTATAACAGAAAAAAACAAAAACCCTATCTCCATAACATTAATCAGCTTCTGCCTTTTTCCTAGACTCCTTTACATTTGACTTTTTCATTTTTGATGATTATCAGGGCTAGCATTAGATAATCACTTATTATGAATAAGATAATTTACATATATTATTTAATTCTTACACTAACCCTGAGGCTTTAGCATAACTGCTTTTTTAGAAAAAAAAATGGTACTAAGATTCTTCTGATTATAAAGCATTTAAGAGACACTGTCATGATTGCAACTTAAATCTTGGTCAACTACAAATGCTGTCCTTCTTCCTCCAGGCATCACTCTCCTTAATGAGGTGTATCTTGTTCCTTATGTGGGAGAGACGATGCTCCTGCTAATTTATTTCTTCACAGGCTGCAACGTGACCACAGCTTTTCATGGATCACATATACATCAGCACTTTGTATACTATAAATTCCATGATTTCCTCTGAGCTTCTCTCCTACCAGTCCAAAAATAACGAAATGCAGACCTTACACTGTAGTAGATTTGCTTTATTTCCTTTCAGGTGTGGGCTATAAGAACTCTTTGCTAATAACTACTCCAGAGCATATAATTAACTCTATGAACACGGAAAACATACTTATCCGACAGTAACAGATGCAAATACGTCGCTGCTTACGTTCGTTTAACTGAAGCTTGCACTCCCCCATTTGTGCCTTTCGGAACGATGAGATGGATGCAAAAATTAGGCTCAGCGAAACTGGATTTGTTTTAATTCAGTTACCTTTATGGTGCAATGCTGCCAGGAAGGCAGCACCAGACAGCTTCATTGATTTATTTTTTTCTCCTTACTTTCTCTCGGTCTCTTCTCTTTTCCTTCACCTCTTTCATATACAGGCTAAAGTTGGTGATTAGTCCTCTGTTTCTAGTTCAGATTAAGGTTCGTAGACAATATTCCCAGTTGGGGAAGAGTCCTTGCGCCAAGCTCTCCCCAAGTGCCCCAACAGCCACATCCCCGCTATTATCCTGCCCTTCTATCTGTCCCCACCCTCCGGCAACTGACAGCTAAAACCCTGCTGCAGCCAACTTAGCAACCCTGCATCTATTAGAGTTTGTTCCAGCAAAATGTAACAACGCAAATAGCTTCTCACATTTCTATTACCTTGGGTCCAGGGATCTTAGATGGAACATTCGCAAACTAAAATATTTTTGTTTTGTAGCCCATAATGTGTTCACAAATCCATAAATCTGTTTTAAATTCAAGTTTCATAATCTCAACTTCCAGAGCTCTTGAGTGTCCATGAACTTGAGTTTTTCCTCATGTTAACAAAGATAGGGTATTTCTTTATTCTCAATTATATAATAAACTTAGAGAATTAAGGAACATAATAAAAGAAAAAGTAGCCAAATTAAAACACAACTTTAAAACTGGTACATTTGTTTTTAAAACCTCATTCTACTTTTTTCTCCCCAAACATTATTAATGGAGTAATTCGTTTTTCCCCTTTGTCACTGGGAAAGGAGAATTATAGTGCCTTCTAAATCTCATCCACTGCCTGCTGAGCAAAGCATGCAATTAAAGTACAAATAAATAAAACAAATTATGCTATTTATTTGTTTATACTTCTCATTCTGGAAAGGAGTTTAGACAGCTTATTGTTTACTATAGGGGAGAATGCCTAGGAACAATGTAATTTTAGTTGGTTCGGCCTGTTTAGAATGTGAGCTTGGGAGGAAGGGGCCATACTTCTGGGGTGCCCTATATGGATACCCAAAAGGTAAATTTTCCATTTTCACCATGGAGGATAAAGAGTAATTGGGGGTGATCAGCAAAATAAGCTGGAAGAAGCAAAAATTTATACCAAAGAAATCTTTTTAACATTCAGTAGTTGTGTGAAGTTGTAAACTTTATTTATCCTTTAATGACCCATGGCGCCCTTATCCCCCGTTAATGGACACCGTATGTTTCTGTTTCTTTCTTGAACGGGTATTAGGCGTATTGTGTTGGATTCAGATGTGATTGCCCCTTTTGACACAATGGGATATGGGACACCTTTCTGGCAAGGGTAAGGCCTTTGAAGAAATAGAGGGCATTATTATCAATTATCAAAGAAAGAGGCCAGCCTCAGAACTTGGACAACTAATGTTGGACAGGAGGGGGTAGGGAAGCCTCTGTTTCTGGACCTCACCCTCTGGGTCTAGACTTAGTGGTAAGCAGAGGGCTGGACCTGGATATAAGGCATCATGGGCTCTCAGAGGACAATTTTAGAACCTGATCTTATTTAATTGTATGCTATTCTCTCAGTTTATTTCTTTTCTATTTTTATTTTTATCTCTTAGCTGGTATTTCACAAAGTATAGCCTTTGGTCAGACCAGAATCATCCTAGATGTATTAAAACAGAATCTTTGGGATTACGGCCTTGTTATCAGATTAAATGGGCCCTCCAATTTGAGATTCACTGCCCTGGTCTTTAGAAAAGGCTAGTTTAAATATTCCCATCTTTTCAGCCATGACTGTGAGCAGATATTAGGTATGCTTGTGGTGACACATGTGGTAAGAATGCTAAGAAGGAGCACCCAGCACCTAAGACCTATGGGCAAGGGGTGAGTGGTCAATGACAGCTAGTGGTAGTTTCTGAAAAGACAAAGTAGCTCTTGGCCGGAAGAAGAGAACCAGAGCAAGGAAGAATCTGGGCTGGGAAGTGGAGGAGTCCTTTTCCACAAGGTAATTTGCCCTCTCTTCCCAACCTTAGAGGACAGAGTTTGATTTTATTAGGGGAAATGGTCCTTTCCTTTTCAATCCTATATTATTTGTGGTTCACACAAATGACCACTTTAAAAAGTTAACCAGAGAGAATTCAAGAGGCAATGATACAGATTCTTCTAATAAAAAGAAGCTTTGGGTGGGTGTCCCTGGCCAAGACAAGCTCCACTGAAAGCACCAAAAGAAGAAAAGGGGCTGTGTTCCAAAGAAAGGGTTTCTTCAGGCTGTTCTAGAAGAGGACTCTGATTGCCTGTCAAAGAAGATTGGACGGACTCAAGCCCCTGAGGTGCTAGCAAATGATGGAGTAGGAAAGTGAGCACGTAGTATCTCAGCCAGGTCGTTAACTGCTAAAAACATCGAGAGGAAGCTGAACCTGTCAAAGCAGATCTTCACTCTCCAGTAAGAAGAGGCAGGATACATTTCTCCACTTACAAGTTCTTTGTTTTCTTTGACTTCCCAGTATTTCTTGATCTATACGTTTAAGTAAATTAGCCATTATGGTGTCACTGTAAATAAGTAGCCTTTTTGTATACTCACTGGTGTTTGTTCCCTGGGCTCAGTAAATTCTCCAGTCCTAAAGATGCTGCTGCCTACACCACAGTGCTTTTGAGGCCATCAGAAATAGCAGTCAGCCATGGGGGCCAAGAAGGGAAGGTCTCAGTAGGAGTAAAAACCCACCGGGGACGTTCCGGCAAGGTCCGCATCCTCCCATCAGCTGAGGACACTGAAAGAGCCCTGACCTTGGAGGCCAGTTCACTGAATGAAGCTTCTCTGTAGCCAAAGAGGCTTAGTCACACCTTCTCCTCTGACCCCAGGTCTCTGAGGAGTCTTCACGGAATCATCATAAACTCCCACATGGCTGCTCGCCTGCTTACAGCAGTCACCCAGGGGATCTCTGACCAGAAGCTGATCCTTCCTAAGGCCGAGGCAGCAGTGGCATCATCTGAAAGCTTGTTAGGAATGCAGAATCCCAGGCCCCTCTCCAGACCTACTGAATTTTAGCCAGAATCCTTAGAGTTAATGATTAAACCTGAATCCTTAAATTTAAGAAATACAAAGCTGAAGCAGCTAGAGAGCTCTGTATTTGGAGCCGATTTTATGCAGGAAGATCTAAGTTCAGTCTGGACGGCAGACATCGAATGAGAAGGTCGGGACAGGAAGGCAGACACAATTCTTCACAACAAAGGGAGTCTGTGCACATTATGTTGTATATAAACGTTTATTCCTCAATGTGTACGTAAACTGCACCAACTTTAATCATGAATGATTGATCTTTGGGAGAAGTAACTGTATCTAATTCCACTGCTCAAAGCTATGTTATCAGGCGGAATCCTCCCTGTGCTCCTCAGGGTGGTGAGAGCATCTCAGAGAGCATGGAAAGTGGACACCCCCCGCCCGCCACCTCCCTCCTAAAGTCCCCTGGGAAGTCAGTCCAGCCCAGGGTTGCTCTGCCCTGGTTGTTCATCAGAAACACCTGGGAGCACTCAAAACCACCACCATCCCGGCCCCACCTTGGACCGGTCAAATGGGAATTTCTAGGTTTGAGGCTCTGGGCAGGGAGATTTTAAAAATCTCTGGGGTTTGCAGGCCAGGCTAACTCACAGTTAAGAAATGAACAGTGCGTCAGAGACCACAGGGGCGTGGGAAAGTGGCATTTACATGTGTTCCTAGGGCAACCCAGGGGATGAAGTTCCACGGTGTAGAGACAGGAGGAGCTCGGGAGGCTCACGGACACGGGATGACTAGACACCGGGGTTTGTCCACAAGAGGACCCCACACGAAGAGCTGAATGCCTTTTGGTGCTTTCCCTTGGATGAAGAAAACAGGCAATGCAGCTTATGGTCATCCGCTTTCCAGTTGAACATTTTCATTCCTTTTAGGTCTCTCCAACCCTGGAATGTAGTCTACCCTCTATCACCACCCATGGTGTTGGCAGCGTAGAGAAAAGAAAGAAATGTGGATGTAAAGTGAAGTTTCGCTTCCCCCACTTTCACACTTACTTTGAAATTTGTGTGTTTGTTGACAACAGGGTATTATTGAGGGGCTTCAGCCAGGGGGGCAGGGTGGTGTCCCTGAAGAAGCTGAGGGCACCACAAGCTCCACTGGGAACATGGGGGAGCTGTGGGGGTCAAGGAGCAGATGCCAGGAATGGCTGTGATGTGGGTATGGGAGAAATCTTTCCTGACATCCACTAGCTGGTATTCATCAAGTTGATGGCTGTGACCCATTAGTTTGTCATGAAATCCATTTTAAAGGTCACATCCAGTGTTCTTAAGCAGGATGAAATGGCATGGACTAGAATAGAAAATATCAGAGCTCACAGCCCATCCACCATTATAAGGCTAATTAGTGTTTTTTTAAACTTTGGCTTATAGTATGCATGTACATGTATATGTGCATTGGTATACAATAGAACCCGTATTTCTTTCTATGGTCAAGCATTTGAGAACCACTGAATTGCATTTATTTGCAGCGGAATAAAAGATAAACTTTATTGGACACTGTCCGTGGGTACAGCTCTCCGTGGTGCCATGATACAGGCGACAGGGAAGATAAGCCATCATCTCAGCCTGACAGAATTCAGGCTGCGAGAACAGGCAGAAGAGGGGCAGAAGGTCTAACAGCCTGTGCACTGATGTGCAGGGGCAGGGGGCGGGCCTTAACTGCAGGACAAACTCAGACAGTGTTGTTAAGATGGGGAGAACAGAGCTTGTCACCAGAGCATTTTCTTGCTACTCACCCCCAAACTTAAATATAGTCTGATGGGCTTATGGATCTGAAAAGAGCTTGACCCATTGTCTACACCTGGTTTTTATTTTATAAGTTTCCTTCATTGAGACTCGATAACTTTCTACCAGTTTCAACCCTATCATTTATCCACGAAGGGAGGTATGTTGCTCCAAGGAAACTAGTATTACTATCTATTATAAATACATATCTTTAAATCATCACTTTACATTACAAAAGACATTTTTGCATTTCTGATAAAGTCATCGAGTTTATACGTGCATTTCATATGATTAAATTTACCAGAAAAATAAGCTTGAATGTACAAATATGCTACATTTTCCAGACTGTGTATTGCATTCAGGGAGGAGTGTCTTTTTCATTAATAATTATTTGATAAAATCAAGATGTCTCTATTCACCTTAATTTGGGGGGGTGGGGAGTGTGGGAGGTGATAGCAGAGTCTAGTTCTCTCAATAAGAAACAACAGGGGCGCCTGGGTGGCTCAGTCGGTTAAGCGTCCGTCTTCGGCTCAGGTCACGATCTCACCGTCTGTGAGTTCAAGCCCCGCGTGGGGCTCTGGGCTGATGGCTCAGAGCCTGGAGCCTGCTTCCGATTCTGTGTCTCCCTCTCTCTCTGCCCCTCCCCCGTTCATGCTCAGTCTCTGTCTCAAAAATAAATAAACGTTAAAAAAAATTAAAAAAAAAAGAAACAACAATAACAGAAGTGGAACACCCTACTATTATGTACAAGGAAGATACAACTGCTATCTGGGCAGCAAAGATGGCCAACGAAGAAACAGCAGTAAAGGTCTGGGCAGACTCTCAAATTATAAAACCCTTTTCCTCTCCTCACACTCACTGACTTGGCCCATCCGTTGAGATGATCACACACCCACTGAAGATGCAGGTGGTGATTCTGCCCACAAGGTCCCTGAATTGGCTGTTCATTTCAGATAGCCTGGTCTGAGGGTGTAGGGAGGACATGCCAGCTGGAAATGGGAAGGAGGTACCTGGAACTCTCAGAAAAGGAGCTTCCCATTGGGGATGGTGGGTTGCGGAGGTTTTCAAAGCCCCCAAACTCCGGAAGAGGTGTTGTGTGGTTAACACAATGGCTTCTCCCCCTTTCCAGAAGGAATCCTGCCTGAATCACTGCTAAGAACTTAAGGGATCATAATTATTTAGCTTATCCAGAAGTCAGTTCCCAGTGGATTTTTCCTTTTACCGGAGTTGGATGGTAGTCAAGACGGACTTTTCCACTGGGCCCCAGTGAAGGATAGTGTGGAGCCACACTTTCATCTGGGCAACAAGATGTGTATGATTCTTTTGTGAATCCCTCAGAAGTGCTTCTGCCACAAGTATTGAGAAAGAACGCTTCCCTTAATTTCCCTTTGATAGGAATCATGATAATATACAGCCGTCTACCTTCAGAAATTGTGTTTATATTACGTTATGATTATGGAAACATATTCGATGTTTATGACAACCTTTAGAGGGAAATTGAACAGATATTATCATCTACCATCACAGATGAGAGAACAAAGACACAGACACTTGATAAGAGGATAGGAGTCTCCCTCGTGTAATCAGGTAGCAGAAAAGACCAAATGAATCAGATTATACTGTCGTCCAGCATCACCTCTTTCCAGGACCTCTCACAGAGTGGAGACAAGCAGTCATGAAACCAGGACTGGGGCTCCTCATCCCTGGTGGGCTATGAGCTCCCTACCCTTGTCTCTGATACTGTGGGTGGCAGGAGTGCAAAGGCAAGAGGAGGCACCCACAGCGGGGCAGGTCTGAGGCTATTACTATCACACGCCCTGCTGCTGGCCTGAATAAACCGTCAGTAGACTACAGACACATGTGCTATTGGAACTACAACAGGCTGGCCTTTGGGCTGGACTGAAGTAAGCAGAGTCGTGGGGAGAGGCCCCAGTAACACAAGCACTGGGGCTACACATGTGAAATTCAAATGATGGCTTTGCCACTTATTACTCATGAGGCTTTGGGCAGGCACTTCACCTCTCTGAGCCTCAACTCCTCTTATATAAAATGGGATGGCAGTTAACATTCAGGGCCAACGTAAAATCAGAAACTTACACATAGTAGGCACTTAAATAATTGGAGGGAGAGTGTTATTACTATTATCTCAGACCCCAGCTGGGGCATACTATACTAGGAAGAGACTCTGTTGCCACAAGTTTCATTATGGCAAGTAAATAAAATAGTCCTTATGTTCCAGGATGTCAAAAAAGAATGGCTAGGATATCAAATATTCTGAAATATTTGATAAAATAGAGATACCACGCTTATATGTGGCCTGTAATATTGAAGTCCACATTTTTGCTTTCTTGGGAAAAACTTCACAATCATTTAGTGTAGACCAGCACCCCTGGTTCATTCATATCCTTAACCAGGCCAGGTTCCTGCCTGCCTTCAAACTTGGGTGCCTCCGTATCCTTCATCATGTCCTTGGCAGTGAATAATTTTCCTCTCCTGGGAATTTCTCTATATTCTGGCTAAATCTTCTTTAAGGCATGTGTCAGAAGTGTTGGTGGGGTCTGGGTAGTATGGTGGTGACCCAGGAGTGCCTGGTCCCACACTGTGGCATTCCACCTGCCCATCCCCATGCCCCATGAGATGCCAAGGGAGACACACGCACAGTATCAGGACTAACATGAGCGGCAACGAGCATAACGCTCATGCTGCTGTTGGCTGGGGGTCCACTGGAGGTCCCAAAGCAGAATCATGGAGACCGGCAGTGAGGATATGAACAAGGATAAAAATCTAAAAGGTCTGGGGGCACCTGGGTGGCTCATTCAGTTAAGTGTCTGACTTCAGCTCAGGTCATGATCTCACGGTTGGAGAGTTTGAGCCCCACATTGAGCTTTGCACTGACAGCACAGAGCTTGCTTGGGATTCTCTCTCTCTTTCTCTCTCTGCCCCTCCCCCACTTGGCTCACTTGCTCACGCTTGCGCTCTCTCTCTCTCTTTCAGAATAACAAATAAACTTAAAAAAAAAAAACCCCAAAGATTTAAAATGTCTGTGTGCTCCTTGTTCTGCTTACACCTGAAATTGATCACACTCTGGGAAGTTTAATGAAATGAAAGGAAGTGGAAATGGCAACAAAAGTAAAAGGACTGGCTTCCCAAGCTAAAGTGGGCCATCACTTTTCAAACTAAAAGGAAGAAAAGAGAGTTCTGTGCTCACACGCAAAACCTTTGAACATGCAGCGATCCTGCCCACTGGCAAACCGGCAGCCTTGACCCAAATCGTGTGTCCTGGAACTTGACCAATCAGCATGGAGACTCCCTCTCTGCAAGGCTTGCAGTGAGGGGAGGGGCGCTGAGAGGTGCACCTTCCCTGTCTCTGGAGGCCGCCAGTACGGCTATGGCAGTATGTATCATCTAGTGACTTGTGCCATCATTGCGTGGAACACAATCATCCTCCCGACCAGATTATAAACTTCCTAAGAATGGGATCTGCTGTTAGTTCATACTGCACAGGGTCTCAGAGAGATCGGGGTAAAGGAGGAAACGGAGGATTTACCAAACATGTGCCATATCACTGTGCTAGGCGCTCAATCTATCACTGTGTTTAACTCCCGTCTATTCATTCGAGGCGGCCATAGGGCATCACCCCACGCTGCAGGTACTGTGGCTCTGCTAGGGAACTTCACTAGCGGAGAAGCAGTGATCACCAGTGCCTCTGGAGTCCCGGGGGGGGGGGGGGGGGGAGGAGAAAAGGAAGAAGGAATAGGAAACAGAAGGAAGAGTGGGGGGATAAGAGAAAAGGAGGACTGAGGGGAGGAAAGATAAAGGAAAAAAGAAGAAAGTGAGAGCAAGTCAAACCACGGTTATTCGGTTCTCTGACTCCAGTAAGAAATGCTCTGGTCTCTGCTGGCAGATAGCTCCAAAGCCATCAATCACTACTCCTGGAAACAGCAGCTTCCTCTCCCCACAACCTCCAACTACAGCGCCTCAGCTGATTTATTTCCTACTTAGCTCACTTATAGATAATGATAATGAAATTTTATTTCTAGAAGAGTTTTGACCTTTTATGGCAGAAGTAGACAATTTGAATAATTTCTGGGCATCTAAATGCCATGCGGCTTATGTGAGATTTAGTAAGGTGGGTGGCAAAGGCAAAAAAAAAAACACAAAAAAGAGGCAAGACACTCTGATTTTTACCAATTCTGTCACACTGTAGCAGCATTCTCACTGGCTCCTATGCCCAGTCCAGGCCATCAACACGTACTCTAAGTTCCTCTGCACGTATCACAAAACTTTTAGTTTTGAAATTGTGGTCCTTGACTATCATCATTTGAAACTTGCTTATAAACCCAGGTACACGAAGCTGTGTATATCAACTCACTGAACCCCACAACTGGTTCAGCACACTGGGCTGCTCAGGTGGGTGTCCTTCCTTCTGTCCCACTCCTTGTATTTCTTTCTCAAGTTAGAGCACTTGTTCAAAAGAGAAAAACCTCCCTAAGAAGAGGGGTGAGCTATAATCTCTCCTAAAATTTCCAAAAATCATCTCCTTGTTCATCCTTGGAAATTTCAGGACCACATATGTACAAATAAATTGTTCTAATTTTTCATCACTATAAACATCAACAGCCAAACTTCCTTGATCTTTGCCATCCTGAAGAGGTAAAAATCCACGAATCATCAGAATTAAGCTTTATCTGATCTTCAAGTTGCTGACCAGAACTTTAGGCTGTAGACGAGCTTAAAAGAATTCTGGTGTTTTCTCCCATCAGTTATGAAACTAATTCAATAATAGCCAAGATTTTAGCACTATAATTAGTAGTATTGTTAATCTTAAAGATGCTCTTAGTAACAAAAATTAGACAAATAATTACAGTTCTTTGAGTTGTAACCAATGTTACTGATATTTTACTCCCAAGGAGATAAGTACAAATCAATCTCATAAAAATGACATCTCACAGTAAAATGTAAGATGCACAATGTTGGCCAAAGGGGTGTCCAGCTATTTTTTTCATATTTGTATAATGCAAAATAAATAAATGAACAAAACCCTCCAAACCAGAGAGCTTTACAGCACCCTCCTTTGACAGATTTTAGTATTTTTAAAAAGGCACTTGTGCTATTATCAAAGTACAATTTGATTAATTAGCTAATGTTTTATAATAGGCTTATGTTATAAAATCCCCAAGAGGTGAAATGCTGACAGTGAGAAGAAAAATGGAAGCTCTTTCTCAAGGCATTTTGCTATTAGCTAAAAACTACATGTTCCAAAGGCAACAATGTGTAGGAAAAGGAATCCTCATACACCATTGGTGGAATGCAAAGAGTGGTGCAGTCACTCACGAAAACAGTGTGGAGGTTCCTGAAGAAATTAAAAATAAATAGAATTACTATTGATCCCATAATTCTACTACCAGCTATTTGCCCAAAGAAAATGAAAACACTAATTCAAAAAGAGATATGCACCCCTATGTTTAGTGCATTATGTACAATAGCCAAGATATGAAAGCAATCTAAGTGTCCATCAATAGAGGTATAAAGAAGAGGTAGTATATAGATACAATGGAATATTTTTCAGCCTTAAGAAAATGAAATCTTGCCACTTGCTAACGACATGGATGGATCTGATGGTTATAATAATTGAAATAAGTCAGAGAAAAATATCATTTCACTCAAATGTGGAATTTAAGAAAGAAACAAAAAGGAAAAAGAGAGGAACAAAAAAAAAAAAAAACAGACTCTTAAATACAGAGAACAAACAGGTGGTTTCCAAAGGGAAGGGGGGTGAAATAGGTGAAGGAGATTAAGAGTACACTTATTATGATGAGCACTGAGTAATGTATAGAAATGTTGAATTGCTATATGGTATGCCACATTGTGTGTTAATTACACTGGAATTTTTAAAATGCAAAAAATAAAATTTTTTTTTACATGTCCCAAAGCCTGGATTCCTGCCTCAATTATTCCTTACCTGGAGGCCCAAAAAATGTCTGGATATGAAAGGATGAATATTTTTAATGCCTAATTTTGAAAATGTCCTATGTACTAGGCAACATGCTAGGAGTAAATAGAGCTGTAGCCCTCAACTGTAGGGAACTCACCATCTAGGGAAAAGCAGACATGGATAGGAATAATTTAATAACATTGGAGGATAATGGAGTGTCATGTGATAAGTAATCGATATAATCAATTATAATCCATATGTGTATAAAGTGTTGACTCAAAGCCACTCTCCTGGGGGTGCCTGGGCAGCTCAGTCGGTGAAGTGTCTGACTCTTAACTTTGGCTCAGGTCATTCCTGGGATGGAGCCTCACATCAGGCTCTGTGCTGACAGGGTGGAGCCTGTTTGGCATTCTCTCTCCTGTCTTTCTGTCCCCCCCCCCCCCCCGCCACCCCCCGCTCATGTGCTCTTTCTCTCTCAAAATAAATAAATAAACTTAAAAAAAAAAAAAGCCACTCTCCCTGGATAGAGGCAGAAGCAGAGGCAAAGTGGTGAAAGAGGAAAGCAGGAGAGTTATGTAAACTTGTAGAGGGGAGGAGGTGGAAGGGAGATACGGTTAGACCTTTCCAGGTGAACGAATAAGGGAAAGAGCATTCCAGGATGAAGGGAAAGCAGGGGAAAGCCACAGAGGTGTGGGAAAGAATAGCGTGTTTGGAGAATCTGTAAGCACCTCAAGAGAAGGCTCCAGTAGGAATGAGCTCACGGAGAGCTTTCTTTGTCATGCAGGGACACTGGGGTTTTACCCTCTAAGCAGGGAAGTAACGTGATTGGATTTGTTTCTAGAAGCAGAATTTAGTAATTTAGGAGCAAGCTCACGCATGGATTTGGAGAAGGGCAAGGCTGTAGTCAGGGAAATGACCCACTCAGGGGAATGATCAGGAGGAAAGTGTATGATTTTAGTGCTGAAGTAAGAAAATCTGGAAGTTAGGGGAATACAGATGGAATATTCCAGGTTTGGGCTTCGAAGTCCACAATAGATGCATGTGATCAGCGAGTTCTGATGGGCGTAGTGGGGAGAGTCTCAGGTAAGAGTTGGTGCCGAAAAAAAGATGGATAGGTTGTGAAGAGTAGGCCCAAAGGGGAAGCAAGGGACCATGATTACTGACTGAGGTTGACTTCTATTTATAGGAGGAAAAACAAACAAACAAAAAACCCAAAGTTAAAATGCAAAAAACCCCAAAACTCCAAAGGAAAACCAAGGATTAAACTAACACTGGGCAGCTTTTTAGATGCTGGGCACTGTGCTAGACAACATTGTAGCCCTTTCATGTCTTAATGCTCACAAGATCTACCGCCCGCGTCCTGTAACTGTGGTCCTTAGTTTCGCAAATGCAGAAATTGAGCTCAGATAAAATAACTTGTCTGAAGCTTCACGATTCACAAGAGCAAGGTGGAGTTTTTTGTTCCCAGGTTTGTGTAACTCTGCACCCATGCTGTGAGTGAGATTCAAGAAAGGAGAAGGCCCTTCCATAGGTCCTGCTATTGAGAAGCCCACAGTGGCATTTCAGCAACACATCACGCATTTGTTCAAAAAGCCCGGAGCCAGAGGGGAGAACCTGTGGGTCAGTGAAAGGTGCTCATTGATGGTGCCACTGGTCCACTGGACTCTGCAGCTCTATTTCCCCGGGGCCTGTGCTGCCACAACTGGGAGTGGTCGTCTTTTTTTTTTTTCTAAAACAAAGAAAGGAGCACACTCTCCACACCCAAATAAATTCCAGAGAGATCAAGGATTTAAATGTAAAAACAGAAACAAACAACAACAACAAAAAAAACCCCAACCAACCAACAACAAAAACATGAAAGTTTTAGAAGAAAATTTGGAATTTAAAAAATGATCTGGACTTTCCAAGAATGCACGAACTCCAACGCCTGATCATCTGATGACGTAAAAACTAAACATTTCCGGAAAAAAGACCAACAGCCCAACTGAAAAGTAAACACATTCACAGAAAGCTGAATAAAAGAAACACAAGTGAATTTTGAATGTGTGAAAAGATGTAAATTAAAACTTCACATCGATACCACTTTTTACCTATCAGATTAGCAAAGAGCAAAAAATTTGATATTATTATTCATTATTGCGCATGGGAAATAGGCATGCTCAAACATTATCAGGAGTGTATTATGAAGCAATCTTATTACAGAGCAATTTGGCAACACACGTGAAAAGTTTAAACAGACATTACATTTGATCATGTGATTTCACTTCTAGAAATTTTTCCTATGAATATACCTGTACCTAAAAATGCATGTATCTTGCTTTTGAGTGCAGCTATTGTGTATGTATATGTGCATGTGTGTGCATGCACAGAAAAGAACTAGAAACAATTTATTCATTGGCAGGGACCATCCTATGACAACTACAGTATAGCTAAACATAGAATATTCTCCTAAGATGAATGAGGCAGATATATACTGATGTGACCTGATCTTCAAGATACATTCTTTTTAAAAAAATATTTATTTATTTATTTTGAGAGAGAGAGAGAGAGAGAGAGAGAGAGAGAGAGTCAGTCAGCACAGAGTCTGACGCAGGGCTTGAACTCACAAACCCTGAGATCATGATCTGAGCCGAAATCAAGAGTTGGACAGTTAATCCACTCAGCCACTCAGGTGCCCCTCCAAGATATATTTTTAAGGAAAAAAAGCCAGATGAAGAACAATGGATATAGATGCCATTGTTTTTAAGGAAAAAAGGTATACACACATATACACGTATGTTTATGTGCACAGGTGTATACTTGTATATTCACAGACTATTAAAATGCATGGAACACAAGTAACAGTCCAAGGTAGAGAAGCCAAGAACAGGTTAAGGTGGGAGATTTATTTGTCACTCTGTACCATTTATTGTTTCACTCTGTGCATTTATTTCTTCTTCCAGAATAAAAGGAGTAGGGGAAGGAAGGCACAGGGAGTGAGAAATGATGTGTAAGAGGGAGGGAAGCGGAGGAGCACGACTCAAACAGATTTTAGCTCTGTTCCCATTTTATCTCAAGCCAGCTTCGAGGATCTTTGAGGCTTTACACTGGTAAGGCCAACTCCACAGAGGGTTGGCTAAGGAACCAAGGAAAAGATAACTTTGAGAACTGTTTTATAGGTAGGCTTCCGACCAAACGTGGTTCTCTAAAATTAAAAATGAAAATCATAAAATCCAAGGGTGAAACTGGTCTCCTAAGAGGAAGTCACAAATCATATGCACAACTCTGTTGCTATTTTGCTTAATCAACCTAAGGATAAAGCAGCTTTCATGACAATCAAACACTTTGAAACAATGGGTTTGTATCACAATGGCCATATTTTCTCAAAGAAAAATCAGGCCTCTTGGTCTGACCATGTTGTGAGCGCAGGGTGGAAATCACGGCATTTCCAGGAAGGGTTTAAGTGTACTGCGTACAGAGACCTCGACACCATTTGTCAAGTGCAGACATGGTTCATTTCAGAAGCCAAGATGTTCTCTATGGAAATCTGTGCTTGTACCGGAATGAACCAGGACAAATACTGGTTGGAACTGACCCACGCGCTAGGGGGCGCACTAACCCATTGCGAACAGACCTTTCAAAGGGAATGCAATGCACAGGTATATGGGTAAATACGGTACAACTGAGGCTGTTAAAGGGAGAAGGCAGAAGGGATCCACCGAGAAGAGAGATTAGATGACTAAACTTGGTGAAAACTGGTGAAGGAGTGGGATCCTTGTGTGAAAGCAAAAAACCTGGCGTCAAATTACTTATGCCTGACCTTTTTACTCATACATAAAGTTTCATTAGTGTTTTCTCTTTTAAAATATACCTTTCAAATAAAGGAATGTCCACAATCTCTAATTAAGAATCCAAACATATAAAGAATCCAAACACATAAAACAACAGCAACACACACACAATTTTAATCTAAAAAACTCATATACAATTCATGGCTTTTTTCTTTTTTTTAATACAATTTGTCAAGAGATGGAAGTGGTCAGAGTTAAGCTGAGTGGGGGCACGTATTCACATGTGGCAAATTAGAGAAAGGCTGCAGGGAAGTCCTACCGCATTCCATCCTTAGAGCCCCGAGCTCAGGCACCTTCTGAGGGGAACAGAGCAGGGAGAAATTTCTAGATCCCTGCTGACGCCTGTAGGCGGTAGACCTCCATCCCCACCCCCACCCTCACCCCGCCTCTTTTAATGGTCCCAGTGGGTCTCAGGGCACAAGACTTCGAGGAAAAACTCAACTCCTTGCTGCCAAAACTTGGCCCACAGCGAATTCATCAACACTCGGGGTTTCTAGGTGTCTAGAGCTCCAGTAAATATTCTAAAACAATTTGGGACTTAGACATAAGGTTGCTTTTATTTTGCCACATTAGGATATGACAAACACGCAAATGAAATGCCCACCACCATCTGCTATCACCGGGGCTTCATAAATTAAAAAATACCTTTCGATACCACAAAAAGTGAAAGAAAATACTCTTAAATTGTGCTTTAAAAATCATGTATATGCTCTCCTTTGTATCAATGAGTATGAGTTTATATGTAAAAGTATTTTCTAAATCATCTTAAGAAGGAATTAAAAGGGATTCTTGTAGATTGAATGGTTAGCCTTGAAGAAAACTTCGCTCTGTTGTCCTAGTTTTTCTCATCCAGCCACGTACTGTGGAAAATTTCTTCCTGAACCAGCACAGTACTTGTGCTGTCGACTGGGCCCCACCGATCTGCACAACACCGGCCCCGTTCCTGCCTTTCCTCAGCCTGACCCCGACTCTTCTCTAGCAGCCCCTGGATGCCATGCCCCACACAGGACAGCATTGCCCACTGTCAGACCATCTATGGGGCAAATGAGACTCAGTGTTCAGAAAGAATCTCAGGATGGTTTGAAAGAACTGCTCAGAAAATGTTTGTTTGCAGAGATGAATCCATCACTTCAAGTCTTCTAGGAGCACATTTCCAGTGCCTGAGTGTTGACAGTGGACAAGGAGGGCCTGTCCAGCAGTTGCCCTGGCGCTAGAGTCATATCCACAGCCCAAGAACCTCTTCCTGGGCTGAGGTGTTGGCTGTACTCAGGATAAGGAGGAGGTTCAGTCTCCTTGCCGTTTTCATTACCAAAGAGCTTTAAGAAGAGATAAGCTACGCTCTCAAAGAGGAACATCAAAATAATATAACCTAGAAACAGGAATCCTGGGGGTTTTGCTACAAAGCCTATAAGGCCCGCAAGCTTCAAGAAGGCCTGTGGTGTGCCCTGGGTGGACACAAGTCAGTGAGGTCAGGTTTACCAGAAGTACTGCAGGACCACTAAAAAAGCGTCAGGGACCACAGAAGAGGATGCTGGGAGAACTCATTCATTCGACAGACATTTTCTTTGTGTCAGGCATAGTCTTAGGAGATTGATGAAAGAATGATCACTGCTTGGGGCAGGTGATGTACTGTGACTGGTAACAATTGGAGGCAAAAACTTCTCGGCTTTTCTTTGGAGCCCATCTTTCTCCATTAAGGACAATTTTCTCCAGGTGAAAATGTCAGCAGAAATGCCTCAAAGTGGGACTGAGACCCAGCATTTGGAGAAGTGTAAAATAGCCCTTGTGGCTATTCAAACAAACAAACAAAAGCAATTCTAGAAGGCTTCTGGGTCATCATCTGTGAGCTTAGAGACCCAGACTCTAGAACCTGTCAAGGGTCTGGGAGAAATTACGGGGAGCAGAACTGCTTGCAGGCAGAGACAGGCAAATGCTGCCCTGATTTCTCAAAATGAGCAAGAATGGGCCCCGGAAACTTGACATTGGTACCTCTGATGTTGATTCAGGACCAGTGATATGCACTTAGCAGAGACAGAGGTGATAACTCGCAATTAGCCACTAGCAGGGATAAGCATACAAAGCTAGTCCTATTTGCTCACTTCTGTTTACTATGAAAGTGTGGCAGATGGGATATAGTTAGCAAGAAAGCAAGTTTTAAATTTTTCCTGTAAGTATCTGAGGGTCTCATTTTCAGGAAACTTAATCTAATTATATGTGGGGAAAGTCAATGAAATTTCTAAGATTTCAAAGTTTTGCAAAGAAAACTTGGTCTCAGTAAGGATTTCTTTCTTTATTGGCTCCCCTTTCCCTGGGGTGAATTATAAGCTCTGGGTTTATGCAAATGTCAGTGTTGAATGAAGAAAGGTATTTACTTCTACGTCTTAATATAGCGGGGTCTGGACTCCCTTGAAATGTAGAATAGACTTAAGATAAAGGACAGTTGCCTCTATGTCCACATCTGCTAAGTCTCTGATTTGGTCCTTCTACTGTCTTCTATTGGGTTGTCTCTGCCCTTCTGTTCTCTGGTGTCCTGTCTACACACGTAAAATGACTTCGACCTTCAATGCGCTTTCTCACCTAAATTCCCACTTTACTTGGGATACTAGGTGAGTTCAGCTGCTTGCTCACTCACTCTCCTTGGGGCTACAGAAAGCTCTGTGTGCCCACACTATCCTCAGCCCATACCCCTGGTGCATACAGCCTGTCTGCAAAGCAGCTTCCTTCCAGAGCTCCACCTGGGCAGCAGGTCCCTGTTTCCTCTACTCTTGGATCCCTAAAGGTGGTGTTCAATCATCTCCATCCTCTTCTTGCCTTGACCTGTGGCTGTTGTCAGGGGAGCATCTAATCCTTTTCACTTTCTCCTTCCCCTTAGCAGCTTAGAGTATCTGTATTTGCATCCACACAAGGGGGAGAGGGGAAAGAGGCAGGAGAATGGGGACACACTCTGTCTGGTCTCAAGGCATTTTAAGTATTTTTCCTTGTCCTTTGACTTTTTGATCCTTAAACAATTTCGCTTTTGGTTCCAAAACTCCCTTGAAGTATTGCAGAGCTCAAGCTGACTGGCCGAATGCAAAGTGGTCACCAGCAAAAAAAAAAAAAAAAGGGGGCGGCAAAAGCAAATTTGTTTAAAACTCACTGTAACTTCCTATCTGGAAAAGACTTACAATAGCAAATCTGAAAAATACACAAAGGTAGACTCATTCGCCATTTTGATACTAGATATTCTACATATACTAGATTGGGAGATTACAGAAATGGTGAAAATATCAAACACCTCCATTCCAATAAGGCAAAGACTCACCACATGGGCTGTGGACACAAGTGGTTTTATAGCTGACTGAAAAATTTGCTAGAAGGTTCTTGAATTATAGATCAATTTCTGCCTGGGAGGAGATCGTTAATGCTGTGCAACACAGTTTTGTACTGTACTGCATTCTGTTCAACAACTCCATTAATGATTTTGCTGAGAACAGAAGATGTGATTACTGAATTTGTAGTTGGCTCATAGCTAGGAAAGACAGACTGGCCACAACAATGGGCCAAGACTAACTTGATGAAACTCAACTCCATAATAATTAGGTCTTGTAGTTATGTTGAATATAATAATGTCACAGCTACAAGATAGAGGTGGTCCAGGAAAATGGTACAGGGGCACAAAATTCATATCCTAGAAGACTTCACCGTACTAGTAATATGTTCCAAAAGGGAGACATGACAGTTGGGAAATCTAGTGGATTTGGGCTGTGTTAACAGAAGATCTGTGTTAGTAGTGTCCAGAGAAGTATTCATCTTGTTGTAGTTCATCCTGGAAAACTACATCTTCCTTCAATCCAACTTCCAAGTGTTACAGTTCCTCCTCAAAAGCAAACCATAGCCCTTCACTGCCTCCAAAACAAAGCTCAAAGTCTTTTCATGGTGTACCACGTCCTTCATGATCTGCTTCAACTATCCAGCCTCCTTTACCACTGTTTTGGTCTCCTTCCACATGCATTTTTGTGCCTTTGTTACTCTCCGTCCAGGTCTTCCTTGTCTAAATTTTCACCTCTGCTAGGAGGTATGGGAAAATGCGGATAGGAAGGGATGCTGACTAGTGGCCCAAAACTTTGGGGTAGTGGAAAGGTGCAGGCAACAGAATTCCATGGATTCAGGAGCTGGACAGAATGAGGACCCAGAGGAAGTATGAGGCAAAGACAAGAGTTATGCAAAATTAGAGAAGTCCAATGCTGGGTGGGTGTCAAAAGGAGACATCAAAACTACGGCAAAGAGATAAGAATTTGAAGAAAGAGAGGTAAGTGGGGAGAAAGAGGGCCGCCTACCTGGAATGCCTGTCACCTTTGCTATCGTAATTATCTCCCCATACCTTTTTGGTATTTATCTTTTCCGTCTCTCTTGACTCTAAGACAGAGCTGACCACTCTCTTCTCTGTGGCAACTCTGTACGTTGAATATTTCTCTATTAGATCCCATATGGCCCAGATTTTCAATTATTGGTGTATATTTCCAATTCTCACATTACACTGAATACTTCCTTGATGATGGGGCTGTGATTTACCCATGCAATCTTAGGGTCTAGCCGATAGTACTATATCTGCACCAAAGCATCTGGCACACAGCACACAAACCCTAACACTCACACATACATTTATATTATATACACACACACATATTTATACAAATATGTATATGTGTTTAATAAATGGTGGATCTATCTTGTTAAATCTCGCTTGAAAACCATACTTCTCAAGGTATCATGCCAATATTAGCATATAAGAATCAGTACACCTTTATCTCATCGTAAAAGAATCAACTTCAAAAAAAAATTATTGAGTAGAAAATGCTTTTCAATCCATGTTCTGAGTTAGTCATATCTCCTAAAAGGCATTTAGATCGTATGGTGTCATTTTGTACGCTTATGACTACTTAGTACCTATTTAGATAAATTTTAAGTCTTCTACTGAGGGGAAATAATCTATCTTAATACAAAATACTTCCACTGTTCTTCAACCTTGAATATGTGATTGGCTGAATCCCTACCACAGAAACGTGCTATTTTATTATTGCTGTCACATTTGCCTTTACCATATTTATATATATGCTAAATTTGGTCGAATAAACGTTGAAAAGTATTATGTTTTACTTAGACACAGAGAGGTTCATGGGCCACCATTCTTGTCAATTACTTTTTTTTTTAAGTTTCTTTTTGAGAGAGAGTGTGAGCAAGCAGGAGTGGGGAGAGGCAGAGAGAGAGGGAGAGAGAGAGAGAGAGAAGCCCAAGCAGGCTCTGTGCTATCAGCGTGAACCTGATGCAGGGCTCAAACCCATGAACCATGAGATCATGACCTGAGCCAAAATCAAGAGTCAGATGCTTAACTCACTGAGCCACCCAGGTGCTCCTTGTCAATTATTTCTTATCTGCTTTTCAGAGCATGGAGTCTGAGCTACAACATTATAAATGTTCCTTCTACTCTTAATACTACTAAGTTTCAGTCATTCATTTATTCTACAAATATCAATTGGGTACCCACTACGTATTAGGTGCTATTTGAAGTGCTGGGAATACAACAAGTAACAGAACTGACAACATCCTACCCTCAGGGCTTTATGTTCTAGTAGGAAGAACAGAAAAAAAAAAAAACCACAAATAAATATAGCTTATTACACCAAGTAGTGACAAATGCTATAAAGAAAAATAAGTGGAGTAAGGAGGATAGAGAATAACAGTGATTAATTACAATTTTAGATAGGTGTCCAGACGATATCTCAAAGGGTAGGTAATATTTGAGCAGAGAACTGAATGAAGTGAGGGAGGGTGGGATGAAGGGAAGGAGGAGTGCCAATTTCTGGGATGAGAGCATTCTAGGTGGAGGAAACAGCAAGTGTAAAAACCCTGAGGTAGGAGCACGCTTGGAATGCTTGAGGAAAGGACAGACCTTATCACCGTTAGTAGGGTGAATGGGGAGCTACGAACTGAGGTTGGCGAAGTTGCCAGAGGCCAGATTTTATAGAGTCAGAGTGGGATTTCAGATTTCATTCTCAGTGTGATGGGAAGTCATTGGAGGTTTGAACGGCCTGTGACATGATGTGATTTGAATTTTAAAAGGGTCACTCTAGCTGCTGAGAAAGGGGGAGCAGTATAAAGCCAGTTGCTGCTAGATGGTAAGGAATATGGCAGGACTCCTGCAATCTGCGTTAACTTCTTTCTTCATTTTGTTGTAGAAAAAAAGCTCTTGTTCAGCAAATCTACCCTCCCAAGTGTCTACCCTCTGGGAGGATTGTCTTATGAGCAGCCCCATGATGACAGCAAGTCCTCATCTATTGGTGTCAGCAAAAAAGGCAGATCTGTCTGTCTTCTCATCCTTTGCACTCTGGTCTGGGACTTCCTCAAGAGGCTGACACTTGTCTTGTATTGGCTTGAGTCAATGGAAGCCCCTATGGATCAGTTTCAGAGCTTCTCTATTAATAGAATTTATCAACGTTTATTTATTTTTGGGACAGAGAGAGACAGAGCATGAACGGGGGAGGGGCAGAGAGAGAGGGAGACACAGAATCGGAAACAGGCTCCGGGCTCCGAGCCATCAGCCCAGAGCCTGATGCGGGGCTCGAACTCACGGACCGCGAGATCGTGGCCTGGCTGAAGTCGGACGCTTAACCGACTGCGCCACCCAGGCCCCTCTATTAATAGAATTTATGAGACCCTAAATTGCCTGACATTTTCCTTCCTAGGAACTCAGTTTATTAAACCAAATCCAACATGACAGTGTGTCAGATCTGCTGATTGACTGCACTGTGAAAGAAGAGGGGCAGAAAGACCATGTCTGTGGACCTCGGGGCCTTGTCCTCTACCTGATTTTTCACGCATGACTAACTTTATGATACCTGAACAAGATCCACCTATTGTAAGGTTAGAGTGCTGACCCATACAAGGCAGTATGCATTCTTGGCCACTGACCAATGCTGGGTAGGGAGGGCTCTGCCCAAACCATTCACAATGTGGTCTACAATTGGCAAAGTGGCCAATTCTACTTCCTGTAATGGTCACATAAGCTCCTGTCAGAATGATCCTCCTGAAGATAACAACTATAAACTCTGGAGAAAATATAAAACAACAACTACCTGAAGGCACTGAAGAACAATCAAAACAAGATACATTCTGGGGAGTGTCAGGAGAAACACTCTGCCATAGACCCTGAGTGTCCCTGCGTGTTCTTTCTAGGTGTGCCTACGATGGAAGGCCATGACTGCTTATGACTTGGGCCATTACTCAGGACTGAATTTGCAGTGAGCAAATGAGGGATTACACAAGGTCTCCCTGAGACAAACAACAAGCTTTTTCACTACATAACACGAAAGAGTTCGGTTCCCCAAACTCAGTGTTCCTGTCCTGTAATGTATCCCACTGTGCAGTACAGGCATCCATCTGGGCCCACGGAGCCATCCGTGTGGGACTTGCGGGCAAGGGAAATCAACGCCAGCATGTGGAGACCCATAATTCTTACTGTGCCAGGAGTAATAAAGCCCTCCTTTCTGACCCACGGAACAGTGACTGGTTTATTTATTGGCTGGTAAGCAGGATAAAATAAAATCTCAGACTTGGACAGAAGGGAGTCGACACTTGAAAGAAGGGAATGGCACTGGCTAGACCTCCCATTTTCATGACTTCTGGCTTGACAGGTTTCAGTCCATGCCATGTGGAATGGCAAAGACTCTGATAGAAAGCCTGCAGTCTTTCTGGTTTAAAGACTCAGAGGGCAAAGTTTGGACAACCACACCCGCTGGAAAGTGAGAGGGAAATCACAGAAATGAGAGCCAGAGGGAGGAACTATAAATTCTGTCTATTAATTCTGCCCAAATGTCTGGCTGACCTCCGCACCATGCATTTGCAAGGCAGACTCCAGATGGCCCAGGAGAGACTACAATTTCAGAAATGAGATTGCAGCTGCTGCCCAGGAGACAGAGTTTGCACTCTGAATTCAATTATGTTAAGTGGCTGCTGTAACAACAACAACAACTCTTTAGAGAAACAGAATAGCATCCGGAATCTCTACAACACTTACAATGTCCAGAATATAATCCAAAGTTACTCGACACACAATGAAACAAGAAAATAGAACGCATTCTCAAGATTTAAAAACACAAACAAAAAACCCAACAGAGAAGGACCCTGAGATGACCTAGACATTGGAATTAGCAGATGAGGATGTGGAAGCAACGATTATCTCTCTGTTCAAGAGTGAAAAGGAAAACATGCTCATCGTGAATAAAAAGGCAATTTCGGTTCACAAGTAGAAGCTATGTATTTCTTTACAAGGTGCAAATTCCAGAATTAAGTAACACAACTTATGGGAAAATAATCATTAGATGAGTTTAACATTAGAATGGAGACAGAAGAAAAAATAAATTTGGAGCTCCATAAATAGAAGTTGCCCAATTAGAATAAAAGAAAAAACAAACCCGGATTTTAAGAAATGATCAGACCCTCAAGGACTCAGGGGAGAATATTCAAAGGTCTAACATACATGTTATAGAATGTGAGAGAAATTCAATTTAAAAAGTAATTACTGGAAATTTCCCACATTTGGCAAAGACATTAATTTACAGATTCAAGAAGGTCAGCAAACTAAACAGGATGAATACAAAGAAAACCATCTCCAGGCACATTATACTCAAAGAGCTAAAAAGCAAATATATAGAAAAACACTTGACTAAAGCCAGGCACATGACATATTATCAACAGGGTAACAATGACCCAAGTCATCTAATTTATCAACACAAACTGTAGAGGCCGGAGACCAGTGGAAGAACCTCTTCAAATTACTGAGGAAAAAAATTCGATTTAGAATTCTGTATCCTGAAAAAAGACAGTATAAAAATATTTTCAGATAAAGGAAAACTTATTCCCACCAGATCTTTAATGTAAGAAATGCTAAAGGAGTATAGCATTTCAGGTAGAAAGAAAATAATACTAGACAGAAGATTTTTAGGAAGGAACAGTGCTAGAAATGGTAAATATGTGGATAAATATAAAAGATGATTTTTTTTCTTTCAATTTCTTTACAATCATTTGACTCTATGAAATAAAAATTATAGCATTGTCCTCAGGGTTTAAAGTGTATATAATCTAGGGGCGCCTGGGTGGCTCAGTCGGTTGAGCGTCCAACTTCAGCTCAGGTCATGATCTCACAGTTCGTGAGTTCAAGCCCCGTGTGGGACTCTGTGCTGACAGCTCAGAGCCTGGAGCCTGCTTTGGATTCTGTGTCTCCCTCTCTCCCTGCCCCTTCCCCACTCATGCTCTGTCTCCCTCTGTCTCTCAAAAATGAATAAACGTTAAAAAATTTTTTTTAAGTATATATAATCTAAATGGTATGGGTGGCTGTAAATGGACCTATACATTTGCAAAGTTTCTACATTATTTAGAGTTAATATTTTAGCATGGTACGTATAGACTATAAAGAATTAAGGGATGTGTATTATACTTCCTAGAGAAACCACTTAAAAATAATGTAAAGTTGTGTAGCTAAAAAGACACCAAGTAAACTAAAATACATTTCTTTAAAAAACACAATTTTAAAATGCCAAAATAAGACAGTAAGGAAGAACAAAAGATCAAAAAGCAAAAGGACAAACAGAAAACATAGTCCAAACATAAATCCAACATTATCAACCATCATTAAGTGTTAATAAATGAAACACTGACTAAAAGGCAGGATTTGTTAGAATGAATGAAAACACAAGATCCAAATGTATGCTGTCTTTAAGAGATGCACTTTATATATACAAGTAGGTGGGAAGTAAATGGATGGAGAAAGTTACACACTGCTGGCAGTAAAAAGAAGGCTGGGGTGGCCATACTAAGGTATATTAACATAAGAAAAAGTAGACTTGAAGACAAACAGTGGTATCAGAAATAAAGTGACACATTTAATAATGATAAAAAGGTTAATTCGTCAGGAAGACATAATAGTCACAAATATAGAAATCCTAAAAATAGGCCTTCAAAATGTACGACACAATTAAAAATGAAAGAGAAGTAAGCCATTCTACTTTCAACAATGGCTAAAACAACTAGAACCAAAGAGTGTGAGTTAAAAATATCCTGGTCTAGGGGCGCCTGGGTGGCTTGGTCGGTTAAGCGTCCGACTTCGGCTCAGGTCATGATCTCGCGGTCCGTGAGTTCAAGCCCCGCGTCGGGCTCTGCGCTGACCGCTCAGAGCCTGGAGCCTGTTTCAGATTCTGTGTCTCCCTCTCTCTCTGCCCCTCCCCTGTTCATGCTCTGTCTCTCTCTCTCTCTCTCTCTCTCAAAAATAAATAAACGTTAAAAAAAAATTAAAAAAAAAATATCCCGGTCTACATTGAAGGCCCCCAGTTAGAAAGCCCAACCTGTACAACTACTTGTGACAGGGTTCTGGAGACATGCTTGGAATTTCGCATATTGGACCTAAGTGTCCAGAATAAGCGAGACATGTCCGTCACGGTACCAACCATGTCTCTGGTTCCATTTCATGGAAAGTGTCATACTCATGACCTTACTGAAGCAGCACGAAGAAAGTCAAGATCATGAGAATCCCATATTCTGCTATTCCCACCCTACTGCACGGAAAGCTTGTTGGGGCTAGAATGGGCACTCCCTACAGGCACTGAGAGGTCTATATTCTCGCCAGCGTTCTGTGACATATGGGGTCAAGGACTCTGCCTGCACAGACTGGCCATAAGCTGGACCTATCTGATGCTCTCTCACAGACCTTTTAGCTAGGAGATACTGAGAAAATGAGGTTGTTAGTAGGCAGTACTGGACCTGAAAAGATGTATAGAAATGTCATGGCAAAGAGAGTTATGAGTTATGTGTTACAAATAGGCAGATCCAATCTGCTAGGTGAAAAAAACACAGGAAAGAAGAAAGAAAGTCAGACGTACAGAAGTAGAGAGCAGACACCCAGAGAGTAGCTAAGTCTGACTGGTGGAGAAGCCCCCACCACTAGTGGATGATGTACCAACTCCTGTTTCTGGAATCTCTAGGGCTGCCTGGTATCCACCGTGGGGGAGAACTGGCTGTTCTATGGTTATTTTCCTTGGAGTCCTAGGAGACTTGTCATCCATGGGCTATTACATAATGGGTATCCAAACAGTAAACCTCATCTTACTTGAGGCAAAGCAAAGGGGCCTTTGTTTTGTGCAATTAAAAAACCTAATTAGGTCAAAGTTATTAATAAAATTCAAGCTCTGCTCGATGCTTACCAACTCTAGGAGTTGATATTATAATTTTAATTTGGTGAAGGCATTAATTTACAGATTCAAGAAGGTCAGCAAACTCCAAGCGAGATAAATACAAAGAAAATCATCCCCAGGCATATTACAACCAAACTGCTAAAAACAAGAGATAAAGAGAAAAACCTGAATGCAGCCAAAGACACAGGACAATCTTAGGCTTTCATGTTACGCTGAAGCCTTTATGTTCCTTAATGTAGAAGCGGCACTATTTTAAAAAATAAAATTTGCGGGGCGCCTGGGTGGCGCAGTCGGTTAAGCGTCCGACTTCAGCCAGGTCACGATCTCGCGGTCTGGGAGTTCGAGCCCCGCGTCAGGCTCTGGGCTGATGGCTCAGAGCCTGGAGCCAGTTTCCGATTCTGTGTCTCCCTCTCTCTATGCCCCTCCCCCGTTCATGCTCTGTCTCTCTCTGTCCCAAAAATAAATAAACGTTGAAAAAAAAAAAAAAATTAAAAAAAAAAAAAAATAAATAAATAAAATTTGCATTTCTTAATATATAAAATTTATTTTTTAACATGAAACAAATAGTCAAAGGAAACCAAGAGAACTTATTTAATTTCTAAATCTTTCTAAAATGCATTAAATAATAGTATCCATTTCTTCCTGGTCTATGAGTCACGTTTATTTTGAAAGAGACTTGTAAGAGACATATGTTTCTCAATAAAGTCTAACAATAAAAATAGTGGCATGTATACTGCAGTTTATAAATAAGAATGGGCACAGACTAGAACTAGATCCATAACTTGCTATAGAGTAGTTACCGAGGTACAGAAAAATGTAGAAGCTCCAGCACCAGAGTCAGACAAAATGGAAAAGCCAAGACCCAGACCCAGTTATCTACCTACAAGATATCAGAATAGCTCCTCTGAGCCTCGGTTTCCTCCTCTGTAAGACTGCAATAATAGTAACATCTACCTCATGTGGCTTTGTAAGGATTAAACGAAACAATAGGTATTAGAGTGCTTCACATCCCATCTGGCACGGAACGAATCCTCAGTGAGTGAAACTTGTCGTGCCTTGCACTGCTGGGCTTACCCAGCAAAAGCAGCTCAGTGCCATGAAGTTGGGGACTGCACCCTCATAAGCCCTTGCTTGGAGGGGGGCAGGGGAGGGGAGACATGCAGAGAAGGGAGAGTTTGAAGAAGGTCCAAGTAGCATTGCAGGGGAGTCGATAAGAAAACAAGCTCTTCTGGCTCTCGCTCTCAAGGACAGGATTTCAGAAGGGCCTGGGGTAAGCCTCTCAGGGGAGGGACTACTCTTGCCTTTATAGCCCTGGTGCACGATAGAGGCCCTGGCCTCTATCATAAATGTCAGTTGAATGAACGAACAATGTTGCGATGAAGAGCCGTGACGAAATGGTTACGGCCGTGAGGGTGTGGGACAAAGTGCCCCGACTGGCGAAGCCCCAAACGGGGGTGGCCTTGGGCATCTGGCTCCCACTTGGTGCCAGTGAGAGAACTCTGTCAGCCAGGTAAGTGTGAGGCATCAAGTTATCATCCTTGGCACAAAGTAGGTGCTCAATAATATCTACTGTATGATGAATATATAAATAAATAGGGCTTCCTCTGAAAAACCAGTTCACCGGGGCGCCTGGGTGGCTCAGTTGGTTGCACATCTGACTTCAGCTCATGTCATGATCTCATAGTCTGTGGGTTCGAGCCCCGCATTGGGCTCTGTGCTGGCAGCTCAGAGCCTGGAGCCTGCTTTGGATTCTCTCTCTCTCTCTCTCTCTCTCTCTCTCTCTCTCTCTCTCTCTCTGCCACTCACACTCTGTCTCTCTCTCAAAAATAAACGTTAAAAAAAATTTGAAAAAAAAAAAGTTCACCAAAATCACTAAACTGTCACTGATTCATGGAAAACAGATGTGGGCAACATTTGTGGATGTTATTGATGGATAGGAATTCTAGAACAGTCTTAAATGGAATCGCTTTGTACTTCTCTATATTGCTTCCTAATTAAAGTGCCTTGCAACATAGATCACTTTAGAAAATATACCTTGGCCTACCAAAGGTTTGAGAGAACCAAACTGTTGCCAAGGACAGGATGAACTTGAATTATTTAAATGAAAATACTTGTCTATCCATTCAGCTCAAAAAGATGCTGACCTAACAGCCTCTAGGTTTTGGCTTTTACTTTCCTAATAATTCTGACTCACATTTCTGACAAGACCCTGAAAACGCACCCGATTCTTCATGTATTTTCATAAAACATATGTGTTACCCTGGGAGCAAATGTTTAAAAATGCAAAATAAATTGTTCCAGTTTTTGACAATTATTCTACAGGAGGTTCCTTGGCTTTAAGAAGCAGAAATAACGCTTATGTGAAAGAATAAAAAAAAAAATGCTCTACGTGTTTGAAATGCTGTAAAAATCACGAGAATTTTGTTTCTTTATAATACCTGTTACAAAGCCATTTCCATAATGATTCTCTTTTTGGTCGTTCTAAAAGCAGCATGATGTATGAAAAAGGCAGCCTTGGGGTAGAAATGCAAATTCCTATTATTATAAAAGTATGGAAAGATTGTTTGGGACCAAGAAAGCCAAGGTCTGCCTAGGCTATTATAACAGGAACCAATATGGAATTGCCACATGCAATGTTCCTAATGCACTTCTCTGGGTATTTCACAATAAGCCATTACCATGGCAACTTAACCTCCAACCACACAAAAGAAACACCTCAAATTCTTTCTCCAGAATGACACAAATCTCACATAGGATCAAGGGATTTGTTTTAAAAATACTTCTCTAATGCTATTTTTAATGGCTAAAAGAGAGATTTAGGAAGGGGGTGGTCAGTGTAGACAGAATAAAGATGAACCAAATACATGAATGATTGTTAAACATTTCTGCAGCTTTAAATGGCTGGAAGTTCTACTGTAATGAGGTAAATAAATACCTATCTGTGTACATTGGTGGAAGGAGTGTAGTGAACGTGTCATTTTCACCCCCAAATACCGGTAGAAGAGAAGTGTTGCAGTTTTATGCCGTTTTGAAAGGCACTTCCAACCCACTCCAGCCTTTGTCCTTAATATCTGCCATTTTATTTAAAGAATCTTCCTGGCAACCAGTCACTTAAGTGCATACACCAATGTAGGGGGAAGAAGAACTCATTTCCAATGTGAGTCCCAAACCATGAAAAATTAAGAAGGATTCAGGAGTCAAAGAGTGGAGGGTAAGTCGGCCAGATAGCCCAGGGACCCGTTGACCAGGGTACAAGAGGCAGCCAGTAAGAAAACACAGCTAGTTAACACAGATTCACCCTCTTGGAAAAAAAAAAACCCAGAAAATATGGGCTTCCTCTTGGCACATCACAGCATCATCTTTTAATAAAAGGAAAGCTGATATGCCATAATCCAAGCAGCTTCCTCTATAGCACAATGTCTCCCTCAAATAGGTCAGGCCTGATGTGAGCTAAGGCAGCAGGCTCAGTAAGTAAGATACTCGGGGACCTTGGAAGCCCTTTGAGTCGTCCAGTAATTCCTTTGTTCCTGAATGTCGTGTTTCTGGTGGAAAATCTCTTGGAAACCTGTGGTTCTGCTAAATATTAAAGTGCTGCACACAGGTGGGTGAGAATGTGTGAAGCTTTATATTATATATATACATATATATGTGTATACATATGTATATACACATATATACATATACATATATATGAAGCTTTATTACATATAATATATATATATTACATATATATATATATATATATATATATATAGTAATTTTTTGACAGAGAGAGAAAGAGGCCATGTGTGCATGGCAGGGAGGAGCAGAGGGAGAGGGGGAGAGAGAGAGAATCTCAAGCAGGCTCCACACTCAGCTCAGAGCCCAACTCAAGGCTCAATCCTATGAACCTGGGATCATGACCTGAGCCAAAATTATGACTGGGACACTCAACTGACTGAGCCGCCCAGGTGCCCCCTGTGTGAAGCTTTAAAAATCATTCTGTGGTCCTAGGTATTTGAGTGCCTGCCTTACTATACATATTTTGAGTTCAGTCACATCGAACATTCATTTAACATACTCGAATTCAACAAAGGCACTGTGTCAGAGAAGTGAAAGGAGCAGAAATAACTCAAGCTGTTCTGTTGATGATTTCCTTCATCCAAAGACTGTTCTGGGATGATATAAGTCTGGTGTTCCCTCAGTGGGACCCGTTCTGTGGCTGACACAGAGCAAGCGCTTCCCTTGGCTTAAGGGACCCTGAAGTTCATGGCCCTTAAACACAGGCTGACTTCTTCACTTGCTGTTCAACAGTACAGGAGGAAAAAGTAGACTCGGGGGTGGTACAGTGACCTCCAAGGTGGAATGTTCCTAAAGGATTTTCAAGGGTAATTTTGACAATACCTGCCTTTCTCCTTACCTGCTAACTTTGGAGCATAATTGACGTATAAGATACACCTCTACAATTTTTAATTTTAGGATATATCAGAGGACCATGACTTTCTAGAACCAGACTTCATGGTCTCTTTAAAATATTGTTTTCATTACCTGAAATTTAAAACAAAATTCAAAAAAATATCCAGTTTATAAATAGAGGCTCAAAAGTTTATTTGCAAGCTGGCTGTTTGGAACTCAGAATGCATTTTGCTATAAAAACAAATGTTATAAACGGTGCAAAAGGTATGTGGGTTCCCAGAATAGCCTACATACATCTTTGTTGTGAAATTTATATGTTTGCAAAGGAAGAGTAGAAGGAAAGGGTAAAAAGGGCATAGAAAGGGGTACAGGGTAAAATGGCTAAGAGCACTCGAGCCAGGCTATCTGTGTTCAAATGCCATCACTCACTAGCTTTTGGCCTTGACAAGTTCATCTCCCTGTGTCTCAGTTTGCTCATCTGTGAAATGGGGCTTAGAGAATGTTTCTCTCAGACACACGTGTAAGGATACAATCAGCCAATATAATGCATGCTGTACAGAAAAAGGGCTCTGTGTTTGCTCCCAGGGTTGTTTTCTCTGAGTGTGAACGGCTCGCATACACTCCTGAGAGGAGGAATTCTCAGATCTTAACCAAACCATGCCTAGTACAGAAATATCCGCTCTAATGAGTATTTGTTTTAGCTTGAAAGGAAGAAAAGGAGAGGGATGTGCTGAAGGGAAGGAAGCTTGTGAAATGTTCCTGCTCTCTCTTCTTTCCTTGGTCAACCACCGTGCTGACCCTATTCTGCTCTCTTCCAGTCCAGGGATGTCTGCAGCAAGAGGAAGATGAGGACATGGTGAGAGGGAGGCTTGCTCCCCGGAGCCCACTGGGCAAACCTCATGGAAGCAGGTTTATAGAGCAGCCCCCGAGCAGTAAGCCCAAGGGTCAAGTGAGAGCTCCTCCTATCTACTTCCTGGGGCTCACCCCTCCACCCTGTCTCCCCACACGCAGCCTGTCAAGCAGTCACCGCACACAGTGATGCTGGGTGGCCTCTCACCTTCTGGATCTTCTCCGTGATCTCTCAAATGTTCTCCGTGGGAACACGGCAAAAGGTTGTGGGTTGTATGCAGGTGACAATAGCTAGAATCCTGTATAGACCCTCACCACTTTCTCGACCTCGAGAAAAGCGCCCTCAAATAAAACATATTTGGGGGAAGAAAATAGTATTTCCTGACCTCTTTCAGTGCATTAAAGCACATACCAATTGCTTGCACCATCCATCCATCCATCCATCCATCCATCCATCCATCCATCCACTTATTCAATAAATCTGTAGTGTTTAGGATTATGAGAATACCTTTTTTAGGATTTTTTTTTGACAATACCTTTTTTAAGATTTTGAGAATACCTTTTGGAATTTCAGATAGTACATATTTATAATATGATATTTAAATTTTTAAGGGGTTACTATGAAGTGTAGTTACCATTCTGTGTATGCAAAGTCAGATGCATAATAAAGCGGTTACTATAAAGTTTTTAATATTCAAAAACAGGAAAATAATCCTTTTGTTTCTTTTTGTTTAAGGGAAATTTCCTGGCTTCAAGGAACTCACAGTTTCGATCAGGGAGAACAAACAAAACAGTCAGCCTTGATTAGGGGGAGCCTTATTCGTCTCCAGTTGTTGACAAACCAAAGCTTTGTTTTTCAGTGCAGCTGGACCACAGCAGAGAAGCCTACAGTTTACAGAGTATGGCTCCCTAGCCTCCTGTGTGCACAATGCCGTCTGATGGCCTGGAGAATCCTCAGAGTACGCGGAAAGGACACATGGTGTCTCTAAACACACTTTTAATTATCTGGAATGGACCCAGCTCTGCTACTGCCCTGAGTGAGTATGCTGGTCATATGTATGTACAAGATGCTCATGGAGTTGGGGAGAGCTTTCACAATCAACATTAACACTACTTCATTAAGGGGTGCCTGGGTGGCTCAGTTGGTTGAGCATCTGGCTTCAGCTTATAATCTTGCGGTTTGTGAGTTCGAGCCCTGCGTCGGGCTCTGTGCTGACGGCTCACAGTCTGGAGCCTGCTTTGGATTCTGTGTCTCCCTCCCTTTTTGCCCCTCCCCCACTCACATTCTGTCTCTCTCTCTCTCAAAACTAAACAACAAACACTAAAACAAACACTTGGTGATATGCATTTAACTTTCCTTTATGCCTTTTCATGGCTTGTACATTTCTTTTTTTAGCACTGAATAATATTCTGTTGTCTGGATTAAAACAGCTCTAAAAAAAAAAAAGCCCATTTAAAAAACAAAAAACAAAAAAACAAAAACTACTTCATCAGAAGAGACTGCACACTTATTTGAAAATCTCGAATACATGGTATTAACAGTGAAGCCCTGTTTCTAAGCTTTGTGTTTTCCTCCATTGGATTGAGCACTTGATTACCAGGGTATTTGGAACAATTGGAAAAAAAGAGATTGCGAGAGAATATACAATAGGAAATGTTGACGAGCAGGACTCTTCGTTTTCCTTTCACTAGCCTATGTCTAAGAAATAAACATGGAGGCCTAAGTCGGTGCTGTTTGAGAGGGTGCTTTTTTTCTCCGAGCTCTCAAGCTGTGCTAAGTGAGGTTGTACGCGGTTCACCAGGAGATCTGACCACCGCGTTCCAAGCACTGTAAGAGTGTCCTTTGCCGCACTTTTAAATTAGGTGTGGCCACATGACTTACAAGGCCAAACGATGTGTGAGCGGAGGTGACAGGCATCACTTCTGGGCAGCAGCTCTAAGAGCCAGGGGTGCCGCTTGCCATACTCTATTAGTTTGCCGTAGGTCTCAGAGGCAGCTGCTTGTTCGCTTAGGGCCCCAGAGTCAGGACTCCCGGAGCGAACCCCCAGCTGACCCATGAAGAGATCCAATGTTAGCTTAAATAAGCCTTATGCTTGAAGCTGCCGAGACTTGGGGCTGTTTGCTCCTGTAGCCTAACTCGGACTCCAGGTTCTAACAAACAAAATGTGGGCCAGGAGACCTCTGCCTCACTGCCAGTCTGACTGTGTAGAAATCACTGGAAGGATTCCTCCTGTGTATTTCCACATTGGTCTGTTGCTCCCCGTGTAATTTATCTTTTAATCTCAAAGCTCTTGGCTAGCCTTTGACCTCTGATAAACATAACTTTATCTTTTATGGTTGCTGTTGTTGATTTTGTGTTTGTTTTTGAAGCAGCGGCAAGGTGCGAAGGAAGAAGCAGCTCTAAACGGGTGAATAGAGAGTGGAGATTGTTGGTTTACCAACTCTGCCATTAACCATCTGTGCGACCTCTGCACAAAGCATTGATGTTTTGGAACCTCGGTTTCCCCCAAGTAGCATAGGCAACTTGGATTAGACCCCAGATGGCAAAGTAGCATCCCGTGATGAATTATACCCAGCCCTGAGATAGGTTTTGTTCAGTTCACATGGTGAGGGGTGGGGGTTCCCTACCCCCCCTTTTCATTAAACCATGACAACATAAAAATCGATATTCTGCTTGCTTGCTTTTTCACCTGCATTCATTCAACAACTGTTTATTGAGGGCTTCCTGTGTGCCCCTCATGCTTCTAAGCAGGTTAACAGTTATACACAAGACAGGCTAAAAAAAATCCATGCCCTCCTGGAGCTGACATTTTAGAGGATTTCCAGTTTCTCTTCACTGGAGCATCCAGCAACATCAAGCCCATATTTCCACACAGCAAGGACTTTAGTGAAGCTGGGGAACAGCTGTACCTCCAGACTGGGCATTGGGTCCCACCTCTGCAGGGTGGGGAAGGACTGGCCAGGTGCTCGTTTTCCCTGCCTGTGCCTGTGGGTAGCTGCATTTGGACGCTCGGACTGAGTGACCTCTCAGAGTCCTTCATTCGTAACAGCCAGGATTATAAAGTCTATGCCACATAAAATAAAAATGAGTATTTCCCAGTACATGACAGAAACTCTATATCTTCATACTGTTACGAATTGTGTAAGTTTGGCTGCAGGTATATGTAGAAAAGGAAATGGCCTCTGCCCTCTCTCCCTCTTCACCCCAGTATCTCTCACTTGACTGACTCTTCTAGGAAGAAAGAAAGACACCTGTCACACTCCCTATCTCCGTCTCCATCCTGCTCCCTGCCTCCCGGTGTCACTGCTGTCCTGGCGGGCGTTTATTCTGGATGCAAATTAGCTTTGTAAATAACCAAGGCTGCATATACCTTAGGTCTCTTAAATATTTAACTACCTGTCTAAAATTGTAGTTCAGCAGTTGGGTAGAAGTTAGCATATCACTTTAACAAGATTCTGGAAAGTCCTCTGTTTGCAACGTTATTTACTAACTGCATGGTCGTTCTCCTTTGCAGGGAGTCCAAGAAGGCATGTGGGTGCAGAGTAATGGTTATGTGTTTCAGCTCCAATGGGAACAGGCTTTGTGGAAAATATGTGGGCTGGTAGACACTAAAAAATTATTTGCGAGGTTATTGTAAGTCATCTGTACTAAAGCCATCCTTTCCCCTCCTCCTTCCTTTTCTTGTCCTTTTGCTCTCTTTCTCCCCTCTTCCTTTGATGGGATCGTAGATGAGTCATCTTTTTGAGTAATTTCGTTATTAAGTAGCAGGGTTAACGATATCAAGAGAAGACAGAGGTAAGACGGAGCACCAAAGCTATTAACACATGCATTAATGGATAGATCCACACGTATCTACACCCACAGTGCACACACATATATTCCATTACTCAAGTGAAAGACAATTAAAAGGTCATTTTTCTCTGTAAACATTTTCATCTCAAAGCTGAGACACAGTAAGCCAAGTTTCCACCAGAGCATAATTTCATAACCAAATTATAAAAGCTTGAAAATAGCAAGACACAATGGAAACCCTGCCATAATCTTAATTACACTGTCACCAGACACAATGTTAAAATGTACACATAAATGTTCCTTTTTAATCCTATGAATTAGTTCTGGAGATGTGTCTAGAATTATCTTTCTAATGCCTGACATACCTATCCCACCTCAGAGCAGAACTATTACTCTAGGTTCCAGATCAAAGTAGGTTCTGTTCAGTCAAGTTTCTAGAAATATCCCCCTGAAGTTGAAAACCATCACCACATATTAATGAGAATAAAAATAATTTCAGCAACATTAATTGAGCACTTGTTATGTTTTAGGCACTGTGATAAGCAGGCTACCTGCCTCATCTCATATAATCACCAAGACTACCTTCTGACATGGTCCTCCTGCAGGTGATTTTCCATTTGGGCCCTCCCCCCAGTTTCACTCTCGCATCTTCCTTCACCCTGAACAGTGCCATGGTGCTGACCTTTACGGATGTCATCTTCTGACTTCCTATAGTGGGATAAGAGTGAAGTCTAGGTATTTATTCTCCCAGCTCTGTCTCTTTGGGGCCCTGTGTTGGCATTATTTTTCTATTACCCCAGCTCCTGTCAGGGGCCCTCTCCCATGGTTACCACACTCTTATCAGCTTCCAGTAACTTCTCCCCATCCTCATATCTTCAGACATGGAACTGCTTTGCTATTCCCAGGAAGCAGCTTTACTGTCCTTTCTTGAGTGCTCTTAATTCTGCCTACACTCTTGCCATTAGTCCCTTAGTAAATGCTCTCAATTCCTTTGAGTACGCCATCTATTTTCTGGACCCTGAATAATATAGTACTCCCATTTCCCTTTTATAGATTGAGGAAAAATTTGAGGCTCTGACATGTTATGTGACTTGTCCAAGATTGCATAGATGGTAAACACCAGAGTCAAGATTTAAACGGAGATCAGCCCAGGCCCTTACCCAATCCAGCGTCTGGGGTCTGGAACAGAATCCTCATTGTGTTGGTTTTCCACAGGTTTCAAGAAAAGGATCTGGATTTCCAGCCCAAGAAGAGGAGCTGGCTTTCCTTTAGCACTGTGGAGCTGGGCCATGCTTTTCTAAAGCTACTTGGCTTCTCTGCACCTTGGTCTCCTCTATAAAATGGGGGAAAGACTCGCTCTGCTTATTGCTCAGGATTCTTGTAAGAATCAAAGTGAGATAATAGATAAGGAAGCACCTTAAAGAGATGTGAGGGCTTTGTAAGTGTAAGGTATTTATCCTCAGGTTATACACTTTGTAACAGTAGTAAAGTGTAGATCTCTCTGGGGTGCCTGGGTGGCTCAGTCGGTTAAGCATCCAACTTCGGCTCAGGTCATGGTCTCACGGTCTGTAGGTCTGAGCCCCGCGTCGGGCTCTGTGCTGACAGTTCAGAGCCTGGAGCCTCTTCGGATTCTATGTCTCCCTCTCTCTGCCCCTCCCCTGCTCACACTCTCTTTCTCTCAAAAAACAAACATTAAAAAAATTTTAAAAGATGCAGATCTCTCCAAATATTTGTGTGTGTGTGTGTGTGTGTGTGTGCGCACACACATGTGGAATTTATGTCTTATTCATTTTGTAGGTCAAAACACCATTGCGCTTCCAGGGTACAAACCTTTGTTAGGGTATCTACTGTTATTTGTCCACAGTTCAAATTTGCACATGTTCCAACTATTAGGATCCCACATTTATATACAATCATTTTATTTTATTTTATTTTTATATATAATTTATTGTCAAATTGGTTTCCATACATACCCAGTGCTCATCCCAACAGGTGCCCTCCTCAATGCCCATCACCCACTTTCCCCTATCCCCCTCTTCAACCTGCAGTTTGTTCTCAGTATTTAAGAGTCCTACAGTTTGCCTCCTTCCCTCTTTGTAACTTTTTTCCCCCCTTCCCCTCCCCCGCTGGTCTTCTGTTAAGTTTCTCAGGATCCACATAGGAGTGAAAACATATGGTATCTGTCTTTCTCTGCCTGGATTATTTCACTTAGCATAACACTCTCCAGTTCCATCCATGTTGCTACAAAAGGCCAGATTTCATTCTTTCTCATTGCCAAGTAGTATTCCATTGTGTATATAAACCACAATTTCTTTATCTATTCATCAGTTGATGGACATTTAGGCTCTTTCCATCATTTGGCTATTGTTGAAAGTGCTGGTATAAACATTGGGGTACAAGTGCCCCTATGCATCAGCACTCCTGTATCCCTTGGATAAATTCCTAGCAGTGCTATTGCTGGGTCATAGGGTAGGTCTATTTTTAATTTTTTGAGGAACCTCCACACTGTTTTCCAGAGTGGCTGCACCAGTTTGCATTCCCACCAACAGTGCAAGAGGGTTCAATCATTTTAAAAAGAAAATTTCATTCATCATTGATAATTCTATGTATAACAAGACATACCTATAACTTTAGGGAATATGATAATGTAGGGATGAGGGTGCATTTCATAAAACGGCTGTACTCACATGAACAGGTAAGGAACCGTTTTTCTTAAATTGGGCCCATTTATATTACAGATACAAAATACGTATGAGTCATAGTTGAGATAAAAAATAAAAGGCTTCCGTAAGGGATGGTGAAAAGATGGATTCTACTCCTTGAGATCAGCTGGGAGGTAGGTAGATATTTGACAATATTCTAGGACACTGGCCTGCAGTGGGAATCAGTGCTTAAAACTACAAAGCTTCAGGTCGTGAGGAATTCCAAGCCACCTTGGTAAGCAAGATGCTGTAGAAGTGGTGGCCAGGTGGGCTCCCAGACTCCCTCAGCAACTTAGCTCGTGTTACATTGTCAGATAGAGGCAAAGCCAGAGCTCCTGCGTGTACCCTGGTCACCAGTCCACTCTGCTTACCGATCCAATGATGATCATCTCCTCCCCTCAAGACAAGGGTGCCTCAAGAGATCAAAAGAGGCACTGCGGTGCCTGGGTGGCTCAGTCAGTTAAGCATCCAACTTCAGCCTAGGTCATGATCTGGCTGTTCCCGAGTTGAAGCCCTGCATCGGGCTCTGTGCTGACAGCTCAGAGCCTGGAGTTTGTTTCAGATTCTGTGTCTCCCTCTCTCTCTCTCTGCCCCTTCCCCACTCACACTCTGTCTCTCTCAAAGATAAGCATAAAAAAAAAAAGAGGCACTTATTCAGCCCCACTCAGATAAGCCTCTCCTTTGGCCACCATCCCAGCTTCTTCTCTGCTCTTGAGAATATCATCTAATTGTTTGATGCCTCAATTTTCCTATCAACAAACTATGTACCAGCTTCCTCTTTCTCGCTCACAAGATTGCTGAAGATTTTTTTTGAGACCCCTAAAAATGTTGCCACAGAAAGATGAAGGGCAATTAATTCGTTGTATCTTGTGCTGGAGTTATCCATGAACTTGTCCCATGTTCCTAACCTATGGCTAGCTTTTAATTAGACAATAGGCATTTGGCATTTAGTGTCTTTGATGCTCAAGATCCTGACTCAGGGCCATGAAGGCTACTCATCACTGAAGGTTGTGTTCACGGTGCTTTCTTGTTATGCAGACATTTTGAGGCATGATGCAGAGGCTGGCCTCTGGAGTCAGGCAGATTGGGTAACGTTTGATTGATTTCCTCTCTAAGCCTCAGTTTACTCACCTATAAAATGATGATTATAGCATCAATCTCCTAGGGATGTTTAGAGTTTTAAATAGAATAGATGTAAGCACTTAGCAATGTGCCTATACACTTTAAGACCCCAATGAATGTTAACCCCCCCGTATATTTTTGACATAGCATTTAATATATTACTAAATTTACTTACATTTTTGTCTTTTCATCTCTACCTCCTACTCTGCCCTTCTTCCAGTGCTCTGAACTGTGCCTAGTATATAGCAGGTGCTCCATAAATTTTGGATGAATCAGTCAAGGAAAAATACAAGATGGGGTCCCTGCACTCCAGAAAATTACTATCAAGTTGGCAGATAAGACATTTACCCACCAGATAACTAGTAATTATGCTTGGCAGAAGGTAAGAGGCACGTAAATTGTATACACAGAGGCAAGAAAGTAAGAATCCTTCTCAACAGATGGGAAAGAAAGGCTCTATGAAGAAGGGGGCTTGGAGCTTAAATCATTACCCCTTCAGTTGGTCAATGCTCACTGAGAATGTCATTGCATGCTCTGGTCACTGAAACTTCTGTTTCCTCTCTGCTTTCCTGGTTTTAGCTTAGTAGGATGCAGTATTAGTTTCTGATTGTTGTTGTAATGAATTACCACAAACTTAACGATCTTGAAACAATACAAATTTATTCTCTTGCACTTCTGAAGGTCAGAAGTCCCAAATCAGTTTCACTGTCAAGATGCAGACAGGGCTGGTCCCTTCTGGAGGCACTAGATGAGAACCTATCTCCTTGCCTTTTCCAGCATCTACAGCTTTTTTCGTTCGTTGCCTCTCTGCCCTGTCCTCCATCCGCAAAGCCAGTAGCATCACATCTTCAAATCTCTTATCACTTCTGTCGTTCAATAGCCTTCTGACTCTTCCCTGCCAGCCTCTTGTAAAGATACTTGTGATTAAATCGAAGACCTACTCAGATAATCCAGGATAATCTCCCCATCTCAAGAGCCTTAACTTAATCACATCTGCAGTCCTTTTTGCCATGTAAGGTAACATTCACAGGTTCCAGGGATTAGGACTTGGATATGTTTGGAAGCCATTATTCAGCCTACCACAGTAGCCAACAAAATAGAGGAGAGAGGAAGTGCCGACCAAACACTTGGATTTTTTCCAGTCCATCTTAATATTGAATCCAGCAAATGTGTCAGTGAATTAATATGACACACACATCCTTGTCATAATTGTCTACCATTAGTCAGAATTTGCTTAATGTCCTCTACTGAGTTACATTTGAATGTACAGATCTGAGCTAATGTTTGCTACTGACACTCTGGGAGTATAAGATAGTCAATATTTCCTATGAAATAGAAACGTGAAGCAAAAGAGGCCAAAGGTATTGGTAGGGTGAGGGGTTAAGGAGACCTGGAGGCAGGGAGAGGAAGAGTCACAATGTGAGTGAAGCCTTCAGGGATCATTCTGGCTGGAGCCAGGCTTGTGGCCATTTCTGTCAGAAAAGGCAGCTGCTGACATTTCCCCTTCCCTGAGAGAAATCTCCACAAACCATGGGGAGGTGGCCAAATGAGCAGCCATCCTGCACCCTCTGAGCTTGCAATAATCATCCTATTTCCTTGGAGTTTGGGCCATTCAAATAAACATAGATCTATGCTCATTACTAGGAGATATTTGATATTTCCACGACATACATCCTTTGGGAAAATTTAATTTATTTTAGCACATTAAACGTGTCCTTCTTTCCGATACTCTCAATACTTCCCTTTCCACGCTATTTGAAACTTCTGGGAACTTGTCTTGTTCAAGGTAAAGGTGTAGCCTTGTTTCCCGTGTAAGTGTAAAATCCACATCCTCTACCAGAGGTTATGTTCTACATGTATGTGGTCGCGGTCTCTGTCACCTCCCTTACTCAAGGAAGACATCCACGCTGCCAGCTGTCCCCTAAAACCACCTTAACGCCACAATGGTACACGCCACTAGGCTCTGCCCATTCTAATAACATCATGTTTCCATAGCTACTAATGCATTTCATGGGGGTGGGGAAGCATAGAGCAGTTTGAAATGATAGGTAACAGGAGGCAAGCAAGTAGCATAAACAAAGTGTGTGATGGGTGGGGTGCTCCAAAGCGGATTGCTGCACGTGTGAGCATATGGAGATTGGCTTATGCATGGAGAACTATCAACAGGCTGCAGAGCTTCAGGTCCCCCCGCCACACCCCCCCCCCCCCCCCGCAGTGAGCCCTTGAATGCTTAAGAGGAAGGGACGCACGGGCACAACTTCATTATTTGTAGTCAATAAATAGAACTGAATAAAAGTAGGGGTATACAGGCGTGCTCCTGAGTCCCTCTGCCCTGCACATGGGGTTGGAATAACATCCTAAGGTGCACCTTTTCCTCTTCTCTCTTTCACAGACTGGTCATCATCCCGAGGTACTCTTGTCATATTGCTCGCTACAGAAGGATACGCAGTGACCACGGGCTGTCTTGCTGGCCACGCCCCAATCCCTCATCTGGGAGCTAAGGACACCTCTGGACCAGGTCAGCTGTGTGTGCAGACGCGTGTCACCTTCCCTGGGGCTGTACTCCCTCCAGGCTGGGCCCCTCTCCACCCCACAAAGCTCCCCTGTTCTCCCCTTAGATGGTAGGATTCAAGCCTCACCTTCTCGTTGAAGCCTTGCTGATAATTCTCTGGTCAGAATGGACCTCTCTCTTCCCTTCCTGCCCACAACATATGCCCTTACCTCACCTCATTGGACTACAAACACCACTCAGTTTTCTTTATCCCACAGCTTTCAACTCTACTCCTTGAACCTGCCTTTTCTCAGCTTCCACTGAGGCTATGTTGGGTCAGTTTCATACCTTTTCAGTCACTTTTCTTAAAACTTTCTCAGGCTCAGCCCTGTTTCTTTTTAAATGTCAACCTCCTATCTAATTCATTTCTCTCTTCTCTTCCCATCCCTGACCCTACCATAATCAAGATACCATTGGCACATGAGAATGGAAGAAGACAGGGCCTTCTGCCCCTTAGACACCACTCCCCCTCTTCCTGGCATGCTTCTTCTGGTGTTAGTCCAGGAAAACAAGGGATAAAGAGAGACAGAGACGTCTTGCTCTTCTGCTTGTGGAGAGTTCCAGTCCTTTCCACATCTAGGGCCTAACTACTGTCCTGGGTTGTCTTCTTAGAGCTCAGAAGGTGTAGCCTTTTATGAAATTAGTCTGTCAACCCTCAGCTGATAGATTCTTACCACCTCCTCTGATGTGTACTCCCTGCACCATGGAGAAATCTCTAGCCTACAGTCTTACCTGTTGGGCTTCAGTTTCTAGGGTCTGCAGCTCCAACTGAATCCTGACTTCACACCTGTTCATACTTCCTCATGCCCTTGCCCCATGTGGCACCTGCCGTCTTTCCCCTGACCCTTCCTCCACATGCCAGCAATTGCCAATGGCTTGAAAACTAACAGGATGGCATCCATTACCAGCCCTGGTTTGGGGGATGGTAGACAGTTATAGCAGAATTTTGAGCGCTTTTCCTGTAGCCTCACTCTTGGCTTCGGGGTGGGAGGAAACATACCCTATATGCCGTTGTTGGTCGGTGGGAGAAGGAAGAACACTTCCCTACTCCACAAGGAGACTTCTCATTATCTCGCCGTTGCCCTCTCCATATTCATCTGGGAGGAGGGGGTAGAGAAATAGTGCTGGGACTGGTTGCTGAAATCCTGCTCTCAGCAAGCCCTGGGGGAGGTGGCTGACCACCGTCCTGGGCAACTGTCTGTACAGTACTAGTCTCATTCCCTAAGTGATGGGAGACATCGCACTCGACACCTAGCTTTCTCTCTAGTTCCTAGTATTATGAAGCCCCAGTCTTCTGCCCCTGCTTTCTCTGGCTTGTGACATTTGACAATCAGGTTAATCACAAAGACGGGAGGAGGACTAAGGAACCTCCAGCTGTCGCCTTGCTCCTCCTTTTGGGAACATAAGTCAACTACCTTCTCTTTCTCTGATGCTGACCACCAGGACTGGGTGAGTCAGGATCCATGGTTTATAACATTGAATGTGATAGAGTTTTCTAATTCTACTGAGCAATCTCTATTACTTCCGTTATTCTCAATTCAGTTAAGCAGGTGAATCTTGTCTCCCCACTAAGGTAAAAAGCTGAGATGATCCTCAAATAGTAAGTACAGTATTCAGTATTTCTTTTGCTTCATGCAGGGACTACCAGAGTGCTATGCACACAACAGATAGGGACTAAATAAAGGTTTGTTGGCTTGAGGGAGGACAGCATGAGCAACAGACTCCAGAAGCCTATACTGTAGCAATCTGTGGTGGCTGTCTACTGCCACAGTGAACCAAAGAGGCCAACACCTCTGTGGTAAAGAGCGCTGGAGCCTCCCTCAAGCCCAAAAGGCTATGTCCACGTGACACTCAAGATTAATTCCCTCCATCAAAAACTCAAACAATCCAGAATTAAAACCCAGATTTCTAGAATCACAGAAATAAGATACTCATATGATTGAATGCTTGCCTTTTACTTAAAAAAATGATTTATTGTTTGCAACTCCGTACAGTGCCAGAGAGAGTTAGGTAAAGCAGGGAGAAAGTCAACAGCTAGCATTCCTGAAGGAATGTTTGTGTTCCAGCTTTGAAATTTGAAGGAGGGGGGCTGGTAAGTATTTTTGTTTTTCTTCTTTGAAAGGGAAACACAAGGAAAATAAGGACTGGATCTCTAACTAAAAGGGAAAAATAGCTTTTAGTAAAAATCTGAAAGCAAATGCTAGTAAATCCTCAGGATATGTGTACATTCCAGTTTTTTTATGTTGACACACAGTATCTCCTAAATTGTAAAGTTCCACCAATTGAAAATGTACCATCCATTTAACAGGAGCTGTTCAGAGCAAAGAAACATGACCAGAAGAACTCCTGGTATTGATCATAAGACATTTCCTAATGTGAACAGGATAGAACTAAAACGTTGAACTATTAAGATCAGTGTTGTTCTGGGCCTTTTGCTTAATCTTCTTTACAGCCTGGAAGGCAGATATTGTCACCGTCTACATTTGCTGATGAAAAGGTAACCCAGCATCAAAGACAGTGTAAGTGGCGGAGTTGGATTCAAAAAGGCTAACGATCGTAGCAAATAGCCCCAGATTAGCACTTCTGCAGGTAAGACCTTCATTGTTAGCATCATGGGCTTGTCTACAAGATATCTGACCATTCCCCACCACTTACATCCCTGTCTCCCCAGTTCAAGCCACCTTCTCCTGACTGCAGCATCTGATTGGCCCCTTGACTTGCTCTTGTCCCCCTCCAGTGAGCAATCCTTACAAAGCCCACACAGATCTTGTCACTCCTCAACTCAAGATCCTGAAATGGCTCCATCCCACTCAGAATTAAACCAAAGTCCTCATCACGGCCCACAAGGCTCTCCCAATCTGGCTCTGGGCTGCTACTCTCCCTCCCTGGCTCATTCCAAGCTCATTGGACTCATAACTGTTTTTGGATGCAGCAAGGACACTCAGGGCCTTTGAACTTGCTGTTTCCTCTCTCTGGATTGATTTTCCTCCAGATGCTCAGAAGGCTCACTCTCTCATCTTCTTCCAGCCTACAGTGCAAAGTTATCAAAAAACATCCCTGTCCATCCTCTTTAAATAGGACTTTCTGCCCCTTGCTCTGCTTATCTTCATAGTAGGTGTCACCTCCTGATAGGCTAAACATTTTTTTTGTTTCTTCCTCTCCCTCTTCTAAAATGTAAACTATTTTATTTTTTAAATTATTTTTTAAATGTTTGTTTATTTTTGAGAAAGAGAGAATACCAGTGGGGGAGGGGCAGAGAGAGGGAGAGAAGGGATCTGAAGTGGGCTCTGCTCTGAGAGCAGACAGCGTTCGATGTGGGGCTTGAACTTACAAACCATGAGATCATGACGTGAGCCACCCAGGTGCCCCTAAAATGTAAACTTTTAAATTTTTTTTAATGTTTTTATTTTTGAGGGAGAAAGAGAGAGGCAGAGCGTGAGCAGGGGAAGGGCAGAGAGAGAGAGGGGGACACAGAATCTGAAGCAGGCTCCAGGCTCTGAGCTGTCAGCACAGAGCCTGACACGGGGCTTGAACTCATCAACTGTGAGAAAGTGACCTGAGCCAAAGTTGGACACTTAACCGACTGAGCCACCCAGGCACCCCTACACCGTGAACTTTTTAAAGGCAAAGACTGTTTTGTTCACCCCTGATCCTCAACACCCAGAACAGCACCTGGCATCGAGTGCTCAGGAAATATTTGTTGAGTGCATCCATTCATTAGAAATCCTATCAACCTTGGTAGCTAAGAATACATATATATATGAGCATAATGCTCTGCTAGGATCTATTCTCTACAACCCCTACTCCATTCTGAATAATCATAAGATGAGAAAGATTTAAGGCCAATAGTTTAATAATGAGACAGATCTGTCCACTAACTCCTGCTACACTGTGGTTAGAACAGTGCGTGAGAGTTTAGTAATAATGTGGTCCATCAACAGCCTCTCCAAAACAGCGTTGCTCTGCCTTACCCCTACATCTGTACTTTCCTTGGCCTCAGTTCTCTCTCAAAGGGACAGTAACAGCACCAGGATAACTTCACAGTCCTTAATTTTCTCTTTATACACAGCTCTGTACTACCAAACTCAGCTTCAATTTTAATAACATTCTCTCTTGTTCTAAATCAAAGTGGAGACATTTAATCATTCTTTTGAGAAATAAGTGCACCTGGGAGAGGAAGGTTTTAACCAAATAAATAATTTCTATTGTTGTGAAGGCGGAACAAAAAAGAAATGATGGGAAAATTCAAGTAAAAAGAGTTCCTTATTTCCGTAAAAATAAATTCTCTCTTAAGACAAATATATGCAGTTTCTGCATGGCTATGCCTGGGGACTCCTATCTCTGCAGCATGAAGAATTTATCCTCTTCCTCGTCCTTCTTTGGTTGGCTGACTTCCCATCTTGAAATGATGCCTAGATTGTCCTTCCTGCCCAACCTGTGCATCTTCCAAAATACACACAAAGCAAGTAAGAATCGCAGACCATAAGCTCAAGTGTTTGGGAAATATAGCACGTTAACGTTTTTCCATAAATTAATTTCAACGCAGGGAGCCCTTCTGCCAAGCTGACAAGAAATTCTACCTTCAGATGATATTGGCTCTCTTCTTGCCCTCTCCATGCCACTTGGGTTGTCTTAGGTCCCAGGGTCTTACCCTCCCAGGGAACCCTCCCACCACTGCTCATCTGTCCACTTTACCCCAGAGATTACACAGTGGTTGATTATGCACCTTCCACACAACACAGGAAGCTTCATAGATCTCGGGGGAGGTTGAGCCCCTGACTGGGGATCCAGTCTATACCACAGGGCCATTCCCTATGAGATCCTATCACAATCTTTGCATGCTATCAGGGACCAAGGCTTATGGGGCCTCAGACTTCCGGCCGAACCTCCCATCTAGCAGAATCTCAACTTAATCTGAGATATGCCTTTTCTCTCAAAACTGGTTCTCTTCAAGTGACCGAGGCTTTTGGAAACAAAAGACACACTTTCTGCAAGTAAGGAGGCACAAGCTACTTGCTTGAACAAAGACAAAAATGCGGAGGTGCAGGGAGAAACCACATATATTAATATCTTTAAATGGTCTCACCACATCTGCCCCAATGCAACCAATACAGAAGATCCCTCCTCGTTCATGCACCTCAGAAGAAAAGGGTAGATAGCTCAGTGTGGGCTGGAGGGACTGGATCTGGATTTGGAGTATCAAGTGGTCCTGCGCCTAAGTCCTCAGGGAATTCAGACCCTCAGGTTGCTGCAGCCATTGAGAAAAAGCCAGAGTGACTGGATGTGCCTCGACAAGACTTAGCCAGCTCTATTCGCACATGATGTTCTGTTCAAAATCCAAGTCACTGAGGGGCTTTTGGAATTGTTATATCCCGTATTTTAATTGACCAATACATACCTGTATTATTTATCAATATAAATAATTTTCCCCTGAAGTATAGTTTGCATGGAGGTAGTCCCTCTTTACGACGTAATCCGCTGACTACCACAAGGAATCTAGGTTTATAAACCACCTTGCTTTCAATGTCCCCTTCTTTGTCAAGGATCAAGCAAGAACTCGAGAATCACCATCTGACACAGACCCACGTTCTTCGCAGAAAAACAACACAAACAAAGACTCAGGCAGTCCCTGCACGATTCTCCCTCAGGACCCTGCACACAGCTGCACTTTCGTCTTTCCTAACAACACAGTGTATGGCCAGCAGATGCTTCTCAAGGACATGTGCGTTGTTAAGGGTGAGAATAAGACAAATGTTACAAGCGTCGTGAATCCCTGTCTCAACCCTGCCATTTTTAGTCTTCTTCCCTGTAAGCCATGCGATTTGAGGTATCGCCTCATATTCTTTTCTGGTACAAGGCCAGGTGTAAGTAGATATAACAGACACGATGGGGGACAGCAAGCACAGGTCAGGCTTTTCAGCAGCCAAGGTCAAAAGCAGATAGGATTCTTGCCTTCAAAGGAAAGAAAACTCTTCATGACTGTCAAGAGGACAAGTCGGGTAGAGAACGAAGCCTGCACCAAAAGTCAAGAGAGTATATTGTAATACAATCCCCTGGAAGACTTTGAAGCTTATAAAAATGAAATCATTGTCCATTTCTCATCACCCACCCAACAAACTTCTATTGGTCACCTACAACAAGCCAGACATTGTGCTACACGGGGAATGACTAAAATATGAATATTCTCATGCAAAAACAAACTTTTAAAAAAGACCTATTGCAATGCTATCACCATATGCTTTAGAGCCTCATCTATTTTTGTCCCCATGTTATTGGTATTGATAATTATGATGGATAACAATGGGTATTTTACATGCATTATTTCATACAATCTTTCAAACAACCCCATAAAGGATTACCAGGTCCATCTTACAAACACTGGGGTACAGGGAAGTTAAGTAATTTGCTAGTGAAGACAAAGCTGGGTAAACAAATGTTGTAGTACCCTTGGCTACTAGGCCGTGGAATCATTTGCTACTATTATCCATGTTTTGTGTTTGTACCTTAAACACACACACACACTTTGCTGGACTAAATATTTATCCAAAAAAATCAACTGTACAATATCTGTTTCCTCTCTGAGCTGCATGTAACTTTAGCTACTGTAAATACCTAAAGATGCACTTATTCCCACTCAAGACAAATTTCTAATAATATGAAATACAAAAAAAAAAATCCACATCATCTCTCAATTTCCTGCAGCCTATGGATGCTGGGATCAGCCCTGAGCTCAAGTATACATTCCTTGTGCTACTATACTGATCTAGTCCTGTCTTTGCCCTGGTTTTCTGGATAGAGTCACAATGAAGGACACCAAGCACCTGGACCATTCCACCGCCTCATGCTAAAAAAGGGAAACAGAATCCTGCCAATGTTAGAGTTTTTTTGTTCTGAGTTGCCCTTGGCATAAATACATGCTGGTCACTATAGGAAAATATTGGTCAGAAGCTGTCTGAACTTAAAATTGAAAACAAAAGACTACACAACATGTCATTAGGTTTTGTTTTTGTGCCTCAGTTGCTGTAATTGAAAAAGGGCATAATATTACTTCTACCTCCTTTCAAAGTTCTCCTCAAAGATAAAAAATAATATTAAGTTCTTTCAATTCCTTGGTTAAAATGTTTACATGAGACAATCAACAAAGATTTTAGTAACATAGAATGTTATTCAGACATTCTGATAATGATTGTATTTGTCTTTTGTTAAACCCTGTCCCCAAAGCCTTTCCATCTCAAAATATCAAGTGGTCAAATGGCTAACATCCTTAGCAGCAATAACCAACAAGAAAAATCATAAACATTTTATGACTATGTCTATTGCTACAACTAGTCGCTGCTAAAAGTCAAATACTTTGATCAATGGTATTATCGTGCGATCGTATTGCCTTCTTGCTGAAAAATGAAATGGAAGCGTACTTGTTAAACTCATCACATTTGCTTCATTAGTGGTCATCGATGACCTATAACCAGGCAGAGTTCATTACTGCAATAAACATACAGACTTCAGTTGGTTTATCTTTCTTTTCTTTGGTCAACATTAAGCAATGTTGTCAGTGTTGTATTTGTGTTAGGACAATGTCTTCTCTACGTTAGAATACAGACCCTGTTGGCGGTAATTTAGGGGAGAGCAAAGACAGGTCTGGCTCCTTCCCTCCCTGCTCTCAGGGTACTACAAGTAGTGTTTGGTGTTCACTGGTGGCTCTAAATACACTGTTACATATATACAAAGGCGATGTGATGGAATTGGAAAGGTACATGGAGTTGTCCATCCCTGTGAGGGATTATAGAGCAATACTTGTCTAGTCCCATTTTATTATTTAAGTAGGTTTCCCACCTAGCACGGAGCCCAGTGTGGAAACTGAACTCACCACTTGAGATAGAGACTTGAGCTGAGATCAAGGGTTGGCTGCCCAGCCAACGGAGACACCCAGGCGCCCCTCATTCCCATTTTAGAATTACTTCCTCCACACTGCATTCTAACAGATGCCTTGCATCCAGCTCTAGAGTTCGGGGTGGTAGCACAGTCCATGACCTGCAAGGTTCCCTAAGAGGTCACTTCCTCACTCCCCTCTCACCGGAGCATTGCCTCCCTAACACCCTCCAAGAAACACTATCTGGCCGTGAGAGACTCAAGTACACGCCAAAGTTGTGTTTTAACTCTTGACTCCCTATTTCTGAATTCTCAAAGCTTCCTGATTCCCAGTGAATCTTTTCTTCTAGCTCACTTTGTGCCCACTAATATTTCTCCCCCAGTTTGATACAATCTGGTACTTAATGCTTGCATTCCGAGAGAGGGTATATAGATTTGAATGATTTGGCACCAAGAGTGCTATCTTCAAAGCCCACTACTCTAGACCTTGACAGAGGAGCTGGGGGCCTTTGGAAAGGGATGGAAAGAACTGAGGAACAGCCCCCTTCCTCTATTGGTATGTGAGACAAAGATTCACAGAGGAAAACTGCATAAGATTAAAACATTTGAAAGTTTGTGTCAGAATAAGGACGCCTGGGTGGCTCAGTCAGTTAAGCATCTGACTTTGGCTCAGGTCATGATCTCACAGTCCGTGGGTTTGAACCCCACGTCGGACTCTGTGCTGACAGCTCAGAGCCTTGAGTCTGCTTCAGATTCTGTGTCTCCCTCTCTCTCTACCCCTCCCCTGCTCCTGCTCTCAAAAATAAATATTAAAAAAATTTTTTTAATAAAATTTGTGTTAGAATATATGCAAATTTTGTAAATAAGAAGAAAAGCCTTTCTGTGATTAAAATGACTGGTCAACATAATGGCTTCAAGAGAACAATAGTTAATAGAAGGGTTCAGAAAAAGAATTTCACATCTCTGCAAGAAACTCCTTTCCTCCCCCACAAGGTTGTTACAACCACATTAACGAGGTAGGAACAGCAGGGGCTTTATGGAAGGTCTGTTATAGGATGTGCACAGAGCCTCACAGATGCATCATGTCAGGAAGAAAGACACGCTGCTTCAGCTCCTGCCACCCCACATGCTATAGGATGGAGTGGGATTCACATCTCACTGATTAGTTATGAAATTTGGATGAAGATATATTTAATATTTGGGGGGGGGAGAGAGAAAGAAAGTGGGGGAGGAAAAGAGAGAGAGGGAGACACAGAATCCGAAGCAGGCTCCAGGCTCTGAGCTGTCAGCACAGAACCCAACGCAGGGCTCGAAGTCATGAACTGTGAGATCATGACCTGAGCCAAAGTCTGACGCTTAAGTGACTGAGTCACCCAGGTGCCTCCATCCATAGGTTTTTCTATTAATGTCCACCTCCAAATCTTCTCATTTGTACTTAGATCATAAAAGAAAGGCAAAAAAAAAAAAAAAAGCAAAAAGGGGTATCTCCAGTAGCTGTTAGCTTGAGGGGCTAGCAAGCAGAACAGACTCAAGCGATAACTGCCATTACAGTCACTGCCAAGGTCAAGATAATACTGTTTCAACTTTTTCACACTGGAGCTGTATGTTGTGACCAGGAATTTTTATTCTGATTGGAAACCTAAGCTGTAGCCATCCACAGAGAAAATCCCCAGTGCCCTGCATTTTCAGTGACCTCATTCTTCCTTTTGCGGTCTTGCCTCGCCTAAATCAGTCTTAGATGTTAGAGAAAGTGAGGAGGATGTAATGCTTGATACTCTGGGTCCCTTTAACTCTCCCCTCTCTTGCATAACATAGCACCATGGTATTACAGTAAGCTGCACACCAGCCCCTGGAAGTTGTTCATGCCCTCATTTCTGAAACCTATGAATAGGCTACCCAATGTAGTAAAGGAGACTTTGGGGAGGTGATTAAGTTAAAGATTTCGAGATGGGGAGATTATCCTGGATTAGCTGGGTGGACCCAGTGTTTTCATAGGAGTCCTTGTAGGAGGGAGGCAGGCAGATCAAAGTGAGGAAAAGGAGATGTGAAGACAGAAACAGATGTGGAAAGATGTGCTTTGAAGGAGCCACAAGCTATAAAATGCAAGTGTCCTTGAGGAGCCGGAGAAGGCAAGGACACGAACTTCTACTTTGGAGCCTCCAGAAAGAGCACGGACCTCCTGACACCTTGATTTTAGACTCCCGACTTCCAGAACCGTTGGTGAAGGCACTAACTTGGTAGTTTGTTGCGGCAGCAATAGGAAAACGACTATGTTATGCAGTGTCCAGGTTTGCTTCCTAAGCATACTTGCTGTTTCCCCTTCTAAATTACCTCTCTTTCTGAAACAGGACTGTGGAAGGTCCTGCCTAAGGGAAACAATTCCTGGAATCTGACATTCTCAGGCAAGTACACACTCACTTCTCTGGGTAAGGGGTGACCCAGGGCTTTCGTGGACTAAGATGGGAGCCTCCTGATTTCAGAAGATGGCTTTGGGAGAAACTGTGTTTGGGTAAAAGTGAAACCCCAAACTTCTTCCTTGCAAATGAAAGAGAGGCCATTATTAAGAGAGAAGTTGTACGTCAGACCATGAATTTCCCAACTCTTTTTGTTTTAGTTCATAGATCTTCTCTTAAAACTGAACAAATATGTTTTCCATCAAGACGAAAACCCTGTGAAATCAAACAAAGACTCTCCGAGCATTTCCAGTCTTTTCAGTATATGCAAAGACTCCATAATGCAGAGGTGCTTGTGAATGAGGAGGTAGGTGATAGAGTATTAGTGAGTCAAAAGGCCTGTTTTCATCAAAATGCCTCAGAGGAATTCTTTGCTGGTTCTTGAGTTGAAAGAGGAGTAGCATTCATTAAAGCCACGCTATTTACACAGTCAGTTTTTATAACCAGCTTGTTGCTGTGGTCTCAGGCCAAAGACTCTAACAACAAAAACCCAGTAACATAAAAACCAAGTTTAAAGTGGAAATTAATTTCAAAGAAATGGAAAAGAGTGTGCTTTATTAGCATATGTTCTTCAGGAAAAAGCTCGCTTTTCTTATATAAGAGCTCTGTTAAACCAGATGGGCCTTCTAGTAGATAGAAACTCATCATGGAGAACTCTGTGGTTGGAATTTCCTGCAGCTAAGTCCCTTCAGGGCCACTGTCTTGGAAGATGCTAATTACCAACACAGAAGACTTTTCTTGTTATTAATACTGGTTCTGTACAATTGCCTTGATCTTTAAACCGGGAAGATTAAAAAAAAAACTTCCCTATAAGAGGGTATCAGAAAGCAAGTGAATCCTATTATCAGCTATTAGGTTTTTCTATTTGGATACCCAACTACCACTGAAACCTATAGATTAGATATGCACTTATTTAACCCAACAGACTTCAACTGTTCTTGTAACCTTTAGAGCCAATGATCTCTTAAGAGTTGCTATGTATCAGCACAGTCACCCTCCGTGATTTTAATAAGTTATAATTTTAAAACATATTTCTCAGGAATTTTTTCCAAAGATTAGTTCAAAGTGTTAAAAATGGTTTCTCCCCCGGGGCGCCTGGGTGGCTCAGTGGGTTGAGTGCCCGACTTCTGCTCAGGTCATGATCTCACCGCTCATGAGTTCGAGCCCCACGTTGGGCTCTGTGCTGACAGCTCAGAGCCTGGAGTTTACTTCCTATTCTGTGTCTCCCTCTCTCTCTTCTCCTAACCCACTCGCATTCTGTCTCTGTCTCTCTCAAAAATAAACATTAAAAAAATATATTTTTTTTAAAAACATGGTTTCCCCCCCTAAAAACAGTAAGCATGGCCATAAAATGCAAACAAGGGGACAAAGCAGGTTTCTGTTATTAGGTGATCTTGCTATTCCTTACTGAGAAGTCTAGGCCTTTCCTTGGAATTGTATCCAGTTCTGGGTGGCCTAAAGAAGATGTAGACATTGTACAGGGGCTTTAAAGGAGCATCCTCATTACTGTGGGGAATCAGAAAATGAAATCTAGGAGGAAAAAACTGGAACCATCCTGAAAATTAGGAGGCTAAATGTTAGTAATGGTTTTCAAGTTCGGGAACACTTATGGACAAAGAAATTATAGCTATATCATTTTCAGTTCAACAGGGACAGGCCAAGAAGCTTCCAGAAGCTTCCAGCGCACCTTGAAAGGGGCCAAGTCAATTGCCAGAAGGAATTTTGTCATGGTCAAAAAAAATTTTTTTTTTAGACTCTTGGATGGTCTAGCAACAGAACAGTCAGGCCAGGTGAGCAGGTGCTGGACCAGAATGGGAGGGATCTCCTGCCTCAGGCATCAATAGTAGGTTGACATCTTCCAGCAGGCCTCTGGGTGCCTCCCCTTGCCTTACTGCTCCACCCTTGCCACCTTGCCCCTCATTCTATCTTCACTTTCCAAAATGACATGACTGTTAGGGTCCAGACCACAGACAAGAGTTCTCAAATACCCTCACTTGATGGCTTCCTTGGGAGGTTTCAGAGCTTAATGAATGATTCTAATTCTTAGGAAGAAGAGCCAATTTTTTTTTTTTCATGACTGCTGTGAAAGGGGATTACACAATATTTCTTTAGGGGCCTTTACAAGTAGCTGCTGCACAGCACAAATTGGAAAAACAGGACAGATTTCTCATGAGGGCTGGACCAGATGGCCTGTGCGAGTGCTCTCAGAGTCCTCCCTAGTTGTCGATTCCAAGAAAAAGCATCACTGCTGGGCTTCTGTTTTGGTTTCCAATCTGAGTAACTGAAAATCAACCTGCAATGAGGATTTTTAAATGTATTTTGATTCTGACTCTCAGGAGCAGACTTTCAAAGTAATCTCTAAAAGCATGGAGGAGAGTAACGTCTGTTCAGTACTGAATGTCCCAATGAGCATTTCATATCCCAGGTTGACATGGAGCACTGTCCCATCATCTGAGCCCATGGTTTTGTAGGTCTCTGAGACACCAGTTCTGTAGAAACTGTGACACTAAGCACACTATCTTCTAGAACTGAATTTTCATCCAGTTTCAGAACAATGTACAAGTAGAGAGAGCCAGGGAGCTCCTCTGGGGTCCTCACAATTCTGTAATAGATGGAGAAAGTTTCTTTGGCTCTCTTACTGCACAATAAGGCTTTGCTTCTTCTAAAGAAAAGTTTGAACTGGAAACTGCGCATTTGTATAGAAGAAAATTGCCCTTTCTAGAAGCATTTTATGTACTGTCCTTTTCGATGTTGAAAAATGGAGGGTAACCAAGAGGCTACAGTGTAGAAGCTTAAGGCAAGTAAGGAATCCTGCTCCTGCAGTCAGGACACCTGAGTTTGGTCTTGACTCTCCCATCACCTCCTTAAGTAACTTTGATGAAGAAACTGGCCATTCTGTATAAAATAATAGGACTGAATTGGACGGCATCTAAAGTTCCTTCAGCACTAGCCTCCACTACAAATTTACTTATTTCTAGTGATCACATAAGATTAAAAATTCTAAGTATTGAAATGGATATTTTTAAGACTTTTGCCTTAAGTTCTTCACTCTCTATCACTGTTTATTTTCTAATTCTGAAGAGCAGGAAACTGGTGACCAAAACATTTTTTAACATACGACAATGATTAATTGGCAACATTGAATAATTTTTTTTATCATAGTCTAATAATGACTACCAGAATGGCTTTGATATTCCTGTAAAGTAGGAATTAATGCTTCTGAATTCAATTCTTCTCATACCGGGGTTTTCTCTCCTAAAAGGAATGTCAAATTCAAAAAAAAAAAAAAGCCAAGAATCCTATGTTTTGATCAGATTCACTGGACCTAAATCTCATTCCATTCAATATACTAATGACAGATTATATACTTGAAGAAATGAGTTTGAAAATTCAAAGTCAAATATATGAATCTGATTTCCCTTGTGAACATAATGGGATTTCTTTCCTCCCTTCAGAACATTTCTCAAAATTACCACAAGTTCAAGTATTTGCAGAATTTTCTTTAAAGAAAGGATTTCTATAAAAGGAGTACACTTCTGAAGGGGGGCATTGCGTGGATTGGGGTTAGAGACTTCATCTGCAACAACCCAGTTGAAGATTACAGCTGGAAGATGAGCTGTTTCTGGAAACACTTTGGAAAGATTCCTTCGCTTGTATGTGCCCCACACATGCACACACACAGGCGCACGCGCGTGCACACACACACACACACACACACACTCTTCCAGAACCATGGAACTGGAACGACGTTTGCCTAACAACTTCCGGGAGGCTGCCTCCCCTCCTACCATTTTCTCACCAGCCCATGGATGCCAGACTTCTGACTGCTGTCTTGCAGAGGTGGAATAAACTCTATGAGACTGAATCAGCAACTAATTTTCAGGAAGGTTTCTCCACCTCCCCATTCTCACCATTTTGCTTTGAGGAAGAGAGGAAAGCCCATGCTATCAGTGGAAACGACAACGGTACTCTTAAAAAAAAAAAAAAAAAAAAACCCTGACATTCTAAAAAACCAAGCTGCTCTCTTCTCTGGACTGAAATCAAATATTTCTATTTGAAACACAGCCACAGAGCAGGCTCTTCTCTTCCCCCCTCTTCAGCCCACCTATTTCCTCCCACTTTTCTCCATACGCATGTGCGCAAACACACACACATACACACATTCGGTGCCTTTTACGTAATCGGCTGACAAGACTGATCTTTCACTTCAATTGCTTTGATTCAAAACCTGCCCACCATTCGTGGGAGGTAAGGAACGGTGGATGACACGTGTGCTTTAATAAAGAGGCTGCGAAAGGAGGAGCATGGGAAAAGCATCTGGTCTGAGTCTCCTGTGTAGTCTCGATTCTCTGTAGGAAAAGAGGGAATGCTACGGAATTAAAGCACATTCTCTTACCTCACATTTACAACTCCGCAAATTGTTTTTGGAACAACTGCCAGGTTAATCCTTTCTTAACAGAACTTTAAGGAGGCAACCTGTTCAAAAATCAGCAACCTCCATTGCTGCTGTTCACCTGATGCCTCAAACGGGTTCCCCTGGCCTCCGAGGTGCCATAATCTGACCCTTCTTTACCTACAAGATGCTCTCTCCCCCACTTCCCTGCACGGACCCTCTGCCCTATTCTATGGTTTCTCAACCCTGCAAGTGCAGTCTTTGGGACATGCTGCCCACCTGCTGTAGCCTGTTCCCCTCCTGCTCTGGGCCCATCTTGGCGTTTCTCCTTCTTCAATGCCAAGCTTCCCTGGCTTTTCTCATGTGACCTCTCCCTGACTCCTACAGCCCCTGCTAAATGAGGTCTCTTCAAACTATAGCAACAATCCTTCTTTGTATCACTCACATATGCAGCCTTTTTGTGTACATACCTAGTCGCACCAAACTGTAAAGACTCAAGAGACAACCCTCCCACTTGGCATTTACAATAGCATCCCACAGACATAGCCGTTCATTTTCCAAGCATTTATCGAGTAACTCTCATGTGCCAGGTGCCAGATTAGATTCCGGGGTTACAGAGATGAATAAAATCCAAAACTCAAGCTGCTCACAGACTGCCGGGGAAGACACGGATGCAAATAGATAATAGCAACAGTATGCCATCAATAATCTCCATCCCAGAAGTAAGAACCAGTTGCAGTGGGGGCACGAAAGAGCGAGTATTTAATGCTAAGTGGAGTGGAGCCGGGCAAGGTTTTATTGAGAAGGTTATGCTAGTGTTTGGTCTTGGGGAATCCATAGGAGTTTGCCTGGTCAAGTGAGGTAGGAGAATTCTAGAATAGAACAGCCAGAACGGGAAATGATACAGAAGCACCAAAAAACCAAGAAGGTTCCGGGCACTGTGATGGGTCCTCTCCCAAGTAGGTACTTCTGAGAATGCACGTGGTCATCAGAGGAAAGATGAGAACAGAGTCACAACTGGGAAAAAATGATGGAAGCCACACCATGAAGGACCTCAGGTGCCAGGTTAGGTACTTTGGATTTTTATTCCCTGAGCTACTGAATGGCACTGAAGGAATTTGAGGATAATGTTGTAATCTGAAGTTATCTAATGCATGCTAAAAATAAGGACAACAACCTGACTTTTTTTAAACCATTCATCCACCAAAGGACAAACTGAAATATCCAAACCATGGAATAAAAAGAAATGAACTGAGACACACAGCAATTCTGTTGGGTCTGAAGAGAATTATACTGAGTGGAAAAAAAAAATCCCCAAAGATTACAAATTGTATGATTCCATTTACATAAAATGTTCTTGAAGAAAGAAAATTATGGAGCCAGATCGGAGAGCGGTGGTTGCCAAAGACTATGTAGGGATTGGGGAAGGTTATACGGATGTGGTTACAAAGGGGAAGCATGAGGGACCCTCGTGGTGATGGAATAATTCTGATTCTTCACTGTGGTGGTGGTTACACAAACTTCTACATGCGATAAAACTGCATGGACATACAAAGATACACACATACGAATACACGTGTACTGGTAAAATCTGAATAAGTTCTGTGGATTATGGCAATGTCAATTAATTGGTTTTGAGGTTGTGCTATAGTTATACAAGATGTTACCACTAGAGAAAACTGGATTAAGGGTACACAAAAGCTTTCCATATTTTTCTTACAAATTCCTGTGAATCTGTACTTATTTCAAAAACACTTTTAAGTGACCAAAATGGTACAAGGCGATTAACCTAAAAAACTGGGAAAAGTGGGGTGCGTGGGTGGCTCAGTCAGTTAAACATCTGACTTTGGCTCAGATCATGATCTTGCAGCCTGTGGGTTCGAGCCCTACATTGGGCTCTGTGCTGACAGCTCAGAGCCTGGAGCCTGCTTCTGATTCTGTGTTTCCCTCTCTCTGCCCCTCCCCTGCTTGCTGTGTCTCTCTCTCTCTCTCTCTCTCTCTCTCTCTCTCTCTCTCTCTCTCAGAGATAAACATTAAAAAGCTAAATAAAACAAAAAAAAACTGGAAAAAGTAACTTCTTAAAGTGGAATTTAAAGATTATTGCTCAACAATATTGATTCTTTTTTTTTTTTTTTTTTTTGGGACAGAGAGAGACAGAGCATGAACGGGGGAGAGGCAGAGAGAGAGGGAGACACAGAATCGGAAACAGGCTCCAGGCTCTGAGCCATCAGCCCAGAGCCCGACGCGGGGCTCGAACTCACGGACCGCGAGATCGTGACCTGGCTGAAGTCGGACGCTTAACCGACTGCGCCACCCAGGTGCCCCTACAGCAAAAAGTTTTATTGATATGGGTGTATATATTACAGGTAAGATTTTTCTCAATGAATTGAGTCCATCAATATTCAAATTGTTCTAGGACTAAAGTAACAATATCAGAATGGGGGTGGGTAGATATCAGTACAAATATGCTCAAATCTGAATGACAAAAGTCCTGAGACCATGTCAAATATTAGTAGTATCATTGTAAAAAGTTATTTTAAAAAAGACACCCAACCACCCAAATAAGCAAAACCAAAAAACAAAACAAAACAAAAAAAAAAAAACAACCCAAAAAACAAATCTGACTTAACTTCTATTCTCAGTGATTTGGCTTCCTTATGATGAAATGTACGTACGGATCTACATCGATCATGTATGGTTACAGAGCATACATCAAACTTTAACACAGTGTGATGAACTCGGATTTAAAACACACACAAAACTAAAATAAAGCAACTCTCCTGCATTAACAAAGCACAAGTGTAAAAACTGTAAGAAACACAATAGTCTTATGTTGTTTACATACAGGATAGTCCCCAGAATAACAGGTGGAATCTTGTTCTCTTGGGCTAAAAGTAGCCTTTGAATAGCAGATTTTTCTAGTGGATTTTTTTTTTATCCTCAGCCTTGAAACAATAGCTAACTTTAAGCAAGCTTTTAGCACAATGGTGCTGTGAAGGTTATTGAGTATTTATTCTTGCAGAATTCAGATGCTTCACACAAGTATAAATTAATTCTTTCTAAATCCCAAGTTCATGAGTTCCTGATTAATGAACGGTAATCATGGGCTATTATAGGAGTTGGGCTTTCGAAATTATAAGGTGAGGGCATCTGGGCAGCTCAGTCAGTTAAATCCTCTCGGTTTTGGCTGAGGTCATGATCTCACAGTTCATGGGTTCAAGTCCCACACTGGGCTCTGTGTGACAGCACACAGCCTGCTTGGGATTCTCTGTCTCCCTCTCTCTGTCCCTTCCCCACTTGCACTCTCTTTCTCAAATAAATAAGCATTAAAACATAAAAATTATAAAGCATCAGGTAAGTAAGAGGCATTCTACTCTTTTATCAGGGTTGTAACAAGTAGGTCCTCAATGTCCAGGTAGCACCTGAGGGAAGTCCCTGGGTTGGCAGATAGATGGCAGATATGGGCACATTTTCACTCATGCCCCAAGATGCAGGTGTAATTCTGGAACTGAAGCAGGGACAGTAGCCTCAAGGTGAAGAAGTTAGCCCAGGCATGACCATCATCTTCCCCAAATAAAGTCTTCCTACGAATGTCTCCTAATAGATTTTATGATTTGTTTTCTTGCTTGTGGTCTGCTTCCCCAACCTGAATGTAAGCCTCAAACCTGTCTGCTGTCTGCACCTTTGGGAGCCCAGTTCTAGTAGGGCTCCTAGTACAGAATAGCTGCTCAATAAATATTTGTTGACTAAAATACCTCTTCACTCTGTAACACTGCTTTTAGATAAAAAAGAAAAGTGAGTGGTGGATACTTTTCAAATTCTGATGAAAGCTATGAGCCCTCCCCTTGGCAAAAAGATGAATGAAAAGACACTGGGTTTTTTTTGTTGTTGTTGCTGTTGTTGGTTTTTTTTTTTTTTATTCTGTAGAATTTATAAATCCTAGCTTAAGCTATTCCTATGGAAATCATTTTCAAGGATGACAAGGTTATTGTAAACACAGTTAGCCACTTTTTTAAATTTTTGCTATTTGTTATCAATAACACATGCTATTTTAGTGACATTAAGGACAAAGAAAATGATAATTTGGCTAATAATAACATTTCTATCCCGTTTTTTTTCTTATAAAGTGCAGAGCTTGTCTCTCGCCCTCCCTCTCTCTTTCTCTCTCCAACCCTAAGTGTACATTTGGCATAATTTCAACCTCTTTCCTAAAGGCACTGAGTGGAATTTGAAGGAGAGAGGGGTTAAGTCGCATTCACACACACAGAGAACCACCTGCCTGTCATGGGTAGGATGGTTCAGAATAAAAGGCAAGTGGAGAATCTTGTCCAGTCACCATAAGTCACAAAGGAGTCTAAGAATACTGAAAAACGCAGATGGCTAACTTTTTGTCAGAAAAGAGCTGTCCTTAGTTGCCAGGAATGGAAGGTGCCCACGTGAATCTTACTCGCACACTGAGCTTTTGTAAAGAGAGACAGTTATTATCCAACCTGAGCTGAGCTGCACATATCACCAGAAAAACCTTCCTGGATATCTCCTGCCTTCTGAGAAGCTTCGCAAAACCAAACTCTTCCAACACAATGATCCATAAGCAACTATGAAACTCTGCCACAAGAAAGGAAGGGTATTACTTTTTATTTCTTCTGGTTTACAGAAACAAAGCTCATGGTGCTGCTAGAATGCTGGCGGCCACCATTCAAGTGACCTCTGCGATCCGCCTGATCTCCGAGAGTCCCATTCCTAGGGGCCCTGCTGATCAAGACAGCAGCTTGTCTTCCCTCACAGCAGCCGGACTGCAGGCAGACCAGAGCCCTCAGGGCAGGGTTGGGTGTGTGCCACACAAGTCAGCTGCGATACAAAATGCCAATGCACTGGAGGCTGCGGTCTCAGTTAGCTAACAGTCACTGTGGGCCCCCCGTCCCCACCATGTAAACACTGGGAAAAACAGAGTTGCATGAAGGTAGGCTGCTAGCATCCTTCCGGGTTGGGGCAAAAGCTTTCGCTATGGTATTTTAGTGCCTCCCCCAAGCACATGGCTTGCTTTCTTAATGGCTCAAAAATCCACCAAAACAACAGTGCCTGGTGCTTTTGCAAGGAGGAGCTCTCCAGTACCTCTACAAAGAAACTTTTTCAAGGGTAACTTTTGTAGAAATGGGTTTAAATGCCTATTGCAGAAACCCCACGTGGGAAGCCTGAGGTGTGCATTATGTTCATTGCATCAAGTTCCTTTCATCCTGAAACCTGGCTCCTAACAGAGATGAGGGATAGTTAAATGTGAGTAATTGACAAAATCGTATCTGCAAAGTAGAATAACCAAAGCCTTTGGAAGATGCCTCATTAGCTTCTCTCCTCTACCTCTGCAACCACGTTGAGACTAGAAGGACAGCAGTTTTAAAGAAATAAAGCCAGGAGGGCTCAGTGCAAGACAGCATGAGAAGGCAGGAGTCACATAATTGAATAATGAAATTTTCTACTTATCAAATTTAAGTCATTCTCTATGAAAGAGAGCATCAACTAGTACTGGGAAGGCCTCCAGCTATGGAAAATAAGCTAGAGGAAGAGGGGTCTTAAAAATTTATGAGGAAACGCATATTAACACGAATGACTTTTTCTCCGTATGTCACAAGAAGGTCTCCATTTTATTCCGAGTGGTAATTTAGATTTAAATGTGTCAGTGTTCAACCTAATCTACCTTTATAGGCGTTTCTTCCTGCAACAAAACTTCCTTAAGAGCTTGCACAGCATTTGCTGCCTTAGTCTTTCGAAAGCTAAATAAGAATGCAGTACTAGATGGGAAACTAATTTGAATAGTATAAGCACAGAAACTACAGGCTGCACCATAAACTAGGACCAACACATTTGCTGTTGAAAAACTACCCTGATCTCAATACCAGTTTCCAGCAGTTGTGTTAGTCTCTGCAGACTGGAATTCATTCAACTGCTAAAGGTGTTCGTAACACTTTAGAATATACAAAATGGGCTGCATTTTTTAAAAAATACCACACACACACACACACACACACACACACACAACACAACACAACCTCTTTGGGTGTCCCCTCTCCTAAGGAGCTATTTTAGAGACACCTGAGTATTCTAAATTAAGCAACCCATCCATGGGCAAGTCACTTCTCAAAACCGATGAACTGTCCCCCAGTGCACCTGTATAGAACACAGAAACCCCGGGCAGATGGAATCTTACATCCATACCTATATTTCATGCCAGTCTGCTTTGCGGTGGACTCTTTGAGAGAAATGTGATGCTGAGGGGTGAACGTCCCCAGGCTGCGCGCGATGATAGCGACCGTGCGGAATTTGGCCCGGGCTGCGTTCACCACATTGGGGGCGGTGGAGCTCTGCTTGCTCAGAAGTCGGTCCTCACCATTCCGGCTCTTCAAATTGTGCTCTGTGCAGGCTATGGAGACTTGCATTGCTTCCCCGGGCAGCGCACGGTCCCTCTCAGAACCCCAGAACACAGGCAGTCACGAGAGGTTGAGCAGCTGGGGGGGTTTCTGCTCGTCTTTTAACCCCTCCTTGCTCCCCCTTCCTGGGGATGCCGTCAGACGAGTCCTCGCGGCAGAGGACTTCAGAGCCGGGCAAGTGGCAGGAGTGGCTGCGGTGCAGAACAGAGTCCCAGGCACCGAGAGAAGTAAACAGCCAGCCCTGAAGTTGTCACAGCAGCTGGAGCGCGGATCAGGCTCACAAATCTTCCCGGGCAGTAATCTCGGCTGATTAGACTGCCAAATCCATGCAGTCGGGAGGCTCTTGCAGACGCCTAAAGCTGAGCATTCGCGCTGACTGCCGGGGCCGGTCCACCGTGTCTGAATGCGGGCTCGCCTCTGGGCGATGGCTCAAATCCACGCAGGCATATACCGCAAGATGCGCCGCCAGCACGCTCTGGACCTCAGGCAGGATGCTCAACTGGCACGCGGAGCATCCAAGAAGCAGCTAATCACAAGCTGGTCCCCAGGGACCGGTGGTCTCCATCCACTCAGACTGTCAGCTTCTTCCCCTCCCCGCCCCACTCCGGGAGGTCTGGGGTGGGGGGGGAGGGGGAGTGCTCAAGACCCCTCCCCACTCATTTTCAGGCGAAAGCCTGGGTTGCTGAGCCCACACTGACAAATGTTTGCAGCTGCACAGAAGCGCAGGCTGGCCCCTTTAAAGAGCTCCTAGCCTTTGTGTGCGACAAGGCAGGGACCACTTTCACCAGACACTTGCTTTAACAGAATCTGGAGGGCAGCTCATAAAGGGGGGGGGGGGGTCTGCCTAGATTCAGACCAAATCTTGCTGCAGCACAACAGTTGGAAGTGGGGGAAGGCAGAGTGGGGGTGCTTCTGCCACGGAACATGCCAGTGAATTAACACGTGAATACTCTGTGACTGGCTTACTAAAACACTACTTGAAATCCCTGTTATTAGCCTTGTTAGAGTTCATTTCCCCTTCCCGCGTTATTCCTGAAGACGGTAAGTTTGAAGTTTCTTGAAAAACCACAGTGCAGACTTTTTGGAGTCAGCTAACTTGCCGTAAAAATCTATTCTGGATCTCAGAGGACCAGGGATAGGGGGAGAGGCAGCAATTTGGCACCACCCAGAAGGGGGCTACACAGGGTGAGCAGCAGGTCCACCCACCCAGAAAGTCCAGGCCAGGCGGCTGGAACTATGTCCATTGCCCACCAGTCACTCAGGGCCACTGGTGATGACAAACACTGTCCCCAAGTCAGGGGTGGGCAGCAAAACACTCCGCTCGACTTTGAATCCACGTGAGGTAGAAACATTGTGTGGTTCAGTGTCAGGTACAAAGCAATGGCTCAAAATATGTGGTTGAACAAAACTAAGCATCAGTTGGCTGATGAACACTTTATCTCTCCGTTTGAAACGCATGGAAGCCAGACTCCTTTTATAGGCGCCCTTACAATAAAATTGTGGCTTCTGCAAGATCAGTTTTCTGAACGTGGTCCCCAACAGACATTGCTGTCCAGTGAAAAGGAACAGGGCTTAAATTGACAACATTTGTGAGCACCATCTCTGTGCTAGGCAATAGAAACATGGTGGGGGGGTGGGGGGGGGGGTTGAAGCACTGTCCTTCTCCCTCAAGGAACAGGCAATCTGTGTGGGAAGGACAAAGCATCCAGTCTTAAAGGGGCTAATTAACAAGTCAGAGGTGCATCAGTGTTCAAATGAGTGGTACAGGCACTAAATATGTTAAGAGTTAAGCAGAGGAGTAATTACAGAAGGCTGGAGAAAAGTTCTTTGATTCATTCCCCACACTTCTACCGAATCTCTATCAGGTACCTGGCTCTACTTGTTGCTAAGGTACAAAGATGGCTTAGATAGAGTCTGGACCGCAAGGAGCTCGTGGGTTCCCAGGCAACCTTCGAAGAGGAGCAGGATTTTGCACAGGGCATGAATCTGATTAGCAGGAGAGGAGGAAGGTGGTCTTCCAAGGGGTTGGCAAGTGTGGGGAGAATACACATTCTGTCAATGTCTGTGTGATTGAAACAACAACAACAACAACAACAAACAGGTCTGACCACTTCTTGCCAAATTAAGTTATAAGAATGAATTAAAAAAATTGTTTTTTTACTATTTATTTTTGACAGAGAGAGAGAGAGAGAGAGAGAGAGAGAGAGAGAGACGCAGACCATGAGCAGGGAGGGGCAGAGAGAAAGGGAGACACAGAATCTGAAGCAGGCTACAGGCTCCGAGCTGTCAGCACAGAGCCCGACGGGGGGCTCGAACTCACAGACCGCGAGATCATGACCTGAGCCAAAGTCAGACGCTCAACCGACTGAGCCACCCAGACACCCCAAGAATGAAGTTTTTAAGCAGAGTATGTGCTTATTTTGGATTCTAATCCAGAGATGAATCTTAACGTTTTATAACCTGCAGATAAGGTTTAAATCACATTGTGGAAGCTCAATCCTTAATCCTTCATGACTTTAAAAAATAAATATACGACCTAACGCTCAGTGGTTGGGAAATAGCTTTCAGATGCGATGAGGGATGTGGAAAAGGACAAATGATGCTTTCTTTTTCCCTTGGCTCCAAGGAGGGAGTTCTTGATGAGCTCTGTGTTCCCTGGAATAAATAACAGTGGGCAGAGAGGAAGCAGATCATTAGAACCTTTGTGTTTTCACACGAAGCTGGCTCATCGGAGATGATCGATGTGAATCAGGAGAAGAGGAAGAAGTGGGAGGCATCAAAAGGAAGAGCTCAGAAAGAGAGGAAAACAAAGCAGCCTGGAAGGTGAGACAGAGCCTGGTGATCCCTATAGGCCCGGACGGCCAGGAGCTTGCCTGGGCACTGACGGAGGGGAAGGAGGTGTGAGAAGGTGGCCGAGGGCTGATGAAGTAGTGCCACCAAGTTCCCAGGGAGGGGGGAGGAGGGAGGGCCAGAGATCAGCACCGTTAGCCAACATGGCTAACGCAGTTCGCTAACCCAAACCAGAGCAGGGGTGAGGTTAGCAGAACAAAACCTACAAGGCCGAGTGCCTCAGAGTCCCCTTCCTACCTCTCACAGGACTGAGCCCAGTGCCTTATGCCTAGCAGGCCCTCTCCGTATGAATAATTGAAAGAGGGAGATAAGGAAGCAAAGGAAAGAACACGGCAGGAAGGGAGGAAGGAAAGCATATGGGAAGATGCCAAATTCTTGGATAAACTTGATTCCTTAAAAAGAAGGAAAAAGAAAAAAAAATCCTGCACGTTCTAGCTTCACACAGCCTGCTTACTTTAAAGGAGCCAATAATTGCCCCACATTCACATCTGCACCCCTTGTGTATTGACAAGTGTCTGCCTTTAGTCTGCCTCAAAGAGAATCAAAGAATGGAGACCAGAGAAGCGCTCCGGTGCAAGCTTCTTTCTTGCTACCCGCAGTGTGCCTTTTCAGATCTGACACCACACGGGCTTTGATAGCCAGCCAGCAGCTCGGTGACTTCCCCAGCTGTGCTCACCCTTCCCAGCATTAATGGAGCAGTAGGTCTCAGGGGCCAGGGAATTACATAGTTGGCTGTGAGCAGCTCATTTCTAATAAGTTTGTGCTAACAGGCCACGTGCTAATTAAGGTGGGGAAATTAGAGATGTGTCCTGTTATTGTCATACAATAGGATTTGGAGGAATTATTAACATTATTTTGGGTTCAGATAAGACCCACAGACAATGATATAAGGATAGACGTAGACATAAATGTAAATGCAGGGCGCCTGGGTGGCTCAGTTGGTCAAGTGTCCAACTTCGGCTCAGGTCATGATCTCAAGGTTCATGGGCTTGAGCCCCGCATTGGGCTCCGTGCTGACAGCTCAAAGCCTGGATCCTGCTTCCGATTCTGGGTCTCCCTTTCTCTCTGCCCCTCCCCTGCTTGCTGTCTCTCTCTGTCTCAAAAATAAATTAAAAATTTTTTTAAACTCTTAAATTAAAAAAAAAAAAGTAGATGCAAATGTGAGATCTATTGTTATGGGTTGAATTGGGTCCCTCCACCAAGTTCGTATGACGAAGTCCTAACTCTCAGGAAGTACCTCAGAATATGAATGTATTGGAGACACAGTCCTTAAAGAGGTAATTAAAGTAAAATGAGGTCATTAAGGCAGGCCCGAATCCAATATGACTTATGTCTTTATAAGAGGAGATTCAGACACATACACAGACGGAAGGAAGCCTCTGAAGACACACGGAGAAGACAGCCATCTGCAACCCAAAGAAAGAGGCCGCAGAAGAAACCAACCCTGTCGATACCCTGGTCTTGAACTTCTAGCCTCCAGAATCAAGAAAACATAAATTTCTATTGTTTCAGTCCACTAATCTACCCTATTTTGTTTGTTGGAGGCGGGGTGGGAATTCAGAGAGAGAGACAGAGAGAGGGAGGGAGAGTGAGCACTCGTGCAGGGGAGGGGCAGAAGGAGACAGAGAAAATCTTAAGCAGGCTGCACGCCCAGGCTCAGCGGGGCTTGATCCCATAACCAACGGTGAGATTGTGAGCTAAGCTGAAATCAAGAGTCGGAGGCGAGGTGCCTGGGTGGCTCAGTCATTAAGCAACCGACTCTTGATTTGGGCTCAGGTCATGAACTCACAACAGTCATGATCTCAGTTTATGAGGCCCAGCCCTGCCTGGGGAGCCCACTTGGATTCTCTGTCTCTTCTCTCTCTGCCCTTCCCCCTGCTCACACACGTGCTCTCTTTCTGAAAATTAATAAACGTATTTTAAGAAAGAGTTAGACATTTAACTCACTTAACTGATTGAGCCACCCAGGTGCACCCCATCTGTAGTAACTTGTTATAGCAGCCCTCACAAACCAGTACAGATATTAGATATTGTTTGATTTAAATTTTTTTAAAAAAATGTTTATTTTGAGACAGAGAGAGCAGGGAAGGGGCGGAGAGAGAAGGAGAGAAAGAGAATCCCAAGCAGGCTCCCCACTGCCAGCCCAGAGCCCGATGCAGGGCTCGATCCTATGAACTGTGAGATCATGACATGAGCCTAAACCAAGAGTAGAATGCTTAACTGACTGAGCCATCCAGGTGCCCCCATGTTTTTAATTCTTATAACTGGTCAAGAGAAATGACCGGAGCACTCTAAAGAAGATGCTCCTGAAAGTCATAATTAGACGACAGGGATATTATTGTGCCACTCCGTATGTCCCGAGCCAATGTTACAAATGTGCTACAAAGAAGACCTCCAGATAGAACTCTGTGCCTTTGTTCCTTTCCACAAAGTTGTAAAGCCTCTACATGGTAACTCTTGATACAAGAAGTGGTGCTTTTTAAGGCATTTCTAGCACTTTCCCCTGTTCTTAATGATCTCCTTATTCTGTCAATTTTCCCTTTCAAGGGCTCGCTTTATACTGGGCATGTGTAATCAGCACCCCCAGATGTGTCACGAGGTGGTAGAGAGAGGCCTGCGGGCAAAGACCCAGATTCCAAACCCAGCTCTGTCACTCTGCCTCTGACCCCGGGTGTCATTATAGCTCTCTGCCTCTGTTCTCTCATCTGACATATGAGAGGGCTCCATATAGATTCCACAGGGTGCTTTCACAGAGAGCTGTGGAGGTTACAAGATCACAGGGAGCCAAATTATCACTTACTCTGAGATTTCACCTGTGTCTCAGCCGGTCTTGATTCAGTACCCAATATTCGGAATTCTTGGGCGTTAATGTCGAAGGGTCATTGAGTCATGGCAGAGCTGGTTAGGAACAGTCCATAGGCTACTTAACCTGCACCCTAGCCTCTCATGATCAGCAAAGAGTCTTCCTGGCCACATGGGAGGACTCGAGAGCGTGGGGTCAGCTAGAGCTGGGGGTGAATCCCAGCTCTGCCCTGCCCGTTCCTTGCGTGCCACTGAGCAGGCTGCTCCACCTCCCTGCACCTCAGAATCTTCACCAAAAGAATGGTGCAAGGACATGCCTCTTTGGGTAATTACAGAAATTGCACAAAATAGGCACTTGATAACTGCTAAGTACCATCTCGATTTACTAGAAGCAAGGGCTGTTGGGAAGTCCTTTATTAAGCCAGCTCACCAGGAGACCCCGGCAATTACTAACACCGGTAAGACTTACACTACGCCTCCTATAGCCTAGGAGTTCTTACCAACACTCCCCGTGTATTAACTCATTTAATTAGCACGTAATCCCATGGGGAGGTAATAGGTTTTCAACACCACTCTATAGATGAGGAAACATGAGACACAGCGAAGTTAAATGACCTGCCCAAGGTGACACAGGCAGGAAGCTGCACAGCTGGGGTTTACTCAGGGTAGCCTGGCTCCAGAGACTTGGTTCTCAACGCTGTGCATACTGCTTCTCCCTGAAAGAGCCTCCTTGTGAGAAGGGCCTTAAATAGTGCCATTTTATGGGGGCGCCTGGGTGGCTCAGTCGGTTACGTCTGACTCTTGGTTTCAGCTCAGGTCACGATCTCACAGTTTCGTGAGTTTGAGTCCCGTGTCAGGCTCTGTGCTGTCAGCGTGGAGCCTGCTTACCATTCTCTCTCTGTCTCTCTCTGTCCTTCCCCCACTCATGCAGTCTCTCTCTCAAAAATAAATAAACTGACAAACAATAAATAAATAGTGCCATTTTATGAATTTTTAAAGGCTTTATTCTTACTATGAGTGAGGGGCAAAATTCAATATTAAAATTCTGAACATTTTGGAAAAATCAAATCATCCATAGCTTGGTAGCTATCAACTTTTTAAAATACTTCATAATACTTTATTCTTAATGCTCAAGAAAACATCTATTCCCAGTTAGCTGGCACACTTCTGATTAACTCAATTTCTTACAAGTAATGTCACAACAAAGGCTTTTTGCTGGGTCCACTTAGAATTTGTGGTTTATATGCTATCGGCAACCAGAGCCAGTGGGGGCCAGGAAACATTCAATTATGCAGCCAGACAAAACCGGATTCATTCAAAACAGAAAAGAATCTGCTACTATCTCAAGAATTTTAAACATGCAAGCATACAGATGGCAAGCCACTTTATGTGCCTGTTATTTGTGGTTAAAAGAGCTTGTTAGGATGAGAGTTTGCCATTTATCAGAAATTCTTAACGTCTGGGTTTGGAGAACAATTTATTATATTCTGACGAATTGAGCCAGCCATGAAGGTAACGATGGGCCTACATTTGCTTGGGAACAGGGTTTGGAATAACAGAGAAAGCAAGATTGAGAGGCCAAACTGGAAATTCTTGAGGCTCTGACGAATAGAAGAAACTTCCAGATATCAACCCTTCTGCTACTCTGGAAGAAAGTTTCACCAGAGAACCCCCACTACGAAACAGAGGACGAACTCAATACACATTTTCTCACACCACTGGCCACATGTCGAAAACAAAAACATGATTAAAGGATAGTTAAGCTTTTCAATTAACACTCGAACCATACTCACAGCCACAGATAAATGTTTCCTTAGTTGGAAATTTGTGACATATCAGATGGTCGGCAAGGTCTCCATATTTGTCCATTACTTTATACGTTCAAGATGAGGTGCTACAGTGCTATAGGAAGCAAGTGTGGAAAAATAGGAAATTCACAATTCAGATGGTTTTGTTCAGGCCTCTTCATGGTAGATAATTTCTCATAAGCTCATCTAGAACTTGGGCATAGAGCTGGGTGGGGGGGGAACAGGGACATATGGTCTGTTTGCTTTTGCAAATGTTTTTAATTCCTCCTCAATTATTAGCCATTAGTATGATTTCTGTCATTGCCTTACAATAGAGTAAGTTGGTCAGAAATATTTGTCAATTTAAGATTTCATTAACCTTAAGAAAGACACATTATTGTTTTGTATACCATTAAAATAAAAACTGTGGTCAATTAGTTATGACACAATGCTTTTCTTTTCTTTAAACTTTGTATTTTAAAGTTATCAAAAGAGTTGTTTTAGAATTAGTTGGGATTTCCTGCCCAAAATTTTACTCTTGTACATACAGGAGGGGGAAAATATAAGAGAAATTGGTTAAGGTACTCCCCAACGTGTTCACATTTAGAAATTGATGCTTCACTTCTGCTTCTTTTACTCTGTCATCATCGTCCACATCTTTTTCCACAATCATCCTTTGTGTTGGTGACGTGGCAATTTTTTGAAAACATACTCAATAGGCCCTGAATAGCTAAAGCCATCTTGAAAAAGAATAAAGATGGTGGTATCACAATCCCAGATTTCAGGATATATTATAAAGCTGTAATAATCAAAACAGTATGGGACTGGCACCAAATATAGACACATAGGTCAACAGAATAGAGTCCAGAAGTAAACCCATGCTTATATGGCCAATTAATCTATGAAAAACAAGGCAAGAATACACACAAAAAATAGTCTTTTCAACAAATGGTGTTGAGGAAACTGGACAGCTACAAGCAAAATAAGGAAATTGGACCATTTTCTTCCACCATATACACACAAAAAACTCAAAATGGATTAAAAACCTAAATGTGAGGCCTGAAATCATAAAATGAGTAAATCAGTAATCTCTTGGACATTAGCTGTAGAGAACTATTTATGGATAGGTCTCCTGAGACAAGGGAAACAAGAACAAAGTTAATAATGGGACTACACCAAAGTAAAAGCTTCTGCAGAGCAAAGGAAACCATCCACAAAACAAAAAGACAACTGAATGAATGGGAGAGTATATTTGCAAATGACATCCATAAGGGGTTAATATCCAAAACATGTAAAGAACTTATGTAACTCAATACCAAAAACAAACAAACAAAAAACAAAAACAAATAATCCCATTAAAATAGGCAGAGGACTTAGATATTTCCCAAAGCAGACATACAGATGGCAAACAGACACATGAAAAAATGCTCAACATCACTAATCATTAGGGAAATGCAAATTAAAACCACAATGAGATCACTTTATACCTGTCAAGAAACAACAAGTGTTGGTGAGAATGTGAAGAAAATCAAACCCTCATGCACTGTTGGATGGGAATGCAAATTGGTGCAGCCAAGATAGAAAAGTCAAAAAGATTACAAATAAAATTACCGTATGATCCATATGATCCACCTTTACTAGGTATTTATTCTTTACCTCCAAAAAAATCAATAACATGAATTTGAAAAGATACATGCACCCTGATGTTTATTGCACCATTATTTACAATAGCCAAGATATGGAAGCAACCCAAGTGTCCATCAACTGATGAATGGATCAAGAAGAGGTATTTATACACACACACACACACACACACACACACACACACACACACACAATGGAATATTACTAAGCCATAAAAAAGAATAAAATCTTCCATTAGCAACAACATGGATGGACCCAGAGTGTATAGTATGAAGTGAAATAAGTCAGAGAAAGATGAATACCATATGACTTCACTTACATGTGGAACTTAAGAAACACATGAACAAATGATAAAAGAGATAAAAAAGTAGTCGTAAATACAGAGAACAAACTAGTGGTTCCCAGAGGAGAAATGGGTAGGGGGGATGGATGAAATAGATAAAGGAGATTAAGAACACACTTAGCTTGATGAGCACTGAGAAATGAGTAGAACTGTTGAATCATTATATTGTACACCTAAAACTAATATAACATCATATATTAATTACACCTGAATTTGACAAAACACACATACTCAACTATTGTCTCCGGAACTTTTCTCCAAGCTGTTGATACCCACTCTGAAAGTTGTAATGCACACTTACGGTCATTGACAGCCACATTATGATGGTCACCTAGCCAGCAGCAATAGGAAATATCACAATATCACCAAAGGAACCATATGTGCTTCAGAGAACTGATGAAATATAACGATTTCTAAAATCATATATTGTAAACTCTTATTTCATGGCCATTTAAACCTAAAATATATAGAAAGGGGGAAGGTAAAATTTTTTCAGCACCCACTATGTGCCAGGCATTGTGTCAAAGGCTTCTATATCCACTATCTCATTCCAGAGGAAAGGGAAAAAAGAATCCACCTTTGTTAAACATCTAAGTTAATTGGGCTCTCAACTAAGTACCCTATAGATGGAATTACAGAACCATTCATCTTCACCCTTGCAAAACTAAGAAGTGAATCAGACGCCAGAAGGGCTTTCTACATGAAGTCATCCTTGCCTGATGGGGATGAGAAAAATAAGCAATCTGAAGGCCTTTCTAAAAATACATCAATGGGTTAAAACTTCCTTGTTTCAGTCAGATATGTTGGGCTTTTTAGGGTGAGAAAAAGTATTGTCATTCTACTTCATATCTAATGTATTTTTTCAATGTTTATTTTTGAGAGAGAAAGAGACAGAGCATGAGCAGGGGAGTGACAGAGAGACAGAGACAGAGAGACAGACAGAATTCTAAGCAGGCTCCAGGCTCTACGCTGTTAGCACAGAGCCCAATGCGGGGCTCAAACTCACAGACTGCGAGGTCATGCCCTGAGCTGAAGCCGGAGGCCACCCAGGTGCCCCTAAGGTATTTTTATAAAAGATGTATTCTCTCAGGGCACCTGGGTGGCTTAGCCAGTTAAGCGTCTGACTGTGGCTCAGGGCATGATCTTGAGATCCCTGAGTTTAAGCCTTGCACCGGGCTCTGTGCTGACAGCTCAGAGCCTGGAGCCTGCTTCAGATTCTGTGTCTACCTCTCTCTCTGCCCCTCCCCCACTCACACTCTGTCTCTGTCTCTCTCTCAAAATTAAATAACCACTAAAAATATTACAAAAAAAAAAAAAGATGTATTCTCTGACTTCTTTGTTCCATTCATTCTCAAGGGGGAGTTGTTGTAAAAAGCAGATCTAAGATCCTAGGAGATTCCTTCTCATTTAAGTCCTTCCTTTTGACAGTTCACACAGAAAGTCCATGGAGACAACTCCTTAGGCTTTCATCACATTTAAAATAAAACTCATTTAGGGGCGCTTAAGGATTAAGTCTCACTCTGTGCTCTATCAAGCCCTGTATTGTCTGAAGTTTTTATCGTGGATCATTCTTGTAAATAAAATACATTTTTAAAATTATTTTTCTATCATAGCCTTATCGCAAATTCATCTAAGAGAAAACAGGAATACATGAAAGCATGAAGGAAAAAAGTCACGTTAATCCAGACTTTCGATTTTTAGCATTTTTGTCAGTATCTTTTGGCTTGCACATTTGTATTTGCCACACGTAGCTCTGTGGTTGTTGTTATTGATGTTGCTGTTGTTGTTTTATATAATAGAATCTTTTTCAGTGTATGTGTCAACTACCTCATGCTATCATTTTGGATTTGTTCCTCTGTCTTTTCATTTTCATACAGCATCTGCCCTTAAATCAATTATGTGTCATCACCATGCATTGATTACCAGGTCAATATGTATCGTTCACTGTCCAGTTGACAAGTTCTATATCCCGATGAAGCAAAGAGGTGAAGGGTTCAGTCCCTCCCCATACGGTTCCCTTCCTGATTGGGGAGTGTGCAGAGACATTCACTGATGACTAGCTGTCTACCCTGCATGTCGGAATGAGTGATCTAGCTGATGTACACTCTAGAGGAAGAGATCACTAGAGGTCAGAGCAGTTACAGAGACTATAGTGGTGTCAGAAAAGATTGGGCATTAAGGACAGGGAAGAACCTAGGCAAGGAAAGAAAATTGGTGAGGGAGGCTACATGAGCAGAGGAAATATTTTTTAGCAAGGATGGGGAGGTTGAGGAGCCTCTTAGAGAAAAATGAGCAAAGTTCTCTGGATGGAACCTTATTTGAAAAAAGGATTTATGTAAGAAATGATGCAAAGCAAATGTACATGAATCAACTAGAGCCTGCTGAGGACAGCCGGAATAACAGTGTGGGCAAGACTCAGGGAGGTTGCAGGGAGGTTGAAGGTAGAAAGTTTAGCAAGAATTCGGGTCTGTGGGGAGGAGTATAAGCAGCATTTTTGGAAGATCACCCTGAAGGCCAACAGAGTGGTCCAGTAGGAGATTGCTGGAATCTGCCAGCTGTAAGATGAAACTTGCTGATGAAAGAATGGTACTTCTTACTTCCAGTCCTCACAGGAAGAGTATGAAAAAACATTCACAATGCACTGTGTGCTCAAAACAAAACAAAAACCCAGTTCACAAAACAATATGTATAGTATGAGCCTATTTTGACGAAGCAAAATTTATCTATCTCTGCAGAGAAATAAAGGGATATACCCCGATATATTTGGTACGTTGGGTATATTTGAGATCCCCAAATATTATCAGTGGTTACCTGTGAGTGGCAGAAGTGTGGGTAATTTTTGTTTCCTTATTTTGATAGTATATTATTTTCTGCTGCAGGTATATATCCCGTTTGTATTATTGAACAACAACAAAAAAGTGATATCCATAGAAAACGAAATGATGTTTGAAGCAATGAGGAGTCTGTGGGTATACTTATCATGAATGGAAGGCTAAGATTTTTTCTTTTCTATTTCACAGCACCCAGTACTGTGAGATAAATGGAACCAAACCAACCCAGTTTATTTTTTTAGCAAACAAGTATCGAGGAATAGATTATCCAGGATGTGACCATTAAGCTATGCTAACTGATGTGGAGAACCATTTATTAAATCAAATCACTCTTTTGCTATCGATCTCTCATGGATTCCTGCTGGGGAGGCAGGCAGGAGTTGTCTGGCCCTCTAAGGACAGTAATAATTAAACATGGAATATTAAGGGTATTTTTGGTAATACTATCATTTCTGCCAACCTAAGCCTCATTGACCCTCCCTAGAGTTAGTCTCTACTAAAGGAAAGAGAACCTATATAGGTTCATAGTTAAATCACATTAATGTGAGCTGAGCCCCTTAAGAGAAAAGGCATGCCTCAACCTATCAGACAGCTGTGCAGACAGGTGCTTTATGAATTCCCAGTGGCTGAATAAATGAATTGATACCAACCTCTGGGTAATGCTAGAACTCAGTGGAAATATGTCATATAGAAATCAAATAACTAAGTTGAAATTTCTGAGACATCTCTAATCATTGTGGTTTGTCCCAGTATTCTGCATTCACCCTTTACCCCAACTCCTACTTGTTGTATACATAGTCGGCTATGGTGATGAAATGAGAGGAGAGAGTAATACAATATGGTATTTCTGTATAGATGTTAGGAAATATCAGGAAAGGAATAGGAATGACGAGAGGACTGGGGAAGAAAAGAACTTTAGCCAAAATCAAATGTAGGGAAGGATTTGAAGACAGACATGAAGCTTGAGCCTAATCTGCTAACTGAATTCCACGGGAGGTGGTTGGTCTATTGGGAAAAGATCAATGTATTAGTTTCCATTGGTGTTGTCCCAAATTATCACAGAGTTGGTGACTTAAGACAACGGAAATGTATTCTCACAATTCTGGAAGCCAGAAGTTTTAAATCAAGGTGTGATTTAAAACTTGCTGTGTTCCCTACAAGGCTCTAGGGGAAATTCAGCCCCTGCCTCTTTCAGCTTCTGGTGGCTCATCAGCATTCCCTGTGACTATCTCTCCGTTCTCTGACTCCACCTACAAATGTCCTTTTCCTCCCTGTGTCTTTGTCTTCTCTTGTGTCTCTTTTAAGGACACTTATCTTTGGATTTAGGGCCCACCTAGGTTGATCTCATCTCAAGATCTTCAGATTCATTACATCTGCAAAGACACCTTTTCCAAATAAATTCACATTCACAGGTTTCAGGGATTAGGATATGAACACACCCATTTAGGGACAACCATTCAACTGACCACTGCTATTTTGCAGAAAGCACGTGTTAAATGGGAGGGAGGTGAGGGAAAGACGAGGAGAGGAAGCAGCAAGACCAGATTTGCTTTCTGGACTGACAAGAGAACAAAGTTGAAGATGCAACAAAACAGCCCAAGCCTGTATGGAGACAAAAACTCGGAGTACAGGTTTGAGAGCTCCCATCTGAGAGTGGTTTCTTTGATGGGATGAAAACAAAAAGAAACAAGAAGAATCCTCATAGGTAAAATATGGGAAGGTGGGCCTGCCCATGCCCTACAGTGTCTCTTTGCCCAGAGACAACCATACTGGCTCAGATAGAGAGATGAAAGGATCCACTAACGTATCATCAATAACCATACCCTGGGTGAGAATCCACTAAACCAGAGGGCTTCTCTGGAAAAAGCACTGGCTCAGGAATGGAGAGAGAATGGCATAGGGACTACTTGGGAATTAGAAATAGCATGACACAATACTATGGAATTTATGAAGCATACAAGCTCTGGAAGAAATAGCAAAGCATTGATACAACCATAATTGGTTGGTTTTTATTTTTACCATTTTCCTGATCAAAAGTACCCCCAAGTGTTTTTTTAATGGATGCCTTTCTTTTTGGTAAAAGTGCGAACGATCACGTCAGCAGAGATATATGTTAGAAGCTGGGAGTCATAGCATCATGTGGTGCAGGACTAGAGCAGCTCAAGAATCAGTTGGAGCTCAAGTCCCAGACTCAGTTATGAGAATAGAGGATTTGAATCACGGGACTTACGATGATGTCAAGGAGCAAGGAATGGCATTAAATCTAAAAGGACTAGATACTTCTCATTAAAAAAGAAGCTTGGCATCTGGACAATTTAAGGCAGTTGTAGTATTCAGCAGAATGGTCACTGAGGTCAGAGTGAATCAGTCTCTAAAACAGAAGCATAATTCTGAAAATCAATACTAAATCAAAGGACTTGTTAATCCCCATAAATCAAGATTTTCAGAACTTATTACAAGTCAAGATTTATGAGAAATTAAAAGTACTTTGGTTTAATATTAAGACATTAACACTATATAAATCAATTTTAACACTGTATCATTGAGATTATAAAATATAAAGATGTATTTGTTTATATACTAGTACAGATAGTACTATATATACTATGGGACAGTACATTATATTGTTATTTTTTATATAATACAGTATATAGTAGTACAAAGGATGGAGAATAAATGGTACATGGAACCATAGTAGAGCAAAATTTCTACATTTTAACAGATTTAAGTTAATTAACTTATACATAAGATTAAGTTAGATTGTGGTAAGTTTAAAGTACATATTGTAATCATTAGAGCAACCCAGTAAAAAATAACTTAAAGAAATAGTTTCTACAGTCAAAGGAATAAAAGTGTTTAACAGAAAGAAGGTAATCAAAAAAACTAAAGGTTGACTACAACTAATAAATTAATTTAGCAAGGTCACAGAATATAAGATCAATATACAAAAATCAATCGTATTTTTATACTAGCCATCAACAATCCAAAATTAGTTAAAATTTGCAAAAAATCAAAGAAAATAAAATACTTAAAAATAAAGAAATTCAAGTCTCGTAAACTGAATACTACAAAATATTACTGAGAAGTTGAAGAAGATCTAAATAATGTTAAGGATCACAGATTGGAATAGTTACTATTATCAAGATGGCAACTGTCCCCAAATTGATTTAGAAATTCAAAATATTCTCTATAAAAATTCAGCTGGATTTTGTAAAACTTGACAAGCTGATTCTAAAATTTATATGGAAATGCAATAAATTTAAACAGCTGAAATAATTTTGAAAAAGGACTATAAGACTTACGTTATCTAATTCAAAACTTACTACCAAGCTATATTAACCAACAGAGTGTGGTATTGGCAAAGGATAGGCATATAGAGTAATGGAAGGGAACTGAGAGTTCAGAAATAAGTCCCCATATTTGTGGTCAATTGGTTTTCAACCATGGCACCCAACAAAATTCAACTGGGAACCAACGGTCTTTTAAAAAAAAAAAATGTTGCTAGTACAATTGGATATTCCCATGCAGAAAAACAAAGACCTTACACTCTTACCTTACATCCTGCACAAAAATCAAATCAAAATAGTTCATAGACTTAAAGAGTTAAGACTCTAAACCATCAAGAAGCAAACATAGGATAAATCTTTGTGAACTTGTGTTTGGCAAAGATAGGACACCAAAAGTACACCCCGTAACAGAAAAGCAATGATAAATTGGACTCCCTAAAAAGAAAAACCACTTCACTTAAGAACAGATCGCGAAGACATAGACCAATTTAAAATTTTCCAAGTCTATACATGGTAAAGAGGTTGTATCCAAAATACATAAAGAACACCAATAACTAAATAAAAAGATAATCCAACTTAAGAAATGGACAGAAGACTTTAATAGATATTTCACCAAAGAAATAGGATAGAGATGTGAATGGCTAACAAGCACCTAAGGAGAAGCTGAACCTCATTAGTTACTAAGGAAAAACACAAAACACTACAATGAGACACTCCTATACACCCAGTAAAAATGCTATAATTTTTTAAAAATTTAACCAAGAGTCAGTGATGGTATGGAGGAACTGGAACTGAAATCCTCATGCATTGGTGGTGAGGATGTCAAATTTCCCACCATGGAAAATAGTCTGATTGCTTCTAAAAAGTGAAGCACAAATTTACCATATGACCAAGGAATTCCACTCTTAGGTATGAAAACATATGGCTACGTAAAGACATGTACATGAATGTTCATAACATTCATAACAACCAAACCCAGAAACTTATCCAAAGATCCATCAAATGGCAAGTGGATAAACAAAATGTGTTGTATTTATATAATTCTATTCAGCAATTATGAGAATGAACTACTGATACATGCAACATGAGTCATCCTCAAAAACATTACACTAAGGAAAAGAAGCTAGACAAAAAGGCTGTGTATTATACTATTCTATGTTTATGACAAGTCTAGAAAGGCAAATTTATGGAGACAAAAACAGACCAGAGGTTACTTGGGTCTGGTAGTGAAAACAGGGATTGACTGCTAATAGGCACAAGGAAATTTTTTGATATTATAGGAAGGTTCTAAAACTGAATTTTTGTTATTGTTGTACAATTCTATAAATTTATTAAAATCATGGAGTTATATATTTGTTTTGGGTGAATATTATGGTATGTAAGTTATACCTCATAAATCTGTTAAGACAGAAAACAAAGTGCCATGCCATGATGTAGAATAAATCTAGCACTAAAAACAAGCCAACAAAAACATGATTTTTCTGAGAGGTTTTGTTATCTTTAAGGACCCGATTTCTACTTCCAATCAGAAGCAAAGATTGGGAGTCTGAACACAGAATTTAGTACAAGCCATAGTAGACAGATGTCAGAGAAGAGGTCTGGAAAGTTTCTAAGAGGAGTTGCAAGACAGGATCAGAAAGAACAATGAGTTTAGTTGCTGTGGGGTTGTCCGGAAGAGTCTGCTTCATCTATCACATGGCTGACATAGTAGAATCCCTAACAAGGTTGAGGGAGGATCCAAGGGCATCCCAAAGAAGTTCCACACTGGGCCCACACTGGATCTGCACTAGTGTGGAAGGATGGCAGACCAGCAATGGCAGAAAAACAATGGCCAAGGGTGGTGCTAGATGCAGCCTCATAGAGTCACCCCCATTATGGAATGAGTCGACAAAGCAGCCAAGGATCATCAGGGTCTCCACAGCACATGGGAGGTCACAGAGCACTGAGCTGGATACTGAGGCAGTGCAAAGTTTGCAGTCATGGATACTGGAATGCTCCCTAAGCCCAGATAGGACAACTTTTAGACATAGCGGGTAGGCAAGGAACAACTCAGAGGAGAGTAACAAGAACCTGGTGGAGGGCATGAAGACCACCTCTGATAAGGAGCTGTAATTTTCAACTAGCTAAATATTTATCCAAACTCCTCTTTGAGAAATGGATTAATTACCTTAGAATACCAAGTTATGGGCTTTCTACTGCCCTTAGTGGGACTAGGGACTTTAGAACCAGAGGAGGACAGCCAATAAAAATTCCTTTTTCTGACCACTGACGAACATTTCCAAGATGTAAAAGGTTCCCAGTGAGCTGAAGAACTAATGCTGGTCACCTTTGACCTCAGGCTTTGATCTGCTGGGAAGAACATCCTTTGCCCCCCCAAGAGCCAGCCCTTCTGGGTTTAAAGTGGCCTCAACGTATCAGATTAGGAAGTCCCTTTGTCTCTATCGGGGTCTGAGCAGATGGACAAGGCGCCCCAGAGACAATGGCTGGGGCAGGATCTTCTTGTCACTGGAATCTTACCACTTTTGGCCTCAGTCTAAACCCGTAGTTACAGGAGGCCCTGCCCGGGTGTTGAAATGGTTTGATTCTGCAGCAAGCACAATGAGTCACTAGATCCCAAGAGTGTTCTTTGGTTTATGCCCCAGGTGTTTTCTAGGTTCATTTACAGATCAATTAACCATTTGTAACTCTTTAAGTGACATTTTGAAGTGAGAGATCATTAAACAAAACCAATTGGAAGCAGAGTCATTCCATTTCCCCGCTAGTCAGACTGGATTGTCTGTATAAACCACTGTCGTGTTCCACATCCAGAAGGGGATTTGCCATTCCACAGCTAACATTATTTAGGCCCAGTGCTCACTCACTCAACAGCATGGCACATTATTTACAGCAATAAGGTTGTTTGTTATAAAAGTTGTCTTGTGGGGGAAGGGGAGAAAGGATATTTGGATTTCTAATGTTTTTGGCTTAGGGCTTTTTCTTTTAACTGAGTAGGAGTGAGTTATTTAATATTAAGTGTAGGTAAATGAAAAAAACATGTCCCTTTCAGGACATGATTTTAATTTCCCTGTAATCATTCTTAATTGTTAACTATCTTCTGAAATTCAAAAGGCTGTCATGTGGAGGAGGGAAGACATTTGGGAACGTTGTTACATAGGACAGAAACAGGACCAAGGAGAACTGGCAACAGGCAGGCTGGGGACATTGTAAAGAAGGCCCCATTGCCAATGTGGGTTGCTCAACAACCCATCAGGCTGCCCACCTAGAGATCTGGTAATCTTGTTGTCAATGGATGTACTCAAATTGTGGCCACGAAACCAGATGGCAGTACATGATACAGGAAATAGAGTATTTACTTCTCTGAATGGTAGTTGCATTCCATGGGCTCTTCAGGTGGTAAGAAACTAAATCGTGCTTAGATGACTTGGGTTCATTCTTCTGGCATGTTCAATATCCCTTCTCCCTTCTGATAATAGCATGTTATGCTTCAAGTGAGATAGACCCCATTCCCAGTCTCCTAGTAAGGGCATGTGACCCAGTCAATAAGAGTTTCACTGCCCAAGTTACAGTGATTGACTCAGGATAGTCATGTGCCCCCAATCATTCAATCATACTTAATCCTGGGACTTCTATTAGAAAACAGAAATTCTTCCTTCCAGACTTGTGACTCCTTAAGCCCTAAAACCACCTAGGGCTATTTCAAGGAAAAGACCTGCTTGAAAATAAAGTGGATGGTAATTAGGGAAATCATCTTCTCTAGTGGCCTCCCTCAGCAGGTGGTATCTGCTTTTTCCCATTCTGGTGCTTTACCCACCATTTTGTAGTGACTCAGCTACTGGGTCTCTGCTTCTATTGTTTCCAGGATTATAGACTAAGTGCAAACCTCCTATTCAAAATTTTTTAAAAATTTCCTTATGTTTATTTATTGAGAGACAGAACACCAGTAGGGGAGGGGCACAGAGAGAGGAGACACAGAATCTGAAGCAGGCTCCAGGCTCTGAGCTGTCAGCACAGAGCCCAACACGGGCTGAAACCCATGCACCATGAGATCATGACCTGAGCCAAAGTCAGATGCCCAACCAACTGAGCCACCCAGGAACCCCTCAAATTCTTTAAGAGAAGAACCTGACCTCACCAACCAGTCACCATCCATGTGATACACCCAAGTAAACGTTGGCTCTTAAACTCGACCACCATGAAAAAGCCATCTTTATGTCAGGGACTGTTATAAACTGAATATTTGTGCGCCCCCCCCCCTCCCCCCGTGGTCCAGTTCATATGTTGAAGCCTTGACCAGCAATGTGATAGTATTTGGAGGTGGGGCCTCTGGGAGATAATTGGGTTTAGATGAGGTGATGAGGGTGGGGCTCCCGTGATAGGATTTGTGTCCTTATAAGACAAGACCAGAGCTTCAAACTTTTAAAAAAAAAATTTTTTTTTTTAATTTTTTTTTTCAACGTTTATTTATTTTTGGGACAGAGAGAGACAGAGCATGAACGGGGGAGGGGCAGAGAGAGAGGGAGGGAGACACGAATCCAAAGCAGGCTCCAGGCTCTGAGCCATCAGCCCATAGCCCGATGCGGGGCTCAAACTCACGGACCGCGAGATCGTGACCTGAGCTGAAGTCAGACGCTTAACCGACTGAGCCACCCAGGCACCCCAAACTTTTTTTTTTTAATGTAAAGATATTGTAGACATGGAAGCTGTCTTCAGAACGTGGCTCTAGGCCTGAACCAGATCCACCCCCCCCCCCCCCACCAAACAGTTGTCAATGTTCTTTCCAATTCCAGTTTTCTAGAATCCTTTTTTCTATTGTTTGAATTGTTTGAATTTTTATTAGCGTTGTGATGTTTCCCCTAAGGATTGATAAAGGAAATTGCCTAATGCATTCTGCTCTTTCCCTCACCTATTACCCAGTATTTGTTTCACTAAGAACTTAGGAGTTTTTCACAAGAAGGTGATCAAAAACAAAACTATAGAGGCTGCTTTTAGGCAATAAGTTTGAGCAATGGAAACTTGAGCAAGCCAACAGGGCCCACAGTGACCACCGAGCTGACACAAACAGGCTCCTTAAGCGACCCACTTTGAAATATCCATAGGCCCTAATGGGCCATTTACAACCAGGCACAGTTCCTAAGATTACCAAAAAAGGGAAAATTCCATACAATCCCATACTTCCTCATTCCATCCTACAATTACAGCCCCCCCCCCCCACCACCTTGAGGCAGACATTCTCTCCTTTGCTGTCCTGCCCACTGCTCCCTTGCAGTGTATTCAGTAAACTTTTATCTGTTTTGTTCTACCTTGGGTGAATTCTTTCACTGCCTCTGCTGCTGGCCCCAAGCTATAGGGACGCCCCAGGCTTGTCTGATGTAACATGGTGACTCAGTCCGGTCCCAGCAGGAAAAAAGATGGCGCAGTCATGGGTCATCTGAAGAGAGTTTGTAACAGAGACAATTGACAAGACAAAACAGGAATATCCCTTAAGATAAGTATATCCCTAAACCGCAGTGCCTCAGGCCTTGTAACAGGTGGGTCCATTACCACTCCTAAGTCTGAAGGGCTGATTGGAAGAAGTCATTACCAGAACCCAGAGACAGAGTGGGCTGACAGAACCTGTGATCCTCATCTGAAGGAAATAGCCAGTTCACGGGAATAAACATAGCCCTGCCCTCTATCTCCTGCCAATTGGCTGAAACCAACTGGAAGCCAGAAGCCCCGGGAACCTCCTACAAGTACAAAACACAGCAGAAAAGGGTAGGAGTGGGTCTGGAGGGGTAAATGGAAACTATTCAATACACATAGGGGAAAAAGTACTTAAGCTACCTTTTCCTTTATGCGGGCAAAAATAGTTCAACCCATCACGGTCTACTGAGAAGTCTTATCCCAGTAGGCTGACCCAGTACTGCTTTTGGCATAAAGCAGAGGACAATGCCCACCCAGGGAGCTTCCACTCACACTGGTGGGCTAGCTTGCCCAGCCGTAGGGGCTCATGAAAGGAGAAACCACACACTTCATTAACAGCACAGTGACCCTGGAGGAGACAACAGTCTCGAGTGATCTGCTCAAGGTGACACCAGTCACAAAGGCTGGCCACGTCATTCTCAAGGCATTTTCTAAGAGGTAGGTGAATAGAACACTTCCATTCATTCTGTCAAATACCTCATTTTAATTACAATGTGGAGAAATATTATGGTTAAAAAGTAGGAAGTGAAAAATACAGAAAAGAAAGGTCAGGTTTCCAGAAGTATTATCTTGCATTTCAGATTCAAACAGGAAGACCATATGTACTGAAAACGTAACACTTTTTCATTTTTTAATTTAAAATTAATCCACTCAACCCTAAAAACACAAATAAATGCACTAAAATTTATTCACTCAGCAATCAAACTGGGACTGCATTTTTTTCCCCCTTTTTCTAGGGAGGATCTAATATGGGAGAGAAATCACATTGATTCTCCCATCTATTAAACAAATATTTACTGAACATTTACCACACGCTGGGCACTGATGTAGGTACTGAGAACAGAAAGAATGGCCTAAGGTAAACAAGGCCCATCATTCCCTTAATCAGCTTAAGCTCTAGTAAAATGGACATACACAGGGTCCCCTGGGTGGCTCACAATATTGAGCTTATGACTTGATTTTGGCTCAGGTCATAATCCCAGGATCATGGGATTCAACCCTGTGTCAGGTTCTGTGCTGAGTGTGGAGCCTGCCTGAGATTCTCCTTCTGCCCCTCTCCCCCTCTCATGCATGCTCTCTTAAAAAAAAAAAAAAGATGGACACAGAAACAGCTAACCACAACCCAGGGCAGAATGAAATACATGCTAAAAACAGTTCAGTGGCTTTGGTGGGAGGAAATGCCAAGCAGAAATTCATGCTGACAAAAGGGAAATCACAGAAAGCTGATAGAGGGGACAATGCTAGCTCTGGGCTTTAAACGATGAGCAGGGGCACCTGGGTGGCTCAGTTGGTTGATAGTCTGACTTCGGCTCAGGTCTTGATCTCAAGGTTCCTGAGCTTGAGCCCCACATGAAGCTCACTGCTACAAGTGCGGAGTCCGCTTCGGATCCTCTGTCCCCCTGTTCCTCTGTCCCTCCCCTGTCATGCTCTCTCTTAAAAAAAAATTTTTTAACGGTGAGCAGGATAATGTTAGAGGGCACAGTGGCCCATTCTTAGATACCTCAAGTCAGGGTCAAGCTTGAACAGAGACACAGATGCATAAAGTGTTGGGTAAATGGATACCAAAGGGGGCAGTGTGACATAGCCGCATGGGGGGGGGAGGTGACACAGGGTGTCAGGGGGAGGTGGAGCAGGACAGAGGTGTGGAGTCAAACCACAGAGAATCTTACATACCAGCTTACTTAGGAGGTAATAGGAGGTCTAATGGGGGCCATATCTGGTTCAGATGAACGTTACATATATTTTTTGAGGTTGTATCTTGAGCAACATGGTCTGTAACAGCTCTTGTTGCCTCTTGTCTGTGCCCAATTTGCTTCCCTGACAGTAAAATCTGTAGTGCATTCATCCCTTATGTGCCACGTTAAATCACTGCAACCAAAATGATATTAATGGCCTCAAACTGTAAATAAGATCTGGCTCAGAGCACCCCCATGGATAATGGAAGTAGTTCAATACCAACCAGACGAAGGAGCTAGAATGAAAGTGGTTTGTTGGAACAAAGTAGCCTATAAATAGTCATACTGGGGCAGATAGGCCACGTTGCTAAAAGGCCCTCCAACTAATCGGCTGAATGTTCCATAAATCAGTATGAATGTGGGGCCGGTGGGGGGGGGGGGAAGTGGGGGATGCTGCGTGTCACCCACACAGTCAGCTCTGCAGGGGAAGGAGAGGGAGGCTGCTAATTAATCTTCACAGTCTGCCATTGTAGCTCACTGCAGTTTCCTTTTCTACCAGGGCAATTGGTATTAAAAATAAAGAAAAAGCCAGTGTGCTTCCTTTATAGGCTAGATTACCTAACCCCAAAGGCTAAATGGGAAACGCTTCGGATTGTGATGTTAAAGAACACTAGAAGATGGACAGGAGGTGGTGGGAAATCCTACCAACCATTGCAAAGTTACCCCAGCTGGGCTCTTAGCAACTAATACTTCACCTGCCTTAAGGCTCCGTTAACAAAACGGAGCTAAATGAAAGGTCACATTTTCAGTGGTGAGCCTCTGTAACTAAATATCAAATATTGGGTCGCCCTTGTGCAGGGTTCACACGGAGACTTCACATAAGCCTGCGGAGAACTGCAAATAGCCCTTGAGGAGTACTTCCGCTCTGCAAACACTGCAGACACCTGAGCAGCAGTGAAGACAACTCTGGGAGCCTGCTTTGCCTTAGTGTGGGTGAGCCAAGTGGCGTCCACATGTGGGCATTCTCTGCTGCCCCAGGAAAATGCTTTCCTGGGGGTGGGGGGGTCCGATCGTTTGGCAAGGGATCTGCACAATGTTAACAGCCCCATCCCTGCCGCCAGTGCCTGACCTGGAGGAGAGGTCAGCGTGTCCCAGCTCCCAGCTGACAGACATGTGGTCCTGCTGCAAGCGGGTAGTGGAAAAAGGCCTTCCCTGGCCAGAATATTCCAAATAAGTTGTCACAGAAACTGCCTTTAGCCCCTCCTCGCTTTTTTTAATATTTTAGTTTTTTTCGGAGTAACACAGTGATCTGTCGAACCTCTTTATACATCTGGCTGCAAAAATATCAGAAGTTTACTAGATGCATCGTATCTTTACGCATTAATGTTCAGAGGGAAGGAAAAATGGAAATGTGCCTGCCTTTTGTCTTTTTTTTAAAGAGGCCTCAGTTTCCCCTCATGTTTTTTTTAAATGTTATTTTTGAGAGAGAAAGAGAGATAACATAAACAGGGGAGGGGCAGAGAGGGAGGGGGACAGAGGATCTGAAGCAGGCTCTGTGCTGACAGCAGAGAGCCCGGTGCAGGACTCGAACTCATGAACCACAAGATCATGACCTGACGTGAAGTCCAACACTCAACCAGCTAGGCCACCCAGGCACCCCTGAAGTCAGACACTTAGCCACCTGAGCAATCCAGGCACCTCTCCCCTCACGGCTTATTGATGGAAGGCATCACCTGCTCATACCTAAACCAATCACACGACCAGGAGCACGAGCCTCCATGTTTGGCTTAAACCAGTGGTTCGAACTGGAGAGGGTGTTAGAATCATGTAGAAGCCTTAAGAAACACACAATCCTGTCCTTTTCCAGGATTTCTGGCTCAGTAAGTCTGGAATGGGGTCTGAGGATTTATATTTCTAACAAGTTCCAAGATTGAGGTTAATGCTGCCGGTCTACATGGGGAGAATACAACTCAGACGAGTGCACTTTCACCCGGTACCTTCCTGTGGGGAGGAAAAGTGACCAAATCAGGTTCCCTCAGCAAGGAAAAGGGTGGGCATGTTGCTGTTGAATGGTGACCAAGGTCTTCTGAATCAGAAGCCAGCTGCTAACACCTGAACCGCTTCACAAAGAGGCATCTTTTAAGGTGTAGGTTGATTCTGGCTCCTGGCTCACCTGGTTAATAGCACTCAGTGCCTACTCCCAACAAGCCCAGGGCCAGAACTGAGGCAGAGCTAATGCCAGAGATGGCCAATGGCCCACAGCACAGGACGGAGCCCAGGGGAGCCCGTGGAGAGGGTACAGTTACCAAAGCATCAGTTTGGAGTCCAGCTTCTTCAGGAAAGTAGCTCTACTCTCTGAGATCACAGGATAGAAACAAAATAAAACAAACAATCAAATGATGATCTTAAACTGCTCCCTTAAACTGAAATACGCCAGACTTCATAAACAAGCCTGGCACACCAGCCTGCCTTTGAAGTGTCTTCTGTGTGTGTTCAGTAACACCCAAGTATTTAATTACAGCTACGTTAGAAGCCAGGCCAAATATTACTGCTCCATCAGTGCTCTGCGAGAACACAAACCGTTTAATAATCTGTTAATTTGACCCTTTCTCGGCCACTCCTCACAAGCGAAGGCTTGCTCTCCGAACAGTTTTGATTTTCATTAGCTTAGGGTTTAGGCTGTGTTAGGAAGGAATACCTAGGGTTGTTTAACAGAATTCAGACGTGAGGTGACTAATGGGTGAGCTCATTCAGATAACCCAGTAGGCAGGACATAAAAGCTTACAAAGTGATGTGTATTGGGAAACTGTTGATTCTCTTTTGCCCCAAGTCCCCATCCAAGCTACCGCACTAAGATAAGAGTCTTTCCTAAGTACTTTGGGGATTAGGATGGGAAGCATTATAAGTAATGCATCTTGGGCACTCAGCTTTCCACAGCCACCTTATCTCCAGGGCCCGGGGTATTTTTTTCCCATATATTTGAAGTGAGCCAAGAGGCACTTCTAATCTATTTGCCATTTCTAGAGAATACTTTAAAGGCGGTCTCAGTAACTCTGTATATTGAAGGAAGAGAAAAATATTTGGTATACCATACTAATACTGACTTTCAACGAAAGATGTCAGCTGCTTGAAATAAAGGGCTGTCAAAGACAAATCCATTAGCTGTGCCTTTCTCCTTTAGATTTAGGCAGAATTTGAAACACCAAAAGGATGAGCAACAAAAGAATAAAAATGTTGGCTCATCAACTATACACAGTATTGCTCTGTTTTCCACCCAGCGGGAAAGCAAGGGTTTTAGCTCTGGTATGAATAATATTCAACATCGTTGCATTCCCAGGAGACAGATCCACATGTACATGGCTCTCTGCCTGGGCACATGTGTCCCTCTTACGAGATGTTGAAGCAGTGTCTCAGGCAAGTGTCCTTGGCTGTAGGACTCCATGATGCCTTCCATCAGGGAAAGCCAGGTGCTTCTCAATTGCCAGGCCAAGTGTGTAAGAACTTTCCATTTCTTGGGAGTCATCACAGCTCAGTAAAAAGGCCCAACTCATCAGCAATGAGGAAACGAGAATTGTCATCAGAGTGGACCAGGGCAGAGGGAGCAGCCTTCTAAAGAAGGCTATGTGACAAATACAAGCTCTGGGTCTCCAACACTCCAACACAGCTTGGACTTAACACAGGTTTTGACACTTAGCGTGGTTTTACCTACAATAGGTCAGGCAAACTATAAATTTTCATAGACAGCTTTGAAGTATAGTTAACAGCCTAAATTTCAATTTCATAGAATATCTAATCTCAAGAAGCACATCTATGGAAATGTGAGGCTCCTTCTTGATGTTTGACCATACGTTTACATTTTAGAATGTATGAACAGATTTACTTTTTCTGTCTGTATAAATCTATCCACTGAATAGGTAGGAATCCCCTTACCAGATCATCCTCTGAGGCCACCTATACATAGAGAGAAACTCCTCCCAGGCCCAGACCCAGGAATGCGGCCAGATGGACAAAAACTATCAGTTCTCCTGGGAATGCTGACAGGTACTCTATCCAGGGGCAAAAATGTTTCCATATCTCTGCCAGCATTGTGATATATGCCCAAACATTTAATACAATTGCTGTATTCTTAGAACGTCCTCCCTCCCTCCCTCCTTCCCTTCCTCTTCCAAAGCATTTAAGACGACAGCAGAACATACTACCTCAACTTAGAGATGGCAAATCACAAATGCAAATTAGAGGGCATGTCACCACCCCGATTCGGTCTGAGCTTATCATTTTCCAACACATAAACTCAATCACTTATAGTTGGAAGAAGGGACAAACCTTAGAGAAAACATGTGAAAATGCATCAAATGTCATTAAGAATGCTTTATTCAAATGCATCCATAAGGCAAAAGTTGAATACCATTTAAGTAACTGCGTTTTAGAGCAGGCAACTGTTCCCTTGTGTACCCCTGTTTGAGTTGGAGGTCTGAGTCTAGGAAATGAACCTGGACTTGAAGGGGGAAACCAGCTTCACCTCTGAGCAGTCCGGGAAGGCCATGCGAGGTCCTGGGAGTTAGAGCAACGCAGCAAATACAGGTAGGGGGCTGAAGAAAGAGCTAGAACCACTCAGATGGAAGCCAAGAGGCAGCTGTTGTGCTACCGAAAAAGTAGAGAACAGAGCACCAGGAAACTAACCAGGTCAAACCAAGAGAGAGCAGAGAAATGTGAGCCCAGAAGCAGGGAGGGCCACGCAGTGTCCAGCAGCCCACAAGCCTGTATGAATATGGTCCTACGCCTCCTTCGAGGCTGCTGTGGCCAGTTTCAAAAGCAATCCTTCCCTTAACATGCTTCAAAGCCTCTAATTTACAAGTGGGTTGCATTTTATGGACTATGAATCTTAGAATTAATCATGTTTCTCACTCTTCTGGGTCACCAAGAAGCTCAAAGTTCGTTTTTCTCGTGTAAGTACAGAGAACTTTTTGTTGTACATTTCTCCATACTAACTTTAGCCCTAGTGTTTTTTTAAATGTTTGTTCTGAATAATCCAGTGAAGAAATGGGCAGAAAACATGAATAGACACTTCTCTAGAGAAGACATCCAGATGGCCAACAGGCACATGGAAAGATGCTCAACGTCGCTCCTCATCAGGGAGATACAAATCAAAACCACACTCAGATATCACCTCACGCCAGTCAGAGTGGCTAAAATGAACAAATCAGGAGACTATAGATGCTGGAGAGGATGTGGAGAAACGGGAACCCTCTTGCACTGTTGGTGGGAATGCGAACTGGTGCAGCCGCTCTGGAAAACAGTGTGGAGGGTCCTCAAAAAATTAAAAACAGACCTGCCCTATGACCCAGCAGTAGCACTGCTAGGAATTTACCCAAGGGATACCGGAGTACTGATGCATAGGGGCACTTGTACCCCAATGTATATAGCAGCACTCTCAACAATAGCCAAATTGTGGGAAAAGCCTAAATGTCCATCAACTGATGAATGGGTAAAGAAATTGTGTTTTACATACACAATGGAGTACTACGTGGCAATGAGAAAGAATGAAATATGGCCTTTTGTAGCAACGTGGATGGAACTGGAGAGTGTGATGCTAAGTGAAATAAGTCCTACAGAGAAAGACAGATACCATATGTTTTCACTCTTATGTGGATCCTGAGAAACTTAACAGAAGACCATGGGGAGAGGCAGGAAAAGAAAAAAAAAGGTTAGAGAGGGAGGGAACCAAAACACAACAGACTCTTAAAAACTGAGAACAAAATGAGGGTTGATGGGGGGGTGGGAGGGTGGGGGGGGTGGGTGATGGGTATTGAGGAGGGCACCTTTTGGGATGAGCACTGGGTGTTGGATGGAAACCAATTTGACAATAAATTTCATATTAAAAAAAAATAAAGTTGTTCTGACTCTAAAAAGAAAGATGTTTGTTTTGAGAGAGAGCATGCACACATGAGCGGGGGGGGGGGGGAGAGAGCCGGGGGGGGGGAGAGAGAGCCGGGGGGGGGAGAGAGAGAGACGTGGGGGGGGAGAGAGAGACGTGGGGGGGGGAGAGAGAGACGTGGGGGGGGGAGAGAGAGACGTGGGGGGGGAGAGAGAGACGTGGGGGGGGAGAGAGAGACGTGGGGGGGGAGAGAGAGACGTGGGGGGGGAGAGAGAGACGTGGGGGGGGAGAGAGAGACGTGGGGGGGGGAGAGAGAGACGTGGGGGGGGAGAGAGAGACGTGGGGGGGGAGAGAGAGACGTGGGGGGGGAGAGAGAGACGTGGGGGGGGAGAGAGACGTGGGGGGGGAGAGAGACGTGGGGGGGGAGGGAGAGACGTGGGGGGGGAGGGAGAGACGTGGGGGGGGAGGGAGAGACGTGGGGGGGGGAGAGAGAGACGTGGGGGGGGGAGAGAGAGACGTGGGGGGGGAGAGAGAGACGTGGGGGGAGAGAGAGAGACGTGGGGGGGGAGAGAGAGACGTGGGGGGGGGGAGAGAGAGACGTGGGGGGGGGAGAGAGAGACGTGGGGGGGGAGAGAGAGACGTGGGGGGGAGAGAGAGACATGGGGGGGAGAGAGACGTGGGGGGGAGAGAGAGAGACGGGGGGGAGAGAGAGAGACGGGGGGGAGAGAGAGAGAGACGGGGGGAGAGAGAGAGAGACGGGGGGGAGAGAGAGAGAGACGGGGGGGAGAGAGAGAGACGGGGGGGAGAGAGAGAGACGGGGGGGGGGAGAGAGAGAGACGGGGGGAGAGAGAGAGACGGGGGGGAGAGAGAGACGGGGGGGAGAGAGACGGGGGGGAGAGAGACGGGGGGGAGAGAGACGGGGGGGAGAGAGACGGGGGGGAGAGAGACGGGGGGGAGAGAGACGGGGGGGAGAGAGACGGGGGAGACGGGGAGAGACAGAGAGAGAGATGAGAGAGATGAGAGAGAGAGAGAGAGAGAGACAGAGACGGGGGGAGAGGGAGAGAGAGAGAGAGAGAGAGAGAGAGAGAGAGACGGGGGAGACGGGGAGAGACAGAGAGAGAGACGGGGGAGAGAGAGAGAGAGAGACAGAGACGGGGGGAGAGAGAGAGAGAGAGATGGGGGGGAGAGAGAGAGAGAGACAGGGAGAGATGGGGAGAGAGAGAGAGAGAGAGACGGGGGAGAGAGAGAGAGAGAGAGACGGGGGAGAGAGAGAGAGAGAGAGACGGGGGAGAGAGAGAGAGAGAGAGACGGGGGAGAGACGGAGAGAGAGAGAGAGAGAGAGACGGGGGAGAGACGGGGGGAGAGACGGGGAGAGAGAGAGAGAGAGAGACGGGGGAGAGAGAGAGAGAGAGAGAGAGAGGGGGGAGACGGGGGGGGAGAGACGGGGGGGGAGAGACGGGGGGGAGAGACGGGGGGGGAGAGACGGGGGGGGAGAGACGGGGGGGGGAGAGACGGGGGGGGAGAGACGGGGGGGGAGAGACGGGGGGGGAGAGACGGGGGGGGGAGAGACGGGGGGGGAGACGGGGGGGGGAGACGGGGGGGGGGGAGACGGGGGGGGAGAGACGGGGGGGGAGAGACGGGGGGGAGAGACGGGGGGGGAGAGACGGGGGGGGAGAGACGGGGGGGGAGAGACGGGGGGGGAGAGACGGGGGGGGGAGAGACGGGGGGGGAGAGACGGGGGGGGAGAGACGGGGGGGGAGAGACGGGGGGGGAGAGACGGGGGGGGAGAGACGGGGGGAGAGAGACGGGGGGAGAGAGACGGGGGGAGAGAGACGGGGGGAGAGAGACGGGGGGAGAGAGACGGGGGGAGAGAGAGACGGGAGAGAGAGAGAGATTGATTCCCAAGCAGGCTCCACACTGTCAGTGCACAGCCCGACACAGGGCTTGAACCCACCAACTGTGAGATCATGACCTGAGCTGAGATCAAGAGTAGGATGCTTAACTTACTGAGCCACCCAGGTGCCCCCCTAGTGTTAATCCTGGTCCTGTTCCTATTAACCTTTCACTCCACCCAGGATCCTTTGTAGATTTCTGCTAATTACCTTAAATATTAGTAATAGGCACAATTAGGCAATTGAGCATATTCACTTTCACATGATTTGCACTGTACAACTTTGGCATAGGACCATTGCTTGGAATTCAGAACATATTTTACCACAGAAATCACTTAAAGACTATCTCACTTAATGTACTCTCACTTAAATGTACATTGTAAGCATATTCAAGTGGTCTCTTTGCTGGTCATGTCCCCTAGCATCCAGCTTTTAAGTGGCACCTAGCAAGTCACTCGTTAGTAATCCAAACTCTTCAATGAAATGGGTTTCTAAATTCGGGTTTCTATTTTTCATAAATACCTCCCTATGAGCACCAAAATAACTTTTGGTTATGCATCAAAGAGTGATGTGAAATAAAGGAGATTCAAGAGAAGCCCGTGCAGGCAAAATTTTTAAATGAACAGGGATTCCTCATACACTCACAAAACTACTTCTCAATTTCTAGCAAGATAACTGAAGTTTGAAGGAATATTCTGGTTATAGGACCTGAGGCATTATCCTATAGACGGCTTGGGTGTTGAGAGAGGTCTGTGACATCTGTCATCCGTTCATCCGCAGAGTGTTGGCTGATCTAGCTGAGAGGGCAGACGTGCTCTCTTCTCTCACCCCCGAGGCCACCCATTCGGGGCAGAGGGCCCTCCTTCTGGGTCCCAGACCGGGATGGTGGCCCAACGGTCAAAACCATCAGCTCTCCCGGGAGTGCTGACAGCTGCTCTATCCAGGGGTAAAAAAGAGAATGGCTTCTCACTGACACGAAGTACGCCTCATCCACATGCCACACCACACACTCGGGAACACCACCCTTTGCAGAGTGGTTGCACAAAAACCTTGTTGAACAAGTAAACGGTATTAGCTGGAACCCTGGGATCTGGGAGCAAAGATCCATATGGCACACAACAGAGGGAAGAGGAGAAAATGAAATCCCTTTTCCTAAAAAGCTGGCTTTGGGCAAATTTATTAAATGGGCTTTGAGACAGACCTGACTTGGATCTAAACTCCACCACTTATAAGCTCTTTGAATTCTCTTTTTCTCTGTTGAAAAGAGAACTGCCCCTGTGGTGTCATAGGGCCAACCACCCTGGTACACTGGATTCCTTCCTCCCTTCCCTTCTCCAAGTGTTTGATCTTGCCCTCTTCTACACTGTCCATTTCTCCCTCCAAACTGGATCGTTCCCGACAGCATTCAAAGGTGCTACAGAAACCGCGGTTTAAAAAAAACAAAAACAAAAACAAAAAACAGACAAAGGATCTCCCAGACCCCACATCCCTCCAGTCACCATGTTATTCACTCACACATAATAGAAATCCTCTCAAAGTTCTCAACCTGATCAAACTCCCTCCTGGCTTCACTCCGACAGCTTTTGTCAAGGGCATCAATGATCTGCATTTGGCTGAATCCAGCGGTCCATTTTCAGCTCATCCTACGGAGATCTTACTAACGCGGATTCCCCCAAAGGGTTGTGTTCCCCATTCCGTACTGTGGAGCCAGGGCTGAGAGACGCCTGCCGAACTAGACTTTCCCAGGGACTCTTACCACCCCCACAACCACTTGTGGCCATGGCATTAGTTCTTGCCAATGGACAGGGATCAGCTCACACTACATCCTACAGAGCCTAGTAAGGAGTTTAGATTTTCTTCTAAGATTGATAGGAAGTCATTAGACTGTTTTTAGCAAGGTGTTCTTTCTCCTTGAACCTGCAAAGCTCCTTCCTGGACAGATCCTGTGCATTCACTCTTCCTTATTCCCTCTTATCATAGACCTTTACATGGCCAGCTACTTCTTATTCTTAGCATTCCAGGTCTCTGTCAAAGACATCGTCACTAACTTACAACTCCAATAGCATACCTTCCATCACCTCTCACTCTAGTTTTCTCCATAACATTTATCATTGCCTGCCATTATTAGATTCACTTATTTTCAGACTCCGTGGTACATCAGAATCACCTGGGCACTTGCTACAATTACAGATTTCTGTCCCTAAGCCCCCGGAACTCAGGAGGTCCGGGAAGGTGCCCAGTAATTTGAATTTAACCAGATGACTGACCCGCAGTTAGGCTCCTCAGATATGCACATGAACTCCTGGTCCAGTCAAAACGTGCTGCCCTCCACGCTCAACCCCCAGGATTCAAATGACTCATTTTCGAAGAGGAGGGATCTCTGTTAAGGGAGGACTTTTAGCACAGGACTTCACCTGGTTTAAGTAGAGGGAAAGAGCCATCTGGCTGGGCAGCTTGTTTCTCTAGAACATTTCTGAATTATTCCAACTGCACAAATCCTGTTCCTAAAGCCCTAAAGTCATTGTGTAACTTTGAGTAGGTCACTTCACCTCAGTGAGCTTCCGTCATCACTTCTATAAAATAAGATGATCTGGAACTATAGATCAGCTTTGACCCCGCTCAACCACAGGGAGTCTTAACTACAGACACTCATTCTAGAGTGTTTATACTTTTAAGCAAGAACACACAATAAGAGGCAAATGTTGTGAAACAGAGGTGTTTGTTACAAAAGGGAAATGTCACTATAGGCTCTCAGAACCATGTAACAACTTCCCCCTGGCACCGAATCGCCAGTTAAATAAAAGTATTTTCAAAAGCCAAGTACTGTAGAAGTACCAGGGAGTTCTGAACATTTGACCATATATTTCTGTGCTTGCAAATCCTAAGAACCTGGGCACTTATCACTGTAGCATAAAAAGGATTTAGAACAGAGCCACCCCAAACAGAAGAAATTAAAGCAGAAATGCTCCATTGCAATTAGTAAACTTGACAAACCCTTAAAACTCGAACTGCCAAGTGGAGAGGAACAGGCTACCATTGTTTTATTGATTACAGCTTGACAAGTTGTACAATTTTTGTTAAGGCATTCAAAAGAGAGGAAATTAAGAGGGGAAAAATAAAGTCTCCTCAGGAGGACAGCATCAAGACAATGTAGGTGGGGGAAATTAAAGAAATGGCCACGACCTCATTTCATCAGAAAGTATTTGTTAGGCCAAGTACTATGCTGGGAATTAGAGATATGAAAGTTAGAAAAAAATCCCTGTCCTCAGGGCCGACAATAGCAATATTATAAACAGACAATAGCAATACAGTCAGTGGAGACACAGGGGAGTCTATGTCCACTCTGCTGGGGGGAGGCCAGAGAGGTTCTCCCACAGAAGCTTCCCTCAACTGGGCCTTCAAGGATGAGTAAGAGTTTGCCAGGAGTATAAGGGGGGGTGGGGTGGTAGGGAAGCCCACCAGGTGCAGGAAATAACACAGGAAAACACTAATTGGGTTATTATATTCGTATGTTTCTCTCAGCCATTGGGATCAGCCCTGGCTGCTGATAGCTTTGGGAGTTACTATGGCCAAGAGAGAGCAACAGAAGTAGTGGTGTGCCAGTTTCAGCCCTAGACCCCATGAGGCTTGGCACGTTTTCAAAGATAGCTCAGACCCCTGGAACCATGTAAACAAGCCCAGGCTAGTTTTCTGGAGGATGAGCAACCATGTGGAAGAGAGTCATTCCAAACCAGCCAGCCCAGCCAATCTGCCAACTCGCCATAGATGCATGTCTGAGTGTAGCCAAGATAACTCTGACCTGGTCAAGATCAATAAATTTTCTCCTGGTCAACTACAGACTCCTGAGCTATAATAAGTGGTTGTTGTTTTAAGCTACTAAATTTTGGAATGCTTTCTTACACATTTATACATAGGTTGGAAACAGCTCCTTCCAATTTGAGTTTACAATAATTTTATTAAACAGGGTTAAGAAAAATAATTAACTGAGTCCTAACTTAATGTAGTCATCAGCCTCTCAGAGTTTTCATCAATTCTAAGCCATCATGGTTTCACTTAGAGTCCTTCAATAATGCAGTTCTCCTAACCTAAATCAACATCACAGATAAACTTAAAAAAAGAAATTCTTGTTATCACTTCTGTTCATCAATGCTCATCACATTCATTAACTCTCCTGCCTGTTCCTGATCAAACACAACAGACGAAACCAGTTATCTTACCAACACAACCTCCCAGAAGAGCTCAGTAAAAATAGGTAAAAGTAATATTCCTTTTTTTCACCGCAATACATTCTGTAATAAGACACAATATACATCAATGACAAAGCATAAAATGTTGGGCTTCTATCACTGCCTTTGTTAACTTCTAGTTTAGATGTTGCCTGGTTTTGACTTGCATATACAGATTCCACTCCTAGTTCTAGCTTTTGGTAGAAGTACACACTGAAAATTTTCCATGACTACATTGAATTGAGTCCAAGTGGCCCATTGAGACAAATGAATCATCCAAAAGCCCAACTGCTAAGAGTGATTTTAGGGGATTCAGGTACAGCCACATATCCAAACATAGAACCCCATGGTGTCTCTATGCATTCTACTAGGTAACTTTTTATCCCTGCAGAAATCAGAAATACAATTTTCCTCTTCTAAAGGAGAACGTGGAAATTTGAAAACTCTAAATCCCTTCTTGTCCAAGCCTGATTACTATAACTCATTATTACTAACTCATCAGTTATAATTCAGTCTGGACAAGGAAACTACCACACAGAGCATACAACAGAACCTAAAACTCTGTTCACTCAGTTTTGTATTGCAAAATGCTTTTCTCTGGGCAGAGAATATGTATGTTTATTTATGTATTTATGTATGTATATTTATACATAAATATTATATTAATAATATATATGTATATATAATTATATACATATTATATATTTATATAAATATATTACATATAATAATATGTATGTATACACACACACACACCTATTTACAACCCAGTGAATTAAATGAAGAGCCTTGTTAACTCACCTGTCAGTCCATGGGCAAGGTTGCAGGTGGGATTAAGAGAAGAAATTTTGAGAGATTATCCTGGATTATCTAGATGGGCCTAATGTCATCACAGGAATCCTTGTAAAAGGGAGGCAGGATGATCAAAATGAGAAAAAGGATATTTGAAGACAAAACTAGAGGTTGTAGTGACACATCTTGAGGACAGAGGAAAAATCCAAGAGCCAACAAGCATAGTTGGCCTCTAGAAGCTGAGAAAGGCAAGGAAATGGATTTCTCCCTGAAGCCTCCAGAAGAGGGCATATTAATCTTAGACGTCTGACCTCCAGAACCATAAGGGAATAAATCTGCGTTGTTGTAAACCACTACATTTGTTGTAATTTGTTACAGCAGTGATAGGAAATAAATACATTCAAGACATCTTAAAGGATGGGCATGGGTGGAGCATACGGGAAATTTTCAGAATGACTCCACGTTTGGCCACCCAGGTGCAATCATAAATGGGGAGCCCATGGCAGGTCTGTGGAAGTTATGGCCTCCGTGGGGATTGTGGTCAAACACTTGGTGGCTTGGGGCCACTCCTGAATAGTGGGGTCTTGAGAGGAGAGCTACATCACTGTCTCTGATCACTGTGACTTCTGAGAGTAATGGCTCCTACCTCACCTCTACTTTCCAAATCTTGTGCAAGTTTGCCTCCTAGTCCAAGTTAAGGAAAGGCAGATCTGGCAAAGGTAATTCCCAGTCTTAAAAAGCAACAGTAATGCCACCATGACAAAATACACCCAAGCTTTGGAGGTTTCCCCATGAAAGGCCCAGACAGCTCACTCCTCAGTAAAGCTCAAAATCAACAAACCCCACACATAGGCTTGGAGCTTCCAATCAGGGTTTTAGTTTCTCACTCTTAAAAATAAGCACTCGAGGATTATCAAATATCTGGCAAAGCCTTAAATGTGAAAAACATATCAAAACAGGGCAATCAATATCAAAGCTGAGAAAAGCAACTAAAAAAGAGACTATGCAGAGAAGAAAATGTAATAATGACAACTGAAATCAGTGGTTTATTTAAGAGGCTAAGAGACTTTCTCCTTCTCTCTCTCTCTGCCCCTACCCAACTTACATGCACATACTCTCTCTCTGTCTCTCTCTCTCAAACATTTTTTTAAAAAGGCTAACAGAAAAATATTGCAGCCATGAAATACTATTAACAGGGTGCTCCTAAAAGTGAACTTGCAGAAAACTAAAAAAAGCTCTCAGAAATTTGAAACATGCTATCTGAAATGAAAAAAAAATTAATGGAATGATTGAAAGGTAAAGTTTTTCAGAAAGAAGATCTTGAAAAGGGATAGAAAGTAAGAGAGAAAATATAAAATGATTAGAGGACCAGAGCAGCAAATCCATCATCATAACAGAAGCACCAGAAAGAGAACAGAGAAAGCATAGAGGGGGAGGGTGGGAACCAACAAAATAATTTAAGAACCTTTCCCAGAATGGAGGACCCGAGTTTCCAGATTAAAAGGACCTGACCCACAGAGCACACAGCACAGAGGATACAAATCATCCCACACCAAGTGATTTCATCAAAGTTTCAGAATATGGGAGCCAAAGAAGGGATTCTACAAGCTTCTAGAGGTTTAGAATTAACATCAACAGGCCAGATACAAGGGTTTACGTATCCGGACTGCTTTCTACTTCTTCATGGCAACATTGAAAGGTAGAAGACTACAGAGAAATGTCTTCCAAACCTTGAAGGTAAATTATTCCCAACATAGAACTCTTTATCCAGGTAATCCCTCGATCAAGAGGAAAATAGAGATAATTTGAGACATTCAAGGGTTAAAACATTCACCCCCCCCCCCTCAGGCACCTTTTCTAAGACACTGGAAGGAATAAACGTGAGGGGATAATCTATGAAAAATAAAAACATAGGAGAAAAGAGAGAGAGAGAGAGAGAGAGAGAGAGAGAGAGAGAGAGAGAGAGAAGAGCTCCAACACAGGATCCTGTTGAAGGAACTGTCCCTGACAGTGGGAAGGTGGTGTTAGAATGAAGCAATGCAGAGGCCGGCACAATGGGAACAGCAGGACTCAGGAGCCACTCTCCCCCAAATGGCCTTCTAACCCAACTATGCTCTGGACAATGTGTTCCAACAAGAAATAAATCAAGACGAAGAAATACACTTAGACCAGGGAGCAAGGGGCCAACTCAGAGGGCACAGCATATTCCTGGCATGACAGCACAGGCAGTCCCAGGATGTCATCAGTGTAAAAGATCCTGAGAATGTGCAGTCCACAGGGGAGAACAGAGGCCTCCAGGATGTCTACAAGGGAAAAAAAGGGAGCCAACTACCTGAGGTATTTAATTGTGCGCGACATTGTGTTGAGAAACCATTGGAATCTGTGGGGGGAGTTTATAACTGGTATGAAGAAAATTAAGCAGATTTTAAAAGGCAATTATTAGTGCAGGAAAAAGCTAGAAGATGAAAACATAATCATAATGAACTATAGAGTTGGTGTTCTTGGCCAACTTCCAACTGCCAACATTTGCACACAGCAGGCTGGAAGTGCTGAGGAATTAACGGTCCTTGGGAGCAGCCTTCCACAAATGACTGATAGGAGCTGGTATAAATACCCCAGCTGCCTCACCCTCCAGGTGGGAGGACACGGAGTGGTGAGTTCCACGCCATTTCCCAGAGTGCCCCCCACCACCCCAATGCATGAAGCTCCAATTACCTGTAGTGGTGAGCACTTGACAATGCACCCTTTATTACTCCCTTCCCTTCCTTGATCACTACCTTATTCCCCTATTGGTGTCCCCTGTGCCTCCCTCGTATACTGCTTGTACCAGAATCCTGGTGTCAGGGTCTGCCCTGGAGAACCCATATAGTAAAATGTCAGGGGATAAAATTTTCACAGGGATAGTAATGTAAGCAGTGAATATGTATTTAATCAGAAATTGGAGGAGAATTCTATTAGGATACTAGGGGAAGAGACGTGGAGTGGATGGTGATCTAAGGGAGTTAAGCCCTCCTCTACCACATTAGACATAGGTTAGGTCGCAGATGGATTAATCAAAAGAGAACAGTATTCACATCTTATATAAAAGTATGGAGATCTGGAAATTCAGGAAGGAACAGTTTGAAGAGTCAAAAGTGGTTGTCTCAGGGACCAGGGAGTTAGAAAAATGGAGAGGTTGGGGCAAGAAATTGCCTTAGGTGACACATAACTCCTTTAATACCATTTGACTTTTAAATTGTACTATTATTTTTAATAGCATCACTGCTTGCATGTACTTTTTTGATATAACTTAAGTCATATAATAAAGGAATTAAGGAAGGAGAAAAGGGAGAGAGAGGAGGAAAGAAGTTTTTAAAAAAAGACAAAGATAAAGGACACTAGCTCTCTCAGATATGTCAAAGTGTTTTACAACTGAAATTGCCTTTCTTCTGCTGAACTGCAGCTCCTTAACCCCAAAGCTTGTGTTCAATCCAAAGCTGGGAAAATATATTTTGGAGAACTATGAAGTCATAAAATATGTCTATTATAGGAAATATTTTTAAGACCATGAATTATACCTGCTATTACTCACTTAAGTTATAAATAAACTCAGTGTGTGTGTCTGTGTGTGTCTGTCTGTGTGTGTCTGTCTGTGTCTGTCTGTCTGTCTCTGTCTGCATGTGTCTGTCTCTGTGTCTGTATGGGTCTGTCTCTGTGTCTGTGTGGGTCTGTCTCTGTGTCTGTGTGGGTCTGTCTCTGTGTCTGTGTGGGTCTGTCTCTGTGTCTGTGTGGGTCTGTCTCTGTGTCTGTGTGGGTCTGTCTCTGTGTCTGTGTGGGTCTGTCTCTGTGTCTGTGTGGGTCTGTGTGCGTGTGTGTGTCTGTGTCTGTGTGTCTGTGTCTGTGTGTGTGTGTCTGTGTGTGTGTGTCTGTGTGTCTGTGTCTGTGTGTCTGTGTCTGTGTGTCTGTGTCTGTGTGTCTGCATGGGTCTGTGTCTGCGTGGGTCTGTGTCTGCGTGGGTCTGTGTCTGTGTGGGTCTGTGGGTCTGTGTGTGTGTGTCTGTGTGTGTCTGTGTCTGCGTGTGTCTGTGTCTGCGTGTGTCTGTGTCTGCGTGTGTCTGTGTCTGCGTGTGTCTGTGTCTGCGTGTGTCTGTGTCTGCGTGTGTCTGTGTCTGCGTATGTGGGTCTGTGTGGGTCTGTGGGTCTGTGTGTGGGTCTGTGTCTGTGTGTGTCTGTGTCTGTGTCTGTGTGTCTGTGTGTGTCTGTGTGTCTGTGTGTGTCTGTGTGTGTGTGTCTGTGTGTGTGTGTCTGTGTGTGTGTGTCTGTGTGTGTGTGTCTGTGTGTGTGTGTCTGTGTGTGTGTGTGTCTCATTCTCTTTCCTTGTTTCCCTCATGATGTTTTTCCTGTAGCTATTGGAGTTTAAAAAATCTCTCCGGCTCATGAAGACTTGTTTTCCTCCCATCCTTTCAAAGACACTCATCCCCTTTCTGAGTAAATGCCCAGCAAGGGGGTACAGACCTGCTCCCCATCAGTTTGGAGCACAGAGGACAAGAAAGAGGAACAAGACCAAGTACTGTTTTTATGTACTTGCTTTTTTCAATGTACTTGCTTTGCTACATCCTGTGGAGGAGACGGATAATGAATATAAATCAAGTCACTGCCAATTATGATAAATGCCATGAAAGAAATGGTGGCCTGTGAATGAGAGCAAGTACAAAAGGAAGCCCTTAGACGAGGCCCTGAGCACGGCCTCTCTGAGGACTGCAAATGCCTGTGGAAGACCATTCCAGAGGCTCTGGCCCAGAGCCTGGGCTGACATTTAAAGAGGTGGCAATCAGCGTGGAGGAATGGTAGCCTGGGAAGGAAACCAGCTTGGGAGGGAAGAGGAACCGGACAAGGTTAACTACTTGACAGTTTCACTCAGCACTGACTCTACTAGCTGAGTGCGGAGAGGCCCGCGCTAACAGCAACAAAATGGATTTTCTTAGTGATCATTTGGAAGGACAGACTACTCCCTTTAAATTTATCTTTTTATCTTTACATTACGCTTGAAAGGACAGACAATAAAAACTATTTCCCCAATGACTACAAAAAAAGCCAAGAAAGTAGCAGAATGGCTCCTTTATGTATAAATTCATTATGTATTTCACAGGCAGTAGAGGGTGTGCCTTCATCCTCTAGAGAGAACTGAGTAGTAGATAGAATCCTCTTAGGTTTATTGCCGGTCCCACACTAATATTTGATCAAAACACTTGATTTTCCATTATCTTTCTGAAATGGGAGTTACAACATTCTCTTTTCTCTCCACCCCTCCCCTGCAAAGTGTTAAAACTTAAGGAACCTTTCCTTTTCTGCCTACCTCAAGTCAAGGTCCTATGTGGCATGAAAGCAAAGTGTTATTGTAGACATTTTTCATAAGAACTTTATTGTCAGCTAGTTTATAGTCTGAGCATTCGTGCATAATTTCACATCGCAACATATTGTTCATTTTTCATAATTTTAGATCACAGGCAAGAATGTGCCAGTGAGCCGAATCGAAGACAAAAGGCAATGCCATTTGGAAAAATTACCCGTGTTTTTCTAGAGTCAACTCCTGGAAATTGATGACAAACCACAAATGTTCAGTCTAAACAATCAATCTGAAAGAGACAAACCTGTAACCAAAAATGAGGTTATTAAGCTCAAAGGTTATGAATCGAAGGTAATTGTAGGATCATTTGAATTCTACCAAACCTTCAACTGGGGTTCAGACTTACACTTTTCTCTCTTTTTGCTACTTGTCATTTGTTAGCAGCCAAAGCAGAGCCCGGAAGATCCCTCCGGACCTATCAGGAGTGATGGGATTGTCCTCAGAAGAGCTTTCTGAACTCCATGATGGTTGCCCCACCAGGATCTGCAGCTCACCTTCTCTGCTGTGCCTCCCGCCCACCAGGCTAACAGTCTCACTCACTTATTCCCTCTCTCAGTCTGTCATCTCCTTACTTGTTCGACCAAAGGCTGTTAACCCCATACTCCAAGGGAGACGTTGTTCTAGGAGATGGGAATACAGTGGGATAGGACAGAAAGGGCCCTGGCTCAGACAGCCTCACCCCATAGAGAAGAGAGTCAGAAAAGGAAGAAACTAACTCTGAAGAAGGGGACAGAGGAGGTACTGGGGCAGGGGATGACTGGAGAATGGGGGCAGCTTTAGACTGAGTAGTCAGGGAAGGTCTCTCTGAGGAGGGGACATTTGATCTGAGACATTAAATGGGGAGAAGAAAACAACCGCTTAGTGGAGGCAGGTCAAGCATTGCAGGCTGAGCTGCAAAATCATTGTTTCTACAAGTTACAAAACAACATGTGTAATGTGTGCGTGTTCATGTGTGTTCCTGTGTGTGTGTGTGTGTGTGTGTGTGTGTGTGTGTGTATTAATGGAAGGCTGTTCCTCAAAACATCAACAAGCATTTTCTGTGAGGTAAAAATACAGGCACCTTTTATTCTTTCCTTTACATTTGTTGCTATTTCCAACGAATCTACAATTAACATTAAATGCTTATGTAGTAAAAAAGCAACTACTCTGAAAAGTTCCATTTTCTTAAGAACAGTAAAATATAAATTCTTTTTTTTAATTTTTTCAACGTTTATTTATTTTTGGGACAGAGAGAGACAGAGCATGAACGGGGGAGGGGCAGAGAGAGAGGGAGACACAGAATCAGAAGCAGGCTCCAGGCTCTGAGCCATCAGCCCAGAGCCCGATGCGGGGCTCGAACTCACGGACCGCGAGATCGTGACCTGGCTGAAGTCGGACGCTTAACCGACTGCGCCACCCAGGCGCCCCATGAACAGTAAAATATAAATTCTGGCAAAATGACTATTTTTGTCCATTTAGTAAGCCTCGATTAGACTTCTAAAATTCAAAATCCAAAATCTGAGCCAATTCCAGTCACATTGGACTGCAATTTGCCCTGCTATCATCTAGGAACATAAATTATTTAGAAGTAATTCAAAGAAAGTGGTTCGTTCACTGAAGGGCTTGGAAACCATCAACTGTTCAAGCTGCTCCTGTCGGCTTCCTGTTCCAAGCATCCTACAGACAGCAAATGGCTATCTACCTGCACTCCTCACAAAGAGCACAGCCCTAACTCTGCCCCAGGTCATTGCCTGCACTTAAGAACAATGTTCTTTTAACTCCGCCTTTTACCAGGTCCTGCTTCACTCTTTGCCCCAGTCAGGAAACTGGTGAGCAGTTTGGCACGGTACAGTAAATATAACATGTTGGAACGAACTAAGAAGTCATTACGTGCCTCCTTATAAAGGCTAGAATCCTAAAATCGTGGAGTAGATTGACGATTCTGCAGAATAAACCATTCCCATTTGCAGGCAGGTCTATCCCGTGACCAGACACCACAGTGAAAGAGCAAGGGAGTGGCTACGTGGAGGGAGGCTGTGAGTGAACACACAGAAGGGTGCCAGGAGCAGAGGTTAAGAGAGGGCAATGTCTGAAAACTGTTTTCATGGAGAGGATTTTAGGTAAGTGCAAACTGTCAGGTGTGATATGATCAGGAAAGGTGCGGTCTGAGGGTTCTTCTGCATTTTCATCCACCTGGCAATGCCTGGAGCACCTCTAAAGGGCTGTGATGACACCTGTATGTTGGAAGTTCCCACCACATTCACAGACCTGTGGTCCCCAAACCCGATTCATACTTGCAGCCATCTGGGGGGGGGGGGTCTTTCTGAAAAAGGGAAGATGCCTGAATGTTGTCCCCAGAGCCCACGATTCAGCCAGTCTGGGTTGGAACTTCAGGATCTGTGTTCCTTCAAATCTTCCGCAGGTGACACAACCGGGTTTGGGAACCTGAGCTTCCGAGGTTGGGGAACCTGAGCTTCCGAGGAGCTAAGCTGGCGGGCCCTCAGTTCAGCAATGGCAGCCAGAGGTGCAACTCTATGGTGGAACTCTCTCAGTGAGCCTGGGTGGCTCAGTTGGCCGAATGCTGACTTCGGCTCAGGTGATGATCTCGCGGTCCGTGAGTTCGAGCCCCAGGTCGGGCTCTGTGCTGACCGCTCAGAGCCTGGAGCCCACTTTGGATTCTGTGTCTCCCTCTCTCTCTGCCCCTCCCCTGCTCATTTTCTCTCTTGCGCGTGCGTGCTCTCTCTCAAAAATGAATATTAAAAAAAGAAAAAAAATTGGTTTAAGACAAAATTTTCCAACACAAAGATTTTTATTTTCCTCCTGAGCACGTACCACTAAATAATATATGTTTGAATTAGTATTACCCACATATGCTCCACAACAGCAAAGATACTAACGTGCTTTGCTTATTCCTAACTGTATCCAAAATGGTTCCTAAAACAGTGCCTGACAGATTTTAGTGCCAAACTATTATATTTCGAACGAACATAAGAGTTGAACCATGAGACTTCAGACTTCCGCAGAGCATAGCTATCCTCTGGAAGACATGACCGCCCCAAGGTGTAATAATCCTCAAAGCCCTCTTAGATCAAGAAAGTCAGAAAGTAAGCCAGAAAAAAGAAAAGAAAAAAAAAAGGAAAAATTTAAAGAAAACCTTTTCTCTACAGCTTTTGTGTTTTTCTGAAAAATCAAAAAGTTTTACATTAGGGTTTTATTTTTAGAATGGTGACTCAGGTATTTGAGCATTTACTGATTACGACCCGCCCTTCATTCTCCCCTTCCTTCTCCCTGCCCTTCATGGCTTATAAAACTCTAGTTATGGTTATATTTTATCTTAAAAATTCATAGTTCCAGACAAAAATTCCTATACACTCGGGAAAAACATTATGGCCTCACTCTGAAATGAACACCCAGTCTTGCATTTCTGCCTCCTGGGGCATTCACAAAGACAGGAAAAATAATTCTGTGCCTTCTTCCCATGCAGGCTTCTGCTTGTTCATCAGCTGTAGAAATTCTTGGCCACGCCAGTCCCCTCTTAGCCAAGCCTGAGGTGTAGGAGGAGTGCCGGCCCTGCTGGGAAGTTTGTTTCTTTTTCTACAGGAATAAACCTAACTCATTGGCCTTCTTACACAAAAGCATCAGGACAGAGGCAAGTAAGAGCCCTTCTGAAAAGATCTAGCTTCCTGGACACGGAGATCCAAAATGGAAGTACTAGTAAGTCACCAGTATTTCCTTGTTGAAAGAGAAATTAACATTTGCCAGAATTCAGAATAATTTTATCTATTTTTAGCTTCCCTTGCATATGTTCACCACCTGTGTAAATCAAGTCTACATTTGCACTTAACGGATGGGGGTGACAGTTTTGATGAGCAAAAGGGCCTAGGAGGCAAGTGATCGATCTCACAGTTCCAAGACACTTGCGTTTACTATTAATGTCTAAGTCAAACCATCGACAGGTTTCTACGTACTGTAACGTCACATTTATAACTAGATTATGCACGAGACATCATTTTCTTCCTTCCTTCCTTTCCTCCTTCCTTTATTTCTCATACGATAGCATGAGTAAATGGCTATGATCTAATATTTGGAAATGTCGTACTTTCTTCCTTTCCTTCCCACTCACAACACCTTCTCCAGCAACTGACTTTACATTTACACATTCGTATTCTACCTTAGGGACAAATTCTTCTCGTTAACTATGAAGCAAACAAACAAAAATATTTTCCTTGGTAAGGAATACGTATTTTAAAACCTATAAATGAGTATTGTGGTTAAAGCTTTCTAGACTTCAGTGAGAGGTACTCCAGAGGTCTTGAGAACAGAGCTCTCAATACGTCATTTCTTTTTAAGTATGTAACCCTCTAAAACGATCAGTGAAAACATGATGATGTTTATACATTCCCTTAAGTGATTTGCCAAGCTGAACTTTGAATTAAAGAATTCACTAGGAGTCTTGTGATAAGACAGATTGGTAAAGAAAACAATTTTGGGTGGTGAAGACAAGTATTCTTTTTTTTTTTTAATTTTTTTTTCAACGTTTATTTTTATTTTTGGGACAGAGAGAGACAGAGCATGAACAGGGGAGGGGCAGAGAGAGAGGGAGACACAGAATCGGAAACAGGCTCCAGGCTCTGAGCCATCAGCCCAGAGCCTGACGCGGGGCTCGAACTCCCGGACCGCGAGATCGTGACCTGGCTGAAGTCAGACGCTTAACCGACTGCGCCACCCAGGCGCCCCATCTTTTTAATGTGTTGGCCTCTGTAACTGTTTATATATCACTACCTCTGTCCAGAAAATAATGTAACTCATAGATTACAGAATTATTACCAAATTACCTACTTTGAATTTCAAATAAATACAGCAACTCCAGTTTCTTCACAATATTGGTCATTTGTTGAATCAACAAGTTATTTTTTTCTTAAGTAAATAAACTAAAAAATCCAAGTCAAGTGATATATTAAACTACAATGAAAATGAGAAAAGCATACTTAGGAATGTTAAGATTTGTAAGGGTGCTTCCTCAAGTCAGGGTCTTAGATTAACGCTTACATTAAAACCTGTATCTTATTGTAATAAGATGCATTACATGAGGGAAAACAGTAAAGAAGAACATTTACTTATAGTAGCAGTTGGCAACATGCCAACATACCCTCAGTCTTTTTACTCTTTTTGCTATTTAAACACCTGTGACTTATCAGGAAAACAAAGAGCCTTATAAAAATGGTTTTCTCAATTGTGCAATAGTCTTCGGAGTCCAGATCTACAAAAGCCTCTGAATAGCCACGAAATGATAGAATATTTGTCTCTCATGTGAAATGTTTCTCACCCCAACTTTTTCCCTTTTTTGTGAGTAGTGCCATCATGCATAGGGTTGCTTAATCAAAACCCACAGTGCTTACCCTTGCCCTGCTCTCCCTCACTCCCCCCATTGGTCCATCAGCAAGTCCTTTGTTGGTACATACAAAATACATCTTGGATGGGGCGCTTGGGTGGCTCAGTCGGTTGAGTGTCCGACTTCAGCTCAGGTCATGATCTCGCAGTTCGTGAGTTCGAGCCTCGCATTGGGCTCTGTGCTGACACCTCAGAGCCTGGAGCCTGCTTCAGATTCTGTGTCTCCCTCTCTCTCTGCCCCTTCCCTGCTTATGCTCTCTGTCTCTCAGAAATGAATAAACGTTAAAAAAATTAAAAAAAAAAACATCTTGGAGCCCTGCATTTCCTTCTATCTGTCCTGCCTCTACTTGGCCCATCCTGGTCATTTCTAGTACAGGCCGCAGCAAGGGACCCCACCTTGCTCTTCTCCAATGCATTCTCCACCCAGCAGAGGAGTGATCATTATAAATGTTTACTTATTTATTTTGAGAAAGGGTGTCTGGGAGGGAGAAGGGCAAAGAGAGAGGGAAACAGAGGATCTAAAGCAGGCTATGCGCTGACAGCAGAGAGCCTGTTGTGGGGCTCAAATCCATGAACTGTGAGAACATGACCTGAGCTGAAGTCAGACACTTAACCGAGACACCGAGGCACCCCAGTGATCATCTTAAAACAGGACTCAACTACTGTTACATCCATTCCTTGCCTTGAAGCCTTCACGTGGGGACATACAGGTAAAGGTGGCAGCTTAAAACATACAATGAATTTTATTCTCTCCCAAACCTCACTAAATCCATAGGAAAGGGATTTCAAAAAGACAAACTCAAAAAGATAGGGCAAGAAGAAAAGGAAGGCACAATAATAAAATTCTGGAAGCTAGGAAGCAATGGAAAGTGAAAAGGGTCAGCAGTTTTGAGAAAGAGGTTTCCTACGCTAGCAAGGGAAGGCCAAGAGACAACCTCATTTACACTGCAGAATCCTAAAAAATGGCTCATAAAATGGCGGCACCAGATACCTTAGAGAGTGGGATGAATGGGGAATAAAGTAAGGAACATTGTCCAAAGCTATAAGAAGTCCATCCCCTACGCTCTGTGACTGGGCAGCTCTTGTCCCTCCCACCTGCTCCCAGTGGGAAGTTCAGCTCTAGGAAGAATAATGGGATATGCGAGCACCAGGCACAGTTGAGGGTAATGGTAGGATACTGAAAACAGAGGAAAAATGAAGTCAGGCCTGATGTATGCTTAGACCTCCCAGCCCTCTTTCTCAGGCCTGCACTCTCCAGAAAGAGTTTGGAAAAACTTATCAGGGAATGTGACCAGTCCAGAGGAAAGACCTCAAGTGACTAACATCAGGAGTCTCCCACAAAAATATCCCAGCCAGATCACCTTTGGTGTGATCTGCTGGGAGTTAACAGGCCCCCATCCGCAAGCTCCAAGTTTCCAATCAGCTTTTAGGTCATCCACTCGTAAATGTGAGCAGACAAAAAAAACAAAAAATCTTACCACCTACTTAATGAAAGACTAATAAGAGAGAGAAATTGTAAAAGGCGGCAGGGAGAGACTGTTTGAAGAAACAACTATGTAGAGAGAAGAAAACAGAACACTCTTACTAGTGGCTCTATAGATATAAGAGAAAATGAAGAGAAAGAAGAGAATGCCTTTTTTTTTAAAGGAACATCTAGAGAACAAAAAATGAGATCTGTAAATTAAAAACAGGATAGGAAAAAATAAGAAGTCAATAAAAAAAAATTTGATAAAGTTGAGGGCATCTCCCAGAAAGCTAAAAGGACTGGATGCTAAATAGGAGAAAAAAACAATAAGAATGTTCAACAGTTCAGGAAGCCTTACATTTCAATTAGAGGACTTCTAAAAAGAGAGAAGAGAAAACATAAAACAGAGGGACGGAAATCAACAATAAAATAATTTAAGAAAACTTTCCAGGCAGAAGGACAGGAATGCTCAGACTGAAAGGGCCCACAGCACGCCCAGCACAATGGATAGAAATAGGTTCGCACCATGCCACATGCGGTATGAGAGCTCAGTTTACTAGGGCCAAGGAGATGATCTTAAAAGCTTCCAAAGAGGGGTGCCTGGGTGGCGCAGTCTGTTAAGCGTCCGACTTCAGCCAGGTCACGATCTCGCGGTCCGTGAGGTCGGGCTCTGGGCTGATGGCTCGGAGCCTGGAGCCTGTTTCCGATTCTGTGTCTCCCTCTCTCTCTGCCCCTCCCCCGTTCATGCTCTGTCTCTCTCTGTCCCAAAAATAAATAAACGTTGGAAAAAAAAAAATTAAAAAAAAAAAGCTTCCAAAGAGAAAATAAAAAATCAGCTATATATAAAGGACAAAGAATCAAAATAACTCTGGATGGTTCAACAGCAACACTAGAAGATAGAAATGACACAACAATGCCTTCCCAAATCTGAAATGATTTCTGGTGTAGAAATCCATACTGCCAGATTATTAAGCAAGTGGGAAGACACAATAAAGATCTGTTTGGCCAGGTAGCTTTATTTCCCCTGATCCTTTTTCCAGGAAACTATTGGAAGATACACCCCAGGAGAAGGAGGGATAAAACCACACAGGGAAAGCTAGGGGATGGAGGAAACCAGTCCAACAAGGGAGGGCGGGAGTGGTGAGAGCTGGGCTGGAGGCACAGAGGCCGACCCCAAAGGGTATAGCTCAGAAGAATTCAGGAGAGCCTTCTTTGAGAATGTGAGTGGATATTTTGAGAGGATATTTTGATAAAGAAGTACTTGAGATTGAATACAGGGCGCCTGGGTGGCTCAGTCAGTTAACTGACTCTCAGTTTCAGCTCAGGTCATGATCTCATAGTTGTAAGGTCAAGCCCCACATCGGGCTCTGTGCTGCCAGTCCCAGGCCTGCTTAGGATTCTCTCTCTCCCTCTCTCTTTGCATCTCCCCAACGCATGCATGCACACACTCTTTTGCTCTCCGAGTAATTAAATAAACTTAAAAAAAAAAAAGGATACATACATGGGAAATATACTTCACTCAAAAAGCAAAGTTATTGTTAATTTCAGGAAAAGCAGAAGATTGTATGGGATAAGAAAATGTGATTATGAGTAATCGCAGCCCAGCCATGAATAGTGTTTGCAAAGTCTTAAGTAGTGAATATTGCTTTAATCCAACTGAAGGTAAATCTGTATTAGAAGGAAAGATTTATCTGTGTCCAGGGCAGGAGAAAAAAAGAAAGCGATCATACCCCAAGTACCATAAACACAGACAAGGGCCAACACATCTGTCTTGGAGTAGAAAGCAGCTGTCCTCCATGGAGAAGGGGAAATAAGAGAGGCAGAAAGACTTTTTCCCAGCAGAACTGAAGAACTAAAGTATGTGCACACAATTTTAAACCAGCCTTTTTTGTTAAAGCAAATCTCTTTACGATATTGTGTAATCATCTACATCTCACAATCAGGACAATACATCCCTGACTTCTTTTTCTGAAGGACTGCTTCCCACAATTATCCTTAATCTCATCATCCTACAAGTTTACTTCATAGCATGAGTTGGGCATATTTATTTGCCTAACTTTTTTTAAAGGTATTTTGAAGCGGGGGTGGGGGGGGCCAGCGGGGGGAGAATGAGTGGGGTGGGGGCAGGGAGAGGGAGAGAGAGAGAATCCCAAGAGGACTCCGTCTTGTCAGCGTGGAGCTGGATGCGGAGCTCAATCCCACAAACTGTGAGATCCTGACCTGAGCCAAAATCAAGAGTCGGAAGCTTAACCAACTGAGTCATCCAGCTGCCCTACATGCTTATTTTGATGTTGACTTGTTTGTTGACTTATTTACATATGAGAGGGAGAGGTAGACAAGTCTCTTTATCACTATATACCCAATGCCACTGTATATTCCACATCGTGGTCCCTAAAAACTGAGAAGTGAAGGAATAAATGAACACATGGTCTTAAATAGGCCAATGTGTCAGTGCCACAAAGAATTTTAAAACCTCCTGGAAAGGAGCTCATGAAGCTCATGCCTAATTTCAAACTTTGTAGATGGGGAATCCAGGTATCAGAAGAATGAGTATCGTTGAGGACTTGCCCAAGTAAATAAACGTTGTAATAGAGTGAGCATCCAGACACAGGCCCCTGATCTCCAGGCCAATGTTTTCCCAGGACACAAGCCTGCCTCAAGAGTGCCCGCTTTCAGATTAATTCGTGAGTGTTATAATATTCCGTAAGTCCTGACATTACAAAATAAAACATGTATACTCAAATTTTGATAAATTGCAAAACAAAAACAAAGCCATAAAACCTTCTTCCCCTTCCCTAGGTCTATTAGCAGCGGCACAAAATTTGTCGTGAGTTCTTTGTCAACGTGCAAAGCATACTGGGGCTTTCTAGGTATGGTTTGGGTTTCTGCACTTTGAAAGTCAGGCTTACATAATTAGATAGGCCTGTGACCTTCTATTTACAAGCCAAATGTTCAGCACTAGGCCTTGAAACATAATCAAGTCCTCAATAAATATGCATTAAACGTTAAATGGAATGCTTTCCTAGGTTACACCAGCTATCCCATTTTTGGGCATCAGATGCCTCCTACATAAGCAGATAGTCTCTGCTTTAAAAAAATCCTGGCTTTTTAAATTATAGATTGCAGGGTAGGCACTATCCTGCCACCTAAACATAATCCTCCGGGCACAGCTGATACTTACCAACACCCAACTGACAAGGAAACCAGGGTTCACCACAGTCAAATGGGGTGATCTTTACTACACGTCTGCTTTCCTCCATGGTCTCTCTTGCGTATCCTTCTGCATATCCCTTTACTTCAGACCTCCAGTACCTTCCTGCTTTCTTAACCCCATCTTCCTGTCACACTAGGGCATCACCTTACATCATTTAGCTCCTCCACTGAGGATGCTTCAGGATGAGTAAGTGCTGTCCTTTCCATTAATTCGGCCCACATAATTGCATCAGGTCTTTTAGCGCTAAACATAGAAAGAAAGCTAGTCTTGTTCCTTGTTAAACAGGGTTTCAAGCCTCACCTTTGAAGAGAATGTGTGCGGGGCTGGGCACCCTCAGAGCCTTCCCCACGAAAGAGGGGAAGAGTGGCTGTAGGGTCCGGTCCAGTGCCCTCTTCCTGAACTCCATGCTGGCACAGCACCTGCTCAGTGAGCCCCTGACCGCCCACTGGGGTTCCGGCAGGCTGTGGGACTCGCAGGCTTCAGTTTCACTAAAGACTCTGCAAACCACTGGAGGCCCTCCAACACAGGGCAATGCAAAGAGGAGAGAGGCGCTCTCCCCAGCTCTCACCTCCTGAGCTAGCACATCCGCACCGGTTTCTGGTGGGACAGGACAGGACTCAGAAAAGGCAGGCTATGGAGAAGAGGGTAGGAATAGCAGATGCCATGTGAAAGCCAACCAGGCTGGTTGCTGACACCCACATGAGACACCTCTGGAGGCTTCCACAAACGCTGGAGGAAAACAGGACAGTGAGGAGGAGGCAAAACCATCACGTGCTGCTGTCATGTTCAAAGCACATCATAGGGCAAGGGATAAGAGATGTGTGGCTTTCTGTGAGTCACCAGGTTTTAGCCACCTACCGCCTCCTAACCAGCACTTGTTCTTCTTCTCCCATCCCTATCCCCGGAGGACCGTGCACAACCTGAGGGCAAGGTAAGCACCTGCCCTCTCACCAGCTCGGCGACTGCCAAGCAACTGGTGCTCCATCAAGGGGAGGAATGGGTGAACGGATGAACAGAGGGACAGAATCCAACCACTGTGGTACAAGCAATTATTGTACAAAACCTTAAGGGAGAAGGTGTTTCTGATGTTTAACTTCACTGTATGCAACCAGAAGGGAAGTTTAACATCGTGTCCTCCAGTTACCTCCCCCTCTTCCGTGTCTCTAGGATGCCACCGCTAAGTGGACGGTCGATTCCCACGTCAGTTGCCGACTCGGTGCGTCTTTCAGACCTTGAACCACCGACCTGACAGAAGGACTGGAGGGGAAGGCCATGTGTGAGCAGAAAAGCTCTGTTCAAGGAGTGGCCTCCTTCCACACAGCTTGCTCAAAGGGCAGGGGTGGCATCCTGGAAGGGTGGTGCGGGTGTGGGTTAAGAAGTGATCACTGTGCTTGCTAATGGGGGCCCCCCACTCCCATTACCCGAAGAGAACAGTCACTTGGTGTCAGTGTGCCTGGGGTTCATGACAAGCATTTCTTTTTACTAATTGCATGACCAGAAGCAAATCTTTTCACTTCTCTGGGTCCCGTTTTCCTCCTTTCCTAAAATTGGAAAAGGCCCATCTTTCCTACCTCACCTAACATTAAATCAACCCAGAATCCTATGATAAGTTGCATGTTATATACACAAGGTATATAAATATATTTATTTGTATATATAAATATTTATAGAAGATTCCCATTCTAGGCCAGCGGTATCACAAAAAAAGAATTCTGACTGCAATCAGAGGGACAATGTTTTTCCAGTCTCAGAATTGTCACACTTGACTGAATCCTTGGTATGGATATATTCCAAGCACCTTTTTTTTTTTCTAAGTCAAAGTTTAAGGGCCTATTAAATGCCTTTGAGAGCAATGTTCTTTGCCATTTTCCTTGAAGTTAGATTCTTACAAATGGTGGGCCATTTCAGCACTAAATCAAAATAGGTTCATGTTGTAAAAGAGTAAAAGCGACTTTTTTCCCTGCACCGGCTGCCAATCAGTGCATTAATGGCCTATACTTGTTCACACAAAAACCAAACGGATACATTCTTTTTGCTAACTTAGATTATTGAAACCATTCAAAAACTAGAATAGAATAACCCGAAAGTAGCTTTTTTTCTTTTTTTAAAATCTCTACTTGAAACTGTTTACATGCTTTTAGTTCCATGCAATCCCCACCAGCCCCAGGCTCTGGGTTTTTCTCTTTTAATAAATGTTTATCCCTCATGTCAGTGTCGCATGGTCCACCATGGTTTGATTTGCCCCAAAGTCAAAACACTCTCTTGATCATTGTGCACAGAATTAATCAAGACTGACAGGACTATTAATGGTGCTTCTCGCGCAAGAGGAAGGAAGAGAGCCTGGCAGTCAGGCCTTGGCTGCAGGCTGTTTCCTGAATCTGGGGTGAAAGGAGAACCCCCAAAACATGGAAGGTTGTTCACAAGCTTTTGGAGAGAAGGTCCTGGAGGCCCAGCTGCGGGCATGGGACTTCAACTTCGGAGTTACGGCAACTCCCGGCAAATGCATATCTAATGGGACATTATGACCAGCCTGTTTCAGAGCCACCCTAAAAGGGACTTCTCCCCTGGAGGGAGGAGCAGGCCTATTAGTGATTAGCTCCTTTTTTTATATATATCAATAATAAATGCCAGAGCATCTCAGGCATTCGTATATTTTTTATTTATTTATTTTTTAATTTTTTTCAACGTTTATTTATTTTTGGGACAGAGAGACAGAGCATGAACGGGCGAGGGGCAGAGAGAGAGGGAGACACAGAATCGGAAACAGGCTCCAGGCTCCGAGCCATCAGCCCAGAGCCCGACGCGGGGCTCGAACTCACGGACCGCGAGATCGTGACCTGGCTGAAGTCGACGCTTAACCGACTGCGCCACCCAGGCGCCCCTCGTATATTTTTTAAATGAGAAGAAAATCAGTTCTGTATGCTCTATACCCCTGGCACCAAACTAACGAAGGAGTTGCTGGTTTTCTTTGTTCACACCAAACTCTGGTGAAAACTCAAGAACTTTTAAGAAGAACAAAAACCTTTTCAGGCTAAGTTGGGAGAAGTTCTTTTTACTCAAGTCTGCAGAAAATCATTTTGAAAACTCAGAAAATGGAATTCTTGGCTTATTTTACTCCGGTTTCCTGACGGTAGATCTCAAAACATCGTGTGACATGAGCTTTAAGCCCTATCAACTTTTCTGTGGCTGTTGTTTTCACACATTTGGGAGAAGCCAAGGTGATGGTAATCATGTCACCCAAATGAATAGCACGACCTCCGAGTTGCAACTTCTACAAATTCATCAAAATAGGGACCAAGTCTCCAACGCTTGCTGATTCTAAGCAACATCTTTGTACTTTCTCGTAACATAGCAATCCTTGTGGGATCTGACTCACTGAAACGCTGCTGCATCATTACTTTGGGTTGGAAATGTTGTTTTCATGCCTTCTGCAGATGTCAGCCGCCTGGCCCTGACACTCTAATTCCGTCTCTACAGCCTGCAAGGCCATTGTCGACAAATGGTTAGGATTACACTATTCTGGTTCTATTGTGGCTGAAGAGAAAACAAGCCCCTGGACAAATAAGAGTTTGATCCCCCAGGTTTGTCATGCAAAACCTAAAATCGCTTCATACGTTGGGATGCTGGTGGAAAGCACTCAGGCTTTGAAGACCAACAGATCTGAGCTTAACCCTGGCTTAACACCTTCTGGCTGGGTGACCCCCGACAATTTTCTCAATTTCTCGGAGTATCAGTCTTCCCATCTGTTAAAAGAGGTAACAACACCTCTTCTGTCCAGAGCCAGGAAGAATTCAAATAAGATAATCAGCCAAAAGCCCAGTGTCTGTCACTAAGTAGGCCCCCAGCAAACGTTACTCTCTCCCCCAACCCACCCTGTCTCCACACAGACCACTACTCTGCCACATTCTTGAAAAGGGTTGACACTAGATAATCTTCTGAACGAGTTTAATCAGCTGCTATTCATTCTACTTTTGCCCCAAATCTAAGAACCAGATACACAAATAGACATTTAGACACTCAGAAACATTTAGACACTCATGAAACATTTAGACACTCAGAAAACATTTGATGGATAAAGAAATGGAAGCACCAGTCCCAGGACATCCAAGGTAGCTTAGGAACAGGGCTAGTCTACATTCATGCTAGCTCTTAGTGGCAGTCTCCAGCAATCAGTACTTACCCATCAAGGACCTTCTTTAATCTTCATTCCCTAACCACCCTCTTTCCCAGAGATACTAGACATTTCTGATTTCCTCAACAACTAATAAGTGCCTCTGATCTCCATGAAGCAGCTAGGGTTACTGTCTTGAGTTATCAAGTCCAAGCCTAAAATATCATTTAACTTCCTCACCTTATTGGGTAAACTAAGATATTCTAAATACTCACTCAACCCCACCAGTACTTCCGAGGACCTCCAAAAGCCAAGAAACCCCAATTGTATAACCCTACACCATAAACAAAGGCTTTTCCAGAACCAGAAGAAAAACCCCAAAACGTATTAGGTTGAACCATATGAAATGATCATTCTCGTAGGTCAAGACGGTCAAATGTCAGCCATTTTATGTAGTTTAATCTAGTACCTCACAGAGCACCAGCCAACAAACCATAGGTACTTTGCTTTCCCACAGAAACAACAGGACCACGTCCCCTCTCTCCTTGAAAAATCTTCCATGGCTTCCATTCCATATAAACCCCTTGGCAAGCACAAGAGGTCACTCTCACCCCCAGCCTGGCCTCCCTCCAGACTCCCCTCCTCCTTCGTCCTTAAAGCCTATGCTGCCTCCATGGCTGGTCTTTGAGCACCAACACACCCACCTAGCACTCTCTCACCTCAGGGCCTTTGATCAAGATGCTCTGTCCATGCGGAATATCCTTTCTGTCTCTGTGGGTTCGCAGACTGGTCCCCATACACCGAGGGCAAGGAGAGACTGAAGAAAGTGGCAGGCCACTCCAGAATGGTAGGTGGTAGTTTGAAAAAGCAAAGGGAACTAACTTCTCAGGCTTGTCTCTGGCAGACACAAGAGGCATAGATCTCCACACCTGACACACAGCATCTTTGAAGTTTATATAGTTAACTGGGTCTCAACAACCCATTATTCTCTCAAGGCCGTGTCCTTGAAATGGCTCCCACTTGTGAATAATTGGCAGAACGTACATCCCATTAACAGGGGATGGGGAAGAGCCTCCAGGTGCCCTTCCCAGCCCCAGGGTCAGCTGGAGGTCATGTCCTCTCCATGACCTTCCCCAACAGTCTCCACTTCTTGTCAAATGCTTGGTGGTCTTTTAATCTGCACTTGAAAAGATAGCAACTCTCCTAAACTTTTCCTAGTCTCCCCCGCCTCCCAACCCCCACCCCATCAGACTTTGCCTGTCACCTCAGTGTTCCCTTAACATCTGCTTGACCTCCACTTTAGCACCTACTATAGCATGTCTTGTGTTATGTGGATTTCTAGGTTCAACTTCCCAACAGACTTTAAGCCCTGTGAAAGGAGAAACTCAGTTTCTCCAACTTGCGTTCCGCAGACTTGAGCCCGGCACCTTGCACCCAGCAGGTGGTCATTAAATGGTGATTGCCTTGAGTCCTGATTGGGGTTCACCAACCAACTTTCCATGACTTATGCCTTGCTCAATATCAAGTACAAGGGCGTGGGTCTTGCTTATCTCCACCTCTGCCATTCAATATCTGATCTACATTCTGCAAGTTACCTAATTTCTATAGCCTCCGTCTTCTCATCTCACAAACAGACTCATAGTTTCTGCTTTTCAGAGTTCATACAAAGGTTAAATGAAATAACATGGGAAGCATGCACAGTGTAGTGCCTGTCACAGAGTAAGCACTCAGGAACAAGAACAAGTACAATGTTATCCCTTTTATAATAATTATGATCGCCTCTTAAACAATTAACTGATAGGCACTGGGTTTAAAGAGAGAGTCGTGCCAGAAGCAGATAGAGGAGTAGACATTTTCAAAGGAGACTTTCCACCCTGAAAGACTGGGGTTGGAAGGTCCTGCTAATGTGGGCGACACAGCCTGATGTGTTTGATGCAAACACACCAATCCCACCATCCCCAGGTGACGAGAATGAATTTTTTCCACCTTTATTTCTCACATCCACTGGGAAGATAGGAGTGCATCTGAGCTTTTAAGAAATTAGGGTCTGGCGGGGCGCCTGGGTGGCGCAGTCGGTTAAGCGTCCGGCTACAGCCAGGTCACGATCTCGCGGTCCGTGAGTTCGAGCCCCGCGTCGGGCTCTGGGCTGATGGCTCAGAGCCTGGAGCCTGTTTCCGATTCTGTGTCTCCCTCTCTCTCTGCCCCTCCCCCGTTCATGCTCTGTCTCTCTCTGTCCCAAAAATAAATAAACGTTGAAAAAAAAAAAAAGAAATTAGGGTCTGGCTTCAACCAAACTGTGAATGCTTTGTAAATCATTCCATTTCGCTGCCACCGGAGAACACTGGAGGGTGGTTTCCTGACTTTGTTCAGCCTCTGGTCGGGCCCACAATTTTTTAGCCGGACGCCCTGCCCAGAAGTCACGGCAGCAGTAACCACCTGCTTGGAGCTAACAAAGTCTCCCCATCTTCCAAAACTGGGGGCGATGACAGGAAGCTGGGGAATGTCAGTGTTTAAAGAGGCTTCCATTTTTCTTTTTATCTTGGGTGGGGAGAGAGAAGGAGTACTGCTTATTACTTATTATCAGATTCCCCCAAACAAAGGCGAACACAGGTGGAAAGAGTTTCCCCACAAGCCCCAGCCTCCAAGGGGGAAAGTGGGGCATCCGCCGCTTACCCCAGAGGCTGTGCAGAGATGTGGTGTGTAGTCTCCCTCACAGGGTCTTCCAGTGAGCACGTGCGTGCACACACACACACACACACACACACACGAGGCTTATGAAAGGGCAAGAAGGCTGATAGGACTCTAAGCTACTAAGAGAATGCAGGCCCAGGACCGTGGGACAGCTCCCTCCCCTTGACTCCACACTCAGCCCATCACGAATCTGACTGGTTTTTGTCACTAAGTAGCTTTGAAATCCGGCACTGACCTCCCTGCTTCCCCACTTGCCCCATTAAATCCAGTCTACAAACGGCAGGCAGAGTGCTGTTATTTTAAAACATCACTCTCGGGGGCGCCTGGGTGGCGCAGTCGGTTGGGCATCCGGCTTCAGCCAGGTCACGATCTCGCAGTCCGTGAGTTCGAGCCCCGCATCGGGCTCTGGGCTGATGGCTCAGAGCCTGGAGCCTGCTTCCGATTCTGTGTCTCCCTCTCTCTCTGCCCATCCCCCGTTCATGCTCTGTCTCTCTCTGTCCCCAAAAATAAATAAATGTTGAAAAAAATAAAAAATAAAAAAAAATAATAAAACATCACTCTCCACGTCTTAAAAGCCTCTCTCAGCTCCCCAACTGCCCTACAGGTACAGTCACAACTCTTCAGGGTCCACAAAGCCCCATGGCCCAGCCCTCCTCCATCTCCGCCAGGGGCTCCTCTCACCACGTTCCCTCTCGCCCTCTCTATGTGCTGTGCTCTCACAGACCTTGCCTTCCCAGACCCTCCCATCCCAGGCCTGCACCCCTGCTGTCCCCACCCTGCCGCAGTGCTCACATCCTCTCCCTGCTTCTCCTCCAGATCTCAGCCCAATCACTGCCCTTCCTGACTAGATCAAACTTCTTTGCAATAAACTCTCTGAGTAAAAAGTATCATCTTTTACCACTTGGCGGTGGGGGCAAATTTATAGTCGTTTGTCTAATTCTATCCCCACTGTGTCCCCCAACTAGACAGCTCCTCAAGTGCCCGCATCAGCCCATTTCTTTTTTCTTACATTTTTTTAATGTTTATTTATTTATAAGAGAGAGAGAGAGAGAGAGAGCACCATCAGGGGAGGGGTAGAGAGAGGGAGGGAAACAGAGAATCTGAAACAGGCTCCAGGCTCTGAGCTGTCAGCACAGAGCCCGATGCGGGACTCAAACTCATGCACTGTGAGATCATGACCTGAGCCGAAGTCACTTAACTGAGCCACCCAGGCACCACCCCCACCCCCATCAGTCCGTTTCTGCCCCACCAGGTCTATCCCTGCCTCTCGGCCTATGCCTGCGCGTAGTAGGAGCTTCACAATTAGCTGTTGGTTATTGCATGATTGCAAGGGAAAACATTTTCTCTTCTATTCATTAAAAAATACCTACACTGTCTTCCATAGTGCCTGAAACCATCACTAAAACTGTATCCCCTTTATAATGTGGAGGATTTTCAAGTCTTCTGGAGAGGACAATACGATGAAATGGTCTCTGGGAAGGAGTTGAAAGGTTTTCTCTGCTCACACCTGAGCAGTCCAGGCAAAGCAGGCCCTGCCTCTCCCACGGCACTGCAGCAGCCCGTGCTGTTTCCATCACTCCCTCTCCTAGATCCACCTTCCTAGGATACATTACCACCAGCTTTTGGGACAAGGAAGATACTTGATTCTTGGCAAGAACTAACATGTTTGAGGGGACATGAAGTTTCCTGACACGGTGTCCTTTCACCTCAGGAAAGACCCTCTGCCAGTATGTTTGGATCCCTGCAATCTGGAGGGGAAAGCTCCGGAGGCAGCACCACCCTCTCGGCCCCATTTCCCTTCCCTTTTTGATCTGAGAGCTCAGCCTCTTCCTCTGACTCGGGCCCAGCCCCTCCTCTGAGCATCTTCCTGTGAACGGCTCTTGCTGAGCCTGCTACATCTCAGATGAGAAACTCCGCTGGGCAGCCTGCCACATGCTTGGACACCATCTGGGATCGTCACATAGACACAAGCGTATCCCTGCGTTTCCTGGAGTCATTCATTTCCTTTGAGTAATTACCACAGAATTATGAGAAGCATTGAGGTAAGCAAGTCACTTGGCCATGGGTAAGTAAACTAGCTTATTTTTTCATTACCGCATCATCTATTTTGACCTTCACGGAGGCATAACATGAGAACAAAGAGCAAACTGGATGCCTTTTCCACAATAGCTCTTAATTGATCACCCTGTATGTGTGCATTGACCTAGCACCTGGGGTTGTGGGGCAGATTTCAGAATTGAGTCAATTACATTAGGCCTGAAAGGCATCTGTCTGCCTCTTCTGATGCTACTCGGAAGAATCCACTGCTGATTACCCAGAAATCCAACTCACTGCATTGACCATGTGTCTAAAAATAATGCATGTTTGCATATTCCAAATATTAATCATGGCAGATCATTACTCAAAACATCAGAAAGGAATAATTTTCTGGAAAGCATCAGGCAGTAAGCAAGCCTTGAAGACAATTTCTAATCAGTAATTCATTTTGTGACTCCTTTCCTCATTTTCCCCCTTTGATTTGTAGTCCTCGGAATAAGGTGTTAAAAAGTACAACTTCAACGCCCTAATTTGGTTCTTGTCCCTGACTAATCTACACTCTTGTACTCAGCATGAACAAGAGATACACCCCACTACACTCCCACACTCCCATTTCTTGCTGCCTACACTCACACTGAGGGCCACCTCAGATCTCCCCTTGTTGGACATCAAATACAGACTGACGACTCATATTTCGTTACCATTTACAAAGGAATTTTTCACTCCTTTTTTATAATGTTTGAAATCTCCACCCTGATTTGTTAAACCCTGATTCCTGGACCAAACATTGTAAAAAATCATACTTTGAGGCACCTGCCCACTCGTTTCCCTACCCCATGTCCTCTTTGAGCAGATGGAAAAAAAAAAGGGAACTTGAATATGGCAGGGAAGTTTCCAGAAGAGCAGTTGTGTAGCTAAGACAGACTGAAGATCACCTCCAGATGCAGGACCTGCCCGGGGCTGTACTCGCAGGGGTACAGTGAAGGGTAGAAAAAGCACAACGTCTGGCATCAGAAGGCATGGCTTTCAGTCCCAGTGCTGCAAAACTTACTCCTGTGACTTTCAGGGCAGTCTCCAGACTTGGTTTGGTGATGGGTGGGGTGCCATTTTAGTTAGTGTGGCTGCTCCTAGCAGCCTGGCACAAAATGTGATCAATAACTGTCTTTCAGATGAGTGGATGAATTAATGATGTGAGTGTTTTATAAATGTTAAGCGGTTGGGGCGCCTGGGCGGCGCAGTCGGTTAAGCGTCCGGCTTCAGCCAGGTCACGATCTCGCGGTCCGTGAGTTCGAGCCCCGCGTCGGGCTCTGGGCTGATGGCTCAGAGCCTGGAGCCTGTTTCCGATTCTGTGTCTCCCTCTCTCTCTGCCCCTCGCCCGTTCATGCTCTGTCTCTCTCTGTCCCAAAAACAAATAAATAAAAAACGTTGAAAAAATTAAAAAAAAATAAATGTTAAGCGGTATAGCCTCCTGCTTTCGTTAGTGCAAGCTAGACAAACAACCTCCATCTCCTCTAGCCCTACTGCCTCCAAAAAGCACAGACAGAACCTGGGAGGAATTACCCAAATGTTGTGTAGCACAGAAGCAATCGTGCTCACTGCCTAAGAGATGGAGGGGCAGGAGGACTGTAATCCAGGATAGCATGAAAACCAAGGATGCAAATCGACACACATTCAAATCTAGCCTGAATTTTGTTCTTGATCCCAAGTCCCAGAAAAAGTGAAATGTACACAAATTTTGATGGAGGGACAAATGTCTTCTTAGAGCAGGACCAAACTCTAAAACAGAGAGAGAAAGCAGAGGTGTTCCTGGTCAGCAAGCCACCCTCCTGAGCAGCAACCCTGGGCTTGCCAACAGGGGCTCTGCCCATGCCTCGTTGCCTTCCAAGTCAATAATCCAATATGCCTTGACAGTTGCTTAATGAGCATTCGTGATGAGTCCAGACCATTGTAGATGTCCTGCTGGGGGGGAAAGGGAAAATCGGCACAATCTACTAATGATTCCTAGCTTTGAGAAAGTAACAGCAAGGCAACATTTTAAAGATCTCTCTCAAACGCTCTCCAGTGTGGAATATAGAATCCATTAGTGTGAAATTAGTTCCTTTTGATTTCCATCACCTGCTCTAAGCTACAATTTTTCTTTCTGCCACTCTTAAATAAGGTTTACTATGTGATGAATGACATGAACAAGATGCTAGAGGTGTTTAACCTTAAGAGAATAAACTCTTTGAAATTAATTTAGCGGCCTTGCCGGCACACCTATAATGAACATGTTTGTAAGCCTCCCACAACATGCTTCTGTATGCCTCTGTGCTGTGATGGAATTTTCCAGATAGTTTGTGTTCTGTTCACATATGTGGCCTGCTATGGAGTATTTATATTCCCAGGTTCTAGAAAGTATCTGTGTCAGTATGAACTGAAATGCCTGCAATCTATAGCTTGTCTAAAATATCAAAACCATAGCATCTGTCATTGATATTCAGGAAATATTTACACAACTGTTTTATTCTCAAAGACTCTGCTTTTTTTTTTAATTTTTTTTTTCAACGTTTATTTTTTATTTTTGGGACAGAGAGAGAGCATGAACGGGGGAGGGGCAGAGAGAGAGGGAGACACAGAATCGGAAACAGGCTCCAGGCTCTGAGCCATCAGCCCAGAGCCCGACGCGGGGCTCGAACTCACGGACCGCGAGATCGTGACCTGGCTGAAGTCGGACGCTTAACCGACTGCGCCACCCAGGCGCCCCTCAAAGACTCTGCTTTTATACTAAGGTTGATTGACATGGGTGTTGGCTTATCAATTATTTATAAGCATTGAAATAATGCAGTAGCTCTTCAGGATCCTGTCCCCAAAAGACAGCACTCTCCACCCTTCCGGATAAACCCCAAACAGGATACAAACGCAGTCTATCTCCCAGTCTATTTACCTTTGCACATGCTATTTGCTCTGCCTAGAAGGCCCATCCCAATCCAACTCCATCTCAACTGCCACATTTCTTCCAGAAGCCTTCCCTGGCCCTTGCTCCTCTTCCCACCAAGCTAAACTGTGTCTTCTCTGAGTAACAGTAACTCCAAACACACTCTATGACATTTATCACCTCTACATGTTATTGTATACAAATGTACTTCTCCATTTGACTGTTTCTTTAAAAAAAAAAAGTTTAAAAAACATAGAATCTATTCCTCTTTCAGCTGAATACATGAATACTGAATATATGAATAACAATGGATGGTTATCCACGGAGGCAGGGCTGAGGAATACCTGCCTGTTAGGCATTTTTTGTTACAGCGAGTCTTGAAATCTATACCCCTGAAATAAATATTACATAGCTGATGTTTCCGGTTAGGTCTCATTAGCTATCACTTCCAATTTGTAAGAATAGTGAGGTGTCACTATGCAACTTTTGGCTTACCTTGTGTATACAGCATGCCCCTAAATAGTAAGAGCGCTGGCTAATTAGTGGCCATTGAGGTAAAAGGGCAGGTGGTCAGAACAGGGGCTCTCAGACAGCTGACTTACTCAGAATTAACATTTTGTTCTATTTGCTCACAGCATGGAGTTCAGCTCATCAGCAGCATGGGCAAGTGTTTTTTCCCTCCTTATTAACATAAACACTCATAACACACACAGAGTACAACACAGGAACACCTCTCTCCCTCTGAGTTGCCAGAGATGTTCTTAGCCAAGCGTGTTAATGATTCCAAAGGGGCATTCAGAAATTTAAAGGCCCTTAATGAACATGCTCTCCGCTCCCCCCCACCCATACCCCTTCTAGTCTCTCAAGATGCTGTTATTTTTAACTCCACGCTGCTACAGCTGCTCTTCAGAGAAAGCCAAGCGGAAACAGAGGCGCAGCCCTGTTCACAGGATGAGAAGCAAGTCCTGGGAAGCATGGCGTGAAAAAGAGAGGACGTTGGCAAGGGCAGGCATCAGAGAGGAGTTCAAAACATCTCTTGGAAATACGAACTGTTACAGGATCAAGTAGGACCAGAGGCAATCTTAAGGAATGGGAAATCATGATGATCAACCTACTTCCCAAACTTGGGGTGCAGGAGGGGACACTCCCAGCCCTGATCAAAGAAATGGACAAGGATTCAGTATGACAACTCTAAGGAAGCTGAGAGTTTTGCCAACTGGTAATCACATAAAAATCTTAGCGGCCACTATATATTTTAACCTAAACCAAAACCTCCAAACCAAAGTTAACTCTTCGTCTTTACTCTGATATACAACTCTTGGTCTGTGTTAACTTAGGACTTTGGAACCAAAGGAGCAAATTCCAAGGTCAAAAGAAGCTAACTAGTTTGGGAATTTCTTTTTTTTTTTTTTTTCCCCTGGTGGCTTTTCTCAGCACCAATTTTAACCTAATTTCACCCAAGTAAAATTGCTTGATTTGCTCTCATTCTCTTCTTACTAAGCAGAAATGGTTCTGGTTGACAAACGTTCCTAAAGTTAGCCTGAATCATCCTGTGAATGGCACCCCTGGGGTTGTGTGACAGGAAGATTTGCTTGAATAAAACCAGCGAAGCCCTCTCTCTAAGCATTTCCTTTCCTGGTTTGACTTTTTTTTATTTAAAATTTTTTTTTCAACGTTTTTTATTTATTTTTGGGACAGAGCGAGACAGAGCATGAACGGGGGAGGGGCAGAGAGAGAGGGAGACACAGAATCGGAAACAGGCTCCAGGCTCTGAGCCATCAGCCCAGAGCCCGACACGGGGCTCCAACCCACAGACCGTGAGATTGTGACCTGGCTGAAGTTGGACGCTTAACCGACTGCGCCACCCAGGCGCCCCTGGTTTGACTTTTTAATTCACTTTCACTGGGCACAACTTACATGGACTCTATTCTTCTGTCCGTCCGGAAAGATAGCGTTTCATGTAGCAGCATCAGTGTGCGTTAGCTTTGCATTGTTCATGTTTAATATTTTCATTTCCAAAATAAATATGGATCACTTGAGATCTCAACAAAAAACAGATGGCACACTCAAATTAGTGAAGTCAAACCAGGTTTATTTGCATAGGTGTGGAAGAATCACAAGAGACACCGCGGTACCCAGGGCGAGCAACAGCAGAGAGGAAGAAGCAATTGCCAGTATCAGGATGCAGAGAGTCACATAAGAAAGACTGTCATGAGTTCCTTGTCCAAAACTTAAAACATGTGGTCGGGACATACAGTCAGCCTAAGGTGATCCCTGCGAGCAAAGAGTCAGTACCCCAACCTCACTTTCCTCCCCGACTGCTGGGGCTTCCCACTGGCCAAACCAGATGGTAAGGACTCCCACGTAAGCCATGCAGGTCAGCTTTCTGGGGCAGAAAGCAAGGTGGAGAAGTGGGGAGAGAGGATCTGGAGAAGCAAATAGAAGATAACTGGCACAAAATAGAAGGTTTATTTTTTTTAATGCAAATTTAATACTTTTTTTTCACCTCAAACAGTTACAAAGTCATAGCCTGAACTTCTTCATTTCCAACCCTTTCCAGGGACAATGTCAGATCCTGCAAACTTCTTTTAAGACAGTCTTTGAAAAACATTAATACAAAATAGGAATTCCTGAGGATTTTTACTTATGTGAGTCCTTCTTTTTTATTGACATGTTTTTCATGTCAATTTTTTGGCCAAGAAATAAAATGTAAAAGGATTGAAATCTAAAAATACCACCACAAAGCTTTGCTATTCACATAACTAAGTTTAGAATGTTCAGATAAAATTACAATCCTCCTTCCTCCCCATCTTTCCACATTCATTGAACAACTACTATGTCCCTAAGTACCCTGTAATACACAGAGATGCAAAGATAAATAAAAACAAACCTTACCTATGTTGGCCTAATCAAAAAAGATGGCAGATGGGTAGACAATTGATTTCTGTTTGTTTTTAGATCACAAAGGGTAGCTCACAAGGTGTCACTGGCTCCGGCCTTGGTCTGATTTTGGCCTCACTGATGTTTCTAAGCTCCTTCTCTCAGTTCTTCCTCCTCATAGTGCTTATTTGACTCCTCATGAAGTTTCTCTTTGTGGTAGGAAAATGGTGATAGGACTCCAAGCCTCCTACCCTCACACCCACAAACCCAGAGTCAAAGTGATGTCTACGTGTCAAGTAAAATTCTGGGTTCACTCTGGGCAGGTTTAAATTACCCTTAAACCAATCACTGGAACCAGGAAAATGAGATGCTCTGATTAATTTAAGTCAACAAGAGTGCATGATTTGGGTTGACTATGGAGACAATCCAACCCCAACATCCTGATAATGGAGGAGGGACAGATCCCCAAGGGACAATCTGATAGCTGTTGGTGAAATGAATGCCAGGGAAGCAACCATCACAACATCAAGACATATGCAAGCCTAAGAAATCTTTTTTATGGTTATCTTTTCAAGTGGTTTACAAAAATCACATAAACATGTAATTATCAGTTGCCTGAGCATGTAAGAGACATCTAATTTCGGTGTCATATATATTGGCTATTTCATTGAAAATTTTCTCTTTTGCCTAAATGCCACAATTGGAAAAGCAAAGAAAATCAATTGGCATCTGTTTCAAAGTTATCAACCTAGCTGCCCAATTCGCAAGCCTTTATTTCTCCTCAACTTGGTAGAAGTGGAAAATTTATGTCAGTTCTAGACAGAAGGAAGTGTGTCTTCTATGTTTCAAGAACTTTGAGAATATTTGTAAGATGTAATAAATGCAAGACCAGATTTAAAAAAGAGTTTATCAAACCCTGAGTCATGACTTAAAAAGGAATTGTCCACCTGGACAGTAAGGGGTGGGACCCTGAGCCAAACTTGTACAAGTGGCAAAAGCTACAGAAAAGGAAAGGCCATGTAGAAATTAGTTAGGAGAGCAAACATCAGCCCTCTACTGCCCGGGAGTGGGTGACTCCTAATCATGTAGTCAATGAGATGCTTGGAAAGAGGATAGAGCTCATAACTTATGCATGCAATAATAATCATATGAAAATAAACTTGTTTCGACAGACGCAGCTTTTGGCTTCATAGCTGAACTTAACGATAGTGGATATCCCACTGACAACTTGGTTTCTGATCTAAATTCTTTCTTTCACTCTTTACCCACCCCTAAAATATTGAAGAAAACCCTAAATAAACTCAGTTTGGACCGATCTGCAATTCCAGCAATGAGTGAAAAGAGAGCCCCCTGAAGGCATGAATAGAAGTCACTGAATATATGCAGAATCACAGAAGTTGAAAGGAAGGGGATGTGAAGAATCAAAACAAATGTTTTCCTATGAAAGAGGCTTGCTGAAAATACAGAGTAAACTTTAGAAATCTTTATAATTTCAGTGAGATTTTAAAAGGCATTGTGTTTCATTAAAAAGAAAGAATCTGGATTAGAAAAATATACTTTAATATAAAAACTAAAATTACTGGGGGCATCTGGGGTGCCTGAGTGCCTCAGTGGGTTGAGCATCCAACTCTTGGTTTTGGCTCACGTCATGATCCCAGGGTTGTGGGATCAAGCTCTGCGTTGGGCTCCAAGCTGAGCATGGAGTCTGCTTAGGATTCTCTCTCTCTCTCTCTCTCTCTCTCTGTCTCTCTCACCTCCCTCCTTCCCTCCCTCTCTCCCTCTGCTCCTCTCCCCTGCTCTCTCTCTCTCTCAAAACAAAACCAAACAAGCCAGAATTACTGAATTTTAGGATACCTCATTAGCACCAATGAGGCTGTTGGGTACCATAGAAAACAAACCATGATTTGAAGACAGTGTCAAGAAACTATCCCAAGAATAAAAATTGTATTTGTTAAGAAACTATGCCATGTACTTTGAAAATACATTAATATATTTCATCTTCAGAGTGTTGTTTTAAGCAAGGATTAGTATCATTATTATTCACATTTTATAGTTGAGGGAAATGCTCCAGACATTTAAGTATGTTACCCAACAGCAAACACGCAATTATTAATGCAGACTGGATATGGGTTTTAAACCCACCGCGACTTTACTCAATAGCCCGTGCTCTAGTTTCACAAGTAAGCTCCTCGAGATCCTCAAGAAATGGATAGCATTTCTATACTATCTAAATTATTCTAGACCAGGGGTCAGCAAACTTACTCTATAAAAAGCCAGAGAATAAATATTTTCAACTTTGTGGACCTCACAGTCTCTGTTACAACCACTCAGCTCTGCCACTGTAGGGAGAAAGCAGCCGCAGGCACTAAATTAATGGTCATGGCAGTCTCCCAATAAAACTTTATTTACAAAAACAAGCGGTAGGTCAGATTTGGCCTGTGTGCCATAGTTTGCCAACCCATCCATATGCTAGAGCATGTAAGAGATGAGAACATAATCATTTTTCATGAAACTATCACATACCAAATAATCATGCACAAAATTTTTTAATTCTCTCACATATAAAAATGCAAAGTACAGGGGCCCCTGGGTGGCTCAGTCGGTTAAGCGTCCAGCTTTGGCTCAGGTCATGATCTCACAGTTCGTGAATTGGAGCCCCACATGGGGCTCTCTGCTGTCAGTGCAGATCCTGCCTGAGATCCTCTGTCTCCCTCTCTCTCTGCCCTACTCCCCCTCTCAGAAATAAATAAACATAAAAGAAAAAATAAGTACAAAGTACAAATAAAATTTTTGCAAAATGACACTGACAGGAAGACCATTACACAGTGACTAAATAGGGTTCATTCTAGTGGTATAAGGAGGTCTAACTTTTTAAAATCTATTATTATAATAATATAAATAAAATAAATGAAACATATCAGTTCATCAGATAAGTTTTTTCAGAATTCAACATCCATTTCTAACTTAAAAAATCTTGGTAAAAACCAAATAACAGTATTTAATATGATAAACAGTATCTATGCCAAAAATTGTGGACATTGTAAAAAAAGACTTAAATACTAAGACATGTCCATGAGAATCAGAGATAAAGATAGCCTTTCCCAACACTGTTAACGTTATTTTGAAAGTTCTAGCTGAAGCAGTATGATCAGAAAAAAAATATTAGAAAGTAGAAGCCAAAATTATAATAATTTGCAGATGATATAATTGCAATGAGAACTAATAACAAGTAAAAAAGCAAGTTACAAGGGAAGTCATCACTCCATCCTCACAAAAAATAAAATGCTGAATAACTGAAAATCAATAACTCTTCTTTGGACAAGTGAAAACACAGAATCACAGCTTACTGCAGCACAAGCCCAGAAGGAGAAACTTCCATGGGAACCAGTGCCAGGGTAGGAAAACCTAACTTGTAATTAATGAAATGCTGGAGGCTCAGTGTGGACAATTCTGAGAATTAAAGACTCAAGGTGGGGATGACTCTTATGGGGGTAACCTACTTTAGTTAGTTTTATCTCCAGGAGCTCTGCCAGAGTCTCACAGTGAAGATCAGAGAAGAGAAAAATCTGGCTTCTGGCAGGAGGAGAAAAAGTAACCATTTTGAAATATGCCAAAGCATTCTGTTCAACAAGCTCTGCCCTCAAAAGAAACTATTTTACCAGAGATTAACCTACTTGGTATTTTATTATAGCATAACTGACCTAGAAGAAAAACTATATCCAACTCCAGCTCCTTCCAGCCACCAGAATGGTAAAGAAAATCTTTCAACAGAAAACAACAACAAAAGAAACGAGTTCCACACAAAGAAATAGTAACTACAAGGTGCCTGGGTGGCTCAGTTGGTTGAGCGTCCAGCTTCGGCTCAGGTCATGATCTCACAGTTTCGTGGCTTTAAGCCCCGCATCAGGCTCTGTGCTGACAGAGCAGAGCCTGCTTTGGATCCTCTGTCCCCCTCTCTCTCTGCCCCTCCCTGCTTATGCTCTCTTTCTCTTTTCTTTTTCTTTCTTTTTTTTTTTCAATTTTTTTAAACGTTTTATTTATTTTGAGACAGAGAGAGACAGAGCATGAATGGGGGAGGGGCAGAGAGAGAGGGAGACACAGAATCGGAAGCAGGCTGCAGGCTCTGAGCCATTAGCCCAGAGCCCGACGCGGGGCTCGAACTCACGGACCGCGAGATCATGACCTGAGCTAAAGTCGGCCGCTTAACCGACTGCGCCACCCAGGCGCCCCTATGCTCTCTTTCTCAAAAATAAGTACACCTTAAAAAAATAATAGCTACATACATAGGTTATAGATAAATACAAAGTTTTTTTCTTAGTATTTTAAATCTTTTTAAAGGATAATTGACTGTTAAATTAAAAATGATAGTGCCATATTATGGGTTGTATAATACGTGTAGAAGTAGAGAGCATGAGAACAATTGTACAAAGACTGGGAAGTGAGAGATAGAAGCACACTTTGTAAGGTTGCTGCACTATATGTAAAATCCTGTATTATCACTTGAAGGTTGACCATGATAAATTAAAGATATATACTAATACCCTAAAATAACCACTAAAATAACAAAAGAAAGAGTGATAGCCAATAAACCAAAAAGGGAGGAAAAATGGAATCATAAAATATAATCCAAAAAGCAAAAGGGAACACAGAACAGATAAGATAAATAGAAAACAATTTCAACCATTATATTTAAATTAAAACATATGAATAATCATATTAAATGCAACTGGTCTAAACAACCCAATTAAAAAGAACAGAAACTGTCAAGTTGAATAATAATAAAAAAAACACCCAATTGTATACTATCTAAAGAGATTTACTTTAAAATTTAAAGACACAAGTCAAAACAAAAAGGATTGAAAAAGATATACCAATCATAATACTAATCTAAAGAAAGGACTAGCTATATTAATATCAGACAAAATTGATTTCGAGGTAAAGTATATTACTAGGATCATAGACCCTCATTTCATATTGATAAAAGCATCAATTTATCATGTGACATAATATAAATATTTATATACTTAATAACAGAGCTTCAAAATGCATGAAGCAAAAACTGATAGAATTGTAAAGAAAAATCCACAATTATATTTGGAGTATTTAATACCTCTCCTCTATAATCAGTAAAAAAAAAAAAAAGATGTAGAGAATCTGTAATGATATAGAAGACTTGAATAGTATTAGCAACCTACTTGCCATAATTGACATTTATAAAAAATTCTACCTAAGGACTTCCGGAGAAGATGGTGGAGTAGGAGGACCCTAAGCTCACCTCATTCCATATATACAACTATAGATAACAGTCACATCAGTGTAATAACTCATAAAACGATGCAAAGACTGGCAGAACAAACTCAACAACTAAATGTAGAAAACAGACCACACTGAAGAGGGTAGGAAGGGTAGAGAGGCAGTCGGGAGCTAAACCTTGGGGTCTGTCCACTAGAGAGAGGGAGCTGCAGGTGTGAAAAGGGGGAAGGAAACAGACTATTGCACCAGGACTAAGCACCATGAAGAAGACAAATCAACATAGCTTTGGCTTTGAAAATCAGAAGGCTGCATTTCATGAGTTCTTACAACCAGCAGGACATAAAACCTGGAACTTTGAAAATCAGTGGGATCAGCTCTGGAAGAGGCCAGAGGGAGACAGAAAACTGAGTCCCTGCTCTTAAAGAGACAGCACAAAAAAACGGTCTTTGGAAATACAACATAGAAGCAGCAGTTTGAAAAACACTTGCCTCAGTTCTGGCATTGCAGGTCCCCTCCCCCAGAAGGCCAGCACAAACACTGCCAACACCATGTCTCAACTGCACATTTTGCAGGGCCTTGATCCTGACAGCAACAGCAGATGGTCACCTCCTGCAGAGGATTCATGTACCTTGTTATAAATGCACACCCCACTCATATGCATTTCATGGAGTGGCCGCGGCCTGTCCTAGTCTCAGGAGTGGCTGTGGAAGAGGACATGCGCCACCTCGTTAAAAGTGCCTGCCCCATCCACTACTTTTGACAGCAAGAGATGTAGCTGACTTTCCTAACACACAGAAACAAACACTGGGAGTTAGACAAAATGAGTAGACAGAGGGATATTTCCCAAATGAAAAAACAGGGAAAATCATAGCAAGAAACCTAAGCAAAATGGAGATAAATAATATACCTGACAGAGGATTTGAAGTAGTGATCATATACATACACAGTGCACTTGAGAAAAGAGTGGAGGACATCAGTGAGACCCTTACCAAAGAGATTTTAAAAAGAACCAATCAGAGATGAAGAACACAATGACTGAAATTAAAAATACATTATATGGAATAAATAGCAGGCCAGAAGAGACAGAAGAACTAATCAGTGACCTAGAGGATAGAGTAATGCAAAGTAATCAGCAGGTGAGGAAAAAAAAAAGTATGAAGAAGGATTTAGATTTAGGGAACAAGTTGATTCCATCAAGCCTAATAATATTCCCATTATAGGGATCCCAGAAGAGAGAGAAAAAGGGACAGAAAATTTATTTGAAGAAATAATAGCTGGAAACTTCCTGAATTTGAGGAAGGAAACAGAAACTCAAATCTAGAAGCGTAGAGATTCCCCCAATAAAATCAACCTAGGAGGTCCACACCAAGACACAGAGTAACTAAAATGGCAAAAAGTAGGGATAAAGAAAAATTTTTAAGTTTGCAAGAGAAAAGAAGCCAGTTACATACAAAGGCAATCTCTAAGGTTATCAGCAGATTTTTCAATAGAAACTTTGCAGGCCAAAAGGGAGGGGCATGATCTATTCAAAGGGCTAAAAGGGATATCTAGCAAGGCTATCATTCAGAATAGAAGGGAAGATAAAAGGTTTCCCAGAAAAACAAAAGTTAAAGGAATTCATGACTACTAACCAGGCTTCAAGAAATGTTAAGTGAGTGGACTTAACTCTGTGAGTGGAAAACAAAAACCATAAGTAAGAGTAAGAAAAATAGGAAGCAGAAAAGCAGTAAAAATAAGTGTACCTGTAAAGATCAGTGAAAGGACTCACAAAGTAAAAGGACGTAAAGTATGACACCATATACATAAAACGTGAGGAAAAAAGGAGTAAAGAATGGACTCAAACTTAAGCAACTATTAATGTAGGCTTCTATATACAGAAGCTGTTATACCACCTAATGGTAACCACAAATCAAAAACCAATAAAAGATATGCAAAAAAAAAAAATGAAGAGAAAGGAATCCAAGTATTTGCTAAAGAAAGTCAACTTACACAGAGAGAAGAGAGCAAGGGAAGAAAGGAATAGAGATCCATAACAACAAATATAAAACAAATAACAAAATGGCAGTAAATACATACCTGTCAATAATTATTTTAAATGTGAAGAACCAGGGATGCCTAGATGGCTCAGTTAAGTGTTCGACTTTTGATTTTGGCTCAGGTCTTGTCTTCACAGTTAGTGAGTTCTGGCCCTACACTGGGCTCTGCGTTGACAGTGTGAGCCTGCTTGGGAGTCTTACTCTCTCGCTCTCTCTCTCTGACCGTCCTCACCTTCCCCACTCATTCTCTCTCTCAAAATAAATAAATGAACTTTAACAAATTAAATGTAAAGGACTAATGATCCAATCAAAAGACATAGGATGAGGGGTGTCTGGGTGACTCAGTCAGTTAGGCCACCAACTCTTGGTTTCAGCTCAGGTCATGATCTCATGGTCAGTGAGTTTGAGCCCCACATCAGACTGTGCACTGACTACACGGAGCATGCTTGGGATTCTCTTTCTCCCTCTCTCTCAAAATAAATAAATAGACTTGAAAAATATTTTTTAAAAAAGAGATAGGATGACAGAATGGATAAAAAAACGAGGACCATTTATATGCTGCCTACAAGGACTCTCTTCAGACTTAAAGATGTCTGCAGATTGAAAGCGGGGAGGGATACGGAAATATTTATCATGCCAATAGATATGAAAAGGAAGCCTAGGTAACAATGCTTGTATCAGATAATATCAACGTTAAAACAAAAGCTGCAACAAGAGACAAAAAAGGACACTATATAATCATAAAGGGGACAATCCAACAAGAAGACATAACAACTGTAAATATGTATGTACTCAACATGAGAGCACCCAAATACATAAAACACTTAATAACAAATATAAAAGAACTAATCAATAGTAAAACAATAATAGTATAGGACTTTAACACCCTACTTACATCAATGGACAGATGAGAACACAATGGTCCAACATCTTTGGGATGCAGGAAAAGCAGTCTAAGAGGGAAGTTTATAGAATACAGACCTACCTCAAGAAGCAAGAAAAATCACAATTAATTTACACGTAAAGGAGCTAAAAAAAAAAAGAACAAACAAAACCCAAATCTAGCAGAAAAAAAGGAAATCATAAAGATTAGGGCAGAAATAAATGATATGGAAACTAAGAAAATAATAGAACAGATCAATGAAACCACAAGCTGTTTCTTTGAAAAAAAATCAATAAAATTTATAAACCTATAACCAGACTTATTAAAAAGAGAGAGAGAGATGGGTGGGGGCAGGGAGAGAATTGAAATAAAATCAGAAACGAAGAGGAGAAATAACAATACCACAGAAATACAAAGGAATGTAAGAGAATATTATCAAAAATTACAATGCCGGAAGATTCTCAAGATGGCGACGTAGGAGGACGCTGGGCTCACCGCGCGTCCTGCTGATCACTTAGATTCCATCTACACCTGCCAAAATAACCCAGAAAACCGCCAGAGGATTAGCAGAACTGAGTCGCCGGAGCCAAGCACAGACGAGAGGCCCACGGAAGAGGGTAGGAAGGGCGGCGAGGCGGTGCGCGCTCCATGGACTGGCGGGAGGGAGCCGGGGCGGAGGGGCGGCTCGCCGGCCAAGCAGAGCCCCCGAGTCTGGCTTGCAAAAGCGGAGAGGCCGGGCGGACTGTGTTCCAACAGCAAGCGCGACTTAGCGTCTGGGAGGACATAAGTTAGCAGCTCTGCTCGGAAAGCAGGAAGGCTGGAGGACAAAGGGAGGGAGAGCTGCTGAGCCCCCGGACGACAGAGCTCAGTTTGGCGGGGAACAAAGGCGCTCGACAGCGCCATCTCCCCCGCCCATCCCCCAGCCAAAATCCCAAAGGGAACCAGTTCCTGCCAGGGAACTTGCTCGCTCCGCACAAACACCCAACTCTGTGCTTCGGCGGACCCAAACCTCCGGCAGCGGATCTGACTCCCTCCCGCTGCCAAAGGGCCCCTCCTGAAGTGGATCACTTAAGGAGAAGCGAGCTAAGCCTGCCCCTCCTGCCCCCGTGCACCTTGCCTACCCACCCCAGCTAATACGCCAGATCCCCAGCATCACAAGCCTGGCAGGGTGCAAGTAGCCCAGATGGGCCATGCCACCCCACAGTGAATCCCGCCCCTAGGAGAGGGGAAGAGAAGGCACACACCAGTCTGACTGTGGCCCCAGCAGTGGACTGGGGGCAGACATCAGGTCTGACTGCGGCCCCGCCCACCAACTCCAGTTATACACCACAGCACAGGGGAAGTGCCCTGCAGGTCCTCACCACGCCAGGGACTATCCAAAATGACCAAGCGGAAGAATTCCCCTAAGAAGAATCTCCAGGAAATAACAACAGCTAATGAGCTGATCAAAAAGGATTTAAATAATATAACAGAAAGTGAATTTAGAATAATAGTCATAAAATTAATCGCTGGGCTTGAAAACAGTATACAGGACAGCAGAGAATCTCTTGCTACAGAGATCAAGGGACTAAGGAACAGTCACGAGGAGCTGAAAAACGCTTTAAATGAAATGCAAAACAAAATGGAAACCACCACGGCTCAGATTGAAGAAGCAGAGGAGAGAATAGGTGAACTAGAAGATAAAGTTATGGAAAAAGAGGAAGCTGAGAGAAAGAGAGATAAAAAAATCCAGGAGTATGAGGGGAAAATTAGAGAACTAAGTGATACACTAAAAAGAAATAATATACGCATAATTGGTATCCCAGAGGAGGAAGAGAGAGGGAAAGGTGCTGAAGGGGTACTTGAAGAAATCATAGCTGAGAACTTCCCTGAACTGGGGAAGGAAAAAGGCATTGAAATCCAAGAGGCACAGAGAACTCCCTTCAGACGTAACTTGAATCGATCTTCTGCACGACATATCATAGTGAAACTGGCAAAATACAAGGATAAAGAGAAAATTCTGAAAGCAGCAAGGGGTAAACGTGCCCTCACATATAAAGGGAGACCTATAAGACTCGTGACTGATCTCTCTTTTGAAACTTGGCAGGCCAGAAAGAATTGGCAAGAGATTTTCAGGGTGCTAGACAGAAAAAATATGCAGCCGAGAATCCTTTATCCAGCAAGTCTGTCATTTAGAATAGAAGGAGAGATAAAGGTCTTCCCAAACAAACAAAAACTGAAGGAATTTGTCACCACTAAACCAGCCCTACAAGAGATCCTAAGGGGGACCCTGTGAGACAAAGTACCAGAGGCATCACTACAAGCATAAAACATACAGACATCACAATGACTCTAAACCCGTATCTTTCTATAACAACACTGAATGTAAATGGATTAAATGCGCCAACCAAAAGACATAGGGTATCAGAATGGATAAAAAAACAAGACCCATCTATTTGCTGTCTACAAGAGACTCATTTTAGACCTGAGGACACCTTTAGATTGAGAGTGAGGGGATGGAGAACTATTTATCATGCAACTGGAAGCCAAAAGAAAGCTGGAGTAGCCATACTTTTATCAGACAAACTAGACTTTAAATTAAAGGCTGTAACAAGAGATGAAGAAGGACATTATATAATAGTTACAGGGTCTATCCATCAGGAAGAGCTAACAATTATAAATGTCTATGCGCCGAATACCGGAGCCCCCAAATATATAAAACAATTACTCATAAACATAAGCAACCTTATTGATAAGAATGTGGTAATTGCAGGGGACTTTAACACCCCACTTACAGAAATGGATAGATCATCTAGACACACGGTCAATAAAGAAACAAGGGCCCTGAATGAGACATTGGATCAGATGGACTTGACAGATATATTTAGAACTCTGCATCCCAAAGCAACAGAATATACTTTCTTCTCGAGTGCACATGGAACATTCTCCAAGATAGATCATATACTGGGTCACAAAACAGCCCTTCATAAGTTTACAAGAATTGAAATTATACCATGCATACTTTCAGACCACAATGCTATGAAGCTTGAAATCAACCACAGAAAAAAGTCTGGAAAACCTCCAAAAGCATGGAGGTTAAAGAACACCCTACTAACGAATGAGTGGGTCAACCAGGCAATTAGAGAAGAAATTAAAAAATATATGGAAACAAACGAAAATGAAAATACAACAATCCAAACGCTTTGGGACGCAGCGAAGGCAGCCCTGAGAGGAAAATACATTGCAATCCAGGCCTATCTCAAGAAACAAGAAAAATCCCAAATACAAAATCTAACAGCACACCTAAAGGAACTAGAAGCAGAACAGCAAAGGCAGCCTAAACCCAGCAGAAGAAGAGAAATAATAAAGATCAGAGCAGAAATAAACAATATAGAATCTAAAAAAACTGTAGAGCAGATCAACGAAACCAAGAGTTGGTTTTTTGAAAAAATAAACAAAATTGACAAACCTCTAGCCAGGCTTCTCAAAAAGAAAAGGGAGATGACCCAAATAGATAAAATCATGAATGAAAATGGAATTATTACAACCAATCCCTCAGAGATACAAACAATTATCAGGGAATACTATGAAAAATTATATGCCAACAAATTGGACAACCTGGAAGAAATGGACAAATTCCTGAACACCCACACACTTCCAAAACTCAATCAGGAGGAAATAGAAAGCTTGAACAGACCCATAACCAGCGAAGAAATTGAATCGGTTATCAAAAATCTCCCAACAAATAAGAGTCCAGGACCAGATGGCTTCCCAGGGGAGTTCTACCAGACGTTTAAAGCAGAGATAATACCTATCCTTCTCAAGCTATTCCAAGAAATAGAAAGGGAAGGAAAACTTCCAGACTCATTCTATGAAGCCAGTATTACTTTGATTCCTAAACCAGACAGAGACCCAGTAAAAAAAGAGAACTACAGGCCAATATCCCTGATGAATATGGATGCAAAAATTCTCAATAAGATACTAGCAAATCAAATTCAACGGCATATAAAAAGAATTATTCACCATGATCAAGTGGGATTCATTCCTGGGATGCAGGGCTGGTTCAACATTCGCAAATCAATCAACGTGATACATCACATTAACAAAAAAAAAGATAAGAACCATATGATCCTATCAATCGATGCAGAAAAGGCCTTTGACAAAATCCAGCACCCTTTCTTAATAAAAACCCTTGAGAAAGTCGGGATAGAAGGAACATACTTAAAGATCATAAAAGCCATTTATGAAAAGCCCACAGCTAACATCATCCTCAATGGGGAAAAACTGAGAGCTTTTTCCCTGAGATCAGGAACACGACAGGGATGCCCACTCTCACCGCTGTTGTTTAACATAGTGCTGGAAGTTCTAGCATCAGCAATCAGACAACAAAAGGAAATCAAAGGCATCCAAATTGGCAAAGATGAAGTCAAGCTTTCGCTTTTTGCAGATGACATGATATTATACATGGAAAATCCGATAGACTCCACCAAAAGTCTGCTAGAACTGATACAGGAATTCAGCAAAGTTGCAGGATACAAAATCAATGTACAGAAATCAGTTGCATTCTTATACACTAACAATGAAGCAACAGAAAGACAAATAAAGAAACTGATCCCATTCACAATTGCACCAAGAAGCATAAAATACCTAGGAATAAATCTAACCAAAGATGTAAAGGATCTGTATGCTGAAAACTATAGAAAGCTTATGAAGGAAATTGAAGAAGATTTAAAGAAATGGAAAGACATTCCCTGCTCATGGATTGGAAAAATAAATATTGTCAAAATGTCAATACTACCCAAAGCTATCTACACATTCAATGCAATCCCAATCAAAATTGCACCAGCATTCTTCTCGAAACTAGAACAAGCAATCCTAAAATTCATATGGAACCACAAAAGGCCCCGAATAGCCAAAGGAATTTTGAAGAAGAAGACCAAAGCAGGAGGCATCACAATCCCAGACTTTAGCCTCTACTACAAAGCTGTCATCATCAAGACAGCATGGTATTGGCACAAAAACAGACACATAGACCAATGGAATAGAATAGAAACTCCAGAACTAGACCCACAAACGTATGGCCAACTCATCTTTGACAAAGCAGGAAAGAACATCCAATGGAAAAAAGACAGCCTCTTTAACAAATGGTGCTGGGAGAACTGGACAGCAACATGCAGAAGGTTGAAACTAGACCACTTTCTCACACCATTCACAAAAATAAACTCAAAATGGATAAAGGACCTAAATGTGAGACAGGAAACCATCAAAACCTTAGAGGAGAAAGCAGGAAAAGACCTCTCTGACCTCAGCCGTAGCAATCTCTTACTCGACACATCCCCAAAGGCAAGTGAATTAAAAGCAAAAGTGAATTACTGGGACCTTATGAAGATAAAAAGCTTCTGCACAGCAAAGGAAACAACCAACAAAACTAAAAGGCAACCAACGGAATGGGAAAAGATATTTGCAAATGACATATCGGACAAAGGGCTAGTATCTAAAATCTATAAAGAGCTCACCAAACTCCACACCCGAAAAACAAATAACCCAGTGAAGAAATGGGCAGAAAACATGAATAGACACTTCTCTAAAGAAGACATCCGGATGGCCAACAGGCACATGAAAAGATGTTCAGCGTCGCTCCTTATCAGGGAAATACAAATCAAAACCACACTCAGGTATCACCTCACGCCAGTCAGAGTGGCCAAAATGAACAAATCAGGAGACTATAGATGCTGGAGAGGATGTGGAGAAACGGGAACCCTCTTGCACTGTTGGTGGGAATGCAAATTGGTGCAGCCGCTCTGGAAAGCAGTGTGGAGGTTCCTCAGAAAATTAAAAATAGACCTACCCTATGAACCAGCAATAGCACTGCTAGGAATTTATCCAAGGGATACAGGAGTACTGATGCATAGGGCCACTTGTACCCCAATGTTCATAGCAGCACTCTCAACAATAGCCAAATTATGAAAGAGCCTAAATGTCCATCAACTGATGAATGGATAAAGAAATTGTGGTTTATATACACAATGGAATATTACATGGCAATGAGAAAAAATGAAATATGGCCTTTTGTAGCAACGTGGATGGAACTGGAGAGTGTGATGCTAAGTGAAATAAGCCATACAGAGAAAGACAGATACCATATGTTTTCACTCTTATATGGATCCTGAGAAACTTAAACAGGAACCCATGGGGGAGGGGAAGGAAAAAAAAAAAAGAGGTTAGAGTGCGAGAGAACCAAAGCATAAGAGACTGTTGAAAACTGAGAACAAACTGGGGGTTGATGGGGGGTGGGAGGGAGGAGAGGGTGGGTGATGGGGATTGAGGAGGGCACCTTTTGAGATGAGCACTGGGTGTTGTATGGAAACCAATTTGTCAATAAATTTCATGTAAAAAAAAATTACAATGCCAACAAGCTGGACAACCTAGAAGAAATGGATACATTCTTAAAATTATATCACCTACCAAAACTGAGGCAGAAAGAAATAAAAAAATTGAACGGACTGATTACCAGCAATGAAATTGAATCAGTAATCAAAAAACTCCCAACAAACAAAACTCCAGGACCAGATAGTTTCATGGGTGAATTCTACCAAACTTTTAAAGAAGAGTTAATACCTATTCTTCTCAAACTTTTCCAAAAAATAGAAAAGGAAGGAAAACTTCCAAATTCATTCTATAAGACCAGAATTACCCTGATACCAAAACCAGATAAAGAGAACAGCAGATCAATATCTTTAATGAATATAGATGCAAAAATCCTCAACAAAATATTAGTAAACTGAATCCAACAACACATTAAAAAAATCATTCACCACAATCAGGTGGGATTTCTTCCTGGGTCGCAAAGGTGGCTCAGCATTCACAAATAAATCAATGTGATACATCACATCAGCAAGAGAGAGGACAAAAACCACATGATCATTTCAATAGATGCAGAAAAAGCATTTGACAAAGTACAACATCCATTCATGATAAAAACCCTCAAAAAAGTAGGGTTAGAGGGAATATACCTTAACATAATAAAGGCCTTATACGAAAAACCCATAGTGAGCATCATATTCAACAGTGAAAAGCTGAGAGCTTTTCCCCTAAGGTCAGGAACAAGATAAAGATGTCCACTGTCACACTTTTATTCAACATAGTAGTGAAGTCCTACCCACAGCAATTAGACAACCTAAAGATATAAAAAGCATCCAAATCAGTAAGGAAGAAGTAAAACTTTAACCATTTGCAGATAATACTATACAAAACACTAATTCAAAGACACATGTGCACCCCTATGTTTATTGCAGCATTACTTACAATAGCAACCTAAGTGTCCAAAGGTAGGTGAATGGATAAAGAAGAAGTGGTACACACACACACACACACACACACACACACTGGAATATTATTTAGCTATAAAGAAGAATGAAATCTTGCCATTTGCAACGATATGGATGGAGCTAGAGAGCATAATGCTAAGTGAAAGAAGCCAGTCAGAGAAAGACGAATACCATATGAATTTATTCATATGTGGAATTTAAGAAACCAAACAAATGAACAGAGAGAAAACAAAAAAGAGACAGACCAAAAAATAGACTTTTAACATAAAGAGCAAATTGATGGTTATCAGAGGGGAGGCGTGTGAGGGGATAGGTGAAGAAAATTAAGAATACATTAATCCTGATGAGCACTGAGTAGTATATGGAATTGTTGAATCACTACATTGTATACCTGAAACAACATAACGCTGTATGTTAACTACACTGTCATTAACAATTTTTTTTAATTAAAAACCTTAAAAGCAGAACACCCATTATTTTCAAGTGCTCAAAACACATTTATCAAGATGATCATATTCTAGACTATTAAAACAAAAGTCCCAATTACCCCAAAATTGAAATCATAGAAAATATGTTCTGTAGTCCCATTGGCATTAAACGAGAAATTAATAACAGAGTGATCACTTAAATACCCTCAAAGACTTGTACAAGACTGCTAATGGCAACTTGAAACTCCCAAATACCTATCAAAAGGAGAATACACAGATTGCAATCCACCCATACAGTGGATTACCATTCAGCAATAAAAAGAATGAACTTGTACTATGCACAATAGATGAATCTCAAAATAATTTTGCTGAGTCAAAAAAAAAAAGCCAGACCAAAAAAAAAAAAAAGAGTGTATACTACATGATTCCATTTATATAAAGTTTTACAAAATTCAAAGTAATCTAAAGTTACAGAAAGCAGATCAGTGATTGCTTTGGGATGGAGAGGGGGGACATGAAGGAACATTCCTAAGGAATGAAGCTCTTAACTATAAAAATTCAGGTATTAGCACTCAGGAGGGGAAGACATTTGGAGAGTCAGAATTCTTTTCCTTCTCTTCAAATTCAGTTCTCGTCTGGGAGGCTTTCCTCATCTGGCATTTAAGATTATGCCTGTGGCTCTCTGTTCATGGTGAGAGCGTTAAATGAGAAGTGATAGGCATATAAAAAATTAGGGAAAACAGGGGTGCCTGGGTGGCTCAGTCAGCTAAGCGTCCGACTTCGGTTCAGGTCATGACCTCACAGTTCGTGAATTCGAGCCCTGCATCGGGCTCTGTGCTGACAGCTCAGAGCCTGGAGCCTGCTTTGGATTCTGTGTCTCCCTCTCTCTCTGCTCCTCCCCTGCTCGGCTCTGTCTCTCTCTCTCCTTCAAAAATAAATAAAAACATTTTTAAAAATTTTGTTTAATTTGGGAAAACAAAAATGCAGCAAAAGAAAATGTCATGAACAGCTAGTAAGTAGTTCTTCATTTAGGTTTATATCTGTGGGACAATAAAGATTTTAAGTGGTTTTTAATTCATTTCCCTTATATGATAATAACTTTGTCTGGACCCATTTTGTCAACCTCTGATTATGCCCTTTCCCCACTTACAATAATTGCATTATGTGTCTCTAAATTGGATTCATAAAAAATATGGGGGTCACATGTAGGTTTCACTGATAGGAGCAGCCAGTTTGAAGAACAAAAGACGAGAGAGCATTTAACAATGCCCCATGGAAGGAAGCATTCCTACGAAATCATCTTCAAATGAAACTCATGCCCCAGTCAGGAACAGTGCCACTGTAAAGCAAATTGGCCCTGAGATGGGAGCTCAGTTTCCGTGCAAAGACTGAATAACTAGGTTCCCCGGTGACAGATCACAAAATCATAAGGTGCTGACATTTGAAAACCATGGAACTCATATGGCTGCTGCAGGGATGGGGCAGATCCTCACTTGACCAGCTGTTGCCATGAGGTCCTTTCTGTATGTTCTTGATCTGATGCTCTGAGGTGACTCCTCTGTGATCTAACCGGTAGGTATTTATTTCTACGAGTCAATTATAAATGAATCCACCTTTTCTGCACATCTCTAGCAAGTGCAGAAATTCTCAAGTTATAAATCTCGTGTCTGCATTTTGGAGGAGGCGTGCCTATATATCATTTCTCTAGCATGCGTCTATTTCAAGCCATTTCCAAACTGCTTTCCTCTTTCCTAGGCATCCCTTTATTTGGCCCATACACAGCCCTGTTATGTCAGCAGGGCCAGTGTGATTGTTCCCATTTTACAGAAGAAGAATCGGGCTCAGAGAGGTTGAGTGGTTTGCCCTCAGTCTCACAAGCTGGCAGACACCTAACTGTTCAACAAACGACAGCCATTTACTTTCTTTAATTCATGTTTGTACCTTAGAAATGATTGCCTGTATTTAGAAATAGGCTAAATTGATTCTTTTTTCTACTTTTTGGACTTGTTTATGCTTTTGTGCTGTCATGAGGAACATGTGAACTTCTATAAGTGAAGAATACAATAATACATAGAGCTGAGCCTTTTCTGTTTAACAAAGAGTAAGAAAAAAAATCACAATCTACAGGTCCTAGTGGCAGAAAGAGACAGGAAGGCAATTGGAAGTAATTTGCGGCTATACCGAGGATGGAGAGGCAGTGGGAGAAGAGACGAAAGGAAGAAGGGCTTGCAAATACTCTAGCAAGTTGCCAGGGAAAACCAGCAAAAGCAAAGCAGGGAAGGTGAGGCCGTGAAATTCACAGAACTCCCTGGGACTGAAGATTTTGATGAATCAGACAACACAGCTCAGATATTAATTATAATTGAACTTCTTTAGTATACTTGTATGTATTTTCCCAAAATAAGTGTTTTAAAATTATTGTTTTAATAATTCCTTTTGGGTTATCATTTACCCAAACCCTGTGTCTGTCCAAAGACTTCTTCAATTCAACATTATTATCTGAATCTGGAAGAGATTTGAATGGTGATGTATTTTGCAAAGGAATACGACTGTACTCCACTCTGCCCCAACAAAGTGATCTTAGCATATGTCTTCTCAGTTTACTGAGGGTCCCATATTGCCCATCCACTTGGGAGACAGATACTTCCTGACCTGTCTCTGAAAAGTATAAAGCATGGACCATTGTGAAGTTTCAACTAACAACTACTAGAAGCAATAAGCTTTCCTATTCCTGAATTTCGAGATTGCATCCATTTAACCACACATTCATTTTATGGGTATTCTAGAGATTTAACTGATAGAAAGATAAAGGGGGACATAAAAGATGAAATGAGAAAGAAGCTTTTCATGACTTATCAATACATGAGCACTGGCCCCAGCATCCCATCCCCCAGCACCCTTTTACTAAAACGCTGGGTTTAGCAATGTGGTGGTGCAGCACATACCAGCCAAAACAATAACATTCTGTCCTTTGTAGGGGTACGTGGAGCTCCTGACCCACCACCTGCTGCTTCTTCTAGCACTGCCGATGGATCGGTGCTTACTCTCTTGGGGTTGAGGGAAAGCCTGTATCTGTGAGATGGCTGCCTGGATTTAGGCAGGTAGCTCTCATTGTGGGACAAGTTGACTGGACTACACAGGAATTGGGATAGGTCCTGAATCCTCAGTCCCATGATACCATCAGCCGAGCTCCCATGATGCTACTCCTACCCAAGAAGTATCACAAGGCCACCGTTCCTGGTCAGTTATGGAGGCTGAGAATGTGTCAGCTAAAGGGACACGATGATCATTCAACATGAACAAAAGTACCATGAATACTCTGGGAGAACAAGAAAAGTGTATCCTTGGATTTATCTTGAGGCCAGGCACATTCCAGAGCCAAGGGCCTTGCTCATCCAACTGCATCCACAGCTGGCAAGGGCCTCTACCTGTCAAAGCTTGGCCAGGCTCTGATGCTCATGAGAACTCATCCACCCCAGAGGGCATGGAGTCCTCTGGAGAGAAGGGGTCACAACTGTCTGTCTGATATTCTCTCAAATCACTCAGAAAATAATAAATTAAGTCCACCTACAGGAAAACAGCTTGGCTTCCAGGGCCTCAGGGCGTACGAGAAGAGGAAAATGCAAAATGGTAATTACAGTTGAGACATCATTAAAGTCTGTTTATACATTTTCAAACATACGTTGTTAAATATTTTTTAGAAAGAAAGTTTCAGAACAGTGTGAAACATATTATCCCATGAATGCAAATTTTTAAATGTTTAAGTTAGTAGAAGCACAGGAAAAATAATCTGAAAGAATATGCCACAAACTATTTTAAAATTATGACCAAATTTGACTTTCGTTTTCTAAATTGTACACTCTGTATCATTTTAAATTTTATTTACAATGAGCGTTTATTTCTTCTAAAACAGAAGATATGAATAAATCTTTTAAATGAAGTCAAGCCTTTGAAGAATATTTAATAACATGGAAATTTTTCTCAAAAAATCATAATATAAAACAATATGTATATAATATGGTATTGATTAAATACTAAAAGGAAATCCATTAAAATACTAAGAGTAAGTAATTTCTGGGTGAATGGATTGAAGGCGATTTTTTATTTTTTCTTTTTCCACATTTTCCAGTTTTCTAGAATTATGACATTTATAATCAGGGCAGGGGGGACACAACAAGATAAGCCATAAAAAGGGAGTAAATAACTCTCTGACAATAACCTATCTAGGGAAATTGGGAAAAGACCTATCCAAGTAGGTAATGGCCCTAAGATGTCTGAACTATTCATAGCAATTCACCAAGGCAGGGGGCGCCTGGGTGGCTCAGTCGGTTGAGCGCCTGACTTCAGCTCAGGTAATGATCTCATGGTTTGTGTGTTCGAACCCGGCATCGGGCTCTGTGCTGACAGCTCAGAGCCTGGAGCCTGCTTTGGATTCTGTGTCTCCCTCTCTTTCTGCCCCTCCCCACTTGTGCTCTGTCTCTGTCTCTCAAAAATAAAAATATTAAAAAAATTTTTTTTTGAACAATAAAAAAAGAAATTCACCAAGGGGATGGCAGCAAATTTTTCTCAGAGGGAACTATGTGCAAAAGGACATGGAGCAAGAAAGAGGATGAGGCGTGTAGTCAGGAAACGTCATGTGAGCTTGTGAAGTGGGAAGGGGTGAAATTGACAAGAAATTAAACTATAAGGTGGGGCGCAATGAAGGAGCACGTATGCTGTGTTAAAGAATCTGGAGTTGAATCTGTAAGCCAAGGCAGCCACTGATGGATTTAAAGTAGGGGAATGACATGATTTGATTGGCTTTGAATTCACTGGCCTCACTATGGATGAGGGAGTGAAACACAAGAAGACTAAAGTAGACAGATAAGGCTTTGCAGTGGTAAGGTAGGAAATAATGAGGATGAAGCCAGATTCAAGAGATCATTACAGAATCAAACAGATAGGACTTAATGACTTACTGGAAGCATGTGGGGCAGGGGTTGGAGTGAAGGATGAGTCCAGCAGGATGCTCAGGTTTTTTGATCTCAATGATTATATACTTCACAGTATTCTTTTCCAAGACATAGGGATGGAAGGATGGAAGGAGTATAAGACAGAGACTGGGGGTGGGGAGGTAAATGAATAATTTGTTTCATTGTGGATATGCTGAGTTGAAGGGACTATGGGCCATCCCAGTGGAAATATCCAACTGGCAGGCAATAAGAACAGTATGGATCTTAGGGGCGCCTGGGTGGCTCAGTCGGTTGAGCGTCCGACTTCAGCTCAGGTCACGATCTCGCGGTCCGTGAGTTCAAGCCCCGCGTCGGGCTCTGGGCTGATGGCTCGGAGCCTGGAGCCTGCTTCCGACTCTGTGTCTCCCTCTCTCTCTTCCCCTCCCCCGTTCATGCTCTGTCTCTCTCTGTCTCAAAAATAAATAAACGTAAAAAAAAAAAATTAAAAAAAAAAACAGTATGGATCTGGCAGTCAGAAGAGACAGTAGACAAGAGACAAAGATTTCAGAGCTACAAGTTATAAGTAATAATTCATTTGCCAAGGGTGTGGATGAGATAACCCATGGGAGAACATACAAAGGGAAAAGGAAAGTTGGCTGAGCATGGAGCTCTCAGCAGAACCACTGTTAGAGGATCCATGATGAAAGAGAACCCAGTCAGAATGAAGTCAAAGAGGGAGTCAAAATACTCAGGAGAGCAATGTTCTGAAAGTCAAGAGAGGTGTACGAAAGAGAGGGAGAGTTCAAAGGCCAAGCCAAACAAGGCTGGAAACCTCTTTGTTGGCTGTTAGGAAAAGCAAACTCCAGGCCATGCTCCTGGAGTGATGGAGGTTGGAGGCTACAGGGCAAGGAGGAAAGAAGCTGAGTGGAAATGAGAAGATGGATGCAGGTAGGACAGGCAGGAATGAGGCCAAGCAGCAGCAGGAGTATAGTGCATTGGAGAGGGTCTCACCGTGTTTTTAAAAAGGGAGGCACTTGAACAGGTTTGTATTCTGAGGGGGCAGAGGCAGAGTAAAAGAACCTAGAAGAAAGGAGATAATAGATGGCTCCAGGCCCTGGAGGGATGTGCTCCACAGCGTGGCCTGGGAGAGGGTGTTGGCTCTGAATGGGAGGGGAACCCACTGACAATATGGGGGAATAAGGACAGGAACTGATACAGATAATGCAGTAGATTGAAAGTCTCAGTTTTAAGGCAGATCTTGAGGATGGTCTCTAATTTCTTCCCAGAGAAAAAGACAAGGTCATCGGGTAGGACTCAGACAATCTAAGAAGGGAACTTGAGGGGTGCCTGGGTGGCTCAGTTGAGCAATCAACTCTTGATTTTGGTTCAGGTCATGATCTCATGGTTCCTGTCAGGCTCCATCTCGAGCATGCAGCCTGCTTGGGATTCTCTCTCTCCTTCTCTCTCTGCCTCTCTCCCCAGCTCACATTCTTTCTAAAATAAATAAATAAATAAATTATATTATATATTATGTATTTATATAAATATATTATTTATATATTTATATAAATATATATGTATTTATATAAATAATATATTTACATAAATAATATATTTATATTATATAAATAATATATTTATATAAATTAATATATTTTATATATAAATACATAAATAATATATTATTTATGTATTTATATAAATATATATGTATTTATATAAATACATAAATAATATATTTATATAAATATAAATGTTTATATAAATACATATTTATATATTTTTATATATTTATATTTATATAAAATGAAAAGAATGTATTTATATAAATACATATATGTATTTATATATACATATATGTATTTATATAAATACATATATGTATTTGTATATACATATATGTATTTATATATATACATATATATATTTATATAAATGTATAATGTATACATATATGTATATATAAATGTATAAATACATTTATATAAATACATAAATAAAAATGTATTCATATAAATATGTATTTATATATATATACACATATATATATAATAAAAAGAAGGGAGCTTGAAATAGGACTGAAATGTTGAAGTAGCAAGTAAAATTGAACTGTCAGAGTCAAGGAATAGGATCATGAAGCATTAGCGAGGCCCCCACTGAGGCTGGTCATTGGAAACTTGAGGTCCACCAACTGGCAAGATGATGTGATTCTTTCCTCTATGATTCTCAGCTGTTGCCCATGTATGGATGCAGAGAAAAGAATACAGTAAAACCTTGGTTTGTGAGCATAATTTGTTCTGGAAACATGCTTGTAATCCAAACCACTTGTATATCAAAGCAAATTTCCCCATAAGAAATACTGGAAACTCAGATGATTCATTCCACAACCCAAAAATATTCATATAAAAATGATTACAATACTGTAATATAATACAAAATAATAAAGAAAATATAAAGAAAAATAAGTTAATCTGCACTTACCTTTGAAAACCATGACTGGTGTGAGGGAGACAAGAGAGAGGAGGGTTATTGTGTAGGATGACTTTCACTATCACTAATGCAATCACTGCTATCTATTGGCTTAATGGAATCTTTTTCTGCTTGGGGACCATTGTATATGCTTGCATGGATATTGACTACAGTACAGTATTAATAAACTCTTGTCATATACTGTATTTAATGGAACTGGCAATAAGGCAGCAGAGGAAAGGGTCTATATCTGCAGGCAGCCTGACCTAGAGTGAAGCAAAGCATTCCTAAGCTTACTCTTGTATAGAAAAGCGAAGGACTGTCCATAGGTGCTTTGAAGTGACGAAGTTGTGGGCAGTGCCAGTTGTGGGCACCTTCCAATGTTCTAAAAAATCACGGATTTCTGCCAAACACCACAGCCTGAGACTGAGCATCCGAGCATGGGAGACAATTACCCACAATGCCACAGTGAGAGAGACAGAGAGAGAGAGAGAGAGAGAGAAGAAACATTGGCTCAGTTGTGATCATGTGACATTCAGGGTCACATACTATTCATATTGCGAGACATTGTTCGTTTCCCAAGTTGAAATTTATTAGAAATGTTTGCTCATTTTACGGAACACTCGCAGAACAAGTTATGCACAATCCAAGGTTTTACTGTATTTAAGTATTTCCAAGGCTGAGAATTTAGAACTTGGGATTTGCAAGACCAGAATCACAGGGCTGGGAAATAGAGAAGGAATTAGCCCAGCGATTGCTGAGGTGGGTCTTGTATGCTTGGCTGGCTGGGGAAAAGAAGAAGTCCAGGATACTGCTGGTAACCAGAGATGGTGAGGCAGGAAGATGGCCAGGGGCACAGGCCGGCTGGTGGGAAAGGTGGCTGTGGGGAAAAGGAATCCCAGAGCCCAGAACATCATAAGGCACGTGACCAGAACGCCTCATGAGCTTTCGAAGAAGTGGCAAAAGGGGGTGGAGTGTCAACCAAGGTCATTGAAGATCACCAGTGGTGACTCACTGGGGAGTGGCCGTAAGACCTCTGGACCTGTAGTCAGGAGTCCTGGGTTTCAATTTCATCCCTGCCACTTCTTGTCTGCATGACCTTGAGCTTACCCTCACGCTTCCTGGGTTTTTGTTCCCTTGTAAGAATAGAGATATGAGGCACTGCAAATATTAAATTACATGTGGGGGCTCCTGCCATGTGGCTGGCCTCCATCTACAGTGACTGGATCTGGGGAATGGCATGTCAGGCATGGAAATGGGGGCATCAGGGCCCAGTGACTTGAGGGAAGATGGCCCAAAGAATATGGGAAAGGAGAGAGGAGAAGCGATCTGGGGAGAGCAGATACATTTTGACAGCTTCCCAGTTTTGCTTTGAGTTGACCTTACTACGAAGTGGTACAGGCAAAGAGAAGCTGCCCTGAGAGATATTTTGGTCATGATAGTCTGCAAAAGCTGACAGCTTTATTTCACTTGATTTACGACGACTGTTTAAAAAACACGGCCAACTTTGTTCTGAGAGACCTCGTTCTTGAACCCACCTCCTCCTGCCCGCTCCAGGCAGCCACTCCATCAATTACCCCCTCCTGCCAGCATTCCCCATCTCTCCTCCACTGGCAACTTCTCTTTGGCCTCCAAATACCCTGCAGCTCTCTCCAGTCTCTGTCCGCTTCCTCATGAACCACACTTGGGACCAGCACAGAGCTGAACAAAATATAAGACTTCCTCTGGGTAGAAGAGGGACCTGGAACTGCACCAAACTGATCCCAGCCAGGTCTGACAGGGGCAGAATCTAAAATGGCAAGAAACAAGGTCAGAATGGAAGATGGGTGCACAAAGGAGGCAGGAGCATGAAGACAGAAGGAAATAACCATCTTCTTCCCTTACTTTTAATTCATCTCTCTGTACTGTGTAAACCTTTGGCTGACTCGATTTCTTTGGGGAACAAGACATGGTAGATATACATAAGCATATTACACTCATATAATAACAATAACAATATGACACATACATAGCATTTACTAAGTACCATGATTTGTTCCATGTTTGTTCCATATGTTAACCTCTTTAAAGCACACAACCATCCCATGAGGTAGGTATTATTATTATCCCTATTTTAGAGATGAGGGAAATGAGGGGCACAAGAGTTTAAGTAACTTGTTCAAAGTCACATACTTAGTAAGGAATAGATATGGTGGCCAAACCCAGGAAGTCTAGGTCTTTACTATTTTGTAGAGCATTCATGCCTATACTTTTTCTCATTTTGTCCTCATAAGAATGTTGAGAGGTCCAGATGGCATGTCTAATGATGCTCGTTACCATTTAGCAGATAAGAAAGCTGAGCAGATAAGAAAGCTGAGGAAAAAGGTAATTGTTTGAGGTCCTATTTAGGAGATGGCAGAGTTAGGAACTTCTGGTTCTCTACTACAAATCCCTGCCACTGTGGAGTTAGAGATGAGGGAAGAGAAGCTGGTGTCTGAGACAGTGATAGACAGACAGTAGGGATCCAGGAAGGGTACAAAGCCAGGCTGGCTAAAAGGTGAATCCTCAGGGGCAGCTTGATACAAGCTCTGACAAGATGAGTTTGGTGCTAGAAGCTTCTCTGGCCATACACATGAATGTACTGTCACTGCTTTAAATGGTTAGTTCAGGATTTCTGAAGTGCACCTATTCTTTTTTTTTTTTAACGTTTGTTTATTTTGAGAGAGAGAGAGAGAGAGAGAGAGAGAGAGCAAGCAGGGGAAGGGTAGAGAGGGAGGGAGAGAATCTCAAGCAGGTGCTGCATTGTCAGTGTGAAGCCTGATGCAGAGCTTGATCCCAGGAAGCAAGAGATCATGACCTGAGCAATCAAGGCTGAGATGATTAACCAACCAAGCTTCCCACATGCCCCTGAAGTGCCCCTATGCTTTAAAAAAATTTTTTTAAATATTTATTTACTTTTGAGAGAGAGACAGACAGAGTGCGAGTGGGGGAGGTGCAGAGAGAGAAGGAGACACAGAATCCGAAGCAGGCTCCAGGCTCTGAGCTGTCAGCACAGAGCCCGACGTGGGGCTCGAACTCACGGACTGCAAGATCATGACCTGAGCCCAAGTGTGACTGAGCCACCCATGCGTCCGTGAAGTGCCTATATTCTTAAAGGCAGTGGTAGATCCTCCAGTGCGTGTGACAATCCCAACAAGAGTCCTAGTCTGGGTGCTGATGGCACCACTGTCCTAAACCCTATGGCCTCAATGACTTTGTCTCCATCTTCAACTTCATCCTCCTTCATTGTGTCCCAGGAGACGTAAGTCCTACCCCTTTTTAAAGCTCTCACCTCCTTGACTTGCTGCTGTCTCCCCTGGCTCTCTCCCTGGGCTCCCTACACCCTTCGTTGTAGGCATCCTCAAGGCCTCATTTACTTCTAGCTCTGTGCACTTCCCAGATGGTCTCATTTCACTTCATGACTTCCAATATTGTTTTTAAAGTATTATTTAAATCAATTATTGCAGGGCTAAAAAATCATATTAAAGGCTGACACTAAAATTCTTTTTTGAATGAAACTATTCATTTAGGAAAATACCCTATTGGGCTTCTTGGGTGGAAATAGACAAAACCCAGGGCAAAATCCGGAAAGACAGGGCTGAGCATAAGGAGGACCAAACTCATTTTCTTCAGAAAATGGGAGGGGTTTTAGAAACGAGTGCAGAGGGTAGAGGGTTCCCAAGGGGAGAAGTAGAGATGAGTGGCATGAACTCGTGCTTCAGAGAGTTGGTAGAAATGGCTGAGGGACTCTTTAAAAAGAGGAATGTTCCTAGGTCAGTGTTATTTCCATATTTGCAATGTAAAGCCCCTCAGTTTCCCCTGATCTTCAATAAATTCTACTACCAATAAAGGACTTGTGTGAGCCTGTTTCTATGAACTCTCTTCTCCAAAATAAGGACAATTGCTGCTGATTCAGTGTCTAGATAAATGAGGTGTGGAATAGGGGCAGTGCCCGGGAGATTCTAGACAATCCACACACTAAACTATTTAATGAGGGACTTCTAAATTCTTAGATATATGGTAGAGAGTATTGGACTTGCCATGAGTGAGGAAACAGAGCCTACATTCATCTTGCACGGGCCTTAAGAAATATGGAAAGCCTACTACACCATAATGCAATTATAAAGTGAATAATTTGCACAGGGTAAATGTTTTAAATTATAGCAAAACAGTAAAAGGAAGGAATACAAATTATAATGCCAACCCCCAATACAATCATTATTAACACTTCAGTGTACAACTCTCCACTCTCTCTCCCAACAAAACTTTTCACATAATTTCATATATTTTCATCACTTTCATAGACTTCATGTACTTTCCATATATTCCAATATCTTTCCCAAATTCTAGACCCATCTTTTCAAGTTTACATCTATTCAACATTCAACTCGATATGTCCCAAATTGAGTTCAACATCATCCCTCCCAAACAGAATCCCCTCACTCCAACCCTCCCTGTCTTTCCTCTTTTCATTAATGACAAGACCATTTCGCTCATGAAGGCTTGGAGCCATCTTTGACTCCTCCTTTCATTCCCCACTCCTCCCCCAACACCAGTGAGGCACCAAGTTTAAGGAGTTAAACCTCCATGGTGTTTCTCTGGTTCAACTGTTCACAGCACCACCACCTTATGTACCACCACCTTGGCTAGCTTCCTCATTCATACCCTCATCTCTTCATGACTGGACTTCTGGATAAGCTTCCTAGATGGAAGCCTCCCACCTTTATTCCTTCTAGTAAACCCATCACATCACTGCTTGACTGATAGTCCACAAGTAGAGCATTATCAAGTCACTCCATTGCTAGAAACTTTCAGTGGCTCCCCATTGCCCAGCAACATAAAAACCAACTTCCCCCCAGTGGCATCCAGGATTCCCCTAAATGCAATCTTTTCCCCATCAAGTTAGATTACTAAATTACTCCCCCGGAATAAATTTCATATTTTTCCCTTCTAAACTTTGTCCCTTTTGATAGTTCACCCATCTGTTATAGGCTGACTTGTGTCTTTCTAAAATCCACATGTTGATGTCCTAATACCCAGTACCTCAGAATGTGACTGCATTTAGAGATGGGGCCTCTAAAGAAGGAATTAAGGTAAAATGAGGTCATATGGGTAGGTTCTAACCTAATATTACTGATGTTCTTAGAAGAAGGACAATTAAGATTATGATGCAGACAGAGGGTGGACCATGTTAGGACACAGCGAAAAGGCAACTATTTGTAAACCAAGGAGAGAGTTCTCAGAAGAAACCAAAGCCGCTGGCACCTTGATCTTGGACTTCTAGCCTCCAGGACTGTGAGAGAATTATTTTTGTAGCTATTTTCTGTTGTTGATATTTCATTGTAGCTGCCCTAGCAAACTCATACACAACCCTTCAAGGTCCATCTCTATTTCTAACGTCTCCATTTTCTTTTCTCTATTCTTGGGACCTATGGTACTCTGTTACTGTTCATTTGCCTACTTGATCTGCTATGTGATGTCCGGGATTGTGCCTTGTCCCCCACAATAGACTATGTTTTATTCATCTCTATAGTCATCACTGTGCCTAACTCAGAACCTTGCAAAGGGTACATACCCCAAACGTACTTATTGGATTGTGTTAAAAGGAATTTTATTGCAGAATAATCTTTTCAAGTATTACTATATTCAAAAAAAGGAATAAAATGAATTATTATAAGCAGGAGCAAAAATGTCATACATATTCTACATGTCCTCCAAGTACCAAGCATTTTTCTCTGACATTGAATATCCAAGGAAAGAAAGTTATTAAGCAAAGTAAATGGTTATAATTTTTAAAGTTTTGATAGGTAAGTACCTCCCTTTCTACATTATAACATGCACTACGTCCATGGCCAGCCAGTGTGGCATAGTGAGACAACCATTGGTTTATGAGTCTGACTAATCTGGCTCCGCACCTGGCTCTGCCATTCACTAGCTATACGACCGTTATCAGAGTAGTTCACCTCCAGGGCTGTTTTCTTATCTGTAAAGCAAAATGTCTGTAACGATTTTATAGGACTGCTGTGAGGACCGAATTAAAAATAAGGTTAGAGAGCTTGCGTTGGAATTCCAGCTTTCCCCCATTTATCAGCTAATGACCTCTGACAAGTTACTTGATCCCACGAAGCCTCAGCTTTCTCAGTTATAAGAGGAGGATTGTGGCAATAATAGTTCCGACCTAATACGGCTGCTTACATGGATACCTGAAAGAGTAAATATGTAATATGTGTCAATATAGTAAGTCGATATTAAAGTGCCTAATGCAGAGGCACCTGGGTGGCTCAGTCGGTTAAGTGTCTGACTTTAGCTCAGCTCATGATCTCACAGTCCACGAGTTCGAGCCCCACGTCGGGCTCTGTGCTGACAGCTCAGAGCCTGGAGCCTGTTTCAGATTCCATCTCTCTCTCTCTCTCCACGCCTCCTCCACTAGCACTCTGTCTCTCTCTCTCTCTCATTCTCTTTCTCAAAAATAAACATTAAAAAAAATTTTTTAAGTGCCTAATGCAGAGACTACCACATACAGAATATCCAATAAGTAGCATTTTTATTACTATTACTCGCACCAGGAGGATTTACATCAAAACCACAACTACTATCATGAAGGAAACGCGGTCTTTATTGTATGTAGTCAATCATAGTTTCTAAGAGAGGATTCCAGTATTTGAAGCAATGTAATCTTCTCCTGAATGAAAGTAGTTTTGAGCTACAACACTGACAAAGCTGTAGACAATCTCATCACTTTTCATCTATTCTATCGATGCCTTTGGTGTCTGCAGTTACCCTCCTCTTCAAGCAGCCACAACTCTGTATCATAGTTTTTTCGTGCAAAGATGAACAGAGAGATAACGCTCATGGTGAAATTGGCTCAGCTGTATAACACGTACTTTCTGAGGGATCCCAAAATGGGCTGCTCCCCCAACCTAAAAGCACTTGCATATGTGCGGGCCCTTCAATACGAAGCAAAAAGAGCAATCAGCCAGAAAAACTCAGGAGGGGTATAAACCAGGAAATAATAAAGGCCATTTTAAAAAATGCCTGCTGTTTTACAAAAACTTGTTTATAGCCTCCTTTTGGGAATGGGGAGAAAAAGCAAATATGGATTATAATTTTTTTCAATAGTGGGTATTTACATATGATTTTTGGTAATAGCACAGGACTCTAGATTCTCATCTTAAATCCCTACCATTTAGAAAACTCTACTGAATCAAGCACATATTAAGAGCTTGTAAATACTCCTTGAATTTCAATTAAGAAGTTAATATCTATTCCAATGACCTCAGGCTAGTAAAACCTTAGACAATATTGGTAATTCTCAACCAGAGTGAGCCAACAGGAATCCATCACATTATCTGGTTAAAAAAATCAAAGAGAAATAAATGTATTTTAAAAAGAAAGAAACAGGGGCGCCTGGGTGGCGCAGTCGGTTAAGCCTCCGACTTCAGCCAGGTCACGATCTCGCGGTCCGTGAGTTCGAGCCCCGCGGCGGGCTCTGGGCTGATGGCTCAGAGCCTGGAGCCTGTTTCCGATTCTGTGTCTCCCTCTCTCTCTGCCCCTCCCCCGTTCATGCTCTGTCTCTCTCTGTCCCAAAAATAAATAAACGTTGAAAAAAAAATTTTTTTTTAAGAAATAAACATATTTAGTCAAAAAACATTTATTCTGGATCTATAATATGCCAAGCACACAGGCTTTCAAAAAATAAAGATAAACTAGATCCTCTATCCTCTCAAGATTGAATATCTCCCAATTTAATGAACTTTCAAGAAAGAGAATTCTAGAAGTGTTTCCTTGCCTTCCTACCATGTTGATCCATAAAACAATGGGAGAGATTTGTAAGAAGGAGAAAGCTAAGCTTCTGGCCTTTTCCACTGTGCTATATCTCCTCTTCTCCCCACTAGTACTTGGAAGAATAGCCTCTCAACTTTGTGGAAAATTTCCAGAGCAAAACCTGAGTCATCGAACACTGGAGCCAGAGGTCCCTTGGTTGGTCAGGTAGGTGGTTGCCTCATTCTCAACCCTATTAGGGGTCTATCAGCTCAGTTGCAGTTTTCAAAATAGCATTCTCCTGTCCCCCAAATTGTATATGTTCCGGATGGGTATGAAGGGTGAAATATGCCTGTAGCAGCATTCCTAGTTAAGAACTATTGGCATGGAAGATTTTGATATAATCTATAGGAATGCAAGGAACTTGCCTAAGATCACAGCAGAACCCCACATCCATCTCTCCTTACTGCAAATACCAAGCTTTCTCTAATTCTGGAATCTCAGGATGAGCTCTAGAGAGTCTGGTGACCCACCTAAAATTGTATGTAAAATTTGGTTATGTATGCATAAGTACATTTAGCAGGGGAGGAGATCCATGGTTGTTAACAGATTCTCAAAAGGATCCACCACCCGAAATACTTAAGAATCAAAAGTTCAAATTTGCATTGGCTATTTCTCAAGCAATGCTACAGAATCTCTGGGTAGAGGGAGGCAGGACAGGCCACATATGACTGGGAATTAGAATGCTTACATACTGTGATTTGAAGAAGGTAGTATAAGCCCCACTCTGTAAGAGCCCCGCAATGTACTCCCAGTCTTTTGCCTGAAATCTTGTACATTAATGGACTTTGCCCTATTCAAATTAGATGCTCATGAAGAAACAGCATAACTTGTTATCACACACAATGGAGATGAAGTCACCATATTGCTTCCAAAATGCGCAGATTTGAAGTATGGGGAAGAGGAAGAGAAACCACAGGGGCCCCGCGCAGAAGAATGGGGACAGGTCCAAGAGAAAAGAGTGTGAATATAGGAGAGAGGTGGGCCTCCAAAACCCAAGCCACCCCTGTCCTCCTTAATGACATATATTGAAGGGCACAAATCCAAACCCACTGCAGCAGATCAGAAGCCACGTGAGCTCATCATTTGGTAGAGACCACTCTATGCTCTGTGGCATCCTCCGTCAAATAAATAGTTCAATAAATAAACAACTCACTCACGCACACGACAGCCAAAGAAGCATCATGTCGACTTGAAGGATTCCATTTACATTTTGAGGAGGAGTTGGATAACTAGTATCTGGCAGAGTTAGCTAGAAGCTGGCATATCGTCTAAAGATGAAAGCTCACTGACAGACGCCCCCGCACTGGCTGCCCAAGTCACAGGCCTTCCCAGTGCCTCTTTACACCCCTGCATTGGTGGCTCTGTGCCTTCTGCTCTCCCTGGGCTGCTGTGGAGGGGGCCAATGGAAGCAACCATATTTGCTAAATATCAGCTCCTCCAGCCCTTCTGGACCCCACCCACCACTGACATTTAGGGGCATCTAGTCACCTTTAAGAAACAGGCCTAAAGAAGGATTTGGCAGATATGTAGGTTTCTGGTTTCCTTTGACTGTATGTTCATACTTTCCTTTGACTTTATGCTGATTCTATATGTTGACGTTGATACTTTGACTATATGCAGAAACGATCAAGGTGGCAGGGAAGGGCTCATCCCATTTCTTACTGGGTGAAGAAGAAGGGCCATTCTCTACTGGGAGAAGACTATTTTATTTTGTAGAGTGCCCATAGATCCTGCTGATGAGGTACCCTCTGACAGCTGTCCACACAGCTAAAAAGGCCCTCCTGCTGAATTCTTATCAAGGGACTAGCTATGAAAAGCAGCTCCTCCTTATAAACCCTGTATGTAGTACTGTCAGCCATATAATGTTTCTAATTCCTGCCTGCAAACAAACCATTAAAAATCAAGATTACTTGAAAGGGGCAAAAATAGAAAACACCAAGAATTAATTCCTAAAGTTATGTTCAGTGAAATTGGAAACAAGAAGGTTAGACTTGAACAGCATCTTTGTTTCCCAATGGACAGTGTAACAGTTAGGGTTATTTATTTATTTTAAGGAATTGGTTATGCAATTTATTTGTTGCATAAATAAAGAGGAGATATTTATTTTAAGGAATTGGTTCATGCAATTATCGAGGCCAAGTCCCACAGTCTGTCATCTACAAGCTGGAGACCCAGGAAAGCCAGTGGTGCTGTTCTAGTCCAAATCCACAAGCCTGAGAACCAGGAAAGCTGATGGGGTAAGTCCTAGCCTGAGAACAGGAAAAGACTAATGTCTCCACTCAGCACTCAGGCGGATAGCAAATTCTCCCATTTTCTGTCTTTTTGTTCTATTCAAGGTCTCAACTGATTGGACGCTGTCCACTCACACTGAAATGCTAGTCTCTTCCAGAAACACACTCACAGACACACCCAGAACAATGTTTAACCAAATATCTGGGCATCCCTTGGTCCTATGAAGATGACACATTAAAATGAACCATCATTGGAGCGCCCGGGTGGCTCAGTCGGTTAAGCGTCCAACTTCAGCTCAGATCATGATCTCACAGTTTGTGAGTTTGAGCCCCGCATTGGGCTCTGTGCTGACAGCTCAGAGCCTGGAGCCTGCTTCAGATTCTGTGTGTGTCTCTCTCTCTGCCTCTCCCCCACTCGTGCTCTCTCTCTCTCTCTCTCTCTCTCTCTCTCAGTCCTTTGGCCTGAGCTTCTTATCTCCTTGTCTTGTCTTGCTATATGACTTCACAATGACTACATCAGTTTACCTGGAAAGGATCCTATCTTCCCTCAGTAACCATTTGCCACTGACCACTGGCCTAGATATAAGTCACCAACCACTTCACCATCCTTAATTCTCTTTTCAAGAATTCCATTTGAATTACATAACAGGAGAAGGCTTAAAAATTCTGTTATGAAACTCCACTGACTCTGTGCCTGTCACACCCCACCAGAGGAGAGTGTTTGCTCACAGTATCTGTTTTAATAACAGCTTCTGATAAATACAGATACCAAGAAAATTGTCAGGTTTATGTGTGAATCCACTGGGCATCAAACGTTCATCTTGTTCCTAGTTCAAGGATCATTCTCTAATTTTCTTTGAATCCTGTATATTTTAAAAATTATATATGCTCAATATATTGCCAAGAAATACAAACCCAGTCTAATGTGTCCAGGTTGAACTGAAATGCACTTATAATTTCTTAAATTAAATGAAATTTAATAATTTTTTATTAAACAACCTCCTTGCCTGACACACACATTCTCAGATACATTCTGCTCCCAGGAACCTCTTAAAACTTACTCAGGTTGATCGATTTGAAGACCTCAGAGTAGTCTGTGCTCTTTAAGGGAAGTTTTCAAAATGGAATCCACCAATCGTTTGGGTATTTTTGTCACTGCTTTCAAAAGGAATTTCCAGAAACTTTCCAGAGAGGATAATTATTTATGTACATAAAGACTTCAGGCTCTGTGGTGTTTCAGCTCTCTGGAGGCTGGAAGGAACATGGAGAGCCCTTGAAATAAACTCTCAGAGCACAAGAGTACATACACATTGAACCTTCTTTGAGATTAATTCATTCAAAGAAGAAAATGTTAGGCAAACATGAAGAACTGTCTTTCGGGAGGACAGAGTTCACACTCATCCTTTGGAGGGCCTAATGATATAAAATTGCATAAAATGAGTACTGCCACTAAATGAAAAGTATAAATCTCTTTCCCTCTCGCTGGCCCATTCCCTCAAGGAGATTCTTTCAGGCATTCTGCTTTATAGCCTGTGCTAATTTTTCCATAGACAAAGGACCACTGGGGAGAAATTCATATTTAAAATGTAGCCATATGGATTAGAATTCTTCCAGAAAGCTACTGTTCAATGACATTTATAGGAAAGAGAAACCGATATAGTCCATTCTTAACTCTTACAATGATATTCCTGGAAAGGGTGTCATAGGTCAAAATGATAGAGATGGAAACTAATGTGGTGTGTGTGTGTGTGTGTGTGTGTGTGTGTGTGTGAAGTTTCTGATGCTCAGATTAAATAGAAGTGGCCCTAAGCAACATACTTAAGCAACTACAAATTTCTATCCTCATGTAGATCTCGCAAAGGTATAGACAACATAATCGGGTAAGCACAGAAACTCTGAGCAGATAGGCTGCAATAACCTCTAAACCATGAGTCAGGAAGTATCCTAGCAGCAACGCTTTGCCCAGTTCACTCCCAGAGACCATTGTGTGAAGACCCCACTTTAGAGAAGAAGTATAGCCGATCAGACACAACATACTCAGATCCAAGAGAAATGGGAGGCTGGGGCCTTGCAAACCCAGAGAGAAACCATTCTTGACATAAGTGGTCCTCAGCAGTAGAGGAAAAAAGGGCCTCTTCAGAAATGTGACTGATAGGGACACCGCTTAAAATTAACTTTGAACAGAGACTAAAAGAAAAAGGCAGTTAGAAATATTCAAGTATCCCATGCAAGAACATCTCAAGAAGAGAAATACAAACAGAACAAAAACAGAAACTGTTTTTTCTAGGTTTTTTTTTTTTTTTTTGAGAGAGAGAGAGCTCATGCACGTGTGCAAGTGGGGAAGAGGGGCAGAGCGAGAGAGAGAGAGAGAGAGAGAGAGAGAGAGAGAGAGAGAGAATATTAAGTAGGTTCCTTGCTTAATGTGGAGCCCAACACAGGCTGGGATCCCACAACCCTGGGATCATGACCTGAACCAAAATCAAGAGTCAGACGCTTAACAGTCTGAGCCACCCAGGTGCTTCTCAGAAACTATTCTAATCAGCCCTGACTAAGGCTTTTGCCAGTTCCTTTTTGAAAAGAGACAGAACATCATTTGTTTATTGTTTATAGGTAGGCTTAAAATCACTACATAGGGTTTCCATTCTATAGAATGGGTTCAAGCATTTTCAATTAATTCTTTTACCATCTTCCACAGGTCCTAGCACAACCTGCATAAATGAAAATACTGGGGTTGAATGAACTTTGTCACTTGTCTGGTGAACTCAAGATTCTGACTCAGAGTGAACACATTAAGGCAGTATCATTCCTTACAAAATGTTGCTTTAAGCGCTTATTAATATCTGGGGGTCCTATTAGATACAAACGGATAATGTAAAGATTTAAGTATATATAAATCAACTTAACGTAGCACAATAATGCCAAATAAAATTGTTTCATATTATACAGTCTAAAGGTGTTTCGTATAAAACTCATTCCTTGCCTTATTTCTACCGGGAAAGAAATGAAGAAGCACATTCATCAGAGTCATGGAATTAAGAAGTGTCGTACAGGCCCTTGGACAAGGAGTTCTAGAATTCTAGGCCTGTGGATAGGATGGTCCAGAAAGGGGGAGCAGCTGGATGAATACACCACTTGGGTCCCAAGGACCCTTTGCCCTGTTGGGGTCAGAGGACAGTCCCGGACTGCCTGGGGCATGTCAGTCACACTGTCCTGAAGGGACCGTCCAGCACAACCAAGTGGTACCCATGTTCTGGACAATTCCCAAATATCCTGCCAAACTAAACCACTGCAAATATAAACAGGTTCATAAAAATCCTATTAAGTCTTTACAGTTACATACACAAAAAGCTCAATCTTCTGGGAGAACTTTAATAGGAAGAGAGAAGCTTAAATGGAATAAAGATCTTGTCATAAAATGACTGACCAAATCATTCATTCCACACGTTCGCTCTACCAATTTGAACTATACATTTAGTTGAAAGCGGTATCTGTGCAATAATGCAATTACCACAAAAGCTAAAAAACTATCTGCAAACAGCTAGTAGGTAAGATTTGAAAGCACTTCAACAGATTTAAAACCACGTAAGAGGACAGAGGTCTTACTGAATAGCATTAATTAGGGTTGTTTTCAAGTATATTAAATTATTGCTTACATATATATATAATTTAAATTTTTTCTAGTATAATGATAAAAATGACAAATAGGTTGACATCATTTATTTGGGGGTTACCTGATACTTTTGAATCTCACTCTGTTATTGCCCCTCCAGTTCTCCCACACAATTTCTGTAAAGATCCTTACATTACCATTTGGTTTTTTAGTTTTTGGGGGGTTTTTAAATTTTATTTTGAGAGAGTATGAGCAAGGGAGGGTCAGAGAGAGAGGGAGGGAGGGAGAGAGAGAGAGAGAGAGAGAGAGAGAGAGAGAGAATCCCAAGCAGGCTGCATGCTATCAGTGCAGAGCTGGACGCAGGGCTCAATCTCACCAACTGTGAGATCATGACCTGAGCCAAAATCAAGAGTTGGACACTTAACTGATGGAGCCACCCAGGCACCCTTTATTCGTATCCTCCTTACACTTTGCTCCCCTTCACGACTCCCCCCTATCAAACGCTAAGACCTTCAGCACCTTTGAATGTACTAGAAACTGCGTGCCGGCTTCCAGAGACCGCAGGACTTCAAGGCAGGAAATACGTGCCACCTCATCTCCACTTTGTTCCATGCCGTGACACTGAGAATTATTTGGATACTATACTTAAAAGTAAAGACCAGCATGTTATTTGCAATGTTACCCTTTTCTCATTACTTCTCCAGTTCATGTTGATATATTATCTCTACTTCAGGTGAGGACATGTCCCTCTTTCTCTTGTAATATATGCATGTTCACGGAACATCTGCATGTAGGGGAACAAATGAGGGACGTGAACTCCAGCCAGAAGCCGGGTGATTCCGACACTGCGGTCCCCAGAATCACAACAGGCTTCCTTCCGCACATGAGCACAGCCTGAGAACCCCTCACACACCTTCCAGGAGCCACTCCGCGACCCAGAGGGGAGGCTCTGTGTGAGCGCAGTAAACAAGTCCCTGATTCAGCAAGATTCCAAATGGTATCCAAAAGTGAGAACTAATCACGTGTGAAAACGAAAACAAGGAGAGCTCAGAAGTACAACACGGAATTAAACACAAGTAGACGAGTGACGTTAAAGATAAATCTAAACAAAAACATAAAATATAACAAAACATCATGTGCTCGGAAGGGGAAAGGTGCCTATAACCCAAAAGATCTGTAAAGGAGATAGGAGGTGTGTCAATAGAGTAAACTTCACACTAGAGTAAACTTCACTCCTCTGGTTGGTAAGGAGTGTTGGCTCAATACATCAAACACGAAGTGCTGCTGACTCTGGAGATGGCCACCTCTTCAACCTCATTGAAGTTCTGTCTCTCCCTTCTCTTGAATCTCTAGGCTGAGCACAGAGTGAGACCTTTGCTGCAGGCCTAAGACCTGCACACACACAATATCACATGCCTGTGTCCGTTGGTGACCAGCAAACACAGGCCAGCCTGTGCTTACAGTCCAGGTTATGACATAATGCTGTGGTCACATATTAGCTCTCATTAGGCTCTCCTTTCACATTAAAAGGATTTTAGACATCATCCCCAGGACCGGGGGTGTAGGTTTTCAATTCTTCTTACGTAAGCATGTGTAATCTCTTTCTATTCAGGATGCCGGTAAAATTCATTTTCCCTTTTGCTGGACTAGCTACAAAGAAAGATGGAATGTCGTAAAGATTCAGTGGTATAAACCAACAGAAAGCTTTAGTGGGAAAAATACACTGCAAAAGGAGACTCCAGTCTGAGATCCAACACCCTCACTGGGGACTGTATGACCCAGATCAACATCCTCTCGGACCTGGATAGGGCAAACACCCTGAGCAACAAACACAGCAAAATGTTCTGAACCTCAAAAAAAATCCCATAACCCCTTTACAGATGTTTTTGTGTCCCATTCACCTTTCTGCTCCCAGGCAAACCAACTCATACACCAGGCATCATGCTAGATGCCAGGGAAACAAGATGAATTAAGAACAACTAAATTCCCCCTCCAGGTACCTTCAGGTCTAATGAGAGAAATGATCATGTATACAAATAATTACAAGCAGAGGCATATGGGGAGGAACAGAGCTAATGGGGCACAGGTGGGAAAATGATCAATTCTTCTGAAGAGAGCTGTCTCATTTGTGACACTTAAACCTTCCCAGCTTGGATACAGAACGATGTGAGGATCAAATGGGGTATAATATGTGAAAGCACTTTGAATAGCACAATGCTCTCTTCTCTTCAGGGCACTCATCTTGTTTCCTATTCCTCTTATCCGGTCACATCTGAGCTGCAGTGTTGGGCACACTGTCAACAGCCAAAGGAGAGGTAGGGCAAGGCATACTTCATACCTCACCATTTTCCCTAATTAATTCACTGTATTTAGGTAATTGATTTTGAAAGGCAGCCCTCCCTGAAGCCAACGGTCGAGAATCAGATCGAGAAGGATAATATGCAATGGCTCCACGCCCAGCATTGACTTTTGTACATTAGTATGCATCTGCATCCAACTCCTCAGCTGGAAGACACGGTAACAAGTGATGAGTCACCTTGTAGATCGTAAGCTCGTATGCACACAAAATGAATCTTTGTACCACGGCACCCGTGCAACATTTGGCCTTGATTTATAATTCTGTACGAAGTTTGCCATTGCTGCCAAAAGGTAATGAAATCATAAGATAAAGTTGAATTAAAAGTGCTTCTTCATTTAAATGTCTACACCCAGCAAAAAGTTATGGCTGGATCTGAACCAACACAAAGACAAAACTCGTATTTCTCTTTCCCTAATCATAGGGCTTAGCTGGTGCCAGGAATCTGCTCATTGTGGTAATTTAATCACCGGGACCAAATAATGCTTCTCATTGACTTGAAAAATAACTGGACATTGGAGAATAGCATGCGTAAAAATGATCTTCGGTGAGGTACATTCTGACATCTCCTTCATAGCAGAGTTTTATTTACAAGTTATTAAATCAACCCCACTGCTGGGTAGTAATTTGATACTTGATGATCATTATTCCTACACTTTCACCATGAACTTGACACGGTGGTTGACCAGAGTCTCTACTATTTGACTTGATTCAAGGTAAATGAACTATGTAGAATTTTTTTTAATGCCATAGTTCGTTGGAGAACCTGAAAAAAATCCATAAAAGTGAAGATTCTTGCCTTGAGTTGACCTTTCAATACCGAGCTATTCTATGGGATAATGGAGATGGTCTGTTTCTTCACTGTACAATACAGTAGCGACTAGCCTCTTGTGGATATTGAGCATATGAAATACGGTTAATGCTACTGAGAAATGAAATTCTAATTTAATATTAATTACCTTTAACTTAAATAGCCACAGGTGACTAGTTGGCTGCCATATAGGATACCCTAGTATGAGTCCTATGTTCAAATACCATTGAATAAACCACATCTAAACCTACGTCTTAAAAGCGGTTTTCTAAACTACCTAAGTATGATTCTTCTGCAATTTGTTGTTAACTTCAGAGCACCTTAGTTTTGTGAACTACATCATTGAGTTTCTAGAATGGTGTTCCTTATTCTCCTCATCTTATTTCTATCTTAGATAAATGTCAGTGGAGATTTTAGCTTCCTCTGGTTCAGAGTCGAGCAGCTAATCAAAGGAAGGCGATGAAGAGTTGTTTTTATTCATTTGGAGCCAACAGAGTGGGCAGACTCTTCCAAAGGCAAGCTCTTTGGTGGCCTTTTTTTTGTAACCCAAGGGTATGAGTTACTAAAGATGTCATAGTGCTGGCTGGCAAATGGCCTCACTTGGAGCTACCGGCAGGAATGATCTGAAGGAACTTCACAGATACCGTATGACTACGAGGGATGTTAGCAACTACCTTATCTGTCCCAAGTAAGAGACTCCATGTCTTAATAGCATCTGTGATTCTCATCGCTTCTCGGCCTTTTGGCTAAGATCAAGTGTAATAGCATCTGTGATTCTCTCCATCCTGACTCTAAAGTGCTGAAGACTCAGATGAATGTACAATGAAAATAATATAACAGTGCTCTCTAGACAGTCAGAAGGAAAGAGATTAAAGGCAGCTGATGGGAGGTTTTGTTTTCAGAGCTAGTTGGTCATGCATTTAGCATGTTTTACAGGTAGCAGGTGGTCAGAATTATTAGCTGATCGTTTGCATAATTGATAGGCCTGGAATTGGAAGAAATAGTAAATTTACCCATTGCACAAAAATAAATAAGTTTAGGTTATTTGCATATCTTCCTCGCTTAAAAACATCCAGTATAAATACGTCCTAAATACTCAATCTATTCAATTTGGCCTCAAGCAATGTTTAGAGACCCACTTGATTATTTCATATGATGAAAGTACTTCAGACGTGAGTTTTTCAACGACTTCTTTCATGTACCCAACACTGCAGATCAGGTATCTCAAGCATGGTGTTCTAAACGTTTGTTCTGAGGCTTTGTGAATTCTTGGAATGCTTTCAATGTGTAAATTAAAAAAAAACCCTCAAAACCATGTCATATCTAACAAAATTGTGTGAGTAGTTTTTTTTTTGAAATATAGGTAATGCACACAGTATTTTTAACAGGTAAAAGTTCAAATGCCTCACCAATAACCTGTCACTCATTTTCATCTGAACTTATATATATAGATATTTCATATTTAAGTAAAAGACCAATCGTCTTATGAAAAGTACAAAGCACTGATGCTTTGCTTATGAGGACCAGCCTTCACAGATTATGCAGAAACCCATATGTGGATAGAATTAAACATTCTCCAATGTGTAGAGAGCTATTCATATTCAAAAAGAAAATATTAACAAAACTGCAATAGTAGCTAGATCTAAAATCAACACGAAATGTCGTTAAGGGGGTGGGAGAGAACCTTCCTCTGACCAGAGCCTAGCACATCCATATTAGGACACTGGAAGTCAGATAACAACATTCTCTTTCTTGGTATCAGTCTTGGGGGTGTGGGGGTGGGGTGGATTGCAGTGTGGGTGAACAAATTACTCTGTCTTTCAGTTTGGTCATCAGTAAAGGGCCATTAAAACTAATGTGAAACAAGAAAGACAAACATAGAGTAAAGGTCACAGGGCTTTTTAAAAGGGCACAGAAGGTAAGGGATGGAGGCAATACAGTTGATGTGAGGGATTTGGTAAACACTCCCTAGGGCCCGCCCCGCATGCACAGGGCCTTCCAATGTCTGTAGCAGAGGAGATAAGGGCCAGCCTTAGAGGAGAGTCTTGAACTGCTTAAAAGTGATGCATTTGAGGTTACTGTGAGTTAACGAATTATAGCAAAGAGATAATTGCCTCAGGAATGTAGTAGTTTAAGGAGCTGCTTTAAAGCCAGAAAAGAGAGAAAAGATTTGAGAGTGCAGTGGCTCTCTCTGAGGCTTCTTTTCATGTGAATGAGAAGGTGGATGATTTAAGTGATTCTGTGGAAGCACTTCAGAGACACAAGAGCCAAAAGCCACAGCAGCTGCTGCAGAGTTGTGCCCTTCTTCCTCCTTCCTGATGCCAGAGTGCCAGACCTTGGGGCCTCACCACATCAATGAGCATTTTCTCTTCTACACAACGTCTGATGTACGTGTGGAAATGAAGACCAGAATGCAGCCAGCAAAGCTCTACCAGAATACATTCTGTTCATTGAACCCGCCTAAATCACGCGATCCATGCTTTCTTCTCCTTTCCGTTCTACTGTCCTTGCAGCTGTCCCCAGCCCTCTCCCCTGCATTAACAAACTAGCTCTCTAGCAACTTCCTATGCACAGCTTGTCCAAAAACATCTTCTTAGGATATAAACTGGATCTCATCACTTCTTACCTATGAATCCTTCAACAGTTTTCATGACCAGCCCCTCCAAAGATCTTCCATTCCTTCCTCTCCAGTGCTCTCCTCACCAAGAAGGTTTGGGGGGAGCAAGGAGAAAGAAAAACAGGAGAAGGAAGATGGAGACAAGTGACTACCTGCTCCCAAGTTCCACTCCACGATGTTAGGTGCTTTATAGCTGTAACATTATTTAATCTTCTTCATAATCCTGTGGGATAGATATTATTATTTCCTTTTCACTGATGAAAAGTAAATGTGTAGAAGGCATAAATAAGTTGTGTAAGTGATCTATTTAGTAAGCCTTAGAACCAACATTTGATTCATATCTGTCTCCAAAAGTTGCTTTTATAACCATCACCTCTAAACCTTCAGATATACTATTCCCTTTGGATCAAATGCTCTACCAGTCTTAGACCGACTGTCAAACTCTTATTCATCCTACAAAACCCTGCACATGAATCTCCAACTATTCAAAGTCATTCCGGACTCTCAAAAGAGTATTCATCACTTGCTCTACTACATTATGGCTATGTCTTAAGTAGCAACATTGCATGTATCATACTAGACTCTAATTATCTGGTTGATATGGTTCTTTCCCCTACTGAACTGCTCTTGGAATTGCTTAAAGTCAGGAACCATATCTTTCCTGTTGTGGGCTTAGTGATTGGCATACTGCCCAGGGCGCAGCTGGTGTTTAGTCAATCTTTTTTTAATCTGAAACTTCTATGGTGAAAAGAGTAAAGTGGTAGATCCAAAACCTTTGGTTAAATTCTTAACTAGAACTTAGCAAACCGTCTGCGTGACTGTTAGCAGATTGCTTAACCTCCTAGGCCTCAGAAAACTTATTTGCAAAATTACTCGAGGGAAAGGGGGAGATATTAAATGGTCTCTAATATCTCCTCAGATTCCAAAATCCTATTCACTTACCCTTTGCATACAGAGAGGGCATGGAAGGAGAACTTCTATAATCAGACACAAAATGAAACATGGCATTTGTATAATTGTACTTACGGCACAGTTGATGGAACTTAACCATATTTATTGGGGCAACGGAGGGGGAGGCTAACTACTTTATAAATAAACCACTTTGTGAGTTTTTAATGTGTTCCTTATTAAATATACATTACTTTCCATACTAAATTAAGTAGCATTTAAAGCCAATGTTTCCTTTCATACCTTTAGTTAAATGAGATTCCTGTTTATTTTAGTCATGTGATTAAGTAGCTCAAGCTACTAGGGATGTAGACTAATAGAGGAAAATATCCTCTACACATGAAAAGTTAGAGGATTTAGAGCAAGAGGAGAATTAAGAATCAAGCCCAAAGCCCAAGGAATGGAGACAGCACATCACTGGTTAATAGTGGAGTAGCCTCTTTCCCAATTGTCAGGTGACTGACCAACTGCAATCTTATTGCCATGAGTTCATTGCCATGCTACCTTATGATATGTCCATCCCCTCCAGATGTGATCATTAGAGAGTGTGGTCAACATATGTAGGTTGCCTTCCCATAAACTACTTCCCTCTTCTCACACCAAGAGTATTCTGCCTCTTCCTTCTCAGCCAGGTAGTTTAGGAAGGGCTGAGCATGATGCTACAGAAGTCAATCGGCATCATCCATTGCCAAGAGGCGGTCAGTGGTCCAGAAGTGGAAGGGACAGCCAATCAAAACAAGGGAATCAATAAGAAGATGCAAATTCTAGGAGAAGAAAGCTCCTTCTTTCTGCTTTCTAAAAGTGAATGAGAACATTTGTCAGCCATCTTGAAGATGAGAGGAGGGGCTGCCTCAGACCTGGACCCGACAGTGGGGTCGTTGCCAAAAAGGGTCACAGATTCAGATGGAGAGACCAGGTCCTGTCCACAATGGTTATACCTTGAATCTGCCCTTTCCTGAAGTTTTCCCTACCTCTGGACTTTTTAGTTAAGTGCACCAGCCAGTTTCCTTTATTACTTAAGCCAGTTTATATATATATATATATATATATATATATATACACACACATATATATATACACACACATATATATATACACACACACACGTATATATCCAGTAGAGATGGTCTATGCTATTCAAAGTTATCTATAAAATAGAAGCATTTTGACAGAATGCACCTCAATTTTTTATCTACATAAAGACCCCAATTTTTCTTCAGGTTAACTTCTGAACAAGATTCTTTTTCTATAAACTTCACTACAAATTGGACTGATGAATTCCAATACTTGTTTCAGATCTGAGGTATATCAAAAAAAGAACTTCAAAAGCACATATCTTAAATTCTTAAAATCTAATTTTAATTTCAATTTTCCACCCTTTTATAAGAGAAATATACACACACATTTGGAAATCGGGAATAGAAGAAGGGGAAAAAACTGTCCACATTCCTACCACCTAAAAATAACAACTGCTGATATCTGGTTGTTGTGTTTTGTTTTTTGTTTGTTTGGTTTTTTCTATTCTTTGTGCAATGCTTTTAAAAAATATAATTGGAAGGGTGCCTGGGTGGCTCAGTCAGTTGAACATCTGACTCTTAATTTCAGCTCAGGTAATGATCATAGGGTCTTGGGATCAAGCCCCATGTAAGGCTCCATGCTGAGCATGGCGCCTGCTTGAGATTCTCTCTCTCTCTCTCTCTCTCTCTCCCCCCGTCCCTCCCCCACTTGCATGCATGCTCTCTCTCTCTCTAAGATAAAATCAATACAAATAATTTTTTAAAATAAATAAAAGAAAAATATAATTGGGTCCATTATGATTTTTAGTATAACCATTTTTTTTGGTTTAAAAAGTGAACTTCAGAGGAAGCCATCAAAATCCTCAAGGAGAAAGCAGGCAAAAACCTCTTTGATCTAGGCTGCAGCAACTTCTTACTCAACACGCCTCTGGGGGCAAGGGAAACAAAAGCAAAAATGAACTACTGGAAACCTCATCAAAATAAAAAGCTTCTGCACAGTGAAGGAAGCAATCAGCAAAACTAAAAGGTAACTGACAGAATTGAAGAAGATATTTGCAAATGGCATATCGATAAAAGGTTAGTATCCAAAATCTATAAAGAACTTACCAAACTCAACACCCTCCCCCCCCAAAATAATCCAGTGAAGATATGGGCAAAAGACATGAATAAACACTTCTCCAAAGAAGACATCCAGATGGCCAACCGACACATGAAAAAATGCTCAACATCACTCATCATCAGGGAAATAGAAATCAAAACCACAATGAGATACCACCTCACACCTGTCAGAATGGCTAACATGAACAACTCAGGCAACCACAGATGTTGGCGAGGATGCGGGGAAAGAGGATCTCTTTTGCATTGGTGGGAATGCAAGCTGGTGCAGCCACTCTGGAAAACAGTATGGAGGTTCCTCAAAAAACTAAAAATAGAACTACCCTACAACCCAGCAATTGCACTACTAGGCATTTATCCACGGGATACAGGTGTGCTGTTTCAGAGGGACACATGAACCCCCATGTTTATAGCAGCACTATCCACAATAGCCAAAGTATGGAAAGAGCCCAAATGTCCCTCGATGGATGAACGGATAAAGAAGACGTGGTATATACATATACAATGGAGTATTACTCGGCAATCAAAAAGAATGAAATCTTGCCATTTGCAACTACGTGGATAGAACTGGAGGGTATTATGCTAAGTGAAATTAGTCAGTCAGAGAAAGACAAAAATCATATGACTTCACTCATATGAGGACTTGAAGAGACAAAACAGATGAACCTAAGGGAAGGGAAACAAAAATAATATAAAAACAGGGAGGGGGACAAAACAGAAGAGACTCATAAATATGGAGAACAAACTGAGGGTTACTGGAGGGGGTGTGGGAGGGGGGATGGGCTAAATGGGTATTAAGGAATTAAGGGGCATTAAGGAATCTACTCCTGAAATCATTGTTTCACTATAAGCTAACTAATTTGGATGTAAATTTAAAAAATAAAAAATAAAACAAGTTATATAAATAAATAAATAAATAAATAAATAAATAAATAAATAAAATTATTTTTAAAAGACTAAAAAAAGTGAACTTCAGGTCAACATATTTAAATGACCTTCAGGTGAACATATTTAAATGATGTGGAACATTCTACACGCACAGACACAATCTAAGCAAGTAGAATTGCTGAAGAAAATATTACAAAGTAAATATATATGCAGGTTTAAAACCTAGAAAGGGAAATCCCCAGATGTGAAAACAAAGGGAGCATCAAAGTCAGAAACAGTAGGGTAAGGACATAGTGTCTTCCTACCCTCCCTCTGGGGGCAGAGAAGCTCTGTTTCACGAGGCAAACATGGACAACTCTATGAGCATCATTTTGAATAATCTAGCTTTATAAATACCATCAGAAAATCTTTCTGTATTCTGGTCACAAGTTGGGCTAATTTAAGTTTTCAAATATGTTTTTTTTTATATTTTTTTCTATGTTCCTAGTAGGAGGAAATCCAGAGAAGCTGCTCAGTGGATGGTTGTCAGACAGAGTTCTGTTAACTAGGAGCTCAGAATTAACTTTAAAATTTTTCCTACATATGTACATGGGCCTTTGCTTTCTTCTATCAAGTAGATCTCTATGTATAAAGTGAAATCTGTATCTCTCTGTTCTTGCTAAGGTTAAGAGTGACTTCCATGTTCCTAAATTCAAGGTCTACTCTTCGTCCACATCCTGCTTGACACATCAGCAGTATTTAACATAGCTGATCCCCTGCCTCTTCATTTAGCTCCTGACACCACATTCCCCCATGGTTCCCCTGCCTCTCGGAGTGTTCACCCCCAGGCTTCTTTGCTGTTCCTCCTCATCTCCTTCACCTCCTAGCATTAGACAGGCTGGTCTCAAGGCTTTATACTTGCATGCTAGATGGATGACTCCAAGACTTATATCTTTATATCCTGAATATAATTCTCCAGACCAGACCTCTCTCATAAACTCCAGACTCTTGTTTACTTGACATCTTCCCTTGGTTGTCTAACAGGCATTTTGATGTCTCACGTCCACAAACCGAACTCCTACTCTTCTTCCCATGAGATCTGCTCCCTTGCAATCTTACTCATCTCATTTAAGGGCAACTCAACTGTCTCAATTTCCTAGGCCAAGAAACTTAAAGTCATCTTTGGGTTATTCCTTTTATCACACATTACATCCAGTTTGTAGTGCTCTTAAGTCTACTCTTAAAATTGATCCCTTTCAGGGCGCCTGGGTGGCGCAGTCAGTTAAGCGTCCGACTTCAGCCAGGTCACGATCTCGCGGTCCGTGAGTTCGAGCCCCGCGTCAGTCTCTGGGCTGATGGCTCAGAGCCTGGAGCCTGTTTCCGATTCTGTGTCTCCCTCTCTCTCTGCCCCTCCCCCGTTCATGCTCTGTCTCTCTCTGTCCCAAAAATAAATAAATGTTGAAAAAAAAAATTGATCCCTTTCTACCCTGGTCCAAGCTATTGTTACCTCTTGTCTGGATCATTATAGTAACTTCCTAATCAGTAACCCTTCTTCTAATGTTTAGTCTATTTTCCAACTTAGCTGTCAGAGTTATCCTGTTATTCATTCCATGATGATTTTGGTAAAAAATAAATCATGTAGCTCTCCTGCTCAATACTTTGCAAAATCTTCTCTCTCCTAGGACTAGAAGCCAACATCATTTTTTTTAATTTCAATTCCAATATAGCTAACATACAGTGTTATGTTAGTTTCAGGTGTACAAAATAGTGATTCAACAATTCCATGCACCACCTGGCGCTCATCACAAGTGCCCTCCATAATCCCCATCACCTATTTCACCCATGCCCATACCACCCTCCCCTCTGATAACCATCGGTTTATTCTGTATAATTAAGGGTCTGTTTCTTGGTTTACATCTCTCTCTCTCTCTTTTTTATTCTTGGCTCATTTGTTTCTTAAATTCCACATACGAGTAAAATCATATGGTGTTTGTCTTTCTCGGACTGATTTATTTCACTTGGCATTATACTTTCTAGCTCCATCTATGTCGTTGCAAATGGAAAGATTTCATTCTTTTTACAGCTTTTTACAGCTGAATAATAGAATATTATTCTATTATATAGAATATTAGAATATATAGAATATATAATAGAATATATAATAGAATATATTATATAGAATATATTAGCATATATAGAATAATAGAATATTATTCTATTATATGCATATACCACTTCCACTTCTTTATCCATTCATCTATCGATGGACACTTGGGCTGTTCCATAACTTGGCTATTGTAAAAAATGCTGCTATACATATAGATGTGCATGTATTGCTTTGAATTAGTGTTTTTGTATTTTGGGGGTGAATATCCAATAGCGAAATTACTGAATTGTAGGGTAGTTCTATTTTTGACGTTTTGAGGAATCTCCTATACCAGTTTTAGAAGCCCACATCTTTTAAATGACCTACAAAGACCAGCATGACTTGGCTTCTGTGCAGGGAAGTATTAAGCTTGATCAAAGAAAGCATTGGCCCTTTGCCCCCAGCTCCTGGGAGGTAACCTCTAAGCCCTTGGAATGTTCTACCCAACAAGAGTATCTTTGTTTGCCTGGACACTTTGGACCCTGCTGAACGGTGTATACTAAATGTATGGTTTATAGTGAGGCCTTGGGCCACTGGGAATCCGCTCATTCTTCACATGGACTGAGCACCAAGGTCACCCATGCAGGTGGTCAGTGTGTCTATAGGGCCAATCTCCAGCGAAAAGTCTGGAGACCAAGTCTTGGGTAAGTTGCCCTGGCTGACAATACTCTGTCCATATTGTCGCACACTGTTTCAGGGGGAAATGTGCTTTCCACATAACTCCACGGGGACAAGACAACTAGAAGCCCTAACTGGTTCTCCTGGACTCCATCCTGGGCCCCTTTTCTCAATGGTGATTTTAATCTGTATCTTTTTGCTGCAATAAAATATAACTGTAAATATAACACTTGACTGAATTCTGTGAGTCCTTCTAGTGAAGCATATATATACTCTCATTCTAGGCCTTTACACATACTGTGCCCTCTGTCTGGAGTATTCTTCCCCCAAGAAACCCAGGTGATTGTCCTTTTCACCTCCTTCAGATATTTATTCAAATACTGTCTTCTCAGTGAGGCCTTCCCTGACTAAACTGTTTAAAATTGTAACTGTCCACTAACACATACACTCTCCCTTCCTCCATGGTATGTGTTTCTGCAGAGGTCTTATCTTTTCTGAAATGTTATATACTTTATTTAGTTAGCTCATTGTCTACCTAATCCTAACTAGAATGAAATCTTCAAGAAAACAGGGAACTTACTGTTTTTCTCTGTTTTGTTCATTGCTGTGTCTCCCAGAATAGTGTATAACACAAGTGAGAACTTGGTAATAGCTCTTGAATGAAAGAATGAATCCGTGTATACTGGGGAGGAAATAAGGTAAATAGTTCAACCAAAAATCGACCCAAAACAGCAAGGACTGATTAGTGGCCCTAGAAAAGAACTTCATAAAGAGGGCCACTGATGAATTATAAAATAAGGATTAGTAGACTTGGCTACATGAGCCTGATTTTCTATCTTCTAAGAAACTGTGTTTTGGATCACCCAACATTCTAAACGGGTCATGAGACATAAGAGGGATAATATTTACCCACATAGGACATCCAGAAACCAAGAACTGGTGAAAATAGAGTAAAAAAATGGTAGGTCCTTGGAGAAGAAGTGGTTTTGAGGACCCGTTCATTGTCACTGAGGCCCACTCAGGTTCCCTCAGGCAATGAAACCCCTTGAATGGAAAAGTGTGACCCTACTGTCGCTATTGCCCAGTCCCACCAACACTGAGTAGAATAGGTCTGGTGTTTCTCAGGATGTAAAGCGTGGCCAGAATAAAGTGAGAAACCCCACAATGACTCAATGACCTAATGATACCACCAAGGTAGCATCCTCTAACTGCTAATCTCCAGCTGAAGAGTTTCTTAGTTACAGGCCAGATTATTCCTGGGAAAGTCTGATCTATACCAAGAATAAGAGGTCTAATCAGAACTCACAATCATCCATAATTACTGTGTAGAGAGAGAATCCTTTAGTGTATTTAGGATGGTGGGTCATCTAGGAATCCCAACAGGATGGCTGACCCTATAGATTTGTCTCCCATCTTTTGGGAGATGACATATAAATGTTATAATGATATGATGAACCTCTTGCAATGAGATAAAAACCAAAAATGATCAGGACAAGAGTAAACCAACAAGGGCTAGCTGATGGGATTGATGGACAAGGGGTAGAAAGGGGAAGAATTCATGGTGGAAGGGGTGATAAAGAAGAGACCTATGGCTCTGTAACATTGGTACATAAGAACCACATCTAGGAGAAATGAGGAATATGCCCAGAGGGAAGACCATGAGTATTTTGTCTGGTCTCTGTAACTCAGGACCCCCTTGTGGATAGGGCTGCACAGTGACATCACAGAGAACTTTCTGGAGGAAAGTACAGTGACGCCTTCATGAATGCAGTGAGGTAAATAAATGAATGAAAAGTGAAACAAGATGAATGTCTGAGGAGAAACAAAAATAAAGTGGGCTTATGACATTATGATAGGTATGAAAGGCAACTTCAACCGTCTTAAAATGCAACCTATTTCCTATGAGAACAATGTTGTCCCCAAGTACCACTATCTCAAAGGAGGACATTGGGAGGCTTTTAGTAAAAAGAGAAAGGTAGGAAGTAAATGGCAGGAGACTATGGGTGGAGAGTCTGGCGGAGCAATTCCTTGTATCGGATAATCCAGCTGATTGTCAGCGAAGAATGAAGGCTTATTTGTTATACTCCTGCCTAATAATTCATTTACTCAGCAAATGTTTACTGAGTTCTACACTAGAGACTAGATTCTAGGGATGAAGCAATTAGCCACACAGATAAGATCCCTGTCTTCCTGGGGCTCACACGCTAGTGGGAGAGACAGACATTACAGAAATAAACAAATCAGAGTGCTAAGAGAAAAAAACAGGCAGAAAGGAAGGAGGTACTAATTTGATGAATCTTAGAAAGAAGTTACAGTGAGGATTCAGCTCTCGGGAAATTATGCATGGAGGTGCCAGTCATGCACAATGGTCATCTCAGGAGCAATGACAGCTCCTTTTTAAAGCCTTAACCACCTTCCAAGTGTATGTGTTGTCATTGTGTGCTGAATTATAGAGTGCTGCAAAATTACAAAAGCAGTGACCTGTTACAAACCCTTTCAATGCTAAAGCAGAGCTTAGATACCTAATGAGCTACACATTCTACACCCACAGTCTTCAATTGTCAGAGCCTCTAAAACATTCTGCCTTTACAAATTAAAAGGATCATCATGAGGGAAAAAATAGACTAAAGACAACTGGGTCAAAAACTCCTTGTCTAAAGATAGTCCATATACCCCACTGGGCACCTGAGTTTCCCTGGCTGCTGGGCAGCACACTACCTCCTCCTCTCCCACAGCGGGCTCACTGGGACCTTGGGCCAGAATCCACGCCATCCCTCTGGAGACTGTTTGTGCCAGGCCCCTCCCTTTGCTGCTGCTCCAGCCTTTTGGAGGTGTCTCTGGGCCCGTTTCCTTGGTACTTGCCTTTGGAGCTGGAGAGCACCTGCTGACCCTCCCAGCCCTCTTCGCTCTGCGTGTCTGTGCTCACAGGGCCTGACTCCAGTTCCTGGTAACTCAACAGCCCCACCGCCAGCACACTCCCCTCAGCGGATATGTTGAGCAGAAGAACACAGATGACTGAATTTATGTGGGTCAATTAGGTCCGTACGTCTTTGAAATCCGCCTCAGCCTTGGACCTAAAGTCCAAGATGAAAACGTTGTGGCCCTTGTTGGGTAGCTGCGGAAGACATGGGCTTGGACGCGGAACTGGGAGCAGTAACCAGCAGACTGTAGGACAAGCACAGCAATTAGGCGGCACGACAGCACCACCTCCCAACCCCAAGCAGAAATTACGAAGAGTCACGGCCCTTTTCCCACCCACCTCCTCCCTGAGCTAAATTTAATTCCAGCCTGAACTGCTCCAGATTGACGGAAACTAAAAAGACATGACAACTAAACTGTGATCCTAAACCGGATCTAGTACTAGTGGAGAAAAAAAAACATTGCTTGAAAGGGCATTACTGTGTCAGCTGACGAAATTGGAATACAGATGGTATACATCATATAAAAGTAGCATACCATGGAAATGTAACTGAAGTTGGAAATCGTGTAGGGGTGTATGTAAGGGTTAAAGGGCCATAACATACGTAATTTACTCTCAAACTTACTCTCTTGGAAAAACAAATTGGGAGGTTGGGGGGAGGGGTGCAGGGAGCAAGCACGTAAGAAAATGTGCAAAGGTTAACGCAATTGGGGCAAAATCTTCACAATATGTTAAAAAATCAAGTGCCTAAAAATTCTTTGTTATAAGTTCCTGTGAGACTGAAATTATTTTCAAAATAATTTTTTTTTATAATCTGGTTTTAAGAACTAGGTAGGTTGTCTAAAAATAGCTCCTCTACTACCTGGACTGTCATGATTAGAGGTTCATTTCTTTGGATGTGACATATCTGCAGACCACCCCAATTTCTCCACATCAACTGGGTCCACTTTGTTTTCTCCTTTTGAAAACAAAATGTCCTTTTGCTTCATAATTGTTTGAAACACAAAGACTTAGAACATATCTTCATCTGAACATTGGCATACATCACAAGATATATAACTGAAATCTTAGGGAGTATCAGTTCATAATTAGCTAGGGACAGGCAGAGGAATCACTAGAAAAGAAGCTAAAGCAATAGGTGTGGAGAGGTGTCCCGTGTAAATGAAAATGAACCATGAATACAGAGGAGGAAGGGCACCATTATTCCTCCACCTCTTAATTTGGTGCTGAGCCAGACCTGAGGGGTAATGTTCTACAAACTACCGTGGAATCTAAGCTGCTAGCCTTCTCTCTGACAACGCTGATGACCCTCTCCTTCCAGATTCCCTACACCTGCTCCATCTCAACTGTGCAACAAGGTGCCTGCAACCAAGATGGGGCAAAAGACATCAATAAAACATTCTCTAAAGCAAGGCCAAGGAGGTGAGGCGTATGCCTTTCTTTTCTCCACCAGCCATGCCCCAGAGGTTTGTGGTGGGCTTCAGAATCCCCCGTGTTGGAAACTCCCAGACACAGAAATTTGCTCTATCAAATATCTAACTTATATAGGTTATAATAACATAGGCTTGCTATGGATCAGGCTTCTCAGAATCCTGAGAATATGCTGGCCATAATTTATTTTTTTCTCGCTATAGGACATTTGCCACGTGGTACCAAAAAAGATACTTCTTAATTTCCAGAATCAAGGAAAAGATACAGATTAGAATTTAAATTCTGGTCTAGGATTATCTGGGGAAAGTGTAAAGATTTCTGCCAGCTGTGGTTAAGGAACCCGGGGGCTTAATTTTCTTTATGAAATAGCGCATCCTAGTGGCATTCTCAGAAACTGCAGGGCAATTCAGAAGTCTTCCCCCCGTCCCCTCCCCCCACCTTGAGTGAGTACATATTGGACCTACAGTAGCTCCTTGGTCAGAAAAACCAGGTCTCAGTGCTATTTCTTTTTTTTTTTTAAACCGCCATCAAGAATTTCTATACGAGAAAACGTGGGTTCATATAACCCACTCTTGTTCTGGAGCCGTGAATTTCAAATGTTTTTATTCAGTTACATAAACAAAGCAACTTTTCCCTTGGAAAAACACAAGTGGAAATTTCAAAACAGAACAGAAATAATATTTCAACTCCAAGTGGCAGCATCTCTCACTTTTGCTTAAATTTTAAAGCATGTTCTATCTAAACTGACACTTTTAAAACCTACTTATTTTAGAACTTGTGTTACATTCAAAAGGAAATAAACATTCTGCTCCATTCTGAATAGGCCCCTTTCACTAAGCCTTCGAGCCCCTTCACCAGCAGCCTATTCAGATTTCAGGTCATCACACACGTTCTGGGTCTGAACCATCTCCCTGTCACTGAAGTTCCTCCAGAAATGTTGAGGCCAGGAGAGCCACAGAGGGCTCAGAGCAAATTAGCACAGGCCTCGCGACTGACCAAAATTAGGCCAGTCTAAAATAAACCATGTAGGGGTTTTTTTTAATGTAGAAAATATAACCCCCTGCACAGGGAGCATGTATTAGTTTTTATTTATTTATTTTTTTTTTAAATTTTTTAGCCTTTTAATTTTCACGGTCATGGCCATAGCTCCTTTTCAAGTAGGTCTGAGTGCGCCAAGCATTTTGTGAAAAAAGTAGGTCACGGGAATGCATTGCAAAGGGATTTTGTTTGGGGGTTAGAAGTGGGGGGCTGGAAAGAAGACAGTGAGTTCGATTTGGGAATAGAAATAATTTTCAGTTTCTACGCTGTACTATGGAAATGATGAAAAGGAGGAAGAGCAAGATGGGGACAGTCTTTCCTGAGTGCCCACTATTTGTGCCTTTGCATGAATATTATTATCCCGTGAAGGAGTGTTTGTTTTCATTTTATGGGTAAGGAAGCCAGAGATCAGAGAAAGAGGGAAGAAGGAAGGTGGACTTCAAATCCCGAAGCTGGGACATCATCTTATCCCTAGGACACAACCCAGGAAAAGGTTTTCAGAGTGAAAATAATTCTACTTGTCCTTAGAATCTCCATTGAGAGACCAGTGAAAACTATCAGTTAACGAATGCTCTTAGTCACTTTGCCCCACCTCTTTGAGAAAGCAGTCGAGTGAGTGAGGTTTCTCTCTAGCTTTCCTATCCTCTTCCTCAGTTCCTTCCCTCCTAAGTCCCCGTACGTCAACTTGTAGCTCCGTACCTGTGCCCTGACACACAAGCTTTCCTCTTGATCTGGTCTAGAAACTTTCTTTCTGCCTTCTCTGTTTTCAGGTCAGGTCTGGCCAATATCTTGTCTTTGCCTCGGTCAGCTGCCTCTTAGCTTGGATTAATACTTCTATTTTAACAGCACTGATGCCTCTAGTTGGAGAACATCTCAGATACTGTGGCAAGCTGATGGGAGAGGTATTGTGAGCTGGTGTCAGTTTTGGGCTTTTAATTATATTCTGTTTCAAATATTTCTGTTCTGGCCACAATGCTAGGCACTGGAAATACACAGATTGATAAAAGATTATCTTTACCTTCATATACACCATTTGGAGAGTAATTTATTACAATGCTTCATGAAGCTGTTTTGGGCTATGCGTGAGGTGAAAGGAAAAAACCCCACATTTTCTCAATAGATCCTAAGGACAGCTTCCAATAGAAGAAAAAATTATAAAAGCAAGTGAGGAAAGGAGGGTGGTATGCCCAGTGTTTTGCAAAACTCAATTTGTAGGTGTTATTTTTCCCCCCCTCTCTTTGTTAGATACATTGTTATACACATTTCCTTTCAACCCTCTGGAAACTGACTACATCCTGGGTTCCCAAGATTGGCTGAGAAGGAGGTTGGAGCAAGAGAACTCAGTCTCCCAATCCGGCAGGGGGTGACCTAAGCCATGTGTGACTTCATTATAGTCTTACAACAGTGTTGTAAGGTAACTTCAACTGGGTCCATTTTACAGATGAGGAAACTGAGGATCAGCAAGGTTAGGTAACATACTGCGTCTAAGACACAGGAGCAAATATGAAGTTAGAGCACTATTAGTGGGGGAAGGAGAAGTCCCTACTTCTTGCTCTTTAATGTCTTTCTTTCTGCTCCCCAACTTCTAAATAGATGCACCCCAGTCAAGCAATACACATGTACTGAGCACTGTCAAAGGGAGGATTGCAAAATATTATAAGCTCTGGTCCTTGGTCCTCAAGGTAACAGCAACATAATTTTGAGAATAAGACACACACACAGATACACACGTGCACACACACACACACACACACACACAAATAACTAACAATCCAAGTCTATGTGGAACAAAGACAGGTCATTCTGTAAGAGAGAAGACTGTGAGTTGGATTTGCCTAGGCAAGGAGGATGTATAAGAATATTCTAGTTGCAGCAAGTTATGATGAGTGGAGACCCAGTGGTCCAGGGCAGGAGTGGAGGATCTGTGTGCAGAGCAATAGGACCCAAGCAGGTTGCAGAGCAGAGCAAAAAAGACAGGTGACCAGAAAAGTAGACCAGAGCAGGATGGTGAATGTGACCGGGACTGCAGCATGCCCAGGAAGCAGTGTGGGCACACGGGCGTGTGCACACGTGCGTGCATGGATGAGCATGGGCTGGGATGGGAACTAGGGGGCTGGGAGTAAATATGGAGAGTGTAGAGAAAGCACTGGACTGGGTCCCGAGGTACAGGGGTTCTCGTCCCAGCTTTGCTGCTGGCTGCAAATGCAACCTCAGGCTAGTCACCCAACATTGCAGCCTTGCTTCTCTTCAGCTGTAAGACCAGAAATTGGAGATCATCTCCAAGATCTGTCAGTAATCTTAAGACATCCCCCTGCCTCTCCTTTTCTTCTGCTCCTTCTTCACCATCAGCTCCAGAATATGAGAAGTGTTCTCTTTGGTTTGCAAATAGCATAACTTTTTTTTTTTTTTTGAGAAACAATTAGTTCAATGCATGAATCTGGACAAGCCCTGTTACTGTAAAAGAATCATTAATAGGGAATCATCATTAATAGGGAATTTTTAAAGTGTAAATAATCTCAAACTGATGTTTCTATTAAGCCAATGTCATTTCTTCGCTAGCCACCTGCTTGCTTTCGCTGAATTATTTTTTGCGGCAATGCCACTGTTAATGTTAGGGGCTCCACAGTAAAGAGCCCTAGGAACCTCACTGCTGTGTTTACTGTAAGGATTTTTTTTTTAATTTTTTTTCGACATTTATTTTTGGGACAGAGAGAGACAGAGCATGAACGGGGGAGGGGCAGAGAGAGAAAGAGACACAGAATCGGAAACAGGTTCCAGGCTCTGAGCCATCAGCCCAGAGCCTGATACGGGGCTCGAACTCATGGACCGCGAGATCGTGACCTGGCTGAAGTCGGACGCTTAACCGACTGCACCACCCAGGCGCCCCACTGTAAGGATATTTTTGAGGATGTTACTAATTACATAAAGAAGAACCATGAGAGAAATTTTGCTCCGGTATCCAGATTAAAAAAAAGATGTGCCAACACTGCTCAAGTTGCCTATCCTTAACTACCTCAAGGACTCCATGACTGTTGTAAAGAGCTCCATTTCACTATCTACAATTTGGTGCTGCTGGGAAGCACAGAGCGAAATCTGGTCCAAGCACATGGCTTGCTCAACTCACCCCGGGCAACATGTCTTCCCTGGCTGCTCTTAATCTTTCTTGAACTCATTTCTTCCTCTTTGTTATTTTTATCTTTCTGAATTATATGCATTTGGGTACCTTAAATACCTCTGGAAACAAAGAAGTTTAAAAATAAATACAGGGGCGCCTGGGTGGCGCAGTCGGTTAAGCATCCGACTTCAGCCAGGTCACGATCTCGCGGTCCGTGAGTTCGAGCCCCGCGTCAGGCTCTGGGCTGATGGCTCGGAGCCTGGAGCCTGTTTCCGATTCTGTGTCTCCCTCTCTCTCTGCCCCTCCCCCATTCATGCTCTGTCTCTGTCCCAAAAATAAATAAAAACGTTGAAAAAAAAATTTAAAAAAATAAATAAATAAATAAATAAATAAATACAAATAAATAAATAAATAGATAAATAGATAAATAAATAAATAACTTCATGCAACTGAAAGCTTTGTTTTCTAGACCAGAGGCCAGCAAACTGTGGCCTATTGGCCAAATCCAGTTGTTTTTGTATGGTCCTCAAGTTAAGATTGCCCTGTACATTTTTTCAACGTTTGGGAGAAAAAAGGAAGATGGCTTATGATGTGCAGAAATTATGTAAAACTCAGTGTCATAATTCAGTGCCCATAAAGTTTTATTGGAACACAGCCACACCCACTCGTTCACTTACTGTCAATGATTGGTTTCACCCTCCCACAGCAGAGTTCAGTAGCTATGACAAAGGTGGATGTGGCCCCTGGCCTAAAATATTTACTACCTGGACTTTTACAGAAAAAAAATTGCTGATCCCTGAATTAGACTTTCATTTTACATCTGTGTAAGTTCCTCCCGGCTAATTATAAAATTGCTTCAAAGCTCGGTGTTTGCTGCATCCTTACTCAGTCTAGATATTTTTTGTGTTTTGTCCATAAAACTATCTCTCAGTGTACTTTAACCTCGACCTAAGCTCAGGTTTATTATCTGGCTCAGATTTCAATGCTGTGTAATAGAGACAATTGACTTTGTGCCTCTTAGAAATGACTAAAGGACTCTCTTGGGTAACTATTTTATAGACACTAATAAAATGAATCCACAAAAACCTTCTATTTTTGCAGAAAATTCTAAGCCAACAGAAGGATCTACACAGCAACTTGGCACTTTTTACACCACGTTCAAACAATTCCCTCCAGTTTCTTTTCAGTTGATACATGTGTTTGCATATTTACTGATTTTTTTCCTCTCCTGGTCACCCTCAGTTAGAAATAAAACAAGTCTCCATGGAAACACAACAGAATGCTCTCTCACAGATGATCGAGGGACCCAAGCAGCTGGTATTGGGCTGAAGGCTGCAGTGGCATCTGACCAAATTAGGAAGAGAAAACAGCTCACCGGCTCCTTCAGACCTCTCAGAATTCTAAAGCTCAGCATGAAAACCTACACAGATTGTGAATTACTGCAGATTTCTTTTTATTCCTTCTTTTCTTTCTGAGAGATGTTCTATCTTATCATGTGATATTCTTATATTCTTATAAAGTATTCTGTCTTACCCCTGTGTACATTTCAGCCATAGGGGTTTTCATCCCGTCCCCTAGAATGAATGACAGAGTCTACAAAATAAGCAGGAGAGGAGCTTCTATCAATGAGCACCTGCTGTGTGTCAGGCACTTACATGTCACAGCCAGATTAATGTCACACAGTTTGTAAAGCAGAAGAGCTAGGATTTGAACTCTCTTCTGGTTAACTCTAAAGCCCATTCTCTTTCCAGTACACATGAAATAATATCCTTCAGAAAGAAGAAAATAGAAAAGGCAAGATGAAACAAGGTATTTTGTTTGACAAAGCCATGGTTGGAGGGCAGTTGGAAATCAGGATAAGGAAATAAGAATACGAAATTCACCTTCTCACTTAATACTAAGTTTATGAGAAGTCACAGCCAATATGATTTCACTCATATATAGGATTTAAGAAACAAAACAAATGAACAAAGGGGGAAAAAACCAAGAAACAGACTCAACTCTAGAAAACAAACTGATGGTTATGGGGGAAGGTGGGTGGGGTGGGTGAGATAGGTGAAGGGGATTAAAAGTACACATATCATGATGAGCACCGAGTCATGTACAGAACTGCTGAATCACTATATTGTACACCTGAAACTAATATAACATTCATTGTGTGTCAACTATACTGGAATTAGAGTAAAACACTTAAAAAGCAAAAAAGAAGTCACGGCCAAAAGCCAAGTTGGTGTTAGAACAGAGAGAAGCTGGGTTCTCTTCCCTAAAAATCCCTCCCTAATGTTCAGAGGAGGATGTTTTAAATAAGGGTGAGTAATAAGGGTCTTGAAAGAATAGACAAATTACTATGGGAATCTAGAGAAAGGAGACGTGCTTCAGGTTGGAGGGAGGGGGACGGGAGGAATAATGGAGGAAGGGGTGGTAAAGCACAGCAACCCATCATAATACAGAGCTTTGGCTCTTCCCTGGGGCCATGTATCCATTTAACTGAACTTGTGTCTCCTCAAATTCTGGTCCCGGAGCTGCACTCTTCTAGGTCCCACTTGTTACTAGTGTTGCCGAGTGAAACAGAACCTTGCCCAAGAGCCCATCTCTGTGACAGGACCAAGCACCCTCAAGGTCACAGAGCCTTGTTCCCCAAGCCTTATGAAGAGTCACCTTGGAACCGTATTCTCAAATCATGGAGTATGGGATTGACAGGGGGGCCTCCAGGGCCAGACTGGGGGATGGCTGCTCCCCTCAAGCAGGTGGGCTCCAGGCCCCCAGCTTCAACAAGGACACCCTTGCTTTTACCTACTTGAGGAGGGATCATTCCTCTGCTTCAGAACCATTTAAAAACATATTCAGAACCTATCTTCGTCTGAACATTGGCACACATCACAAGAGGTCTAACTGACATTCAAACCAGGACTCCTGAGAGAAAGACGCATGTCCTCTGAAGGTTTATAAAGAGTTCATGGCTGGGACGCCTGGGTGGCTCAGTAAGTTTGGTGGCTGACTTCGGCTCAGGTCATGATCTCACAGCTCATGAGTTCAAGCCCCGCGTAGGGCTCTGTGCTGACAGCTCAGAGCCTGGAGCCTGCTTCAGATTCTGTGTCTCCCTCTCTTTCTTTTTCTCCCCTGCTCGCTCTCTCTCTCTCTCAAAAATAAACATTAACAAAAAAAAATTCAAGAGTTCGTGGTAAAACCACCCATCCTGTGACAGAGATGCAGAGAGAGATTTTTTTTTTTAATGAAACAGTTCATCCTCAACTGATCTACATTCAGACATCACCATCCTGCCACCACTGAGGGTCAAGGAAAGCGTAGAGAAGAGAATGGGAGGAGATGGAGAGAGAAGACAGCTCCTTCTTGTGGAAGCCAGATTCAGGAAAGGTGATTGAGGAACATCAGCATCTCCTCCATCACGGTGTATGGAGCCATGAGTTCTCTTGGAAAGGTGGATAGATTCTTCATAGGCTCCATTTCCAAAGCATGTTGGGGTGGGCTGTGGTATGTTTATAATCTCCGTAAACCTAGAAGAGTTCCTCTTCTGCATGAGCCCTTTATTGCATAAAGAGTCTGTGTGAAACACATTGCTCTCCACAGAAAGAAGTCATTTCGTTGCAAATTGCTTTATTAGCCAAATTAGATGATAAAACTAGGGCAGTATCTACTACCCTAAAATAGACCTTTAGATTATGGAAAAGTGAAATCATTGGAGACATCATGTCCATGCAAAAACAATCTTACTCTGGAGAAGGAAAAGCTTTGACTTGAGCTGGGACAGCCGTTCTTCACGAGTGTTAAATTCTTTTTTCCGTTTTCAACACCCTTGTCCTTCTGAATGGCTTTTGCTCAGTTTCTTGGATATTTAAAACTCTAGGCATTTGTCAGGCAAGCATTAGTGCCGGTGCCCCTGGGTGATTCAGCTAAGCACAGGCATGTCTTAGCGAGGTTTGGACAATAATTGCTCTGACAAAGAATGATAACTTCCCATCTCAGAACAATTTATGAAGATTACACACCCAACCCCACACCAGGGGAAAACTTCTCCCTTTTGTTAATCTTTCACAGAATAAATGATGGTGTTGGAAGTTTAGAGAACAGCCAGTAATTTATCTCAGGCTGCAATGATAAAAAGTGCCGTCGTTTCAAGAAGAACTTGTTCGTGAGCTACTTTATTAACCATTAGCACAGACCACATGATTCAGACTTAGAAGAAAATAACAGCCTTAACATCCAGGCAGCCTATTAAAAATTCCTACTCTTAATTTATAAATTCCCTTAAGAAGAATAGAGCCCCCATTCTTCATTAAGACCTGCTACGTCACCTACCTCCTCAAAGCCAAAGATATTATTTCTACAGGCAACACACGGTTAGGATCCTCCACAGAGAGCCTGACTATCCTCTATGTAACCCTTTAAGCAAAGAGAAAGTAGACAATATAGAGCGCAAGAAACTAAGGCAGACCAAGAAGAGGGCTCCCTGCATTCATTTTTCTTTTCCTTTTTCCACACAGTGTTTGCTTTGTTATTTCAGTCCTTATTTCTTTAACAACAAGAACCCTTGACTTCCGTGCAGTGCCCTGGTTGAATAACATTGCAACCGGCCAGTACCTGTAAGCCATGCCCGTCTCTGCTCTGGTGGTTTCCTGCAATGAAATTCCATGGACACGTAAAAACTTCTCCAAATATTTCCGTTCCGCTGCTCCACTAGGCCTCACCGGCCAGCAGGCTGCCTGAGGTGGAGGCTTGGTCACTGCTACGTGCCGTCTACATTTCAGAGCCGATTCACTGGATTTGGGCAGACCCAGCTTGGGGCTGGGGATGTCTGCACAGGCAGGTTTATACAGATGCATGTTTCCAAAACCCAAGAACGCAAAGCTAATTTCACAGTACTTAGCTCTGAGACTGGCTGTATCTTGCTATGATTACTTGGGTTATCTGGCTTTGGTGTGTCCCTAAAAGGGATCAGCTCGTTTTCCTTAGCTGCCCCTTACTATTTTTTGTATGTGAGCAGACTCTGGAGTCCCCAGCAGAGCTCCTAGATACATGTCTCTGTTGAAACCTTAGAAAACAAAACAAAACAAAACAAAACAAAACCCTGACAAAGTCCAATCCCTTTTCTTGTCCCCGTTAAGTTCCCAAAGTCAAGCTTCAGCAACTATGTATTGGCCCCTGGGGAAAAAATACGGGCACTCTTTCCCATGTCTTTCTATTTAGGTAAAAGGAAATATTTGGGTGGGATATAGGCCAAATGTTCTGTTCTCATAAGGATCATAAGGCCTTGGGGATGATTCATGAGTGTGTAATGAGACCTTTCTAAGTACTTCATAATCAAATAATTTATTATACTAGAGACATGATTCATTTGGGTAGAAGGTCCATCAGTCTTTTTCTTTTTAAGATGTTGCTATCAAGTGATAGGAAATATCAATAGGATGGTTGTAAAAAGCAAAAGGCCTACACAAATAGGACCAGTGATTTTTGACAGAGATGTACGAGTGATTCGATAGAAAAAGGATAAGCTTTTCAACAAATGGTACTGGAGCAGTTGGACACCCATAAGCAAAAACAAACAAAAACAAATGAGCCCTGACTTCAACTTCATATTTATACAAAAAAATAAATCAAACTGTGTCAGAGACATAGATATAAACCATAAAACTTCTAGGAAAAAAACAGAGGAGAAAATCTTCAAGACCTAGGGATAAGTGAAGAATTCTTAGAGCTGACACCAAAAACACAGCCCATAAAAGAAAAAATTAGTAAAGTAGATGCCATCAACATTCAAAACTTTTTCTCCATGAAAGACCCTGTAAAGAGGATATGAAAACAACTGGGACTGGGAGGAAGTATTTGCAAACCATGTCCAACAAAGGGCTTATATCCAGAACATACAAAGAAGTCTCAAAACTCAACAATAAAAACATAAACACTCCAATCAGCTGGTGGACAAAAGACATTAACAGATGTTTCACTGAAGAAAATATACGGATGGAAAATAAGCACGTGAAAATAAGTTCCACATCATTAGCTATTAGGGAAATGCAGATTAAGCCCATGAGATATTACTACACACACCAGACTAGCTAAATAAAAATACCAATAACACCACATGCTGGCAAAGATTCAGAGAAACTGAATCACTCACACATTGTTGGGGGAGATGTACATCGGAAAAGAGTATGGCAATTTCTTATAAAACTACACATACCAAACCTACCATAGGACACAGTAGTTGTACTCTTGGGTTATTTCCCCCAGAGAAATGAAATCTATGTTGACACAGAGAAACTATACACAGATGTCCATAACAGGTTTATTCAAAATAGCCAAAAACTGGAAACAACCCCAATTTCCTATAACAGGTGAATGGTTAAACTGTGGCGTATCCACACTATGGAGTAGTATTCAGCAATAAAAAGGAATGAACTACTGATATGCGCAACGACTTGAATGGATCTCAAGGGAATTTGCTGAGTGGAAAAAAGCCAAATTACACATATCAAATAGGACTCATTTTCTCTCCCTTTCCCCCACCATATCACAAACACTCCTTCCCAGCTTCCCAATTTTCCTGGGGAAAATCATTACTTACCTGGTTTTCTAATTGTTCAATATATGTCTTATCTTGCCAATGTTTCAATAAGGTCCTTAAGAGAAAAAAAAAATCATCATACTGCATGATTCCATCTAGATCACATTCTTTAACTGATAGAATGACACACATGGATAACCAATTAGTGGTTTCCAGGGGTTAGAGAATTGGAAAGAGAGGGAGGTGGCTCAGTCTATAAAAGGGTAGATGAGGGATTCTTGTGCTGGAATTGTTGTGTCTTGACTATGGTGGTGGCCACATCACTCTACCTGTGTGATAAAATGGCCTGGAGCTCACACACACACACACACACACACACACACACAAATGAGTGCATGCAAAACTAGTGAAATCTGAATAAGGTCAGTGGCTTGCATCACCATCAATTTCCTAATTGTAATAGTGAACTATAGTTATGTAAGGTATCATCATTGGGAGTAACTGGGTGAAGGAATTTCTCCGTATTGTTCCTTACAACTGCATGTGACTCAGTAATGATCTCAACAGAAAAAGTCAAAAAGAGAAAACAAAAAGTCCCTCACATAAGGGTCTTTTCGCTTTGTGATCCCAGCTGCGTCTCTCCTCCAGCGACCACTCCTGGGCATAAAGGGTTCATCCAATCCAACAGGCTTCCTATTCCCACCCCACCCATCACCATGGCTTTGCTCACATGAGCTCCCCCACCCCATGTCCTGTGAGAGCTCACCTCCTCTAGGAATTCTTGCCCCACCTCCTAGACCCTGGTATATGATTACCTCTTGAAATTCCTCTTGCAATTCATTTCTAAAGCACTCACTTGACACCTCTAAACTGTTTCCAAACATTTGTACAAACCTGATGATTTCTGTCCTATTTTTGGACCACGTTTACCATTATTTATTTACTATTTGGAATTCACCTGCTTTTTTTTTTAACCTAAATGAATATATTTAGTGTTATGAGCTGCATGTTTGTATCCCTCCCCCAAATTCACATGTTGAGATCTAATCTATGATGGCATTGGGAAGTGAGACCTTTGGGAGATAACTAGATCATGAGGGTAGAGCCCTCATGAAGGGGATTAGTTCCTTCCTAAGTAGAGGCCAGAGAGCTAGCTAGCTCTCTTTCCACCGTGTGAGGACACAGCAAAAGATGGCTGTCTATAAACCAGGAAGAGGGTTCTGGCCCAAATCCAACCATGCTGTCACCCTGGGCTTGGAGTTCCCAACCACTAGAACTGTGAGAAATAAACGTTTGTTGCTGAAACCACACAGTCTGTAGTAATTTCCTATAGCAGCCCAAGCTAAGAAATTTGGTAAGGAAACCTTGTATTACTTGCATTACACATAGAAAACCTTTATCACTTGAAATAAAAGAGAGCGTAGCCTGTAGAAAATAAGTGTAATAAAAATGAAGAATATTATTAAACTGCCAGGCACTGTTGGTGTCCAAAGTTGCTGACCCGAGTCCTACCTCTTTTTGCTTTTTATATCAGAAATTAAAAGGTATTATTAGGTGTTTAGCACAAATCTGAGACTTTTTTTCTCCTTTCTCCTGTTAATGTTTTAAAGGTAATCAGAAGAATTGACAGGAAATTGACACAGGAATACACCACCTTTACAATATGAATCCAAGTTAATGCCCCATCCGTGTCACCTCCTTGTCTGCCAGTGGTACTGGTACCTCCTTTGGGAGACACGGACTCATAACACATTGTCCCCGAGTACTAGATACCTCCTCCTGCAAGTGCACATCTAACTCCCCATCCAAGCTATAAGCTCTTTGAAGAGACGGACAGACTCTATCTGGTATAAGTTTTAACCTCCATCATAACCAGCATGGTATTTTGTGCTCAGTCAACATTTCATAGATATTAAGAGTTCGCCTGCTTGAATTTTAAAATTCCAAAAGCTACTCTTGTCAATCTTTCCATTTTCAAGCTCGCAGCCAAAGCTGAATCTCAGGGGAGAAATAAGAGCTTAGAGAGAGGGGGCCAGGAAAAGTTAGAAGAGGACACAAGCAGCAGGATGGAGTCGGGGACAAACAGGCGTGCCCAAGTAAAGTTGTACCTACTGTTCCACCACTTACACTAGCCCATGGTTGCATCTGACTTTGTGAGCCGTGGAAGTGGCTCCCCAGTGGGAATACCCAACAAGGAAGAAGCAGAGGTGAAGTGAAAGAAGTCATGGAAAATGAGACATGAGCCCTGTTCAACACATCACTCTCTTTTTCTGCCCTCTGAATATGGAGCCAAGCCCAGGAGAGGACAGAGGGATGAGAAAGCCAAGATTTGTCTGAAACCAACATCTCTTTTCATTAAGTTCTAAAAGCTGATCACTGTCATAAAAGGTCCCAGTTTGAAGGTGGGGAGTAAATATATATATATATATATATATATATATATATATATATGATTTTTTTTAAGTAATCTCTACACCCAACACGGGGCTCAAACTCACAATCCTGAGATCAAGAGTTGCACACGCTACTGACTGGGCAGCCCGGTGCCCCAAATAAAAACTATGTTTATAAGAGAACTTTAAGCCCCTTTGGCTGTCAATGCAAATCTTGCAAATGTACAATACTATAAGAAATGCCCCTGAGCAGCTGACAGGGGCAGTTAATGTCTGCTTTGCTGTCTTTCTCTGTCTCAGGAATGACTACCATATACTGTTCAGAATCTTTAAATACTATGTAATCTCAGTGTGGAGAAAAAGTGACAAGACCACTGAGGACAGAGATGTTTCTGGTCATGTTCTTCTGATGGGATGCTGAGAATCAGAAGTCACAAATAGAAGCTCATATAGCTCTGGGTGGTGAGCAGGCTTTAAACACACCTGTTCAAGCATTCATAGGTAACAATGTAACCATGGGCAGGCCTTGACATCTCTGGCCCCTTAGTTTCTTTATTGGCTCAGACTTAGGTAATCTCTTAAGATTCTTCTAGGTCTGGTGTTCTGTGAATCATAAAAACAACTTGGGGGTGCCTGGGTGACTCAGTCGGTTGAGCGTCCAACTTCAGCTCAGGTCATGATCTCTCAGTTCGTGAGTTCGAGCCCCGCGTTGGGCTCTGTGCTGACAGCTCAGAGCCTGGAGTCTGCTTCAGATTCTGTGTCTCCCTCTCTCTCTGCCCCTTCCCCGCTCATGCTCTGTCTCTCTCTGTCTCTCAAAAATGAATAAATGTTAAAAAAAAACAAACAAACCTACTTAGGCTAGGGGGCACCTGGGTGGTTCAGTCAGTTAAGTGTCTGACTTCAGCTCAGGTCATGATCTCACAGCTCATGGGTTCGAGCCCTACGTCGGGCTCTGTGCTGACAGCTCAGGGCCTGGAGCCTGCTTTGGATTCTGTGTCTCCCCCTTGCTCTGCCCCTACCCTGTTCACACTCTCTCTCTGTCTCTGTCTCTCTCTCTCTCTCTCTCTCAAAAATAAGTAAACATTAAAAAAAATTTTTAAGAAGAAAAACTACTTGTACTAGACATTCTACAGAGGTGAGGATCCTGCCTGTGTTGACTGGAGAGGCTTGGAGGCTATGAATTATTAGCTAGCTCTCTGACACCGGGACCCAGGAGATTGCTGCTATTATTCTTGGAATATACCAGTCACACATATAGCCTGCTTTAAAATTTTTCTTGGCTAAAGAGATGGCCTGTTAAACACTATATCTTGGATTTATGGGAACATCACAGTCATCTAAAAATTGTCTTGGCCTACAATCGAAAACTGAGGCCAGAGCCAGTGGGCCTGGGACAAGGAGACTGTGTTTCCATGGCTGGGGTGAAGGAGGGCTGGCTCTGCTCAAATGAGTTTGGACAAGGGACACCAGACCACAGATCAGAGCCTGTCTCTCTATTCCAATCATTTATGGGAACTGTGGCTCTTACTCCCGCTCAGGGGTCTGCTGGCTAGTGCTCTGCAGGCGATGCTGTGATAAGAGAGCAGTCACCTGACCGAGATGTCTGCCTTGTTCCACTGGGAGTCATCACAGGGCTTTCTCCTCTTGTCATTGCCATCTTCTCCCCACCTTTGCAGAAGCACCTGGGAGTCTAGTTGTGTGCAGTGAGACCACAGGTAAATATGTGAGTGTCATATCAATGCAACACGATGAAGAAAACCTCACCCCTGCCCTTGAGGAGTTCCCAGGAGGGAGAGGAGAGACCAGTAAAGCTTATAAAGCAGTGAGCTATGAGCTAGGGCCAATCCGTCTCACCTCCTTTTAGGACGAAATGTTCCTAATAATAGACAACAGCAGTTCCGATGGGATTGGGGAGAGAACACATGTGACAGTGCGAGGGATGACAGCATGGGACAAATGGAAAGCCCTGCCCAGCCAGCCTCAGCTCTGAAGGCAGGGCCTCCCCTCAGTCCCAGTCTCCTTTACATCTTTTCCTTATCCCTGCTGCTTGTATATTATGTACTTTTTCATTATAACATAAAGCAGCCCCTCCTCAATGTACAATCATATTTCTAATACATACAGAGGCATATACATTATAGCCTTGCTTTACAAAAATGAAGCATACTTATGGATGACCACATGTACAGGTCTCTTCCTTGGCCTATGAAGGGCTTATGGGCGGGGCTGACCCTTGGGATTTCACTGGCATCCTGCATTTATCCCACACTGACCCATATCCACAACCAGAAAGCATCTTTGAGTAGAGTTTGCCATTTGCAGCAAAATCTCCCCTTATCACTTTGAGGGTAACCATCTTGTTCTTTCTGCAAAAGGTCCCCCCCAAAATGCCAAAACGTGGCCTTTAGTCTGAGACTAATGCAATGGAAATGACCAATGGGACCCAATGTGCAAAAGGGTGCCCTGTGGCCAGAAATACCTTGAAAGGTGGCTGTTGGGGACACAGAGTACCTTGGAAAAGAGGCAGGTGAGGAGGAAGGAAGGGTGAGAGAAGGGGCCACAGTCCTATTATACAGGTTTTACACTTTCTTTTTAAGTAATCTTGGGCCATTAAAGGTTTGAAACCAGGATAGTATTATGGTTATAAGCTGTTGAGTCATTACTGAAGTAATGCTCTCAGGATGCTAAGAACATGCTCCTCCCTTATCCCAGCCTGCATTGGCCATGGAGTGGGGGTGGAATATAGTGGAAAGTGCATGGGCTGCAAAATCAGAAAGACTTAGATTCGAACCCTACCCTTTACAGCACACTAGTGGATTGACCACGGGCACTTGCTGAGCTCCAATTAATTCCTCTGGAAAATACACCTTTCCATATTACCTCATAAGGTTGTTGTGAAGATAAAAGGAAGCACAGTGTTTGGTGTGCCCGGCTCAGAATGCACAGCCCAATAAATGGTGGTTATTGTTATAATATCTGTGGCATTACACAAGGCCAAGGACTGCCTTGGGCATTGTCGTCGGTGTGGATGGCGCCCCCTAGTGTCACACAGCAGCGAAAGCTTTACGTGGCCGACCTAGTAGATGCAGCAAGCAGTCATTTTCAGGGGACATCGATGCTATGAGTTGCATGACTTCAAAATGATGGGATGGCTTTAAATATATGACTTCCTCTTTTCTAAAGAGAAGGGAAATATTATCTAATAAAGTTGATTTGCTCTTCATCTGGCAAGAAATCCCCCCATCACTCCTTAAGCATCTACTCAGAAAGCAGATTTGAACGTTGCAGAGAATCCCACATCTCCATGGTCCCTGCTCCATGTGCTCTGCCATAGGCTCACCCATCTTCCACACATTATCCTTTTCGGGTCAGGAACGTATCAGAGACAAGGCTGGGAGTCTGGGACACAGAGCGGCACCATGAAAAGTGAATCCCAGCTATAAAAGCAAGGCCTAATAACATACACGTTCAGTTTTGTGATACAATGCACTGCTGTGAGGTCTTCTTGGCATCATTCCAGCTGAACCAATCTACCTCTTCATCATCTTCTTCCAGGCATGTAACAATAATCTAAAAAATCTAGGATTCTAACTACAGCTCTAAGAAATCTTGGAAATCACCTGGTTTAGGGCACCTGGGTGGCTCAGTTGGTTAAGCATCCAACTCTGGATTTCAGCTCAGGTCATGAACCCAGGGTAGTGAAACTGAGCCCCATGTGGGACTCCACACTGAGCATGGAGCCTGGTTAAGATTCTCTCTCCCTCTCCCTCTGCCCCTCCATGGCTCACACTTGCTCGCGTGTGTGCACACATACTCCACGCTCTCTCTCTCTTTCTCTCTCTCTCTCAAAACAAAAAAGGAAATAAAAGATAAGAGAAGAAAAGAAAAAGGAAAAGAAGAAAAAGAAAAAGAAAAGAAATCGACTGGTTCAATTCTCTTGTTTTACAAATAAGGAAAAAACATCCAGACCAACCGGGCAACATTTAGAATCAGTTATTGTGAGGACTGGAATAAAATGCAAGTTTCCAGGAGCATGGGCTTAGAGGTAGACAGACAGATTTAAATCCTTGGCTGATAATATGCTACTGTGTAATGCGAGTGTCTCTGAGTTTTTAGTTTCTTCCTCATAAAAACAGGGGGAAAAACACTACTTCCACAAAGTGAGCTAAATCAGTCTATATTTTTTAAATTTTTTTTACTGTTTTTAAATTTTTTACTGTTTGAGAGAGAGAGAGAGGGGGAGAGAGAGAGAGACAGAGTGTGAGTGGGGGAGGGGCAGAGAGAGAGGAAGACACAGAATCTGAAGCAGACTCCAGGCTCCGAGCTATCAGCCCAGAGCCCGATGTGGGGCTCGAACCCGCCAATCATGAGCTCCTGACCTAGGCTAGAGTCGGTGCTCAACCAACTGAGCCATCCAGGTACCCCCAGTTTATATATTTTAAATCTCCAAATACACCGCACCGCCTCTTGCAATGTCATTTCACCATGTAATAATTGTGAATGTTTAACCATTGACCGATGTTCCAAGGAATACTGTTGAAAACATGATCCACTGGAAAGCCCTCCGTGTATTTCTGCTGTGGAAGACAAAGGAATAGCTTCATTTTGCTTACTTTATTTGTGACAGAATGTTCTGTCTGTGGGGAAATTTATAAAACATAGAGTACAAGGGTCCCATCCACATTTTGAAAAATTGTGTTCTTCATGGTTTGCTCTTCTAAAATCTCTAAGGAGTATTCCAAGATAAACTCCAATGTGAAGCAATTTCAGCATTTGGCATTTTCCCAAACACATTCAAATGCTAGCTCAAATAAAGTAACGACCGAATTTTTTAGAGGTCACCTGTTTAGCAGCCTTGCTAGATAGAACACAACCGAGAATAAACAAATGAACAAATAAGACATCACAAAGCCCCAGTCCCAAACCTCCTGGGAGGGCACCTCAGTTTATAAACCATTTACTCTCTCTTGGTCATAATTCAAGCACAACGAAGCTTCTTATTTCCCACTCCCCAGCAGAGTAAGGGTAGCAAATGAGATGAAAAAGCTATTAGAGAGGCAGGCATATTGACAGCAGCAAGAAAAATTTACAGCAAGACGCGGATACAGAAAAAGTAATGGAGGGGGTGAAATACAGAAGACAAAATTTAAGAGCGAATAAAGCCTCTGATTTTCAAGGCAAAGAGTTCTATATTCCTTAATCGTCCCCGAGGACAGTTTAACATAGCACAATAGCTGACATTTACTAAGATAAACTAGAGTTGTCGAGTTGTTTCTTCAGGTTTAAAAAGTTAAAAATAGAGCCTTGACTGTGAAATTAGGAAGTTTCAGGTACTGGGGAAATCGCTTGAGTGAAAATTTCCATTCTCTGACAGTGTCAGATGAGCAAGGCCTAATTGTGACTAATCTCCGCATTTAGAAATAGTGTCTTGCCCCTTCTCACAAACTTCTTTCCATCACTAGCAACTTGGTGGTTTAGCTGATGACTAGCCTAAGAAGAGATCAGCTTTGTTCTTGAGCTACAGAGCACGCATTTTCTTTCCCTTGCCCCTTCCTCCCTGCCTCCTTGCTGGCTCATGGTCTCACGAGCTCCTGCACCTTCCTTGTAAAAATCCACCAAAACGGTGCATCTTGTGTTTATTTTTTCCTGACATTTCTCTTCCTTGTCTCCTTACCTCCAGGCAGAACTAATTACTCCTTTCTTTCCATAGCATTCCATTTCTACTTCTCATACGGCACCAATAAAACTTTATTGTGGTCTTGTCTTTTCTGAAAGGACTCCAAGATTACTCAGAGCAAGGACCCTATCTTATGTGCCCTACATCCCCAGAATTGAACATAATAGATGATCGAAACTCTTGAATGAAGTTCTGCTTAATTTTCTAGTTTGCTTGTTAGGAATTCTTTCAATAATACATAAACAGTAATATAAGAGCAATCCTAAATTCTGAATATTGACTTCATCGGATATTCATTTAACTGGAAATACTTTAAAAAACACATTTCAATTTGATACTTCTTTGCCATTTCTTTTGGATAGATGACCATCTGGAACCTAAAGTATTATAAACAGATTTAAGCATTTAATGTTTTGTTCAACAAGCAACTGGTGTTTGGATCACATCATTCAAATTACTGCACTTAGAGACAGAAAGAGCTGATCTTTCAAATGCATTCCACTTATGGAATAGTTTGCCCTGACTACACCTCCTTAGTCCCTGAGGTAATTAAATAATTCAACAGCCCTTTTGGACAACTTGTCTCATACTTAATGTTTATTGCTATAATCAAATAAGAAGATGAAGCTATAGAATACACGTTGGACTTTGACAAGTGAACTATTATAAATATTTGTAATAATTTGTAATAATTTTTTTAAAAAAGTATATTGAATACAAACCCAAATTCTCTTAACCAATTTTTCCTCAAATTCCTCACCATTCCACACAAAAATATGCACGTATCTTGTGTGAGGCTCTTGTTGAGCCAGGGAAGGAATGCCAGGACATCATAAATGATAAGCCATATTATTTAATAATATTACATTCAAAACCATATTGGATCCTGCTGCTGAGAACAGAGTGACCGGCTTGTCTGTTGTCAAGACTCCTGTAGGTGCCTTCCAGAAAAGCGCGAGTGTTAATTGAATGAACATGCTGTCATAGAAGCTCTTCTTAAAAACACACCTGACCAGTTCTGAAATAACAGACGAAATTAATGAGCCCTCTTGGCTCTCAACAAGTGCTCTCCGACTTCTGTTTCCATGTGCCTGATCCCGCCTCATAAGATATCAGCGTGCGTCTGTGGCGCCAGCGCCTTTGGCTGTCACCATGGGAAGAGATGACCTCCTGCCCTGCAGCAACTCCATCTCACAGCCGAGTGGAGGAGGAATAAAACACGAACTGCAGGAAGCTCCTGCTCACCCACCCATCAGTGATCTTTAGGGCAATAAGAAAAATTCTAAGAGGTTCAAAATGGGAGCTGAGCACTCATGGATTGATGTAAGCAAGGCTGTGTTCCAAGTCCTTGCCAAGCTTATAGCAGATCACCATCTACGGGTTTCTGAGGGATACTAGGCTTCTCAGTAAAACAGGAAAAGAAGTTCCAATTAGAGAAGCCAAAAGAGACTGACCCACCATGTGGCTATCGCCAGGTGGGTGCGTCAGGCTTTGAACAAAGAGAATGGCCTTGAGGGTAAAGAAATGCCCTTCATCTCTCCCTGTTATAAGAAACAGACTCTGCCTCAGCACTTCCTTTATTCTGCTCTGACCATGGCTTTGTGACAGAGTCTGGCCAGCTGTTCATCATGCTCATTTCTCTCTTCCTAGGCATGCATTTGGACTCCATTTCCATCCTCCCTTGAAGTTCAGAACGGTCATGTGATTGAGTGCCAGTCAATGTCACTTCTGCCTGCAGGTGCCACTTATAGGCCTGGGCCATAAAGTACCTTTCAAATCAACCTCCAAACTCTCTTCTGTCTGCTGGATCGATGTCAATTCTCAGTCACTAGCCAGCTTAGAAAACAAAAGCAAAAATGACAGAACTTTCATCAGCCTGGATTTCACCTGATGGGACAATCCTACTCTTGACTGGGCTCCCATGAGTAAGAAATAAACTTTCTTAGGTCAAGTCACTGAACCTGCAGGATTTAGCAGCAGGAGTGTCCCTTAATAAGATCAATGGACTCTATTTAGTGAGGGGCATTCACTTTTAGCCTAACCATAATAAGCATTCAAGAACTCTTCCTAGATTGGGAACCAGAATCAGATATCTGGTCTGGAGCTAAATTTAATTTCCTGGTGAGAAATATTTGGCAAGTTTCTGTTTGCAATTAGCTTGTGATGTGTGTACCAAGGCACATGAAACCCCCAACCTCTCTTGCCTTGGAATGGAGATTTTTCTTCCAAACTGAAAGACTTGATGCCTGATGACTCAAGAGGCTGTGGGGGGAGGAAACATCACTTCAATCATCATCTCCAGACAGATGTGAGCATGTGTTTCTCAAAACCACACTGCATCCTCCCAGAGAGCAGAAAAGCACCTAAAACAACAGCAAGAATCTCTGGCAGCACATTAGCATGTGCCATTTAGTGATGACCACGAGCTAAAATTGGAAAGGTCAAGGCAGCTGTTGCTGTGTAATGTTTGCCTCCTCTTGGAGTTGTGTGAGAGAGAGATGGCCAAAGACCCTGACTTAAACCAAAGATCTGAAATTCAGTTAAATTCATCTAATAGAGGATTCCATGTGAGGGCTTCCAGAGCCTCTGCTCTCACACAGCTCTTTTGATGGAAATAACTTCCATGGAGAGAAGCCTGAATAAATACCGAAATTCACAGTCCATTGTATCATGCAGCCCTTTGCTCTCCATCTGAGGGACTTTTTTGCCATCTAAGCTGCTCTCCAGCCCCCACCCCCAGCCCTTGGCTAGACTCATGTAAGGCCAAACTCAAGGACCTCAAACAGGGAGAAGGAGCTATGACTCCCACATCCCTCATCAAGGAACCTTATACTGTGATGGAAAGTGAAAGGTAAAATTACTCAAGTGATATCTCAGTAGCGATCTATAATCAAGCCAAATGAGGGAAAGGGAGTGTTCTGTGGGGTTAAGAGGTGACATCTGCCACCCAACCACCCAGGTTCAAGTTCTGGCTCTGTCACTTACTTGACTTGGACCCAAGGCAGTATATTTTGTAAGCCTTCCTCCCATGAAGTGGAGATAACAATAGCCACCTGGTTGATTATTGGTAGGGATTAAACTGAATGGCCAAAGGAAAGTGCCCAGTAGATAATAAGGATTCAATAAGCACTTCCTGATATTAAGAAACAAGGCAAGATTCCTAAACCAGACAGAGACCCAGTAAAAAAAGAGAACTACAGGCCAATATCTCTGATGAATATGGATGCAAAAATTCTCAATAAGATACTAGCAAATCGAATTCAACAGCATATAAAAAGAATTATTCACCATGATCAAGAGGGATTCATTCCTGGGATACAGGGCTGGTTCAACATTCGCAAATCAATCAATGTGATACATCACATTAATAAAAGAAAAGATAAGAACCATATGATCCTGTCAATTGATGCAGAAAAGGCCTTTGACAAAATCCAGCACCCTTTCTGAATAAAAACCCTAGAGAAAGTCGGGATAGAAGGAACATACTTAAAGATCATAAAAGCCATTTATGAAAAGCCCACAGCTAACATCATCCTCAATGGGGAAAAACTGAGAGCTTTTTCCCTGAGATCAGGAACACGATAGGGATGTCCACTCTCACCGCTGTTGTTTAACATAGTGTTGGAAGTTCTAGCATCAGCAATCAGACAACAAAAGGAAATCAAAGGCATCAAAATTGGCAGAGATGAAGTTAAGCTTTCACTTTTTGCAGAATGACATGATATTATATATGGAAAATCCGATAGACTCCACCAGAAGTCTGCAAATTTAGCAAAGTTGCAAGATACAAAGTCAATGTACAGAAATCAGTTGCATTCTTATACACTAACAATGAAACAACAGAAAGACAAATAAAGAAACTGATCCCATTCACAATTGCACCAAGAAGCATAAAATAGCTAGGAATAAATCTAACCAAAGATGTAAAAGATCTGTATGCTGAAAACTATAGAAAGCTTATGAAGGAAATTGAAGAAGACATAAAGAAATGGAAAAACATTCCGTGCTCATGGATTGGAAGAATAAATATTGTCAAAATGTCAATACTGCCCAAAGCTATCTACACATTCAATGCAATCCCAATCAAAATTGCACCAGCATTCTTCTCGAAACTAGAACAAGCAATCCTAAAATTCATATGGAACCACAAAAGGCCCCAAATAGCCAAAGTAATTTTGAAGAAGACCAAAGCAGGAGGCATCACAATCCCAGACTTTAGCCTCTACTACAAAGCTGTCATCATCAAAACAGCATGGTATTGGCACAAAAACAGACACATAGACCAATGGAATAGAATAGAAACCCCAGAACTAGACCCACAAACGTATGGCCAACTAATCTTTGACAAAGCAGGAAAGAACATCCAATGGAAAAAAGACAGTCTCTTTAACAAATGGTGCTGGGAGAACTGGACAGCAACATGCAGAAGATTGAAACTAGACCACTTTCTCACACCATTCACAAAAATAAACTCAAAATGGATAAAGGACCTGAATGTGAGACAGGAAACCATCAAAACCTTAGAGGAGAAAGCAGGAAAAGACCTCTCTGACCTCAGCCGTAGCAATCTCTTACTCAACACATCCCCAAAGGCAAGGGAATTAAAAGCAAAAGTGAACTATTGGGACCTCATGAAGATAAAAAGCTTCTTCACAGCAAAGGAAACAACCAACAAAACTAAAAGGCAACCAACGGAATGGGAAAAGATATTTGCAAATGACATATCAGACAAAGGGCTAGTATCCAAAATCTATAAAGAGCTCACCAAACTCCACACCCGAAAAACAAATAACCCAGTGAAGAAATGGGCAGAAAACATGAATAGACACTTCTCTAAAGAAGACATCCGGATGGCCAACAGGCACATGAAAAGATGTTCAGCATCACTCCTTATCAGGGAAATACAAATCAAAACCACACTGAGATACCACTTCACGCCAGTCAGAGTGGCTAAAATGAACAAATCAGGAGACTATAGATGCTGGAGAGGATGTGGAGAAACGGGAACCCTCTTGCACTGTTGGTGGCAATGCATATTGGTGCAGCCACTCTGGAAAACAGTGTGGAGGTTCCTCAAAAAATTAAAAATAGACCTACCCTATGACCCACCAATAGCTCTGCTAGGAATTTACCCAAGGGATATAGGAGTGCTGATGCATAGGGGCACTTGTACCCCAATGTTTATAGCAGCACTTTCAACAATAGCCAAGTTATGGAAAGAGCCTAAATGTCCATCAACTGATGAATGGATTAAAAAATTGTGGTTTAGGGGCGCCTGTGTGGCTCAGTCAGTTAAGTGTCCAACTTCGGCTCAGGTCATGATCTCACGATCCGTGAGTTCGAGCCCTGCGTCAGGCTCTGTGCTGACAGCTCAGAGTCTGGAGCCCTTTTCAGATTCTGTGTCTCCCTCTCTCTCTGCGCCTCCCCTGTTCATGCTCTGTCTCTCTTTGTCTCAAAAATAAATAAACGTTAAAAAAAATTTTTTTTAATTGTGGTTTATATACACAATGGAGTACTACGTGGCAATGAGAAAGAATGAAATATGGCCCTTTGTAGCAACATGGATGGAACTAGAGAGTGTTATGCTAAGTGAAATAAGCCATATAGAGAGAGACAGATACCATATGGTTTCACTCTTATGTGGATCCTGAGAAACTTAACAGAAACCCATGGGGGAGGGGAAGGAAAAAAAAAAAGAGGTTAGAGTGGGAGAGAGCCAAAGCATAAGAGACTCTTAAAAACTGAGAACAAACTGAGGGTTGATGGGGGGTGGGAGGGAGGGGAGGGTGGGTGATGGGTATTGAGGAGGGCACCTGTTGGGATGAGCACTGGGTGTTGTATGGAAACCAATTTGACAATAAACTTCATATATTGAAAGAAAAAAAAAAAAAAGAAGAAAGGCAAGGGGCACCTAAGCGACTCGGTTGAGCGTCTGACTTCAGCTCAGGTCATGATTTCATGGTTTGTGAGTTTAAGCCCCACAACAGGCTCACTTCTGTCAGCATAGAGCCTGCTTTGGATCCTCTGTTCCCTTCTCACTGCCCCTCCCTGATGTGCACTCTCTCAAAAATAAATAAACATAAAAGAAAAAAAAAAAAACAAGATAGATGGTCTGGTCTTTGTCAGTGTACCCAAGAAACCTGTCCAGGATCTGGGAAAGAAATATGGTGGGATTTACCCCTATGTTTACTAGAAAAGCAGATTAGAGTTCATCATTTTCTCAAGCCATGTTCTAGACTGAATTACAGCCAATGTCTCAGAACAGAGGTAATAAAAATAATAGCCAACATATAGTTAGTAGTTTATAACATACCATTTCACCTATGCACTTTCATCTAATCTTTAAAATTGTAGACAATAACTCAGATGCTTTTATTTCCGTCCTATAGATGGAGAAATTAAAGCTCAGAGAGGAGAGATGATTTGCTGAAATTGGCACAACTGGCCCACAAAAGAGCCAGAATTTAAACCCAGACCTCTCTATTTTAGAGACAAGGGGCCAATCCACTGTGCATGGAGAGAGGACATGTCAGAAAGACATTTGATCCTTGTTAATCAGAAAAGATTTTAAATGAGGGCGTAAGTGAAAATCTTAGAAGAACAGAGTTCTAAGTGAAGCAAGGATGGAAGCAGCAAGTCCTGCTGTTCTCTTATGGCTGGGGAATTTTCCCAGGTTAGGGAGCTCACAGAAGGAATCCAACAAAAAGAAGAGTACGGGGATAAAATAACAGAAGGCCCTTTAAAAGGGGGAATGGTAATAATAGCATTTGCTGAACGGCCCTCTCCCTGCAGTCACCGCTGTGCTAAAACTTTTATAGATGTTCTCCCACTTAATCTTCCCCACCCTATGAATGTGCAGTAGTGTTATTCCCATGTACAATGGAGGAGACTGAGATCAAGGTCACGTAGAGAACGTGTAGTAGAATCAGGATTTGGACCTAGGTTGGCCTGACATCAGAGCTTATGTTAGCCTGCCCACAGTTTATGTAGTCCCTGAGGCTCACAGAGAAGGCAAGATACACAACATCCCTCATTGGCTGATACCAGAAGTGCACTGTAAGCTGCAGGGCAAATTAAAAGATTAATCAATGAAGCTGTATAAAATAAAATTAATCTGTATAAAATGAAAGTGGGGCGCCTGGGTGGCTCAGTCGGTTAAGCGTCCGACTTCAGCTCAGGTCATGATCTCACAGTTCGTGGGTTCAAGCCCCGCGTTGGGCTCTGTGCTGACAGCTCAGAGCCTGGAGCCTGCTTCGGATTCTGTGTCTCCCTCTCTGTCTGCCCCACCCCCACTCGCACTCTGTCTCTCTCTCTCTCTCTCTCTCTCAAAAATAAACATTAAAAAAATAATAATAAAATAAAATGAAACTAAGCCATAAAACTGAGGCTAAATTTTAAAATCACAGCATGATGTTACCCCAACCCATGGGAAGCAGAACATTCAGTATGTAGAGAAAGAGCTAGGAAGGCTGACCTTAGACAGGGAGTAGCATAGCAATGGCTCAAACAGGTAACCTGGAATAGAGATGAGCATAGCCAACAAAGAAACAGTCCAGGAAATACTCTACCCCCTTCATGGGAAAAGAAGAAAAAATAATCAACACTAGACTGAAAGTGAATAAGCAGAGCCATACTCTTCACCCCTGAGGGCTGTAGGTTAAAAGTCTGTGGGGCTGCTGTATGAATTAAATGGAAAGATATAGATGTGACATGTCACAGGTGCTTAATAAATGTGAAGGAGATAAAATAGTCTTTGTGTACCATGTTCAGAATTTCTGTCAGATCTGAGTTCCACGTCTACTCATATTCAGTGAATATTTTCCTCTAAGTTGACTCACTTGTTTTAAAACTTAGTCTAGGGGTGCTTGGGTGGCTCAGCTGGCTAAGCATCTGACTCTTGGTTTCAGCTCAGGTCATGATCTCAAGGTTCATGAGTTCAAGCCCCATGTCAGGCTCTGCGCTGACAGTGAAGAGCCTGCTTGGGATTTTCTCTCTCCCTCTGCCCCTCCCCTGCTCGTATCTTTTCTTTCAAAATAAGTAAATAAACTTAAAAAAAAAAAAAAAAAACCTTAGCCTTGTCCTCTGCCCTAACAGCCATGAATCTGCAGGTTTGAGGTATAAGCTATACGTTTCTTCCCAATATTCATGAAAATAAATATAAAACCATTAGCACAGAGGATAATGTATGTGAAAGCATTTCATAAACAGGGACATTACAGATTGAAGGTGTTTGTGTAACTCTGTCTCCTTCTTTCAAAGAAAACTTTAGTGGCGCCTGGCTGGCTCAGTCAGTAGAGCATGCAACTCTCGACCTCAGGGTTGTGGGTTCAAGCCCCACGTCGGGTGTAGAGATTACTTAAAAATAAAATCTTAAAAAAAAAGAAAAGAAAACTTAAAAATAATCAAACATATCCACGAATGGTCAACCAATCGCTAAAATAATTCACTTTAAAAATCAGAGAATTTTCTACTGCTCCTACACTTCAAAACAAAGCATCAACATGTTTCCTTTTCCTTGCAGAGACAACACAAAGGCACAATCTCTGTGAAGGTCAGTGAGCAGGAAATCAAACGCTACCCCTTTACTCTGGATTATGATATCGTGATACCAAGTAGGCTCAGAGCTCAAAAGAGCCTGAGAGATCATCTTGTCTAGTATTCTCATATTACAGAGGAGACATTGAGTCCTGGAGAATTTTAAAACCTTATTACAATCAGGGCAAAATGGAATCTGAATCATGGATGCAAGCCCCTCAACGAATGCTGCTGTCATTACATGAGCCCACTCCCCAGAATGGCAGAAGCCAAGAGGAGCCATTCCTCCTCTTCAGGGGAACCAGGGCTTCTGCGCTCTCCCTAATCCACTGACATCCAGTTGGAAAGAAATGTGTGGGCAAGTTAGAAGACTAAGACATAGACGCTGCCTTCAGTGTGTCCACAATCCTTCAGAATGAATTGGACACACACAAATATGACCCAAAATTGAGAAACTGCCTTGACTTTCCCAAGTAACCCAAAAGGCAGTCACAGGGATGCAGAAGGAAGCCAGCACCTATGTATTTGGCTACTACTGTGGAGGTTGGTGTGCCTGCCCAGGGATGCCTACTTGCAACTCACCACCCTGGGGGTACAGCGGCACAGAACACTGACAGCCTCATGGCCCTACGTCAAAGGATATCATCGTCACCTTTAGAAACCATAGCAATCCCACCCTTCCCCAAGGGCTGCTGCTGGGATCTTGGGAACTTTCTCTAATTAATCAAATGCCTGTCTTACTGAGGTTCACCCTCCCACTCACCCAGGCATTCAATAGTCTAAGATTTGCACTAACATACAAAACAACAGAACAAAGAACTAGGAAGCAATCTTTCTAGCTCATGGTCTAATTAAGCTACACAAAAACACCTTCATGTTCTAACATGTCTAGAAACGCACCTCTAGGTGACTTCTCATATAAACATTGCATGCTTGCTATAAGAAACATGTATCACCTTTTAGAAAAGAGCTTTTTCTTTAATAACCAAAGAATCTAATCAATGGTATTTTCTAACAAAAATAATATTGGCTTAAAAATTTAGGGGCGCCTGGGTGGCTCAGTCGGTTAAGCGTCCGACTTCAGCTCAGGTCATGATCTCATGGTTCGTGAATTGAGGCCCCGCATCGGGCTCTGTGCTGACAGCTCAGAGCCTGGAGCCTGCTTCGGACTCTGTCTCCCTCTCTCTCCGCTCCTGCCCTGCTCACACTCTGTCTCTGTCTCTCAGAAAGTGAATAAACGCTAAAAAAAATTTTTTTTTAGTTATTCCATTGTAGCACATTTCTATCTCTCTATATTCTGTCCCTGATATCATTTTACTGATGCTGTCCACTATGCCCTAGGTCATTAGAGGAGGAGTAGGGGGCAGGGGACCAAAACTGATTGAGTGTCCAGTCTTCACCAGATGTTTTTTATAATTTCATGGAATTTGCACAACAGTCTTCTCAGCTAGGTATTCTTACACCCGTTTGCAGAATGAGAGTAGAGTTCGTACCCTCCAGAAAGGGGAGGCATCTCTAATAATAGACCCAGTAATAGTCGCATGATAAAAACAAGGCATGGAGCGTGTGTCAGGAACTCTGTTAAGGACTTTCATATAACAATGCACTTACTATGCACCAGACTCCATGTGCTTTCCTTATTTAAAAGTCATTTTATCTGCATAATAACTGTACAGAATTGGTATTCTCATTATCCACCTTTAACAGCTGAAGAAACTAGGTCACACAGCTGGTCAGTGGCAGAGCCGGGGCTTGAACCCAGCAGCCTGGCTCCTGGACTATGGCCTTAACCTCCAAACCAACTGTGTCAGGCAAGGGGCCTGCCCAGAGCCGCTGGTCAGTAGGTGACACTACTGGAACGCAGCCTGTAGACCACGGGACTCCAGAGGTATGTTCTTCACCACCAGGCTCCATCAACACTTCCCTTTGCCAAAGCTAACAGCTGCATTTATTGGCCTTGACCTGTCTTATTCCTCTTTGGGGTCATGGCTTTATTACTTGCATTACATACTTTATCTCTCCACTGGACTCTTCCTTTCTGCCAAAAAATATCTACAGACCAGCTTTCTCCTACAAACTTCTCCCTGAACCCTGATTGAGACTTCAAATATCATCCACTCTCTTCTTCTCTATTGCCTCTTCTTGAGAAGAGTCTACACACACTGCCTCCCCTCCCTGTCTAGTCTCTGCTTGACTCCCAAGTCTCTGAAAATGATCTCCTCTCCTTCATTCTCCTGGCCACACTCCTGGCTCCAGCCTGCAAGAACCTTTCCGAACAAAAAAAGCAGCTCTCCATTTCCATTTCACACTTTCATACTTCTGTGACCTTGCTCACACTCTTCCCTCTACACGTATTGCCTTCTCCAGCCCCGACCTCCTCTTGCTCAAGTCCTGCTCACTTTCCAAGTCCAGATCCAAGCACTCCAGCTGAAAGCACTCACTCCTTCTGAGCTTTATGGACTTTATGATCCCTCAAGAATCTTGAGGACAGGATTCTTACCTAATTCATCTTTGTGTCAGCTACAGGGTCTTGTACAAAGAGGAGTCTCAATCAGTGGTTGTTAAATGTTCACTCACTGATCTCAGGCTTGATTCTCAACTCCAGATCTCCCTGCATAAACTCAACCCAGAGGTTACTAAGCTCATGGATCACCTGCTGCCCTATTGGCAGGAAATGAATCCACCAAAACCGACGTTGGAGAACTACTTGTCCTCACGCAGAACTACATCTGATCCTCTGGAAGCAGGCAGAAGTAAATGATTTCTAAGAAGTCAAGGAGTTTTGACAGCAGAAAGAGGAAATACTAGAAATGTGGCCCAGTGTAACTCTCTGGTTAAGAAGAAACATTCATTAAGATGGTAGAAATCACTGTTGAAATGCTACAGCTAAATGTTCATTTGTGTGTTGACTTGCCCCACTGAATGTCCCCAGTCATTTCAATTTAATAGGTTCACTCAGCTATGGTTTGGAATGTTAATACTGTATTAAAAAGTACTTAAAAGCTCTTTGTATTCTATCCCCAAGTCATTTTTCCCCAGGAGGATGGTGACTGTATGAATCCCCAGAAAGCCTCTATTAAGAACACAGTGGTATCCCATAAATATTAATTGAGCACAACAGGATCCTCTCAGCTGTCAGGTGCCAGGTGAGGTGCACATTTTTGCCAGGTATGTTAAGAGTCACCCCATCCTTAATTACCTGCATAAGCTTTCGACACACCATGAACAATATGGGGTCACATCGCAACCTTTTAGAGAATTCGGAAACAAAATATATTACTCTTTTCAAATCATTTGTACGTTATCTCACTTAATTTTTACTAACGGTCCCTTATAATGCTATTAGTCCTCTTTCGCAGTCAAAGAAATTGAGACTCAAAAAAGTTAATTAACTTACCTAACAACTTGTTTAACTATAAAAATCAGTGCTATAGGGCAGGGATTAAAGAGTGCCCCTGTGATGAGCACCAAGTAATGTATAGAATTGTTGAAGCACCATATTGTACATATGAAACTAATATAGCACTGTATGTTAATTACATTGGGATCTTAAAAGCTTAATTAAAAAAACCCTCAATGCTATGGATTCCATATAAACACTATGCGTATAGAGAAAGCAATGAAATAGGTATCCCCAAATATTGCTGGTAGCAGAGCACATTGAGAAAATATTTTCAAAAAGCAATTTATGATGTACATTAAGAATAAATATGTATGTGTTTGTATATATGTGTATGTAATGTAGTATGTATAACATTCACCCATTAATTATTCTTCTAGAAGTAGAGCCTAAGAAAATAACCAGAGATATATTTTTCAAATCTGATATAAAGACATTATTATAATATTATTTATGATAATGATAAACACTAAACAAAATAAGAATAGCTAAGCAATAATATAATAAGATATAGTCCTTAGAAAGAAATTTTTAAGCTGTCTTTAAGATAATAAAATGGACTGGCATAATATTAAGTGAAAAAAAAGGTAGAAAACAAAATGTATAGAATGATTCCAATTCAGAAGGCTGGGGGAAAGCACACCAATTATTAACAGTATTGCCTTTCTTCTTTATATGTGTTTGCTTTCAAATTTTTCTACCTTGTTTAGATGCTGCTTTTGTAATCTGAAAAAAAAATGCTATTAAAAACAATAAATAAACTCTTTAAAACTCATATCTATAGTTACACAAGAACTTAAAGCCAACTTTTTGCCTCCAACCTCAGGACGCTGGCCCCTGCACCACTCTTTCTCACTATGCAGAGAAATGGTGCATAAAATACACCAGGATCACAGGGTGATCAGTCAACTCTGTAAAGTGGCCAATCAGTATGAAGCAATTATATTAGATTGTTTCATATGTAATCCTATGTAGATACAGATCTCTCCCCGGAAAGGGGGTCAGAACCATTTCCCACAAAACGAATGTGCTTTCTCTGCCCTGCTTCCTGCAATTTTATTTCTTAAATATACCAGGACGGCTGGGGCCCTCTCAATTTCTAATGCTTTCATTTAATCATTTAATAATACTCTTTTTTCAAATATAGGTTATTATTGAATCTGAGGATAAGACAATTCTCAAATCCCTCATGAACTAGAATTAACTTGCTGGAAAATATTGTCACTCCATCCTCTCAGAAAGGAAATTAGAGTTAGAGCCCTCTAGCATTTTCCTATTGATGGCCATTAACCAACAACCCATAAAATCCTTGCCCATAGCAAATGTGTATATCTTCAAGGACTCTTCAATGCATTTCATATTCTGTCCTATAAGTCAGGTTTCACAGATGAATACATTTGTTCTTATTTTAATCATATTTATATTCTACATACAGGTCTCTAATGGAATTATCACTCTTGGGCTATGCTTTTCATCTATAAATGAAAGAAAAGCAGGTGGCTTGGGGGAGTGCACATTCTACTACTTACATTACTATTTAAGGGGATTGTACCATTAGTCATGGTCATTATCCTAATGATCTCAAGGACTCAACTGAGGTCGGTAGTCCCAACACTGTGGTATAAAAAGGAAAAGAGCTGACAATGAGAACTCTTTTTCTGAGATATGCATGTACAGAGCTCTGAGATAAATCTAATTTATAAATGGACTTAGTTCCAACTGCACACACTAGTTTCCTCCTAGGAAATCATGTTGCAAAAATAAAGGGGGAGGAGAATTTTTTTGCTGCTTTTGATGGTGTAAGATAGAAATGATTTTCACTCTTCTTGAACTTCTCACTAAACAAAGGACACCCAAAGTTACTGCAAATCAACGATTAATAACCCTGCCCCACAGATTACCATAGAAACCATTAATTCTGGGTCATGTCTTCTGACTAAAGGACAAGTTAGTATTGTTTGAGTAAAGCAAAAAAAGAGTAGATATTAGTTTCTTCCCAAGAGTTGCTGGCTAAATCTGGTTACCTTAATGAATATTCCCCTCTGACCTGATAAATGTTATTCCACCATCAGATAACAGAGTAGGAATTTTATGATCATAAAACAGAACATAAAACCGAATCATAAAATTCCTGTGTAAGACTGCTTTAAGGAGTCTTTACTCCTTTATTCCTTTAAGCTTCTGGTCTACAGTAAGTAAAAGAATGTGTTACGGAAGGAAATCATTATCAGGGCTTTGCCACTTAACTCTCTTTCCAGAAGCTCATTAATGATAGCTCTAAGATTTATAGATGTGAAGTCCAACACTGACAGGTCATTCAAGCTTTCTCTGACTTGAGGCCATTCTCTTTGGTCCTTCCTCCTTGTACCCCAAATGTAAGCACGACAGCTTACAAGAGCTTCAGACAAATCACTCTGGCCATAAATAGTAAATGTATTTCACAGAACATTTCTAGAAACTTTATCTTGTTCTATTTCTTAAATGTTGATTTTTAAATAGTGGCTTAGATTTGGAAATATCTATTTTATTCCTGCCATGAAAAGGGAATGGAAAAAGGGAAATTCGGGCATTTAGAAGTGTGTACTCCAACAAGTGGTTAGTCTACAGGCATCAATTGCTAAATCAATTGATTTCATGGCCAGATAAACTTTTCTATAGTGTCCTTTTGGAATTAGAAACATAAAAATAGGGACAGTGCAGAGCACACTGGGATGCTTTAGTAAGTACATTCCAGAATGTCCATACTACTACACAGTTTCTACAAAAGAAGTTTTCTATACTTTGACCATTTCATTTCTGATTAATTTTTATTACCATCTAATGAAAATAGTTATTTCAGGCTTTATTTTCACAATAACTTTCTTTGCAAAATTATCCTTTTCCTAAGAGATGTTTTTTGTAGCAATTGGGAATAAGCACTCTTAAATTTCAGGACTCAGACCACTTTTACTCAGTGCATTTTGCCTTATAACATTAAGATTTGCGAAATTATTTCTGTTCTGCAGTATTTGAAGCTGAGGCTGAGAAAAGAACAGAAATTAAATCTAGAGAGATTCCCCACTTTTTTGAAATGTGCCCTTTGTCCTGATGCTGTCTTCCTTACTCAGAGGAGGGTCTCAGACCCCCATATTGGGGTCAGATTGGGTCATATTGCAGATTGCACATTGGGTCATATTGGGTGTTCTACTCTGCACTCCGATTGCCAGACTAAGTTGTCATTCAACAAAGTCACACTATTCAACTGTACACTTTGCAAACAAGCAAAACACATTTCCCTCCTTCATCCCCAAGTTCTCAAGGTAAAGGAAGTGCAAAACGACTGCAAAGTCTTTTTTGTTGCTATGGTGGAAAGGGGCATTTTCCTGCAATCTTTGAGCTCCTCTGATTTTCACTTAAAAGAGATCTGAATGCCATACCCTCTGCTCCTGCCAGCCCTTGAGGGTCTTTTGCCTCCTTACACGGGGTGTCTTTTGAGTAACAATCCAGGGAGCATTATTTGCCATTTTCGCCAAGTTCCTGCTCTGTGGTTACGCATTTGGGAGTGTCAATCATCCATGAAACAATTAGAGCCATTAAGATCTCCAGCAGCACGGGAAAAGAAATCCGGCATCCACTCTGAAGAGTGGAGTCTCCCGAAGCACGCGCCGAGAGGGGCGGAGGCTTACCTGTGGGGCATGCCGGCAGTGTGAGCGGCGGTGTGCTCGCTGGACAGGTCGTAGAGTTTTAGGTACCAGTTCATCTCCACTTCGCGCACCAGAGCCAGCTGGCGAGCCCTGAGCTGGGTTTGCCCCGTGGGGCTGAGGCTGCGGTCTTTCTCATTCTCTGAGGCTTTCTTGGGAGATTTGTCTTTGCCCCCCGTGGAAAGCCCAGATTGTCTCCTGAACTTGGGATTCTCTTCTGAGATCTGACTCCCGGCTGCCCCGGTCCGGGCCGCCAGCATCCTGGAGCTTTCGTGTCTATCAGAGACGACTCTGAGTCACTGTCGTCAAAGTAATTTGAATTGATTTTTCTGTCTCCCTCGTCCTCCCCGTCCTCCCCCATCCCCTTAACCTTATCCTGCAGCAACGCTGTAATTGAGCCAGGTCTGTGGCTGGGGGATGAAAGGCTATCTCTAACTTTCCTGAGGAAGGGCTAGGGCGGCCACTACCTGTGCTACCTTGGAACGTGGAAATTTAAAAAAAAAAAAAAAAACAACCCCTAGCAACTTTGTAATGCTGAAGCTGTTACGGTGCTGTTTCTTCTTCAAAGTTTGGACTTGACTCATTTTAAAAATACGGAACCTGAGATCATTAAGGCTGGTAAATTATATTTGGTCATCATGTCAGAGTTATATTTAAAAACAGACGTCTAGAGGTTCATTAGCCATTCTTAATTAGAGTCCCTTTAGAGTTTTAAACGTTTTGGTGTGAATTTCCTCGAATAAGTTTCACAATATCAATGCAAGGGGAGGATCATTCCTCTCGTGTAAGCCTTAAAATAATATTTTTAACTTATCTCATGATCCTTTGGGAGAGGACGGCTTTTTGAACGTCAGTGAACCACATAATATATGTCAAACATTCTTTCATTCCTAATGAAGAAAGGTAGGGCCACCATCAGGGCTTCGGTAACTGACCCTTTCCATACTTTTGAGGGATGGAAGGCCTGAGAATCACGTTACAACTAAATAGACTGAGGCTGAAGCTGCCGTAACCAAACTAGGAGGCTGAAAGGAAGTGGAAAGAGCCAGTGTGTGCACATATAGACGTGGGGGTGTATGTGCTCAGAGCCCATGAAAACCAGCCCTGAAGATGGAAAGAAAGTTCAGTTAATGGCCCTGTACTCAAGACCCATGTGACTGACCCACACATGCCCACCAATCAGTCCTAGCTCAAGGGACGATGACATTAGTGCCCACCTATGTGTCTACTACAAAGTTGTTTGATGAGCCGCTAAGCCCAGGCATCCCCCCAATCAACCTCAGTCCTTCCTATATCAACTACTCAGTGTTGGCTACATCTAAAGAACTTGAGACAGTTTGTGAATTTGTCTATCCAATAAAAATCAGGGGCACCTGGGTGGCTCAGTCGGTTAAGCACCCGACTTCTGCTCAGGTCACGATTTCACGGTTCGTGAGTTCGAGCCCTGCGTCGGGCTCTGTGCTGACAGCTCAGAGCCTGAAGCCTGCTTCAGATTCTGTCCCCCTCTCTCTACCCCCCCACTCAAAAATAAAGAAACATGAAAAAAAATTTTTTAATTAGAGAGGGAATGTGAGGTTTTATAGCCTCTGCGAATGACAGGGGAGAAAAGAGGAAAGACAAGGTTCTTCTTAAAAAGTTGACTCCTGTGGAAATCATAGAGATGTCTTTGAAGATGCCCATGGTTGCTAATTAATCAAAGCTGAGAATGAGAGGACAGCAAATCATATCATGTGGACTCTCCCGTATTTAGGCAACAGATGTTTAATATTAATATCTAGTAAACTAGGATTAGAACTATGACCATAAAGCAATGTAACACCTGAAATATTGACCAAAGAGCAAGGAGGCAGCTGCTACCAAGTTATGGGGTCTATCCTACCCAGCACTGAGGAGGCTTACGAATGTTTAGCACCAACAGCTGCAACCTCTCCAATTCCTCACCCTGCCCTCCAACCCTTGAGCCATCAAGGAGCTCTGACAACAATGGTATCCAATAGACTTCTCAAAGTGTGGACTCTGAGGACAGTCTCCCTACTTTGATATTGTTGGTCATGTGTCAATTGGGGACTCTGTAGTGGAGCTGGGGAGAGGGAAATACATTCATTCAGCCAAAGGTGCTTCCCAGGTCCCTTGGCTTGCCTTTCTTAGGAGGCAGTGCTATTGTGTTAAGGAGCTCTGCTGTAAAGTCAGACTGCTTGGGTCTGAAACCTAACTCCATCACTTACCTGCTCTATGAACTCAGGCAAGTTACTTAACCCCACTATGTTTTCCTTTGCTCATCTATAAAGACAGGAATAATTATCTACCTGTGGCAGTTTTAAAACATAGCCCTCATTCTTTTTTATGGATGAATAATATTCCATTGTCTAAACGTACCACAATTTCTTTATCCATTCATCCATCAATGGACACAGGTTGTTTCCGTTATCTTGGCTATTGTAAACTATACTGCAGTGAACAATGGGGTACAGATATCTTTTCAAGTTAATGTTTTTGTTTTCTTTGAATTAATAACTAGAAGTGGGATTGCTAGGTCATATGGTAGTTCTAGTTTAACATTTTTTTAGGAAATAAACTAAGTGTCCACCAATGGATAAAAGGATAAAGAAATTGTGATTGTACACACACAGAGACACATATGCAACGGAATATTATTCAGCCATAAAAAAGAAAGCTTGCAATTTGTGACAACATGGATGGACCCCAGAGCATTATGCTAAGTGAAATAAATCAGACAGAGAGAGACAAATACCATATTATCTCTCTTATATGTGGAACCAAAAAAAAAAAAAAAGGAAAGAAAAAGAAAGCTCATAGATACAGAGATTAGATCGGTGCTTGTCAGAGGCAGGGTGGTGGGGTGGGAGAAATAAATTGTTTTTTTAAATGTAATCTATATATTTTTTAGCCAATATGTGTGTGTGTATCTGTATCTTTATAAATCTTGGATTCAGTCTTTTATTTATTCATTATAATTTTTGAAGTTCTACCTAGGAGGTCCCCAACAGTAAGCTAAGCACTATGCAGTATTGAAGGAGAATGAACAAGGCTGAACCTTACAGTATTGAGCTAAGGAAGATTCACATGCTAATTAAAAAAAAAGAGAGAGAAGCCATGTAACTTAAGGAAAGACACTGAAATATAATAGCAAGTGTATACCATAGAGATTTCCCCAGTCCTTCTCCAAAAAGGCTTTTCTCAGGTAATACATACATACTGAAATTATATGTATGTTATATATATATAGAGAGAGAGAAGTTTATATATATAAACTTGATTAATATATATATAGAATAATATATATTGTATTATATATAATATAAACTTTGATATAGATATAGATATAGATATAGATATATAGATATACATATAAGTTTTTGAGGGAAGGAAGGAAGGAAAGGAGAAAAAAAAAATGAGTAGGACTGAGTCAGGAGGGGAAAATCGGGCATAGCCTGGGCACAGGCTAAAGCTGGTTGTCTACAGGCAGTCAGGAAAGGAAGACGATGGAACTCCAGGGGCACAAAAGGAAAAAAAAAAATAACAAAATAAAATGAAAAGACAAAAAGGAGACAAACCTCAAGCAGAATGAAGAAAAAAGGTCTTAATTGAGGGGGGGAAGGCATATTAAAAATTAGAAACAAAAATAAATGTAACTACAGAAATAGCAGTATTTAAAATTAACAAGAAAAACAGAAAAACACATGACCCTCAAATTCTTTGACTCTCCTTCCATTGACAGGTGGATGTATTTTCCTTCCCCTGATTCTGGGTGGACTTCTGATTGCTTTGATCAGTAAAATATACCAGAAGTGATGCTATGTCAGAAAGGCCAGATGGCTTTCACCCATCATTGTTGGAACGATCATCCTGGGGAAACCAGCTGCCATGTAAGGAACCTGACTACCTTGAGATTGCCATGGCGGACAGTCACGTGAAGGTGCTCTGATCAGTAGCACCCGATGAGCTCCCAGACAATAGCCAACATCAACCACCAACGCTCTGAGCCAGCCAGCTTGGGTGTCCAGGCACAGCTGGTCCTTCAGATGACGGCAGTCCCAGCCAACACCAGACAGCAACTGCATGAGACACCCCGAGTGAGAACAGCCCACCCAAGTCCATCCCCAAACCCTAACCTCCAAAATTGTAAGATAAGTGATTGCTTTATTACCCCCATTAAGTTTTAAGGTTTATTGTGCAGCAATAGTAACCAGGGTATTACTCATACCCTTATGATAAACATTTCACAAAATATGTGTGAAACTTAGAACAGTATCTAGCATATATAAACATTTAATAGATATTAATGACTTATTCTCCAAGTTAGATGCTATTAAAACACTCGAATTCAAACTTTCTGCTTATGTTTCCCTTTTAAAAATTTGAAAAACTATCAACTTAAACATTTTTAAATATATTTGTCATCATAAAGTTAAAAAGTGGCAAAGATGCCATGTCCAGCATATAAGTATTGCTGTTTTAAAAATAAAGTTGTTATGCCACTATCTCAAATGTATCCAGTGGAATTTAAATCCCATGGCTACTTGATATCTATCACCAAACATTTAAAAAATTCATGAACACTCTCTTCTTTAGCAGTTGGAAATTTTACATTCTTCCTTTTTCTCCCTGAACTTGTTTTTCTAGTCCATTTCTCACCCAGAATTTTATTCTGATATAAAATATTAGCATGCTTGAAAATATTTTACAGATGATACTATCAAATAATTCTGCAAGGAAAACAAATATAAATAAAACTGTTAAAAATTTTATTTTCTTTTTTTTTAACATTTATCATTTTTGGGAGACAGAAAGTGAGTGGGTGCAGAGAGTGTGAGGGAGACACAGAATCCAAAGGAGGCTCCAGGCTCTGAACTGTGAGCACAGAGCCCCATGTGGGGCTCAAACCCATGAAACATGAGATCATGACCTGAGCTGAAGTTGGACACTTAACTGACTGAGCCACCCAGGTGCCCCCAAATTTTTATTTTCTATATCCATAAGACTATATGTGTTATACGCCAGTCAGAGTGGCTAAAATGAACAAATCAGGAGACTATAGATGCTGGAGAGGATGTGGAGAAATGGGAACCCTCTTGCACTGTTGGTGGGAATGCAAATTGGTGCAGCCATTCTGGAAAACAGTGTGGAGGTTCCTCAAAAAATTGAAAATGATCTACCCTATGACCCAGCAATAGCACTGCTAGGAATTTACCCAAGGGATACAGGAGTTCTGATGCATAGGGGCACTTGTACCCCAATGTTTATAGCAGCACTTTAAACAATAGCCAAATTATGGAAAGAGCCTAAATGTCCATCAACTGATGAATGGATAAAGAAATTGTGGTTTATATACACAATGGAATACTACGTGACAGTGAGAAAGAATGAAATATGGCCTTTTGTAGCAACGTGGATGGAATTGGAGAGTGTTATGCTAAGTGAAATAAGTCATACAGAGAAAGACAGATACCATATATTTTCACTCCTATGTGGATCCTGAGAAACTTAACAGAAGACCATGGGGGAGGGGAAGGAGAAAAAAAAAAGGTTAGAGAGGGAGGGAGCCAAACCATAAGAGACTCTTAAAAATTGAGAATAAACTGACGGTTAATGGGGGGTGGGAGGGAGGGGAGGGTGGGTGATGGGTATTGAGGAGGGCACCTGTTGGGATGAGCACTGGGTGTTGTATGGAAACCAATTTGACAATAAATTTCATATAAAAAAAAGACTATACGTGTTATAAAATGTCCTAGAAATTGAATTATCGTGACAATTATTAGACATAACTGATCAAAATTAGATATTCCAAATTTTGAAAAATTATTGCTTACCATAAGAAGTAAAATTATATTTAAAATGTATCTTTATTTTTTTATTTTTAAATTTTATTTATTTATTTAAGTAATATCTATACCAAACATGGGGCTCAAACTCATGATCCCTAGATCAATCATCGCATGTTCCTCCAAATGAACCAGCCAGGTGCCCCAGAAATGTATCTTTTCATGACATGGATAGGGTGGAGTTTTTTTTTTCTGAATTAGGTCATGTATCCATAGAGTAATATTCTTCACTGGTAGAATGGGATAAGATTCAACATCAATTCTAGTCTCTCTTTTTTTTTTTTTTCATTTTTAAAGATACATGTTCTGAGAACTTTGTTCATATAAATGGAAATGGAAGGCTTTTTTTTATTATAATGAAATTATTCGGTTCTTTAAATGTCTTCTCAGATACATATGAAAATCACAATGCTGTATCATTTAACAATGTGTTAAAGATCCATCCAGCAACATCTCTGAGATGGAGAGCTTATGGAAGGAGATGACTGAAGAGTGAAACAAACAGTTTTATGTAGTAAAAGGATTGCTCTGGCTGCTTTGCTGGAACAGACTGCAGGCAGGGGCAAGCAGAAGGAAGACTAGTAGAGGTTGTTGCAATGACCTAAGAGAGAGGAGAGAGATGATGGCAGCATAGACATGGTGAATCGTGGCCGTAATAAAAAGGTGTAAAACTGTGTACCTATTTCGAAGGTGACAAGCATAGAATTTCCTGGTGCATTGGTGCCAGGAAAGCAGGTATAAAAGAATGATGGGAAGGTTTTTGGCCTGAGCCACTTGCTGAGACAGGGCAGAGGCAGGTGGATTGAGTTTGCTGGGTGCATGTGGGCATAGTTTTTCTATTCACTCACATATTCACCATTTTTAATGCTCTTGGTGTCTTCCCAAAGATCCACGTTTCCACTCACTTTCATTTCCTACAGTCAGAACTTCCCTGAACAGTTCTTTTAGGCCTGCTAACAAGAAATTCTCTTTTATCTGAAAATATGTTATTTCAGCTTCTTTCTTGAAAGGTATTCACTCTGAGTTCTTTATCTTCCATCACTTTGAAGATGTTTTTTCATTGTTTTCCGGCCTCTGCATTTTCTGATGAGAAATCAATGGTCAAGTCATTTTTCCCTTATCTGCAATCTCCTACACTGTTTTAAATATTTTCTTTTTATCTTTGGTTCTGATTAGTTTGACTATCATGTGCTCCAGTTTTGTACTTGTTCTGCTTCAGTTTGCTTAGCTTCTTGAATCTATAAATTTCTGTCTTTTACTAAATTTAAGAATGTTTTGGCCATTATTTTTACAGTCTCTCTCCTCTTCTCAGGGACAGCAATGACACATATATTAGGTCTTTTGAAATTGTTCCTTGTGTCCCTGAGGCTCCGTTCATTCTTTTCTTTTTTGTTTCTCTCTTCTCTGGATTGTACAGTTTTATCGATTATTCTTCAAGCTCACTTTTTCATTTCTATTCTAAGTGCATCCTGTAACCCTTTAATTCCAGATAATATATTATTCAGTTCTGGAATTTTCATTTGGTTATTTTCTAGATTACTCTGATGAGATTTCTTAGCTTTTCATTCCCTGAAAGCTTATTGTCCTTTACCTCATTGAGCATAGTAATAATAGCTGATTTAAAATACTTATCTGGTCTTTCTTTCTCTCATCATTCCAAAGTTTTAGCCAGTCTACACGCATAACTGACAGGTAAGTTTCTCTAAAATAGGAAAATAGACAGATGGAGAGAGGGGCAAGAGAAACCTGCTCTAATTATATCTCTCTCGTGCTCAAAACCCTTCAGTGTTTTCCTTACACCATAAAATACTGCTGAAACTCATCAAATTGATTTTAAAGGCCAGTCACTATCTCTGTCCAGTCTGCTTTTTCAATTTCATGTGTAGCTGCTTCTCTGCACAAAGTGTATTCCAACTAGATTGCCTCACTCCTGGTTCCCCTAAAGTGCCTGCTGCTTCACACCACATTTTTATCATTCCTTTCCCTTTCTCCCTATCAGTAAAGCTCTCTGCCTACCCCTTTTCCAATTTCTGCATTGAGATTCCAGGCTATCATAAAGCTTCCTCTGATCCCGACAGCCTGCAGGGAGCATTTTCTCTCCTGCTCTTATCATGGCTATGGGCGAGCTAATTAGGATATGCTGTTCTACATGGCTTTACGACAATTTTACTACTGTCTTGACCATCTGCTCCCTTTACTGTATGTCTTGCCCCCTATCACCTGCCCTTAATCCGTCTCCCTTTCACCCCCCTCTTTGAGGTCCCACCTTTCAGGCACACCTTCAGCATCTTACCCACTGGATCTTTTCCCTTCACCATGGGTTCTTGAAAGTCAATGACAGGGCCAGGAACCTAAAAAAGGTTTTGTTTCGGAGCATCTGGGTGGCTCAGTCAGTTGAGCGTCCGACTTCAGGTCAGGTCATGATCTTGTGGCTCCTGAGTTCCAACCCCAAGTCAGACTCTGTGCTGATGGCTCAGAACCTGGAGCCTGCTTCGGATTCTGGGTCTCCCTCTCTCTCTGCCCCTCCCCTGCTTGCACTTGGTCTCTCTCTCTCTCTCTCTCTCTCTCTCTCTCAAAAATAAATAACCCTTAAAAAATTTCTTTAAAGGTTTTGTTTTGCTTTATTTCTAGAAAATCCTATGTAAATAGTAAGAGAGAAAGCTTAGAACATAGTCATCAAGAGGGGAAGGACATTCGATTGCATGATTATTATTTTCTTCCTCTCCCTTCCCTCAGGGCCAAGAAGAAACTAGAGGCCAAATGAGAGTATTGGAGTAGACTTGATTAGGCCTGAGGTGCCACTGGCCCTACTTGCTCTGTGTGCAAGAAGGTATCTGAGTGACAAGGAAGCAATGGCTGATGGAGGTGTTTGGCCAGGTAGACTGAAGGGGGGGCCTCCCTGAGTCGTGCACATCAAGGTAACCCAATATGTTGTGAAACTGGGCCACTGTGGGGAGGGAAGAGAGTGCTGTTATTAATAGTCACATAGAAACAACAGGCAAAAACGGTAATGTCCTTCCAAACAGGAGGTATACGCATCCCACACATACCCTGAGCGTGATGTAGAACAGCAACCTAAAGGTTTCTCTAGCAGTGGTCCCTCCCACATAAGGCGCGCAGAAATGACAGACAGAAGCCAGCATCCAGGAAAGCTGGGCTCAAGACAAGGGAACTGCAAAGTGCCCTGCTGTGGGCCCTGGTGCAAGGGAAGGTGTCTCGCCCCTGGGGGACTGGCAGCCTCAAGAGCAGGCATGTCAGGACGAGGACGGCACCGGCACCAGACGCACCTCCCACAGTCAAGAAAATATGTAAGGTCCCTAGAAACTTAGAATTACCCCAAGAAGGGAGGTAAGGAGACAATCTGAAACTGACTGAGTTGCCATTCAAAAGTGACTACCTGGAATTGGCAGCATTTCTGCTCTGCTCTCAAAGGAAATGAAGGTTTTTATGAGCTAGACACTGAGGGATGAGTGATGTTCTTGTATCCTTGCCATGAATTCAAATGTTTATTATTTTTTAAAGTTCATTTATTTATTTTGAGAGAGAACACGAGTGTGAACAGTAGGGGAGGAAGAGAGAGAGAGAGAGAGAGAGAGAGAATCCCAAGCAGGCTCCACATGGTCAGAGTAGAGCCCAACACAAGGCTTAAACTCACGAACCATGAGATCATGACCTGAGCCAAAGTCAAGAGTCGAATGCTTAATAGACTAAGCCACCCAGGCACTGTCCCACACACCCCCCCCGCCACTGCCCCACTGTGTTTTCAGTTGTTTTCCATTCTCATCCTAAGATGATCGATACTTTTATTACTGTCAAGGTTCCTCTGTCTTCTGAACTTGGTAGAACCCAGTAGAAGCTATGAGGCCATTTCCGGATAAGTGAAACACATCGGCAGACCGGCAGGGCTGCATTTATAGGCTATGACGGGCAGAGCACAAGGGTACTAACCTCCAACTCTCAGCAAGGAGAAGTTTGAGCCAGAGCCTTTTCCAAATGAGGGCTGCTACTACTGGTCAGAATAACAACATCTATCACAACAACCCATAGCCATGTAGTTACAGATCTGAATGGTTGTCATGTATTCTCACTGCGGGTTCCATCCTTAGATGAGGAGATGTCGGCCCAGAAAGGTTCTGTGACTTGCTCTACTTTCAGCTCCTTTGAAAGAATCAAAGCCGGATGCTGTGTTTCACCAGTAATGTGGATTCATTCCAGGAACAAACTCTGTGCACTGAATTTAAGAGGTCAGTTCCTGTCACTCCTGCTTTATGATGTTAATAAACGCACACTGCTCCACTAAAGTTTTGGGTTTTATTCTTTACCTGCCTGTTGCAAGGTTGGTTTCTTCTTTCCTGTTAATTTGCTAACCATGAATTACTATGGGTCATCTTTATTACCTTTTAAATACTTAACACTGTATAGTGAGTCACTTTGTATTCCTACTGCATTTCTGCTGCTTTAATATGCTACACATTTCTTTTTTTTTAAGTTTATGTATTTATTTTGAGAGAGAGAGAGAGAGAGAGAGAGAGAGAGAATGAGTGGGGGAGGGGCAGAGAGAGAGCGTGAATCCCAAGCAGGCTTCTCACTGTCGGCATGGAGCCGGATGCGGGGTTCTAACTCACAAACCAGGAGATCATGACCTGATCCAAAATCAAGAGTTGGATGCTTAACTCACTGAGCCCTAATATGCTACACGTTTCTTTTGGAATGTCATCATTGAAAGAAAATACAATTCCTCTTCATAGATTTTAGAACATTGCTACTTATAAAGCAAGGAGCAATCCTCTCTGAAAATAAAGTGTTTGGCAAACAAAGAAAACACATCGAAGCTGTCAATGAAATGTGTGCTGAAGGCTATGCCATCTCTGTAATCACTGCTTCAAGGAAATTTGAAGAAAAAAAAACTATTCTGTATAAGCCTTCAGCAGCCTCTTATAGAATCTAGAGACAGAGAGGTAGAAATCATCTACATTTTCTCCATCTCCTTCCCTTTAAAGAAGGACTGAGCATAATCCCAAAAAGGAAAAGTCACGAGCATGAAAAATGGGAGGTAATTATTTTCTTGTTTTCAAAAGCAGACAAGTCTGGGGCACCTGGGTGACTCAGTCAGTTAAGTGTCCGACTTCAGCTCAGGTCATGATCTCACGGTTCGTGAGTTCGAGCCCTGGGTCGGGCTCCGTGCTGACAGCTCAAAGCCAGGAACCTGCTTAGGATTCTGTGTCTCCCTTTCTCTCTGCACCTCCCCTGCTTGTGCTCTGTCTCTCTCTCTCTCTCTCTCTCAAAAATAAATAAAACATTAAAAAAATTTTAATAAAAAACGTGTAGACAAGTTCTAATGATAGTTAGACAACCAGAATCAATGACATTCTGTGATCTTACAGGAAACATTTAAATGTCAGGCCAAAGTAACCTGTCCCAACTATTGCCCAGTAATCCTGTAATTTACTCAGACTTGTTTCTTTAAAGCTTGAAAGATGACTCCACAGACTTAAAGGGTCTTCTAGCTCATAAACACTATTCGAGGAGCCCAATCTTTAAGTCACTCCTCCCTTGTTGGAGCATTGCTGCAGTGATGACTTTGGCCCAGTTCCTATAAAGGTCTCATTGCCTCAATTCCCATCCTGGGGCCTGAGCCCAGTTCAGTCACTCGCAACAGAAATAATATACCAGGGCTCTTAGCGTGTGGTTCGGTATGAACTCAAGTATTCTGTCAGCCCTACATTGGAAATGCAAATAACGGCCCACATTTCTGATGCATTCACACCTTCATAGACAGACACTGCCTCACTATCTGGGATAAACAGTGACTCCATTTCCTACCCATTCTGGATCCTCAGGATTGCATTTGTGTAAGATTAAACTCAACCAGGGGAGCCTGGGTGGCTCAGTCGGTTAAGTGTCTCAGGTCACGATCTCATGGTTTGTGAGATCCCCCGCTTGCACTCTCTCTCTCAAAAATAAATAACAAACATTAAGCTTTGTGCTGACAGCTCAGAGCCTGGAGCCTGCTTTGGATTCTGTGTGTCCCTCTCTCTGTCCCTCCCCTGCTTGCACTCTCCCTCTCTCAAAAATAAATAATAAACATTAAAAAAAATTTTAAATGGCTTAAATTCAACCAAATATTTTGAGGAAGCCCCTCACTGATATTTCCCATTGTGATGATCACATTGTTTCAAGTTAAGGGGAGCCTCATTAATGAAATCCACAAATGTTATTGATGAGAAAGTAAATGGCAAAAGTAAAACACGATATGTATTTAAGGAAGTGGCTGTCTACTGAAAAGATAGCATGAAGAGCAGAAGTGGTTTAGCAGGATTTCACATGAGACACAGGTGGTGGATCCAGGCTCTCCTGAATAGGAGCGATGTGACCCGGGGACATTGTCTAACCTCTCTGAGTCCCAGTATCCCCATTGGCACCAGAAGGAAATACAGATGACGATGTTTCTATGAAGATTACAGATATTAAATGTATAGCACCTGGGACATAGAAAGTGCTCTAGTAAAACCATAGACATTGTTATGATGACATCTGGTCATTTATTGTGATATTATTTACATTTTAACGCCTAGAGTATTTTTCAAGTGTGTCAAAGTACACTTGCTTTATTTGACTGTAATAAATACACATGGAAGAGCTTGGCCCAATACTTTTTTGGTCCCAATTTTTTCTCAGAGTCTAAAAGCTGATTTATACTATTATGGCCCAATACTCACAAAGTTTAAGGCATGTCAGCAGGGAATATTTCATTCCAAAATGTCCAGACCTTATTTAGGAACCAGTCCACACAGGCTAGTTAATGGAGGGGAGACTGGAAAAAAAGAGGTTGCCCTATAAATATCTGAAGTGCCTGAAAAGGGCTAAGATGCCATGGCTGGCCAGGACATGAACTGGGAGAATACAGAAGTCAGAACCAGTAGGGCAAGCAGACCTGGCCACACCAACATCGAAGTGACAGGAGTTCCAGCCATTTGCAGGGCTGCGGACTCTCCAGAGCTACTCAGAACACTCCCATCATCCCTATAAAAGATCTTGAAAAAGGCTAAGGGACATTATGAAACTTCCAGTTGCTGTAAGAGACGGTAACTCATTTTGTTTTTTCATACTCATATGATCAATGCTCGGAGAAGCTTTTGCTACTCAAAGTGCAGTCCAAGGATCAGCAGTTTGGGTAGCACTTGAGAACTTCTTAGAAGTGCAGAATTACTCCAGACCCACTGAACCAGGACGTATATTTTAACAAGATCGCCCAGGTGATTCATATGCATATAGAAGTTTGAGAAGCACTAATCTGCATGTACTGGGAGACTGTGTATATGAAGAGGTTGAACAGGGAGAATGCATTTTGACTAATACAGAAGAAACTGAGACCTAGAGAGTTCAATAACTTTCCTAAGATCACCCAAGCCTGTCTGATTCTAAAATTCATGTTCTTTCATTATTGAGTAGCTGCTCTTTAAACATGAGTTGGAGGTCTGTTGAAGAATATGCTTTGTATATAAAACTTCCTTCTGATTATTGGAGGTCAGCAGGATTAACACAGATGTTCCCAGGTGGAGATGAAGGAGAATAAAGATTACATTCAAGACGAATTTAGGACTCTCTCCTAAAGCACCACAGACTCTGCCATCTACAGGTGAGAACTATGTGTGAATGCACTTTGCCTCAAACCCTCAGACCCCACTCCTGGCTTTGAGCTCCTCTCGTGGCCATAGTTTTTGCTTCCTGCCTCACAGAAACTGATACATGCCTCCCCTTGCCCTGATGCCCAGTGCTGAGGTACATTTACATTTTCCCAAGGATTCTTTCGTGAGTTATAACTGAAAAGTAAGTATGAAATGCTGGCATTAACAACATTTAACAAATATTTCAGACTTATAACCCATTTTCTTTTTTTTTTTTTTTAAGATTTTTTTTTTCTTCAAAGTTTATTTATTTTTGGGACAGAGAGAGACAGAGCATGAATGGGGGAGGGGCAGAGAGAGAGGGAGACACAGAATCGGAAACAGGCTCCAGGCTCTGAGCCATCAGCCCAGAGCCCGACGCGAGGCTCGAACTCGCAGACCGCGAGATCGTGACCTGGCTGAAGTCGGACGCTCAACCGACTGCGCCACCCAGGCACCCCCCATTTTCTTTTTTAAACATAATTTTTAAAAGAGAGGCAAGTAAACTCCTACTAAAGATAATAAGCCAGATTCAGCAAAGGATGGTATGATCCTTTAAACAGATAAGCTTCCCATTAGGGGCTAGAGAGGTCACCCTCAGCAAATGGGAGGTGAGAATACGGAGATTGCACATGATTGCTGTGATGTGGAAGAGAGAAATATGGTGGCTAAAGAGAAGGAGGTGTTGAGGGGGGGTGTTTTAAAGATAGGAAAGCCCGGGGCACCTGGGTGGCTCAGTCAGTTAAGCGTCCAACTTTGGCTCAGGTCATGATCTCACAGTCTATGGGTTCAAGCCCCACATCGGGCTCTGTGCTGACAACTCAGAGCCTAGAGCCTGCAGCCTGCTTCAGATTCTGTGTCTCCCTCTCTCTCTCTGTCCCTCCCCCGCTCACACTCTGTCTCTCTCTTTCTCTCAAAAATAAACAAACATTTTTAAAAAATAAAATAAAGATAGGAAGGTCTTAGGCAACTTTGACTGCTGGAAGGAAGGGAGAAACTGTGTGAGGGACAGTCTGAAGACTATAGAGAGAGACAACAACAGACACAACAAGGTCCCCAGGTGGATGGGATCATAAAATCCAGAGTGCAAGTAGACAAACTGGTCTCAGGCAGGGGCTGGAAAACTTGTTAATATAAGAGGAGAAATGGGGGGAGGATAGAAGCAGATGCAGGAAGGTTTTAGGCTTAATGGAAGGAGGTGAAGTGGTTCCCTTCTAGTGGCCTCTGTTCTCTCTGTGTTGTAGGAATGAAGGGATCACTTCATTCTGGGGGTGAAGGAATCATTGGAGAGTCCATGTGTTTGAGGAGAGTGAATGTGCACAATCACTTTTCAGCAGGAAACCAATGGCATGCTCAAAGAGTATCATTATAGGCCTGGATAATGTGGCCACCAATATGAACAGGACTGTCACTAAAGAGGGTCAGTTATGGGGCAAGTCAGTTAGATGTGGGTTGGGTTGGGGGGTGGGTGCGAAGCACCCAGGAGCTAGCAATAATGGGCAAGAAAAGGGAAGTGCAACCTTGAGAGCTGGAGCCATGAAGGGGGAATTGCCCAGCAGAGACATTAGTCAGACTTATGGTGAGGCAGAGAGGAAACAGGGAAATAGAGGACCCGACTTCTCTGTCCTCTTTCCATCTGGTTCTTCTGCTAGTGCCTCCCTTGACAAAACCCAACAGGAAGCCAGAGGGCAAGGAGCCCGAAGATGTTGCCTGTTGAGGTCAATCAGTGCCCAGAAAAGATATAGGTGGAGAATCTATCCACAGTAGAAACAGCAAATAACCAGCAAGTGGAGAATGTTTGAAATGGCCACTGGTGGAGGATGGATGAAATTACTGCCAAGGAACAGGGCTTGCCTGAAGTTGGGAGCCATGAATGGATAGTGGCCTTTATCAGTGCAGGCCCATGATTATCTCCTGGAGTGCTCAGGAGTACAGGTGTAAGCATAGAGAAATGGGATGTTTTGGTTGACCCAGGGTTGGGATTTTTCAGGCAGGTGGGGGAGCGCAATGGGAGTGAGGAAGTTGGCACTGGGAAAATATGTGATGGATAATTACATGTAAGATGTGAGAACAAGATCAAAAAGAGGAAACTGCTGATGAAAAAAGGAGAAGTTCAAGTCCTTGAAGGCCAGCCCAGGAGTATATTGCTGTGCTTCTCAGTAATCTCAGAAGGGTCAATGCATCTCTGGGCAGACAAGAGGCTGAGACCAATACTGGGATTTAGTTCTGCTCACTGTACCTGCCCTCATGGATATCTTTGGGTTGTGTTTGTTTTTGCCTGGCACGTCTTTTTTTATTGGTAAACTGCAAGTCCTCTGTTCCACATAGATATCATTGGACTATAAATCACAAGGCCCACCTGGTTCCTGTTCCTATTGGTGGCCACATCATCCAGGCCTATATATTCTGAGAACTGTGGTATGCTACTTACATGCTACTGTGTTCTCACCCAAGGAATGAACACATATCCTAATAAAATCCAATCAGAGTCCTTCCATAGGGTGTGAAATATGGACATGGTGGGGAGAACAGGTCTCTTTCTGTTGGATTGTAAGCCTAAACTTGCCAGGGTCCAACTTGGCTCTCAGGTAGAGAAACCCTATCAGAAGCAGGAGGAAAACTAAAAGGCTAATATTCAAAAAAACAGAGCAGAAGAGCTGAAAGATGTGGAGGAAAAGGCCTGAGGACACCTTGTGAGCCCCTTGTCCAGCCATGTGTGGATCTATCTTTTGGACATCCTGCTTTCATGGGACTAGGACATCTCTTTTGTGCATTAGCTGGTCTTTACTAGATTTCAGCTGGTTTTTATTGGGTTTCTGCTGTTTTCCACCAAAAAAGTGCTGAGTAATATAATAGTCTGAACATGTCAGAAATGCCCCACTTGCCCCTGGAATTGGTTGGTCATTCAGAAATCCAAGCAGGATTTGGGATAAACATCCCTGGACTCTTTGAATCCCCTGAAGGGTTCCGGCTGTTTTCCACCCTGAGGCCCCACTGCTCTTTTACTTTCCTCAGGCCGAGCTTAAGGGTCATGGTGACACATAGGCCAGCAGCTACCTGGGTTTATTCCATCTTTCACCTTGGAGCTGATTCAATCCAGTGTTGGAGCAGCTTGTCAGGGAATGATAACAATACAAAGAATCTCGGAATCATAGGCTTTTCAGGCCCCCCGGTGTGTTGAGCTGGCCAAGCCCCTTAATTTTACAGATGGGTAAACTGATACCAAGAGGGCCTAGGAGACTTGCCCATGATTGCCTAACTATAAACCAGTAGAGGAGGTGAGGGAAAGGATATAATATTTATTGAACGGTATTGAGTGCTTACCATATGCCACACATTGTGAGCTTTATATAAGCCTCTTTGTCCTCAAACCATCCTGCAATGTGGATTTATGACTACCATTTTCCAGATGAGGACACTGAGGGTTATAGGTTTTCAATAACATGCCAGGGGCAAGTTAATGGCTGGGCTGGAATCCATGCCTTGGTCTCTCTGCCCCAAGACCTCCCAGTCTCTTTTAAATTCCACAGGGCCAGCTCCCTATTACAAAGAGAGAATAAAAATCTGAAGAAGAGTTATAATATAGCTTTACTTTGAAAACTTCTCAACTTGCTGGGATACATAGAAAGTTGGCCTTTTTCATTGTCTTTCCACCATAAAATATTTCTAGTTGTGACCTTTGGAGAAAATCTTAGAATATAATGTGGCCTTAAAGAACAAAATATGTTACGAAAACTCCAGGCTTCCAAATAGCTTTTGCCATTATTACAATGGAATAGGAAGAAAAAAATAGAAGAGTCTTTCACTGTCAGAATAAAATGTAGCTGACTTCTGCCAAAGCAGTTATTCCTGGAATGTCTAATTATTAAACCAGAGGCTATTATCAAGAAGTCAAGCATTTCATTCTCTTCATTCTGGCAAGAAGTCCTTAGGAAGCTCAATTCACAAACAGAGGAAAATCTCTTCCTGAGAACTGTGCAAAATTCAGCTTTATTTGAAAGAAAATCCTGCCATCTCCTTGGCAAGAGCTGTATAACATGCACAGTATATAAAACAAGATGACTCAAAGGGCCCAAATTTCTTCCTGGGGCCTCCAGGCTTCCTTGAAGGCCTGGGCCTGCCCCAACTCAACTTTAAAGGGCATGCCAGTGACAGCAAAAAAAAAAAAAAAAAAAAAAAAAAATCAAAGAGGTACAGGGCTCACCAGCTCACCGTTCCTGTGACTCCAACAACCCTAGATTCTTAAATGTTTCCATTTCTATTATTATTAATTATAGTTAATATTTATTGAGCACTGACCACGTGCTGTGTGTTATGCTAAGCATTTGACATGCATTTTCTCATTTAAATACCACAACTTTATATCTCCACTTTGGAAATGAGGAAATTGAGGCTTGAGAAGATTGTGTAACTTGCTTGAGAGAAAACCTCTGTTTTTTGCCTCCTGGTGAATCAGAGTGAAGCTGTTAGGCTTAGGTCCCTCAGAGGGAAAAGAGAAGGGAAGGAAAGAAGCCAACCTTCTTAGCATCTACTATGTGTCCAACACTATGCTAGGCACTTTGTTTCTTGTCTCTCTCTTCTCACAAAAACTCTGGTTTTTATAAACAACCTAATTTTCTATAAGAGTTCGTGGAGAGAGAGATTAAGTAACCAGACCATAGTTAGCAGATAGTTGAGTAATTATTGTACAGATCACGTATTCTAAACATCCCTTTCTACATATGCCCTAAGCGTGTAGAGGATTTAAGTCCTGGCTCTGTGATGCAAGCTGCCGGATCTTGGGCAAGTCCCTAATAATCCCGTTAAGTCAACAAGGTCAACTAAGATAATGTATGGGGATCCTTACTACATTCCACTTTTCCACACACAGCTCCCTCCTCTCGTTTCTGGCACTTCTGTCAGAGCCCTCCTCGCTTGGCAATGCTCCTTAGTGGCTTATGTGGGGTGGGGGTGGGGGGGATGGGCACCAGACTGTCTCGAGAGCCCCAAGGGATGACACATTCCATAGAACCCACATCTTGGAGCGGAGTTGGCACTAATCTATTTAGTAAATGTTGACTATTGAAGATCTCCTGCTGTTTTCAGTCATAGGAACTAGAGATGTCTTTGCAAAGTCCTGAATCCCTTAAGAGGTCATTTGACCTGCTGGTCACTTTTGGGTGACTTTAGTCTTGTTGCTTCAGAAACCCTGGCCACAAACATAACGGCCTCTTTAAAATTCAAGCTACTAAAGCAATGACCTCCCCCCTCACACCTCAGATATCCATTATTATATTCCTTTGCAAAGCTACCTCCTCCAGCAAACATTGATTAGATTTTATTTTTTGACATCTCATCTTCAGCAAAAATTTGGGAAGATATAAAGGAAGGTGCACTCATACCCAATCATGTGGCATTCAGTCACAGTAAGAATGAGGTGGTCCCAGAGCTAAAGATTTGCCTTTCTGGTCCTCAAGTCAAGTAAACATGGCCTATCATGTATCATGTTCAGGTGACCCCCACAGATGAGAACCCCACTGCACTGACTGAGCAGGGATCAACAGTGCAGGTCAGTCAGGGAGAACATGTACAGAGGGCCATTTTATAGGGTGATGCCTGAGTCAGTATCATTGGGTGAGGAAATTTAGACCTACACTGCTCTTGAGCTAGGCATTTTACTAATACCACAGAGTATAAGAACAAAAGTTCTCAAAGGATTAAAAAGAATATAACACAGGTCACTCACAAGACATACAGTTTCACACTAATTCTCCAAGTGCAGTTGCTTGACCGGAAGCATTAACATCACCTGGAAACTTGTTCGAAACTTAAATTCTCAGGCCTCAGAATTAGTGTGTCAGCACCAATCTGGCAGCCCCATTTCGTGTCCTCCTACAAGAGAAATACCATGCTAGCCAATAGAGACTATTTGCTCACTGGATGCACTTCTAGAATCAGGGCCCTACCACAAAGCCCTGAAACAACCCTGTAGTCATGAGTCCTGAAGCTTCTGGACATCTAGTCAACTCCATGCACAAGGAGGTGGGGGTACAGAAGGCATCATGAAGGTGAGAATGGGAGACCAGAGCCTATACCAGACCTGGTCCAAGCCCAGAGCACCCTTCTCAGATGGCACTAGAGGCCCTGACTAAAACTAATCTCACCAGAGAGTCACTTACAAAATTTTGAGGAAGTGACTCAGTTGGTTGAACGTCCGACTCTTGGTTTCAGCTCAGGTCATGATCTCACGGTTTCGTGAGTTCAAGCCCCACATAAGGCTCTGTGCTGGCTGCACTGAGCCTGCTTGGGACTCTCTCTCTCTCCCTCTCTCTCTGTCCCTCCCCCACTTGCGCTGTTTCTGTCTCTCTCAAAATAAATAAATAAATTTAAAAAAAAAAAAGAAAGAAAGAAACTTTTGAGGAAGAGATTTCAAAGTACAAAAGCCCTTGGGACCATGGGGACAGAGAAGAGAGGAGTAGTAGATGGCATGGGGAGCCCCGCTTGCCCAGGCCTTGGGACAGTAATGCTGTTGGCTTCTGTCTGCACAGGCTGCCCCCGCTTATTAATTAGAACCAGACTCTACTGCTCCTAGGCCAGTCTTTGCAGCCTCCACAGAGACCAGGATAGCACTTCTCATGTGAGAAAAACTCAGTAAAGTTTGCTAATTGCTCCACACATAAATCTTACTGTTGTTTTTAACTAAAGGAAAAAACATGTTATTTATGGTCTAAATTAACCACCTCCACTCACCGTGGGAAGCTTGTCTAAGTCACAAGGCAATCACAGCAAGTCAGTAGCACACCTGAGACTGGGGGATTATTAATCAGGTCTTTCTGACTCTGGACACCTGCTCCTTCTACTATATCATGTTGCTTTGGGACCATCAGAAGTTTCAGAGAACTGAACTTGGGAAGGTTGGGTTAGGAACCCATATACAGTATAGGAGGAGTCAAAAATTTCTCTGGTAAGAATCCCTGAAACAAAAGGGTCTACAAAACTATAGCTATAGCAGTAGGTTTCCTCTCCCCTCATTTAGATGGCAGTGTTTTTTTTTTTTTAAGTTTTATTTATTTATTTTGAGAGAGAGAGAGAGAGAGAGAGAGAGAGAGAGAGAGAGAATCCCAAGGAGGACCCATGCTGTTAGCACAGAGCCCTACAGAGGCTCCATCTTATGAACAGTGAGATCATGACCTGAGCTGAAACCCAGAGTCCAGACGCTTAACTGACTGAGCCACCCAGGCACCCCAACTGCAGTGAGTTTTAAAACAAATTATTTGACCCTCCCCCTACAGAAGGTGGAGTCTAATTCCTCTCCCCTGAATATGGGCTGGCTTTACCAATTCATTTCTAATAACTTGAATGTAGCAAAAGAGACACTTGCTATCTTCCAAGGTAGGTTAGAGAAGGCAATAGAGCTCCTTCCTGGTTTCTCTCTCTCTCTCTCTCTCTCTCTCTCTCTCTCTCTCTCTCTCTCTCTCCCTCTCTCCATGTCTTGCAAGCCCTCCACCAACATATAAAAGAAGTCTGGATTTCCTGAAGCCACTTTACTGAAGAGATCCCATAGAAATGGTGACACATGGCCATGGAGCTCCAGTTGTTCCAGACCCCGCCTTTCTGAGTCTCCCCAGCAACAACCACCAGACATGAATGGGCAGCATTCAGATAATTCCATGCCTCTGCCTTCAATCTGCCAAAGCTGACATCAAACGGATTAGAGACAGACTTCCCCAGACAAGCTCTGGCTAAGTTACCGACTTACAAGCAAAATACTGTTGTTGTTTTAAGCTACTAAGTTTTTAAATGGTTTGTTAACACAGAATTCCATAACTAGAACATGGCCCCAATCAAAAGAGGTGAATGGTACCCAGTGAAAAGTAGAGGAAAACCGGCAAATGTTAACACTTAGAGAGGGTGATTTTCAGTATCTATAACTGACTTATTTTTGCCTTTTTACCCCAGTAAACATATGGACAATTATGCAAAAATCCTCCCTGTCAGGGTTTCAAAGAAGCCAATAAAATCAGGAAGGTAAGTATTGATACCTCTTAGAGTTGCCCACGACATTTGAATATTTTATTCTAAATGAGATTTTCATATTCAGATCAAAATTACTGTGAAATCAATTCGGGATTTTTTCCCCCAAAGACTTCTCTTTTGCTGGTATTTTACAGATTTTTGGGGTGGAGGAAAAGTTTACTTTGTGGTCTATTTATGGATATCCTTGTTGATGATTTTTGCTTGTTCTGCTTAGAGAATCCATTGATTTTACACTCTGGCATATCTTCTGGTTTTCCCAGAGCCCAAACTGTTGTATCTCAATTGGCTTCTTCTCTCTACCCAAACTTGTCCTGCTGATTCCTCTTTTAGAATGAGTGGCTCCCAATTTTGGTTTCCCCACTGAAGCCTCCTGAATCAGTCAACCACTCTTCCCTGTCTTTAAAGTCCTAAGTGTGATACCCATTCAAGCCTCCTAGGCCCTGGCTTGGTCCAGAACCCTTGGCCTCTTGCTTTTCTACCATGATCACGCTCCTGTCCCAATACTTCCCTTGTTTCTTTTGTGGATAATTATAATCCTCTCCTAACTGGTTTTCTTGTTTCCAGTACCTTTCATCTGGAATCCAGGTACCGTGTTAGAATCTGGCATATCTTTCTCAAACGACAATTTCACCAAGTCACCAGTGCCTCTAGAGTCCGGACCAAGCACATGATAGCACAAGGCCATTCACGTTCTGGCCATTGTCCCCTCAAGCCTCATAACACACACTTTCCTCTTTCCGTAGCATTTTTCCCCAATAATACCACTGTATGTATGGTTTTCTAAACACACCATATTGTTTTAGGCCCTTTTGTGTTTAGAAACATTGCTCTCTCTTTTCTCTCCTCATGACACAACCACATGTGGAACTCCTATTTATCCTCCAAAATACATTTCACCTGTCACCTCTTTTAAGAAGCCTTCCCTGACCCTCCATAAAGAGTTGCCATCTCTTCTACCTCGTACACGCTTCTGTGGCTGCACAGGCTACAGTGAGAGAATCTAGGTATTTACACATCAGCCTCCCCTACTGGACCTTGATCTCCTTGGGGGAGACTGCCCTACTCATCACTGTGCCTCAGAGCCTCACATAGAGTCATCTACCAAAGGGACTCAATAAATGTTTCTTTCAATTAAGTAGGGCAGAATAAAATGAACAACCATTCAGTGGTGGATTCTTAAATGATGGACCAAGTGCCCTTGAAAAAACAGCCTCTGGTAGCTAGCCAGGCACACCTTAACTTATAAAGTTTATATCACAATAACAAAACTCCAACTTCATCAACAGCATGGAGGTGAGTGACTGAGCTGATTCAAACAGAGATGAGAGGAATAGGGGCACCACATGAACATAAACCATTTTGGGAGTAAGTTTTGTTAGGTTCACAGCTCATGTAATTCTGGTTGGAATTAACAAGACTTATAAACTATAAGAGCCAGAGAGTCATCGCTATCTTGTCCATAGCTCCGGTCTGATCTGATCTTAGATTAATAGTTCTGAGTTTAATCTTCACACTTTAATAAAAATATAAACAAGTTGAACTGGATCTAAAGAAGAAAATAATCATTATTAAGATTTGGAAAATAGAAATGATAGGAAAACATTAAAGATGTTCAAGAACCAATTTCACTTGTAGAAATTAACCGTAAGAAATTAACTAAGAACGTGCACAAAATATTTGCTACAATATAGTTTGTAAGGACATTTTTTTAATCATGAAAAAAAATGAAAACACTTAAGTGACCAAACGAAGAGATCAGATAATTAAACATCCATAAATTTGATAGCCAAGAGATGGAAATATAGAAATGGAGTTATATTCAATGATATAGTTATTGAAGCAATTAGATTATAATCCAGTAAAATTCCATTTTATAAGTTTACATATGGCAGAAAACACTCTGAAGGAAAATGCAGCAAAATTTTGGAAGTAATTATCTCTGAGAGTTTGAATTTAGATTTTTTTTGTTTTGCTTATCTGTATATTCTATGTTTTCTAAAATCACCATGCACTACTATGTGGAATTTTTTAAATTAAAGTGAAATAGTGGTAGAAATTAGCTTGATTTAGCAGCAGATGTAATTAGGAAACCTCTATAAACTTGGCTTCCCATGAACATAAAATAGACAAATGGGTAAATTAGACATAAGGCCAAAGCTAAGCTGGAATAAAGACAAGGAGATTCTATAACACCCGGTTGAGGAATTTAATCTTTATTTTGTAAGAAATACGGAACATCGAATATTTTTGTTCAGAAGAGCGACTCAAACAAAACTGTTATTTAGAAAAATATTTCACAGGTGGAATTGGGCTTTGTGGCTAATTGGAAGGAAAAGGGGAAAGTAGAAGCCAGTGTTTCCAACTATAAAAGGTTTGAACCCTAAGACATGGGACAGACAATAATGGCTTGGACAAGTCCAGAGAAAGACAGGGAAGAATTTGGAAATGCAGAAGAAAGGTAATGAATAAGCTGGACTTGAATCGTGCTCTAGCAATCAGGCAACTGCTACTATTCACTCCTGGAAACTTGAAGTGGATGTTCCTCAGAGGAAAGAATAGGAAGGAAGGAAGGAAGGAAGGAAGGAAGGAAGGAAGGAAGGAAGGAAGGAAGGAAGGAAGGAAGGAAGGAAGGGCAGGAGGGAGGGAGGGAGGGAGGAAGGAAGGAAAGAAAGAAGGAAAGAAGGAAAGAAGGCAGGGAGGAGGAAGGGAGGGTTTGTACATGTGGAGTTGACACAATTCTTGTAAGTTTCAGATTTCCTAGGCCAAGATTAGATTTTGGAGGCTGGACTTAATAGAAAGTTAAGTCTGGAGAAAGATTAAACTGAGTCTCTGAAGAAAGACCTATCAAAGAATCAGAATAAACTACACAGAAAGCAATTCCTTTAATCCTGAGCAACTAAAGCTGAAAATATATTAAAGGATCACAAAACCTGAAAAAAAAAGAGCAAAGGAAATAAGAAGCACAATATTTGTAAAATCTCTTCACTGATATTTTAATAATTCTTTATAATTTATCCTTTGCCTTCTTCCAAAGAGGTGGCTTGTTTTATCCCTTTAATGTATTCATAGTCATTTATAATTTCAGATAAGCCCTTTTGGTTCATTCCAAACTGGGTTTTAGTGAAAAATAACTGAAATGAATGCTGATGTGATTTCTCATTGACTCCATTATCTCCACTCCAGGCTGGAAACTTGGTACAATGAAACAACATTCTGTATAATCATTAACCTCAAAGGGCATGTTATTAATTAAAGGATGTAAGACTCGTCTGCATCCTGAGTATTAGAAGAGAGATAAATGTTTAAATAGAAGAGCCTGCCCATTTATAAGAACTGTGGGAAAATTTACTTGACCAAGAAGTAATTGCTTGGTGTTCTGTTGGAAAACCATTTTACACTGATTACCTGTGAGCAAATGACTTACCCACCCCCCCAACAGTATGAGGACAGACTGATTTAAAACTTTACATAAATCTGAATTCATTTCCTCTGATTTTTCTGGAAAGAGAGAAGCCTGCAGACCCATGCAGATGTCTAAGCTTTGATTGTGAATACCATCCAGCTCCCTTTACATAAGCCAGACAGATGTTTTGGGAAAATGGATCTAGTCATCTGGATTTGAATAGAGGCATTTTCTTAAATGACAGCAATGAGCCCAACCAACATATGTCATCAAAAGTGTTGGTCTCCAACTGAGATGTCAGAGAGAAGATCTGACAGTCATAACCCCCAAGTGATGGGGAAAGTATCTTAAGAGACATTACCAAATACATTCTAGAAAGTCTGCAGTGCTGGGCAGATTGCAGAGCTTGTGGTTCATATGACTCAGAAGCTACTTTTTTTGAAGATATTTCTTAACAGAACCACAGTGAGGACAGCATGTGGCCCAGGTCTGTGAGGCGAGGGGCATAATTACATAGACTCCAGTGTTTCATGTAAAGCTCTTTTTAAATGTTTTTTTAAATTTTACTTCCAGATTTAATGAGCTATAATTGACAAAGAAAAATTGTATATATTTAAGGTGTGATGTTTTGATATATTAATACATCGTGAAATGATTACCACAGTCAAGCTAATTAACACATCATCACCTCATATACTTGCCATTTATGTGTACGTGTGGTGAGAAAACTTATGATCTACTCATAGCACATTTCAATAACACAATGCAGTATCATTAACTAAAGTCATCATGCTGTGCCTTACATCCCCAGAACTAATTCATCCTGTATAACAACCTTTGTACCCTTTGAACAACATCTCTGGGCTGCCTCACTGTCTGTTTAGCCGTACCACTTTTCTAAAAACTTTTATAACCACTTCCCCACACTAAATTCCCTCTATTGAACTACCCAGTGAGGACTCTGTTTTCCTGGTTAGATGCTGACTCATACAATGTACTATCCCACTGGTCTGGAGACAGAGTGGGAGAAAAGTGTGGTAAGGAAGAGTAGAAATGCTGAGTAGCCCTTCTGTGAGAGGGGTCTGGAGTGGCCACAGGAAAGGAGCCTGGTGCCATAGGGAGCCAGTTGGCTCCAGTGTGGGAGTCCAAGCTCATTTTGTGACCACCTCTGGCATCTGTACATCTTTTCCACTTTGGCAATCTCAGCTAAGAGGCTTAGAGGTGCTAGATACTCCACTGCCCCAAGTGAACAGCCAACATTTGGCCTGCCTGCCTCTTCAGGGCTATGTCACCCCTGGTTTCCATGTCTGAGCACAGGTCAGGATACATCCTGTGGGTTCCTCCTGTAGGGGAGAAAAAATTTTCCCTCCAACTCTTAGGCTCAGCAGCTGGGGACCCTGTTAAATAAACTGACAAAAGACAGATTAACGAGATAAAAACAGAGTTTATTAACAAGTACAGTACATACACATGCAGAGGAAACTCAGTGATGAGTAACTCAAAGAGATGGTCTAGAACTTGGGCTTATATAGCATCTAAACAAAGAACAAGAAGTTTGTAGAGAAATGACAAGACAAAGGAAAGGGGTGCAGGCTTCTAGAGTTAGCAAACTTTGAGAAGATAAATATATGGAGGGAAACTAATAGAAGATAAGGTTCAAGTCTGTAAGGTTTGTTGGGTAGATTCATCTCAGTGCCATCTCTGCGCTGTTAAGAGTCTAGAGTTGTCTCTAATGATTAAGACTCTATCTCTGATTTTAAGCAATGGTAGGAAAGGTACAGAACTTTTTTGGCAACTGTTTCTCAATTATCTTCAGCTCAAAATAATCCTTATGCCAAAGTGCCATATTTGCAGTGGCATATTCTGATCCCCCAAACTCTCCTTATGGTTCTCTGTTGCCTCAACTTTCCCCATTTCCCCCCAATACACTTCATTAACTGTGACAAAAGGTAGAATTTTCAGGATCCTCAGACCAATTCTGCAGCCGGAAAAGAGAATCCCCACAAGTGGATGTACCTTGTGGTGACACATCCAGTCCATTACATGTTCCACGGCCCCTTCTCCACTGCCTATCAGGATAATTTCCCTCATGTCATCATTAACCAGAAAACTTCATCCTGTCTCTTCTAGGTGATAAAAATGCTGCTGTACTTCCTACCATCCCAATAATTTGCTTTAAACCAGCCTAAGTAAGGCACTACAAAGAGTGGGTTTGGATCTTAAATATGTGACCTCTTGTGGATGGAGTCTTAAAATTCTCCATAACCTATAACCCACATGTAGTCTGTCTCTGAGACATTTCATTCTTGTAATATTTTCTTAATATGTTCTACCCTCTACGGACACCTTCTCTGAGGTTCCCACATGCCATAAAATCTTTGTTTTTGATTGCCTGGTAACATGAACACAGGTCACACTGCTTGTCTTCCTGTCTGTTCAAGGCCATCTGGCCAGGGTCCAACTAGAGTCCACAGATCCAGTGCTGCTTGAGTCATTTGACCAACTTTGCCATATCCCTTTGATAACTGACGATTCAGGACATGTACCTCTCTCCAAAGGTTGGCCTTCTGGCATCTCCTCCTGGAATTCTCTGCAGAAACCAGTCTGGTACCTTACCTAGCAAGGCAGAGTCCCCCGTTTTCTGGCTGAAACACTGTCACCGTGTTTCTTGCTGAAAATCTAGTCCCAAGACTACAGCTATTTTCCTTTCATTTCTCCCTTTCTGAAAGTATTCAGAACCCTTTTGTCACTCACGATGGATCCAGTGGTGTATTCAACACCTCCCTCCTAAGAGTTCAGATACCATGATGACCTCTCCTTTTGATTCAGATGCACTGGACGCCACAGCACAGTTCAACATCTCTAACACTGGCCCAACCAAAAGCAATCAGGTATTCTCTCCTTATGGGGTGATTATCTACAAGCCCCATGAAGGGGGGCAATGGAGGAAAATTCTACATGGCCATATCAGCAAAGCAACTGGGTAAGCACATGCATGTTCATGGAGTTTCGATTTTATTCAAAGACATGGAGAAACAAACTGAGGTGTCTGATCATTTAAAACTGTATAAAAATTAATACGGATGTTAAGAGTAGAAAAATATTTACATGTATTTTTAAGACAAAATGAGAGAATTCAAAAGTATATCAATGGTCAGCTTCAGGCTAAGTCCTTCATTCCCTTAGAGGTGTGCATTCTTTCTTTTCCACTTATAAGGATCCAAGGATCAAAGCAGTAAGAGCTCTCATAGTCCATGCCTTCTTGCACTGTGAGGGATTTTCCAACCATGTACTTCCTCCCACCAAAAGAAATCTTTCACATCACTTACTGCACCAAAACTTACGGGGAAATAGGGCCATGGATAAATGGTTCAGGAAAACTCTCCTCAAGAAGAACTTTTGCTTCTTTCTCTCTAAGTGGAAATAAAGAATCCCCAAGAGGAAACCACAGGGTGTAAATCTAGGGAAAGAGGCCTCCTAACCTCCTACTGGAGGCCAAACTTAAAAAAGAAAAAAACAAGAAAATTTTCAAGGTTCATAAATGGGCCCAGCTGATCAAGAAGGGAATACAGCTGGGATGTCTGCACTGTTGAGATTTGGAACCAGTCAATTCTTTGCTGTGAGGGAGAGTCCTATGCTCTTTTGGATATTTTAGTAGCATCCCTGGACTCTCCAGTCACCAGATACCAACAGCACTAAATACTCAGTTGTCACAATCAAAAATGTCTCCAGACATTGCCAGTGTGCCCACGGTTGAAAACCATTGAGTGAAGTTAAGGAAAGTGTAGCTTAGCTAGCAATAAAATATTTTATTTCTTAGAGTGTCCTCTGTGCTACATATATCACCATGGATTTAGGGAGAGTGCAATGTCCATAGTAGATGTGACAAAATTCAAAATGCAAAGATTTAGACCCCTTGCTGGCCATCATCCTCAGGACTAACTCTACCTGAACTGAGTACTAATGAAAGGTAGGAATTATCCTAGTTTCACTAGGGCCATGTACAGCTGGACAGGCTGGGCACTGCACAATTCCAGAAGGTGCTATTCACATAGACTATGATATGAATGGTGCTCCCTGCAGTTGTGCAATACAACAGCCCTGGATGTCACAATGTTTCAGCCATCTGTCTCCTGTCTGGTAGAGAGAATCTTAGGAAAAAGAAGAAACAAAACTAGTACACAATATATATGGGTCAGGAAATCATGACTCACCATCTGAGCTTTAAAATGGGATACCGCTTCCAGATGGCATCACATTCTCAAAAATTAAAAGAGAGCTTCACATCTAAAATATCTTGCAACAAAAATTTATTTTACATTTCTTTTTTGTTCTCAGGACTCTCCTGGATTCCTTGAGAACATTAGAGAAATGGTGCAGTACAATGGAGTAAGCCTGGGATTTCTCATGAGAAGATCTAGATGTGACGTATATTCCTACCACCTAAAAGCCCTGCATTGGCTTTCCAGTGGTTAAGTTGGAAATGATGGTAATTGTTCCTGTCCCAGAGTGTTGTGAGGATTAACAAAGAAGTGAGACAATGCGTGTGCATGTGCATTGTAAAGGGTAAAGTACAATCCCAAGGCTGCTCAGTTTCACAAATAGCTGATGTCACTTGATAGCTTGCCAAAGATTTGAGACTTTTTTTCAAAATGTCAAAGACATCTGTCTTCTAAAAGGTATTCATTTTTAACATTTTTGGAAATCCTCTCATCCATGTAATTTTAATTTTTGTTGTTCCTATTTTATATTACTTTATGCTTACAGGTCATAAAATTTCTCTTACTGATGGAGACTAAACAAATAGACTGATGACTAGGATGTTAAAAGAAAGTGGCATTTTATAGAAGCCTTTTTAGCGTTTGCCCAAAAGAGAGTATAATTGTCTACACTTATCCTAAGAATACTTTTTTTTACTAACTATAAAAGCAATGTATGATCATTATGAAAGATTTTAAAAAGTAAGGAAGACAGTAACGACCATCACAATTCCACTCTTCTAAAATAACCCCCCAATGTCACATTTCATCCATTCTTTTGTTATAAAAAATATTATATATTGTTGAGATTATACCATAGACCCGGCTCTTGCTTCTTCTTTTCTATATTATACAACAAAGTCATTAAAAACCCTAGAAATATTTTAATGGCTACATAAGATTCCTGCAAATGAATGTTTCATAATTTATGAACTATTATCCCACCAACAATTTTCATGTTTCTTTTGCATCCACCTTTTTTTTTTTTTTTTCTAAATTCCTAGAAGTGGAACCAAAGGGTCTGAATTTCAATTTGCTACCAAAAAGGTCCTGGTCTCAGTTTGGTACCAGATTAAAAAAAAAAAAGCCATATGAATTTTCACACCTTTTAGCAATATGAGGATGCACTGATTGGAATACACTAACCAGAACTAAGTATGCTTGGTTTTAATGTGTATCCTTTTAATTTCCATATATTTGATATGTGATTTTATTAGTCACTATTACCTCCTCTTACTTCTATGCTCTGCTCATTTATTTTTATGGTGTCTCAGTGTTTTAATTGATATGTATGAATTCTTTATATATAAAGGTTATTCATCACTTATCTCTAACATTTGGGTAAAGAACATCCCAGACTATTTTTTTTTCCTTTAGTATTGCATGCTTTTTTTGATGTTGTACTTTTAATCTTGATGTGATCCAAACCACTAGCATTTTTCTTGTAATTTCTTCTGTTACTTTTAAGTTTAGGAAAAACTTTATTTGTATCCTGAGACCAAACATCTATATTTATCTATATGATCTTTAGTGTCATTCTTTTTATAATTACCTAAAATTCACATTGGCTTATTGCACCAGAGAAGGAGGGAGGAACTCCAAAACAAACAAGCAAAATGATAAATACATACATACATATATACACACACGTATATTTTTAATATATTTGAATACATATATATATACATATATATGTGTGTGTGTGTGTGTGTGTATACACACACACACACACACACACACACACATATATGTACATATATTCAAATTCTTGGCTTTGAGTATAAAAATAGGCTTTTCAAATCCAAAGTAGAAAAAGCATTCTTGAAGACAGAGTCCTTTTGATCTTTCAAGAGCTTCTCATTTCAAGAGGTAAAAAAAACAAAAACAAAAACAAAAACAAAAACAAAAAAAAAAACAACCCTGGAAGATCAGAAGCACAGATTTTAAACTAGTAAGCAGAGGGCACAGAAGCACGAGTGAGACCTATAAGAACGGAAGTAAGAATCCCTTCTGGACTGGGAGGCGCTAGGAGCCAAACACAAGAGTCCCAGGATGGAAACTTCCCAGTTTGTGAAGGACAAACACTCCAAGGATTCAGCGTTCAGGTGCCCAGAGCCACTTGGAGCAGCCACATTAGAGTAAAAATGGCAGCACCGTGGGTTTAAGAACAGAGCTCCCCACGAGGGCCCGAGAGAGTGATAGATCTGGGTGCTTTCCGTAGCCGCCCCCCCCCCCCCCCGCCCGCCAAAAAAAAAAAAGACCTGCGGAAAGTAACAGAAAATGGAAGGTGGGCCTGGCCGGGGCAAGAGCAGATTGGGGCAGGGCTGTGGCGTGAGCAGTGGAGCCCGAGAGGCGGCAGTGAGGCTGCCCCGAGTCAGGAGGGAGAGAGCTCCTCAGCTAGGGACATTCGGAGTAGGCACAGTGTACAGAGAAGCCAACCACCTGACAAGCCTCGCCTTGGTAGGGCCAGCAGAAGGATCCACTTCTGAGACCGAATTCCCACGCTAAGGCCATGCCTGACCCCGTGGAGGAACTAGGTGGGCCCGGTGCGCAGGAAAGACAGAGGAAAGAAAAACCCTAAGAGACTGAGTTCTTGGAGAAGTGACTGAGTTACCGAGAATTAGCCAGATTAAGTTTAACACTCTCAGAGAAAACAGGGGCTCATGGGCCATATTAATATTATAATGTGAATATTATAATCCTAGAAACATAGAGAATATAAATACACATATAAATATATAATAAATATTAATATATTTTAAGTATATATAATATGTAACTCATATATTTATACCTCCTTTCCCACTGATTGGGATACCACCTTCATCATGTTAAATACATATACATGTATTACATATACTGACATATGTTTGTGGACAGTTTGGCTCCATTTATCTGCCCACTGTTCTAAGATGGTATTTAACAGATTTAGGCACAGCAACTCATGCTTGCTTAGTCTTCAGCTTTCGTTTCAACTGTATTCAGGTCCTGTATTTTCCTGCAGCCCTCTCTTAAAAGCTGCTTACTGCTTAAATCGAATCAGTCCCTTAGATATCCCCCATTAATAAATCACATCATCTCCACATTCCTCAGCATACCTATCAATTGAGAATATTCAGGAATGTCTCTAAAGGCCCCTTAGGCTCAGGACTCTTCAATATCACTAACTATAATACAACAAATAGATTAAAAGTCTAGAATGAATGAAACCATTATCTGGGCACTAGTTTTACTGCATCAACACCTCAATAAACATGAGATTTGAAAATGTGTAACCTAAGGCATTTTTTCTATAGCCCTTTTTTTTTCTCTTTCTGTCCTTGTTGGATAGGATTCTTGGAGGTTACTAAGATAGAAATTATCCGCGTTCAAATCAGGTGGAAAAGAAAGACACAACTTTGACCTAGAAGAATGTGACACTTTGGATTGTGAAAGGAGAATAAATAACATTTTCTCATATGAGCCTCTGTCCCGGGAGGTCTTAGGTTATTAAATATAACTGCTCGAACAAATAGTATTTCTCCTCCTGGGAGAACTGGCTCTCGTTCTGCTACTCCCAGGACAAGCTGTGCAAAGCCAATTAGTCAAACAGCCTGCACCAGATTAAAACCCTCTCCTGACTCCTCTGGAAAAGCCTAGTTAGGCCTCCGTTAAAATCACCCGGGACAGCCTTACCTATCTGGAACGTGACGCCAGCCAAAGGAAGCCGTGTGCCATGGCCTATCTGCTGGAAGCACATGGCTGTAGTGGGCTGTCTGTCTATTCAGTTTCAAGTGTTCCTTATTCATAAGAGCCCTCTGTTGAATCAAGTCCTTCAACGAGCCTCCCTTCGTCCAGTCTCCTTTGGACTACAACTGTTCCCAAAATTCAGTTCTAAAGTCATATATTAGTAGACCCAGAAAGGGTCTCAGGCACAGTTTTCGTCCAATCTTCCTTTTACAGGTGAGGTCCTGAGAAACATGGTCACTTGCCCGAAGTAACAACAGAGCCCTGACCAAGGTGGAACTAGAACTCAGGCCTGCCGAGTCCCAGTCCAGGGCTCTTCGTACTGACATTTTGCCCTCCTCTCTTTCACTGTCTCCCCTGGAGGTGGGAGAGAGAAATGGCACCTTTGGGGGAAAGGAGACAGCATCTTTATTTACCCATACACTACCGTGCTCACAGTTTCCAGAGATCCCTAAATCCATGAGAATGTCAAGGGCCCCCCGCCCCACGTACTCAACTAATGGACAGAGATTTCACTGATTTTAATTTGTGATGCAACTATTCTTTTTAATTGATCCAGTCATTTTTTAATGTTTTATTTATTTTCAAGAGAGTGCAAGCGGGAGTGCCTGGGTGGATCAGTCAGTTGGGCATCCAACTTCGGCTCTGGTCATGATCTCATGGCTCATGAGTTCAGGCCCCACGTGGGGCTCTGTGCTGACAGCTCAGAGCCTGGAGCCTGTTTCAGATTCTGTCTCCCTCTCTCTCTGCTCCTCCCTTGCTTGTGCTCTGTCTCTGTCTCTGTCTCTGTCTCTCAAAAATAAATAAACATTAAAAAGAGAGAGAGAGGGACGCCTGGGTGGCGCAGTCGGTTAAGCGTCCAACTTCAGCCAGGTCACGATCTCGTGGTCCGTGGATTCGAGCCCTGCGTCGGGCTCTGGGCTGATGGCTCAGAGCCTGGAGCCTGTTTCCGATTCTGTGTCTCCCTCTCTCTCTCTGCCCCTCCCCCGTTCATGCTCTGTCTCTCTCTATCCCAAAAATAATAAATAAAAAACGTTGAAAAAAAAATTTTAAAAAGAGATAGAGAGAGAGAGGAGGCAAACCGGACGTGGGGGCCTGAACCTACGAACCATGAGATCATGACCTGAGCCGAAGTTGGACGCTCAATGGACTGAGCCACCCAGGTGCCTCAGATTGAGTCATTTTTAAAAACCTTTTGATGGATCCCCCAAATAATAACTGAGTTACAAAGCCACAAAGAGGAGGGAATTTATTCAAAATATTTGAGTGCCTCCTTTCAGAAATAATTCAAGGACAAGTAAATAAAAAGCCTTACTTCATTCACCTAACTGAATAAACTTCTCAATAGATCCTTCCATGATGCCAGTAACAGAAAACAGAATCTTCCATTCAATTTTTCAATGTGAAAACTAGTTTCTAAGCAATACAGACCTTAAGAAATCATTTTAGCCTCAATCTAGCTTTTAAAAAAATGTTACATTACTTAATGTTTTTGCAAATTCCTTTTAGAGCAGAGTCAGAAATTTTAAGAATAGATTTTCTGAGTGGCAACACAAATATTTTAAAGGAAGAACAGTGGGTCTAAGTTTTTATTTATTTATAACCTGACTTGCAGTTGGAGGGTTCCCATTGCCTACACGGGATAAGCTCCTTCATTTGTACATCACGGAGAGAATTATCAAGTTAGAAGGGTAAGCAATATATGCATCAGAAGTCCTAGAGACAGGCTCCCTCACCTTGTAGATGAGAGAAGTGAGACACAAGGAGGTCCTCAGACACACCCAAGGTCGAATAGCTAATTAGCCTCAGAGCCAGAAATAGAACCCACATCTCCTGACTCCCCAGAATGTATGCTGTGACTCATTCTCACACTTTATAAAGCCTCTTTTATTACCAATTTCCATGAGTTTTCATTAGATACATGAAAATTATAATAGTGTTATTCCTAACAAATGTTTTCTCCCCATTGTTACATATTCAATGTATATATGTGTAACAGCAGAATATATATAATTTGTCAATGATTCTCCCCACGGGTCCTTAAAATATCACAATTATTATAGCGGATGGGGGAAAGAGCCCAGGTTTAGGACTCAGATGGGATGCAGTGTTTGAGCCCCAATTCTGTTGTGTATAAGATAGTAGAGCTGGTTATTTGATCTACTTAAGCCTTTGAACCTCAATTTCCTCATCTAAAAATGGAGCAATGAATGCCTACTCTAGTAAGATTAATGCAAAGCCCCTATGACAGTGTCTGGATTTAGAGGAGCTGAGGAGAGAATTTTTTTGACATTTGAAATCTACCATATTTCTGGTCTGTCTAAATTTATTCATTCATTCATAAAATATTTATTAGGCACTTTCTGTAACTGAACATTGTTCTAGAGGCTGGAGATACAATAGCGAACCGGATGGACAATACCCTGGGGGCATCAGCCAGGATCTCTGAGGGGACACACGATGAAGATGGTTTTACACGTGTTAGAGTAAGTACAAAATGGACTCAGCTGCCACTAAGGGAATAACTGCCGCTGCCAGTGTAAAGAAACTGCTGGGATGGTGCTCTCAGAATCAGAAGGCCAGCCTGAAGTCCTTCTCCCGCCTCCACGGTCCAGGCTCCCTCTAGTGCCCCCTACCGACAGAATCTAGCGGAGAGCGACTAGCAAAGCGGAAACGCGGTTTGCGGTCCCAGCCCCAACATCACAAAGCAAAGTATCAAGGGTAGGTTTGGATCGTAAGGACAATATTTTAATAACTGGCACAGATACATCCTGAAGAATCTAATCCTGAAGAATCTAAAGGTCTTTGCAAATTTGAAAAGAACACTTGCCAACTACTGCAAAGAATTCTAAACCTCATGCTGTGAAATCAGTTACTCAAAACAGTGCACACCTGTGTGATTTCTTTTCTTTCTTTCAAGGAAACATCTCACTGTGAGTTTGTTTATCCTGAAGTATGTTACTATTGCAGTAAACTGAATCAAATGACACGTGGGAATGAAGGATTCAGAAGGTAAGAGAGACTTACAGGGGCAGAAGTGGGAAAAAAATTGTAAAATAACAACTAAGATGAACTTTGGTAGGAAAACTGAGGTCTCTATGCAGAATTTTTTCTAAGTTTTACCAAGAGGCATGCAAACACTAGTCTGATCCACCTCCCTACAAAATCTACAATACAATTTGCATCCCTCACAAGGTTTGTGAACTTGGATTTTAGCAGTGGTAGGAATGCATACATTGGTACAAAAGGCAAAAAGGAGAAAGAGCATTATTATAATTAGGTCTTCCCTACACCCTACCTCCCAACTGATAAAAGAATAAATATGATGGCAGTTGTATTGTGTCAGGACTCATTTCAGAAAACAAAATCCATCCAATTAGCACAAGGAGAATCATTCTAGATCTTAAGCGCCGTACCAGATCCACTGGGAAGGTGAACAAAACAGAACCTGGGCTGAATTTCCAGGGACACCTCCCAAGGGTTCAATACAGAATTAGGCCACCAATGGAGCAGCTGCCTCACAGAGTCATAAAGTTACTAACTGCATAATGCCCCCCATTCGACACAATCTACACCAGACTGGGAGCTAGGGAATGGCACCACTGCTATAATCACTGTAGAAAAACCAAATGTGTCTCCCTCTGTGCTCACCAGCACAGATGGTAAAGAACAGCCTCCAAAATACTGTGTTCCGCTTTTGCCTTCTAAATAGTAAACTTCAGGGGTGCTTGGTGGCTCAATCAGTTAAGCATCCGACTCGATTTCAGCTCAGGTCATGATCTCACAGTTCATGGGTTCTAGCCCCATGATGGGCTCTGTACTGACAGTGTGGAGCCTGCTTGGGATTCTGTGTCTCCCTCTGTCTCTCTGCCCCTCCCCTACTCACTCTCTCTGTCTCTCAAAAGTAAACAGACACTTTTCAAAAATAAGGTAAAAACTAAATTTCAAACAGAACTGCAACTGCAAGAAAACCTAGGCAATGTGACCTTTAGCCAATACTTTTGGAAAAGATCAGAATGGAAGTTGAGTCAAGCCTCTCCACAGGACTGCCACAGAATTCCTCTATGAGATGGCAAAACATAGGAAGTTCTCTAGAAGTAAAAATCATATGGTACTAGGGGCACCTGGGTGGAGCAGCTGGTTAAGCATCCAACTTCCGCGCACATCATGATCTCACGGTTGGTGGGTTCGAGCCCCACTTCAGGCTCCAGAGACTCTCTTTCCCTCTCTCCATCCCTCTCTCTCTGCCCCTTGCTCACTTATGCTCTCTCTCTCTCAAAAATCAACCAATCAATAAATCATATGGTACTAGCAAAAATGTAGAAAAATAGGGCAAAGGGACAAAAACCCGAATCCAGAAAGACACTCATTAATATATGAGCTTCTTTGATATGAACATACTTAGTAAAAGATAAATATGGAGGAGTGCCTCGGTGGCTCAGTCGGTAAAGCGTCCAACTTTGGCTCAGGTCATGATCTAATGGTTCATAGGTTCAGGCCCCACATCAGGCTCTGTGCTGACAGCTCAGAGCCTGGAGCCTGCTTCAGATTCTGTGTCTCCCACTTTCTCTGCCCCTCTCCCGCTCCTGCTCTCTCTCTCTCTCTCTCAAAAATAATTAAACATTGGGGCCCCTGGGTGGCTCAGTCGGTTAAGCATCTGACTCCGGCTCAGGTCATGCTCTCATGGTTGGTGACTTTGAGCCCCTCATCAGGCCCTGTGCTGACAGTTCAGAGCCTGGAGTCTGCTTTGGACTCTGTGTCCCCCTCTCTCTGCTTCTCTCTCTCTCTCTCTCTCTCAAAAATAAATAAACATTAAAGATTTTTTTTAATAAATAAATAAATAAATATTTAAAAAAAATTTTAAAGATAAATGTGGCATTTCAAGGTGGTGGAGAAAATATAAAATATTCAATTAAATGAGAGTTGAGACAACTGGTTAATCACTTACACAACTATAAAGCTACATCCTTCTGACACCACACAGAAAGAAAAAAATCCAGATGGACCATAAAGAGCTAAATGTTAAAAAGTAAAACTATATTGCACTACTAGGCCTTTATCCAAGCGATATAGGTGTGCTGTTTCGAAGGGAGACATGCACCCCCATGTTTATAGCAGCACTATCAACAATAGCCGAAGTATGGAAAGAGCCCAAATGTCCATCGATGGATGAATGGATAAAGAAGATGTGGTAAATATAGATGGTGGAATACTACTCAGCAATGAAAAAGAATGAAATCTTGCCATTTGCAACTACGTGGATGGAACTGGAGGGTATTATGATAAGTGAAATTAGTCAGTCAGAGAAAGACAAAAATCATATGACTTCACTCATATGAGGACTTGAAGCGACAAAACAGATAAACATAATGGAAGGGAAACAAAATAATATAAAAACAGGGAGGGGGACAAACCAGAAGAGACTCATAAATATGGAGAACAAACTGAAGGTTATTGGAGGGGTTGTGGGAAGGGGGATGGGCTAAATGGGTAAGGGGCACTAAGGAATCCACTCCTGAAATCATTGTTGCACTATATGCTAACTAATTTGGATGTAAATTTTTAAAAAATTAAAAATTAAATTTAAAAAAAAGAAGAAGAAAAAAGTAAAACTATAAAAGTGTCAGAATAAATTATAAAATAATATTTGTATTGTCTTGGAATGGAAAAGCCCTTGTGAGAAAGCTACAAACTCAGAAATCATAAAAGGATAAGAAGCCTGACACATCTGACTCCATACCATTTAAAACTTCTACATCCCAAAGCTGACCATATTAAATTAAGATGAGTAACATCTTAATAGTTACAACGTGCACAAGATTAATAACCAGAATGCATTAGAAGTATGTACAAATCAGATAAGAGACGCTAAACAACTGAAGGGAAATTTTACAAAGGATATATGGAGGCAATTCTAAAAAAAAAACATTGAAGTCAATAAATATATTAAAAGACATTCAACTTCACTAGTAGTAAGGGAATGCAAATTTTAAAAATGACACACCATATCCATCTGTAAACTGACAATAATTCAAAAGATTGAAAATATTCAATTTTCAAGGATGTCTACTTTTACTACTCTATTAAATATTTTACTGGAGGGTTTGGCCTGTGTGAAACAGCAAAAACAATGTAACATAAGAAAACTGGAAATAAAGAAATAAAACTCTCTACAAGGCAAGTCTCAAAATTTTACAAAAATGCTAATAGGATATAAGCGGGTTTAGCAAAGCTGCAAAATACAAGGTCAATATACAAAAGTCAATTTCATCTCTATAAATTAGCAGTGAAAAAATTGAAAACTGAAATCTTAAATAAAAAGTTTCCATTTAAAATAGCATCAAAAATCATAAAATATTTATGGATAGATCTAACAACACATGTGCCCAATCTGTATGCTAAAACTATAAAACGATGAGATAGATCAAAAAAGACCTAAATGAATAAACATATGTACGGTTTTCATAGATGGGAAGACTCCATATTGCTAAACTATTAATTCTTTCCAATATAACCTATCAATTAAATGCAATCCCAATAAAAATCCCAGCTTACTTCTTTTTGTAGAAATTGACTAGCCGGATATTTATATTTACACAGAAAAGCAAAGGACTTAGAATAGCCAAAATAATTTTGGAGAAACAAAGCTGGAGAATTTACACTACTTTATTTCAAGACATCCTATAAAACTACAAATCAAGAGAGTATGGTGTCGGCATAATGAAAGACATATAGATTAACAGAACAGAATAAAGTCCAGAAGTAAGCTTCTACGTATATGGTCAAATGATTTCTGACAAAGGTATCAAGGTAATACAATGAAGAAAGGATAGTCTTTTCAATTAATGGTGCTGGAACGTTTGGTTCTCCATATGTAAAAGTATAAACCTTAACATACACCATGTACAAAAAATGTATCATACACCTAAACGTAAAACCTAAAACCATAAAACTTCTATAAGAAAACATAGAAAAAATTATTTGCAATCTTGGGTTACGCAAAGATTTCTTAGGTATTACACAAAAAACACGAGCTGTATAAGGGAAAAATCAATAAACTGGACCTTATCAAAATTAAGAACTAGTGTTCGTTGAAAGACATTATTAAGTAAATGAAAACACAAACCACAAACTGGAAGAAAATATTCACAAAACACATATGTGATAAAAGTCTTGTACTCAAAATATATAAAGAACGCTTTCAATTCAATAAATAAAAAAAAACAATTTTTTTAAAGTGGGCAAATTGTTTAAATAGGTGCTTCACCAAAGAAGAGATACCAGTGTTAGATAATTACCCAAAATAATGCTAAACATCATTAAAAATTAGAGAACCACAAACTGAGGCCACAGTGAGATTCTACTACATACCTACTAGAAAAGCTAAGATTTAAAAAAAAGAAAAAGAAAGAAAAACACCTGACAATACCAAGTATTATTACAGATGTGGAGTAATTGGAACTCTCAAACTTTGCTGGTGATAATGCAAAATGGCATAGTCACTTTGGAAAACATTCTCACATTTCTTTTAAAGTTAACCATATATGCATACTACCCAGCAACCCCACTTCTAGAGATTTAATGACGGGAAATGAAAATATATGTCCACAGAAAGAACTATACATGAATGTTTATATAGTAGCTTTGTCCATAATTGTCAAAAAACTAGAAACAACTTAAATGATCAGTTGATAAATGGATAAACAAATTATTCTATATCCATACAATGTAATGCTACCTTGCAATAAAAGATTGAACTACTCATGTACAACACTGATGAATCTCAAAAGCATTATGCTAAGTGAAAGAAGCCATTACCTACTGTGATTTATATCACATTATAGAAAAGGCAAAACTATAAATCACATCAATGGCTGCCAGAGGCTGAGGTTGGGGGAAGAAGTTGACTACAAAGGGACACGAAGAAACTGTTGGGAGTGATGAAAACGTTCCATATCTTGGTTGTGGTCTTGGTTACACTATTTTGTATGACTTTGACAAAGACCATTGATTGCACACCTAAAAAGGGTAAATTTACTACCTGTAAATCTGACCTAAAAAAAATCTATCTGTACAATACAACTTTTTTAATTCTATGCTTTGAAAGAAAAATTTTTTAAATATGTTTCTGTGCTCTTTTTCCCCCCCTTCCTTGTATGTGAATTTCTTCCAATTCAACAAGAGACTGAGGATTGTTTCAGCAAAAATACAAAATGAAAAAATGATTCAGTGTTAGGCAGGGGATTTATAAATGAGAAAGTTTTTGTCCATAGCAGAAAGAGAGGAAAGAAGGGAGTGAGGGAAGAGAAGGAAAGGACAAAGTCCTGAAAGCCAAAATATATTGAGAATGAATATCATTATTCCAAAGATTCCCTTATAAACCAAGGCTTGGCCAGCTGAGCCTAAAAATTTCAAAATCCAAACATACAGAAAATTCAACAGTTAATACCCACCTAAGGAGGAAGTGAGAACATTTTTGATTGAGAGAAGAGGAGGAGGAGGAAAGAAGAAAAGGACACAATATCAGATGCCCTTGGGGGGTCAGAAGAGTGGAAGGGAGGGTCATAAGGAATTCCCAGGGAGATCCTATTTCCTTGGCTCAGCCAGGGGACTGCGAAAGCCTCAGAGGAGCCTCACATTCATCCGAACACTGCATCCAGAAGAGCCCAGAAAAAAATGGCTGAAAGCAGCCACTCTGGCTTGCAATCTGTAGAAGGGTGTAGAGAATGCAGTGTGGTGTTCCTGAACCCCCCAGAAAGGGTATGAAGAGATTCCCCAAAAATGTAACTAGTGAGCATCAATCGGTATTTGTGGCACTTGGAGGTAACACAATGAAAAACAGACTTCCCACTTTTTACTCTATACTTCTACATTGTTTGAATGCTTTATTACAGAGAATATATGTGTGTTATCACTTGTATAATTAAAACTAAATTTTAATTTTTCTTAATTTTACATTTTAAAAGAAAAATCAGTAAATATGGGAAAACATAAATGATGAGATTAAAATCATACATGATCTGGGGCGCCTGGGTGGCTCAGTCGGTTGAGAGGCCGACTTCGGCTCAGGTCATGATTTTGCAGTCCGTGAGTTCGAGCCCTGCATCGGGCTCTGTGCTGACAGCTCAGAGCCTGGAGCCTGTTTCAGATTCTGTGTCTCCCTCTCTCTGACCCTCCCCTGTTCATGCTCTGTCTCTCTCTGTCTCAAAAATAAATAAACATTAAAAAAAAAATCATACATGATCTCAGCTTCCAGAAATAATCATTGTTCACATCTGATTTTTAGTGTTCCAATGTCATCTAAAAATATACATTTAAAAAAATTTTTATGTTTATTTTTATTTTTGAGAGAGAGAGAGAGACACAAAGTGCAAGTGGGGGATGGGCAGAGAGAGAGAGGGAGACACAGAATCTGAAGCAGGCTCCAGGCTCTGAGCTGTCAGCACAGAGCCCAACACGGGGCTCAAACTCAGGGACTGTGAGATCATGACCTGAGCCAACGTTGGAGGTTTAACTGACTGAGCCACCCAGACACCCCTAGAAATATATTTTTATATAAAATTAGAATTGTACCATAATATTGTTTTGTAACCTATTTTCCTTAACTACATAATATATCATGAACCACATAACTGGAATCATGATAATTATGAATGTCATTTTTTAGTACAAACTTTCAATAAAATCTTGAACACCCTGTACTTTTTTCATACAATGCTATAATATGAAAGCGTTTCCCCATTAAATAGCCCTTGAAATAGCTGTATTTCATATTTCACTGTATTTCTATATCATAATTTATTTAACTAACTTCCTGTTGTTGTAGTTTAAGGATGTTTTTTGGGAGAATACAGCAACTATGAGCAATGCTGAAGATAAATTCTCTCATATACCCATAACTATTTCCTATGGATAAATTTCTGTAAGTGGAATTATTCAGTTAGATAGAACCAGGAAAAATCTTAAGATGATTTGATACATATCCTCGAGTTCCTTTCCAGAAAGGTGGAACCAATTTCCACCTACATTAGTATGAAAAATCTCACTTTGCATTTTACACTGAGAATGTGAACTTAATAAACTTCTCCTGCAGGAACCAGAGAAAACACGATCCAGGCACAATGCTTTACGATATTTTAATGGATATTAGACAGGTGGCCACCTAGCCACCAGTCTAGCATGTAGTGTTTTAAAGCTGACATCGCAAGCACCTGATAAGCATCATCTCATATAATCTTCTCAATTCTATGAGATAGGTACTATTAGGACACCCTTACAACAGATGAAGGAATTTAGACATAGAAAGGATAAAAGTCTCAGGGATAGCAAGTGATGTGACCAAAGTATTTTACAGGCCCTTAAATTGTCTCTTTCAAATGACCAAACTCCTGGCACTCTTCAAATGACTGTGTACATCTGCTTGTTTCCCTGGCTGGAATGTAAGCCCCCAAGGCGATGCCCACGTGTTCATTCTTCCACAGCTCACCCCTCCACCTTCCTTTCCCTTCACTGGCCAATGGACTTCCCTGCTGGGACCACCACAAGCAAAACCTTGGTGAGTTTTCAAGCTGACCAACGGAATCCTAACTCTTGTCATTAACTACTATAAAAAAAAAAAATTAGAAGTCACCTACTCCAACCCGGATCCTATAGTCCACTCTACCAGCAAAATGGCCGCTGACCATCAATGGGCAAATAGAGTCATATCACTTCTTTTTCACCACCCCTTTCTGTGGGCATCCTGGGTGGAGAAACCTGCCAGTTGGCACAGTTTTATATCATAGGTCCTAAGACTTTCTAAAGGGTCAGCTAGCCTCACCAGTTCCCTCTGTATCTTGGTTACACTCACCCCAAACACCAGCCTCCAGGTCAGCAGGCACTTGATACTGCCCAGTGATAGGGACAGTGATATTATTAAGTGATCGGACTTCTAAATCTGAGAAACATCACCTGGTCCTATATTACCCTGCTTTTAAAATGCAACATTAATGTGTTAAGGTCAATGCTAGGTATCCATTTACTGGCCTTTAAATTGGAAGTCTGAAAGGAAGTTACAGTTTGAAAATAAATTGAGTTGTTTTTATGGATATTTTACTCCCTTTGAGTAGAAAACAATGCAAAAAGATCATTTAAAAAAGGCCATTATTTTTTTTTCTCAAGCTTTAAGGTTTAGAAACATTTTCAGTCTGAGTCATAATTAGTAGCATTAAAATACAGGCACGATATATGGCATACATTTTATGTGAGCACCATTAGAGTTCATGGTAAACCACCTATAAATGCTTTATCCCATCATCTCTGCAACATTACTGTGTATTGATTCATACATCATCCAGTACAGCAAGCAAACACAAGAACTAAAAGGAAAAAATGCTGAGGTGGAATAATAGCACCTAATATATGTTTTTACTGATTAAACCACAAAAGTTATTTGAGCCCCTATCTCCGCTGGTGTTGAATGGGAACACTTCTTCCCTACTCCTAACTCCTGCTGCATTGAGGAAGTTCAACTAGTTTATCACCCTTGGCATCTCTCCACAGCTCACTCACCCTGAGGGGAAGTAGAGTGACACAGCTGAGCTCAAACACCTTATCTATCATTTTCTTTGGGAATGAAATGCCCACAGGGTGTGGGAATATATCCTTGTTTTCTACGACCCAAGTCTTCCCTAGAAAGTTTCTCATGGCAGGGAGGCGGGGGGGGGGGGGGGGGGGGGGGGGGCTCAGTCTGCATTGCCAGTGACTAGAGGGGTCAGTCACCTTAATTCTTTTTTTTTCTATTTTTTTTTTAGTGTTTATTGATTTTTTGAGAGAAAGAGCGTGAGTGGGGGAAGAGCAGAGAAAGAGGGAGACACAGAATCCAAAGCAGGCTCCAGGCTCCGAGCTGTCAGCACAGAGCCCAATACGGGGCTTGAATTCATGGACCATGAGATCATGACCTGAGCTGAAGTCAGACACTTAACTGACTGAGCCACCCAGACACCCTCAGTCACCTTATTTCTTGGGATCAAATTTAGGAAATCCATTTGACTCTTAAGAAAGTCATCCTCAACCCAGTGTTTATCCTAAAAAAGATGGCATTTGACCTCTCATTTGCTACTGTTTAACTTTTATCTTAATTTGTTATAAACCCAGAAAGGAGGCTATACTTTGGTGCATTGTCAATGACCGCAACATTTCATGGGCTGGGAAATGAAAATTCCCACACTAAAAATTAAGCAAAAGTATGGAGTTGGGGAAGACAAATACTCATGCAGAGAGGCTTTTGGTAGGGCCAGGAAATATAGTTGTGAGCCTTGAACTTCAGTGGGTAGGCAAGGCATTTTTATCTTCGTGGTTTAATGCAGTTTATATTAAACCAGCTTTAGCTGCTGTGGCCCAGGCCAGTGGATGGAAGGCTCTAAGCCGGAAGCATGCTATGTTGACCTTGATGGGTGACTATTGCTTGTAGTGGCTTTGTCCACAGGCTAAAGACTGTTTCTCCAGAGGCAAATCATCTCAGATTCTGTAACGGTGTTTTAAGTACCCTTTAGCATGGCATTTCTTACAGAGCAGGGCCATGTTTGAGAAAGGTTTCATGCAGCCACAACCATGAACTAACATAAAATACAACTTGATGCCAGTAATGCCTAGGGACTTTAAAAATGAACAAAAACATATGTATAGTTCCATTTGTATCTTGATTACACTGATGCAAAATGCCAGTCTCCCAGTATAGCAGCCGCCAAGGATATTCAGAATGCATTCATTAAGCACCTATCATGAATCAGGCCCTCTATGAGGACCAAGGAATAAAGAGATGAGCAGTAGAGAGCTCCCTGAGCTCATGGTGCAAGGTATCTTCCAACAGTCATTACAACACAAGATGCTAAGTGCCATGATCAAAGCAGGTGTGGAGTGTTACAAAGCATGAGAAGTTCCCCCATGCCAACTTAGCGGAGAGAGCCTGCTCAGAAAGCTTCCACAGAGAAGTGACGTGATACCTGAGTCTTCATGGATTGGAGAAAGATGTTTGGCAAAAGAACGACAGAGAAGGAAGGAATATTCAGAAAGAAGGAGTTACCTTTTCTCAGAGAAGATGAATTCAGGATATTATAAATAATCTAGCTAGAGGGAAGGGAAGCCCCAAAAGGTCAAGGAAGAAGGAGTTTCAAGTAGGAGAAATAAACAGAGAACAAGAACATAATGGTGAAGGATTTTAGCCAAAAAGTGACAAAATTAAACACACATTTTAGAGGACTCTTACTGCAGAGAGAGGCAAAGTAAGAGTACCAAAAAGTACCTAGGCCAAGAGTGTCTAATGGGTTGGGTAAACAAAGAGGAAAGGACTGATCTGAGAACCATATTGATTTTGGAGTTGACAGAAATTGGTAGACAATTGTGGTGTACATGGGGCTTAGAAGGGGGATGGAGGAGGCAGCTGAAAGAAAAGAAAATGTTGATAATGATCCCCAAGTTTCTGATTTCAGAAACTCTGTGGCCTGAAAGTGCCACTATCACAGGAGCTAGAGCAGGGCCCACTGCGCCCCCTGGAGTTTAAAATACTCAGTGCATGGGGCTGGGACTAAAGAGACATTGGAGCCAACAAGCTAATAATAGTATTACTAGTAGTTCATGAAATAACTTGTATAACTAGCTGCTACAGTCTGAATGTTTGTTCCCCCCTCAAAATTCATAAGTTGAAATACCAACCCCCAAGGTGATGATATTAAGATGTGGGGCCTTTGGGACGTTAGCTCGTTAGGAATGAGCGACCACATAGAAGAGGCCCCAGAGAGATCCCTTCCACCATGTGGAAGCAAACCTTCACCAGACATTGACTCTGCCAGTGCCATAATCTCCAGACTTTCCAGGCTCCAGCACTATGAGAAAGAAATGGTTTTTGCTTATAAGCCACCCATTCGGTGGCATTTTGTTACAGCAGCCTGAACAGACAAAGACACTAACAGTTACTGACTGTTTACTATATGCCAGGCTTTGTGCTTAGAGAAGTAAAAGAACGTGCCTAGGATTAAACAGCAAGAAATTGTAACATTGGTCCCAAACCATGTTATTCTAAACTCTTTGCTTTTGGTCATTTTGCTCTATCATGCCCAACCAGTTCTGAGGCTAGGGCACCAAAGTAAATCATTGTGCTTTGTCTTCCCTGATCAAGGCCCTCAGTGAGGGTGCTGGCCACTCCATCAGTGTGATTAACACTGTGGGAAGATTTACTATGAAACTGCAGCTGATAGAGAAAAAAACAAAAACATAAAAACAACCTGAGAAGGAAGTAGTAATTTGCACTTCGCCTGAGAAACCCTTATGCTTGACCTATAAATCAACATACTCCAGCTCCAAAAAATGGGACACCGTGGAGAAAAGCTTCAAAGAGAAAGGCAGAAATGAAGTTTAGTGTCTTTAGGAGGAAGGAGAAAGGTATTTGCTGGTTAGGCTGTCACTCTGAATCCTTACAGAAAGGAGAAAAAGTGTTTACTCAGTGAGATTTTAACTTTAAAATGGGAAAAAGGAAACAGGAAACTTTGCATTCATGTTTTTCAATTACTGGTGAGCTCTGGCAGCCACTCTGAGAAAATCATGTTCCACCCAGGTGGCTTTATCAGCTTAAATGATCCCCTTATTAATCAGAATTTCAAAAGGCAGTAAAAGCCAGTTCAAAATAATGGGATTATCTTTGGAGTTGGTGCTAAGTGCTTAAACTGTAGCCTTCTGACGCGTCCCCCTTTTCTTTTGAATATTTACTTTGAGATGCAACTGCCAAATGTCTAAATTACGTCAGGAAATCTGATGTGACAATGTCCAGCTAGCCACAAATTGTTGAGAGCTCTGCTCTTGGTCCAAGATGGTCTCTTGATCTCTTGCCCAGATGACAGTAATCACTTCTAAATTGGTCTCCCAGCTCTCAACCATAAAGCCCTACAGTCTTTTCCCCCACAAAGCAGCCTGTTCGTTCTCACTGCCGCACAGTATCCCACTGTGTGGGTTTATCTTGATTTATTTATTTCTTCTCCTGCTGATGGGCATTTGGGTGGTTGGGTCATCACAACTACCCAATTCATCTTTTTGATAAGCATACAGACATAGTTTAGTTAGTGGATTCCTGGGAATGGATTTGCTGGGTCATGGGTATATATATGTTCATTTTCGGTAGATGCTGAAAATAGTTTTCTAACGTGCTAATCAACATTGTGGTTTTGTTTTGCTTTACCTTTCTCCATATTCCATTCAGCCTTTTACAGATCTTGTTTTCCCCTTACATTTTCTTTCAATGTTTAGCAATAAATAAAAATTTTAAAAATTCTATTCTGAAAAAGTAAAGATTCTTCATAATTGAGGATATTCAAAAGAGTATGTTCCAAACTCCTAAGGCATTTCCATGAGGCAAATTGTTCTGAGTGATGGTGCATTGCTGGCAAAATGGGCAGCCACATACCACATCATTTTGTAGCAAACACATGAAACAGTCCTGGAATGTCTATTGATACAATCAGTCATATGACAGTAATAGCTTATGAGTAATTTGAGATTATCTTTGCCATTGCTTCACCCCGTTAGCAAAAATAACTGAACATGATCATTATCCTAAAGCATCTAAAACCTCTGTTCTCATTCATGTCCGGGTCTATTTATGTTTCAAAATGACACGAGTTTAAGTAAGATTTACTTTGATTATATGGATTTGAACCCTTTCTCTCTTTGCCCCTGCTGTCTTTGTCCTGATCAGTTTGGATCTTCCTCCTACTCTTTCCTCTTCATTGGAGGCTTTGTCTTTGAGAGGTATTCTTATTTAATGGTTTCAAGAGTTCCTAAGTCCCAGACCCCAGACTAGCCACCATCAGACCTTCCCACAGTCTATTTACACTCATCCATGAATTAGAGCCTATGAAGTATACTTCCAGCTTGCCCTGGCAAACACTGGCATCATGAAGCAAAAGGAACTTGGGTCACTGGATGAGTCAGGGTACCAACAGGAAACGCTGGTACGCTCAGAAGAGAAGAGAGTTAAAGTACAAAACAAGTGAACATAGGGTGGGAAAAAAAGAGAGAGAAGAAAACCAAGAAACAGACCCTCAACTATAGAGAACAAACTGATGGTTACCAGAGGGGAGGTGCGGGGATGGGTGTTAAACAGGTGATGGGTACTAAGGAGGGCACTTGTTGTGATGAGCACCGAGTATTGTATAGAAGTGCTGAATCACTAAATTGTACACCTGAAACAAATATTACACTGTATGTTAACTAAGTGGAATTTAAATAAAAATTAGAAAAAAAAATAAAGGACTATAGACATGAGCAAAGTTAAGGGATCTAACAAAGGATAGTGAACCCCCTGGGACTAGCAACAATGAAAAGTTGTTTTTACACTCAGTTCTGAAAGGATAGGTCAGCAAATGTGGCACTTGGTGAGAGCTGTAGTCACAGGAGAGGAGGGGGAGGGGCCACAGGAAAGGAATGAGCCATGGCTGAAAGAGCAAAGACCCTGACCTCTCTCCTTGCCGTCCAGTGTCCCATTGGTTCCTCTCATTGACAGAACCCACTGGAAGCCACAGGACAAGGGAATTTGTGTGATGGAGACTATAGGAGCACAGAGCAGAGTGGGGAAGGCAGCAAATGGGTGTGTGGTGGGGCAAACATAGATTATCTAGCAGCATCTTTGAATCACCCCCTGAAAGAGGGCTGTCCAAGACAGCAGTCTGACTAATAGGACATACATTCATCTCAAATGCGTGTTAAGTATTAATCTGTTAAACCCCTGAGATTTAGGGATTGTTAACCTACCCAAACTAATGTATCTGGTTTATTTGCATTTCACATTATGTCTTTTATATTTAAATTGTTTTCCCAAAACTATCAGGGGAAATGTGTAATAATCTTCTAAAAATGTAAATGAGTAAATTTCACAAAGATTTTTTTATATAAATTGTTAATAATTCTACCTTGAGATTATGAATAACTACTCTGCCTTTAGATGTTCCGAACAGCTGCTTCCCAATGACAGCTCAAAAGGGAAGAAATTGCAGGAGGGTTAAAACACAGCATTTCTTCAAAAAATAAGACTATATGAAGGAGAAAACACCATGGGAAAATAGTAAAATGAATACCATTGAAAAATTCTTTTTAAGACTGCTCACTCCCATTTCAACTCACCTCCTTCCTCTTAGCCCTGCTTTCCCTTCTCTTCCCAAAGAAGTGCTTGTTGCTCTCAAACTGGCCCCTACCCACCAGGTTTCCCTAACAGCCTCTTTCCACTTCCTCCATCCCTGCTATGCTCCAGGCCTCCTCAGTTTATATGAAAACATCACCCCTGGGCCTTTCTAGGTTACTGGTTAACTATCTTAATAACTTTATTCATCCATCCATTCATTTTAAAAAAATCATTGGGCACCACTTAAATGCAAGTTATATTCTGTGATGTTAAGACTATAAAGATTACTTATATACATATAAGGGGTCCCTTAATAAGTTATAATGCAGCAACAGAGAAAAGATATGGAAGCAGATAACCCTAGTATGAGGCAGAGAATGGTCAATGACACAAAAGAGGCATAAAGTCCTACAGGACTTTAGAAAAAAGGAAAGAGAAGGTGGCACCTACCATGCCCCACCACTAGACTAGGGAGAATGCACACATTAGTTTATCTTTCTTGCTTATGGCTAATTCCTTCTTGTCCTTAAGGAAGGTATTCAAATGTCACCTCCTTGACCTCCATGCTCCCATAATCACGGCTTGATCACATCATAGGATCATTGTCAGTTTATTATCTTTCATTTCAAATGACGGCAATTACCTGTACATGGGGGACAAGACTTGTCTTTGTGCATCTTCTATGCCTCCCTCTGAATCTGATGCACACCATCCCTTCAGGGATGGATGGATGGATGGATGGATGGATGGATGGATAGATGGACGGAGTACTATTAGCACATTAGAGGAAAAAGGAAATAAGGTAATTCTAGGAATTTCAGGCACCCAGTTGGATTGTGTTGCAAGGATGTGGGTAGGAAGGTGGCAGGTGACAAACGTTGAAAATAGAAAATGGAAAACAGTTCGTAAGGTCTCAAATATTTGGCTAAGGCAGCTGGACTCATGCTGCAGAGAACTGAGGAAACACTGGGAGCTGATGAGCAGGGAAGAGATGAGATCAGATTTGTGTTTTAAGGAAATTAATCTGGCTGTTGGAGTATCTTTCCCTTTTTGATAATATATTCACTTTCTATCAAGAATTTTCTTTGCCTTATCCCAAACAAATCAATCTTACATTGTGGGTTTGAGCAGCTCTGATAAACATTTCTTTTTCCAAAAGAGCTCAAGCCTGCATATGTCTAGGTCAGCCTCTAATAAAGTGTTGTTTTCTACTTTTTTTTCTTTCAATTAGTCTTTATGCTACTCCCCAAGCCAGCAACTGCATTGTTTTGATGCAACACCCCGAAATTAATTCTGAACTATTCCCCAAGATCCAGCATGTGGTTACCAGAAAATGCTCACCCCCAGCAGGGAGCGTCACGAATGACTTCTATGTGAGATTCTCTTATGAGACAACATTTGCTGATAGAGATTCTAGTAATTTTTTTTTTACTAGAAATCATTTTAAAATGACACGTTTGAATGAAATCTTGCCATTTGCAACGACGTGGGTGGAACTAGAGAGTATTATGCTAAGCAAAATAAGTCAGTCAGAGAAAGATAACATACAATTTCAGTCATATGTTGAATTTAAGAAACAAGGGTGCCTGGGTGGCCCAGTCAGTTGAGTGTCAGGCGCTTGATTTCGGCTCAGGTCATAATTTAATGGTTTGTGAGATTGAGCCCTCAGTCTGTGCTGACACCATTGAGTCTGCTTGGGATTCTCTCTGCCCCTTGCTCTCTGGCCCTCCTGTACTCATTCTTTCTCTCTCTCTCTCTCTCTCTCTCTCTCTCTCTCTCTCTCTCTCTCTGAATGAATAAACATTAATAAAAAGAAGCAAAACGAATGATCATAGGCGGGGGCGGGAGGTGAAGAGAGAGGAAAACCAAGAAACAGACTCTTAATTATAGAGAACAAACTGACTCTTACCAGAGAGGAAGTGGGTGGGCGGATGGGTGAAATAGGTGAAGGGGATTAAGGGGTGGACTCATTGTGATAAGCGCTGGGTGTTGCATGCCTGTGTTGAATCACTAAACTTGTACACCTGAAACTAATATTATACCATATGTTAGCTAAATGTAATTTAAATTAAATGAAATAAACAAATAACCCATTCGCCCAAGGAGAAAAATTATTTTTTAACGCAGTAAGGACCATTTTAATACTTGATAAGTAATTGAATAGATCAATATTAAAAATTAGACCATCATCTTTGACAACACATATTATTCAATTTATCTGCCATAAGCCAGTCTTTATGACAATGTATGTGTACCAAGTCAACAAGTGATAACTTCAGATCATTTTAGATGAAAGTTGTATCTTAAAATTATAAAATTTTACAAGTTAACATTAAAGTTAAGCATGCAGGGCGCCTGGGTGGCTCAGTCGGTTAAGCGACCGACTTCAGCTCAGGTCACGATCTCGCGGTCCGTGAGTTCGAGCCCCGCGTCAGGCTCTGGGCTGATGGCTCAGAGCCTGGAGCCTGCTTCCGATTCTGTGTGTCTCCCTCTCTCTCTGCCCCTCCCCCATTCATGCTCTGTCTCTCTCTGTCCCCAAAATAAATAAACATTTAAAAAATTTTTAAAAATTTAAAAAATTAAAAAAAATAAAGTTAAGCATACAAGTTCAGTTGATACTTTGTTTTAATAATATTTATTCTCTCTACTTTCCCAAACCTATTGCTGATCAGAAAAATAAATAATTGCAAGGAACACAAGTCCAATAAGACAGTATTACTGAGCCATCTGGTATGAAAGGAAATAGTGAAGTCTTCGATATTGCCCAGGTGGACTTCTGGAATTACCTTTTTAGATATATATTCAGCAGTCAACATTTCAGGAAAAATTAGTTTGAGATTGAAATATTTTGAATATAAAAGTAAGGCAAATCACTAGACTTGAGTCATCTTTCAGCATTTTTTAAAATTCCAAAATGGATCACTGAGAAGACTCAAGCTGCATGCATTATTGAGCAAGAAATTGACTCGGATTCTCATTTTCGTATTATTTGATACCTTGACAAACAACCCTGTCTTTTCCAAAGTCCATTCCTGGATCAAGTATAGGGACAAAGAAAGCAATCTCCCATGCGTCACGCCGTGATATAGGCTCTTCTCTCAGAGTCCTAGGGCCATGATGCAAAGCACTGTACAAGTTTTGGGAGATGGGTAGGTGAATAGATGCCGGCCCAGAAAGCACTGGGATACCATTAGCCCTCCAAGAAATGAGCTCACTTTGGGGCTTTGCTGAACCGTGGTGTAAACTTCCTATTTAAATTACAGGAAGCTTATCCTCTTCATCTGGTCTGGAATTATCTTTTTTTTTTTTTTTTTTAAATTTTTTTTTTCAACGTTTTTATTTATTTTTGGGACAGAGAGAGACAGAGCATGAACGGGGGAGGGGCAGAGAGAGAGGGAGACACAGAATCGGAAACAGGCTCCAGGCTCTGAGCCATCAGCCCAGAGCCTGACGCGGGGCTCGAACTCACGGAGAGCGAGATGGTGACCTGGCTGAAGTCGGACGCTTAACCGACTGCGCCACCCAGGCGCCCCTGGAATTATCTTTCTTTAAAAATTAATAAATTCCTGACAGACCTGTCCTGCTAAACTAGTCATCATGGTTTCACTTTCTGCTCCAAAGCCTGTATGAATCTCTCTGCCTAGTTTGGCTAATTGATATTCACAAGACTTCATAACTTCTCTTGAAAAGAGAGTTTCTGATCCTACTGGTTTCCTAGAGTCAAGTATGCACACAGCTATTTGGTTTATCAGCATTTCTACAAATTCTGTTTTTCCACACATTTAATTCATATTCATATAAATATATGTAGATCACTTTTAAGTTTCATAACTGGAAGAAGATTCAAAATATTTTTATAACATTTTAGTTAACTCTGGATGACCAGAGAGTAAATATCTATCATTTAATTTATTCTAAAAAAATCTTGCATTCTATAGGAACTCAAATATTTTACTACTATTATCTAGGAAAATCTGGAGGAAGTAGGCCTTGCTTTCCCTCTAGAAGAAACTTGTCTATTGCCATTATGAATTCAAGAAGGACCTGAGCTTTGTTCACATCTCAGTTCCTCCAATATCATCTGTATGCTGCAGAGTCCTTCGAAACATAAATTCTCTTACCAAATGCCCTGCTCCAAGGGAGAGTTTATGAGCTATAATTCTTACCTCAGTTAGAGAAAAGCTATCAATAGATGCATTAACAAGATGTCTTTGTTGGTCCCCACAAGGTGACTTTGTTTAATGTAAATTTCTAGATAAGACACCCATGATATAAAAAAAGAATATATTCGGGGCGCCTGGGTGGCGCAGTCGGTTAAGCGTCCGACTTCAGCCAGGTCACGATCTCGCGCTCCGTGAGTTCGAGCCCCGCGTCAGGCTCTGGGCTGATGGCTCAGAGCCTGGAGCCTGTTTCCGATTCTGTGTCTCCCTCTCTCTCTGCCCCTCCCCCGTTCATGCTCTGTCTCTCTCTGTCCCAAAAATAAATTAAAAAAAAAAAAGAATATATTCATGAGCCAATTTTTTACCCATTATTTTAGATTACTTGTACCCTCTGCTATACACTCCTTATACGCAAGTATTGAGATGTTTGAATGTAGTGGTTTACAGTTTCAGGAGTAACAGGTATTCTAATTCATGCTCAATGGTATCTTACAGTATGAGATTTCATATCTCATGCTAGGACCATACTACCAGAGCCCAAGTCCTCAATATTTCCCCAGAGCATCAGGCAGCTGCTGCAGGAGAACCTGAGAGGGAACATTGAACCATGTCACCATTGCAGCTTTGAAAGACACATTTAACTCACAACCCTAGTCATCCAGAACACTTGACACTGTGTTCTACTTCTGCTCACAGAAGCTAAAGTCAGTTGGATGCTTTTATTTATAGTGGGAACTCTTCCACCAACAATTTCATCAGTATTCCTCACTGGCGTCAGCAGAATAATGAAACACTCGGGAGCAAATATACAACCCAACAAACGATAGCTGGATGCCAAGATTGCAAACATTTCCACAGCTACTTTGAACTTGCCTTTGGTGCTCAAGTAAGCAGGGACAAAAAAGATCCAGAAGATGAAAAAGACCAGCATCACAAAGGTGATGCATTTTCCTTCATAGTAATTATCTGGCAACTGGCAAGCAACCAAGGTTGTAAGAAAACATAGCAAGGCCAGATAGACATCAATCCCAAACATAGAGCATAAAAATTCTATAGAACCTTCAACACATTCCAAAATGATCTTTATGTTTCGAGATTCCATGTTCTTGCACACTCTTGGAGGCTCCAGTTCTAAGTAGGTTGTGCATGTGCCAATCTCAACTAGAACAGAGATTAGCACAATGATTTTTCGATAAAGGGAGTGGATGGATAAGAGTCGGGCTCTGGATTTAGAAATTCTGTAGGCTAAACACAGTGAAATAGTCTTTCCAAGAATACAAGACAGGCAAAGAGAAAATCCCACTGCCAAAGTGACATGGCGGGTCATACAGGACCAGTTGTATGGCTTGCCAATGAAAAGCCTGGAAGACAGCCGTATGATGACAAGAGAAACCTGAATAAGAAAGCCCAGATCCCTGTCATTGGCATTCACAAGTGGAGTATGCCTGCATATCACATACACAATTGTGGCTGCCACGACCACAAGCACCCCAAAGATGGAGAGAATGACAAGCAGGAATCCCAGGGCCTCATTGTAAGCAAGGAATTCCATCTCTCTCAGTATGCACTCACTCTTTTGTGCATTTGACCAATAGTCTTCACCACATTGTTCACACTCCCTTTGACCTAATGAACAAACAGAGGATTAACTGCAAGAAAATTAATTGTCCCCTTTAGCTATGAATAGCTCGGAGCAGCCAAAGACCCAGGGCAGGACTCACTGAAATCCCTTTATACAGAATATACAAAATCTAAAAAAAAAAAAAAAAAAAAAAAAAAAAAAAAAGAAAGTAAGAAAGAAGAAAAAAAGCAGAAATACAATGGTCTTAGAGTCTGCAACCAATATTACAAATTGAGAATTATTTTTAGTTGTGGAAATTTGGACTGCCTTCTTGGTTTCAGCCTTTCCTATATGGGCCTTTTCCAGTAAGATGCCTCTTTCCTTCTCTTCCCATTATCCCGTTGAGAAGAGAGGTGTGTATCCTCATAAACCTAAGAACAACCCACAGATGGTTTGCCAGGGATGGGAAAATTAAAGCTACTCAGGTGAAACAAGAGAATTATTGTGAGAAATTTGATTAAAATACAAGTGTTTTCAGTCTTCCATTCAACATTACTGCCACCTACTGAGGGGAATCTTGTCTTTGCTCCTTCAGCTTTCTCCTCCCCACCCTCCAGATGCAGATTCCAGAGAACAGGCAGAGAAGGACTGAGAATAAGAAGTGAAACAAGGGTCCCTGGGTGTCTCAGTTGGCTAAGCTTCTGACTTTGACTCAGGTCATGATCCCATGGTTTGTGGGTTTGAGTCCCATGTTGGGCTCTGTGCTGACAGCTCAGAGCCTGGAGCCTGCTTCAGATTCTGTGTCTCCCTCTCTCTCTGCCCCTCTCCCTCCCCCACCCTCTCTTTCTCTTTCACACACACACACACACACACACACACACACACACACACACACACGTAAATAAGCATTAAAAAAGTTTTTTTAAAAACAAGGGAAACAAAAACAACAGTGTTGACAAAGCTACATGGGAGTGTGTTACAACATAGGAAAAAGGTATTTGAGATGAATTTATGGTAAATTATCAAATGGATCACTTTAGTGTTCTTTGAAATGTATAGGTGATGATTGGAAATCCCTTTTAACCACTTCTCACTGTTGGATTGGACTTCTCTTGATAAAACTCTTCAGAGAATGAGTCACGTGGGCTCAGGGAGTTGTTCAGGTTACATTGTGCTATTTTCTATTTGGGGAACTTTTACATTTTTTAAAATTCTTCTTGAAATAAATTGTTATGGCGGGCCTTTGGGCAAAGGACAAGTACAGCTTTTGAGTTATCTTTAAAGATAGAGATAAGCAGAGATAAAAGTATACCTGCTCCAACATGCTTCATAAGGCTACGCACACCAAACCCAGGTAAGTTCCTGGTCATGAAGAGCAGAAATTCATCAGGTTGTAGAGAAGAATTCATGGAGCAGTAAAGAATTCATCTGTAAAATTCATCCTACAAACCTTGAGCAATTATGGCCTTAAGTCCACTGTCTTTAGGGATGGAATTCTATATCTTACAGTTCCAAACTAGAGATAATTCAGTAGAATACAGAACTGTAATTCACCTGTTTTTCCAATTATTCACTATTTCTTACATAACTGATGTTTAATGTATTTTATAAATACTTTTTATGATTCCATTTATTCACATTTCACATTTCATTTTTAAATTTTTAAATTTTTAAATTTTAAAATTTTTCTTCTCTTAAATTCCCAACTGTAGCAGCTTTAGAACTGAAACCCAATATTATGGTTTTTTTTCAAACTACACAGAATATCCAACAGTTTGAAGGATTGTAACGATTTTTGTTATAAGTTGTTTACACCTATTTATAAAGATCACTCCTAAAGCCCTGTTTACCAAAGCATGCTTACTCTGATTGCATTTCAGTATCAGTGAAAAATATGATCATCTCTACCTGGTTCCCATGACACGTGTCCATCAGCACATGCGATGAGGTCAAAACAGCATATTGGTTCCCCCTGATGAATCCCCTTCCGGGTCCCAGGACGACATAGATCAGTACACACCAAATGGAAAAGCTAGCAAAGACAAATACAATCAATGCATGTAACAAAGCCTTTTGTCTCCACTGGGGCACCAGGGGAGGACAGAAAGAGTTTACATCTGGATTTCTAGGGGGTTTGTGATATCTCAGGAAACCCAAGATAGCTAGGCATGGATGACACTCCCCCGCTCACACTCTGTCTCTCTCTCAAAAATAAATAAAAACATTAAAAAAATAAGATAAAATCATCATGAACAATGAACTGATGCCTTTTTCTCCATTTCTAAGTATCCCTTTCTGTCTTAACCCCTGTAACCTAGCTTCTAACCCACTCATCTCACTAAAATGTTTCTTGCCGTGTCTGCTAGCTTTTCCTCTAGCTAAATTCTCTGGTGTTTTTCTTCAATATTTGGCACTCTTGATCAATCCTTCCTTGAGATTCAGGCTCCCTTGGCTTCCATTGGGCCTTTTATTTACTTTGTCAGCTCTACCTCCTCCACCTTCCTCATCACTGTGGGCATTTTCTTAGGTTTGCTCCTTAATCCTCTGCTTTAATCTCTTCACATAAAGCAGTTCATTCACTCTTTTTTTTCAACCAGCAGCTCTATATAAGGACTCCCAAATCTTGATCTCTGCCAACCTATCCCACCTGACCTCTAATTCCATATCCTAAACTTCCAACGTGTCCCTACTTTTAGTTTCTACCATCACCTCCAAGTCAACATGTCAAAACTATTCCCATTAAGCCTATTCCTCCTCCCAAATTCCCCATTTCTGTCACCAACACCACCATTCTCATCCATATCTTTATCTTGCATTACTTGCATGCATATATACATCCTCTCCTTCACTCAGGCTCGTCTGCTCCCCAACCTCCAGATTCAGCTTGCCATGATGAGTTAAATCATACCTGGTACTGTCCACTAATTATTTGGGGCAGAACACTTGCAAGTCCAGGGGCTTCTAACTGTAAGACATCCAGAATGTGACTATTATGTGTCACTTCCATCACATCTATCTTAGTTCAAGCACCCGCATTATTTTGCATTATTTTATTGGCCTTCTAATTGGTTTACCTTTTTCTACTCTTGTTCCCCACCCCAGCCCACTCCTTAGGGCTATTTGCAACATGGCAGACAGATGATCCTTTAAACCCTAAGTCAGACCATTACTCTCCTCTCTCAAGACTCTTCTGTGACTCCCCTTTTCACTCAGTGTTAAAGTCAAAGTCCTGAAATACCCAATAAGGTCCTATGTGATCTACTCTCTCGCCTCTCTTTCCTCCTCTCCCACTACTCTCCTTCTCCCTCTCTCCTTGTAGCCACACTGACCTCTTTGCTGTTTCTCCAAAATGCCAACCACACCCCTGCCTCAGAGCTTAGAAGTTGCCATTCCCTCTGTCTAAAATACTCCTCCCCTAGATAATGCATGGATTCACTTCCCTTTTTGTTCAAATGTCACCCCAGTGAGGCCTTCCCTGACTATATTATGTAAAATTAAACCCCCGACTCCATCATTCCCTATCTTAATCCTTATAACTTTTTCTCTACAGCACTATCACCATTTAAGATAACATAATTTACCTAATTTACATAATTGCCTATTTCCTTCCACCAAAATGTTCCATTAGTCAGAGATTTGTTCTGTTTTGTACACTGATGTATTCCCGGTTCATAAGATAGTGTCTAGCATCTATAATATTGTGCTCAACAAATATTGGCTCAATTAATTGATTTCACTGTAAGTCCTGTGAAGGCAGTATTTTGGGGTGTGTGTGTGTGTGTGTGTGTGTGTGTGTGTGTGTTTGCTTTTGTTTTTTTACTTCTTTTCCTTTATTTAGTAGTCTGTGAAATAACAGGTTGGTTCCAAAGAATCTTCCAAAGCTGATCAATTTTGGAAGGAGGAGAGAGACTATCATTATGAACTTATGGATTTTAAAATGTGTTTTATTTTACTGCATTTGTTTTCCTTCTTGATGCTCAAGTTGTCCAATTTTTGACCAGGGAGAACCCCTGCTTTGCTCCTGCATTCTTTTTTTCTTTTTTAAAGTATAGTTGACAATGTTATGTTAGTTTCACATGTACAACATAGTGATTCCATAAGTCTATACGTTACCCTGTGCTCACCACAAGTATAGCTACCATCTGTCACCATACATTACAGTACCATTGACTATATTCCCTATGCTCTACCTTTCATTCCCCATGACTTATTTATTCCATAACTGGAAACCTGTACCTCCCACTCCCCTTCACTCATTTTGTCCATCCCCCTCACCCCCTTTCTCTCTGGCAATCATCAATTTGTTTGCCTCTCTCTCTTATTTCACCTAGCTTAACACTTTCTAGTTCCATCTATGTTATCACAAATGGCAAGATCTCGTTTATGTCTGAGTAATATCCCATTATATACATATATACACCACTTCTTTATCTATGGATGGACACTTGTGTTGCTTCCATATCTTCGCTATTGTAAATAATTCTGCAATAAACAGAAGAGCATACAACTTTTTTAGTTAGTGGGGTTTTTTTTTATTTTCTTTGGATAAATACCCAATAGCAGAATTATTGAGTCATTTGATATTTCTATTTAATTTTTTCAGGAAAATCAGTACCATTCTCCACAGTGGCTGCACCAATTTACATTCCCACCAAGAGTACACAACAGTACCCAAGTGTTCCCTTTTCTCCACATACTTGCTAACACTTATTATTTTTTATCTTTTTGATTCTAACCATTCTGACAGATATGAGGCAATATCTCACTACAGTTTTCATTTGCATTTCCCTGATGATTAGTAATTTTGAGAATCTTTTCATGTGTCTGTTTGCCACCTGTATGTCTTTTTCTTTTGAAAAATGTCTATTTAAGTCCTTTGCCCATTTTTTTCGTTGGATTACTTGTTTTTTGGTGCTAAAGTTGTATAAATTATTTATATATTTTGGATCCTAGCCGCTTATCAGATATGTCATTTGCAGTATCTTCTCCCATTCAGTATGTTGCCTTTTCATTTTGTTGATGGGTTCCTTTGTTGTGCAAAAGCTTTTTTTTTTTTTTTTTTTTTTTTTTTTTTTTTTTTTTTTGCTTGTTTCCCTTGTCTGAGGAGACATATCCAGTAAAGTGTTGCTAAGGCTGATGTCAAAGAAATTACTGCCAAAGTTTTCTTCTAGGAGTTTTATGGTTTCAGGCCTCACATTTAGGTCTTTAATCCATTTTGAGTTTATTTTTGTAGATAGTGTAAGAAAGTGGTCCAGTTTCATTCTTTTGCATGTCCAGTTTTCATAGTACCATTTATTGAAGAGACTATATTTTCTCCATTGTATATTCTTGCCTCCTTTGTCGTAGATTGACCATAAAATCATGGATTTATTTCTGGGCTTTCTATTCTGTTCTATTGATTCTGTGTGTCTATTTTTGTGCTAATACCACATTCTTTTGATTCCTACAGCTTTGTAGTATATCTTGAAATCTGGAATTGTGATACCTCCAACTTTGTTCTTCTTTCTCACAATTGCTTTGACTATTCAGGGTATTTTGTGGTTTCATACAAATTTTAGTATTATTTGTTTTAGTTCTAAGAAAAACGCGGCTGGTATTTAATAGGGATTGCATTGTATCTGTAGATTGCTTTGGCTATTATGGACATTTTAATAATATTAATTCTTCCCAATCCATGAACATGGAATATCTTTCCATTTGTTAAGCTGTCTTCAATTTTTTTTATGAGCGTTTTATAGTTTTCAGAGTATAGGTCTTTCATGTCCTTGATCAAGTTTATTCCTGGGTATTTAATTATTTTTGGTTCAATTATAAATGGGACTATTTTCTACATTCCTCTTTCTGCTACTTTGTTACTAGTGTATAGAAACACAAACAATTTCTGTGTATTAATTCTGTATCCTGTAATTTCAGCAAATTCATTGATTACTTCTAATAGTTTTTTTGGTGGAGTCTTCAGAGTTTTCTGTGATTAGTATCATATAATCTGCAAATCATGACAGTTGCACTTCTTTCTTACCAATTTGGATGCTTTTATTTCTTTTTCTTTTCTGACTGTTGTGTCTAGAATTTTCACTATGTTGAATAAAAGTAGTAAGCATGGATGTCCTTGTCTTGCTCCTGATCTTAGAGGAAAAGCTGTCAGTTTTTCACCATTGAGTATGTTAGCTGAGGTTTTTTCATAAATGGTCTGTATTATATTAAGGTATGCTCCCTCTAAACCAACTTTGTTGAGAGTTTTTATCATGATGAATGCTGTACTTTGACAAATGCTGTTTCTGCATCTATTGAGATGATCATGATTTTTATCCTTCATTTTGTTTATATGGTGTTTCATGTTGACTGATTTGTGAATATTGACTATCCTTGCATCCCCAGAATAAATCCCACTTGGTTGTGGTGAATGATCCTTTTAATGCATTGTTGACTATGGTTTGCTAATATTTTGTTGAAGATTTTTACAAGAGTTCTCCTCACCTATCTTCCTTTTTTTAAATACTTTTTTTCTGGGGTGACAGTGTTGCTCAGTTGGTTAAGCGTCCAACTTCAGCTCAGGTCATGATCTCACGGTTCATGGGTTCAAGCCCAGCATCAGACTCTGTGCTGACAGCTTGGAGCCTGGAGTGTGCTTCAGATTCTGATTCTGGGTCTCTCTCTCTCTCTCTCTCTCTCTCTCTCTCTCTCTCCCCCACACACACACACACACTCTATCTCTGTCTGTCTAAAATACATAAACATTTTTTTAAAAAATTTTTAATACTTTTTTTCTTTTCGCTATTTTGCTGGGGTGCTTTCCTTTACCTTATTTTCTAGATGTCTGATCCATTCTTTGGCATCTTCTAATCCACTCTTGATTCCCTTTAGTGTATTTTTCATTTCAGTTATTATATTCTTCAACTCTGGTTCTGTTTTTTACATTTTCTATCTCTTTGTTGAAGCTCTCACTGAGTTCTTCTACTTTTCTCTCAGTCCCATGAACGCCTTTATGGCCATTACTTTAAACTCTTCATCAGACATATTGCTTAATTTCATTTAGTTCTTCTTCTGAGGTTTTCTCTTGATCTTTCATTTGGGGCATATTCTTGTCTCCCCATTTTGCTTGACTTTCTGTGTTTGTTTCTATAAATTAGGCAAAACAGCTACTTCTCTTACACTTGAAGGAATAGTCTTATGCATGGTTGGCCCCTGTGTGGACTGTGCCTTGCGACTTTGGCGGGCTGGCTAGAGCTGTGTCTGGTGTGGCCAGAGTATTCTGCAATGGAGCTACCCTGGTAACATGGCCAGAGCTGAAGTGGGTTCTGGGGCTGGGGTGGTCCCGGGACTCTCCACAGAGAGGGTGCCTTGGCAGGACAGCTGAAGCTGAAGTGAGTATAATCCAGGGTGTCCCAGGGTGCTGAGCACAGGGGTTGCCCTGGTGGGGCAGCTGGAACCAAGGTGGAGTGTGGGCTGGGAGGTCCCAGGGTGCCCTGGTTGGGTGGCTAGAATTGAGGCAGGCACGGGCCAGGCATTCCCAAGCCACTCTGCACAAGGGGCACTTTGGCAGGATAGCTGGAGCTAAAGCAGGCATAGCTCTGTATCAGGGGTGCCCTAGCAAGCCATCTGGAGCTGAAGTGACTTGGGCCTGGAGTGTTCCAGGGTGCTGTGTTCCTGTGTCATCTTGGTCTGATAGCTGGAGCCATAGTGAGCACTGACTAGGGATGTCCTGGTGTGCACTGTCCTGTGACCTCCTTGGTGGGATGGGTGGAGCTGGTGTGAGCTAGGAACCCAGGAAACACTGGAGCAGCAGGCCAGTAGGGTACACAGATCCTGTTCCTGTTCACACTGTCAAGGTGGAGGGGGAACATAAACCCCGGCACTCACTAGCCCCTCTGACCCAGAGAGAGTTCCAGCAGCTCCCCACCTTTAGGCGAAGTTCTAGGGCCAGTCCCTTCATATTCTAGTTGCTCTTCAAATCTCAGCTTTTTTTTTCCTGTGCCCTTGGGCAGACAAACCTGCTCAAGGTCATCTCAGGGTACTATCCCTCCTCACTGCAGTTCCCAGTATTGGGGGTGGGGGTTCCTTTTGTTACCAAGTGTCCATCTCCCCTGTCATTCTCAGTGTGGTCGCTATCTTTTGTTGTGCAGAAGCTGTTCAACCAGCCCTCAGTTCTTCTTCAGGAGGAACTTCTCTATAAACAGGTGTACATTTGGTGTGTCCATGGAGGAGGTGAGTTCAGGGTCCTCCTATGATGCCATCTTGGACTGGAATTCAGGGCAGTGGTTTTTTCCAGTGCTTAACAAGAGGTGAACTCATAGTAGATGTTAAGTAAATGTGTATCGAATTCATTTGTACCAATTTCATTATTCAAATATAACCCCAATTTTAATAAAGAAGAAAAATAAAATTATTATGTTCTAATGAAACATTAAAATAAAAACCAACTACTACATTTTACTGTTCTTCCATCAAATTTTAGTAGAATGAGTGTTCTATGAACCTATACAAGCAGTAGCATCTCTTTTTTCATGCACAATAATTATATTAAGTACCTGCTATATGCCTAGCAGTAGGACTACAAAGTGAAAAGTCTCAGGCCTCATTGAGGGAGAGACCTCCAGACTACAGGAGATAGTTTATACTCTAGGCCTAGGGACGTAGAAGTGTTATACGTCTAGTACGGTACTCCTAGTCACAGGTGGCTGTTGAACACTTGAAATGTGGCCAATGTGACTAAGGAACTGAATTTTTAATTGTATTTAGTTTTAATTTACATTTTATAAGCTACATGTGAATAGGGGCTACTGATTTGGGCAGAACAGCTCTAGGTCAAAGAAATAAAACGCAGAAGAGAGCTGTGGCTCCTCCAGCGGTACCTACTGATAAGGTTTTATTTTTATATCCTGTCATAATGTTTGAGTGCTGCCTAAGGATGGGCCAAGAAAGGGAGGAACTTGTGTGTAAGTGTGTGTGCTTTTGTGAGTCTGTATGAGTTTGTAAATGTTTACTGCCATCCATGAAAAGCAGAGAGCAAAAAAAGAAAACAAAAGAGATGAAAAGAGATTTAAAAAAAACCCACAAGATCTTCTAGGTGTCTGGCATAGGACAGGATCTCAAAAATCTTAATTTCCTTGTCACTTTATTCTTAGATCTTTCCCCAGCAGGATTTGGAAGACCGTTTGGGTATCTCCGATCTCAGGTCTAAAGGGCCACACAAGAAGAGGGAAGATACATGAACAAGAAACAAGATGAAAACAGACCCCACACCCCTGAAATAAGTCTGCACCATTAAAGAAAAACCACTGGCTGCATGGACTCCCACATTCCACTCTCTCACTCCTGCTAGGTCCTTCATCTTGAGATCCCCTTGGAAGATTAAACTGCCAGTGCTTTTCCTCCACCTGACCATTTTACTGTGACACAGCAGGTCACCATGTAGTAAACACTGAACTAGAATATCGAAGGCCATAGAGTCCTACTCTCCTAGAACTAATATTTCATGAAGGATAAAAAGTTCAGCTATCTGGTAGGTAATGGGGTTTCTTCATAACTTCTGCTAAGTGATGAGGTTTCCCCTAACTTTCTCTGTTACTTCTCCAGGTACTGTCTTTACCTCATGTACCCAGGGGGGCCCAGTCTCTAGCTCACCAACCACTCCTCAGTCCTGCATATCAAAGCCCTCCTGTTGCTATAGGAGGAAGAGAAATAAAAATTATAATAATAAATAAAATAATGAGACAAATAACAATAATTCACAATCAGTAAATAATAACAATAGGAAATAAAAGGAAAATAACAGTTTTTATTGTGTAGTAAACATTACTTCCAAACATAACACATTTAATCCTCAAACCTTATTTCTATTACCTCTCAAAACAATTTTGAAGGCAGTATTTTGGAAACTCATCTTTCTCTCCTATAATCTTCTCAGTAAAAGGTTTATTGAATGATACATCAAAGCTTGTTGACATACATGTGCACACATATGCATACTATACGGGTAGCTAGCGTTCCCTACCCCAAATCATATTATGAATTTGTAAATCCTCCCTCCCACACTTTGGCCCTGAGAATAAATGAGAAAAAAAGGAGGAAGAAATTAAGTCCCTCTAGAACTACCACCAGAAAGAGAAAGAAGGACTTCTGGGTGGCCTGAGGATAATGGTAACTGCTAAACTGTGACTTTCCACACATCCTATCAAAAACACCACACAAACTTTAAAAACAAAACAAAACAAAACAAAACAAAATAAAATAAAATAAAACCATACATGACAACTACTGTACCATCATGAAGGACCTGAGAATACTATGAACTTCAAAGTACTTGTGTGTAGAGAAATGTCACCAAATTCCAGCAATGCCATCTCTAGAGTTCCTCCCTCATCTCTGGGTATGTGGAAAATGACACTTAAGAAACTATGCAGGAAAGGGTAAGGGGGAACAGAGAATCTAAGGTTGATGGAAAGCAGACTAAAAACACTCCTAGAAAGAAAATGTCCTAGTCTGCATTGAAACAGGTCCAAAACTAGGGGCGCCTGGGTGGCGCAGTCGGTTAAGCGTCCGACTTCAGCCAGGTCACGATCTCGCGGTCCGCGAGTTCGAGCCCCGCGTCAGGCTCTGGGCTGATGGCTCGGAGCCTGGAGCCTGTTTCCGATTCTGTGTCTCCGTCTCTCTCTGCCCCTCCCCCGTTCATGCTCTGTCTCTCTCTGTCCCAAAAATAAATAGATGTTGAAAAAAAAATTTTTTTAAAAAAAAGAAACAGGTCCAAAACCATGTAGAGACAGCACCGGCTAGAGAAAGGTCTTGAAAGTGGGACTCAAGGTGCCAGTCTCAGGACGGCACCACTTGTATGGGACTAGAAGGTGTATGAAGATGGAGAAGTGCCTTTTTGAGATATGATAGAAAAGGAAAGAAGAAGGGAAAATTAAGAGTCCTACAGAAATAAGAGTGAATCATAAAACCAAGAGACACATCAAGATTTCTCTTACCACAAAAAGTCATTATCTCAAATGTACTATTCTTTACTAACAGAAGAAGGCAGTCTTGAAATAGAAATTTATAAAACACCAAAAACCCTTATCCTTGTCTATGAACAAAAATGGAAGAGTGCCTTGATGTAAGTTTACTATAAGAAGAAAACAGGCAATGAAAATCAAAACATTCCAATAGAAAAAAAAAAATATTCCAGCAGATTAAAATTCCCATCAACACATATAAACACATAACCATTAACCAGAAAAATAATGTAACAGCATTTTATTTTATTTCTTAATTTTTTAAAGAAGTCTTCATGCCCAGTGTGGAGCCCAACATGGGGCTTGAACTCATGACCCTGAGATCAAGACTTGAGTCGAGCCAAGAGCAAGAGTCAGATGCTTAACCAACTGAGCCATCCAGGTGTCCCGTGTAACATAGTATTTTAAATAAATATTCTAGCACTACAATTAAATACTCTCAAAAAAGCACTTGGAGATGTGCAAAAATATGTTGATTCAGATATTTAAAAATTAAAAACCTAAATAAATATAAAACTGGAAAGAATGAAAACAATTTCATTTTTTAGTTCAGGAAAGAAACTAAAGACAAAACAATATCAGTTCAGAAATTAAGATAAAAGTTATAAGGTACTCAAAAACAAATATACCTGAGTGTAAATTTAATAAGGGACATCGAAAAGGCAGGAAAATAACCAAAAGAAAAAGGAGGAAATAAAGAAAAAAAGCAAAAATGAGAGAAAATAGATAAAACAGAAGACAGACCAAGGAAGTCACACTCTTTGACTGGAGTGCTTGAAGAAGAAAAACCAAATGATAGAACTAATATTTAAAACTACAGTCCAAGAGAATGTTCCAAAAACAAAAGACTGGAATCTGTACATAGAAAAGATATGTACTATATTTGAAAAAATTGACTTGGAGTAGCCAACTCTAGATTTCTGATATTCCACAGTGCCTGAAACAATATAAGCATATAATTCTCTGTGTATATAAACAAAATAAGATGTCAGAGTAACTAACCTTTGATGATTCATTGTTCCAAAATATGGTTGCATTGTTCTTTTTCATCACGAGCTCAAACTTAGAGTTTGTGAATATATATTCTCCAACCTTCACAAAAGCAACCTCTCCATTATCACCTAATCGCCAGTTTAGAATGTCATAGTCACATCTCCATTTTCATCAATTTCTATTCTCTCTCCATTATGGGTGGTAAACTTAAGTCCCTTCAAATAGTACATTAACTAGAAAAAGAGGAGGAAAAAAAGCAATTTGTAAATATTTGGTTGCCTAGAAAACAGGGTTTATAAAGAAAAGAATCTCAGAACTCATATCTAATTCATGTGATTGGACTTTTTCCTTTTCCCTGATACCTCTGCTATCCAATACAACAACTTCTGGCCACATGAGACAATTGAAAAGTTGAAAGTGGCTGGCCAAATTGAGATGAGCTTTAAGTATAAAATACACACTGGTTTGCAAAGACTTGGTTTAAAAATATGTAAACCATCATTAATAATTTTATATTACTTTTATTTATTACTTTATATGTATAATATTTATAATAATAAATAAATATTATTTATTACTTTATATTTATAATATTACTATTATATTATCATGATTACGACTTCATGTTAAAATACTATTCCAGATCAAATAAAACTTACTAAATTTAATTCTGTTTCTTTTTATTTTTTAATTTAGTTACTAGAAAATTTTAAATTACCTGTGTGGCTCATACAGACTCATACAGATTAGGCATAGGGGTGCCTAATAATATCTGCATATCTAGGGAATCTTCCTTCCCTCCCAGATTTCTTCCACTTATGGATACCAGTCTACCTCCCCAACCATTCCCTTTCCTACATGTCGGGTGGTAGAGACATGAAGATCAACCAGATCCACTCCCTACCTTGAAAACCTCACAATCCAGCAGAGAGGTTAAACAAATAAACAGGTACAAATAGTAACATTCAATGTGCCTCTATGTTGCTGTTGTGGAAAGTGTTGAAAAGGCATGGGAGAGGGGGTGGCTAACTAATTGTCTTAGGAAAATTTAGGAGGTTTCCCCAGGAAGTGGCTATCTGAGCTGGGTTTTAAAAAATTAGTAAGAATTCACCTGACAAACATTGGTGACAAGGAGATTCTAAGCCAAGAGAATAACATGTGGACAAAGGTCCCTCCACAAACCAGAGAGGCCAAATAACTTGGTGGAAACAGCCTGAATTATGATGTCTGATGAGCTGACATCATATTTTGGTTCTTTCAAATGTCATGACCTTGGGCAAGTCATATATCTTGTAAGCACTAGCTTCCTGGTCTGTTAAAAGAAGGAAATTATTCCTGCCCTATCTCTGTCATAGAAATTAATATAACTTTCAGCCTTTAGTAAGTCAATATACCAAGTTAAGTATTATAATAATCACCATCCAATCTGGAGTAGGACCACTCTAGGTCCCCTGCCCTTTTATCTCTCCTTACTTTTACCACATGCTGTTCTCAAACAACATAAAATCTACATCAGAGTTCACAACATGGTGACTTTCACTGGCAAGTCCATTGGGAAGAGGCATTTTGTTCCCCTTTCCAATGTTCAGAAGCGTCAAGAAAGGAAATGTTCAAAGAATACCAGTCCCTGACCATTCTCTAGAACAATGTTGCCATAATTCCATCTGTTTGTCACCATTGGATGGTAGGATACAGTTCCCTATCACCCAGCTATACAAAAGAATTTAGAGATATGTCCAAATAAACCACAAGAGTAAAAGGGTCTTACCAAATATACATATTCTGATCAAGTCTGCTAACGGGATAAGCTGAGAAGAATGAGTATGGAGTACATTGTCATTTTAGTTTTAAATAAATTTAAAATTTTTACTTCAATACATTTATGAAGCATTCTCAATAAGCCTCTTAACCATCTCTAGGGTAAGGTCCTGCTTTTCAGGCTTAACTTACTGACATCATATGGGGTATGTGTCAAGGAACATGAATCCCGTCATGGACTATCCCACGAACATTCACCCTGACACTATGTGGACCTTTGATCTTCACTAAAGTCTCTTCTCTGCAATTCTAATACATGTTTGCTGTTCTTTGAGCAAATTTAAATTGTAATATTGAAATATTCAAATAATGAATTAGACGGTTGTTATTTACCATATAGTATCCTTTCTATTACAAAACAAGTACCCAAAGGATTTCTTTTAAAATAAAGGAACTGCCCTAAGACTTTAAAATATAACTTAATTTCTTATTCTGAATTTACCACAATTTCCCCAGTACCAAGGAATACACCTTGCACTCAGATCTTGCTTTACAAATTCCATTCTCCAATAAATGGAAATAGGAGTCTTTACAGAAATGGCTGACTTGACTACTGACCTGACGCAGAGAAAGTACAAGATGAGCCCAGAACATCTTGGGGTTCCAGAAAACAAGGAAGTACTTAGAGATGATAAAGATGTGTCAAAGAAAAAAGAGCTAGCTCAAAGTGGCTCCCAACAGCCAAATCTGGGAAATTTTGAGCAGCAGAATAAATAATGATAGTTGTGGACTATTCTCATAGGATGGAAATAAGTATTCTTGCATCCATATTGATATAATTAAATCAGAGGGGGAAGAGTAGAATTCTGGTTAATAAATGTAAAAGAAATGAAGGAAACAGAAAATGTCCATTTTTTAAACAAGACAGTAATGGTTGTTTCAAGCAAAACCCATTGTCAATGGATGTTAAAATTTGTGGGCAAAGGCATGATGAGAAACATTATTTTCAGATCCTCAGAATACTGTCCCCACAATATAATTACAAAGGGAAACACACTTTACAGTAGAAAAGGTGACATCACTATTACTTAGTGATGAAAATTAATGTCAACAATAATAATAAGACATAATGACATCATGTACCTCCTGATATGAGACATAAAAAGGATACATCAAGGTGCCTGGGTGGTTCAGTCAGTCAAACGTCTGACTCCTGGTTTCTGGTCTGGTCAAGATCTCATGGTTGGAGAGATTGAGCCCTGCATCCAGTTCTGCACTGACAGCATGGAGCCTGCTTAGGATTCTCTCTCCCTCTCTCCACCCCTCCCTACTCACACTCCCTCCCTCCCTCTCTCTCTCAAAATAAACTTTAAAAAAGAAATTTTTAAAAGGATAAATCATATCAAAAAACATATGATTTTTTTTTAATTTTTTTTTCAACGTTTATTTATTTTTGGGACAGAGAGAGACAGAGCATGAACGGGGGAGGGGCAGAGAGAGGGAGACACAGAATCGGAAACAGGCTCCAGGCTCCAGGCTCCGAGCCATCAGCCCAGAGCCTGACACGGGGCTCGAACTCACGGACCGCGAGATCATGACCTGGCTGAAGTCGGACGCTTAACTGACTGTGCCACCCAGGCGCCCCATAAAACATATGATATTTTTGCCAAAATGCATACTCTCAATGTATCCATGAGAAAAAAAATAGAAAAACCAAAATTGAAAAACATTCTTTTTTTTAGTTTATTTATTTATTTTGAGAGAGAAGAGAGTATGAGCAGGGGAGGGGCAGACAGAGAGGGAAAAAGAGAATCCCTAGCAGGCACTGTCAGTGCAGAGCCTCACGTGGGGCTCGATCCTACAAACCATAAGATTCATGACCTGAGCCAAACCAAGAGTGGGAAGCTTAACCGACTGAGCCACCCAGGTGCCCCTAAATTTAAGACATTTTAAAAATAACTGACTAGTACTTATAAAAAATATCAAAGTCATGAAAAACAAGGAGGAATGGAGAACTACCACATACTGGAGGAGACTAAGTAGACACAAATCAAAATGCATTGTGGGATCAATTTGAAAATAAAAATAAAGATGTGGTGGTTCAGACTACTGTGGACTCTGTTGGGAGTGACAGGCAATTTGGTGTTGCTAGAGAATAAAGTGCTGAGAGTCATGGAAAGAACGATAAAATCAAAGATACTGATAGTGCCAGACCACAGATGTCATGCTTTATCCTTTACAGGTAAGAGGGGAGGGACTGAAGGCTGTAAGCAAAGGAGCACTCTGATTAGGCGTGCATCCTGGTGAGATCATTCGGGCTACTGTGTCCCAACACGAATTTCTTGGACATCAGAGTTGAGACAGGAAAGAGGAGAATCATATCCTCAAGATGACCCCCATTAGTCTTCTTCTAGTGTTCATGCCTTTGCATGGCCCCTCCCACACTGCATAAAGGCTAAAGTTTCCCTCCCAGCTAGCTATGACCATGTTAACTAAATTCTGGCTAATGGCATGTAAGGAGAATTGTATGTAATTTCCAGGAAATATCCTTAAATGGAGGGATGTACACATCATTGCCCTTTCTCCTTCCTGCTGGTTACAGTATGGACATGATGGTTGAAGTCCAAGTAGACATTTGAGATTATGAAGTGAACCCACATAGTGAGAACAGTGAAACAAGGTAGAAGGAATCTGGATCCCTAAGTCAGTCTTTCAGTCCCAGAATGTTAATCTCTAAACTTCACTTACATGAAGAAAAAAAGAAACAAAACCTACTTTGCATAAGGTACTGTTTAGGGAGGATTTTCTACCATTCAAAACAAACCTAATAAGAATTCTGTTAACAAACTAGGTGTTGTATGTAAGTGATAAATCACTGAATTCTACTCCTGAAACCAATATTGCACTGTATGTTAACTAACTAGAATTTAAATAAAAATTTGAAAGGAAAAAAAAATGTTAATTAAAAAATAGAAAAAATTGAAAGGCTTCAAAAATCCCACCAAATAGGAACTTAAAAATGCTCATTTAGGTCACACAAGCAAGCTCTTCTCTTAGGTAGACAATTATATCTATTAAATACAAAAGCAAGTCAAAGGTTTTATTTGTATGAATTCTTTTAATGTCAAACTCTGTCATGAAGTAAAAGAAACAACCCAATAACTTACCTGCCAAGGCTCAAAGTCAGGTATATATGCACAGGTGTTTCCTGGCATATATGGCCCATGTCCTTCTTCACATCTACTTAGACCATCCAAGGCATAAGTCAGAGAATATACAGCTTGTTTGACATTGTTTGTGATTCTTAGCTGAGACACATCCAGATAGGTATTTTTAAGATCTTCCAACTTCTCCTCTCCAATACAGAATTCATCAGACATGGCATGTAATCTGTCCTCCTTACCAGTCAACTTCACTCTATGGTCAATGTTGTAAGGAACACTCCTATCCAGCTAAGTACAGTTGAAAGCCATTTATCAGAATTCAATGGTCAGGACATCATTTGGATCCTTGCCAGGATGTACATCATAAAGAAATTCTTTGAGTCATAGTATATCAGCTCTTGGAATCGCAAATCCAATACTTCCACCAAAATATGGGAAATATTCAGGCTTTGCAATGAGGGCAGAGGTAAGCCAGGCTTCACTGGCTACCCATGTTCTGTCAGTTATGTTATGGTGAACCATTTCTAGCACAAAAGGACTGAGGTCAGTGTCAGATGCTTAAAGCACAACTCTGGCAGTGGAACTCAACCACATCAACAGTTTTCTGCATTTTCTCATTGGAAGAGGCTTTGGGAATAATTTCAGAGCATGCAATACAGGTCGTACTGTTGGCACTCAATGTTGCAATACAGGTTGGCATTCTCCATTCTTTCCTTAAAATTTTCACTCCATATTTTCCATAATCATCATCAGTTGCTATTGTGCCTATCCAGATCCAATCAAAGTGGTGGATAAGTCATACCATGGCTTCTGACTGGATCTTATCACTGCCTACCGTGTGAAGGTAAGATGGAAACTGGTGTTTGTCACTTAGAATCAAGCAGGTAGAGGTGTAACTCACCTACAATTGAAAATGTCCTTGCAGTTATTAGACAGCAATAGAAAAACTTCAAATTACACAACCTCTGAATATTTTTATTGGAGAAAGAAGGGACTGATCAGTTCTCCCTTCATTCTCACATCCTTCCACAATAAAACCTTGTACTCCACTCCCTATCTCATGGGTGGGGACCATGCAAGGGAACACTGGCCTCCCTGTGCACCCTTTCCTCACTCCACCCCAGGGGAGTCAGAAAAGCCAATTATCAAGATAATGACATTCAAGGCACCACTTTTCAGAGTTGGGGTCACAACACTGAAAAACAGATCACCTGACATTTCATCTATGTTCTCGTGACACTAGGTGTGAGGGTCAAGGTCCTTCCTCAGCTCTGCTTTCTCATCCACACAGATGATGGAGTGAGTGGACTCACAGTCTATTTGGAAGACTCAGTTCTCTCTTGTTCTTCCTCCTTCCCTCTGCCCCTCATGTGTGTGTGTGTGTGTGTGTGTGTGTGTGTGTGTGTGTGTGTGTCTTTCTACCACCACTCCTTTTCCTCTTTCTCTTCTCTTATGTTGTTTTTCTCTGCCAGGACTTGTGAGCATTTAGGTTCTGAGACTTACTGGAGGAAGGTTGTAGGAAGCTCCACAGCACCTGCAGGTCTAGCTACATTCTCCAACAAAGTTCTAGAAGGCCTCGTTTTATAGGTACTTGTCCAGATAAATTAAACAGTATTTTTTTTCATTTTGCCAGTGATCCTCGTGTATATTTCCATCAGTACCATGAATGCCTAACAATCTTACATGCATTTCTGCTGTACCTTACCCCTAGCCTCACTGACTCTGCAATGAGGAACATACGCTACATTCTTGCCCAACCCATCTCTTGTTATTAATATGTCACCTTCAGTAGGACCCCCTATATTATAATTCCATAGTTCCATGACTGTCAATGCCTTTGTGAGTGACGAAATATTCCTATTTTCTCTTTTCTATACCATTTGTCCTATTCTTATACTCTTAGCTAAAGTTTACATTCTTCTTTGGAAACTCATTAGCAGCAGCATCATGGAAGTCATATGTAGGAAAGAATCTCATTTAAGAAGCAGAGACACCTGATTTTTAATTCTGGCTACATAATTAGTGTAAGACTGTGGATAATTTACTTAAACCCTCTGAACCTCGGTTTCCTCATGAACAAAATCAGGGTAATGGTATCTACATCTTAAGTACATTAAGTACACCTAATATATACTCAGTATAATATAATGAATAACATACGTATCATACATGTTAATATATAATATAAAAATTTTAATATGATCAGTATATTAAATGAAACAGCCAATGTGAAAGTGTCATATAGAAGATTACTTTTACCTTCTTTGCATATTTACTGCAAAGATTTAAACAAGAAAATCAATCTAGAGGTTTCTAGCCAGTGCCTGGACTGCAGCTGGGTTTTGGTAGAAAATAGAGTTCACAGTAACCATTTAACTGAGCTACATGAAGCCCACGGCTAAGGCGTTAGCTGTGTCACCCACCCACCCCCCACCCACTTGGCCAGTTTCTCGGTATTTTTCTGTTCCTCCTTCATTTTTATTTGTAATTTTATAAGAAATACCATGTAAATGTTATTTTTTATGATTATTTCAAATTTCCCATTACTTTAGTAACACAAATAGGCTTAATCATCATTCACATTAATAAATCCTGACTATACTTTAATCACCCATCCTTAGAAATAGAGTTTTATTTATATTTTCTTAATAATCCATTCTCTCTTATGTCATCTTATTCTTAAGTAGAAACATATCATCTGTCTCTGAATTTAAAATAATCTAATGGTTACCAGAGGGGAGGTGGGTGGGGGGATATATAAAATAGGTGATGGGGATTAAGGAGTACACTTGTGATAAGGACAGAGTGATGCGTGAACTGTTAAATTACTCTATTATACACCTGGAACTAAGGTAACACTATTACATTAACTAACTGGAATTAAAATTAAAACTTAAAGTAAAAAAGTTTTTTAAGTCAAAAATAAAATAATCCATAAAATTAGCATCCCAAAACTCTAGCTATCTTATGAAATTCCCAGGCTCATTTCACTATGTTAGTGTATGGAACAAAAAGGTCATGAATATTTAATATAGGCAAGAAACAAAATGAATTCCTTATACCATCTAGCAAACAACCAACCAATTAGTATTTCTCCATCACCTACTCTGTGCCTCTGTGTTGTGCCTAGTGAGATGTTAACTTAGAAATCAATAACTCACAGCCTCAAGCCAAAAATTAAAGTAGTATCCTGAAGGGTATGGAAGAGTCTGAAATCACCTCTACATGGTCACCACGTCATACCTGCTGAGGCTAGACTGGACAGAGTAATTAGGGGCAGTAACTTCACCATCATCCCTGTTTGTCTCTGCAATTTACCTCAGCCTCATCTGAGTACCTTACTATTTACTGCAGTTTCCACAAACACAGCTTATGTTTGCTTATAAATTAGTACCCAGCACAGTATTCTGAGCTGAGTATTACCTGTGGTAAATAATACAACCCTAGAATTCTTGACACAGCAGATGATAAGGACGATCCGCATACTCCAACAATTCCTGTTTCTAAAACTGGGCTTGTTTTCTCCCCGCCCTGTAAGGAATCCCAACGCTTCTTCTACAGATTTGGAGATGGTGAAACAGGTGTCAAAAATCTGATAAACCAAAGTGATGTTGGGCAAAATATCTTTCCTCTTGTTAATCTCCTTGATTGTGTGGATCATGGTTTTCATCCAGCGGAATCCCCAAAAGTTAAACCTGAAAAAGAAACAGTTTTGTAAGGCTTTAGTCAGTGGGTGGAACCTCAGGGTCCGGGAGAGCAACCTTTAACTGAGGGTGGTACCGGGAGCATTTTGCCAGAATATCAGCAGGCACCTCACTTGCGTGAGCATATGAATATTGCATGAATAATAGAGCAAAGCTCAAGGGTTCACATATGAATTGTATTCACTGTTGATTGGTTTGGGCTGAGAAGTACCTTTTTGGGACATTTTCTAGCTCTATATATCTTTCATATGATATAATCTCCCCAAACTGCTGATTATGTCTTTTCACAAAAATATCTTCATATTCTCAATTCTCTCCACCACACAGGGCACTAAATAACCCCTCAATACATTTTCGCCATTCATTGGAAGTCCTTGATGCCATACGACTCTCCTTTCCCTCCTCTTTACTTTCCTATTAATTATAATAAAAATGATGTAAATATATGAAAATGTGATAAAAGTATATCATAGAAGAATATAAAGTTTATCTACACCATATATCCTATGACTCCAATTTAATCATTTTTTTCTGCCATGATTTGATGGTTAATGCTGAAATTTTTTTTAATTGAAAACTGTCTCCTTCCCACCATTCTCACATAAAACCATGATTCAGATATTTCCCCCTTCATCCCCCAGCCACTAAAGGGAAAAACATTTCTCTTATAATCCATCACCACATTTTTTTTCAGGGTCTTCTCCACTGACAAATATCTATTCTATTCCCAACTCTTGTTCTCCCCAGTTTTAGCTAAACTTTAACCTATTTAAAAGTATCTCAAGAATTTTTGTCTTAATATCTTCTCACCTATATAGTACCTAACTCTGTATCTTCTACTCAATAAATGTTTTTGATTAAACGTCTAATAGCAAATAGCCCTGCTAGTAGATTAGTATTTCTTTAGTTGGGTTTTTTAGTTAAGGCTAACTTTGTTTTTTATTTGTTTAATAAATAGTTACTGGAAAAAAAATTAAAAAAAAAAAGGGGGGGTGCCTGGGTGGCGCAGTCGGTTAAGCGTCCGACTTCAGCCAGGTCACCATCTCGCGGTCCATGAGTTCGAGCCCCGCGTCAGGCTCTGGGCTGATGGCTCAGAGCCTGGAGCCTGTTTCCGATTCTGTGTCTCCCTCTCTCTCTGCCCCTCCCCCGTTCATCCTCTGTCTCTCTCTGTCCCAAAAATAAATAAACGTTGAAAAAAAAAATTTTTTTTTTAAATAGTTACTGGGTGTTCCACCAGTGCTAGACCTTATAGGTATAACACAGAACCAGATAGGAACTGCAGTGCACAGGTGAAGACACAGAAAAATAGCCAATTCATGCACCAAATTATAAAAATAGTGACAGGGATACACATAGGGGCCCTGAGGATGGACACCTCACCCTGGAGGACATAATGGCCAAGATGAGGCTTGAAGAATGACATAAAAATGGGGATGAAAGCTGCAGACGGAGGGAATGGTGTGTGTGAAAGCATGTTCTCAAGAAGAGAACGTTCTAGGGATGGAAAGATCAGTACATTCGAAGGATAAAAGTGGGAGTGGGTATGGCACAGGGAAATGGAAACTGGACAACCAGAGGTGCCAGAACATGAAAGTCTTCATCATCCTAAGATAGCTGGCTTCCAAATCTACATGGGAGCAATATAAGTTGGCATACATGTTTTTGAAATAAATATAGCAATATCTTTCTTTAATATTTAGTTATGCAATTTGAGAGACAGAGAACAAGAGAATGGGGGAGGGGCAGAAAAACAGGGAGAGAGAGAATCCCAAGCAAGCTCCATACTGTCATCGCGGAGCCCGATGCGGGGCTCAATCCCATGAACCACGAGATCGTGACCTGAGCCAAAATCAAGAGTCAGACACTTAACTGACTGAGCCACTCAGTATCTGTAGCAATATCTTCTTTAAGGGAACGTAGAAATTTATTTCAAGAGCTAGGAAAACGTTTACCTAGTTTGAATCAATAATTCTACCCCTGAGAAGTTTTCTGAACAAATTGTTCTTCCTGAAGGAAAAAGCTACGTATACCCCCAAAGTATTCATTACTGAATTATCTATAATATTGAAACACCAGAACTTACATGTTCACTGATAAGAAATTATGGTATAGTGACTTGATGGGAATATTTTCCATCATTAAAAAACTATAATTAGATTACACAGTAGCATGTATATAATATTAAGTGAAACAGGCCATATGCAATGTTATTTCCATATTATAATTAAAACATACATACAAATTATGTGAACATTTGGTTAAGTATCAACAGAGAAATTTTTAAATTTTTTTAATGCTTATTTATTTTTGAGAGAGAGAGAGAGAGATACAGAGTGTGAGCAAGGGAGGGGCAGGGAGAGGGAGACACAGAATCCGAAGCAGGCTCCAGGCTCTGAGCTGTCAGCACAGAGCCTGATACAGGGCTCAAATTCACAAACAGTGAGATCATGACCTGAGCTGAAATCGGACGCTTAACCAACTGAGCCGCCCAGATGCTCCTCAACAGGGAAATATTTTAAATGAGCACAGGATAATTACTGGAACGATGAGATTTGGGATGATTTTTCTTTCATTCTCTGATTTCCATTATGATATTCAAGTACTGTTGTGCAACATATACCTTCCCCCCCCCCAGAAAATTTCTCTAAACCCTAACCTCATTTAGATCAACCAAAACAAGAATTAAAATACACTTTCACCTCCCATGTCACTGCCTTTATCTTCCCTGAATGACATTTTCAAAGTAACAGTAAAGTCTTCCTCTTCTGTATGCCTAAGCTGATGGCCAAGCAAAACTAGTATTTTGGTAACATTAGAGCATGAGACTTCTCCAAACCCCAACTTGAATTTCTAGATCAGGTATAGGTGGGTTGATGATGCTAAAATCAAAATACTACCAGATTAGGCCTGGCTTGGCCCCTGAGCACGTCCCAGGCCAGGCCAGTCTCAATGCAACTGTCCCACTGAAAGGGAAAGTTGCATCACAAGAAGGAGTGTTAAGAGTCTCGGAGAACACTGGTGTTGGACGGAGATTGGAAGAAACTGCTGGTGGTGTGGGTGAAAATGAATTATAATCTTGAAGAACATATGTCAATTTTTAAAATATGGAATTTTGATATCCAAAATATATAGGTATTTTCAAGATGGACTAAGGTGCTAAGGAAAGTTTTAGCTTTGTATAGCATAAAGATGAGCAATATGGGTTTCAGTCAAATGAGACGGGGAGACCAGCTGAACACTCATAACGACGCCTTGCATTGCTGAGTCACATTCGGGATGAGAAACTGTCTTTTTAGGGGCGCCTGGGTGGCGCAGTCGGTTAAGCGTCCGACTTCAGCCAGGTCACGATCTCGCGGTCCGTGAGTTCGAGTCCCGCGTCGGGCTCTGGGCTGATGGCTCAGAGCCTGGAGCCTGTTTCTGATTCTGTGTCTCCCTCTCTCTCTGCCCCTCCCCCGCTCATGCTCTGTCTCTGTCCCACAAATAATTAAACGTTGAAAAAAAAAAAAAAAAAAGAAAAAAAGAAAAAAAAAAAAAAAAGAAAAAAAAAAAAAAAAAAGCTTTAAAAAAAAGAAACTGTCTTTTTAGAGGCCCTGCACCGCATGAAAGAAGCTTCACACACAATGTCATGAATCAAAGTGTCACAGACTTCTCAGTAGCAACACTGAGAGTCAGAAAATGACTGAAGAAATCCTTTCAGAGACTCCTCAGGTTTGAGTTAAAGAGGGAATAAATACACACCTTATCTCTCCCACTGATTACAGTTAAAACTGCTGGACAGAACATATAAAGCAACTATTACACTACTCTGAAACTTACATAAGAACAGGAAGGGGGAGTGCCTGGGTGGCTCAGTCAGTTAAGCATCCGACTTCAGCTCAGATCATGATCTCACAGTTTGTGCCCCACATTGGGCTTTCTGCTGTCATCGCAGAGCCTACTTTGGATCCTCTGTCCTCTCTCTCGACCCCACCCCCCCCCAAAAAAATAAACACTTAAAAAAAAATCAGAACACGTGCACTACATAGGAAAATCAAAATATCCCTGACATAGTGAATTACTTTGTAAATGGGACATACTTCTCACCACTGTTTCAACCACATTGAACATGCCAAATTATTTTTTTAATGAAAGGGGTAGATTTTTACTAAAAAGTTCTATATTGGCTTTTTTTCTAGTTAGCCTTGCTAGGATGATAACCTTCAAAAATTCTGATGAAAGGTGAGGAACAAATTAAGCGATTCCATTTACAAAATATTAGTGTACAAACTCTAGTTTTCATTTTATATTTTAGGGATTGAACGTGTAAACTTCCAAAAGCCCTTCTCATCCCTCTTTCCTTTGCCTAGCTGTAAGTCTGGAAAAGAATTAGAAGGTCCGGGAAAGAGATAAGAAGGGATGGATTGCAATCCTTTCCTTTGCCAATAACATTACTATTTATCTACTCCTCTAATGATATTTCAAATATGTATCATGAAATAAGATCAAAGGAAAAGAGTTGTGATCATGAAAGATTTAATTGTATGAGAAGTTGCTAAAATTTTTATAGCATTCATTTATAATTGAAATTACCATCCAGCCTCATAGAAATGCTTACTATGTAATGAATTGTGGCCATGCTATAGTCACAACTATGCAAAAATTATAGTTGCATTTGTATAAAAGGGTTGAGAAAGAATATAGGAAAAGGACTGCTTTGTTATGGTAGTAATATAGTGGATAGTTGTTTTCCTTTGTTTCTGGCACTTTTCATAACTAAAATGCGTGTTTGTGTGTGCGTACTCACATGCATACATGCAAATCTAAGCCCTGTTTGCCTTTCTTACAAAGCATTATTAGTAAATTCAGATTATCCGTCATGGGTCCCAATTCCTGACATGGCAATTCCGGCATGAGGAGAGAAGGGCAGAAACCTTCCAGGGGAAGGAATCTTACTATGAATTTTAGCTCCGATATAAAATCGGCATCCCCACACCGTGTATTTTCACTTGAGGAGAATTTAGTCTAATTAACAATTCACATTAAAGCTATAACACTGCATAACTCTGCATCAGTGCTTCCCAAACTTTACCGTACAGGAATCATCGGGAAGCCTTATCAAAGTGCTGATTCTGATTCAGCAGATGTGGGATGCAGCCTGAGATTCCACATTTTTAACAAGCTTTTAGGTGCTGCTGCTGGTCCACAGACCAGCCTCTGAAAAGCAACGTTTTACATTACACAAAACCTATTGTCCTTTCTGCGGTACGGAAGTGGGAAAGGACCCATTTGAGACCAAGCTTTTCTTGTTTCTAAGCAATCCTAGAGTGTCCACCCTGGAGAAACTGAGGCGCAGAAACAGATAGTACCTATCCTGTATCAAATAAATAGTGTCGGAGTCAGGGCTGGTTTCATGGTGCCAGCTCCAGACCCTGACTTCCACCCTCCCTCCCCATATTCCTTCATCCCCACCACTGTGCTTGATGTAAAAAGAAGACAAGAAAAGCAGCTTACCCTTCACATTTTGCTGATACTGGCTCCAAAACAGACTCATTTGAAAGGATGGCCCTGTAGTGAATAGGAAACAGTCCTCTAATGACAGGTGAATGGTTTTTGGCATCTACCTACCCATTCAGATCAAACTTGCCCAGCAAACGATAGGTGTGTTCTTCCTTTCTCTGACCTTCAATGCCTAATTCAGCCCATAAAAAAGCAAGAAATCCTAGAACCAAGCATTTCTTTTTGCTCTCCATTTTAATAAAGTGAGTTTGGGAGAAATGACCAGTGTTAGAAGCTTTAAGGACGCACCTTAATAGAGTGTTTCAGTGAGTGTGTGCATGCTATGTCCCAGTGGGCTTGGCTTACCACTACTTGCTACATAATCGTCAGGCCTCAATCAATCACCGGGCCTTATACTCACCTGCAATTTATCAATCTGGACTAGACACTGAGTAATCCCTTTGAAATGAGCCTCATAAAAATCTCTTCTATGCTTAGCAATAATATATCATGACAAAATAGTGGGTTTTGAGTTTGAAAGAGTGATTTCATTTTGTAAAAATTGTCCCTTTCTTGTTTGTCATGTGTCAGCCTCATTCACTCTCACTTCAGCCACCCTTGTGGGAGCAGCTCTTGCCCCAAAGGTGAGGAAGGGCATTCTGCTTCATCACCAAGTATTTTTAAAAAGGTGACATCATGGGGCGCCTGGGTGGCTCAGTCGGTTGGGCTTCCGACTTCGGCTCAGGTCATGATCTCTCGGTCTGTGAGTTCGAGCCCTGCGTCGGGCTCTGTGCTGACAGCTTGGAGCCTGGAGCCTGTTTCGGATTCTGTGTCTCCCTCTCTCTCTGACCTTCCCCCATTCGTGCTCTGTCTCTCTCTGTCTCAAAAATGAATAAACGTTAAAAAAAGAAAGAAAAAAGGTGACATCAGGCCAACCTCTTTACTTAGAGGTGTAGAAAAAGCCAAGTGGAAAACCATGGTGGGTTTGGAAGGCATTGTTTTGAATCTGCATTCTGCCACTTGTATTAGTGTGATGTGGGAGAGTCGCCTAACTTCTGGGCCTCGGGTCCTGCTCAGTGACTCGTGGTAAGCTACCCTAGAACAATTTTGTAAAGCCCACAAGAGTTCAAGGAAGAGGTCATTTTTCACATACATCATTTTCTTGAACCCCCTCTTAAAGCTGAAGTAAGGCCCTCAGTGCACTTTGCTGACTCTGTCACTGGTTCAGACACAAATGCCTGAGTATACCAGGGTTCTTTCATGAGAAACTCCTCTCCTACTTTCTTGCTAGGCCCCTCTGAGAGATGTCTCCCAATTTCTTCTTTCTTCAGGTCAACTCATCATAAGATCCCCAGCCTCCACCTTTGATGCTTCTCAAACATCTCCTTTTGGAGTGTAAATTCATAGAATATTTTCAGAGAAAAACCCAATAAAATGTATCAGGAGCATAAAAAATGTGTATTCCCTTTGATAATGTGATTTTACGTTGAAACAGTTATCTCAGGGAAGTAGTAGAGATCCACACGAACATTGTGTATAAGGAGACTAAGTAAAGTTTTATTTATAAAAGATGAAACTATATATATACAATAGAGAATTTCTAAGATCAATTATAATCTATATTTGCATAATGAAATACAAAGGAGCTATTTAAATCATATTTTAAAAAAATATTTACTCACAAGGCAAAAGCTCACAATATGCTAAAAGTGAAGATAACAGAGAACAAAGCAGTTCTATACAGTATAGAGTATACAGTTCTATACAGAAATATACAGTTACGTCCTAAATATAATTTTTTAAATATTTATTTGTTTCTGAGAGAGAGAGAGACAGAGTGCAAGCTGGGAAAGTACAGAGAGAGAGGGAAACATAGAATCTGAAGCAGGCTCCAGGCTCTGAGCTGTCAGCACAGAGCCTGATGTGGGGCTTGAACCCACAAACTGCGAGATCATGATCTGACCCAAAGTCGGACGTTTAACCGACTGAGCCACCCAGGAGCCCACGTTCTAAATTTGTAAAATTTACCAATATATTATAGTTCTTTTTCACCCATATATTCCCATTAAAAACACTAGGAAAAAAAAAAAAACACTGCAAACTGAAATCAAAAAAAGGAAAAAGGACAAAAATCCCTTTCCTCATTATTTTAACAAACCAATAGTTGTCATATTTTCGTGTGCATTTCCAGTCCATATCGACATCCATATAGAACTTTTAATTACTTTTTGGTGGCAGATTGTGGGTGATTTCAATTTTCTTCTTTATATTTTTCTATATTTTCCCATATGTCCAACAATACTCTTATATTTCTTTTATAAACAAAGAAATAATACCGAAAAAACCCCACATCTTTTTAAAAGATTTTTTTATGTTTGTTTGTTTTAGAGAGAAAGAGACAAAGCACAGTCACAGGAGGGGCAGAGAGAGGGAGACACAGAATCCCAAGCAGGCTCCAGGATCTGAGCTGTCAGCATGGAGCCCGACGTGGGGCTCAAACCCACGAATTGTGAGATCATGACCTGAGACGAAGTCAGACGCTTAACCGACTGAACCACCCAAACGCCCCTCCCACATCTTTTTTATAACTCCTCCACACAGGCACATTCAACTCTAATACCATCCCTGCCACACACACCCACCCACCCCACCCTCGTATCATTAGCATTATCAGTCACGTGGGTCCCACCAACTTCCACACAGAAGTCATTTCCTTCACCTCAACCCACTGAAGGATTTTCAGCACATATTTGTTGGTTAAGTGTAATCTCTACCCTACCCAAGGAATCCCAAAAGAGAGTTTCTCCTATTATTACTTCCCATGCCTCAGTCTCCCCACAGCCTCACAAGTGAGCATACCCCTGGCCTTTGAGTGACATCTGCTGAATGTCTGACTAGTCTCAGCTTTCTAAAATGTGGATGATCCACGGGTTCTACCCTCTTTCAAAAGGATACTGAAAGGACTTAAGGAAAAAGACACATTTCCAGAGGACTCTCTTCCCTGATAGGCTTCAGAGTCTGGCTTCGTCCAAATTGGCCCCCTGGGTGACAGACCACTCCTCACCAATAGTCTGAGAATACCCCTCTTGAGCCGTAAAGGTTTAGTCCATGGCCTTTCTGGGAACTATTTGGAAGTATTCCTCACTCCTTTTTGCTCTTTCTCTCTCTTACCAGATAGAAGGCAGCTGTTTCTAAGCAATTACCCCTCTTGTTGCCAAGGGCTACCCCTTGCACAAAGATATGTTTATCACCAAAGCTGATTTGTCTTAATCCTCTGGGCAAAAGCTGTGCTAGGGACCGCTAAAAAAAAAAAAAAAAAAACAAAAAAAAAATCACTAAAATAGATTAATTTACATTGATAACAAAAACTAGCATTTTTATAGCAAGTTACATTTTGCAGATTGTTTCCACATACATTATTCTTCCTCTAGGTCAGGAACAAGATTTAATGTTGATGAGGCTTCTGATTTGTGCAGCAGCATCTGGTCTCCAATGTTTTTATAATTCCCAGGGTGATAGTATATTTTACCAGGGCCACAATGACTACATTCTCCAAATGCAGTAGAATTCATCAAAGATGAGGCAAAGACTAGGAAAACAACATCAGTGCTCTGGCACAGAGGCTTTTTATTAAATGCAGTGATGGATGCTCAACACCTCATTTTTTCCTTATAACATCCTACTTGACTGGTTTTCTTTTGTTCATTTTACAAATGGAGAAACGTGAGTTCTCACAGCTAGTACATGATGACATGCAGATAGCAAAGCCCTTGTGGTAGAGAGGACACAGACCAAGTCCAAAAGGGTGGGTCCTAGGTCCAGCTTCTTCACTATCCAGCCCTCCCTTCATCTCTTTGGACTACCAGCCTCATCCGAAAACAGGGGGGCTTTAGACTCAATGGCGTTTTTCAGAGTCCATGAGTTGTAAGGAGTCAGTGATGTTCTAGTTCTGGGTGAGTCTTTCCAAGGCTCATATTCAATGAGAGCTTAACAATATGCTGCCAGAGCAAGAAGTAGCAAGTTGTTTTGTTAACTGTCAAGATGAGATTAATAATACTTCAATAATACTTTAAACCTAAGTACCATTTCCATAGGACTCTGATTTCAAGAACTCTCCATCAAAGCAAAAGACACCAGATGAATGTTTGTGCAAATGGTCATGTGTCCACACCCAGACTCCTAAATCTAAGTCTGTATGTTTTTACCACCCACCCCTGGACTTGTTTGATTCTAGCTGTTCTCCAAGGGCACTGGTGAAGGTCAGGCTCCCTTCCAGGAATAATAACACATTCTGTCCAGACTTGTCTCTGGCTTCAAGCAAAGGAAAACACCTGAGCCTCTAAAGTTTATGAGAACCATCTTATTAAAAAGGCTAAAAGAGTATTTAAAGGCTGTTATGAGATTTACAGGAAAAGCTCAAATTCCAAACCAACTGCAGATGACACTTCTGCGTGCCTCTGAAAAGCCCAAGCATTATAACAATCAGTGAACTCACAGCTGGATTACAGGCACTTGGTCAGATACAGTTTGTCAGATAATATTTGGCTTTTATATTCCTCTCTGCCTTTCCCTTAGCTTTATAATCATTTAGAATCCTAGGTAATATCCATGCCATACTTTCAGATGAATGGATATTCATGATGAATGAATCCTACTTCATTTTCTTATATCTCATCCAGAGTTGTCCTTCTGAACAGTCAAGAAATGAACACTATTTGTTTAAATTGCTGTTTTTGCTTTGTGAAATATATACTAGTGTTTTTTAATGTAAAAAATACAGTTAAAAAATTACTACTTGTATTGAATTTTGTGACATTAGGAAATTATGGTTTGCCTGTATTTTTATCATGAGAAGAAAGGAAGACTAAAAATAAATTAGTTTTCATAAGTGTATTATTATGTGAAGTGCTAGTTATCGATGAGTGGCCTTGAGGTACATAAAAAGCAGGCTTCGGGATTTTTTTTAAATATGCCAATACTAAGTACTTGTTACAGAGAGCCTCCTGTACATCTAAATAGAGAAAGCCCTCAATTATAGTCAAGGAGAGAGACACTCAGACACTGCAGGCATAAAAAATTTTAAACAGCTGCCTTGCTGAATTGAGAAAGCCACAGGTTACTATCTCTTCTGCTGCATCCATTTCCAGGGAAACAATTTGACAGCCTGATTAATCCCCTGCCTCGAAATCAGCTGACTCGCTAAGCAGCAAACTCCTACCATATAAAACCTAAAGCATCCTTTCTCCTTGGATGCATCAAATGTGACATAGCTACGGTGTGCTGTGGCTATAACAAAGATTATGTGATGACGATAAGCAATTGACTAGAGCTGGGAAACTGTTATAATCACAGTCTTCTAGAGAATAAGCATCTATTTTTAATAAAATGTGAAATTAAAACAGCATGGCCAGCTGTAACTCGCACCTGAAAATTTTAACATGCCTGCCTGCCTCCAATCCTGTCCTCCTTCTAATCCATTCCCACACTGATGGAAATTGACTATGTCAATCCCCAGTATGTTCTTAAAAAGCATATATATCTTTATTTAGATATAATTTACATACCATAAAATTCACCTACTTAGAGTGTGCAGTTCAAGTTTTTAGCATATTTACAGACTTGTGCAACCATCACCACAGTCTAATTTTAGACCATTTTCATCACCCCAAAAAGAAGCCCATAACCATTAGCAATCATTCCCCACTTTGCCCAACCTCTACTCTCAAACCTAATATAACCAATCACTGATCTATGTTTCTACTGCTAAAGGTTTCCCTGCTCTGGATATTTATATAAATGGAATCATGCACTATGTGATCATTCTTACTGGGTTCTTTCATATAGCATGTTTTCAAGGTTCCTCCATTTTTAGCACGTATCAGTACTTACTCTTTTTATTATTTCCTTTTTATTTCTCATAACATTCCATTGTATCGATACACCACATCTTATTTATCCATTCATCAATTGATAGACATTTGGGGTCTTTCCACTCTTTGGCTGCTATGGACAATGCTGCTGGAAACATTGCTGTACTAGGCTTTGTGTGGACATACGTTTTTAATTCTCTTGGGTAGATACCTAAGTGGAATTTCTGAGTCTTATGGTTAAACTGTATGTTTAACATTTTGAGAAAGTGCCACACTCTTTTCTAAAGTGCCTGAACCATGCCCGCAGCAATGTATGACAGTCCCAACATCACATCTTTGCCACTACTTGTTACTATTAGCCTTCTTTTATCATAGCCACTAGTGGGTGTTGTAACGTGGATATGAAGTGGTATCTCATTGTGGTTTTGATTTGTGTGTCCCTAATAGCTAATGACTCAAAGAAAACTATACATTTTCTTCTAGATATTTTCAAATTTTAACTCTTAAATTTAGGTTTACGACACATTTTGGGTTGACTTTTATGTATGATATATAGACAGGCCTAAGTTCATGCTGTCATTGTTTAAATTTTAAATAACCAACTATCCCAACACCATTAGGTTATTTACTTCCCCATTGAATTATCTTGGCTCCCTTGTCAAAACTCAATTGACTGTGAATGCAAGGACTTTTATTCCATTGGTCTCTATGTCTAGCTATCCTGATGCCACTGTTGTGCGATTTCATTACTCTGGTTTTGACATAAGTTCTAAAATCAGGAACTTTAAGTCCTCCAAACTTTTTGTTCTTTTTCAAGATTGTTTTAACAATTCTGAGCCCTTTCCATTTCATTTTAGAATCATCAGCTCTTTAATTTTTAGGAAAAAAAAAAAGAGGAATCTTGATAGGGATTGTGTTAAGTCGATAGATCAATGTGGAAGGGTGCCTGGCTGGCTCAGTTGGTAGAGTATATAACTCTTGATCTCAAGATCATGAGTTCAGGCCCCACGCTGGGCATAGAGCTAACTTAAAAAGAGAGCGAGGCTAATATGGGTCAGTGTGGGGAGTGTTGCCATATTAGCAATATCAAGTTCGTGTATTAGAAGATCCAGGTCATTTTCAAGGGCTCTGCAGTTGCCTTAAGATAAAATCCATACACAACAGGCCCATCTTGATCCAGCTCCTAGTTAACTAACCAGCTTCCTCTTTTACAGCATCCCCCTCCCACTGCCAACTCAAAATATACTACTAGCCACATAATCCTGCCATCAATTCCTGAAACACAGGACCCTCTCCCATCTCCAGGTCTTTTCTCACTCACATATGCACCACATTCCCCATGTCAGGACCTTTCTTCCTGAGGCCACATCACCTGATCCGCTTCTTTCCCTTCATATCTCTGCTTAGTTTTCACTTCCTCTGAGACTCATATGTGAGATGCACAACCCCCCACACTCTACCTTATTTTGTCTTCACATGATGGACTTTGGGGAATTTGTGGGAAACAGGCTGGTCAAGACCTCAAACTGGTTGAAATGTCTCGGTTAAAATGGACACCACTGATCCCTATTTTAGGCAGTATTAGAAATTTTGCATGTCTTTAAAATTTTTATGTCTTTAAACATTGTTAATCACTTTTCATAAAATTTTCAGGGTGATTTTTCCTATAATTTTCCCCAGACTATTTTACCTGCTCACCTTGTTTATAATGTTTGTCTTTGGTTGGCTGAATAATGGCCTCTCAAGATGTGCATATTTTAATTCCCCAAACCTAGGAATATGTTACATTATATCATAAAAGGGACTCTGCAGATGTGATTAAGGATCTCGAGATGGGGAGAGTAGCCTGCATTATCCAGGTGGGCCCAAGGATGTAATCACAAGTGTCCTCATAAGAGAAAAATAGGGGGAGATACCATACCAAAGAGAAAGCAATGTGACAAAAGCAGAGATTAGAACGCTGGCAGCCTCTAGAAGCTGGAAAAGGCAAGGAAATGAATTGTCCACTCACAGCCTCCAGGAGGAACCAGGTCTGCTGGCATCTTGACTTTAGCCCAATGAAACTGATTCAGATTTCTGATCTCCAGAACTGTAAGAGAGTAAGTTTGTGTTGTGTTAAGCTACTAAATTTGTAGTGATATGTTACAGCAGCAATAAGTAATACAAGAGAATACAATAGTAATGAGTTGGAAAAAAAATCTAATAGCCAACAAAAGGGACCACATGGAAACAATCTGGATATCCAATAAGAGAGTTAATTGGAAACAACCTAAATGTAAACAACCTAAATGTCCACAGGATGGAATTGGTTGTATAGCCTCTGATAATTTTTGAAAGAATAGGTGTGGTTTGATCGTTTTAAAAAATGAATTAACAATTATCTGGAAGGCTATCTATCAAGTTATTAAAGTGTATAGAATAATTATTATTCATTATGCTTATCCTTTTGTTTTTATGTGCAGTGAGCCTAAGGCTGCATCAGTTTTGTAAAGATAAGGGAGAAAAGGCAATAAAATAAACTTAAAAAATGAAAGAAATGAGAAAATAAAGGAAAAAGATCTGGAATTTTTAAAAGCTTGATTGGATTTGATTTCTTAATTTCTAATTTCTATGCATCCAGCTTTTCCTGTATTATTTGTTCGGCATTGCTCTCAAGAACTTTACTGTCTTGTAAATTGGTTGAAAATGAGTATTTCTGATCTCCAGTTCACACTTTTTATAGCTTTTGTAAGTACCTTACATATCATCTTAAAACCCCTACTATTTATGCACCATAAGACATAGTGCCTGCCTAGAAATGATCATTTAGATGGAAAGAATCAACAAAACTAAGTAAAATAGAAAATGAGGCAATATGCGATAACATGTTAAGGTATACAGCTTGGATTTTAAAAGAATGATGTTGTGATGCTTCACAAAACCATACACGTAGCTTTGCATGCGCTTATTTTATACATATAAGGTCCTCCAATTGTTAGCTCAAAATATATCAATTAATAACAGTAATGGCAATAATAGTATTACTAATGATAGCGTTATATTCCATAGTATATTTGTCTCACTGTTCATCAACCCTTACAAAAACGATACACAGAAAATGTTATTTTACTATCATTTCCACTTTATACATACAGAATCTAAAGCTCAGAAAGGTTAAGCAATATTCTCAAGGTCACAAAAGTCCTGAGTGGCTTGGATGAATTTTCTAGCCAATGATCTGCCCATGAGAGTACACATATCCCGGCTGCCCATCTGTCTGTAAAGACAAAAAGTAGGAGGCATCACCAGTTGGTCTCCCACTCCACTGATTTCCAGTGAAGAGGAAAATGTAGCCAGAAACTGCCCACTGACATCTGCTCAAAGCTCAAGGAATTTCTTGTGCCGAAGGGGTCATGCTGGTCAGTTTGTTTTTAAAAGAAGTTACTGCTCACCTGGTCTCATCTTGCACCAGCTTGCTCTGGCTCTATTTCTGCTGATAGCCATTGACGTAGAGTTGGAAGAAGACTGGGGAGGAACTCTAACTCTTCAGTGGCCATGATACAAGCCCTGGGGAATACGGACATACGGTCCATAAAAGCACCTCTCTCTAACATTACTTTTTTTTTAAAGTTTATTTATTTATTTATTGAGAGAGAGAGAGAGAGAGAGAGAGAGAGAGAGAGCGAGCATGCATGAGCAGGGGAGGGGCAGAGATAGAGGAAAAGAGAGAGTCCCAAGCAGGTTCCACACTGTCGATGCAAAGACTGACATGGGGCTCAATCTCAACAACCCTGAGATCATGACCTGAGCTGAAATCAAGAGTCAGACACATACCCAACTGAGCTGCCTAGGGACTCCTCCCTGACATTACTTCTAAACTGAGCCCATGCCATGGCGTTGTGTTGAACAAGGTGCCATAACAAACTCAAGGCTTCCCTCAACAACATATAGTCTCCCCAGCCTGGATACCCTCTGACAGCCCCAAACCTGTTTAGATGCTTAACCACACCCACCCCTGTTCAGCCCTGAGGATATGGAGAGCCAAGAAACTTGTCTGGTTCTCCTCTCTTTCTCAGCTCCTTTCTTCTGACAGCACCAGAAGGATTTTCTACCTAACTTTCCCTTCTGGAAGGAATTCTATGTCATAGCCTCCTTCTTACTTATCCAATGAGCTTTTCCTTTTTTTCTCATTAATCAAAATTTTTTATTGAAGTATAACTAACATACAATGTTATATTAGTTTCAGGTGTACAACATATTTATTTGACAATTCTCTAATACATGACTCAACCCATGAGCTTCTTTTCTACAGACGGATGGATATTTTTTCCTTTCCTTAGCAGAAAAAGCCTTATGATCTGACCCTAATGGTGGAAGGACTACAGAAAAGAAAAATTTCATAACCAAAAGACAAGGACATGAAGAATTATTTCAAAATATTCATTTCTTTACAACAGCAATGGTAAAGTATGAGGCTCTGTCTCCAGGATTTGGAGCCTTACAGCTATACTACTTACCAACTGCATGACCTTGGGCAAGTCATTTAACTATTCTATACTTCAGTTTCCTGATACATAAAAAATAGAGACAATACTAACCTTGGGATGAGGATCAAGAATGACTATGAAATAGCAGGTATAGCACTCAACATAGTCACTGGCACACAATGAAGTACCTAGCTAACATTAGAAACGAAGTGTTTTCTTTGTCCCTTAACTACTAAAGTAGTCATTCACTCACCTTATTGAATTTCATACGCAGAAAAGGAACACTGAATGAAGGATATCCATTATTTTCTTTTCCTACAACAACAATAAAACTCTACCGTCAGTGTTTTAGATCTCCTCGCAGAGGGTCATTGCTGAGATGCCTGACTAACCGTGGATGGCAATGTTGCTTTGAGTAGAATTTATTAAGACCTTGGAAAATGTGTTCTGGATTTCGGAGTAAGGGCATAGTTCAAACCAACAAAAATCTTGACAAAAATCTTAGGTGAAAATCTAGGGTCTATCACACACATGCACATTAAAACCAGCCAGCAGATATATCTAGAAAGGGTACATGCACATTTCAAATGATCTATTTAATACCATATGTTTTATTAGCATTGAAAATGTCTCTATACTATTTAGTAAGTGCTATTATCAGTATACAGTTTTCCATGTACAATTATTAAGTGTTCAGGAAGATCTGATTACTGTGGCTTTATTGCCCAAGTCACTTCTCAGTGGATGAGAAGCACTTCGAAACCTGGCTGAAACAATTTGTCTCATTGTACAAATGCAGTTCAATGAAACAAGCTAATAAATTTACTTGGCTCACAGTCATGCACTCAATCAAAGTTGCTTGAATAGCAAAAGATTATCATACAACTGCCCTGAACCAAATGCAATTCTTTAGAAATCACCATGATGGAAATATTTGGGGCATAAAAGAAATTTTATTTAATTTATTGAGATACATATAATAACTCAAATCAGGCAATGATATTTCTTTGTTCATTGGTTCATTCACTCAACTGTGGTTGAGAGAGATCTTCAAAATGAGCCAGATTTGCAATTTCAATAACCCATACCAGAATGCACAATTTTTCCATTTTCCTCTTAGAACCTAGCAGTCTAAATAATAAATTAGTGTTTAATTTAACTAAATATCTTAATGATACTTCTTAGATGCCTGGGATATAGTTGTGTTATAAATCACACACACCCGAGACACTACCAGAATCTTATTTATAGCATTAATTTTCACCATCTATGAAGAAAGGGTTTGCAAAGCAAACCTCAGACTCGTCCCTCCGGAATTTAAACTATGTGGAGCTTGAACTAAGGAGACTTTATAGCATTTAGAACCAGAGGCAAGCTGTTCCCCTAGAGGATATCTGTCTTCAGAAGTAATCCACTTCTTTGGCTTAGCAGAGTCTACATTTAAGAAAGTGTGAATAGTATTCTAATAAACAAAAGTTTTCTGAAATTTTTCAGAAATTTGGTCTTTCAAGCAAAAGAGAGGACTTAGAAAAGACTTTACTGCCCCACCCTGAGAGGCAGTACCTCCTCCCTCTACCAGGACATGTGGATACTGTCCCTGGGAAGCAAACAGGGAAAGAATCTGACTGATGCCACCTCCAATGTGTCCTTCTTACGCTAAGTTTCCAAAAGCAAATGGCTCTTGTCTACAGACTGCAAATGAATTTTGTCAGGTAGAGGTGCAAATCGATGTCCTTCTCTCGCCAAGAAGCCAGTTTTACATTTATTAAGCAAATTCATTTCAGCACTCCTGGTTGTCTATATACATGCCTGCTCTTTGAATTCTCTTGAACTGGTTCCACATCTCACTGGTTCTACCTTAACTAGTGAATCAAATAAAATTACTGCCATTCTTCATTTTACATTTGTATGAGAATCATGATTTTTAGCATTTTATTAAAATAATCTTTTAAACAGATCTAAGACATCCACACCGTGCTCTTCCCAAAGGGAATTTCAAATTTCCCTTCCAAAAAAAAAAGGAAATATTAATTCTAAAATTATACCTCAGAGAGCATCACCAGCGACAAATCACACATTCCACCATCACTGCCATTTTAACATTGTTTCATTTTTGTTTTTGTTTTTGTTTTTTAATTTTTTTTCAACGTTTATTTATTTTTGGGACAGAGAGAGACAGAGCATGAACGGGGGAGGGGCAGAGAGAGAGGGAGACACAGAATCGGAAACAGGCTCCAGGCTCTGAGCCATCAGCCCAGAGCCTGACGCGGGGCTCGAACTCACAGACCGCGAGATCGTGACCTGGCTGAAGTCGGACGCTTAACCGACTGCGCCACCCAGGCGCCCCTGTTTCATTTTTGTTTTTAACAACTTAATTAAAAAACAAATTAACCCATAAAATTTAAATAATATATAAGCGTAGAGAGCAAAGTTTGGTGACTTCGTCTGAAACCCTTACGGATCAGTTCCCAGAAGTAACCAGTGTTAATAGTTTACCTCTCCCGTTTTCATCTAGATAAAATAAAGTTTAAAATGAAGACTATGTTTTTAGATGCAGACTATATAGAGAAGAATCATAGGAAGGTAATAGGGAGGAAGAAGGAAATAATTTGGCCTTGGGGTTGGAGAGAAAATCTGTCACTGGATTTAAAGTCAGGAAATAGGAATCCTGCCTGGCTTTTGTGGACTCTCACATGTACCCATGTACAGACCCGTGCCCGATGAGAAGCTGCACTCTGTCTCTGGAAGTGCTTCAGGCCCACAGCCCGTTCATTCACCCTCCCTGACAGGCTCCGCTCCTTGGTGTCTATCAGGTGGTTCCCCCTTTTGTTTGTGAACTTTAATTCTTATTCTTTATACAACCTCCAAAACCCAGTTAGGGACAGTCTGCCCTAGTGCTCAGCCCTGGCACGCCCTAGAATACGACTTCCTTCTTTGCCTTCTGGGAAAGGGGGTGAATAAATATACCCCAAACCAGGTGAGAAAACAGCTCTGCTGGCAGCTAGGCCGTGATGCTCCCAATTGAATATAAGCCACACTCACAGAGTAGGAACAATGTCTAACCAAGGCTACTCCTTTACCATATTTGGAAGGGGACAAAGATAAGGCCACTCCTGAACCACAAAAATGATGAAATATCCCCCTCTTCTGTCTAACAGAGTGATTGCTGCTCCTCTGCTTTACCAAGAACACCCACACCACTGCGGTTCTCCTGTGTAATCAATAAACATTGTTAAGATACACAATCATAAAATTGTTCCTGCTTCTGGAAACATCCAATCCAGAATTGGCCTTCACTCTCTTCAACCCACCTTGAATCATCCAACACACACCCACAGCCTCTAAGAAGCTTCTCTCGGGGCACCTGGGTGGCCCAGTCGGTTAAGTGGCCAACTCTTAATTTTGGCTCAGGTCATCATCTCAAGGTTCATGAGTTCAACCCCCTCCTCGGGCTCTGTACTGACAGCGTGGAGCCTGCTTGGGATTCTCTCTCTCTCTCCCTCTCTCTCTCTGCCCTCCCCCCCTTACTCTCAAAATAAATAAGTAAACTTAAAAAGAAAGAAAGAAAGAAAGAAAGAAAGAAAGAAAGAAAGAAAGAAAGAAAGAAAGAAAGAAAGAAAGAAAGAAAGTTAACTCATTCCATTTAAGCTATCTTCTCAGAGGCACTTTCTCTGGTGATTGCACACAGGGGCTATGTCTCATCTCCCTAACCAGATTTTTAGTTCCTGAGGACTAGGACTGTGCTTTCTATCCATTGCACATTTCTCTTAGAATGAGAGAGGAGAGGCTGGCATTTAATGAGCATCTACTATGTGCTGAGCACAAACAGACCTCACTTAATTTGTTTCAGTAACTCCAATTACCAACTTTCATATAATTTTAAGTAAACTGAGCCCCAGAAATTGAGGACACTTACCCAAGATCACAAGGGAAGTTAATGGAAAACTTAATGCTTAAGCTATTATGTGAATCTGGGGTCCACCTACTATATAGTACTGTACTATCCACCATACCATACCATACTTACCACACCTCACGATATAGTACCGCATCACACCATGCCACATCATACAATAAATACCATATCACATTATACTATGCCTCACTCAAGCACAGCATGAAGGCAGGTGATATTTACTAAAACCTAGCAGTGAAGCTTACGGCTGACTGAAAATTTAAGTCAGTGATAAGACACCCATATTTCTTCTTCCTATTTCCAAGAAGATCAACTCTCTACTAGTTTGAAAGGCATGCAGCAAATTGACAAGAGAATGGCAGCTTGATTTCCAGCATTTATTTGCCTGAAAGAACTATGATCAGATCAGTCCAATACCCACAGTACAAATCTCATCACCGGAGGAAGAGGACAACCTAGCAATTACCTGGTTAGAGTTAGAGCCACATACTGACACCTACGTTCAGAAAACACTCAGTGAATGAATGAATGAATGAATGAACGAATGAATGACTCAGAACTAAGGGAAAAAATCTTGCTATGTTAAACATTGTGAAGTCATTTCATTTACTCCTAAACTAGAAACATTAACACTAAGCATAAGATATTGAAAGGAGAGAGGCACAAGATATACTAATTCAACTATTCACAAAAATCACACCCTGTGAGTGTGGTGTCCCTGAGGCTGGGGAGGTGAGGCACGACATTTAAGCACATGCTGCTTTGCAGCCAAGTTGGAAAAGTTCAGCGATTGTTCTTGGACCCTGGGGTTATAGGCCTGCAGTGTTTTATTACAATCTGGCTGAATTTCTCAGCTTTAAAACCCAAACTAGTAAAAAGTATTTGGAAATCCAAATGGTAAAGGAGAGTGAAAAAGCCAATAAATCCAGCCTGCCGGGAGGCTCTCTGCCGAGAAGACAGACAAGCCCTACCTTCCCATCCTGCATGTGTGTTCTCTCTAAATACCACAGTTGCTGCAAAACCTTAATATGGGAAAGGCCAGTAGGGGCTCCCCAGACTCTGTGAATGAAAGGTGACTCTTTAGAGACCCAGATTTGGGCTTATCATTAATGCAGCTCCTTGGAGGGTGATTCACACACCTTGCCAGATCTGCACAGAGAAGATTAATGTAAAAACAGGCAGAAAATGAAGGAAGAGGGCAAAGGGGCCTTGTAAAATCCAACCAACATCTGCTACTTCAAACCCAGCAGCATTAAGGTAGTTTAACATGCAGGAATTTTCCCTCTGGTTCCTATAAAGGCGCTGCTTAGGCAAAAGTGGTATAGGTCATCTGGCAGTTACGTGCCGGAGGACTTTACTGGGTGGAAATAAATGAACACAGCGGGAAGACCACAGATGTATGCCTGGGTAACAGGAAAGAGCAGCAACAGCAGAGTTGCTACTGTTGCTACTGAGTCTACTGTGTATGGCCCCAGTAGAGTTTCGCCATGGAGCTGCTCAAGTCAGACCAAACCATGCAATTCATTCCATACCCGCAAGTTAAAAAAAAAAAAAAAAAAAAAAAAAAAAAAAAAAAAAGATTAAGAGGTTATCTTAGAACAAAATTTAAAAAATGGAAAATTTTTCTTGACTTTTTTTACATCTTTAGGTTTACAGAACTGAATGGATCATATTCCTCAGTTCATAGTATGCTACCATTGGTGGCACCTGCAAGGCTACTCTATTCTATTTCGATTTGTCTTATTTTGATTCTCTTTACGTCCAATCCCAATCTCTCCCCAGGTATAGACACCCACTCTAGTATATTTAGAGTCTGATATAGACACCCACTCTAGTATATTTAGAGTCTGATCTTTCACACCATCTTTCATATATATTCACTTACAAATATGTGTATCTGTATTGTGACATGTGAATCTTATTTACATCAAGCTTCTGCCAGCTGCATAGTCTTCCATTAAAATGCATTACCACATTCTACTTCTACATTTCCCTGAAGATGGACACCTATGTTACTTCCGACCTTCTGTCTGTTAGAACATGTAACATTGCCATGAACATTCTCATATGTCTTTCGGAGGTCTTTTTTTGTTTTTTATTTTTCCGAAACTCTATGCAAGTGATTCTCTGGATGTTGAAATTTCTCCAGGCAAGGAATTTCTAGGCATAGTATATGTGTATTCTTAATTTCACCCCTGCTGCCAAGACAGCTCACTGGAATAGCAGTTTATAGTTCCACCAGCAACATATGAGGAATCTCATGTCCCCCGATCTTTGGCCATTATTCGGTGTTACATGACTTAATAAATTTTTGCCAACTGGATTGTTGCAAGATGGAGTCATTTTATTATAAATTGCATTTTTCTGGTTATATTCAGAAATTGAAGAAGAATCCTTAATTTTGATTAAAAATAAATTTTTAATGGATAGTGTTGACTATCTGGACTCTTGTTTAAGAATCTATCCTCGGGGGGTGCCTGGGTGGCTCAGTCGGTTGAGCGTCTGACTTTGGCTCAAGTCACGATCTCACGGCTCGTGAGTTCAAGCCCCACGTCAGGCTCTGTGCTGACAGTTCGGAGCCTGGAGCCTGCTTCATATTCTGGGTCTCCCTCTCTCTCTCTCTGACCTCTCCTGCTCACGCTTTCTCTCTCTGTCTCTCAAAAATAAATAAAATAAACATTAAAAAATATAAAAAACAAAAAAAGAATCTATCCTCGGGGCGCCTGGGTGGCTCAGTCGTTTAAGCATCCAACTTCAGCTCAGGTGATGATCTCACGGTGCATGGGTGGAGCTCAGGTGATGATCTCACAGTGCATGGGTTCGAGCACCATGCCAGGCTCTGTGCTGACAGCCCAGAGCCTAGAGCCTGCTTTGGATTCTATGTCTCCCTCTTTCTCTGCTCCTCCCCCACTCACACTCTGTCTCTGTCTCTGTCTCTGTCTCTGTCTCTCTCTCACTCTCTCTCAAAAAATAAAAATTTTTTGAAAAAACAAAAAAGAATCTATCCTCAAACAGCATGACAAAGAGGGTCTCCTATATTTTTTTCCACAGACTTCAAAGTTTTATTTTTCATATTAATGTGTTTAATCCATCCAGATTCCAAATAGAAAGCTGGAGATTCATGTTGCTTCCCAAGGGGCAACAGCAATGCTGCAGCCAATTTTGCCAAACAGGGATGTTGGCAAAAGTTAACAAACCTTACTATTTTTCATGAGAAGTCAGAAACCTGGATTCTTTCAATGTAGCATCTCCCTTTTTTTTTAAATTTTAGATGGGAGGCAGGGGCAGAGGGAGAGAGAGAATCTTAAGCAGGCTCTATGCTCAGCGTGGAGCCTGACTGAGGCTCGATCTCGTGACCATTAGATTATGACTAGAGCCAAAATCAAGAGTTGGACGCTTAACTGACTGAGCCACCCAGGCTCCCCAACATCTCCTGATATTTAAAACATTGTGTTGTCCAAACAAAAGGTATATATGGCCCAGATTTATCCTGCGAGCTGCCAGCTTATGGTCTTTGAATCACAAAGTATCTCTTTAATATTTTCACCTGACTTCTGAAGCTTTGTACTCCAGCTATTGCTAGAACAAGTACTTCCTGCATTTTTTTCTGCCCATTTATTAGTTTACCTATCCTTAACGTGTTCCTAGTCCTGCCCATTTACTAATTTTATCCCCATCTCTGAACAGATGGAATAGCTGACCATCACTCCATCGGCATATTTCCTTATTATTACACAGATGTATCTTGGCAATGGGGTAGCCACATGCTTCTCAAGAACCAAAATCTGATGTGGCATAAAAGAGGAGTCATTTTTCTACCATCTGTCTCCCAATGCAGATTCCAGGAACAAGGTTTACACCAAGGACTTGCTGGAGAGCACTGTTTTGTAAGTACCTCAAATGCAAGTGCCTGTTTTCAGCCCCACCTGATGCCCAAGAGTGCCTCACAAAAGTATTTACCTGATGAATTCCTTTGTTCCCTCATCCTCTAGCAAAGGAATGTAAAAGAATTCAGCCTCAAAGTAAGCATGGAGGTGGCCAGTAACAACTGCCCAGTCCTGCAACATAGATAAAAGAATTCTACACAGGGGTGCCTGGGTGGCTCAGTGGGTTAAGCGTCCAGCTTCAGCTCAGGTCATGATCTTGTGGTGCATGAGTTCTAGCCCCGCATCAGACTCTGTGCTGACAGTTCAGAGACAGGAGCCTTCTTCGGATTCAGTGTCTCCCTCTCTCTCTGCCCCTCTCCTGCTCATGCTCGCTCACTCTCTCTCAAAAAATAAACATTAAAAAAATTTTTTTCATGGAAATCTACCCCCAAAACCAAGAGCACACTGTATACACCATATGTTAGCCAACAAGACAATAAATTATATTTAAAAAAAATTTTTTTTTAAAAAGAGAGAATTCTACACTGACAATTCCCTTACTCCTGGGGCAAAGTTGGTAGAAGCTATATAGTAAATTGTATTAACATTCAAAACATCTATACCCCTCTCTGTAGAAAGGTTATACCTCCCATCACACTGATGTCATGCTTGGCCATGTGACTTACAGCACCCTTTCCTGGAACCCACCTTACTGAACACAAGAGCACCCAGATGACTTTCTTTGAGCAAAGAAAGGTGAACAGAGGGGCTGTGTGGCTCTCTTGAGCAAAATCTTCTCTCTTCCTTTGACTGGCATGTCCCAGAGAGCACCCTCTCCTTCAAACTGCGTTGAAGAACACGGCATGGTGCAAAGGCTCAGCTGACCTTCAGTGGATTTGTAGCACGAGTGAAAATAGGCCTGTGTTGTCATAAGCCACTGAGATCCTGGGTATATTTGCTACCACAGCACAAGTTAGCCTAAGTTGACAGATAAAATTTACCACAATAAATTCAGGTTACTTGCATCTTGGACACTTTCCTTCCAAACTATTCATGGAGCGTTATGTTCTCTTGTGAATTCTCTTCGAAGTACCGGGTGATTTTGTTTTGTTTTGTTTTGAAACGATCTGTTAATAAATACAATTACTGTCATGGCATCTGTCCCCTAACACCGAGTACTCTTTTCACGAGACTACTAAGCACACTGCTTACTTAATGTCCTTGAAAAGTGCTTTGAGAACTTAGGAGTGAGTTCAACTTAAAAGGTTTTGTTTGTTTCTTTGTTTGTTTGTTTGTTTTTAATTTTAAGAGTTCTTTGATGTACCAACTTCCAGTTTCCAGTCTCGTATGTAAGGTGCTTAGAAGTTGCCATTTTGTCCGAACCAGCAAGTAAAAAACTGGGCCAACAGAAAAAATCAACAACTCTTTTTAGGTATGTCAGAAAAGAGAGGTCACAGGGCAAACTGCTACCCTCAAAATTGTAGATAGGCAGATACAAGGAATCACAACTTACCAGAGCAGAAGCCTCCATGGAAACCAGTACAGGGGTAGAAAAACCTAAACTGTAACTGCTGAATTGTTGGGAGGCTCAGGGTGGACAAATATGAGAGTTAAAAATCCCAGGGAAGACGGACATAGTTTTATGCTTCACCTCCTGGAGCTGAACCTACTTCTCACAGTGAATATCAGACAAAAAGCCCCTCAGGCTTCCAGCAGTGGGAGAAGAAAAGGAACCATTTTGAAATATACCAGAACATTCTTTCTTAACAAGACCTGCCCTCAAGAGAAACTATTTTATGAGGGTCTAACCTACTAGGGAAAGGGAAATAGCCAACCTTGGCCATGCTAGACATCCTGTCCCAGCTAAGCCAGCCATCCTGTCCCGGCAGTAGATCTGAAACTAAGAAGCACTTGAGACATTCACAGCCCAGGGCCAGAGACTCACTACACGTCCAATCACAGGACTGTAGGACACTTCCCTTACCCCCACACCTCATATCTCCTCACCATCATATCACTAAAGGCTTATTTGTTGGCATTCCTTTGATTCAGTTCATCATGTCTGGCTTTCAACAAAATTACGAGGTATACCCAAAGGCAAACAACACAATTTGAAAATACAGACCGTGAGAACCAGACTCGGATATGGCAAGAATGTTCAAATTATCAGACCATGAATTTAAAACAAATGTGACTAATATGCTGAGGGCTCTAATGGAAAAAGTAGACAACATGCAAGAACAGATGGGTAAAGTAAGCACAGAGATGGAAATTCCAAAAAAAGAATCAAAAAGAAATGCTGAAGACCAAACATAGTAACAAAATGAAGAAGAAGTCTTTGATAGGCTTGTTAGTAGACTAGACACGCCTGAGGAAAAAAACTGCTGAGCTTCAAGATATGGCAAGGGTTCTATTATTTAGGGCTTTAAATATAAAAATGTAAATTTTAAAAAACATAGAAACATCTCTATTTGGAATCTTTGAGTTTCAAAGCGTTAGCTTTAAAGGACAGCTTCCCTTTGGGCATCATTCAAAATGATGAGATGGAAGAACATGAAAAAAAAATAACCAATTACAGCTGTGAACACTCCAACATCTTTACCTGCCAGAAGAGAGGTGAGGTTTCCCTTTGCTATTGGATTTGTCACCTTCTAGGGTAAAGTAGGGGAACCAGCAGCCCAGTGAAAGTGAAGCAGTGAAACACCAGTAAAGTATCTTAGAATACTATCCCCAACATCCATTTAGTCCTGAAGCTCTGAGGACAGCCCTGCCAATTAAAGAAGGTTGGGTTTCTCTTAGACAGTAGAGAAATTCAGGGCATACACAAGGGAAGTTCATGTAAATATCTAGAGGTTTCTTTCTTCTATTTTTATTTCTGAAAACTCTTCCTTACTTTCCATCTGGCTTCCTAGGGAGAAAGGAAATCCAATGTGCATCCAGTTGTTATAATAAGTATTTTAGCATTCCCTAGCTATTTTATCAGGATACCGGGTCATGTCCACATTTTGACGCGGACATTTCTAAGGTATATAATATTCTACATTTGTGCTGAAAGTGGACCAAGACTTTGGGATCACAGCCTAGAATATCATTCAACAGTAAATAGCACCTGGTTATTTAAAAACTTGTAAGCTCTGGGGTTTCTATTCTATTCCATTGGTCTATGTGTCTGTTTTTGTGCCAATACCATGCTGTCTTGATGATGACAGCTTTGTAGTAGAGGCTAAAGTCTGGGATTGTGATGCCTCCTGCTTTGGTCTTCTCTCAGAAAATTAAAAATAGACCTACCCTATGACCCAGCAATAGCACTGCTAGGAATTTATCCAAGGGATACAGGAGTACTGATGCATAGGGCCACT